>NC_088378.1:168229166-169565000 GCF_037993035.2 Macaca fascicularis
GTATCTATCTCTACCCTATGGGCTCTGTTTCTCTGGAGGATCCTAAATACCCCTCCAACAATTCTATGAAATTTCCGCCATTCAAATTACCAGTGTGGCTCTGAGCCCTGATGGCACCTTGCCTGATTCAAGTCCTAACATTTCTTTCTACTTTAATCAAGCATATGCTCTTTTTTTTTTTCCCTATGGGTAGCAGAATAGATTTTCATTACTAAGTTACTTAGATGACACGAGTTACCACGTTTGGTTCTAAAAGTTTCTAAAAGTAAAGCAAAACCTACTCTTAAGTTTAGAGTAAAAAGCAAATTCACTGACTGATGAGCATACACTAGTTTTCAGTGTTTTGAGACCAATGGTTTATATACATTATTCCCATTCAAAAGTACCTTCTAGTCTGTTTTCTGGGTTTTTGTTTTTGGGAGGTTTTTTGGTCTAATTTAGAAATCCGATTCAAGTCTTTATTCTAGCTAACACCGTTAACCAGGCAGCTACGGTGAACAATTTCTCCCTCTTTCTTTTCTCATATTTAAAATAAGTGTAACCTGGAACACACAGAAAAAAGGATAGAAATGGGATAGATGCATGCACTACATGGGCCAATAGTTCTGTAAAATTTTCCACATTTGTGTTTTAAGTGATGGACTAAAAAAACTTTCCAGTTATTAAGTCTTCATTACTCTCCTTGAATGTTAATTTGCCATTAACAGACATTTTTTCAAATAACCTAAAATTCCCACCACTGGCCATGAGTAGGAGAATGGACCAAGACGGACATGCAGACATTGTTCCTTTTAGCAGCGGTCTGTATGACAGTCAGGTCTGAAAAACAGTGCCAGGGTCTAGAAACCGCAGAGCTGAGGGCCGTTCTGCATTGACAGCAGTGGGGCGAGAGTGGTGAGCAAAACAAGCCTCCGAGGCCATCGTTTCCCACTGATGGGGAGGAAGAGCGGGGCCCGGGGCGTCAGAGGAACAAGCTCTCTGGCTCCCAGGCTGCTGGCCTGGAGATGCAGTCGTAAGACAAAGGTCTTTATTTTGAGATCTGAACTGTACTTCTATTTCAACACTTAACCAAAGACTCATTCTCTTCGGCTCTAAAAGTGGTGACTAATGCCTGCCTTGCAGTGATGTGGGGAGCCTAGGAGCTAGGTTCTTAGGCAGGGCTCCGCACTTCAACATGACTGAATAATGGCCTTCTCTTGGTCTCAGGCCCACCATTCTCGTGGGTGAAACTGGAAGTGGGCTGACTGGGCGAGGCCGCTGCTTATGATGTTCCTCCTGTAAAACACGGGGAGTGGCCTCAGCTCTCCCGGATCTCATAACACAAGTGTCACACTTTTCCTCTTACTTCTGTCCACACTGGTTAGTCTGTAAATACCTGACAGCCCGCGTTTCATAAAATTACAGACCTTGACTGGTTTCTTAAAATAGTAAACTCTTAAAACATGCACAGCAAAGTATTTTAAAAATCAAAAAGATTCAGGAGAGCAAAAAAAAGCATGCTATGCCATGAGACACATAAGCTATTAAAAAAAAAGTTTTAAAAAATATAATTTATACTACCAATATAAGGACAAAGGTACCCCCAAAATTCCTCCTAGTACAAAAAACACACATCCACACAAAGAGTTGGATAAAATATCTTTTAACTACGTTTAAAAATACATCATTTACAAGCTAGAATGAAGAGAAGTCATCAGGAAAATAACGATGAAAACTAAAAAAAAAAAAAAATCAAGGAAAGTAAGCCAAGTCTGAAGCCAGGTGATATCCCAAGGCCACGCGCTGATGCTGGAGAGGGATGCAGAGCCACAGTGACGGGGCTCTGAGGTCAGAGCCCACGCAGACAGGCAAGGTCACCGGCTACACTCAAGTGAAAGGGCGACCAGGGAACAGAGCCCACAGGAAACCTGCCTATCGTCTGTCGATCCTGTTATGGGAGAAAGTTGGTGAGAGAATCCTAAAAGAATTCTCACTCATGCCCCAGGCTTCAAAGCAGGATAAAATCTGCTTCACTTCAAGGCAGATGGAGGAGAATGGGGACAGCAGAGGAGGTGCAGAAATTGCCCAATCCCTCAAATCTTGAGATAATAGCCAAGAGGAAACTAAGTAAGCCACAAAATATGACTGATAAATGGGCAAAAGCTGCAGGACCAGGTGGATGAGGATCTGTGCAGAGGAAGCAGAGGGTAGCAACAGGGTGCCTGAGGGATGGGAGCAGAAGAACCGCAACACTGTCAACAGGCACTCACAGGAAAACTCGAGGAGCCAGCTGAGAACAGCAGCCAAAACCAGAAAAGTCTTTGCGTGCTTCCACCTACAGGTGGACACAAAGTCATCACAGTCAGGTCTGAAGAGACCGCAGCCGTCTAAGGCTGAAGCCAAAGCACCCTTCTACTAAGAAAACCTCCTGGGAACAGAAAAGCAATGGAGCAGGAAAGGGACAGTGTGGGGTGGAGGGATGCAACGGAAAGAGAAGGTCTAGCCCAGATGGAAGGGGAAGGAGAGGGATGGGAGGACAGCCCTTGAGCTCAAAAGGTACCAAGCCACATTTTCAAGCACCTAGTGAGATGCCGGAAGAGAGAACACTGTGGCCTCTGAACACCTCTCCCGCCCACCCTCCCTGCACAAGTGCACACAGCCTAATTTCAGATAAAAAGAAGAACAGAAAGAGGCTGGTGGCTGACTCTCATACAAACTTATCTCAAGGGAAAAAAAAGAAAAAAATCAACTCAATAATGACCCTAAAAGCAATGAAAGCACAACAGAAAGACATGCTCATGAAACAGACAAGCTATACTCACCCTAATATTTCAAAACTAAAAATATCAACTTTCTGTAATGGCAGGAAGGGTGAAGAGGTCAAGCAAACACTCACAGAAAACATTTATAACAACTGATTTTTTTTTTTTTTTGAGGTAGGGTCTGGCTCTGTTGCCCAGGCCGGAATACAGTGGTGCAATCACAGCTCACTGCAACCTCAACCTCCTGGGCTCAGGTGATCCTTCCACCTCAGCCTCCCAAGTAGCTGGGACGACAGGCATGCGCCACCACACTCAGCTAATTTTTTTTTTTTAATTTTTAGTAGAGATGGGGTCTCACTATGTTGCCCAGGCTTGTCTCGAACTCCTGGCCTCAGGTGAGACTCATGTCTCGTCCTCCCAAAGTGCTGGGATTACAGGTGTGTACCACCATGCCAAGCTAATTAGTGATTTTTTTGTTCAGTGATCTAAGGTAGTATTTGCAGAAGTCAGGAAGAGAGTTAAATCTCAAAACTATAACTAGAAGGGTTAAGAATTGTGAGTCTGTGGCATCTTGGCTCAAGGCACTGCCCAACCCCCACGGCTATTGCTGCAAAACGTGGGGCAAAAAAAGCCAGTTTCTCACCAGCTAAAGGTGCCAGATATCAGAATCTGGAATTGGGGAAGCAGCTAGAAATTTAAAGCACCCTGACAGCACTAGAATATAGGGGTGACACTCAAATTCAGAGCATAAGATGCTGAAATCCCTAGCTGACAGCTGAACTACATACTACATATGTGCGGATGAAACCACAAGCGGCATGGTGAGAAAGCAGTCAGAAACCAGAAAGCAATATTTTTTAAGAAGAGTAGCATGGAGCCAAATCTGTGAATATGATGCTCTTTCCCAACTGTGCTCTGCTAGGGTGGCATAAAGCTTGAAATGTCAGAGTACAGAGCTCAAAGCTGGTGGAGTGCTAGAAACTAGGGGAATCCCCAGAAGAAACAAAACCACAGAGAAAAGTCTATCTCTACTCAGATCCTTAGCCAACTTCCAAATTTTGCAGACACAGGGGAGACTCACAGCGTGCCAGACTGAAAACACCACCAGTGCAAAGACATAAGAACAGAGCAGAGGTACAAGCCGTTGCGTATCACGGGAAAAACAAAGTGTGCAGTTTGACCAAGCAGTTTATAAACTGTCTGCTACCATAAAAACACAATAATCCTCAGAAGAACACAGAGTTCAGAGTCACGACAGCATATGTCCAACTTTCAGCCAGACAAGAAAAAAACAGGAAATGTTGACCCTACGCAGGTAAAATGATAGCTAATAGAAACTGATTCCAAGTGAGCCCAAATGCTGGATTTAACAGACTTCAAACAGTTATCATAAATATTTCAAAAAGTCTGAAAAACGTGCTCAAAGAATTGAAAGAAAATATGGTATCAATGAGTGAACAGATATGGCAATCTCAAGGGAGAAAAATGAAACTAGAAAAATTAAAATTCTAGATCTGAACAAAACATTTACTGAAATAAACGCGTTAGACTGGCTAAGCAACAGATTGATGCTCAGTTCTGCCATCGGCAATGAACCTGAATATAGAATAATCTGAAGAACATAAAGAGAAAGTGATGAATGAGAAACAAGTAGAATTCCTAAAAATGTGACAACAGGAAGCAGCACATTAATTGGAATCTAGAGCGAGGAAAGGAGGAAGAGACATCTGAAGACACAACAACTGAAATATTCCCCCAAAAGCTCAATAAACCTCAAACAGAATAACACAAATAAAAACTTCTTAGTCACACCTTAGTCAAATGGCAAAAAGCCAAAGACAAATAAAATCCTGAAAGCCAGTCGGAGAAAATGACATGTCATAAACAGGAAAACAATGGCAACAATAATGATAAGAACAAAGACTTCTCCTTCGAAACTTTTAAGTCTGAAGACACTGGGACCACATATTCAAATTACTGAAGAAGGAAAAGGAAGAAAACCAGTCAACCAAGAATTCTAGTATTCAGAAGAAGTATCCTTTAAAAATGAAGGTAAAATAAGGGCATTTGCAAACAAACTATTTGTCACTGGTAGATCTATAACAAGAAATGCTAAAGAAAGATCTCTAGTCCAAATGGAAACTACTACACTAGATGACAACTTGGAGCTACTGGAAGAAATGAACACAGCCAGAAATTATAATTATGTGGATATATGTAATATCTTAGTTTTCTATGAAATATGACAGTATAAAGCAAAAAATACAACACTACTGAACAAAGTATATAAATGCAATACTGTGACAACAATACTAAGGATAAGTAGAGGAACTGGAAATACATCATTGAAAAAATTCTATGTCTTATCCAAAGTGATTCAATATTAAAGAAAAAGCTAAGATGCAGATAGCTAGAAAACCAACAGAAGAATTAAAATGAATAAGAAATTTTGGTTAACACAAAATCAACAAAAGAGGAGAAACAAAAAAGCAAATAAAATCCCTTCCCTAAGAAAAGCAAAAAACGATAGATCTAATATAACCATATTAATAATTACTTTAAATGTAAATGGATTAATTTCAATTAAAAAGCAGAGACTATCAGATTATTTTTAAAAAGCAAGAACTGACTATATTCTGGTTTCTAAAGAAGAATTTTAAACATAAAGACAGAAACAAACTAAAAGTAACAGGCTGGAAAAAGATATACCAAAGCTAGAATGGACACATTAATGTAAAATAAAGTAGACTTTGAAAAGTATTACTAGAAACAAAAAAGACATTTCATAGTGATTTTAAAAGGAAGATCTAACAATATTATAAATGGATACATCCATCCAATGACAGAGCTTCAAAATATGTGAAACAAAAACAGAAATAAACAACCAAGGCACAATCACAGTTGGACATTCTAACACACTTCTCAGTAACAAAACTGAACCAAAAAACAATAAAACAGGGACAAGAGATCTTGGTGGGGTGCAATGGCTCATGCTCTGTAACCCCAGCACTTTGGGAGCCGAGCGAGGCAGGCAGATCGCCTAGCTCAGGAGTTCAAGATCAGTCTAGGCATATTATGAAAACCCATCTCTACAAAAACTATATGGGTGTGGTGGCACACACCTATAGTCCCAGCTACTTGGGAGGCTGAGGTGAGAGGATCATCTGGGCCTCAGAAGTCGAGGCTATGGTGAGCCATGATCATGCCACTGCACTGCAGCCTGGGTGAGACCTTGCCTAAAAAACAAAAAAGAAAAACAGAGATGGGAGACCTATGTGACTATTCCAGCTGTAATTTAGCTGGTGTTTATGAAAAGCTCCATCAGTAACCAAAGAATTATATAATCTTTTCAAATCCACATAGAACATTCACCAAGACAGACCATATACTGGGCCATAAAACAATTCTGAATAGATTCCAAAAAACTGAAATCCTATAGGAAATGTGCTTTGACTGCAATGGAATTCAAAATCAACAATAAAACATTTAGAAAAACCTCAAATATCTAAATTGTAATCGAATTCTAAACCCATGGGCCAAAGAAGAAATGACAAAGCAAATCAGAAAATATTTTGAACTGGATTAAAATGAAAGCATATCAAATTCTGATACGCTGAAACACAGCTACAAGAAAATGTAATGTCAATTAATTCCAATTAAAAAGCAGAGACTATCAGATTATTTTAAAATAATCTTTTATTATTTTAAGCACGATGTGCTCATATAAGACAATAAAGCAATGGCCTAAACTTCCACCTTAAGAAACTAAAACAGAAAAAGCAAACTAAACTGAAAGGAAAGGTAAATAATAATAAAGAGCAGAAACAAGTATCTGCTAATGAATGCAACACTTCAGACTAAGTGAATTCCTTTAAAGATACAACTTACACAAAAACTGACCCAAGGACAAATGTTAAATCTACTTAGCTTATGTTTAATTAAAGGCTGTGAATTCATAATCTAAAAATTTATCACAAAGAAAATCTTAGTCCCCAATAGTTTCACTGATAAATTTTAGTATATATTCATGAAAGAATCCAAACCAGTACAACACATTCAACTTGAGAAACAGAGAAAGTGCTTCCTAACTCCTTTTATGAGGCCAGCATTAACTGTGACATGAAATAAGAAAATTATAGATCAACATACCTTATGAAGATAGACACAATTCCTCAAGGCGTTGACATTTATTAAAACATACATTAACATCCTCAGATCAATTTATACTGAGACCAAAAGTATATATCTACTCTCAGACACACTGTAATAAAACTACAGAACTATCAAAGGTAAGAAATCTTAAACTATCAGAAACTCAGATAACTTAGAAAAGGAGGGCAGGGGACTTTTCATCAGCTCTAAGACTGATAAAAATGGTAAACCAATAAACTTATCTATCTCCAGCTAAACTGTCATTACTAGTGACAACAGTGCAATTATCTTTAGACAAATGAATACCAAGAACTTATCCCCAAATCCCCACTAAAATAATTATTAAAAGATGTCTGGCAAGGCATAGTGGCTCACGCATGTAATCCTAGCACTTGGGAGGTCAAGGCGGGCAGATTGCTGGAGCCCAGGAGTTCAAGACCAGCCAAGGAAACATGATGAAACTCCATCTCTACAAAAATTACAAAAATTAGCCAGGTATAGTGGCACACACTTATAGTCCTAGCTACCTAGGAGGCTGAGGTGGGAGGATTATCTGAGTCCAGGAAGTCAAGGCTGCAATGAGCTGTGACTGTGCCACTGCATTCCAGCCTGGACAACAGAATGAAATCCTATCTCCAAAAAAAGGGGGAAAAAAAAAAAGGATGTATCATACTCAAACAAAAACAAAAACACAGAAAATATATGTTCACACTAAAACTTCTACGTGAATGCTCATATTCATAATAGACAAAAAGCAGAAACAACTCAAATGTCCCACCAACTGATCAATAGATAAACAAGCCACAGTGTATCCACAAAATGGGGTATTAATCATCCGCAAAAAGGAATGAGTTACTGATACATTCTGCAACATAAACCTGGGAAACATTCTGCTAAGTGAAAGTAGTCAGACACAAAATGTATGTTCCCATTTATATGAAATGTACAGGATAAACAAACTCATAGACACAAAAAGTGGATTCATGGTTGCCAGGGGTGTAGAGTGAGATGGGAATTGACAGCTAATGGGCATGGAGTTTCTTTCCAAGAGGATAAAAACGTTCTGGTATTACATAGTGGTGGTAGCTGTACAACTCTGTGAACACACTAAAAACCAGTGAACTATATACTTTAAAAGGAGAAATTCTATGGTATGTGAATTATATCTCAAAAAAAAAAAAAAAGGAAAAGAAAAAGATGTAATTCAGGAAGAAAAAACAGCCCACATAGAAGAGAAGTAATAAAGAAAACAATAAGCTCTCAAATGTAATGTTGGGAAATTTAAGTAACCTGTAATTTTTAAAAGTATTATTGATGTGTTTTCTTTTTTTTTTTTTTTTTTTTTCCCTTGAGACGGAGTCTCGCTCTGTCACCCAGGCTGGAGTGCAGTGACCGAATCTCAGCTCACTGCAAGCTCCGCCTCCCGGGTTCACGCCATTCTCCTGCCTCAGCCTCCCGAGTAGCTGGGACTACAGGCGCCCGCCACCACGCCCGGCTAGTTTTTTTATTTTTATTTTTAGTAGAGACGGGGTTTCTCCGTGTTAGCCAGGATGGTCTCGATCTCCTGACCTCGTGATCCGCCAGTCTCGGCCTCCCAAAGTGCTGGGATTACAGGCTTGAGCCACCACGCCCGGCCTATTGATGTGTGTTCTAAAACTAAAAATTAATCTAGTGGAGGGTAAGATTATAGATTAGAACGAAGAGTTAATCAGTGAATTTCCTTATTGTGTCTTCAAGAAAGATAGATATAAACTAATATACATACTCCATTTTTGGTACACTGAAAAGAATTAAAAATTCTAGATACACATAAAATAGGAGAAAGAATACATTCAAAAGGTAAAGAATGCCAATGTCCTTGTCACATTCCAGGAGAAATTATTGAATAATTTATTCAAAAGAACAGATAAGCAGAATTCAAAGAAACTAATGGCAACCACAAGGTCAGACACAGAATCTGTATAGTTCAACACAGCAAATAGCAAATCCATGTAGAAAAATCTCTCATACGAACTAGGTACTAAAAATAATACTAATAGTAAGCCAAGAAGAATGAGAAACAGTAAACACTAAGAATTCCAACCATTATAGTAATAACAAAATTAAACACATTAAACTGATAAAAGATACCACATTGAAGGGTTAAAATCTAGTTATATGGTGCTTTCAAGACAGAGTTCTAAACAAAACCAAACTTTTTTAAATAAAAAGGGAAGGAAAAAGATTCGACTAGTAAATACTATCCAAAATTAGTTATTACAGCAACATAAACAAATTTTAAGGGAAAAATTTATTAAGTGATGAGCACTACACCTTAATACAATAAATGATCATGAATTTGTATATATCTAAAGCCTAGGCTCAAAATATACAAAATATTTATTGACAAACCTATAATCTTAGGAAACCAACTCATCTGTGCCAGTTAATTAAAAGATCGGGCCAGAAAAAGATGAAGGGTATAGTAAATACTTGATAAAAATACATTTGATATATATGTATATATATATGAACCCTGAATATTTAAATCTAATCCCAATAGAAAATCTTTTACAAAATCATAAGAAAAAAACTTTTCACTTTAGAAATGTAAATGTTCTCAAATCAAACAAAAATCATTTTTCGGTTTTCATTTTTTATACTTTTTGGCCTTTTAGACCTATGAATAAATATCCTAGTCAAAAAATAAGTAGGCCAGGCACAGTGGCTCATGCCTGTAATCCCAGTACTTTGCAGGGCCGAGGCAGGTGGATCACATGAGGTCAGGAGTTCCAGACAAGCCTGGCCAACATGGTGAAACCCTGTCTCTACTAAAAATACAAAAATTAGCCAGGCGTGGTGGTGCTTGCCTGTAGTCCCAGTTACTCGGGAAGCTGAGGCAGGAGAATCACTTGAACCTGGAAGGCAGAGGTTGCAGTGAGCTGAGATCATGCCACTTGAACTGCACTCCAACCTGGGCAACAGAGCAAGACTCCATTTCAAAAAAAAAAAAAAAAGTGAATGTATTTTAAATAAATTTCAGAAACAAACAAAATCTAAAAGTGAAAAAAATGAAATCAAGCTTACAAGATGCAGCAAAAGCTACCTTTAGAGGATAATGTTCATTGAAGACAATACGAGCTAAATGTTCAATTCAATGAGCTAGAAAAAGAACCAAATAACCTAAAGGCAGAAGGAAATAAAGAACTAGAAATAATGAAAGACAAGGATGGGACAGAAAGAACCAAGACAAAAACTCATTCTTTAAAAAAAAAAAATCAAAGAAAAGAAATACCTCTAAGAGAAAAGGTACAAAAAAAATGAGGCAATCTGAGTCATAGATCCAGCAGAGATGTTTAAGTATCCTAAGAATCTTTTAATACAAAAGATATTAAGCCATAATTGATTCAAGAAATAGTACTCATAAATCAGTAAGATCAAACTCTCGATGGATAAACAAATAGTTCACCTTCCATCCAAAAAGGCAGCAGAGGCTGAGATGATTTTTTAGGCGAGTAAAACGCAAACCGGAAAAAAAACAGAATATCCAAAAATTCTAAAAACTGAGAATAGAAAAAAATATTAAGTTGTGTCTTTCTCTTTCATGTGACTAATTATAACAATGATTAGGAAAAAAACTATAGCAATATACACAAAATGACACATGTGACTAAGCAGGGTCACATTTATCCCAGAAATGTAAGGATGGCTCAACATCAGAAAATAAAAATAAGGGTAAAACAACAATCTGCAATAAATGCAGAAACATATTCAATGATCATGATTTAAAACTCTTCACAAGCTAGCAATAAAACTTTAACCAAAAAAAAAATTTTTTTAAGAGCATCTAACAAATATTCACAGCTTTTATTTAGCAATAAAATTTTACAGATCCACTCTTTTGGAATCAGAAATAAAACAAAAATGCTTCTTGTTACAACTTACATTCAACACTGTACTTGATGGTCCTAGCCAATTCAGTAAAATAAATAACAGGTACTGTAGGAGTTTGAAAAAATATGTAACTATCCCTATTTGCACAAGATACAATTGTCTACATATAAATCTAAAAGAAACTACGGTTTTTCAAATACCAAGACAGTTTAACAAGTCTGCTAGGCCGGGCGCGGTGGCTCAAGCCTGTAATCCCAGCACTTTGGGAGGCCGAGGCGGGCGGATCACAAGGTCAGGAGATCGAGACCACAGTGAAACCCCGTCTCTACTAAAAATACAAAAAATTACCCGGGCGTGGTGGCAGGCGCCTGTAGTCCCAGCTACTCGGGAAGCTGAGGCAGGAGAATGGCGGGAACCCGGGAGGCGGAGCTTGCAGTGAGCCAAGATCGCACCACTGCACTCCAGCCTGGGCAACGGCGTGAGACTCTGTCTCAAAAAAAAAAAAAAAAAAAACAAGTCTGCTAGATATAAGATCAGATATACATAAACAGCCTTTCTATGTACTGGCATTAACCAATTGCTTTTCCATTAACGAGAACAACAACAACAACAAAAAAAAACCTCTAGTTTCTAGGAATAAATCAAGAAACGTTGTGCAAAACTTTCAAAAAGTTCCTAACAAAACATTCCTGAGAGAGAGGGGATACGAGTACGGGACATGCACCCCATGCTCTTCGATGCAATCCCTTCTGGCCATCTCAGGAAATCGTTCCAGCCCCTGTCCCTGCACTCTCTCTCTCTCCTGGCCCTCCCCTTCCCGAGCTCTTTCCCATCACACAGCTACCATCACTCCTCTGTCTTTAAGCAAACAAACCCGGGAGCCTGCCCAGCACTCCCAGTTCTCTTTCCATGAAACCATTCCCAGGAGTCGCCCATAATCACCACCTCCAAATCCTCTCTTCCCATTCTTTCATGAGCCCATGCCAGACTCCAGTCTCCATACTCCACCAAAAGAGCTGCTGCCAAGTGGCCTCCACGCTGCCAAATCTAACAGCCAATTCTCAGTCCTCAGTAGCACTAAACACGGTGGGGCTCATTCCGTCCTTGAGGTTTTCTTCCAACGCACCACTATCTCTTGGTTCTCCTCCTCCTCTGGCCACATCTCTTCTCAGTCTCCTTTACTGTGTCTCTATCTCCCCCCCAAGCTCTATGTGATGACGGCTACAGAGCCCCCAGGATTCAGACTTCACATCTCTTCTCTACTTATGCTTACCTCCTGGATGATTAAATGCACTCATGGCTCTAAGAACCAAGGATATTACATGGATAACTCCTAAAATTCTCTCCTGCCCTAAACTGTAATCCTATGTAGTTCACAGCTGCCCAGAACCTCCCGCTAGATGTCTAAAAGGAATCTCAAACTTGACACATCTAAAATCCAACTCCTAAATACCCACCCCCACCAGCCCTGCCTGGCAATAAAGTCAAAGCTGCGCCCTACACATTAACCCCCATCTCAGTAAATGGCAAGCCCATTCCAGGTACTCAACCCTAAAAACTCCAGGTCCCTTCCATTCCTTCTGATTCCCTGACATATGATATTCAATCCATGGGTAAATCCTGCTCAGCAATACCTTCAAAATATCCCCGAAATGCAATCAACTCCTCGCCACCTCCCAATGCCACCGCCTGCATTTCAAACCACCACCCTCTTTTGCCTGGATTATTCTGCCAGGATTATTCTGCCAGCCTCCTAGTTGGTCTACTGGTTTCCTTTTTAGTCTCCCTCCAATTGCCCGGATAGCATCTGGCATAAACTTTAAAATAATTTAATGTTATTACATCATTCCTTCATGGCTTCCCATCTTACTACAAATAAAATTCAAAGTACTTCTTAGCACATCTATGAAGTCCTACAAGTACCCCCAACCTCATCCACCGTTCTCTCCCTTGGTTTCCAGAGACATTGGCCTCCTGTCGGCCTCACTCCAACCCTAGTCCCAAATGTCACCCTATCAATGAAGCTCTGATTGCTTCACCTAAAAATAACACCACCCCCACCAGCCACTAGCACTCCGATTCTCACTAGACTGTTGCCACTACTAGAATAAAAGCGACTTGAAGGTGGGCGGGCAGTGGCTTGAGCGGTCATGCCCGCTGCTATATCTCCAGTGCCACAGATTACTCCATGAATGTGATGCAGTACCAACCCCAGTCCAACAGGGTTTCTCACGTAATCAACATGATGATTCCAGGGTGTAGATGGAAGAGCACACCACCAAGAGGAGAGAAATTTGGCAGAAAAGAAGAACACAATGAAGATATTTGGAAGGATGAGTTTCCAAGACTTACGTAAAGCCATGCTAATCAAGCCAGCGTGGTATGATTCAGGAAAGACACATACCAATTCAACGGAAGAAACTGCCCCACGCATGGATGGAAACATCTATGACAGAGGTAGCAAATAACAGGGAGAGATGATTTAATAAACAGTGACTATGGATTATCCACGTTTCAAAAATAAGTTGGACCCTAAGCTCAGGCTACACACTAAAAACAAACTATAGGTAGGTGAAAGTTCATACTGTAGAAAGCAAAATATTTAGATGAAAACACAGCAGACAATGATCTTGGGGTAGGAAGGATTTCTTAAACAAAAAACGAAATGAGAGAAGCCAGGCGCAGTGGCTGTAATCCCAGCACTTTGGGAGGCCAAGGTGGGTAGATCACTTGAAGACAGGAGTTCAAGACCAGCCTGGCCAACACGGTGAAACCCTGTCTCCACTAAAAATACAAAAATTAGTCGGGCGTGGTAGCATGTGCCTGTAGTCCCAGCTACTTTACTCGGGAAGCTGAGTCAGGAGAATTGCTTGAACAGGGAGGTGAAGGTTACAGTGAGCCAAGATCGCGCCACTGCACTCCAGCCTGGGCAAGAGAGAGACTCTGTCTCAAAAAAAAAAAAAAACACACACACACACACACACATTGAAAGAAAAATCTGACTACATTAAAATGTCAGATTTCATTTGGCAAGTGAAATATAACTATATTATTCATTTTAAAAATGTTTTAAAAGGACAAAGCCATATATCAGAAGATATTTCCAATATATATAGTAGCGAAGATTAGAATCTATTACATACCAAGATCTCCAACAAATCAACAAGGAAAAGGCAAAATAAAAGTGATTCAATGATGTACAATGTTTTCATATAAAATTCTACAATTCCTGGCCAGGTGCGGTGGCTCATGCCTGTAATCCCAGCACTTTGGGAGGCCGAGGCAGGCAGATCACAAGGTCAGGAGATCGAGACCTTCCTGGTTAACACGGTGAAACCCCATCTCTACTAAAAATACAAAAAATTAGCCGGGTGTGGGGACGGGCGCCTGTAGTCCCAGCTACTCCGGAGGCTGAGGCAGGAGAATGGCGTGAACCCGGGAGGCGGAGCTTGCAGTGAGCTGAGATCGCGCCACTGCACTCCAGCCTGGGTGACAGAGAGAGACTCCACCTCAAAAAAAAAAAAGAAAAAAAAGAAAAAAAAATTTATACAGTTCCTTCCTATTACCTCATATTTGTCTTCTGCTAAATATCATGTATACCATTCTATGTTTATGAAATAACTGTTACCTGTATGCATCCACTCTTCTATCTATATTTATGCAGAGCTTTCTAGAATGATGGTCTTCTGTGGTTCGTAGCTGTTAGACCACGGATGCAGGGGATGGGATTTTTTTTTCTTTCTTTCTTTGACGTTTCTTTGCTCAGTAAACACGCACAGGGCCCTGACATTATGTATATCCCACACTAAAGTAATGAGACCACGTAAATGCTAGAAATTCAGAGAGCCTGCCTGCCAAGTGGATGTCAGCTAGGTCAAGCCAAGATGTCAGAGGCCAAACTCTCAGTTCAAAGCAGCTGTTGACAACAGAATATCCTCAGAACTTTCTTCTCTTTTAGGACTGCCCTCTGACACAGTGTTTTGAATATGCTCTATGGTGCCAAATCTTCACGCCCTAATTGAGAAACAGATTTGGACGTGAACTAAAGTATTTCCGTACTAGAAGTCTAGAGAGCGAGGTTGATGATACATTGTAAATCAAAAGTGATTTCTCACACACAAAATGAAAGATCTTCGTTAAAAAAATTCATCACTAGGGCCCCGCCTTGTTCCCTCCACCTCACTGATTCTCAAACGTCCTGATTTCCGCATCTCTCTGAGCCTATGGAATCGGTTATACAATGAACAGCGCTATTGATGACAAAGATCATATGATGCTTTCTCGATTCTTAGGAATGTTAATGCTGGCCACGGTATATGAGTCTTCACGTTGGTTTTGGAAAGGTTCCTCCCTTAATGTATTCTCCAAAGACGTGACGCTTTGTTCTGTTTCTCTAAGAAACACTAATAACAGATGTTAAATCATCACTTTGTACCCATCTTTGGGGACTAAATACTCAAATTCTCTTCCAAAGTGAGCACTTGCTCATGTGTGTTGGACCAAATTTTCAGTTAGCCTACTTGGACAAATCCAATCTCTGATATTTTCTGTTTTTATCAGTGTTTTGTGCTTCATTACAGACATGTGCTTAACTTGAAATCGTTAATGACAGTCAAAAACTGCTATCCATGATGACGCATTAAATCCATTCTTCCTGCAAATTTGCTTAACCTCGCACAAAGCTTATTAATTTTCTATCCTATCATTAGTCACTCATTTTTGGGTTCATACAAAAGATTTCCAAGGTGCTTACACAGGAAACCTACTGGCTGCCTTTGAGATTACAGGTAATTAGCTGAGCCTTCCTATTCTACTTCTATAAGCTACATTAGAAAATGTCGTTGCTTTAGTCACGCCTGCTCTATGTTCTGCTTAATGATCCCACGTATGATGACCAGGGGAAAAGGCAGATGAGGAACTCAAATGTCCGCCTACATTCCAAAAGAGCTTCAGAAATTATCCTAACTCAAGTCCTCATACCAAGAAAAATGAGGATTTTGCTGTTGTTGTTGTTGTTAAGGTCATTAGTATGTGTCTTGGAGAAAAATAACATCTAACGCTCTCAAGTAAACCCAAAACCATAGCAGTAACACCTCCTGAACTCTGACAAGCTTTTCTATAGCACGCAAAAGGTCACTTACACATCATATTAAGTCCCACTGTTAACTGCTCACTAAAAGTTTGTTAAGTAAAAAGCTGTCTTCATATTTAAAAGGTTTCACTAGTATTATATTATTTATAAACTCAAGGCTTTCAAATACCACCACCCTTAACAAACACAGGATGCTTATTGAAAGAGTAAATAGCTTCTTGCTAATACAGCATATACCCAAAAGAGATAACTGAGGAGAACAGCAAATCCTCGTATATGCTTGTTGCTTTTTCTTATCATTATCAACATCCACACACCACGAGTCTAGCAAAACCCTGACGGCATGATGTCCTCAATGATGTACGGCAGGAGAGAAAACCCATTCTCCAGCAAGGATGAACCACCCACAGGGAAGGGGAGCACACAGGCGTAAAGGGCAGTTTCGTGTCATCTGAAAGGCTATTTGTTTTAGAAAAACAGGAGGATTTTATTGTTCACCTCATGTCTTTCATTAAGAACAGGAAACTGCACTTCTCTGAATGGTTCAACTCCACATTACTCCATGGAGTGTTGAGGGGGCCCTACCCAGGGGCAGGTGAGAAGAGTAACCCCCAGAGTAGGTGGGTAAGAGCCAGATAGGGCCAAAGACATGAGAGCGAGGGAAACAGAGCAAAGCGATTTGGAAAGAACGCTGAATCCAGAGTTCAGGTACTGATTCTACAACCATTTTTAGTGGCAAGTGCTTCTGATGACATGGCCCCTCAAAAGCTCACAGCTCCTCAATGACTGTACTGGGTAGTAGGCATTTAAGTTTGAATCACTGGAGTTCCTGCCCACTGGGATTGGGGTAGATGCCTAGGACAGGGAGGCTGCCAGGGCCAGGGAACCAGAAATAAAGCTGGTCCAGCAAGACAGATGTGGTGACGAGGGCCCACTGTGCCCAGAGATGCCACTACAAGACAGATGTGCAACTGAAAACCAGGAGCAGTCGGGCACGGCATATCACATCTGTAATCTCAGCGCTTCAGGAGGCTGAAGAGCAGACTTCTTGAGCCCAGGAGTTTGAGACCAGCCTGGCCAACATGGCGAAACCCCGTATCTACTAAAAATATAAAAATTAGCCAGGCATGGTGGCGCACACCCATGGTCCCAGGTACTCAGGAGGCTGAAGTGGGCAGATCACCTGAGACCAGGAGACGGAGGCTGCAGTGAGTGGAGATCATGACCTTGCACTCCAGCCTGGGCAACAGAGCAAGACCCTGTCTCAAAAACAAACAAAAAACACGAAAACCAGGAACTTCTGCATGTACCAGTATGGCTCGGCTATCCCTGGCACACAATGTAAAGCCAGGAGGAGCAGCACCTGGCCCACCATGTAGCTACAAGACAGGGAGGGCTCTAGCTCACACAGCTTCACCTTGAGGGACAGGGCCAAAGGAGGCTGGCCCACCTGGCACAATGGAGGAAGCAGCAACATCCTTCATCCCAGGACAGCAGAGCAAAGCCAGCGGGTGTCCCAACAGGTGGGGTGGGAAGGCGGCTGGCTGTTTCGCAGGCAGACCACAAATTCCAGAGAAACACGGGTCACTCTAGATACGAATTCCCCACTTCTGCTGCTGAATGGTGGTGGGGAAGCACAGAAAGGATGGGAATTTCCATCCTACTTACAGTTCCCATCCCAGTGACCCAGGAGATTGAGGGTTCAGGAATATGGTGGGGGAAGGGTGGTGTTACAATCTTTTGCGAGTTCCTGACCCACCTTCAGGACCTAGGGCACACTGACTTCCTTATTTGCCCCAAGGGTTCCTTTTCAAACTCTAAGGGAAGCTCTTTTCTTCAGAGAGAGACCTGCTCCACTACTAAAAAGCCCTTTTTCTTTTTTTGACAGAGTCTCTCTCTGTCACCGAGGCTGGAGTGCAGTGAGGCGATCTCAGCACACTGCTAACTCCGCCTCCCAGGTTCAAGCGATTCTCCTGCCTCAGCCTCCCAAGTAGTTGCGACTACAGGCACTACCACGCTTGGTTAAATTTTTGTTATTTTTAGTAGAAAGGGGATTTTACCATGTTGGCCAGGCTGGTCTTGAACTCCTGGCCTCAACTGATCCTCCTGCCTTGGCCTCCCACAGTTCTAGGATTACCAGCGTCAGCCACTACACCCAGCCTGAAAGACTTCTTCAACAGTTCGCCAAACCCCAAGTCATGTCCCTTGCCCACTACAGAGCCGAGCCACTGGAGACCCAAACGAAGGACCCTGAACTTTCCTTTCAGTGGAATGATGACTATAAGACTCGAATTTCGGCCAGGCACAGTGGCTCTGGGTGGTAATCCCAGCACTTTGTGAGGCCAAGGTGGGCAGATCAGTTGAGGTCAGGAGTTCGAGACCGGACCCCTGGCCAACATGGTGAAACCCCATCTCCACTAAAAATACAAAAATTAGCCAGGCGTGGTGGCGCACGCCTGTAGTCCCAGCTACTCAGGAGGCTGAGGCAGGAGAATTACTTGAACCGGGAGGCAGAGGTTGCAGTGAGCCGAGATCGCGACTTTGCACTCCAGCCTGGGCGACAGAGCGAGACTCTGTCTCAAAACAAAAAAACAAAAAAAAGACTTGAATTTCAGAGCAGCCTGTCCCCAGCCCCACCTTCATGTCTTTGGTCTCTCCCAGCTACCTTTCTGTCAAAGGTGAGGGGGCACTGTTGCCATGAAGCTGCCCAGCTCAGGACCACGATTTCTTTTCTGTTGACTTTCATCAGGTTCCCGGGCAAGCTGAATGTGTCTGGTCTCAGCACTGAACTTCTTCTGCCAAGGCACAAGCATGCGCTTCCACAGGACCTCATTTCCAGGATCTTTTCAACATCCTCTCTATAGTCACTGCAGCCTCTTCATTTTTAAGCAGCCCCAATCTAGAGCTACTTAGGAAGGACTGAGGAGTGCACATTTAGATACGTATCTAGCAACTGAATCAAGACTTTTTCAAAAAGCTCATTTATAAGCAAAAACCAGTGGTGCTGCAGGACGGGGTGCCAAATGATTCTGGGGGAACTTTTCCTCATCTCGGCGCACTCTGAAGAAAGGGCACAACAAATCAGTCTAGCGAGCACCTCCCCTCAAACACACACCTACTTCTTTGCATCCCTAAAGGTGCTAATAAAATAATCACTCGCCTCTTGCTTTAAGTTCCAAAGCTCATCTGCATATGAGAGAGAAGTTAGAGGACTAAGAAGCCCAGAAGCTTGTCCTGCTGGGAGACTTGGCTACACCCTAGCTCACAGGCCTGAGGTGTAAGACGGTTGAAAACTTCCCACTGGACCGTGCAGACGAAAAGCCAGGTAACACAAACACAAGTGGGCAGCCATTCTTCTGCTTCCAAGGCCAGAGCTCTGCAGAGCCACAGCAAGTGCAGAAGCCAGGGTCAAGAATCAGGACAGGAGGAATGAAGCCCCAACTCGAGGGACCTGGCAGATGGCTGAAAATCAGGTTAGAGGGACACAGCTGGACATGCAGGCAATAAAACTCAGGAAAGGGGGAGGAGAAAAAGGGTGGAAACTCCCTGGAAGACATGGAGTTTTCCAAGGGTACTCTGGTCTAGCCCACAGACAGGGAGCAGTTACGAAGCAGATTGCTCCTCATTCCAACAGGGACCCTACAAATGCTCCCACAGCCAGCTCAAGGCAACAGCACCATCACTTTTTTAAAAGTACAGAGAATAAACAGGGAGACTCGAGACAAAAACTACGAGTACACCTTCCCTTGAATCCCTAGCAATAAGACGACTGCAGACAGAAAACAAGTAGTTTTTAATCTTTATTGGTGAAAAAAACTAGTAAAACAAGTTTTTTAAATCTTTTTTGAACTACTTAATTCAAATCTTATTTACATTTCACCAAATGAGCTAATGCCTCCTTCACCCAGCATCACTATGGAAGATAGCACGGTCCTCTGCTTCTGAAGCCGGAGGACACACACACAGCAAGAGACCAAGGGCACACAAGGCCACTGATCCACAGCTCAGCTTCCTGAAACATCATCCTGAATCAAGGATCCATGGACAAGAGTTCCTTGGTAAATATGTTTAAAATATTTCATATTGAATCCCAAAAATGGTATGGACTACATGGTTAACATCACAAAACAAGTAAGGTAACTTGAGATTTCAAACAACAGGTCAGGCTTGCAAAAGCCATTTCTTCCCCATTCCCAACTCCAGCTCCTTAGGAGAATACCTGCTGACGCCTCTGCTGTTAGGAGGACTTGGGTGGAAACGACCATAAAATTTGCATTTAAGTTTACCATAAAAGTAGACTTCCTTTTTTTCACTTACACTTACATAGCAACACTTTTTAAAAACCCTTCTTGAGGGAGGCTGAGGCAGGCAGATCACAAGGTCAGGAGATCGAGACCATCCTGGCTAACACGGTGAAACCTCGTCTCTACTAAAAAAAAATACAAAAACTTAGCCGGGCATGGTTGCAGGCACCTGTAGTCCCAGCTACATGGGAGGCTGAGGCAGGAGAATGGCATGAACCTGGGAGGCGGAGCTTGCAGTGAGCGTAGATCGCGCCACTGCACCTCCAGCCTGGGCAACAGAGCAAGACTCCGTCTCAAAAAGAAAAAAAAAACCCTTCTTGATAGCTCTTCGTGACATACACCTTTTCTTTCATAAGCGTGCCCTTCACTTGCTCTAAGAGGTGCAGGACTGGCCCACAGAGACTGTTACCCCAAGACTTGGAGTGTCATCACCAGCTACCCTCTTCAGCGAACTTCATGAGCAAACTTATTAACATCAACTCACCGGCCTCTGGCGGAGCCTTTTCCTTTACCAAATAACCTGTTTCTAACATGCTAAAGATGCCAGTTAAGTCCGAGTACATCATGCCTAAAGCAAATGTCAACAGTCTCCAAGGGAGACCCAGAGCTGTCGTCCAGTGTGCATGGGGTGGTGGATCTTTTTGCAAACGAAGATGACTGTGTTTGTCCTGGTTCTCAGATACGCTAAAGAGCTGGGATGTCCACATTAGTTACATGCTATTAATAAAATAAGAGAAGCTTCTGTGTGCGACTATGTGACGCCCCGAATTCCTCAACAGTAAACTACTAATGAAAAATGGGTACAGATGAAAAATGGATACATTTTAACCAAAGAACATTCATGATGTGCAGTCAACATTGTTGGGTTTTATCAACGAACACTAGGAAACTACCAACATAGAAAACGTCACATAGCAGAGGGCCTAATACAAATGAGACAAAAGGTAAATAAAACAAAAGACATTCTCGAAATATATCGAAGCTGACTTCTCCCCAAAAAAGAAAGTATACTATACAGTCACACGTTGCTTAACTACGGTGATATGTTCTGAGAAATGCGTTGTTAGGCAATTTCACTGTTGTGCGAACCTCACCGAGTGAACTTACACAAACCTCAATGTTGTAGCCTACTACACACCTAGGCTGTATGGTAGAGCCTATTGCTCCCAGGTTACAAACCTGTACAGATGTTACTGCACTGAATACTGCAGGCAATGATAACACAACAGTAAGGACTTGTGTATTAGTCCATTCTCACACTGTTAATAAAGACAAAACCAAGACCGGGTAACTTATAAAGGAAATAAGTTTAATTAACTCAGTTCCACATGGCTTTGGGGGGTGGCTCACAATCATGGAGACAGGTGAATGAGGAGCAAGGTCACATCTTACATGGTGGCAGGCAAGAGAGTTTGTGCAGGGGAACTTCTCTTTATCAAACCATGAGATCTCATGAGACTTACTATCAGGAGAACAGCACTGGAAAGACCCACTCCACGATTCAGCTACCTCCCACAGGGTCCCTCCCATGATACGTGGGAATTATGGGAGCTACAGTTCAAAATGAGATTTGAGGACACAGCCAAACCATATCAACTTGTATATCTAAACATAGAAAAGGTACAGTAAAAATGTGGTATTATAATCTTATGGGACCACCATCGTAAGACCAAAGTATCATTATGTGGTACAAGATTATATATCAAGGCAGACAGAACAAAGATGTTGAACATTTTGCTTCAGAAGCAACTGTGTTATAACTATTATAATCCATTTCCATAAACAGTCACCTTGAAATCTACTGGTTTGCATTTTCAGTATCATTAGGTAAATCTCAAGTGTTGGTTCAAACCCTCAATCCCTGCTCATGCCACAAATTCCAAATCAAGCAGATTTCTTCAGATTCTGGCAATAAAAGCAAACATTACTCCAAAGGGCCCTCTCATTACAAATTAACTAGATCTTTAATAAAATATAACTCTCATTAAGAGTGATACTACATAGCACTTGTAGGAAACCAGCAAAACATTCCAACTGCCCCCAACCCAAAATGATGACTAAATCATAAAAATGGAAAAACACCAAAGACTTAAAAAATGAATTGCAGATTAGGTAAAAACTCACCAGAATATTTCAAAGAAAAAAAACGTAATTACTGAAAATTAAAACTCAATGGTTGAATAAAATGGCAGATTAAACACAGCTCATTAGTAAACTATAGTTTAGATCCAAGGAAATACCTAAAATGCAGCACATAAAAAGAAAATAAAACACAAACAAGGAGATGGAAATGAAAGGGTAAAAGACAAGGAAGAGAGAATGAAATGATCCAATAGATGTCTACTTGGAATTTCAGACGAGTACAGAGAAGCAGTATTTGAAGACAAATTGGCCAAATTCATTTTCGAACTGATGAGGCACAAATTCAAAAAGCAGCACAACATATACCCACCTAAAAAAAAAAAAAAATCACACAAAATACACTGTTGTATTAAACTAGAGGAAACCAAAGTCAAAGAGATGATCTCAAGAACAACCAGAGACAGAAGACAGATCTCCTAGAAAGTGTCTACACCTATGCTGACAACAGTCTCAGCCAGGTACAGAGGCTCTCCCCTGTAATCCAAGCGCTCTGGGAGGCTGAGGCAGGTGAATCATTTGATGTCAGGAGTTCGAGACCAGCCTGGCCAACATGGTGAAACCCCATCTCTACTAAAAACACAAAAATCAGCCAGGCGTGGTGGTGCACGCCTATAATCCCAGCTACCTGAAAGGCTGAGGCAGGAGAATCACTTGAACCAGGGACGCAGAGGCTGCAGTGGGCCGAGATCATGCCACTGCACTCCAGCCTGGGCGACAACAGTGAAACTCCATCTCAAAAAAAAAAAGTCTCAAGAATAGTGCAAAGGCAAGGCAGAAGACAATGGAGCACCATCTTCAGAATGAGAGGAAAGAAATGAACCAATTAACCAGTTTTATCTGAAATACTATTCTCTTTCAAAAATGATGGCAAAATAAAGACATGTCCAGATAATTTAAAAAAAAAAACAAAAAACCTAGAAACTTTTCCATCCATAGAGCTTCACTAAAGAAATCTCTAAAGGATACACTTAAGAAAAAAAAGAAAATCCCAGAAGGAAGTTCTGAGATATAAAATGGATGATCTGATTGAAGAAACTGGTGAAAAAACTACTAAAGTCATAGGTGAATCTAAAGAAAGGCTGTATAAAATAATAATATTCTATTTGATGAGGGTTTTTTCATGGCCAATAAGAAAGCAGTAGCATGTGAGTTCAGGAATGCACCAGGGTTCAAGGATTGTAAAATCTTCACATTGTCAGAAGTGCCATTAAATATTGACTATCTTTAGACTTCATGTATGCATAGTTGCAAAATTAGTCACTTAAAGACTAGAAACAGTATACGACTTCTAAACCCAATCAGTGAGGTTTTAATATGGTTTTACTGCAGGTTGTGGCAGAGGACAGTTCGACAAAACTAATGTCAAAGTGGTCCATGGAGGACAGCCACAGTTAAGTCTTAGTTCAAAGGTCTCAATGCTGTTTTTAATACTTGCTTTGGGTCCTATATCCATCTAAGAATCAGATGAAAGCTCTTGATTCTCTCCCCCCTGAAATATGGTCATATGTACTTGTACAAATTTTCATAAAATTCTAGTTGAGGTTATAACTGGATTTAAAGTCATATCTAGACTTGTAATAGGCCCTCCCCAGACTTCCTGGAGAACATGAACCCCAAAACCTTGCCCAGCTTAAAAGGCTGAAGAGAATTAAGTTTGTGTGGGAAACAGTGAAATTCTCCATTCTAGAGTTGAAACCATGTAAGGAGCTGAGGAACAAAATGTAAAAGGAACAGCAAGAGGCATGATGCTTAGGGGAGGAGGAACCTGGAGGTAAGCAAGGAGTCAGGAATGGAGACTCATTCCTGTAATTCACTCTTCCATTAAAGTAACTCAACAATTATGCAACGATTGCAATATTTTGAGCTGTGGAAAATAATGGCCAGAAAATGAATCTGAGCTTTAAAGCACTTCCATTCTAGTGGACAAACACGCCAAGCAATCAAGACAGAAAACAGAAATTACAACACCTTTAGCTAACTACTTGATGTTTGTAATATTCCCTTCCCGGAATTACTCAGCTAACAACTAGCAGTGGGTCAAGGAGCCTGCAGAAAGCAACAGTATGGTCCACTTAGAGCTCCTCTTCTGCCAGGCAGATCCCCAATCCACCCCCACCCACCTCCACGCATAGCCTAAGGGTCTGAAACACAGAAGGGTGTATCCAGAGGCTCCTAAATCCACCGGCATTCCAAAAAGAAGCTTCTCGGAACATAAGATTCCGGTCTCCATCCAAACACTGAACGTGGTTTGGGTTCAAGAATCTGAATTGAAAAAAGACCCCAGGCTGGTCCTGTTCCACCTAGGAGTGCTCACAATATAAAAACTATCACTCCTTATTTACAAAAAAATTCATTTCAGACCTGGCTTTGTGAATCACAGTTATCCAAAACTGTGAACCAGAACAATGCGAAGAAAGTGTTGCCTACATACCATGAAAATATTCTCCGTGGTTAAAATCATTACAGAGCACGAGGGAAAAGTCTATGATTCTTAGATATCACAGCAAGAATGAAAACACACTATTCTGGTACACAGGAATTGAAAGTAGCTCAAAGGAAGAGCACATGGGAGGTCTCCACACTGTTGCTGGGGCAAATGAATAAATAATATTCTCAGCAACTCACAGGAAAAAGAGCATTTAAGATAGGCTATTTATTTTCAAAACACACACGCACGTTTGACCTCACTGCCTCACTATCAACTCCGGAAGTCAAATGAACTCTTTTGCTTTCCTAATTTTGGTGATCCCAATCTCTTCAGACAGCGACACCACATACAACATATGCTGACTTAGCTTGGCCAACATCCATGAAAGGTGTCCTGGTCTCTGCGACTTCCATTTGAACTACAGATTGAGACTTTATTCATAACTGCTTTCGGTCAACATAAGTAAAAGCCTTGTGGTGCACAGAAGAAAGCAGGAATCTTATCCCCAAGTAGGAAGAAAGATTCCAAGGACCTACCTTCCCCTGCAAATCCTGATCATCCCTTCAAACTAACCAACTTTAAAACAATTTTCTACACACCAGATACGAGTTCGTTCTTAAAAGCTTACTTCCATTTTTGAAAATGAAAATATAAATATTCTCTCAGAAGGTCAAGACTAATCATTGAGAACTTGTTGAAATTTAAATTAACTATTACAGGAGTTCTCAAGGGAATAACTCCACATCTGCTGAGGAAAAAAGGAATTATTAAGACATACAAATAAAGAGAATGCTTATTCCATTTTACTACAGCACACGTTCCTTATTCGGTCCCACATGAACAAAGTCTTATGGTGGTTACCTGACTGCTAGATAAATTAAGGTCCTCTTGACCTCACAGCTTTCTCTGGTGATATAATCAATTTATAGAATATTTTCAAATCCTAAATCTTTAAGAAGGGAAAACAGGTTTGGTTTCATGGTTTGAGAGTTGGGTGCTTTTTTTCCTCTTTAAAAATGGAAAATGTTTTTTAGTATTGCTTTTACATACTAATGCCATTTAAGCCTCAATTATTTAGTTATCATCCTCCCTATTTTACTGATGAGAAAGTTTAGGATAGATAGTTAAGACAAGTACAAGACAAGTTACTTAACAAGCTTCTAAGAACAAGGGAAGGCCAGGTGCAGTGATTCATGCCTGTAATCCCAGCACTTTGGAAGGCCAAGGTGGGCAGATAACTTGAGGCCAGGAGTTTGAGACCAGCCTGGCCCACATAGTTAAACCTTGTCTCTACTAAAAATACAAAACATTAGCTGGGGAGCGGGGGAGGGTGCACGTCTGTAATCACAGCTACTCGGGAGGCTGAGGCATGAGAATAGCTTGAACCCAGGAGGCAAAGGTTGTAGTGAGTGGATATCAAACCACTGCACATCAGCCTGGGAGATAGAGCAAGACTCTGTCTCCAGAAAAAAAGAAAGAAAGAAAGAGACAGAGGAAGGGAGGGAGGGAGGAAAGCAGGGAAGAATACCACCCAGATCTTCTAGCTCTAAGTCTAGAGCTGGGATGAAAGTTAGAAATACTGTCTAACGTCCACATATCCCCAACCCTTGAGTAAACGCAGGTTCCTAAACAGACTATGACAGCTGATCACCTACAGCAGCGTTTAACAAACAACGTACAGGGCAAAGCCAGCCCGCTGCCTATTTTTGTGGAACCTACAAGTTAGGAATCATTTTTACATTTTTAAGTGATTGGGAAAAAAAACAAATGTGTATTTCATGACACATAAAAATGATATAAAATATACTAAATGAATTTTACTATCCATAAGCAGTTTGAGACACCGTGCACATTCATACAGGAGTCTACGACTGCTTTTGCACTACATGAAGTGAGCTGAGTGGTTGCAACAAAGACCATAACATAACCTACAAGTCTAAAATATGTATCATCTGGCCCTTTACATTAGAAGAGTGATGTAAAGGATGTTTGTCTTTTTGTGAAAACTATGAAGTTCTAACCCATGCCGCATCAAAAATTTGTTTTTCTTCAATCTGAGCTGCTGGAAAAGCTGGGAGTAAATCTATTCTATCTTTCAACTAATAGTAACTCTTCAAATTTTGCAAGACTCATGCTCTATCCATCTTTTCCAGGATCTGTTCCTTTATTTTTTGTCCACAAAGTCTAGTTTCAATACCCATTTAAACATTTACTAAAGTCCTATTACTACATACCAGGTTGCATGCTAAGTATTGGAGACATTTCTTTTAGGCGAGAAAACCAAGCCTCAGCAGTTGGGTAACTCACCCAAGTTCCCAAAGTTACTGCAGACCTGCCCTCCTACCAGACCATGTGAGTTCAAAGAAGCAAGACCTTGCATTTCCTCCTGTCAATACATCCCTCTAGATTCGTGGAGCTTGAGGCCAAATATAAAACTTCTATTTCAGTTTAGGCAGAAATGGACAAAACAAGGCAACTAACATCCCTTGACTTGGCCACAAAAAGTATCTTAGTGTCTTTCCCAGCCTTCTCAGACGATCGTGTTCATTTACAATTGCGTATCACTTCTGCCCTACAAATAATACCGCCTTTATGAAAACAATACAACTATACCTTTAGAAACAAAACCAGGTTTCAGGGAGGCATTTCAAGCCAGTTACAATACAATCATCATCACTTACTGGGTGCTTGCCATGGGAATTTTAGGGTGGGCTTTACTTATGTTCTCATTTAAACTTCATAGCTCTATAAGGGAAACACTGATCCCAATTTCACAGATGAGGAAACTGAGCTTTCAAGACTAATTTACCCAATCTGACAGAGTTGGAAGTCACTAACTGGGTTGTCTGACTCCAAATCTAGGCTCTCAACTGCTATGCAAAACTTTCAATGTCAACTTTCAACGGTAACATAGTCACAGTGTTCAATGGTAACACAGTCACAGTGTTCAACGGTAACACAGTCACAGTGTTCAACGGTAACACAGTCACAGTGTTGCCTACAAGTTAAAAATTTTGTCTTGAGAGATACTGACCACTACATATTTACTACACATACTTAAATTTATCACCTGTACTATACTTCTATAGTACCTTTTTCCAAAACTAAAATAAAACCCAGAATCAGAAGTTCAATTGTGCAGGTGTATCATTTCTTTGCAATATACTTACTTCCTCCCCAATAGACACTCCTTGAAAGCATGAACCATTCTCATACCTCAATATTTCCCTGTGAAACCTCCATATGGCAAGCATTCAATAAACGTTATATGAACACAGACTTAGTACAAAATGTTACTCATTAATGACTTCTGTTAAGAATAGAAACCTGAATATACAGAATAAGCACAGAAGGAACTAACCTTAGTTCATAATGTCCTGGTGTGAAACGTGCTGTCTTCAGAATCATTCTTATACACAAAGGATACAACTTACGTATAAGGTACTACTCTCATCCACTGATGGAACTGATTATGTAATTATACTCATAAAAGCAAATGCCAAGCGTGAACGCTCATGACTAAACAACCAAAGAATGATCCAATGTAGAAACTAAAATCCCCCATACCCTCATGCTATGTACTTCCCCCCTGTACAGACTTCATCTGGAAGACCTCAACCTCAAACATCCCAGCCTCTATTTCTGTGTCTTCCAGACAGACACCACTTTCCTTCCTAGAAGGAAAGCTCCTTGAGAACAGGGAGATTTTTCTTCTTTTACATCCTCAAATGACCTCAAACAGTATCCTGAATACAGTGGGGCACAGCTAATGTGTAAAATGGTTGAAAAGAATGGAACATTTCCAGTACCAGCTAAGGTATACTGACCACATACAATGTAAGGAGAAGCAACAACCTTACCCTTAATTCTACAGAAGGCAGCTTCCTCCTGAGAACTTTTGCAAACACTTGCTCTTAAAAAGCACCAAAAAAGTTGCCAGAAGACTAATATCGCAGACAACAAAGCTCTACTCTATGCCAACAGCAATAATACGCCCATAAGAGAAGACAACCGAAAGGATCCCTGGGGCCACAGGGCTCTACTTGTTACAGATGTTTCCTTTAGTCCCTCAACACCCGGGTCCCTAAACGCATCATAAAGGTGACTCTAGAGAGTCCTCCCAAGTTTTAAGTCTCTCAGGAACTTATTTATAAATACATGTGAAACCAGACAATCATTTACCCAGAAGAACAGAAAGCCTTCCAAACTTCTGTACTCCCAGGAAGTCTACTTTGAAATACGTCAAAAGAAGTTACATGGAGACATACAAAACATGTCTTAACGATCCAAATTGGTAACTCTCAAACTGGAAGCTGGTTTAAATCCATCGACCATAACTTACAGTTCTGGCTATGCCCTTCTCATTTGCAACGCTGCGGCGCAAATGAATGACGGTGTATCAGCGTTAAATTTAAATTTCCTGGCTCTGGCCACAACGCTAACCTAATTAAAGCATGTGGTCAACGTTTAGCATTTTCGGTGCGAGATTTTGCATCGCTTTGGCGAACAGCAAAGTCGAAAGCGTTTGCACTGGTCTTCTCCCCGCCACCCCCCGACCGGGGGCAAAACCCTCTCGCAAATGCTTTATTAAATGGTCAAGAACCCCCCCCCCACCCCACCCCCGCACCGCCCACGGTCCCCGCCGAGCGGCAACGGGGGCTCCACTTCCATGATCCACGCCAAAAGCACTTTGAGCTCAGTCTGAGCAAGTGACTTGTGTCAGCACCACTTCCCCACGGCCGGGACCCCCCCCCCCACCCTACGCCCGGCAACTTCAGGACCCCCCGGCCGGGGCCCCTCGGAGCCAAGGCTCGGGCTCCCTTCACACACATTTCCCGTCCAGCAAACTGCGGCCGCGGCGGGGGAGGGGACGCGGCGGGCGCGGGCGGCGAGCGGGGCCGTCGGGCGGCACGGCCGGGCCGGGAGGGGCGGCGGGCGGGGGGCGGCCCGAGGCCGGGGGGAGGGGAGGTACCTCGTACAGCTCCTCGGAAGCCATGGTGGGCGGCGGAGTTGCGGGCGGGAGGGGCAGGGTCGGGGCGGGCGCCGGCGCCGGGCGGCCGACACTTTGTTTCAGTTGGGTCCTGCGTGGCCTGCGCTTCCTGCTCCCGCGGCCGGCCGGGCGCTGGGCACGGACGAGCCTCTCGCACTCCGCGGCCAGTGCGGGCCGGCGGCGCGGCGGGGTTGTGCGCAGGAGCAGCTGCGCAACGCGCCCTGGGCGCCCCGCGCTCACTCCCCGGCGGGCCGGCTCGGGCTCGGGCTCATCGCGCCCCGCCGCGGGGCCGGGCGGGCTGGGGCGGGCGCGGCGGCGTGCGGGCGGCGCGGCCGGATCGCGGCTCCCCTCTCCGGTGTAGTGCAGAAAGCTTCCTACTTGCGACCAAAAAACCTGCCCCGGCTACTGAGCATGCCCAGTGCGGCCGCCCGGCCCGGCGGAGCCGCGCTCCCGCGCTCCGGGTTTTCGGGCCGCCCGCGCGGGAGGGGCGGGGCGGCGGCGGGGCGGGGCAGCCGAGGGGAGCAGTGGGCTCCACTCGGGGCCGAGGCGGGCGGCCGGCGGGGCCGGGAGCGAGCCGGCAGGAAGGGGAGGAGCGGGGCCGCGGGGGCGGGGCCGCGAGCGCGGGGGCGGGGTGGTGGGCGGGGCTCCGACTTCCCCAGTCCCGCTCGCGGGGTCGGCTTGGCCCGCGGCACCGCCCCCCGGCCCTACTCGACGTGGGCGCTCGCGGCCTGGCCCGGGGCAGGCGGGGCCCGGACCTCGAAGTTCGAGGCGCAGGGTGGTCGTGCACACCGGGACGGGCAGCGACGGACCCGAGATGAGGCAGGGGACCGTGCGAGCGAACCGGACCGCGTCTGGAGCCCACCGCCCCGACGGCGGTCTACCGCGCGCCTCCCTCCAGGAGGAGCCCAAAGAGGCGGCCTCCGAGCGCCCGCCCGTCCGGGGCCGGGCCAGCCCGCAGAGGGCCGGCGGCGTGGCCAGGTGGAGCACCCACCCTAGCCCGTGCCCGCCCCGCCGGCCGCCGCCAAGACCCGGAGCCCGGGCCGCGCGCCCCGCGGGGTGGCCCGGCGCGCTCCGGCTGGCACGCTGGCTCGGCGGCAGGCCGGGGGTGGGAGCCGGGCGCGGCGGAGGGCGGCGCGAGGGCGCGGCTGCCTCCGCTCTGCCCGCAGCTCCCCCCACGCCAGGCCTCCGGGTTCCTCTTGGAGCGTCCGCCTCCTTCGAAGCTCAGCGGGGAGGGAACGGAGTCTGGATTCCCGGGAGGTCCGGGTTCTAATCGAACGAGGCTGTCAATGGTAGTTCCTTTCGCGGAACGGTGTGGACTACACGACAGGCCCTCGCTCAGAACAGCGAGGGCTGGCTCGCGCTCCACTTCCCAGGGAAGATCTACTGCCAGGGCACACCTGCCGGGCCCTGGACGTGCCCCATCGGTGGCGAAAGAAGGGGCTTCCTGGCCCAACTCCCCCAGACAGCCGGCAACTCCGAACCCTCTGGCCATGTATGCGGAACTTCCCCACGGGGCACTGCGGAGGCATTAGTTCACCTTCTCTCCCAGGCCCTGCATGGGGAAGCCCTCGCCAGTTCCTCCATGTCTCCCCGGGCATCCTTCGGGCCGCCTCACTCCTCCGTGCTCCATCTCGCTCCAGTTCCTAACCTACCTTGGAGCCACCAGGCTCTTCCCACCAGTTTTGTTCCTAAAGCCCTGTTTGTGCCCCCCAACAGCGTTTCAACAACCACGGGGCGTTTTACAGACCCCGCGGTTTCCTGCCCTCCCCACGCCCAGGAACAAGCACCACGCCGACCCTTAAGTGACTGCGAGTCGAATCGCCGTTCCCCTTAAGCAGTGCTTCTACCTGCGGTCTCCACCTTTTGAAACAAACTCCCAGCTCAGGCATCACCTTAAAAGGATAGCCTTGCTGACTTCCAGGGTCAAATAGGTAACTCCCTCTTCAAGCGCTGCCTAAGCGCTCACGCGTGCTCACTGCAGCACTCATCTCTGTATTTTAATGTTTGTCTACTCTTCACCCCACCCCATCTCCAAACGATGACTTTCAATCAGACTTCATCTTCAAATTTGACGCTGGCCCCTAGCACCATTCTCTGTATAGGAAATAAGGTGTTATTTAATGAATGGAATTTCAGTGTCCACAAGAAAGCCCAATACCCACACATCCAATTCCCATTATGAAATGCTTGCACAAGAATCGCAAATTAAAGTCACCACTTCATCTGCTGGTCAAGGCGCCTCAAGTTCTGCCTCTTTCCCTGATGGCCCAGCCAATTCCCTCTCCCTCCTCCAAACAGCGCCTCTTTCCTCTCACTTAGCATTTCCATTATTTGCTGCATTTCATTGTTGCCTTCTCTCTAGGTATACCGATTCAACAAAAGTTGCAAGTTCCTTGAAGGCAAGGAGTAGGACTTTATACATTTGAGAAATCCCAAAGCATTTGAACGCACACTTCGGCAAGCGCTCAAGTACTGGCAGGTGACAGTTAAAAATCCCTCAAGCAAAATAAACTATAAAGAAGAAAGAGCTCCTCAATAGGAAATAAACAGATACATCTAACATATAAGCCTATTATGCAATGGTGGACCAATACAAATACAAGCACTTCTCCCCATGACCATTACCCTAATTTTGCCCCCTTCAGAACATCCACAAGCTCAGGCATTCAGGAGGAGCTCCACCATGTGCTTAATGGTATTGTGGTCACCAAGGAGTCTCCAAAACTGCCATTGTTGCCCAGGAGAGGGAAAGAAAGGAACATAGACATCCACAACAAACATATTCAGATATTGAGCTAGTAAGGTGATTTTCCCCATTGTGGAAACAAAAAGGGGAAGAATTATAGCCTCGAAAAGGTAACTCAAAAATGTCAATTTACATAGACCTTTGTCAATTTACGTAGCTTTTCAATCTTGACAATCTGGAATGTTATGCTGCTATCCTTAGTCTACAACTTTAAGAGTAACCACCGGTAGCCTCTATAACAAAGCAGGAGTGAGCCATACTCCTAAGTTCCAACTACATCTCCACTCTGACCGTTGGCTTCCACTGGCGAAGGAGATGGGTATCCACCTAGCGACTGAGAAGTTGAGCAAGTTCTCAGTTGTCCACTTTGTTCATTTCATCTGCCCTCCATTTAAAACTCAGATTTATGGAATGCTATTTTGCATATATACACACACACACACACACACACATATATTTTTTAACCTCATTCGTTCAATTTGTCTTACTTTTAAGCAAACTTTGCTTTCCTCCGTCACTTTTTTACATAAACATTTTATCAGCACTCATAGTAGAAGTAAACATGCCCAAGATTATTTAATGACTTGGAATTTCCACCTTTTATGAAACAGTGAGGTTCTGTAGTTTCCATGACCACGTGTGTGGGTGCTATTAAAGTATTTTCTCTGTGGCTTGAGAATAAAAGTGAAATCACATCCCCTAAGCACATCAAGAAGATTGCACCAAAAATACATACAGCACAATAGTATGTACTAGTAAGACATATGACTCTTAAAAGATTCGAGAAGTGGTCAACAAGAGAGACGATGTGCACACATGATTAAAATACATGTCTACCAGCAATAAAAGATTCTTACCTGACCTGCTCCCGTTGTTGTAGGCCAACATAATTAAATTCGCTCCTCCTCAAATCCAAACAATTGATCATCGATGGCAAGTACTACCCACGGTAAGACTCTTCAGATCAAGAATCACAGCCTTTTCCCATCTCAGGAGAACAATGACTAAAACTTTAAGTTTGAGATCCTCCTCTTTTCCCAATTACCAGCCAAACCGGGCAAGTCTTCCTTTCTCCCAACAATCTGCATTTCATCTACATTTGAATCCCAAGGCATCCAAGAGGAGATGGGGGATGGGACAGAATAAAACAAAAGAAGCCAAAATCTGGCTACTACTACTCTCAGAGCCAAATGCATTTTGTGGTTGGGTGGCTGTGAAAAGCTGCTGATAATGATTCCCTTCAACAGTTTTGTACCCCCAAAGCATATTCTATCCTGGTTACCTCCTCCATAACCCAAAATTTAGTTGTGATTTTTATGAAAATGCGACCTAAGTTTGTTTGTTTTAAACACACAGTGGCTAAAGGGAAATTAAGTGATATTCTTGTCATAGAGTGCCTACTCCAGAAAACAATGGAACTTCCATCTCAATCACCCACTCAAAAGAAAGAACATTTTAAACCTGAGACGCAAAAGACAGAAGCATACAAAACCAGTTATAAGATTAATTCAGATGCTAGAGGCTTTGTCTGAACTGGGAGCCAACCAGTTCTTCCTTCCCTGAAAGCTTAGAGTGGATACCAGTACCCTTTTCTGTTCAACCAATAACAGCTGATTTCCTTTTTTCCGTCACTGTTTCCTTTCCTGCCCAAAGAGTCAGTTTCCCCATTTGGAGGGGCAGCCTCTCTCTGCCTCCCTCCATGTTGGTCCCAGGTAGGTACCATTTCTCTCTTTCATATGGAAGCCAGTAGCCAGCTGCCACGCTGCTGCTCCTTGGCCAGATACCACTATTTGTTTCATCTCTTTGCCCTCGTGATGTCAATCTGAGACCTGTTAACGTTTGATTTTCCCAATTTCATCTTAGGCTATGATACCATCACTGGCCGGAGTTCATCAATCTACAATTAAGGATCATTTGCTTTTACAACTAGATTTAGTGTTTAAGTACGGTTCCTCTTTCTATTTAGCTAACGGTGTTCTACCGAGAGAATCTTTGTAATATGTACTTGTTGAACTTTTTTTGATTAAAGTAATGACCAAGAGCAAGGAAGTTTTTCATTGATAATTTTATACATTGCCCCATTTTTGGAAAGCAAAAAGACCAAAAATCATAAAGAGGAAATAGGCACAGGTATTCCCGTAATTTTGGTTGACTTTATGCCAAGGCAGTAACTAACTCATTTTGGATCCCTGGAAAAAAATAGCAAGTACTGTATAACTTTCCCTTGAATTACTGTGATGATTAATTGCATTTGTCTCTCAAGTCAGACCATCCTAGTATCCTCTTTACCTTTCCATTTCTAGACAGAGAGAGAAAGAGAGAGAGAGAACAACTAGGCAAGAGATGAGTGTGGACATTTTGACAGGTAAGGAAAATAGAAACACAAGACCCACCAAAAGTGGGGGAACCCAGAATTATCCCAGGAGCAGGTGGATGTTGAATCTAAAGCAAAGTGTAAATGAGTTTGAAGACGGGGGCCAGACCAGCACTTGGAGGCGCTTAGTGGGGCTTGACTTTTTTTCAATCACTAGTATTGTCTAGTGTAGAAGTTCTCAAAGTTGCTACTAGTCTGGTCCCCAGACTAGTAGCAACGGCATCAACTTGGGACTTGTTCAAAGTGCAAATTCTCAGCTGGAGGTGGTGGCTTACACCTGTAATCCCAGCACTTTAGGAGGCCAAGGCAGGTGGATCTCCTGAGCTCAGGAGTTCAAGACCAGCCTGGCCAACATGGCAAAACCCCATCTCTACTAAAACTACAAAAATTAGCCAGGTGTGGTGGCATGCGCCTATAATCCCAGCCACTCTGGAGGCTGAGGCAAGAGGATTGCTTGAACCCGGGAGGCAGAGGTTGCAAGGAGCCGAGATCGCACCACTGCACTCCAGCCTGGGTGACAGAACAAGATTCCGTCTAAACAAGAAAAAGAAAAAGAAAAAAGTGCAAATTATCTTACCCTCTCACTTACTGGAACTAAAAACAGTATTAGAGAGCATCCATCACTTTACTAGGAATGACCATTGCGTAGTAAAATTTTGTTTCCATCATATATATACACAAATATTTAGGCATGTATATATATGCTTATATATGCACACACATATATATTATTGTGTACTAAGTCATAATGTAAAATGTATTTCTTACATTTTGAGCTAGGGCAAAAAGTTTGAAAGCCATTGTTTTGAAACCAGGTAACAAACCCTTGCAAAGGTGGATTGTTAATTACATATGAATGGTATTGTTGTAGTGCACAGCAATTTTCTTAAATGATTGAATGATTCCTTTTTTGTAGTACATATTACTTCTCCATAACTACTACAGAAGTGTTCAGATCAGGTTCCTTTCTGAATTACACATGTCCCAGAGTGATATATTTTGAACGAATCAGAATAGTATGCATTTTAGGCCTTATCTTTCCACAGAATGTGGAAGATTTTCCAAAGAATATCCCTAACAAACTAAACAAAATGAATGTGAAGTTTAATTTGGTCAACAGCAACATTAAAAAAATAAATAAACACAAATAAGAAGCACTTACCCTGTTCCAGAAACTGTTCTAAGCACTTTACAAATATTAAGCTATTTAATTCAGCACGCACCTAATAAAAATCATAGCTAACATTTACAAAGAACCATAATAAGTAAGCACATTCGTCCACAAAGCGCCTTCAGGAGTAGGCATTATTATTGACCCCGTTCCTAGTAAGTGGGGAAGCTAAACTTCATTTTCAGGTCCAGGTAACTCTAGGGTCTAAGTTTTGAATCATTAAGTTATAGTCACTCAATAAATACTTATTGACCATTTATTGTATGCCAGGCACCTTGCTAATCAATGTATATGCAATCATCCCTGCTCCCAGGTAGCTGGCAATCTATTAGGATAGATACACATTAAGTTGTCAGGAAAAAAAAAATGCTGGCCGGGCGCGGTGGCTCACTCCTGTAATCCCAGCACTTTGGGAGGCAGAGGCGGGCGGATCACGAGGTCAAGAGATCTAGACCATCCTGGCTAACAGGGTGAAACCCCGTCTCTACTAAAAATACAAAAAATTAGCCTGGCGAGGTGGCGGTGCCTGTAGTCCCAGCTACTTGGGAGGCTGAGGCAGGAGAACGGCGTGAACCCGGGAGGCGGAGCTTGCAGTGAGCCGAGATCGGGCCACTGCACTACAGCCTGGGCGACAGAGCGAGACTCCGTCTCAAAACAAACAAACAAACAAAAAACAACAAATCTTCAGATTATGACCATCAGTGACAGACTGGATTAAGAAAATGTGGCACATATACACCATGGAATACTATGCAGCCATAAAAAAGGATGAGTTTGTGTCCTTTGTAGGGACATGGATGCAGCTGGAAACCATCATTCTTAGCAAACTATCACAAGAACAGAAAACCAAACACCGCATGTTCTCACTCATAGGTGGGAACTGAACAATGAGATCACTTGGACTCGGGAAGGGGAACATCACACACCGGGGCCTATCATGGGGAGGGGGGAGGGGGAAGGGATTGCATTGGGAGTTATACCTGATGTAAATGACGAGTTGAGGGGTGCTGACGAGTTGATGGGTGCAGCACACCAACATGGCACAAGTATACATATGTAACAAACCTGCACGTTATGCACATGTACCCTAGAACTTAAAGTATAATAATAATAAAAAATAAATAAATTTAAAAAAAAAATCTTAACTATCAATCAAAGAAAATGGCAGGAAGCTGTTGAGCCCAGGCTAGACCTAGAGATGAGTCTGGTTTGCTGCTTCCCCAGAGACAGTGCCCAGCGCCCCGTGGGCACACTGGCCATGCTTGGGTACCAGCAAAGCAGAATCAATCATTAAGAAATTATGTTCAAATAATTTGATATTTTTAAATGAAGTAGCCATCATGGGAGATATCAACATTTTGACTTTTATGCAATTGCTTTACAGTTGAGCATTTTAAAAAATGAAATACTAGATATGCAAAAAGGCATAAAGAAAAATACAACAAGGCTTAGGTACCCACTCCCCAGCAAAATATGATTTCCATATTCAGACCAATACTTGGCAGACTTTTGAATAATTTATGAGAAGTAGGAGGTATACCATGTTCTATTCACTATTTAGAGCTTATTTAATTGTTGATGTTTTTCATACAGATTTTAACAGATTTAGAGTTACAGAAAAATTGCAAATATACTACAGAGAGTTCCCATACCCAGTTTTCCCCGTTACATTTTGTCAGGTACACATGGCACAATTAATAAACCAATATTGATACAGTATTATTAACTAAAACATATGCTTTATTCAGATTTCCCTAATTTTTACCTAATTTTCTTTTTTTCTGCCCTGGGATCCCATCCGTGGTACCGCATTACCTCTATTAATAGTTCTCCTGTCTCCTTACGCTTCTCTTGGCTATGGCAGTGTCTTAGGTTTTTCTTGGTTTTGATGACCTTGACAGTTTTGAAGAGTACATTTTGTGAAATGTTTGCAGAATGTCCTCAACTGGAATTTGTCTGATATTTGTCTCATGATATGATTAGACTGGGCTTTTGTGTTTGGGGGAGGAAGACCACAGAGGTAAAATGCCATTCTCATCACATTGTATCAAGGATACCTACTATCAACATGACTTCACTGTTGATGTTGACCTTGATCACCTAGCAAATACAGTGCTTGTCAGATTTCTGCACTGAACACTGACTGTTCTCCACTACCAGCCCCTGCCCCTTTCCATACTGTAGTGTTTGGAAGGGAGTCACTTTGAGCAGCCCACATTTAAGAAATAAGGATTATGTTTCCCCTCCTTGAGGGCAGAGTGTCTACAAAAAGTGTCTGGAGTTCTTCTGCATAGGAGATTTCTCTCTTCTCCCCCACTTATCAATCAATTTATTCATCTTTTTTATACCAATTGAGACTCATGGATTATAATCCATAATGCATTATTTATTTCCTTGATTCTCTACTCTGGCCACCGGGAGCTCTTTCAGTTGACTTCTATGTGCCTTTGACATACTCTAATCATAAGAGAGTGTATATTTTGAGCACTTCCTTACTTTCTGGCATTGTAAGATGCTGCAGGCTCATCTTGTATATTTTCTGCTCCAGTCCTAGAATCAACCATTTCTCCAAGGAGCTTTGGTTCCTCTTTGTTGAAAAATCACATTAGAAAGCAAGTTGTGGATCTTAGATGTGCTCATTGTGACTGGGGCTATTCCCTATTTGTGATTAGGTTGTCCCTGAACTGGTGAGCTAAAATCTAAAGGATGGATTTAGGTGAAAAGGACAGTGGAAATGGTCCCAGGCTGTGGAAAGGGCTTTTTCCAAAGGTCTAGATGTGGAAGGTGCATGACACCTTTGAGACTCTGAAAATGCTGGTGAAACTGGAATGCAGATAACAGGAAGGAAGACATAAGATGGGATGGAGAGACAGGCAAATCTGGTAGCTCATGACCAGGTCCTGGGTCTCTTCACCAATAATCTGATCTGTGTTTTCTAAACATTTGGCTCTATGAAGAGAAAGTAGTTGGAGCAGGGTGGTTAGGGAATTATTGCAATATTGCATTAAATTTGATGTTTTTAAAATTTTGTTTAGAAATCAAATCATTTAAAAATAAAGTTTTGGTAGCCCTACTTTGCTGATGCCAACTGCGTATGCAGCGTGCCTATAAAGTGAGGGACACTGCACTTAGGACTTCCAACATGACATTGAGTAAAGTGGATATCAGGTCTTGATTTTTATTACAGAGGGAAAGCTTTTACCATTAGGGATATTTGCTGAAGGAATTTTGTAGGCCTATTTAATTAGATTAAGGCAGTTCCTTTCCATCCTAATTTCCCTCTCCTCCCCTCCCTTCCCCTCCCCTTCCTTCTCCTCCCCTCCTCTCCCCTCCCCTTCCCTCTCCTCTTCTCTGGAGGGTGTCTTACTCTGTCACCCAGGCTGGAGTGCAGTGGCACGATCTCAGCTCACTGCAACCTCCACCTCCTGGGTTCAAATGATTCTCCCACCTCAGCCTCCCAAGTAGCTGGGATTATAGGCGCACGCCACCATGCCCGGCTAATTTTTGTATTTTTGGTAGTGACAGGGTTTCACGATGTTGGCCAGGCTGGTCTCGAACTCCTGAGCTCATGATCCACCTGCCTTAGCCTCCCAAAGTGCTGGGGTTACAGGTGTGAGCCACTGAGCTCAGTCTCCATCCTAGTTTTCTAAAAGTTTTTTTTTTTAATCATGAATGAATATTGAATTTTGTCATCTACTGAAATGATCAAATGATTTTATTCCTTCATTTTGTAAATGCGTTGACTTATATTTATTATTTTTAATTTTAAGCCAATTTTCTGTTTCTGGAATAAACCAAATAAAGTTTTGATGCATTATCCTTTTCATAAATTGCTAAATGTGGTGTGCTAATAATATGTTTAGGATTTGAATCTATGTTCATGAGGAAGGTTCACCTGAAATTTTTCTTTCCTGTCAATTTGTTTTTTTTAGACAGGGTCTCACTTTGTCACCCAGGCTAGAATACAGTGGCAAGATCTTGGGATACTGCAGCCTCAACCTTCTGGGCTCAAGTGATCCTCCCACATCAGTTCCCCTCAAGCAGCTGAGACTACAGGTGCACACCACCATGCCCAGCTAACCTTTTTTTTGTAGAGACAGGGTTTCACAATGTTGCCCAGGCTGGTCTCAAGCTCCTGAACTCAAGCAATCCACTGACCTCAGCCTCCCAAAGTCTAGGATTACAGGTGTGAGCCACTGTACCCGGCCTCTTGTCAGATTTTAATATCAAGGTTATACAGATCTTATAAAAGAAGTTGTCATGTACTTCCTCTTTTCCAATTTTCAGTTTGTGTATGAATGCCATTATTTCTTCTTTTCATATCTGTATGCATTTGCTTGTAAAGCCACCTGGGTCTGCAGCATTCTTATTGGAAGACTTTAAATTATAGATTCAAATTCTTTAATAAAGAAATATTCAGGTCCGGGTGCCATGGCTCACACCTGTAATCCCAGAACGTTGGAAGGCTGAAGCAGGTAGATCACCTGAGGGTGGGAGATGGAGACTATCCTGGCTAACATAGTGAAACCTTGTCTCTACACAAAAAATTAGCTGGGCGCGGGGGCACATGCCTGTTATCCCAGTTACTTGGGAGGCAGAGGCAGGAGAATTGCTTGAACCCAGGAGGCAGAGGTTACAGTGAACCAAGATCGTGCCATTGCACTCCAGCCTGGGCAACAAGAGAGAAATTCCATCTCAAAAGAAAAAAAACAAAACAGAAAAGGAATATTCAGGATTTCTATTTCTTTGTGTCAATTTGTCCATTTCATCTAAATTTGCAAATTTAATAACATAAAATTGTTCATAAAATTTTAGTATTTGCAGGATCTGTAATAATATTCCCATTTTAATTATTGAAAATATGTATCGCTGGGTGCAGTGGCTCACGCCTGTAATCCCAGCACTTTGGAAGGCCGAGGCGGGCGGATCACAAGGTCAGGAGATCGAGACCATCCTGGCTAACACAGTGAAACCCCGTCTCTACTAAAAATGCAAAAAATTAGCCGAGCGTGGCGGCGGGCGCCTGTAGTCCCAGCTACTTGGGAGGCTGAGGCAGGAGAATGGCGTGAACCCAGGAGGCGGAGCTTGCAGTGAGCGGAGACCGCGCCACTGCACTCCAGCCTGGGCGACAGAGTGAGACTCCGTCTCAAAAAAAAAGAAAATATGTATCATTTCTCTCCTTTTTCTTTATCAGTCCTGCCATGGGTATATTAATTTATTAGTCTTCTGAAAATACCAATTTTGAGCTTTTTTGATTCTTTGTATATACCGTACAAAGAATGGTACTCTATTTAATTATGCTTCCACCATTATTATTTCCTTTGTTTTATTTGTTATTCATTTTTTAATTTCTTAAGATAACTTTGTTCAACAGGCATGGTGGCTCATGCCTGTAATCCCAGCATTTTGGAAGGCCAAGGTGGGTGGATCACCCGAGGTCAGGTGTTCCAGACCAGCCTGGCCAAAATGGCAAAACCCCATCTGTGAAAAAAATACAAAAATTAGCCGGGCGTGGTGGCACGCACCTGTAGTCCCAGCTACATGGGAGGCCAAGGCAGTGGAATTGCTTGAACCTGGGAGGCAGAGGTTGCAGAGAGCTGAGACAGTGCCACTGCACTCCAGCCTGGGCGACAGAGCAAGACTCTGTAAGAGAGAAAAGAAAGAAAGAGAGAGAGAGAGAGAGAGAAAGAGAGAGAGAGAGAGAGGCAAAAAAGATGACTTTGTTCATTGATCTTCAGTCTTCAAATGTATGAATTAAAACCTATAAATTCCCCTGCATCCCACGAGTCTTAATAGTTTGTATTTTTATTATTATTTAGTTGAAAATATGTTCTAATTTCCATTGTGGTTTCTTCTTTGAGCCATGTGTTATTAGAATGATATTTCTTTTTTTTTTTTTTTTTGAGACGGAGTCTCACGCTGTTGCCCAGGCTGGAGTGCAGTGGCGCGATCTCGGCTCACTGCAAGCTCCGCCTCCCGGGTTCCCGCCATTCTCCTGCCTCAGCCTCCCGAGTAGCTGGGACTACAGGCGCCCGCCACCGCGCCCGGCTAATTTTTGTATTTTTTTTAGTAGAGACGGGGTTTCACTGTGGTCTCGATCTCCTGACCTTGTGATCCGCCCGCCTCGGCCTCCCAAAGTGCTGGGATTACAGGCTTGAGCCACCGCGCCCGGCCTAGAATGATATTTCTAAATTTAAAAATATAAGGATTTTCTAGTGATTTTTATTTCTGCCTTTTTTTTTCTTTTTTTTTTAGATGAAGTCTCCCTCTGTGGCTGTGGTCTCGGCTCACTGCAACCTCTGCCTCCTGGGTTCAAGCGATTCTTGTGCCTCAGCCTCCCTAAGTAGCTGAGATTACAAGCGCCCACCACCAAGCCTGCCTGATTTTTGTACTTTAGTAGAGACGGGTTTCACCATGTTGGCCAGGCTGGTTTCAAACCCCTGACCTCAGGTGATCCACCTGCCTTGGCCTCCCAAAGTGCTGGGATTACAGGCATAAGCCACCACGCCTGGCCTATTTCTTGCTTAATAACATTGTGGTGAAAGAATATAATCTGTAGAATTTCAATCCTTTAAAATTTCTTAAGACTTATGTCACAAAATTGCTCAAGTTTTATAAATATGTGGTCCTTCAAAAGACTATGTATTTTTTAGTTGTTATGCACGTGTTTTCTCTCCATTATATATATGTGTGTTCAATTTTGCTGTATTTTACTGTTTATGTTGTTCAAATATTCTATTAGTTACTGGGACAGGTGCATTAAAATATCCCAACATGATTATGAATTTGTCTAAGTCTTTCTGTATAGTTTTTGCTTTGCATATTTTTAAGCTATGTTTCTAGGTACATACAAGTTTAAAATTGTTATATCTATCTGGTGAAGGAAGAATTTTGTCATTGCAAAGACACCAACAATGCTTTTTACATTGTCTACTTTGATATTAAGATACCTACAACTGGCCAGGTGCGGTGGTTCACACCTGTAATCCCAGCACTTTGGGAGGCCAAGGTGGGCAGATCACGAGGTCAGGAGTTCAAGACCAGCCTGACCAACATGGTGACACCCTGTTTCTACTAAAAATGCAAAAATTAGCCAGGCCTGGGGGTGTGTGCCTGTAATCGCAACTACTCAGGAGACTGAGGCAGGAGAATCGCTTGAACCCAGGAAGCAGAGGTTGCAGTGAGCCAAGATCATGCCATTGCACTCCATCCTGGGTGACAGAGCAAGACTCCATCTCAAAATAAAAAAAAAAACCTACAACCAAATTTGTTTTGTGTTTGTATGATAGCTAAATCTTTCTCCAAATGTGTTTTTTTACCTTTCTGGATTCTTAAGTTTTACATGTCTCTTACAATTTACAGTTTTATTTTTTAATAAAAATAAAAATAATAATCTTTGTCTTTTAATTGGGGCATTTAGTCCATTTACCTTTAAAGTAATTACTGGTATGTGTAATTTTGATTCTACCTATAATTCTAGGTATGGTTCTGTATTTTCTATTTATCCTACTTGTTCTGTTTCTTTTTCTTTCCTTCATTGGTTTGTACCAGACTGATTGAGAACTTTACAATAATTTTTTCTTTTTTGGGTTTGGGGGTTGAACTCTCACTCTGTTGCCCAGGCTGGAGTGCAGTGGCACGATCTTGGCTCACTGCAACCTCTGCCTCCGGGTTCAAGTGATTCTCCTGCCTCAGCCTCCTGAGTAACTAAAACTATAGGCACATGCCACCATGCCCAGCTAATTTTTGTATTGTTAGTAGAGACGGGGTTTCACCATGTCGGCCGGGCTGATCTCCAGCTCCTGATCTCAAGTGATCCCTCCACCTCGGCCTCCCAAAGTGCTGGGACTACAGGTGTGAGCCATCTGGCCCTACAAGAAATTATTCTATTATTTTTCTCCTTATTACCTGGAAAGCCATATATTCCTTTAAAATATATACAGTAATAACCCTAAATATTAAGTGTGTCTTTTTCTTTACTAAATGTAATACCCATACTCTTATTTTTTTTCCTGGACAACACAAGAAACTTATAACACTTTAGACCATTTATTCCATGTCCTACTGAACCATGTTCCAACACCACTAATTCTATATTCCATCCTTATTGTTGCTTTATATTTTAATTCTTTATTTTAATTGCTAAAAATTATTATAATTATTGGCTTATGCAGTCAATATTTATTTATTGACCCACATATTTAACTCATTATTTTATCCTATGGTTTTTTCTTTTGTTTTGTTTTGTTTTTACTGTATCTCCAAGGCTGGACATTTTCCTTCTGCCATAAAAACATCTAATATTTGCTTTAGTTTGTCTAAAAAGTTATTTATGGGCCGGGCGCGGTGGCTCAAGCCTGTAATCCCAGCACTTTGGGAGGCCGAGACGGGCGGATCACGAGGTCAGGAGATCGAGACCATCCTGGCTAACACGGTGAAACCCCGTCTCTACTAAAAAATACAAAAAACTAGCCGGGCGAGGTGGCGGGCGCCTGTAGTCCCAGCTACTCGGGAGGCTGAGGCAGGAGAATGGCGGGAACCCGGGAGGCGGAGCTTGCAGTGAGCTGAGATCCGGCCACTGCACTCCAGCCCGGGCGACAGAGGGAGACTCCGTCTCAAAAAATAAATAAATAAATAAATAAATAAATAAATAAATAAATAAATAAAAAGTTATTTATTTTATCTTTCTATGGAAGGCTATGTCAGCTGGTATAGAATTTCAGTGGTAATTTTCTTACTTTCTCTCAGTGCTTTTCATATATTTTATAGTCTCCTACTTTCAATTGTTTCCATTGAGAAATCTGCTATATTTTTGCTCCTTTGGAGGTAATATATCTTTCTTCTCTTGCTATTTTCACAATTTTCTCTTTGTCTTTGGTTTTCAGCAGTTTTACTATGATGTGTCTAGGTATTAGTTTGTGTATTTATCCTGCTTGGGTTTCCTAGGATTTATAGAGTCTTCAAATTGATTTATTTTACCAGTTTGCAAGATTTTGTCAGCCATTATCTCTTATTATTGCTGCTACCTCAGTCTCTTCTTCCCTTCTGGGTTTCCAATGAACGTACGTATGTTAGAACTTTTCACTATAGTTCTATGTGTCTTCTTATCATTTCTGAGTTTTCTATTATTTTGTTTTTCTACTACATTCTGGGTACTTTCTCCTGCTCTATCTTTTGGTTTACAAATTCTTGCTTCAATTGTGTCTCATCTGCTCTTGAACCTTTTTTTTTATTATTTTTGTACATTTTAATCTGGAATATCCTTTTGATTTGTTATTGAGTTTTTGTTGTTGTTGTTCTTGGTTGAGATTTTAATCTTGTTGGATTTTTAAAAATCTCTTTGACCTGAATAATATCATTAGTTTGAAGTCAGTGTGCAAACTCTAACACCTGTAGCCTCTGTAAGTCTGTTTCTATTGTCTGCTGTATCTATTGATATTAGTTCATGTTATTTCACTCCTTGTGTGTCTGATTATTTTTTATTATGTGCCAGATATTGGATTTACAAGATGTAGAAATATCTGAGGTCTGAGATGAATGTTATCTTTCTCCAGAGAGGATATGTTTGTTCCTGCCAGCTGCCTAAGTGCTCAAACACTAAAATGTCACCTGAAACCAATTTCATGGCTTGAAAGAATTAAAAGCTAAGCTGTAGCCTCTAAGAGTGCTTACTTCTGAATTACGCTTTTCCCTAAGGTCCTTCAGAGTTTTAATCCAGTGTGAAAAGAGTTCATCCACTAGGGCTCCCATGCCTTGATGGAAACTGAGCACCAACCCCTGTCACCTTAGATCTTTGTGGCTTTCAAAATCGTAACTCAACCTGTTGTTCTCTCAGCCTTCTGGTCTTGCTCACAGGGAAAAACATATAGAAACTCTGGGCTCACCTCCATGGGTCTCCAAGCTTCCCCACCCTAGCTCAGTGTTTTTAAACATCTTATTAGTTCTCTAGTGCTTCGAATCAGATTCTTAACATGTTTTTCCCCCAGCTTTCTTAGTTGTCCTTAGCAGGGAACTCAATCATACTTATTTAATCTGTCATTACTGGAAATCTGATTTAACCTTTACAACAATTCTATAAAACAGATATTATTTCCATCTTACAGAGAGGAAATAGGTTGAGAATAATGAAAGAATGGGACCAATACAAATACAGTTTATTTTGTTAATTAGAGTAGGTGGTCTTTGGGTACTTGAATACTACCACATACATAGTCATCTTTAACAATCCTGGGGAAAGTAAGTCATGCACTTTGGGAGGCTGAGGCAGGCAGATCACGAGGTCAAGAGTTCAAGACGAGCCTGGCCAACATGGTGAAACCTTGTCTCTACTAAAAATACAAAAATTAGCTGGGCATGGGGGCGAGCGCCTATAATCCCAGCTACTCAGGAGGCTGAGGTAGGAAAACAGCTTGAACCCTGGAGGTGGAGGTTCCAGTGAGCTGAGATTGTGCCATTGCACTCCAGCCTGGGTGACAGAGCAAGACTCAGTCTAGGGGGAAAAAAAATCATGGGGAAAGTCACTCTCACCAAAAATATTTCTGCAGTTGACCCTCTCATGGTACCTTATATGCCTACATTAAATTATCCCTCGAGATACAGCTTTGAAAGGATATATTTAAATATCTGTTTAACACATATGTAACTGGAGAGTGCTCAGTCTTGGTCTTTATCTGCCACGGAGCGCTTATCTCAATTGGTTCTCAGGTTGTAGAAATAGTTTTTATGAAGCGTGTACAATAGTTGGGAGCAAAAAACAATTTTGCCACAGTTACTTTGAACATTTCTATAAAAGAGAGTCTTAGAGTAATATTATAACATAGTTGGAAATATAGTCAGAAGAGTGGGCTGGATCCTGGAGTTACATAACACTTTACATCAAATTGAGAACAGGCTAAATTTCCATTACAAGGAATAGGACAAGGATAATAGACTTTATCTACGGGGGTTGGGATGGGGCTGGGAGTTGGGTTGGTTGAGAGAGAATCCCAGAAAAAAATATGAAGTGAAGGCTCACTGATTTATCTGTTTTTGTTTGTTTGTTTTCTGGAAGTTACTCTTATCTTTGACAGTTCTATCTACATTAAGCCCATATTTCTCCCTTTCTACTGCAAATTTTTTAACCAAGTATTTTCCTTTCTTGTCAGGCTTCTTCTTGGTCCTTTTATGCCAATTTCCTCATAGCGTAGGTCCAGATTTCTCACTCTGAAGAGCTCTATTTCACATAGACCTTCTTCTAGGCAAGAAATTCATGGTTTCTCCTCTGCTTTGGGAAGGCTTCCTCATCTTTCTCTATTCATTACCAACTCCACAAATATTCCTCTAAATGAGGTGAACTCTTTTCTGACCAATCCATGATGAACCAGTGTCTTTAGCATTCAGCACAAAGCCCATCAACACTACACAGTCCTCTGAAAGCAGCACAAACATTTGTTTATTCTTGGGCATGCTTTCTACTTGGGTCATCTTTTTTTTTTTTTTTTTTGTATTGCCGTGCTATTCCTTGGGTATGTTTGAATGCATAACTACTCTTTGCTTTCGAGGGGGAGCTCCAATGGGAGTCTTAAACAACAGTGCTTCGACCCTCTGAGCTCCCAGGATACAGGGAGTCAGCAACAATGATGAGGTCAAAATGCAGTCCACTTTGGACTGGGGCATTCCTACTAGAAATATTTGTGGAGCACTGAGCTGACGGATGTTCTTTCCAAAGTATAAGAGAATGTGACTATAACCTGCTGAGGTCAGTTGTGGAGATAAAGGATTGTTTAAACCCTGATGGACTAGCCTTAGCAGGAAAAAACAACAGACTTGCTTTTGAGAATAGGGATAAAATAAAACTAATCTCTTCAAGGAAAGTTATTGTGAAAGTCCTATAATTTCTTTTCTTTTCTTTTCTTTTTTTTTTTTTTTTTGAGATAGAGTTTCTCTCTTGTTGCCCAGGCTGGAATGCAATGGTGCAATCTCAGCTCACTGCAACCTCTGCCTCCCGGGTTCAAGTGATTCTCCTGCCTCAGCCTCCCGAGTAGCTGGGATTACAGGCGCGCATCACCATGCCCAGCTAATTTTTTGTATTTTTAGTAGAGACAGGGTTTCACCATGGCCAGGCTGGTCTTGAACTCCCACCCACCTTGGCCTCCCAGAGTGCTGGGATTACAGGCGTGAGCCACTGTGCCTGGCCAAGTCCTACAATTTCTAAAATGGGCTCTTTTAATTTAAGCACTAGATTCTACAAAGTTGCTAAAAATCAAAAGTTGGAAACAATTTTAATGTCTGATGTATAATTAGGACTAAGCAAATTATAGTATATTTATATAATAAAATATTATGTGGGCCTTAAAATTGACATTTTACATGATTCTAAATAAGATGGAAAGTGAATATGTTTTAATATTAAGGTAAATAACCTGAACAAAATGCACAAAGTCTCTTTGGAAAGATACACATATGAAAACTTTTAACAACTGTATTCATTTTGGTTAGGAAAAAAACTGGGTGATTGAGGTAGAAAGATCAGAAAAAGCCTCTTCACTCTATATCTGTTTGTTCTTTCCAAGCTTTAAAATACGTAAATATATTACATATTTTTAAGAAATTAAAATAAATATGTAAAATGAAGAATCAGGAAATATGTAGTATAATTTCAACTGTACAAAAATATACATTGAAAGATATGTAGCAGGAACTATGTTAAAGTGTCAATTGTGATTTTTCTCTAGAATTATAGGGTTTTTATTCCTTCCTCTTATATTTTCAGAATCTTCAGGTACACAAAGTTTTTTTTTTTTTTTTTTTTGAGACAGAGTCTCTCTCTGTTGCCCAGACTGGAGTGCAGTGGCATGATCTCGGCTCACTGCAACCTCTGCCTCCCAGGTTCAAGTGATTCTCGTGCCTCAGCCTCCCAAGTAGCTGGGTGTACAGGTGTGTGTCACACCACTCTCGGCTAATTTCTTTTGTATTTTTAGTAGAGATGGGTTTTGTCACTTTGGCCAGGCTGGTCTCAAACTCCTGACTTCAAGTAATCCACCCGTCTCTGCCTCCCAAAATGCTGGGATTACAGGTGTGAGCCACCGTGCTGGCCACAAAGAGATATATATATATATATATTTTTTTTTTCCCCCCCCAAGACATGAGTCTTGTTCTGTCCCCTAGGCTGGAATGCAGTGGCGTGATCTCGACTCACTGCAACCTCCGCCTCCTGGGTCCAAGTGATTCTCCTGCTTCAGCCTCCCATTTAGCTGGGACTACAGGTGTGAGCCACCACGCCCTGCTATTTTTGTATTTTTAGTAGAGACAGGATTTCACCGTATTGGCCAGGCTGGTCTCAAACTCCTGACTTCAAGTGATCCACCTGCCTCAGCCTCCCAAAGAGCTGGGATTACAGGTGTGAGCCACTGTACCAGGCCACAAATATATTTTTTTTTATATAATTTTCTTTTTTTTTTTTTTTTTTTGAGACGGAGTCTCACTCTGTCACCCAGGCTGGAGTGCAGTGGCCAGATCTCAGCTCACTGCAAGCTCTGCCTCCCAGGTTTACACCCTTTTTCTGCCTCAGCCTCCCGAGTAGCCGGGACTACAGGCGCCCGCCACTGCACCTGGTTAGTTTTTTGTATTTTTTTAGTAGAGACGGGGTTTCACCATGTTAGCCAGGATGGTCTCAAACTCCTGACCTCATGATCCACCCGCCTCGGCCTCCCAAAGTGCTGGGATTACCATCCAGTTTCTTTCATTTAGTGATAAAGCCATCTTTTGGGAGGATTTTAATAAGTTTATTTACTTATTTTTATTTGACATGATGTTTCACTATGTTGCCCAGGCTGGTCTACAACTCCTGGGCTCAAGTAATCCTCCTGCCTCGGCCTCCCACAGTGCTGGGATTACAGGCATGAACCACCACACCTGGCCTAATAAAATTATTTTCAGCAAATAAAATTTACACAATGTCTTTTCTTCAAAAGTTATATGAAAAATAAATTCTTCTTTTCATTTGTAGAAAAGACAGCTTTTCACTTAAATAATGAGGTATATTCTGCATTGAGAGTTAATAGAGTTGAATTCTCATATTGGGTCTGCAGTAGTAAGTTACATGATCTCGGACAAATAATTTAACTTCTGTAAGTCAAATAATTCTCAACTCTAAAACAAAGAGCTTGGGCTAGATTAGGGTTTCCAAGCATTTGAGGTAATATGGATCTGTAACATTTTCAAAGCTATTGTGGAAATCAACATCAGTTTGCTAACTTGGATTTGTTAAGGAAAGCCGTGATAGAAATAACAAAAACCACAGCTACTGTCCTTTACCATCTATCATCACCATTGTTTTATTTATTTTTATTTTTTTATTTTTGAGATGGAGTCTCGCTCTGTCGCCCAGGCTGGAGTGCAGTGGCCGGATCTCAGCTCACTGCAAGCTCCGCCTCCCGGGTTCCCGCCATTCTCCTGCCTCAGCCTCCCGAGTAGCTGGGACTACAGGCATCCGCCACCTCGCCCGGCTAGTTTTTTTGTATTTCTTAGTAGAGACGGGGTTTCACCGTGTTAGCCAGGATGGCATCACCATTGTTTTATAAAGCAAAGAAATGTTAACCCACACAAAAAGTAGGAGGGTCGTAATTGCAAAATACAGAATAACCCTAAAACTTGCATTATTTAGTTTAACAAAAAAACTCATTATAATAATGGTTTTCTCATTTTCTTGCAGACCTGTGTTTGGGAATCATTGGTTTAGATGAGAACTATTTCAACACTAAAGTTATATTTCTAAATACAGAAATATTGAACAAACTTTTAAAAAATAGTTGGAGTTTATATTCTGTATATTTATTCATGTCAATCAGTTATGGGTACAATGGTGATTCACACCAATCACTTATGCTCACACAAGACTTAAAAAGACAGTGATACTCTTCAGTTATCAAATAACCACAATAGTTTTTCTTTTTAGTACACACGGATGGCAGGGAGTAGCCTAAATTCTCTCGTAATAAGCTATGAACATCACAATAAGCTATAAGGTGACAAAAGTAACCCATATTATTAAAAAATTTGAACTTGACTGAATTCATACAGCTGATTGGATTGGAATTCATATATTCTTAATTTCAAAACCCATGTTCTTTTTATTTGCCCTGTTGCCTCTATCAAAGTAATTTGCTTTCTTTGAATACTACATTGTTTGTAGAATGATTTACATGTAAACACATTTCAGACATCTGAGAGATGTAGAAGATGGATGTAATTCATTTTGCCCTCTAGGAATTTAAAATCTGACCAAGGAGGCAAGATACACACACACACACACACACACACACACACACACACACACGGTAATTTTAATTACTACAATTACTACACAGGCAACATATGCTTCTGCTGAATGAGTAACACAAATAATAAATACAGTAGGTAAACTTTAGAGGAAAGTAAAAACCGCAGACCCAACTCAGAGACTTGAGTTGGACATTTTAAGGGAAAAAGGTGGGAGGATATTTATTTTGAGAGGGAAGACTGAGTGAGAAAAGTTTAGAAGGCAGAAAGTAAAATGCCTATTTCAAGCAGTGTGAAGAGAGCAAAAGAGTGGAGTGAATTTTATCAGCTATTGGAAAAGTAGGTTGGAGTCAAATTGTGGAAAGCCTAGACTGTCAGGGCAATGACCTTAAGACACTGTATCAGCTGAAGGCTTCTGGTCAACTGGAGGACAGGGCAACTGCTGCCTTCTGAAAGGTTGTTCAGTGGCCATTCAGGGAAGGAGAATGTGCAAGGAGCTAAAAGCAGAAAGAGAGGACAGAGATTTACTGGAGACCTTAATGGGTAAGTGTGTGAACTAGAGGAAGGAAGAAAGGAAAGTTACAAAGAGGCAATATTACAGAACTTACAGATAGATTTGATAGGAGTAGTAATAAGGAGGAGGGAAAAACCTTCACAGTTTCAAGTTGCCATATGAAGGAGAATTATGGTACCATAGGCAAAAAATAGGCATACGAGAAGAAAGTTACAGAGAAAATAAAAACAATCTAATTTTAGATATAATTTTTGGGAGACCACTTAACATGACACTTGAGTTCAAGTTTTGCAGTATACTTGCTGTGAGACCAGGACAAGTCTCTTTCTTTACCTCTCTTATTTCCAATTTCCTAACAGGTAAAATGAAGGTGGTAAAACTCACCTATAAAATGGTTTGGAGGATTAAATGAGATTTGTTTTTAAAGCAGCTCTTAGGCCGGGCGTGGTGGCTCACACCTGTAATCCCAGCACTTTGGGAGGCCGAGGCGGGCGGATCACGAGGTCAGGAGATCGAGACCATCCTGGCTAACATGGTGAAACCCCGTCTCTACTAAAAAGTACAAAAAATTAGCTGGGCGTGGTGGCGGGCGCCTGTAGTCCCAGCTACTCCGGAGGCTGAGGCAGGAGAATGGCGTGAACCCGGGAGGTGGAGCTTGCAGTGAGCCGAGATCGCGCTACTGCACTCCAGCCTGGGCGACAGAGCGAGACTCCGTCTCAAAAAAAATAAATAAATAAATAAAAAATAAAATAAAATAAAGCAGCTCTTGTGGTATGTAGTATACAATTGATTAAAGAGTTTTCTTGTTATTGCTAAGTTTTTTAATGCCACTAACATAAAATTAACAGTAATGATTAACAGTTGACATAATGAATTTGAGGTGACAGTGGAAGTATCCAGTGGGGAATCTAAGAAGTTGGAACTCAAGTGATATTCAGGTCCCAGAGCCATCCGTTAAGAATGATAGTTGATACTTTAAGAAGGATTGGTTATCCTAGGTAAGCATGAAGGAAGAAGTGCTGAATTTGGGGAATCATACAATTGGGAGGTGTGAAGAGGAAGAAATGTTTAACAAGACAAAGGTAGTCGGGTGTGGTGGTTCACACCTGTAATCCCAGCACTTTGGGAGGCTGAGGCAGGTGGATCACCTGAGGTCAGGAGTTCAAGACCAGCCTAGCCAACATGGTGAAACCCCATCTCAACTAAAAATACAAAAAAAATTAGGTGGGCATGGTGGCAGGCACCTGTAGTCCCAGCTACTTTGGGAGGTTGAGGCAGGAGAATAGTTTGAACTTGGGAGGCAGAGGTTACAGTGAGCCAAGATTGCGCTATTGCACTCCAGCCTGGGTGACAAGAGCAAAATTCTGTCTCAACAAAACAAAACAAAACAACACAACAACAAACAGGACAAAGGCTTAATCAGAGAGAGAACTAAAAGAAAGAGGATATAATATTCTGGAATTCAAGACAGGGGTCATTTCAAGAAAGTAAGCAAACACATTTCCAAATGTTTCAAAAAGGCATATACCATTGTATTACATTTCAGAGTGATTTCAGGAATTTAGAATGATTTTCAAGACCATACATATTAGTAAATGTTTTAATTTATAGGATGTCATTCAAGAGTACATATTTATGACCTTCAAGGATGGATTTCCTTGGAAATTATAGTAATCAAATATTAATTTAACAAATAGGAAGGGTCTGTAATAGGCACATTAAAGTACCAATCAGAGCAGTGCTAGAATATAAAGATAATCTAATGGCATTGTAATATGCAAATAAGAATAAAAGCTGCTGGGAAATAGCTCTTTAATATCCAGATACTCCTTCTTATAATTTATACTCATTTGTTTAATATACTCAGAGAGCAAAGAGTAAACTTCAACCACTCTTTGTCCAAATTGTCACAAAACCCAAATAACTGAGATTTTACTGTTTTGCTTGTTGGTGAGTCCAAGAACTATGTGTCAAAGATCAAGTACCTATTTACCCCTCAATGTCTGTTCATAAATTTAAGAGATCTTAAAATGTTAAATGTGTCTTCTGAAATGAAAATCTGCCAACCACATGGACTTGAAAATGTGAGTGGTTTGCATTCATGACTTAACATATGCCTCTGAAAAATCATAGCTGAGTGTCATCTCCAAGGTCCAGCTGCTGGAAATAGTTGGCTTAAAGACTGATTCAAGGCTTCACTGGAAAATGATGTCAGGGACTCAATTCAATTGAAATTTATGAAGTAATCACAACTGATTTTTTTTTTTTTTTCTTAAGAGACAGGGTCTCGCTCTATTGCCCAGACTGTAGTTTGCAGTGAGGCAATCATAGCTCACCGCAGCTTCAAACTCCTGGGCTCAAATGATCCTCCCACCTCAGCCTCCCAAGTAGCTAGGGACAGTTAATTATAAAAAACAAGTCGACTTACAAAAGGTAGGCAACTACATAGATAAAACAAGTTGCCAAAGGGAAAAAAGGGATAAGAACATTAAAGCCAAGATTGTTACAGAACAATGTAATCCATTTGATAAATAAATTTGACCCCAAGTTTCCCAGTGGCCAGAGCAAAGAGGGAGGAGGCTGATGCTTTCACCATAAGATTAAAAAGTTGTTCAGTAGAAGCCAAGTTTCTCCTGAAGCTGCAGCCCCAAGGAAATTTATCCTGTGAGTCCTCATAAAGAGTAATCTGGCAATCTATCAGATCGGGCTCTCCATAAAATCCTTGTGTTGAATATAATAATGCATTTCTTAGAGTTGGGTCTGATATCCTTCATGTAAGCACAGTTCAGTCAAGTTAGTACTACCAGGAGGCAAATACCCAGGATCCAAATACACAGTGCCCTGACAATCAGGTTTGATCCATAGGTAAATTTTAGGATATCCAGCAGAGTGGAGAATTTGCATAACCTTCAGGCGATTCTTCACAAACATTACTTCTCAAAAATCAGTATTTTGCTAAGGGATTGAACAGCAGGGAGTTCAAAGTTGTATTCTCTAGTGATAGCCAGAGTGCAGGCATTCTGTATTATTACATTCTCTGGTCATAGCCCAGAGTGCAGGCATTCTGTATTATTACACATCTTTAGCACTGACAGCCCAAGAGGAAGAACCAAGTTTCCTTAGTGAAACTACCTAATACATTTCAGCATGCAGGTGGGTGAGCACCGCTGAGGGAGCTCCTGTCTTGTTACCACTTGACTCCTTTGAGTCTATTTTTACAGCTTAAAATAATAAAGATCATTAAAAATACACATATTAGGCCAGGCACAGTGGCTCACGCTTGCAATCCCAGCACTTTTGGAGGTAGAGGCGGGCAGATTGCTAACATGGCAAAACCCCGTCTCTACCAGAAATATAAAAAAAATTAGCCGGGCATGGTGATGCACACCTGTGGTCCCAGCTACTCAGGAGGCTGAGGAGGGAGGATTGCTTGAGCCCAGGAGGTTGAGGCTGCAGTGAGCCAAGATCACACTGCTGCACTCCAGCCTGGCTGACAGAGTGAGATGCTGTCTTAAAAAAGAAAAAAATTGCATCTATCTACCTACCTACCTACCTATCTACACACGCACATTATTTTGGTTTGCAGACATGAAAGAGTTTTCAATTGCAAGCTCCCAGGGTGTCTAATTTGGTCCTCACCGCCATGTGATGAGGCAGGATCTGTAAGATCCTCATTTCGTAGACAATCACCAAAAAAGGAGGGGTGGGCTTTAAAATATCTTTGAGGGCTAATATTCCATGATTTTCACTAGGAACTACTTTGCCTCTTTGGCCTTTCGGGATAACAGAGATGATTGTTTTAGTGCTCACCTATTCTATCTGAACTATAAAATCCTAGGAGGCAGGGTAATCGTTTGTGTTAGGAGGGCCCCAGGAGGGTGCTTAGTCAATATTATCCTGATTTCGACCCCATCTGTGCACCTAAATCTTCCCCATTCTAATTCTTCTTTCCTGAAGTTATGATGAAAGCCTGTTAAAGTACAAGTTCAGAAATGTAAATTTTTTAAGTTGTCAAGCCAGTAGGCGAAAGAAACCATGACTGAATGACTTACAGCTTTAAAGAGTTATAAAAGACCTTTATTTGGAGGCACTCACAACCCCCTCATCGCCCTTCACAGCATTCATCTTGGGAAGGAAGGGAACGGCTGCCCAGAAGCTGCAGCGGATCTCTATCCTTGCAATGACCAGCCCTGAGGATGGTAATGGGGCGTTCGCGGAATTCTCAGGAGCACCCACCTGGGATGTGCTGCGAACGTGAACGTGGGCAACAGTCTGCTAGGAAGACCCGCCGTCCCTGTGCTAATTGCCCCAGACTAATTATTCTTGCTTCATTGTACAGGGGATTGATTCATCAGGTCACATGTGCAGCAACACATGTTGGAGATGGGAGAAGCTATTTAATGCCTGCAAAAATAGAGATGCAATGCAGGCCGGCATGCAGCTGTGGCCTTGTCCCGTACTACCAAATTCATGCCGGGCCCAGAGCCAGCAAAACAGTCGCAGGAAAGACACCCCCATAGCATGTTAATATTCCTTCAACTTGGGAAAGATAAAGCCTTTTGTTCAGTATTTATGAGGATGGAAAGTCAAGATTTCCTTGAATAGTTTGCATTTCTAAGTATGGTTTCTTGTTCTATCACTTTTTTCTTCTCCCGGGAGAAGTTTTAAAAATGAAATGGATTGATTACAGTTAAAAACTGGTTCGTGCCAAAATGGAGCAGCTTATCACGCGCCTTTGAGTCTTTGTCCATCGTTACCTCTGAATGAGGAGTGCATTATGGGAAACTAGGGTGTTCATCCTATTCTTACTGTTTTCTTTGTAAACAACAGCCGTCTTCATTATTGTCATTAAAGTTCTAGACACTTAAATGGCTTAAAAGCAAAAGGAAGCATACTATCAATACATTTTACAAAGGAGAAGAAGAGCAAAGTAGGAAAGGTATATTTAAATGCTTAAATACATTTCATGCTTCTGAAAGAATGAAGGTTGTACAGACCAATACTTCTTGAACTTTAATGTGCCTGCAAACCATCTGGGCACCTCACTGAAAGGTAAAATTTGACTCCATAGGTCGGGGGTGAGGCCTGAAAATCTGCATTTCTAACGGATTCCCAAGTGCTGCTGATGCTGTGACTCCAGAGACCACAGTGTGTATAGCGAGTGTATAAACCTACCCTATAATTACCAACATTTCCACCATTTAAAGATAAACTCTAGGCTACTCTCATTAAACCATTAAAAAGAGTATTTTGGCCGGGCACGGTGGCTCATGCCTGTAATCCCAGTACTTTGGGAGGCCAAGGTGGGCGGATCACGAAGTCAGGAGATCAAGACCATCCTGGCTAACCCAGTGAAACCCCGTCTCTACTGAAAGATATACAAAAAATGAGCCGGGCGTGGTGGTGGGCGCCTGTGGTCCCAGCTACTATGGAGGCTGAGGCAGGAGAACGGCGTGAACCCAGGAGGTGGAGCTTGCAGTGAGTTGATATCCCGCCACTACACTCCAACCTGGGCGACAGAGCGAGACTCCGTCTCAAAAAAAGAAAGAAAGAAAAGAAAAGAGTATTTTGCTCAAAACCAAGTATCTGAAATTTAAACCTCTAGAAAGACACGTGTGATTTTTTTTTTAAATGAGATAACAAACTCCTGTTTATATACTTACAGTAGGTACAGAATCTTTTTTTTCTAGACTTTATCATTCGTACACACGTCACCAACTTATTTTTCATACATCACACATATTAATTTGATTGTTGCTGTTATGCAGTGGCACAATCCTAGCTCACTACAGCCTTGAACTCCTAGGCTCCAGCAGTCCTCTGGCTCCAGCCTCCTGAGTAGCTGAGACCACCTACATGTGCCACCACGCCCAGCTAATTAAAAACCATTTTATGGCCAGGAGCGGTGGCTCATGCTTATAATCCCAGCACTTTGGGAGGCTGAGGTGGATGGATCACCTGAGGTCAGGAGTTTGAGACCAGCCTGGCCAACATGGTGAAACCCCATCTCTTCTAAAAATACAAAAATTAGCCAGGTGTGATGGTGCATACCTGTAGTCCCAGCTACGTGGGTGGCTGAGGCAGGAGAATCTCTTGAACCTGGGAGGTGGAGGTTGCAGTGAGCCAAGATCATGCCATTGAACTCCAGCCTGGGCAACAGAGCAAGACTCCATCTCAAAAAAATAATAATAACGAATAAAATGAAATAAAATAAAATAAAATAAAATAAATGTTTTGTAAGGACAGAGTCTTGCTCTGTTGCCCAGACTTGTCTTAAACTCCTGGCCTCAAGCAGTCTTCCAGCCTCAGCCTCCCAAAGTGCTGGGATTACAGGGGTTACCCACCATGCTTGGCCTTTATAGTTATTAATTTTAAGACTAAGTAGCTCTTACCTAAGTAGGAATGGAGAGAGATGTGCTCCAAATTATGGGCACAGCACAGGCAAAGTTCAAGAAACCTCCTCAGTACATGGGAAACCTGCCCTCTCATCTGAACTCCTAGCTTGGACCATACAGCCCTGTTTGTTCCCATTGGATTGGTGTATTAATAACGCCCTCTTTCACTCTCAAAGGGGACCCAGTTTAGAAAACAACTTAGATCGCTTTACCTACAGCTTATCTGCAAGAATAGTCATCTGGCACTTAACACACTGTTTTCCTGTATTGCTAATCATTTCTGCTTATATCCATGTCTTAGGTTTCTGATGAGATTATAACTTATTCAAAAACATCTCATTTATTAATTAGATCATTTACCAAGATTTCCTTAAAACAACCTGGGATCATTGTCCCATATGCAGAAGCAAGTTAGATCAAATACCTCTTAAAGTCAGAAAACATTTAAACAGTCTATTAAATAACTATCTGAATAGTGGTGGCAGCCCTAAATAGAACACATTTATCCATCCACCCTTCCATTCATTCATCCATCCTTCCATCCATCTATCCATCCATCCATGCATCATATATCCATTCATCCATCCATCTATCCATCACATATCCATTCATCCATCCATCCATCACATATCCATCCATCCATCCATCCATCCATCCATCCATCCATCCATTCATCCATCCATCCATCCATCCAACAAAACCCTATTGAAAACTACTTTTGTGCCACGCTCTGGGCTAGGTGCTAGAAGTACAAAAACCAGTTCTTGCCTCCCAGGCCTATTGCTTAGTCCTTCACAATGAAATGTTTATTGACTTACTTTAAAAAACAGACTTTTTCCCCCCAGTTTTTGAGAAGGTCATTTGTTTGGGAAAATGGGAGTAGAAAACAATTACCTGTTGGAATAAACACTATTCTAGAAATACACAGACTGTGACTTTGGCTCAGGCTCCGAGATGATCTAACAGTATGTCTACAGGGGAGTAACTTCCATCCTCTTTGTGAAACGAAGGAGCTTGGTGATTGCTAAGATCCCTTACAGTCTCACTGTTCTATTATAGGAGGTAAGATGTTTTCTTCTCTGCTGCTAAAGACTTCTAGGAAGAGCAGAATTTTAGGAAAGCTTTGAATAGCAGAGGGAATAATTTCGTAGAAGCCTTTAGAGACGAGTAATTATAAGCTAAGATATTTCTTGGCTTTTTGCACATTTTCCTTTTTTACCTCTCCCTCTTCCATCTTTAGTTTTATAGTTTGCCAAGATTTCTTTTCTTTATATTTTCTTTTACTAAAAGTTGTTTTATTTGTGTGTGTGTCTTTGCCATCAGTCTCTCCACCCAACCATGTAAGTCTTCCTATGCTGGTCCCCATACCTCCCACGCTCCTACCCCTACCCCCATGTCCATTCATCCTCTTGGCTTCCCGAACTTCCCTGGAATCTCCCAATGCCATCATACTCCTGTTGTGCTCCTATTCCAAGTCTTGTTATCACTTTCTGTTTTTCTTCCCTCAGAATTCTCTTTCTCAAGCTCCCCCAGTTAGACATTTGCCACATAGCCTGTGTTATTAGTATGTATTCTTCATGTTTTTTTCCAGGTGAAAAATGATGCTTTTTACCTAGAAAAAAACGCTGTGTTTCCCAGGCTGGTCTTAAACTCCTGGCCTCAAGCAGTCTTCCAGCTTTGGCTTCCCAAAGTGCATGAGCCACTGTGGCCCAGCCTTTATATTTATTAATTTTAAGAAGACTAAGTAGCTGTTACCTAATTAGGAATGAAGAGAGATGTGCTTCAAATCACGGGCACAGCACATGCAAAGGTCAAGAAGCAAGAGGTCAACGTAGCAATAAGAATCTTGTATTTCCTGGAAAACCTGCCAGTGTGACTTGGTGTGTCCAGACGCTCCCCGACATGCCCTGTGAATAGTATATATCTCTGCAGATTCATTCACCCAGTAGATATTTATTAAACACCTACTATCTACAGCATTGTGTTCAGGCACAGGGACAGGCAGTACAAAGATGGAGAAGGTACGACATTTCTCTTCTTGTAATTTACAACATAGAAGGAAAGACAGACTTGAAAACAGAAGAATTTTGGTGCAGTGTGACAAATGCCATACTGCCATGGGAACATGGTGAAGAAGTCCCTAATGATTCCTGTGGGAAAGCTTCCCTGGGGTACTGGCATTTGACTACACAGTTGTTTCTTCTTTGCCACCCACTGGCAGATGTTTCTGACTCAAGGGCCTTGCACTGGTGAGAAACAGTTCTAGTTCTCTTTTGTCTGTGTCCTGTGCTAAAGTAGCCACAATTGCAGTTGTCCATTACAAAGATAAATAAATGCACTAAGTGCTGGTACAGGCTCTCTAAGGTAAAAAGGATCAGGACCTGGGGAGCAATTTATACCTGTGCATGAAAAGCAAAGGAAATATTCAACTTTTGGAAAATACACGGTTGGGGAAATGAGAGTTCTAGTGGCAGGAGTGGGACATGAGGGCCAGGTCGCCTCAGTAATAACCACCTATCACAAATACATAAATAAAAGAAAGGAAAAGCTCTGAGCTCTTCTATGAATTCAAATCCTATTGATTCTCTTCTATTAAAATTCAGAAATGTTTTGGGTAATAACACATTAATGTCTATTAATTTTTTTTTTTTGAGATGAAGTCATGCTCTGTCACCCAGGCTGGGGTGCAGTGGTGCAATCTCTGCTCACTGCAACCTCTGACTCCCAGGTACAAGCAATTCTCCTGCCTCAATCTCATAAGTAGCTGGGATTACAGGTGCCCGCCACCACTCCCGGCTAATTTTTGGATTTTCAGTAGAGACAGGGTTTCACCATGTTGGCCAGGTTGGTCTTGAACTTGAACTCTTGACCTCATGATCCGCCCACCTCGACCTCCCAAAGTGCTGGGATTATAGACGCAAGCCACTTTGCCTGACCAATGCCGATGAATTTTTAACATTAAATCATTCACCAGAGTAGCTAGGAGAGACCCTGAGAGAAAGGGACACAGAACTAATTTAGGATGGGGATTGGGGCAACTGAGCATGGAGCAAGACCCCCAAGAGTAGATGGGATGAGGGGCCGGCACAGCGAGAAGACCTGGCCAGTGTGTCCTATGTGGGGTGTAGGGCAGGAGGCCAACAGTCCTCTTCCGGGAAAATCTCATCCTTCCCCTGGCTCCCATTAGTCTATGCCAGTGACTTCACAGCTTCTTCTCCAGGCCAGATCTGTCCTGTGAACTCTGGATTCCTGTGAGCTCTATTTGATTTGAACCTGTTTCCAAACCTGCTTCTCTCCTCCCTGTTTTTTTAGACCCACTCACCAACCTAATTGTCCAAGCTAGGTACCTGGATGTTGGGCCTGACCCAACCTCCTCTCTCACCCACCAGGCTTAAGCATGCATCAAGCTCTGGTCTCTCCACCTCCTCAGCAGCATTCCAGTCTCTCCATTACTGTCTATTCCTGTTGTTGTGCCCTAGGTCTGGCTCTCACCATTTCAGCACTCCATTACCTTGATAGACTCATTGATTTCCTTCATTGCAGTCATCTTTCAAACCATTCTCTACCCTGCAGCTAGACTAAACCTTTTTTTTTTTTTTTTTTGAGACAGAGTCTGCTCTGTCGCCCAGGCTGGAGTGCAGTGGTGTGATCTTGGCTCATTGCAACCTCCACCTCCTGGGTTCAAGTGATTCTCCTGTCTCAGCCTCCTGAGTAGCTGGGATTACAGGCATGCACCACCACGCCTGGCTAGTTTTTGTACTTTTAGTAGAGACTGGGTTTCACCATGTTGGCCAGACTGGTCTAGAACGCCTGACCTCGCGATCCGCCTGCTTCAGCCTCCTAAAGTGCTGGGATTACAGGGGTGAGCCACCGTGCCCGGCCAGCTAGAATGAACCTTCTAAAGCACAAATTGGAGGTCCCGTTTGTATGTAACATTTATCTTGCTAGGATGAAGTCCATACTGGTGAGTGCAGCATGCTGGGCATCTTCAGGCTGATTCCTGTCACTTCCCTACCCATGGTTCTCACATTCTGGTGACCACCACCATTTCCCTGAACATATGTTTCTCTTGCTCTGGGCTTTTGCACTGCTGTCTCCACTACTGGGATTGCCCCCCCTGCTTGCCCACACTTGGCCAGTTTCTATTTATCCTCCCAGGTCTCAGCTTGGGCATCATCAAAAGGATTTCTACCCTCATTTCCCCATGAGACCAGCTGCCTCTCATTGCAGGCACAACACCTGAGCTTAACCGACAGCACTGGACGCCCTGTTCTACAAGTGCAGAGCTGGCTTTGACCCTGGTGACGCTTCTACTCCTCAGTGTTTTACCTGACCAGTGTGGGCACTCAGTGTTATTTAACTTCTTTTTTTGTTTGTTTAATTTTAGTAGAGATGGGGTTTCACTATGTTGGCCAGGCTGGTCTTGAACTCCTGACCTCAAGTGATCTGCCCACCTCAGCCTCCCAAAGTGCTGAGATTACAGGCGTGAGCCACCGAACCCGGCCAACACTAGGTGTTTGATGAAAGAAAGGAGAGAGGGAAAGAGGGGGCTTTTCTAAGAGAGGAGTAAGAGGTCTTCAAATCATACTTGGTCTATTTTCTCATTTTCCTAAGTGCCCACCTCTTCCTTTCCCCCTTTTTATTCATAGAGACCATGACATGTGGCTTATAAATACAAATTAGTAAAGTATGGCTGGGGTAGACCAGGCGAGGTGGCTCAGGCCTGTCATCCTGGCACTTTGGGAGGCTGAGCCTGGAGGATTGCTTGAGGCCAGTAATTCAAGACCAGCCTGAGCAATATAGTGAGACCTCTTCTACAACAAATAAAATTAGCCAGGTATAGTGGCACCTGCCTGTAGTCCTAGCTACTTGGGAGGCTGAGGCAGGAGGATTGCTTGAGCCTAGGAGTTGGAGACTGAGGCAGCAGTGAGCTATAATCATGCCACTGCACTCCAGCCTGGGCAACAGAGCTAGGGGCCTGTCTCTAAAAAGAAAAGAAATATATGTCTGAGATGTCTTCTCTCATAATTATGCCAGACTGATTACACAGGTGATGAATGATTGGCTAGTGTTGAATAGTTAACACAGTTGAGAGTCATTCCTTTGGAAAAAAAAAAAAACAAAACAATAAGCTCAAATCTACTTTACAAACAGTTTACCATAGAGGTTAAGAGATTAGCATTGCTCTCTGAGAGACCTGAGTTCAAGTCTTGGCTCTGCCATCTGCTATGACCTTGGAAAACTTAACCTCTTTTAGCCTCGGTTTCCTTATCTGTAAAATGAAGATCATAGTAGTATCTACCTCATAAGGTTTTCAGAGATTAGTAAAGGTGTGTAAAGAATTTAGTACACTGCCTGGCACATAGTGACAAGAAATATTGGTTCTTTTAGTAATCGGTGGCAGTAAGACTCTGGACTTCTCTTTGATGTCAACATGCATTTTTCTTTCTCTTTGTCTCATAATTTGACAATTTTTTTTTTTTTTTGAGACAGGGTCTTGCTCTGTTGTTTAGGCTGAAGTGCAGTGGGTTCAATCATAGCCCACTGCAGCCTTGAACTCCTGGGCTCAAGCAATCCTCCTGCCTCAGCCTGCTGAGTAGCTAGGACTACAGGCATGCAGCACCACACCCCTGGCTATTTTAAAAATTTTTTGTAGAGACAGGGTTTTACCATGCTGTCTAGGCTGGCCTTAAACTCCTGGCCTCAAGCAATCCTCCCACCTCAGCCTCCCAGAGTGCTGGGATTGCAGTGTGAGACTTCGTGCCTGAGCTATTTAGCAATTTTATAGTCAGATTCTGGACTGATGGGCCCCCACAATGGCTTCCCTCCATGCTGTCCTTCCCAACTCCCATCTGACCTTTGTCCTGCTCAGTAGTGATTCGGCTCCCCACCCCTCCCTCACCAGCCTCTGCAGACTTCTGGGTCAGGAATTAGTCGACATTATCATAAAATCTTCGGATTTCTCCTTATGAGAAACAACATCTTTTTTTTCCTTTTTCTTTTTTTTTATTATACTTTAAGTTCTAGGGTACATGTGTACAACATGCAGGTTTGTAACATAGTTATACACGTGCCCTGTTGGTTTGTTGCACTCATCAACTTGTCGTTTACATTGTGTATTTCTTCTAATGCTATCCCTCCCCCCAGCCCCCCCACCCCCTGACAAGCCCTGTTGTGTCATGTTCCCTGCCCTGTGTCCGTGTGTTCTCATTGTTCAACTCCCACCTATGAGTGAGAACATGCAGTGTTTGGTTTTCTGTCCTTGTGATAGTTTGTTGAAAATGATGGTTTCCAGCTTCATCCATGTCCCTGCAAAGAACATGAACTCATCATTTTTTATGGTTGCATAGTATTCCATGGGGTATATGTGCCACATTTTCTTTTTTATTATTATTAATTTTTTATTATACTTTAAGTTCTAGGGTACATATGCACACCGTTCAGGTTTGTTACATGTGTATACATGTGCTATGTTGGTGTGCTGTACCCATTAACTCATCATTTACCTTAGGTATATCTCCTAACGCTATCCCTCCCCACTTCCCCCACCCCATGATAGACCTTGGTGTGTGATGTTCCCCTTCCTATAGTTTGCTGAGAATGATGGTATCCCCTTGCGATAGTTTGCTGAGAATAATGGTTTCCAGCTGCATCCATGTCCCTACAAAGGACATTAACTCATCCTTTTTTATGGCTGCATAGTATTCTATGGTGTATATGTGCCACATTTTCTTAATCCAGTCTATCATTGATGGACATTTGGGTTGGTTCCAAGCTTGCTATTGTGAATAGTACCACAATAAACATATGTGTGCATGTGTCTTTATAGCAGCATGATTTATACTCCTTGGGATGGCTGGGTCAAATGGTATTTCTAGTTTTAGATCCTTGAGGAATTGTCATACTGTCTTCCACAATGGTTGAACTAGTTTACAGTCCCACCAATAGTGCAAAAGTGTTCCTATTTCTCCACATCCTCTCCAGCACCTGTTGTTTCCTGACTTTTTAATGATTGCCATTCTAACTGGTGTGAGATGGTATCTTATTGTGGTTTTGATTTGCATTTCTCTGATGGCCAGTGATGATGAGCATTTTTTCATGTGTCTGTTGGCTGCATAAATGTCTTCTTTTGAGAAGTGTCTGTTCATATCCTTTGCCCAATTTTTGATGGGGTTGTTTGTTTTTTTTCTTGTAAATTTGTTTGAGTTCTTTGTAGGTTCTGGATATTAGCCTTTTGTCAGATGATTGCAAAAATTTTCTCCCATTCTGTAGGTTGCCTGTTCACTCTGATGGTAGTTTCTTTTGCTGTGCAGAAGCTCTTTAGTTTAATTAAATTTCATTTGTCAATTTTGGCTTTTGTTGCCATTGCTTTTGGTGTTTTAGACATGAAGTCCTTGCCCATGCCTATGTCCTGAATGGTATTGCCAAGGTTTTCTTCTACGGTTTTTATGGTTTTAGGTCTAACATGTAAGTCTTTAATCCATCTTGAATTAATTTTTGTATAAGGTGTAAGGAAGGGATCCAGTTTCAGCTTTCTATATACGGCTAGCCAGTTTTCCCAGCACCATTTATTAAATAGGGAATCCTTTCCCCATTTCTTGTTTTTGTCAGGTTTGTCAAAGATCAGATGGTTGTAGATGTGTGATATTATTTCTGAGGGCTCTGTTCTGTTCCATTGATCTATATCTCTGTTTTGGTACCAGTACCATGCTGTTTTGGTTACTGTAGCCTTGTAGTATAGTTTGAAGTCAGGTAGTGTGATGCCTCCAGCTTTGTTCTTTTGGCCTAGGATTTTCTTGGCAATGTGGGCTCTTTTTTGGTCCCATATGAACTTTAAAGCAGTTTTATTTCCAATTCTGTGAAGAAAGTCATTGGTAGCTTCATGGGGATGGCATTGAATCTATAAATTACCTTGGGCAGTATGAGAAACAACATCTTAAATTCTGTTCCAACTTGAGAAAAGTCTCACAAGCTACATAGGAAAAGGAGCTTTTATCACACTCATCTGTAGGTTTTTTATCTAAGTCATATATGCTCAGGTACAAGTCATTAGTAGGAACTATTATAATTATTACTAGGAACAGTTATAATTAATCAGCAAATGTGTGTTTCTTATCATACTACACATCTGACAAGCCACATCTGACAAGCCACATCTGTGGGGTTACCACCTTGTATTATGTTTCAACACCTAGTATTTTGCATTTTCCTGTTTTATGCAACTAAACCTTATCCTAATCAACATAAAATTCAACACCCACGAGTTGGATGATATATATAATAAAATCCAATTGTGTCATTGGGTTAGTGGAGAAGATCAGATATGGAGCAATGATGAGCAGATATTATCAGCTGGAAAATTAGTGACCCTTGTTATGCTGTAGCAAAACATTTGATTAAAAATTGTCATTTCCTGAATAATATAAAGCAAGCAACATGCAAACCAAAGATGTAGCTGGGGGAAAGGGTAAGAAGTATAAAATTTTGGTTTGTATTGATTGCATCTTGTGGCTTTTAGCTAGGAACTGTGATAAAGATATAAACTCATCTGGAGCTATTCTGCCTGCCAACAGAGATGGAAGGAAACATGGCTTTGTAAAGATTAGACTCTGCCTGTAATCTAAACTCGGCTGTGAGTCCTGTAACTGGGAGTCTCGTAGGATGAAAAATACAACTTCTAGTGAGTGCAAGCCCATCCAGCCTTGGCAGGAAATAAGGCTGTGGCCCCAGGCACTTTCTGAGCATCTTCTTAGGTTCATTGCCAGACAATGGAAACAAGCCCAGACACAAAAATTGCATTAAGGGTGTTCCCATCTCACCCAACTTCTTTCTTCTTTCAAATGGTCTCAAGGCAGCCAGGCCAATTGGAGAGGGAAAGATTGGGCAGAGCATAAAGAGCTCTAAATAAAAGATCAGAGCCTTCGGGCATGAGAAGTGTTTCTGGACACAGTGTTAGGCTGTAGTAACCCACACTCAGAATTGACTCGAAGCAAAGATATTGGATGGAAACTTACTATGTTTGGACAGAAACCTCAAGCTTGGTCTGCAAAAACTTCTGATTAGTCAACTCTGAAAAGAATTCCTGGGAACCTGCACCTGCACCAGCAAGAAGTTCGCTGTGGAAACCATGCAGCTTCAAGCTGATCCTATCTCCAGTGCCCAGGGATCTCAGATATAGCCATGGAGGAAAACGGACAAGGAAGAACCCCCGAGAAGGCAAAGCCAGAGACCATGCAGGCAATGGACAAGAGAGTTCCTCCAAGGCAGCAGTTCAATCAAGGAATGACCTTCTCTGCCAGCAAAGGAACTCCTTGCCTTTCCTATCCAGCAGGATTTGATCATTGCTATGGACAAATACCTGCAATATTTCTCTTTCCTCCTTTTTTTTTTGAGCCAGGGTCTTTGTCACCTAGGCTGGAACTGCAGTGGTGCAATCTTGGCTCACTGCAACCTCTGCCTCCTGGGCTTAAGTGACCCTCCCAGTTCAGTCTCCCAGGTAGCTGGGATTATAGGCGCATGCCACCACAACTGGCTAATTAAAAAAATATTTTTTGTTTTTTATTTTTTGTAGAGACGGGGTTTCACTATGTTGCCCAAGCTGGTCGTGAATTCCTGGGCTCAAGGGATCTGAGTAATCCCAAAGTGTTGGGGTTACAGGCATGAGCCACCACATCCAGCCTTTCCCCACTTTTCTAATGTGAGTTTTTCTGTGTGTCTGCTTATTCTGCTCCTATGCCAGCAATTATATTGCATGTAAATGCAGATAACCTTTTTTGCTTTGCAAATGACCAGACCATGAGGAGGCACATGCAGACGTGATAGAGCACATCGCTTAGAGATTCCGGACTTTGAGATGCACTAACTGGATGGGAAATGCCTGGGTCTACACAGGGGCAGAAGAGTATCCATGAGTGAAACCCCTTCATGAGTATTCATGAGTGAAACCCCGTCTCTACAAAAAATGAAAAACAAAAAAATTTTTTTTAATTAGCCAGGTGTGGTGGCGTGTGCCTGTAGTCCCAGCTACTTGGGAGACTGAGGTGGGAGGCTCATTTAAGCCCAGGAGGCAGAGGTTGCAGTGAGCCAAGATTGCATGCCAGGGGAGCAGTCTACGGCATCAACTACTAGCTGCCTTCCAAAACCCACCCTTTGCTTCTCCTTTAGCAAAGAAATCCTGATTTTTACCCAGGCACATTGCTGCCCAGCTAGAAATCTGTATTTCCCTGCCTCCTTGACCATTAGGTATGGTCAGGTAATTAAATTCTGGCCAATGAGATAAAGGTAGTTGGGTTGCAAGGAACTGCCTGGAAGGGCTCTTAAAAGAGTAGAGGCATGCCCTTCCCTCCTCCTTCCTGCTGATTTGAACTTAGAAACAGGGATGTTCTGGCGGAGCTTCAGCCGGCGTCTGGAACTATGAGGATGAGGGGCACAGAGAACACTATGGAGCATGATGATGTCATGGAGCTACCAAAGCAGCTCTGGACTGCTTATCTCTAGATTTCTTTTAACTGAGAGAGAAATGAAATTTAATCTTGTATAAGCCTTTGTCTTTTGCAGTTTTCTGCTATGAAGCTGAATGTAACCATGATTGGTAGACTCTCCATGCATGACGTGGCCAATTGAACTTTAAGACTATGGAGAAGGTGATTTAATGGTGTGGGTTTGACATCTGGTCCATGGATCCGTTGAACTATTTCCTGGGAGGTTGAAAAGAAATACCTGTGTTGTGCTTCCTTTAGCTTTAGAAATAGCCAGGGTTAGACTGAATTAGAATGCAAGCCTGATTAATTTTCATGATTGAAAAAAAAATTCCATAATATCTTGCCCAATTAAAATGATTATAGAGGCCAGGTGCGGTGGCTCACATGGATGATCCCAGCACTTTGGGAGGCTGAGGCAGGTGGCTCACTGGAGGTCAGGAGTTAGAGACCAGCCTGGCCAACATGGTGAAACCCTGTTTCTACTAAAAATACAAAAATCAGCCAGGCATGGTGGTGCATGCCTGTAATCCCAGCTACTAGGGAGGCTGAGGGAGGAGAATCGCTTGAACCTGGGAGGCGGAGGTTGCAGCAAGCCGAGATCGCACCACTGTACTCCAACCTAGGTGACAGAGCGAGACTCCATCTAAAAAAAAAAAAAAGATTATAGAGTATATGCCCTTTCCAACAGATGCCATTCTGCCTGCTGTGGATACGGAGAAGAGAAACCAGAGGTCATGGTTTTGGCAGAAGCAGCTCTATCACCCACACTCTCTGGTCTAGTCAGTTTCCAATATTAGAAAGAAAGATTAGAAATAAGATGTGGCTTCACTTGTCTGATAATTTATAAAAAGGACTCATCAGAAAAAATAGTTAAATTTAGTACATTAGATTCAATGCAACGGTTATTTATGTTATTTTCTATGAGCTTACATTAGGTTTCTCAACCTCAGCACTATTGACATTTGGACCAGATGATTCTTTGTGATGGGGGTTGCCTGGGAGTCACAGGATGGTCAGCAGCTTCCCTGGCTTCGACACTCTACATTCTAGTAGCAATGCCCTCTGCCCCAGCTGTGACAACTAAAATGCCTCCAGACATTGCCAAGTGTCCCCTGGCGGTGAAAATTGTCCCTAGGTTGAGAAGCGCTGGCTTAACATGAGGCTCAAGGCTCGTACCATGTTGTTGTGTGATACGCAGAGCCTGCTGTTAGCACATGTGTGGAATGAGGAGAAGCCACCAGTTGGTGTAGTTGGGACATAGGACCCAAGTACATTTTAGCACCTGTTCTTGATAGATAACTTCAAGAATAGCTATAATTTAGTAAGTACATAATAAAAGTCAGACACTCTCCTTCGTAATTTCACATGTACTGCTTTTTTTGGAAAAGTTTTTTTAAAGTATAGAAAAGTACAATAACACTTCTCCTGTTTCCTTCCCAATTTCCTTTCCATCAGAAATTTAGTGTGTATCAATCACCTTTTTCTTTTCTTTTCTTTTCTTTTTTTTGAAACAGAGTTTCACTCTTGTTGCCCAGGCTGGAGTGCAATGGCGTGATTTCTGTTCACCACAACCTCTGCCTCGTGGGTTCTAGCGATTCTCCTGTCTCAGCCTCCCAAGTAGCTGGGATTATAGGCATGTGCCACCATTGCCAGCAAATTTTGTGTTTTTTAGTAGAGATAGCGTTTCTCCATGTTGGTCAGGCTGGTCTCGAACTCCTGACCTCAGGTGATCTGCCTGCCTCTCCTCCCAAAGTGCTGGGATTACAGGCATGAGCCACCATGCCCGGCCTCAATCACCTTTTTATGCTTTTACTAGGTAGAAATATATCTATAAATATTTAATGTTGCTTTGGATATTTAAGAATATTAAGTGGTATACTGTATAAAACTGCAGCATTTTTTTTAACTCAACTTTTTTTTTTGAGACAGAGTTTCACTCTTGTCACCCAGGCTGGAGTGCAATGGTGCAATCTTGGCTCACTGCAACCTCTGCCTCCCAGGTTCAAGTGATTCTTCTGTCTCAGCCTCCCGAGTAGCTGGGATTACAGGTGCCTGCCACCATGCCTGGCTAATTTTTTGTGTTTTTAGTAGAAATGGGGTTTCGCCATGTTAGCCAGGCTGGTCTTGAACTCCTGACCTCAGGTCATTCACCTACCTCAGCCTCCCAAAGTGCTGGGATTACAGGAGTGAGCCACTGTGCCTGGCCTTAACATTGTTTTTATTTTATTTTATTTTATTTTATTTATTTATTTATTTATTTATTTATTTATTTATTTATTTATTTTTGAGACAGAGTTTTGCTCTTGTTGCCCAGGCTGGAGCGCAATGGCGCTATCTCGGCCCACTGCAACCTCCGCCTCACGGGTTCAAGCGATTCTCCTGCCTCAGCCTCCCAAGTAGCTGGGATTACAGGCATGTGCCAGCACACCCGGCTAATTTTGTGTTTTTAGTAGAGATGCGGTTTCTCCATATTGTCAGGCTGGTCTCGAACTCCCGACCTCAGGTGATCCGCCTGCCTTGTCCTTTCAAAATGCTGGGATTACAGGCGTGAGCCACTGTGCCAGGCCACAACACTATTTTCAATAATTCCTCAATGTTGCTACGTATAAACCTGGTTTCTTTGTTTTACTGTGCATATTGTTCCATTGGAGTTTATTTATCCATTCTTCTACACACAGACATTTGAGCTAGTTCCAGCTAATCTCTGCTATAAAGCAATGCTGCAGTAAACATCTTTATTTGTCTCTTTGCACACATGTACAAGTGTTTCTTCAGAAGCAGAATTGGGTCAGAGGTTGTACTCATTTTCTACTTTGCTGGATAATGCCAAATTGTTCTCCAAAGTGATTGAATCAGTTTGCCTTCCCCCTAATAGTGCATGAGAATCTTTGGTTTCCCATGATCCTCTCTAACACTTGGTTTTATCAAAATTCTAAAGTTTTTCTAATCGTATGGGAGAGTGAAATGATTTGTGGGAGTGAAATGTGGATTTATTTGCGTTTACATGTTTGTGGTAAAGCTGTACAACTTTTCCTGCATTTGTTTTATTTTTATTTTTACTTATTATTACTTTTTGGAGACAGAGTCTTACTCGGTCACCCACGCTGGAGTGCAGTGGTGCAATCTTGGCTCACTGCAACCTCTGCCTCCCAGGTTCAAATGATTCTTGTGCCTTAGCCTCCCTAGTAGTTGGGATTACAGGTGTGCACCACCATGCCTGGCTAATTTATTGTATTTTTAGTAGAGGTGGGGTTCACCATGTTGGCCAGGCTGGTCTCCAACTCCTGGCCTCAAGTGACCCATTTGCCTCAGCCTCCCAAAGTGCAGGGAGCCATAGAGCCCAGCCTGTATTTGTTGACTATATCTGTTTCTTCTGTGAATTATCATATGTATCATTTACTCATTTTTTATTGTATTTTCTTTAAAGTTTATTTAAAATAATTTTAGCATGTTTTGTATATTAATGCTTTGTTTTTCTTGTTGTAAACACTTTCCTTTAGGCTTTTGTCTTTTTAAATTTTTTCTTTTTTTTTTTTTTTTTTTTTTCTGAGACGGAGTCTCTCTCTGTAGCCCAGGCTGGAGTGCAGTGGCTGGATCTCAGCTCAGTGCAAGCTCCGCCTCCCGGGTTCACGCCATTCTCCGGCCTCAGCCTCCCGAGTAGCTGGGACTACAGGCGCTGCCACCTCGCCCGGCTATTTTTTGTATTTCTTAGTAGAGACGGGGTTTCACCGTGTTAGCCAGGATGGTCTCGATCTCCTGACCTCGTGATCCGCCCATCTCAGCCTCCCAAAGTGCTGGGATTACAGGCTTGAGCCACTGCGCCCGGCCGCTTTTTAAATTTTTTCTAAGATGTCTGTTATTGTGTTGACGTTTTCAACTTTCATGTAATTCAATTTATGTTTTCAAACATTTGTCCATTTGGGGTCTTATTTAAGAAACCATTTCCAGCTGGGTGCAATGGCTCACACCTATAATCCCAGCACTTTGGGATGCCACGGCAGGCGGATCATAAGGTCAAGAGATCGAGACCATCCTGGCTAACACGGTGAAACCCCGTCTCTACTAAAAAAATACAAAAAACTAGCCGGGCGACTTGGCGGGCGCCTGTAGTCCCAGCTACTCGGGAGGCTGAGGCAGGAGAATGGTCTAAACCCGGGAGGCGGAGCTTGCAGTGAGCTGAGATCCGGTCACTGCACCCCAGCCTGGGCGACAGAGCAAGACTCTGTCTCAAAAAAAAAAAAAAAAAAAAAAAAAAAAGACAGAGTTTCGCTGTTGTTGCCCAGGTTGGAATACAACATGATCTCGGCTCACTGCAACCTCTACCTCCCAGTTTCAGGGGATCCTCCTGCCTCAACCTCCTGAGTATCTGGGATTTCAGGCATGCACCACCATGCTAATTTTGAATTTTCAGTAGAGACAGGGTTTCACCATGTTGGCCAGGCTGGTCTCAAACTCCTGACCTCAGGTGATTCACCTTGGCCTCCCAAAATACTGCGATTACAGGCGTGAGCCACTGTGCCCAGCCCCTTTTGTTTAATTTTTGTTCCAAATTTGTCTTAAGTTTTTTATTTTTGGTCTGTGACATTGTTGTGTTTTGCATCTTTGTGTGTGTGTGTGTGTGTGTGTAATCAAATCTATCAATTTCCCCTATCATTCCTTTTATTACTTTTATACTTAGAAAGCTTCTACTTGCCTCAAATCAGTTAAAGTCACGTATGGTTTCCTTCAGAAAAACTTTCACAGTTGTCTTTACAACTTGTTTTTCATCATATAAACAAGATGTTTATTATTATTTTTAAAGACAGTACAAAGGAGTTTCACATGAAAAGAAATTCCCTTCTTTTCCTCTCAATTTCCATCTCTACTCCCCAGAGGTCATCACTGTTAGCATTTTCTTGGGTATCAATTCCAGAATATTTCGTGAACATCAAACATAAACAGGAGTCACAGTAACAGACCATTTAGGGAACTCGTTCTGTCATTTCAGAGCTGCTTGTCCCAAAGCTCAGTAGGATTGGCTTTAACATCTCTCCACTCCTAGGGGAGTTGCTAGGTGATTCTGCAAACCTCACCAAGAGGCCACCAAACCGGCCCTGCAGCCATGTCCCCTGCACCCTCCTGACCTGTATAAGCAGAGGCCAGGAAGGCTGTGGGAGGATTCCCTCCAGCAGGCAGTACTCAGTCTAGGGCATGGGTTCTTTATCCATCCTTAGCACGTTGTGAACATGAAAGGGAAAACTATTCCATCCTTATTTTCACTATCCTCTAGCTGAAATGTTGCACTTCCCCCAATTATGAATGTAGGCAACAAACTACAGTAGTACTGGCAACAACCGTAACTTAGTCTCTAGTAGAAAGCACACGTGTTTTCATATTACATACAGCTGTTGCATATATAGCAAAATACCTTTATACTCATCACTAGTTAGAAATCACTGTTAGACCTTGTCATATCATGTTTTAATAAAACATCATCTAAGTGAAAGAAGTCAGAAGCAGAAGGACAACCACTACATCATTTCACTTACTTGAAGAATGTAAAATAGTCAAACGCATAGAAGCGCAGAGTGGAATGATGGTTGCCAGGGGCTAGGGGAGCCGGAAACAGGAGGTGTTGGTCAAAGGGTACAATATTTCCCTTATACAAGATGAATGAGTTCTAAAGAGCTACTGGAGAGCATGCTGCCTGTAGTTAACAGAACTTGCATACATTTACCAGGAGGGTAGATCTTAACTGTTAAGTGCTCTCATCCCCGCCCCTCTCTCTATCACGTGCACATAAATACAGAGGGCAGGGGGAACCTTTTGGAGATGATGGATATGTTTATAACATAGACTGTGGTGATAGTTTCATGGGGGTGCACTTATACATTAAATATGTACAACTTTTTTTTTCGAGATGGAGTTTCACTCTTGTGGCCCATGCTGGAGTGCAATGGAGCGATCTCAGCTCGCTGCAACCTCTACCTCCCAGGTTCAAGTGATTTTCCCGCCTCAGCCTCCTGAGTAGCTGGGATTACAGGCATACGCCACCACACCCCCGGCTAATTTTGTATGTTTAGTAGAGATGGGGTTTCTCCATGTTGGTCAGGCTGGTCTCGAACTCCAGACTTCAGGTGATCCACCCGCCTCGGCCTCCCAAAGTGCTGGGATTACAGACGTGAGCCACCATGCCCGGCCAAAAACATCATTCTAAGGAGTCCACAGCTTCACCATACCTCCAAAGGGAGCCACGCACAGGAAAGATGTAAAGGGAGAGTGTGGTGTGGGGTGATTCCCCTACCGGCTCTTCCTTGCCAGATGAAGGACTCCAAGCTTGCCACTGGGAGAAACCAAGACCTACCTGTAAGTGGGAAGCTGCTGTGCCCCGCTTTGCTCACTGCTCGCGGAGATGCTGGGGTCTGAAGGCCCATCCTGGTGCTGACACTGGCACAGAATAATGAGAAAGTTTGAGAGAGGTGGACCCGTCCTCTTTCCCATCCCCATCTTCCCTCCATCCCCATCCCCCAACTTCCCATCCCTGTGCCCTCCCCTTCCCCCTCACTGAATTAGGAGTCTGACTGAACATAGAAACTGGTCTCTCCTTTTCATCTAGAGAATTCTGAATGCAAAAGTCTTGCTGGAGCAGCCCGTCCCAGCGGGATGAAGAGAAAGCGGACAGAGAGAGCAGCAACACTCTCTCCATTTGGAATGTGGAGTGGAAGGATGTGCTGTGGGCCACGTGAATGCAGCAGACAGTGACTCAGGCCGTCTGACCTGTGCCCCGCCCAAGGTGGCTGGCTGGTGCGGAGACCCCTGCCTCACATCCCCCAGGCTGTGATGGGGATGGCAGGAGCCTAGGAGTGGGACTCTGAGGTGACCCAGTATGCATCAGACAACAGTGCCCTGGAGAGACCCTCAAAGGTCTCTTGAGCCCCACAAGGGGACCTTCCCAGAGAGAGCTTGACTATCAGGACAGCTGCATGACTTACATAAAAGCACCTTTCCCCTAGTCCTTTCCCCTCCCTTCCCCACAACGCCAGAGGAGTCAGAAACAGCAGAGAGAGGACTGGGCGTGGTGGCTCATGCCTATAATCCCAGCACTTTGGGAGGCTGAGACAGATGGATCACCTGAGGTCAGGAGTTCGAGACCAGTCTGGCCAACATGGTGAAACCCCATCTCTACTAAAAATACAAAAATTAGCCATCACCTGTAATCCCAGCTACTTGGGTAGCTGAGGCAGGAGAATGGCTTGAACCCAGGAGGCGGAGGTTGCAGTGAGATGAGATTGTGCCATTGCACTCCAACCTGGGCAACAGAGTGAGACTCTGTTTCAAGAAAAAAAAAAAAAGAAAGAAAGAAAGAAAGAAAAGAAAAGAAAAAGAAACTGCAGAGAAAGAGAGGAGAAGACTAGTAAAATGCAGAGGGAGCAAACAGCCCACCTTCCAAAACAGGGGCTGTGAGCCTGGCCTTAGGTGGAGGGGAAAAGCCTTTAAATGAATATAAAATTAATCTTTGCCTTCACTTACTGAACTTTTCATACCTGAGATGGAGTCTTAATGAACAGAATGAAGTTTTTCTTGAAACTGAGTGATTAAAAGGCTGTCTATTCAGCCCAAGGAGTAAGGAAGGGGACAAAAATTTGGAGATTTGGAGCCAGAGGTTGAAAAAAGTATTTCATGGTGTGCACTAAACAATTTACACTGGTCTTCTGTAATATTTACCCATTTGTTCTCTGTCTTTTTAAAAACACACGACCACTGACTTTTTTTTTTTTTTTTTTTTACTTTATCTGAGTCACATTCATTTTTATGGTTTCATTTTTTTAAAAACATGAAACTTTTAAATCTAACTGGAAATGATTTTGCCATGCTGTAGGGACACAGGGACATGGCTTTTACCCTGAAGTTAGGATTGCACTGTGGCCAGGAAAGCCCTGGATTGTCACTGCCTGCCTACCTGGGAGGCTTCAGTGAAGAGTCATTGACATTCCTCTTGAAACTTGCAGGGCTCTGCTTGATCGTTATCAGGCAGGCTACTGCTCAGGCCCTGGGGAAGGAGAGGAAAGCAGAGCAGCTGAGTCACCGGGAGGGAGACACTCAGGTGTACAGGGAATCTGTACCCAGAGCTGCGAGGGAACGCGCTTCCTGGCTCTGGGCCACACAGGCTGAATAGCAGTGGGAGGCTGACTGCCTTAGGTGGTTGAAGCAGAATGCTAAGGAATAGGATGGATTTGCTGACGTTTCTTGGAGGATCCGAAGTAGCTTCCGCTGTTCCTCTCTCTCTCTGCAGTGCTGCAGGGACTCCTCACCGCCTGTGTCATCCCTGTTCAGCCAAATACTCCATCTAATCCTCCTATCTCTGCCTGTCTTCCAGGCCTCTATCTTTTCTTTCATTTTCCTTTTCAATCTTAAATCTTTTTTCCTCCCTTTCATTTGCTTATCTATTGCTGTCTCCTCATTTTTTACCATTACCTTTTTTTCCCCCTCAAAATTGAAGGGATACTGAGAATTTTTTCCCTACTTTTTTTTTTTTTTTAAAAAAAAAAAAAAAAAAAAGATCTGTCTCTGTTGCCCAGGCTGGAGTGCAGTGATGCAACCACAGCTCATTTGCAGCCTCTAACTCCCAGGCTTGAGCAATCCTCCCCCCTTAGCCTCCTGAGTAGCTATGACTATAGGCACTCACTACGATGCCTAGTGAATTTTTTATTTTTTAATGTTTTTGTAGAGATGGGGTCTTGCTCTCTTGCTCAGGCTGGTCTTGAATTTCTTGCCTAAAGTGATCCTCCAGCCTCTACCTCCCAATGTGCTGGGATTACAGGCATGAGCCACAGTGCCCAACCATTTCTTCCGATTAAATTAAATTAACTAATTAATTTAGAGACAGGGTCTGGCTCTGTTGCCCAGGCTGGGGTGCAGTGGCATAATCATAGCTCACTACATTTGCAATCTCTGGGGCTCAAGCAAACCGCCCACCTCAGCCTCCTGGGTAGCTGGAACTACAAGCATGCGTCATCATGCTTAGCTAATTTTTGTATTTTTTGTAGAGACAGGATCTTGCTATGTTGCCCAGGCCAGTCCCAAACTCCTTGGCTCAAGTGATCCTCCTGTCTCAGCCTCCCATCCCAGAGTGCTGGGGTTACGGGGATGGACCACCATGTCCAGCCATTTCTTCCTATTTTAAATCAACTCTACATATTACTTTTAAATTATCACATATTTAAAATTTGTATCGTGGACTATTTCATTCATACAAGACAATATATTATAAAATAAAATGACCTCATGTAATTGACGCCCAAAAGAAAGAAAACATTACCATCTTCCCCTTCCACAGATTACTAGTCCCTTGAATTTTCTTGCATATTAATTTTTGCAGGAAGCTTTTTTTTTTTTTTTTTTTTTTTTGGAGACAGAGTATTGCTCTGTCACCCAGGCTGGGGTGCAGTGGTGCGATGTTGGCTCACTGCAACCTCTGCCTCTGGGATTCAAGTGATTCTCCTGCCCCAGTTTCCTGAGTAGCTGGGATTACAGGTGCATGCCACCACACCTGGCTAATTATTGTATTTTTAATAGAGACGGGGTTTCACTATGTTGACCAGGCTCTGGTCTCGAACTCCTGACCTCAAGTGATCTTCCTACCTCCGCCTCCCAAAGTGCTGGGATTACAGGCATGAGCCACCGCACCTGGCCAGGAGGCAACATTTCAAGAAATGTTTTGTGGATCCACAATGGAAGGATGAGAGACAGAGGGAGCCAGAGGCACCTGACATAGACCCTGGAATTCTTACCATTTGAATTAGATCACGACAGCCCCTTTAAAAGGCATGCTTGTTATTTAGGTAGTTTAATACACTAGTACCCTTTAATACTGTAAGAAGGATTTATGTCTTAACTACTCATAAAGATGAAAATAGGTTGGGAGATCCATGATTTATGTGAACACTTCATGTGAAAAAGACCTGGAGGCTTCAGCTAGCTACAAGATTTATATAAGCTGAAGGTGTTAAGTGGTTTTGAAAAAGACAAATACAATCGTATAGTGTATTACCAGAAGTGTAATGTTCCGGACACAGGAGATGCCAGCAATGGAGTAGTCACACTAGTCAGAACAGCACAGTCAATGCTGAGCATCGTGACAGAATGAGCAAAGGAATACCTGTACTTGTTCCAAGCCCAGCCGTTGAAAACACGCAAAGAAGCAGCAAACAACAGTGTTACCGGTAATCTAATCACTCCAAACAACCACGTTTAGCTTTTTTTGGAAATATTTTTCCAGCATATTTGCCAAATAGGTGCTAACAATTAAGAGGGACAGCAAGGTGGAATGTGTGCAGAGGAAAGTCACCAGAATGGCGTGGGGAGTGAGGCATTGAACTGCAACTGCATGTTCAGGCAAGTGAGGGAGGCCAACTCTTCTGTTGTTTCAGAGAATACTGTTGGAATCACAGAGAAAGGGAGGACCCTGCGAGGCGATGCTGAAAGAGGTATGTTCTCTCTTTCTTCCTTTTTTTTTTTTTTTTTTTTTGAGATGGAGTTTCACTCTTGCTGCCTAGGCTGGAGTGCAATGGCGCAATCTCGGCTCACTGCAACCTCCGCCTCCTGGGTTCAAGCGATTCTTCTGCCTCAGCCTCCCAAGTAGCTTTGATTACAGGCATGCACCACCACGCCTGGCTAATTTTGTATTTTTAGTAGAGATGGGGTTTCACCATGTTGGTCAGGCTGGTCTCGAACTCCTGACCTTGTGATCTGCCCGCCTCAACCTCCCAAAGTGCTGGGATTACAGGCATGAGCCACCGTGCCCGGCCAATCTTCACATTTCCTTGACTCTTCACTCTGCCTCTGTAGGAGAACTCAGCTTAGTTCACGAACAAGGCTTTAAAATGGACTTGCTGAGCAGGAAGACATTTGGTGCCAGAACTGGAACTGTTATGCTTTGTCTCCAAAGAATTTCCTTCCCTCACTTGGAAGCATGTAAATGACATTACCTAATTATAGAATCTCAGAAAAACACATAATTAAGTCTCCATGGTCGCTTCTGTAGTTACCTCCAGCAAAGGTTTGTAATCTCAGGCTGGTTTCTCTGTGCCACCAAGAACTCACCTTTATCATTTTCCAGACTGAAAGTGGTTGGAGACACTTGTTCTGGTAATATTTCCAGTAAACCCTCATCAGAAAAATATATTTATTGTAAGAAAATTGCCTGATGCTTTCAGAATAGAAAAGCTTTTGAGTTTTTGGATATTTCAAGGTACTGTACTATTGTCTCTATCTTTTTTTTTTTTTTTTGACAGAGTCTTATTTTATGGCCCAGGCTGGAGTGCGGTAGCATGATCGTGGCTCATTGCAACCTCCGCTTCCCAGGCTCAAGTGATTCTCTCACCTCAGCCTCCTGAGTAGCTGGGACCACATACATGCACCACCATGCACAGCTAATTTTTGTATTTTTTGTAGAGATAGGATTTCACCCTGTTGCCCATACAGGTCTCAAACTCCTGACCTCAAGTGATCCACCTGCCTTGGCCTCCCAAAGTGCTGGGATTACAGGCATGAGTCACCATGCCCAGCCTCTACCTTTTAATCCTAATCAAAATGTGATTTGGTAATTTTTTTTTTAGATGATGGATTTCTAATTACTTAAGGAATGGGCCTTCTGTATGTGAACATGTGAGGATGTCTCAGATCCATGCCTAGGTGTGATGAATATTCTCTTCTCTAAAGCAATGTATATCCTGGGAGTAATCCCATTTGGTCTGGGCTTTAGATGTGCCAGAGGTCTGAGGAGGTATCAAGGTCTAGAAATGTGGATGTGGGCTTTGCATGCTCAGTACAACTTGTTGATTCTAGTGTGTGTATATGGACACAAAATAAAGTTTCAGGGAAAGTAGATTGGAAAAAGGCTTGAAAAAAGCCTGAGAAAAACAGGCTGTAGGGCCTCTTTAGGATCTTGCTGCATGCCAGCACAAGGGATAGTCTGTTTGGGGGAATTTCAGGGGTGGAAAAAAGACGCTACAGAGTGGGGTTTGTGTGTTTGGAGAAGAGGGAATTTTATCCCACTCTGTTGTTGACCTGCTCACTATGTGTTGTAATTGATGAGTTTCTGTGCCTGACTACCACACTGGGCTGAGTAGGCAGAGAGTAGATATGAAATAAGGGTTAAGTTGAATTGGTTTGACCCTAAGAGGGAGACTGGGACCTGGGAGGAAAGATCTTTGGGAAGATGTGTGCTGAGACTGGGCTTGGGAGGTAGAACCGAGACCAGACTGAAACCTGGGTACACCCTGGTGTGTACTAAATTAGTGGAATGGCATGGAACTGTGCAAATAGTTAAAGCTGGATTGTAGAGAAGTCATTGTTCCACTTCAAATGGCCAACTGACCTTGAGAACTGGAGAGGGCACAATATGGCAAAGTGCACAGAAGGCTCTGAGCCCACGACATCGCTTCGAAGGATGATACTTTCCTATGTCTTTACAACCAAAAGCAGAAAAGCTACCCTGGCCACTGAAGCCCTCCGCCAGGGGCTCACTGGAATTTCTTGACAAGTCTCCAGTAGAATGGACTTCCTTTCCCTTTCATAAGCAAGAGTCCAAGATTCCTTGTCAGGTGTGCAGGGGAATCAGTCCTTTCTGGAGACCTCTGAAGAGTTTCATTAACTGGTTTCTCAGTGCCTGGCTTTCATCATCTTTTCCACTCTTCAGTTCAGCCACTAGTGTTCAGGACCTGGAAGCAATAATTGGAAATGTTCTAGAAGCAAGCGGGATGGAAGAGGAAGTCTGTGCAAGGATGGGGGAGTGAAGAGGAGGACGCGGAGGCTGAAGAGCCACATGCAGCAGGGAAGCCCACACGGGGGGGACAGGGGCTTGGGAATGCCTCGGCACAGGCAGTGGCCTTAGGGTTGAGCCCGAGGCAAAGTCCACCTAAGCATCCAGCCAATTGGCTCAGACGGGGACCAGCCTGCTGCTAATCATCCACAGACAAGCTTAATTTTGCTGGGTGTGACCAGAGATAAAAGAAGTAACAGTCGCAGTCATTTCATGGGAGCGGAGTGATAACACTCTGAAGAGAAACTGTTTAGTTGAAGAAAGAACCCTTAAAAAGAAAAAAAAGGAAAAAAAAAAAAAAGCAAATTCTGAAGCATGGGTTAACTATCAAACGTGTACTTGCAGGTCGTCTCGGTTGTAAACCCCCTAACCAACAAATGGCTTCTGTCAATAGCAAGGAGCTTGCTGCAATAACCCTGGAGGAGAGGCAGTCACAGCCTTTAAATGTGGAAAAGGTTGGTAACCCAGGAGAAAGAGCCAGCAAGACTGAAACCAACCAGTCCTAAACCACAGACAGAAAAAAGTCAACATACCGTTTGTCACCATGTCACCACCAGCCTTGCTAAAGAGCACTCATTGAGTGCATGAGCCCCCAGGTGGCAGCTGAAATCCTCAGCAAACACGACGCTGTATTTTATCACACTGGCATCCCACCCTAGAGGGCAGCTGGAAGCGGTTTGTCAGGGAAAATTCAAGAAAGAGAATCCACATCTACCCAGGGCTTCTGCTAAACACAGTATCAGATGGAGGCACTTGAGAAATTTAACTTCATTTGGTGGAGGGAGGGGTGAGTGGGAGGCAGGGGATAATGACTGGACAGAGAGAAGGAGGGAGAAAGGAAAGCTTTGAGTAAATAGTCAATACTTGGCTGGACTTGTGTGAAGAGAGATGACTTGGTAGTTTTCCTCCTTGTTCTGTCCTAACTCATACTCCTAACAACAGATGGGCTTGAGTCTGTGGAAGGCTGTGTTGCAAATCCACCCCATGTATGGACAAGAAGCTTTTTTTTAATGGTGTTTGAGAGGAGTTCTTAAGTTTCCTCTCCATAAATCCATGAGGTTCCTACGCTTCTTCCTCACCTGAATGTATGACATTTTTGGACAAACTGTCATTACTTAGTGATTAGATTACATCGAAGAGGTTGAAAGGAGGAAACCCACACTTCTCTGGAAACCCTTGGTTCAATGGAATATCCTATTCCTTTCACCTCATTCCTGGTATTGGCAAATAGCTACTTTGTGTCAAGGAAGTAGAGAGACATTTGGAGTTTCTAGGAGGGTTTGGGGAAAATATATTTCTGAAGTTACTAAAATGTAACATTATTAAACAAAGTGACTAAAACTATGTATTTAAATGTATAAATGCACTTTGGGTAAGGTAGAAAGTTTGAGGGTGGGGAGACTAATTTTAGAGGCTACTTTGTGTTAGGTATTTTTTTGGAAATTGTACTACTTAACCCTTACAACAATCAATGAGTTACCCATTATTTCCCACATTTTACAAAGAGAGGGATGGAGTCTCAGACTAACTTGTCTTCTAAAAATCATAAGCACCCTTCACAGGGAGACTTGTCTTTCCATGAGACATTAGTTGCTATGATGCTATCATTGTGTGAGGAATTTCTGAAGTTCAATGCTAACAGAATGAAATCTAATTTTGTGATACATTTATTCATTTATTTTTATTTTTATTTATTTATTTTTTTGAGACAGGTTTCACTCCGTCACCTAGGCTGTACTGGAATGCAGTGGTGCCATCTCAGCTCACTGTAACTTCTGTCTCCTGGGCTCAAGCAATCCTCTGACCTCAACCTCCCAAATAAGTGGGAACACAGGTGTGTGCCAGCACATCCGGCTGATTTTTTTTTTTTGGAGACGGAGTCTCGCCCTGTCCCCTAGGCTGGAGTGCAATGCTGCGATCTCGGCTCACTGCAATCTCTGTCTCCCTGGTTCAAACGATTCTCCTGCCTCAGTCTCCTGAGTAGCTGGGATTACAGGCACCCGCCACTATGCTCAGCTAATTTTTGTATTTTTAGTAGAGACAGGGTCTCGCCATGTTGATCAGGCTGGTCTGGAACTCCTAACTTTGTGATTCGCGGCCTCCCAAAGTGCTGGGATTACAGGTGAGAGCCACTGCGCTGGCCTAATTGTTTTGTATTTTTTGTAGAGACAAATGTTGCCCAGGCTGGTCTTGAACTCCTGAGTTCAAGTGATCTGCCCACCTGTGTACTCCAAAGTGCTGGGATTACAGGCATGCGCCACCATGCCAGGCTCATTTATTAGAATTTTAACCTCTAAACCTTGGACTAATGGTGATGGAAAGAATAAGACTTGGGAACCATTTTGGGGCTCACATTCCTGACGATTTCCTGTGATGTTCCCCCTGTAAATTTCAGTCGCCCTTAGCAAGTCAGGAGTTGTAGACAACAGAGTAAATGCAGTGAAGCGCTGCTTGGTAATTTGCTCTTTTGTTTTTGGCTTTGACGAAAATAGACATATTTTGGAAAAGCACAGAGATGCTCACCTTTGATAAGAGCAGGTTACTTCAGGGTAAGATGTTGGGCACAGTACTGCAGGGTAAACCCAACAAAGTAAGCCCTGAGATGCTACACGAAAGACACCCTCACATTTGAAATTATAAAGGGCAGGGGGACAGGCCGGGCATGGTGGCTCACGCCTATAATCCCATCACTTTGGGAGGCCGAGGCAGGTGGATTACATGAGGTCAGCAGTTTGAGACCAGCCTGGCCAACATATAATGAAACCCCGTCTCTACTAAAACAACAACAACAACAACACAAAAAAAACAAAGATTAGCTGGGCATGGGGGTGCATGCCTGTGGTCCCAGCTACTTGGGAAGCTGAGGCAAGAGAATCGCTTGAACCCAGGAGGGTCAAGGTTGCAGTGAGCCAAGATCACGCCACTGCACTCCAGAGCCTGGGTGACAGAGCAAGACTCACTCTCTCACACACACGCACACACAAAAAGTGAGGGGAGAGATGCAGGACTCAAACTGGCGTAGATATGTAAGATGACTAAAATAATTTCACATATACGTAAATCTCTGTTTTTGACCCCCGGGGCTCATTCATTCCAACCAAAAGCAGACCAGGTCAGGAGCCACAAGGAATGAATAACTTGATTTTGATTTAATTCTGCAAGGACCGGTTAGACCTAAACACTCAGTTTTTGGGACTAGTGAGTTGTCTCAGTATGTGCCTAAAATAACGTCTTGATGTTTCCCTTAGATTTTTAAGTTGCCAAGAGCAGGGGCCAGGCTTATGTGTTCTCTGGGTGCCCCCGGACTCACTCGGCCCTGCTCTGTGGCTTGGGGTGCTGACAGACGAGGACTCCATCAACAAGCCCCCTTCCTCCGCCTTGCGGTCAGATTCACCCAGTGGGAGGCACCAGTGCTAGTCTGTAGGGTGAAGCAGGGGAGGGCTTGCCTCCTCCTCCTGGGTTGTGGTGAGTTCAGGTTGGACAGCCTCCTCTGCCCTTTCAGGTGCTGGCAGCCCCCACTCCTGCTAGCCCAGGATGCTTCTCTATTCATTGTTTTCCCTAACTATGCCCACACCTCTGTAAATAGACTCTTTGTGACACTCTCCTCAAATCGCCCAGTTTGGCTGTACTGTCCGTCTCCTGCCTGGACCCTGACTGATTTCTGCTCAGCACAGTACAGTCATCCTTGGTATCTGTTGGGGATTGTTCTAGGACCCTAGCAATACCAGAATCCACAGATGCTCAAGTCCCTGATATAATGGCATAGTCAATGCATATAACTGCATCCTCCTGTGTACTTTAAATCATCTCTAGATTACTTAAGTAATACCTACTGCAATGTAAATGCTATGTAAATAGTTATACTATATGGTTTTTAAATTTGTATTTTTATTGTTGTATTGTTATTTTTACTACTGTTTTATCCCCAAATATTTTAGATCTATGGTTGACTGTATCCATGGATGTGGAACCTGTGGGTATGAAGGGCTGCCTGTACTTTATATACAGTAGGCATTCAATAAAGGCTGTTTAATTCAATTAAAGGGAGTGGTCTGATGATTCTGATATTTTCATTCCAAGATTGCTTGTGCTAGGGTAACCAGTTGCCTCAGTTTGGTCTGTGGGGTGTTCCCAGGACTGTGGGCTTTTTTGAATTTATTTTTTTGAGACAAAGTCTCACTCTATCACCCAGGCTGCAATACAGTGGCACAATCTTGACTCACTTCAACTTCTGCCTCCTGGGTTCAAGCAATTGTCATGCCTCAGCCTCCTGAGTAGCTGGGATTATGGGCATGCGCCCCCACATCCAGCTAATTTTCGTATTTTTAGTAGCGACGGGGTTTCACCATGTTGGTCAGGCTGGTCTTGAACTCCTGGCCTCAAGTCATCTGCCTGCCATGGCCTCCCAAAGTGCTGGGATTACAGGCATGAACCACTGTGCCTGGCTGTGAACTGTGGACTTTAAAAACAGTTTTAGTTTTAAAACTGTAATAGTTCTAGATTAACCAGGATGGGTTGGTCACTGTGGCACGTACTCTTTTTAAAAATCTTTACCTGGTATTTGAAGAACATTTTCTGTCACTCAGGCTGGACTGCAGTGGTGTGATCTCAGCTCACTGCAAGCTCCGCCTCCCGGGTTCACGCCATTCTCCTGCCTCAGCCTCCCCAGTAGCTGGGACTGCAGGCGCCCGCCACCATGCCTGGCTAATTTTTTGTATGGGGTTTCACTGTGTTAGCCAGAATGGTCTCAACCTCCTGACCTCGTGATCTGCCTGCCTCAGTCTCCCAGAGTGCTGGGATTACAGGCATGAGCCACCACGCCCGGCCTGAAGAACATTTTCTTATCTTTCAAAATATTTCTATGACCATATTTTTGTTAGTTGTTTAAATTTTTTCTTTGGCCGGGCATGGTGGCATACACCTGTAATCCCAGCACTTTGGGAGGCTGAGGTGGGCGGATCACCTAAGGCCGGGAGTTTGAGACCAGCCTTACAAACATGGAGAAACCCCTTCCCTACTAAAAATACAAAATTAGCTGGGCGTGGTGGCGCACGCCTGTAATCCCAGCTACTCAGGAGGCTGAGGCAGGAGAATCGCTTGAATCTGGGAGGCAGAGTTGCAATGAGCCGAGATTGTGCCATTGCACTCCAGCCTGGACAACAAGAGCAAAACTCCGTCTCAATAAATAAATAAATAAATAAATAAATAAATAAATAAATAAATTCTTTATGTTTTTTTGAGACAGGGTCTTGCCAAGTAGCTGAGGCTGGTCTCAAACTCTTTACCTTAAGCCATCCTCCCATGCTGGCCTCCCAAAGTGTTTTTAAATTTTTTTGTTGAGATGAGGTCCTGCTATGTTGCCCAGAATGGTTGAACTGTCCTCAAGTGATCCTCCCCCCTTGGCCTCCCAAAGTACTGGGATTAAAGGTGTAAGCTACTGTGCCTGGCCTCTAAAGTTGTTTATTAAAAAATAATATTTCTCTGGTCGGGAGCAGTGGCTCATGCCTGTAATCCCAGCACTTTGGGAGGCTGAGGCAGGCAGATCAAAAGATCAGGAGTTCGAGACCAGCCTGACCAACATGGTGAAACCCCATCTCTGCTAAAAATACAAAAATTAGCCAGGCGTGGTGGCATATGCCCGTAATCCCAGCTACTCAGGAGGCTGAACGCAGGAGAATGGCATGAACCCGGGTGGCGGAGCTTGCAGTGAGCCGAAATCAGGCCACTGCACTTCAGCCTGGGTGACAGAGCAAGACTCCATCTCAAAAAAACACCAAAACCCAAAAACAAAACAAAACAAAAAACACCAAAAAATCAAAAACAAAACCAGAAATTCTTATTTATGATAAAATCTGTGTCGAAACTCTTCAGGTAAACTGCTGTGAAGCGGACAGAGCACATGTTGCCATTTTGTGTCTGTTTGAATCATTTCACTCTCCGGGGAACTCACCCAAGGAAGAGTGAGACAGCTAGCAGTGACGTGTAAGTGTTTCTTAGGAAGTTCTGGGCCAGGCATGGTGGCTTATGCCTGTAACCCCAGCACTTTTGGAGGCTGAGGTGGGTGGATTACTTGAGGCCAGGAGTGGATACCAGCCTGGCCAACAGGGCGAAACCATCTCTGCTAAAAATACAAAAATTATCCAAGTGTGGTGGTGCACACCTGTAATCCCAGCTACTAGGGAGGCTGAGGCATGAGAATTGCTTGAATCCTGGGAAGCGGAGGTTGCAGTGAGCTGAGATTGCGCCACTATACTCCAGCCTGGGTGACAGCGCAAGACTCTGTCTTAAAAACAAAAATGAAAAAACAACGCCCCTCTCCCCCCAAAAAAAGTGCTCGCTTCGGCAGCACACATGTTAAAATTGGAAAGATACAGAGAAGATTACCAAAATATAGTCAATTAAAAAAATAAAAAAGGAAACTCTGAATAAAGAGAATGACAATGTGCATCATAATGAAAAATAAGGTTGTTTGAATATGGTTCCTGGTTGAAAAAACGCTGTTAGGCATTTAAAGAATAGTTTATTGTTTCCCTATCCTTCCTGAATATCGTTATCCTGAGAAATAAAAAAGATATTGACATATTATGAAAAGCATACTTTATTAGTCTGTGTTCCTAACTCTATTTATTGCTATTTTTTAGCTTCTCAGTTGGGCAGAGGCAAATCAATTGGAAAGGAAAAGCAGCAATCCCAAACCAAGCTAACATTTTGAGAAAAAAATCTTAACTTACGCTGTGGTAATAGTTGGAATGGAGTTCATTTTTACTAGAAATATGTTTATTAAATGATAATATTAACAGCTATCATACTGCTTTAGTGAATAGGCTACTTAGAAGGAAATTTAATTGGGTTAAAAATCTACCATGATCTGAATGCTTTTCAATTCAAGATATTATTTTCTAGCAGGAGAGATGACTGTTCACTCCAGGAAGCCAGAATTTCCAATGTGTATCCCTTTACTCTTGCCATTTAATACTAATTTTCTTGATCTACTTCTGCTCCCCAAATCATTGTTTCCTTCTAGGAGTTGGACAAGTTATTTAAAACAAATTAGTAATATTGGTTGTGGTTAAGTTAGAATTTAATAACTCATTTCAGGCATCTTAGGATGGCTCCCTTTGGTAGCGTCTTTACATTTTCTATGGATGAAGTAAATGTTATTCGTAGAAATGGCTGTTAATATTATTTTCCAAATATAAGACCCTATAAAGAATGTATGAAAGACATTGACCTGAGCATATTACATTTAATTCACTTCAACAAACATTTATTTCACGCCAACTAGGTGTAAGTGGATAATAGAAAATCAGATTTCACAACGGAAATACACTAATCCAAACATCAAACTATTGGAAAGAAAGATCAATTGTCGCTCATTCTGGTTAAGTTTTAAGAATTTTTCAAGACCACATTCCCCTTTTGCTTTGTAGCCTTGTGAAATTTGTAAGAATTTTTTCCACTCCTCTGCCTTCCAAAATTTGTAAGATTTTGACTCCATGTTCGCAGGTTTTTTTCCTTCAGAGGAATGTGAGGACATGAAATAAGATCCCAGATTTTCCCAGGAAACTCTCTAGCTTCCATGGCTTTGCCCACATATGCACCTTGCAAGGTTAGTTGGTGAGGTTTGTGATTAATAATGCAGTAAAGATTAATTGACTTAGTAATTATTGGGTCACAATGTTGATTTGCTAGAAGCATTGAAATGAACTACAGAGAGAAATACAGAGACCAAAGGAGTGTGATTTAGTTGTACACAGTGGGGATAATTTGGTCCAAAGCTGAGCTTTCTTTGGAGGCACAGATAAGTTTTTTCTGTGTAATGGCCATAGAAGGTATTTTGGGGAAAGTGGCAAGAGATCTTGGAAATGCAAATTCTGGTGACTGTTTCAATGAAGAGATTGTGCTCATTAAAGATCAAGAAGATCTCTCATTACAGATGGGCAGAGTATCTGATTTTAATTCAAAATGACTCACCCGGGGTGCTAATGGTCGACTTTGAAGTCAAGTCTATCAGCCAAGGATCAACCCCCATAATTGTTCTCCTGTCTTTGTTGTCTTCATTATAGCTTCATTCCTTGGCTCTGGAAGTCATTTTAATCTTCATGAAAATGAGTCATAATTTTAAAAGCTATCCAAAGTTAATATTCTGTTGATTAGCTAATAGGCAGCTAGTAGGCAGCTTAACCTTGCAGGAATGGGGGTCAATACAAGTGTAGAGCTGGGAAAGAGGTACCACATGATGAGTGGGAAGTACTTAGAAGGAAGGGAAGGTGAGGCCACACTTTAAATGACTCGATGTTAAATTTATCTAAGGACGGTATGTATTAATACCATTAACCACATCTTTCGACCTAGTAATCCTACTTCTATAAATGGATAGCAAGGAGAGACACCCAGATACCTGCACAAGAGTATGCATATGAAGATGTTTATTATCATAGTATTATCTAAAAGTGATTTAAAAGTGGAAATAACCAGCCAGGTGCGGTGGCTCACGCCTGTAATCTCAGCACTTTGGGAGGCCAAGGTGGGTGGATCAACTGAGGTCAGGAGTTTGAGACCAGCCTGGCCAACATGGCGAAACCCCATCTCTACTAAAAATACAAAAAATTGGCTGGGTGTGGTGGTGCACGCCTGTAGTCCTAGCTACTGGGAAGGCTGAGGCAGGAGAATCGTTTGAACCCAGGAGGTGGAGGTTGCAGTGAGCTGAGATTGCTACACTGTACTCCAGCCTGGACAACAAGTGCAAAACTCTGTCTCCGAAAAAAAAAAAAAAAGGCGGGGGGTGGGGGCGTGAAGTGGGAAATAACCTGAATGTCTATCAAGAAATTGGAATACCCAGCAGGAACCTAAAATGATAATATACGTGTATATGTCAAAAAAGGCCACGATATATAATTTAGTGAAAAAGAAAATAATACCAAAATTACAACATCATCCAATTTTTGTTTTTAAAAAAATTGCAAATAAAAGTAGAATCAACACGCAAATATTAATTTGCCTTAGTTGCATTAATCAAATAGAAAAGTTTGGTACTATAAATGAATTTACCTCTGGGTAGTGGGAATATGGATTTAAAAAAAGCTTTTCTATACTTTTAAGATTAAGGAAATTATGAGGTTCGGGCATGGTGGTTCACACCTGTAATCCTAGCACTTTGGAAGGCTGAGGTGAGTTAATCACTTGAGGTCAGAAGTTCGAGACCAGTTTGGCCAACATGGTGAAACCCCGTGTCTACTTATAATACAAAAATTAGCTGGGCGTCATGGCACACGCTGTAGTCCCAGCTACTTGGGAGGCTGAGACGGGAGAATCATTTGAACCCAGGAGGCAGAGGTTGCAGTGAGCTGAGATCATGCCACCGCATTCCAGCTTGGGTGACAAAAACCAACCAAACAAACAAATGAAAGGGAAAAAACCACCACCACCACCACCAACAAAAAACTGGACATTCTTAAAAATGAGAAAAAATGAAATAATAAATTATTTCCTGGTCTATGGCCTAATACGTAATCTATTATTACAAATGTCTTAGGTATATTCAAAAAGAATGCTGGGACCTGGTGCAGCGGCTCACACCTATAATCCTAGCACTTTGGAAGGCTGAGGCAGGAGGATTGCTTGAGAGCAGGAGACCAGCCTGGGCAATATAGGGAGACACCATCTCTACAAAACATAAAAAAAATCAGTCAGGTGTGGTGGCATGTGCCTATAGTCACAGCTATTTGGGAGGCTGAGGCAGGAGGATCCCTTGAGCCCAGGGGGTCGAGGATCTTGTGAGCCGTCCTGAGCCACTGTACTTCAGCCTATGTGACAGAGTGAGACCCTGCCTCAAAAAAAGGAAAAAGAAAAAAAAAATTAACAGGGTGACGTCTGTGAAGACAATGTAAAAAAATAAGAAAAAACAAAACAAAGCAACAAAAACAAAAATCTAACAAAACCACAAAAAGCTCTTTCCTTTTAATTTTATTACTATTATTATTTTTAAGTCACGGTCTTTGTTCTGTTGCCCAAGCTTGAGTGCAATGACCTGATCATAGCTCACTGTAGCTTCAAAATCCTGGGCTCAAGTGATGCTTCTGCCTCCCACTTCAGGCTCCTGAGTGTCTGGGACTACAGGCATATACTACTGTGTCCAGCTAATTTTTATTTTCTTTTTTTTTAGAGATGGAGCCTCACAGTGTTGGCCAGGCTGTTGCTGAACTCCTGGGCTCAAGCGACCCCATCACCTCAGCCTCCCAAAGGCCTTTAGCCACAGTGCCTGACCCTCTTTTCTTTTAAAAACTGAATGCAATTTCGTCGAAGCAGAAGTCCCTTATGGTGGATCCTGGGTGAGCTGCAGCAGAACATGTGTTCAGTTAAAAGCCTCAGCTGCACCAGGCTCTGGAAGCTGTAGGAGTGAAAGTATCTCAGTAGCCAGAACACGAATTAGAGAACTGAGGACAATCTCTTTCTCAAACTCCCTGGCTGAAGTGATCCTCCTGCCTCAGCCTCCTAAAGTACTGGAATCTCAGGCGTGAGCCCCCCACCACTCCAGCCATGACAACCTCTTCCAAAAGACTTTGGACCCCTTATATCCTACCCACCCTTTTCTTCCTGATTTCGGTCCCAGGTTCCCACTGCCTGCTCATGCTTCCCTTGAATGCCCCAATGACTTCAAACTCATAATTCCCAGAACTGACCTGAACCTCCACCAAGTCTTTCCCGGTAAGATGTAATCGTTCCCTCATTTGATTTTTCCATAGCTCTGTGTCCCTCTCTGGGGTGCCTACTTCATGCTACCTGTTGGTATCGGTTTGAGCTCCTGTCTTATTCCACTTGCAGAATGAAAGCTCCTTGTCAGTGTTTTTGTCTTGCTCATTGCTAAACACCCTGAAGCACCTCGCTCCATGCTTTTTGTGCACCCAATACCATACACAGTAAATAAATGAAAGAACAGATGACTTCTTCAGGTTGCTAGCTCTCGTGGTATCTAGACTTGCCTGTTATTTCTTAGCAATGTAGAAAACCACGTTTACATCCTACCTGGCCCTGTCAAGAATTCAGGCAGCCCTTCATGAAGATGAGGGGAAAAAAAAAATTGCTACCTTCTCTGATACTTGTAAACACAGAGTGTAGGATGTGCTATCAACTGACTTGGAGGAAGTAGAAAATTAAAGGAAGCCAATGATGTCTCAGGTCATTAAAAGTCATTAAAGAAAGCAATAGGAAACACAAAAGAAACCACTGCAAAAAAATGGAAGCTCTGGCTACAAAAAATTAATTTAGGGAAGCCAAATGGGAGAAGATTTAAAGAGAATGAAAAAAGAGAGCTTGCGAGAGAGAAGGCGTTGTCCGAACAGCTAGAGTATTATGACTGTGGAATACCAGAAAGCTTATGTTGAACAATTTCTGACTACATATTGGTAAAATCATTATTTTTAAATAACAAGGCTCTAAGAATTCTGCCTACTACATCCGAACTAATTTGATTCCTGCAAGTTCTTACCATTGTTTCTCTTCAGAAATAACTTTCGGGTAAGGCCCTCGTATTGCCAGTTGTTCTTGCTTTTTCTCCAGGCTGGCCTGTGGCCTGCCTGAAATCCCATAAAATCATTCTGGGGGCTCTGTGTTCTCTGATTACCACCTGCAATTACAATCCCAACAAGGGGAATTTACTACAGTACATGGGAAAAACCCAAGGCTCACAGCATTTAATGACTTTGCCCAGGTCTACATTGAATTTGAGAGTGAGCCAGCATTTTGTGCTTGTGCAGAGGAAGCAATAAATATCAGTAAGGAGTGCATCAGAAGCATCAAAAGCATTTTAAATAACACATTTAAAATGATAAGGAATAAAAAGCAATGTTTAAAGTTGTCAAACTTGCTTTTCTTCATCACAATGTATGTCAATATCTTGGTTACTGCAATTTATAATGATGCATTACAATACGTGAAAGAGTGAGTTAGCCAAGTGACCTGATATTTATCATGAGGGTGGAAGGCTAGCAATTGCAGTCACGAAAATGTGTCTGCATTACACCTTAAGAACCGCCCTCTTTCCTTTTTTCAGCTTTTCTAGTAAACTGGTGGACACAAAGATGACAAGGAGGCGCTTCTTGTGCTCACGTTGTATCCACAATTGGTGGGTTCATTGGTCTCACTGACTTCAAGAATGAAGCCGTGGACCCTCGCGGTGAGTGTTACAGTTCTTAAAGATGGTGTGTCTGAGGCTTGTTCCTTCAGACGTTCAGATGTGTCTGGAGCTTCTTTCTTCTGGTGGGTTCCTGCTCTTGCCGTCAGGAGTGAAGCTGCAGACCTTCGTGGTGAGTGTTACAGCTCTTACAGACAGTGCGTCTGAAGTTGTTCATTCTTCCCAGTGGGTTCGTGGTCTCGCTGGCTTCAGTAGTGAAGCTGCAGAACTTCACGATAAGTGTTACAGCTCATAAAGGCAGCGTGGACCCAAAGAGCGAAAGAACAAAACTCCCACAGTATGCAAGCAGACCCCAGCGGGTTGTGCTGGCAGACTCGGGCAGCCTGCTTTTATTCCCTTATCCGGCCCCACCCACATCCTGCTGATTGGTCCACTTTACAGAGAGCTGATTGGTACGTTTTGACAGAGTGCTGATTGGTGCATTTACAATGCTTGAGCTAGAGACAGGGTCACAGAGTGCCAGTCCTCCAAGTCCCCACTAGATTAGCTAGATACAGAGTGTATTCACAAACCCTAAGCTAGACACAGAGTGCTGATTGGTGTATTCACAAACCCTGAGCTAGACACAGGGTCACAGAGTGCCAGTCCTCCAAGACCCCACTAGATTAGCTAGATACAGAGTGTATTCACAAACCCTGAGCTAGACACAGAGTGCTGATTGGTGTATTTACAAACCCTGAGCTAGACACAGAGTGCTGATTGGTGTATTCACAAACCCTGAGCTAGACACAGAGTGCTGATTGGTGTATTTACAAACCCTGAGCTAGACACAGAGTGCTGATTGGTGTATTTACAAACCCTGAGCTAGACACAGAGTGCTGATTGGTGTATTCACAAACCCTGAGCTAGACACAGAGTGCTGATTGGTGTATTTACAAACCCTGAGCTAGACACAGAGTGCTGATTGGTGTATTCACAAACCCTGAGCTAGACACAGGGTCACAGAGTGCTCGTCCTCCAAGTCTCCACTAGGTTAGCTAGATACAGAGTACCAATTGGTGTATTCACAAACCTTGAGCTAGACACAGAGTGCTGATTGGTCCACATACAAGCCTCCGGCTAGATATAAAAGTTCTCCAAGTTCCCATCCAGTTCAGGAGCCCAGTTGGCTTCACCCAGTGGATCCTGCCCTGGGGCTGCAGGCGGAGCTGCCCGCCAGTTCCCAGCGGTGCCTGCACTTCTCAGCCCTTGGGCTGTCGACGGGACCCGGCGCAACTGAGCAGGAGGCGGCGCCCCTCGGGGAGGCTCAGGCCTCGCGGGAGCCCACCGCAGGGGGAGGAGCTTATACATGGCGGGCTGCAGGTCCCGACCCGTGCCCCGCCGGGAGGCAGCTAAGGCCTGGCCAGAATTTGAGTGCAGCGCAGCGCCGGCGGGCCGGCACTGCTGGGGGACCCGGCGCAACCTCCGCAGCTGCTGGCCCCGGTGCAAAGCCCCTCACTGCCTTGGGCCGGCAGCCGCTCCGTGTGCTGGGCCCGCCAAGACCGCGCCCGCCCGAACTCACACCGGCCCGCGAGCCCAGCCCGGGTGTCCGCCCACGCCTCTCTCTCCACACCTCCTCGCAAGCAGAGGAAGTTGGCTCTGGCCTCAGCCAGCCCAGAGAGGGGCTTCCAGCGTGCCGTGGAGGGCTGAAGGGCTCCTCAAGTGCCGCCAGAGTGGACACCGAGGCCGAGGAGGCGCCCAGAGCGAGGGCTGTGCTAGCACGTTGTCACCTCTCAATGTGGTCTACAGTCTAGTAGGAAGACATAAGCGACGTCTTATACAAAAGGTCTGAAAGCGAGGAAGAAGTAACCAAATGCTTCAACGGAGACAAGGAAGTGATTCATTCTCAGGTAGGGAGGGTGAGAGCAAAGGCACAGAGGGGTGAGAAAGCACGATATATTTTCAGAGTGGCGAGTGGTTGGGCATGCCTATGCAGAGGGTTTACGGAAATATGCCATTGGAGATGGTGCTGGAGAGTCTATACCTTTTGGACTTTGTTTTGGAAAAATAAAAACAGGTCATTTCCTTTGCCTTTTAAGACACAAAAGTGAAAAACTCACTTATAAATTTAAAACTATTTTAACTCATATCATATACAGCTGAGTGGAACCCTCAGGTGGCGCATCAAGATTGCTGCTGTCAGCACGGGCAACTGGGGTAACTGAGGTCTCTAAACCAGCCAGAACAGTCACGGATTCTGTAGTAGTCAGTCCTCAAGTTTGCTGGGGAGCATGTGGTGTGACCCTAAAGGAAGAGCTTCATCCTCTAACTTATCCACGCATCCACACTTGGCTCCATATGAATGGCAGCTGGTCGTCTACCTGACAATTTAACTTGGGATCAACTGTGCTCTTTCTGGAAGCTGCCTTTAAGGCAGGGAATGTTCAGGGTAGCTGAAATCTGCAGAAGCTGGCAGCCCAGGAGCATGGTGCTTCAATCCAGGGCTGGCCAGCAGCAGTGCTGTGACGGGGGCCCAGATGATCTTTGGTGTCCTGAACCATGATTATGTGTTTTCATTGAGAACTCATTATATACCAGGCATTGCACTGAGCATTGTACATGGGTTCTGAGATTTAATCTTCACAACAGTTCTGTGAGCAATAATCTAGAATCATTCTTATTTGGATGAGACACTGCAGTTCATACAGGTTAACGTCTAAGTAATAAGTGGTGCAGCTGGGCCTCGAGCCCAGGTGCTCTGATGTTGTCTCTTATCTTCCTTACTCTGTCAAAACCTGACTTAAGTAATGGTGTTAGAGAGACATATTAATGCCAGGTGTAAATACCCACCGAGAGACAGTGTGGTGCAGGGGTCGGGGACATGGACTGTGGAGTCAGTCTATCTAACATGTGGGTTTGATCCTGGCCCCATACCTCCCCTGTGTGGATGAATAAATGACCTCACTCTCCACCCCTCTGTGTTCGCATCTGTAAGGTGCTGGTAACAGCCACACGTCCCATAAGCGTGAGATGAAATGACATCTACAAAACTCCTGGCACACGGCATCCTTTCAATGTTAGATGTGATTATTATCCACAAGGAGTTATGTGAGAATGTTCCTCCAATGGGATATCTGTGATTTACCTATTAAATATTACTTAAGCCAAAATAAATGAATCTAGGCCAGGTGTGGTGACTCGCACCTATAATCTCAGTACTTTGGGAGGCTCAGGCAGGCGGATCACTGGAGATCTGGAGTTTGAGACCAGCCTGGCCAAAATGGTGAAACTTCGTTTCTACTAAAAACGCAAAAATTAGCAGGGTGTGGTGGCCCACGCCTGTGATCCCAGCTACTCAGGAGGCTGAGGCAGGAGAATTCCTTGAACCCAGGAGGTAGAGGCTGCAGTGAATTGAGATTGTGTCATTGCACTCCAGCCTGGGCAACAGAGCGAGATTCTGTCTCCAAAAAAAAAAAAAAAAAAATCTAAATGATAGAAGTTTTAAGACTCTGTATTCAGTTTTTAATTAAGTCATACTGAAATGTCTGCTTGATTGTATGAAATTCAAATAATACAGATAGAGTAGAGTGGTCTTTAGTTAGCCCATGTAATTTGACTTCTCATTAGTTTCATGGGGGAGCTCTGACAAATAGCAGAGTGGCCTTCTCTTGGCATCTGGAAATTTCCCATGTAGCCTGTAGCCTGCAGCCTGCATCTTGGGGCCTTTTGTCTAGCCTATGGCTCCAGGATCCTCCTCCCGCCACTCCTATTGACAGCAGGTGGCTAGGAATCACAGGTGCAAGGAAGGCGATGTCGGGTAGGGCAGAGAAGCGCCATATCCAGGGAGGCAGGTTCCAGCTCTGCTCTGACCCAACTGGCTGTGTGATTGGAGCCCTCACCTAATGATTGTGAAATGAGGATTTGTAACTACAGAATTGTCGGGCTATTTTCAAAGAGTCGTTTTGCTCGACCCCCTCATGTTACAGATGTGGGAATGGTGAGCCACATCCACAGTGCCCAGGTCCACATATTTGGTACCTACTTGGTAAATGGCAGAGTAGAGGCTGGAAAGAACCCTTTCCTGCTAGTTCTCCTGGCTTGAACATCTGTAGCACGTGAGTCGTGAATGCTTTGCTTTGCTCTCTCATCCAGTTTCTCATAAATGGGAGCCATTTAAAGCTCTGAAATTATCTCATTCTAACAGTCTGAATTTCCTCTTGGGGACTAGCAGAGTGGTTCCAGGTGTGAATAGGGGTATACACGATAGTGAAGATGCCAATGTGGAAAGACACAGGGCATGAGAGTACTCACCATCTGCAGCTGTCCCCAGTCACAAGTGTCCTTCGGCTTGTGCCCAGATGGGAGGTGGCCGTCCCCAGCCATGGCTGCTGTGGGCTGCTAATCAAAGCCTTAACTGCTGCAGATGGGAACAGCGGCCACCTGTGTGGGCCCGGCCCCTGCTGTCTTTCTCACTCCCCTGGCCACTGTCACCCTTTCTAACTTTAGTTGGGGACCTTGGCAACAGCCTTGCCCAGGAAGAAATCCAGGGGGAATTCCTGGTGTCTCTGCACCTCATGGGGATGGAAATCACTTTAACATCTGCCAGTGACTTGGGATTACAGAGTCATTATTGCTGGAGTGCAGAATTCTAATTCTCTCATGAACATGTGCTCCTGGCCTGAATTCCAGGGCCCCCGTTGGCCTCTCTACCCAAGAGGTGCTCTTTCCTGCCTGTCCTGGCTTCACATTGGTTTATAGAGGTTGCTTTTCCTCCAAATTGGTGGAAGCTTCTGCTTCTACTTAACTGTTATATATTTTTTTCTTTTCTTTCATTTTTGTTTCTTTGAGACAGAGTCTTGCTCTGTCAGCCAGGCTGTAGTGCAGTGGCATGGTCACGGCTCACTGCAGCCTTGAGCTTCTGGGCTCAAGCTATCCTCCCACCTCAGCCTCCCAAGTAGCTGGATCTACAGGTTGCATACCACCATACCTTGCTAATTTTTATATTTTTTGTAGAGACAGGGTCTTGCCATGTTGGCCAGCCTGGTCTCAAACTCCTGGCCTCATGTGATCTGCCTACCCCAGCCTTCCGAAGTGTTGGGATTACGGGCATGAGCCACTGTGCCCAGCCTGCTTTTTTCTTTTATACTCCCTTGGTGGCCTGCCCTCCTGTAGCCTCAGCTGAAGCCTCTTCCTGGCCAATTTAGAGCCATAGTTCCTCTGTTTAACCCAGAAGACAAACTCAACCTTTGGTGTGTATGTCAGCAATAATTCCAGAAAGGTCCCCAACCCCCTCCCTCACAAAGAATGACTCTTCAGGGAAGGACTTTCAGAAAAAAACTGCAGCAGCTGAATTGCCCTGAGGGCTGAGGTTCTGTGCTGTTCTCTGGGCTCTGCCACCAAAGACAGCAGCTGAGTGACCTATCACTGAGAAAGATACAGTTCTTAAGGCTGAGAGAGAAAGGTGAGGGTAAAGGGCCTTCTGTCGCTCCTGAGGGGGAATCAGTGGAGAGAATGAGAAAAACAGATGGCTGTGAATAAGCAACCAGAGAAGAGCCTTGAGGTTGCTAGATTTGGGTCAAGATGTGTGACTTCCCATAAGTCACTTAACCTTCTTGTTTCTTCATTTACTCTGTGGCAGGAGAGGGTTAGGTTAAAGGGCCTCCTCTGGAAAAAGCATTCAATTAGCAAACCATCTCTCCACAGGGTAAGAGGCCAGGGTTGTGGCCACAGAATCTTAGCCATGGTCGCTGTTCTCAGGGAATTTGTGATCTTAGAGAGACAAGTGCGTGGACTGGTGGTGGGGATAAGTCCATTGTGTTAGATTTTGTGCCAACTCGAAGGTCTTATTTCTTTTTTTTTTGTAGTATATATTTAAAGTGTGCAGCATGATGTTTTGCAATACATATCCATAGTGAAATGAATACTACAGTCAAGCAAATTAACATATCCATCTCCTGACAGTTACCTTTGTGTGTGTGTGTGTGTGTGTGTGTGTGTGTGTGTGTGTGTGGTGAGAACACCTGATATCTACACTCCTCGCCAATTTCCAGCATTCAATACAGTGTTATTAGCTATGGTCATCATGCTTATTTCAACACAGGGATTTAGAAAGGGATGATAGCAGAGGTCTGGGAAACTTTGAGGAGGAGGGAATGGCTTGGAAGGATGGTTAGAGTGTGAGTAGGGGAGGGCAGAAGGGAAATATCCAGGTGCAAGGAGCAGGGAATAAAGATGGGAGCACAGTGTGTCTGTGGGACCTGGAGGAGCCTAGGAGCAGAGGCACCTGTTGGAAGAAGTAGCTGAATAGATTGGATGGGCCTGTGAAACGTGCCCTGAAAGCCACTGGGTTCCTCCCTCCTTTCTCCCTCCCTCCCTGTTTTAGAGGTTTAGAGATAAAACTGGTCAAATTAAAAGGGACCAAAAAAGTGGTGGTTCTCAATCCTGGTGGCACATGAGAAAATTAAGGATGTCGGACTCCTTCTCCAGAAATTCTCATGTAATTGGTCTGGGAAGGGGATCTAAATGTAGTTTCTTTCCTTCTTCTTTCCTTTCCTCCCGCCCTCCCTCCTTCCTCCCTCCCTCCCTCCCTTCCTTTCTTCTTCCCTTCCTCCTTTCTTTCCTTTCATCCTTCCTTCCATCCTTCCTCTCTCTCTCTTTCTGCAGAGCAGCAATCAAAATGGAAAAGAAATGAACATAAAGAGATGTGTTTTTGTTTTGTTTTTTGAGATGGAGCCTCGCTCTGTGGCCCAGGCTGGAGTGCAATGGCGTGATCTCGGGTCACTGCAACCTCCACCTCCCAGGTTCAAGCGATTCTCCTGCCTCAGCCTCCTGAGTAGCTGGGATTATAAGTGCCTGTCACCACGCCCAGCTAATTTTTTGTGTTTTTAGTAGAGACAGGGTTTCACTATGTTGGCCAGGCTGGTCTTGAACTTCTGAACACAGGCGATCTGCCCACCTCGGCCTCCCAAAGTGCTGGGATTAAGGCATGAGCCACTGCGCCCCGGCCAAAGAGATGTTTTAAAGGGAAAAAATGCTAGCTATCTTGACTAATGAAACATAACTGGGTTAAAGAAGAGATTCTATTCACTTCTTTAAAATATTGGTTGAGCACTTACCATATGCCTCCCACTGAGTCAAGCTAAGGAAAATTCAGAGGTTAAGACCCTTGTCCTGTCTTCAAGGAGTTTATATATAATAGGTGACAAAGAAAATAACCACAATATGAGAATAATATGAAAGCTGGCTTAAGAGTAATTTTTTAAAAAGGTGTGAAGATACAGAGAATAGAGAGGCAGAGGTTCCCTCTTGAGGAGAGAGTGAAGGACACTCTACAGAGGTACCACTTAGCTGCAGTTTGAAGCCTGGGGAGGTTTTTGGCGGGGGAGGTGGGGAAGCCTGGGGAGGTTTTTGGCGGGGGAGGTGGGGAAGGGACCCTCACGTGGGAGGCATCACTAGGTGTAAGAGAAGCCATAAAAATGGGTGCGTCTGGGTGCGTGGCTCACGCCGGTAATCCCAGCACTTTGGGGAGCCAAGGCAGGAGGATCACAAGGTCAGGAGTTCAAGACCAGCTTGACCAACATGATGAAACCCTGTCTCCTACTAAAAATACAAAAATTAGCTGAGCATGGGGTGGTGAGTGCCTTTAATCCCAGCTACTTGGGAGACTGAGGCAGGAGAATTGCTTGAACCTGGGAGGCGGAGGTTGCAGTGAGCCAAGATTGTGCCACTGCACTCCAGCCTAGGAAATAGAGTGAGACCCTGTCCAAACAAACAAACAGAATGATTGGGTGCAATGAACAGCAGAATTAGTGCATAGTGACAAACAGCCTTATCCCAAAGAAGCGTGAGGTATATGGAAGGGTTGGTGGAGAAGGTGGATTAGTGCCAGAAAAGGTTAGAAAGATGGGTTTATTTTTAAAACTGTTAATTAAAAAAAAGTTAACAATATTTTATTCTTTTTTTTTTTTTTTTTTTTAAGACGGGGTCCCACTCTGTCACCCAGGCTGGAGTGCAGTGGCGTGATCTTGGCTCACTGCAACCTGTGCCTCCTGGGTTCAAGTGATTCTTCCTGTCTCAGCCTCCCAAGCAGCTGGGACTACAGGCACATGCCACGAAGCCCGGCTAATTTTTGTATTTTTAGTAGAGATGGGATTTTGCCATGTTGGCCGGGCTAGTCTTGAACTCCTGACCTCAGGTGATCCACCCATCTTGGCCTCCCAAAGTGCTGCTATTACAGGTGTGAGCCACCGTGCCCAGCCTATTTCTTGACCTTAGTGGTGGTTATATGGGTGTCTATAAGTATTGCTTTAAATATGTAGATAAGATTTATAAACTTTCTTCATGTAAATTATATTTCACGGTTTAAAAATGTTTAAAGAACAGTATAAAATCAAAATAATCATCATAAACATATAACACCTTACAATACAATCTTGACTATATCAGATGCATAGAAAAAGTACAAATATTAACAGTTGCAGTTGGAAACGTTCATTCATGGATATGAAAGGGCAAAAATACAATTAAAAATACATGTCCTGGTGTCGTGGCTCACAGCCATAATCCCAGCACTTTGGGAGGACAAGGTGGGCAGATCACTTGAGACCAGGAGTTTGAGACCAGCCTGGACAACATGGTGGAAACCCATCTTTACTAAAAATACAAAAATTAGTCAGGCATGGTGGCACAAACCTGTAGTCCCAGGTACTTGGGAGGCTGAGGCATGAGAATTCCTTGAACACTGGAGGTGTAGGTTGCAGTGAGTCAAGATCATGCCTGGGTGACAGAGCAAGACTGTGTCTCAAATAAATATATATGTGTACACAACATAAACAGAAAACATTATTTTTGATTATACCTAAAACATTTGCAGTTAATAGATCACATATTAGGCCACAAAGGAAGCTTCAGTAAATTCCAAAGAATTAATCCTATTCTGACAATGTTTTCCAACTACAATGTCATCACAGAATTAATATTTTTAAAAAGATGGCTAAAATAAAGTAGTGCTTATTTAGAGATTAGATAGCATACTATTAAATAACATTTGGACTGAAAAAAAATAGAACTGAATAAAATACTACATGATTGAATTTGTATACATCTAAAGCAGTACTTAAAGGCAAATTTATAGTCTTAAATATACTAATGAACAAAAAAGTTAAAAACAAATGAGTTTTCATAATAAGATATTACCTCACACCCACTAGGATGACTACTATTAAAAAAACACAAGAAAATAACAAGTGTTTTGAGGATCAGCTTAACTTTTAAATTAGGTATTATTCGCATATGATAAAATGCACACATTTTAGACGTCTGATTTTTTAAGGTCTTGAATGCCCAGGTAAGGGATTGGGATGGCTGGAGGTCATACAGTACAGTAAAAAGTTTAATAGGCAGCTGGGTGCCATGGCTCACACCTGTAATCCCAGCACTTTGGGAGGCCGAGGAGGGCAGATCACGAGGTCAAGAGATAAAGACCATCCTGGCTAACGTGGTGAAACCCAGTCTCTATTAAAAATACAAAAAATTAGCGTGGTGGCGCATGCCTGTAGTCCCAGCTACTCAGGAGACTGAGGCAGGAGAATCGCTCAAACCCAGGAGGTGGAGGTTGCAGTGAGTGCAGTGAGCCGAGATTGCATACCACTGCACTCCACCCTGGCAACAGAGTGAGACTCTGTCTCAATTAAAAAAAAAAAAACAAACAAAAAACAGACTTGGCATTGAATTACAGTTTAGTCATTTGCTCACTATGTCATCTTGGACAAATGACTTGAGTCTCAGGGCCTTATTTCCTCATCTCCAATGATGACAGGAATACACCCTTGGGGAATGTGGAAAGGATCAAATAAAGTATTGTATGCAATGTATACCTCTTTCTTGGATATTTGACTTCATGGAATGCATCTTTTCCTTAAGAAAACCTGATTGAGGCCCTTGTTATAGAAAATACCTGGCAGTTGGTGCCTCTGTTTTATCTTCCAACTCCAGTCTCCATCCTGAACTCTGTAACCAAGTTAGTCTCTGTTCAGCATTGCTTTCACCATTCTGTTCCTTCCACAAAAGCTTTTGGCGAGTCCCCATTAGCCTGAGGTGAAAATCTGAATGCCTTAGATTAGAGTTCAAGGCCTTCTGAAGTCTGTCTTTGATCTGCTTTGCCACTGTCTGCTCCTCTATATTTGTAGTTTTATTTTATTTATTTATTTTAAAACAGTGTCTCACTGTCACCCAGGCTGGAGTGCAGTGGCGCCATCTCGACTCACTGCAATCTCTGCCTCCAGGGTTCAAGCGATTCCTGTGCCTCAGCCTCCAGAGTAGCTGAAATTATAGGCGTACACCACCACACCTGGCTAATTTTTGTAATTTTTTTTTAGTAGAGGCGGGGTTTTACCATGTTGGCCATGCTGGTCTCGAACTCCTGACCTCAGCCCACCTTGGCGTCCCAAAGTGCTGGGATTATAGGTGTGAGCCACCACACCCGGCCTAATTATAGTTTTAAAACTCCTAAATTCTCTATAAATTCTGATGTGGCAAAAAACAAACAAATGAAAAGAAAAAAAAAAAAAAAAACCAGACCCAAACTCTTAAAGTTACAGAACCCAGAGCTCTTTGTTCAAATGGAATCTTTTGTTCAAAAACATTGCAGCTCCATCCATCAGGCATATGAGAGTGAAGCTTTTAGTTGAAGCCAGGATGGGGGTCCCGGACTGACTTCCTCTCCCCTCCCATTTCCTCCTTTCCATTCCTACCTGCTTAGTTCCCTGAGATGAGTCTCCAGGACGTTGTTTGAAACCCATTGCCTTCTGGGAATGTCCTTAGATAGGAATAGGTCCTCTCTCCTCAAGGAACAAGGAGGTCACTGAACTCTGTGTGTGTTACCCTCCACTGGGCCTCTCGCCTGACCCTCCTGTGGTTGTTTGCTCATCAGTCAGGGACCCCGCCTCATAAAAGGCCCCCTCTGTGATGTAATGTTAACACGCTTAGCTACGCCTCTGGCATGAGTACAACAGCAGTTTTAATCATATGCCTGTTTGTAGCAGCCTTCAAGCAGCCAAGGGTATCGTAACAAATCACAGCCCAGTGAAAACAGTTTAACAACAAATCACAGCCCAGTGAAAACAGTTTAACAAGGGACTGTCTGATGTGGTATAAGCATTCCCTTGGTCTGATTTCACCTAGAAAATGTTGTGTCGGAGAGCAGTGGTTTGCAAACCTGCAGGTGGGGCCTTGGAACTTGTGCTTACAGATAATCCCCTGAGTTCAGAACCAGTGGCATGGGCACTAGAAAACAGCTAAGGAGAATGGACATTTTGAGTTGCGTGCAGTGGGGATGGTACACTCAGGGATGAGAATATGTGCTGTACTTCATATGGATATTTTTTCATATGAAGGAACAGAAGAGTGGAAAGTGCAGAAGAAGCAGGTTTTCAGGGGGTTGTCTTGCTTTCAGTTTTGAGCAGGTGGAGTTTAAAATACCCATGGGCCAATGAAGTGCAGATTTCCAGCAGGTAGTTGGAAATTTGAGTCTGGGACTCAAGAGTGAAGTGAGCGGTGAGCTGATAATACAGAATCATCTGTATGGAGGAGAGAGTTGAAGGTGTAAAAAGCGTGAGTTTTTTAAGGAAAAGAGGAGAGCCTTGTGAAGTACTTACGTTTAGTTTCCAGAGGAAGAGAGTAGAGTAAAGGAGGTGGGAGATGTGGCCAGAAAGGAATAACAGAAGTTCACCTGCCAACTCACAGAGAGGGAAGAGCTTCTGGGAGGAGGAGGTGGGTGGGTGGCCAATGGGGTGTGATATGGTTAGGCTTTGTGTTCCTACCCATATCCCCTCTCCCCTCCTCTCCCCTCCCCTCCTCTCCCCTCCCCTCCCCTCCCCTCCCCTCCCATCCCCTCCCTCCCATCCCCTCCCATCCCCTCCCCTCTCCTCTCCTCTTTCTTCCTTTCTTTCTTGATGGAGTCTCATGCTGTTGCCTAAGCTGGAGTGCACTGGTGCAATCTCTGCTCACTGCAACCTCCGCCTCCCAGGTTCAAGAGATTCTCCTGCCTCAGCATCCCGAGTAGCTGGGATTACAGGCACCTGCCACCATGCCTGGCTAACTTTTATATTTTCAGTACAGATGGGGTTTTGCCGTGTTGGCCAGGCTGGTCTTGAACTCCTGAACCTCAGGTGATCCACCCACCTTGGCCTTCCAAAGTGCTGGGATTACAGGCATGAGCCACTGTGCCTGGCGAAATCTCATTTTGAATTGTAATCCTGAGATGTCAAGGGAGGGAAGTGACTGAATGATGGGGGTGGTTTCCCCCATGCTGTTCTTGTGATAATGAGTGAATTCTCACGAGATCTGATGGTTTTATAAATGGTAGTTTTTCTTGTGCTCTCATACAGTCTCTCTCTCCTACCACCGTGTAAGATGAGGCTGCTCCCCCTTCTGCCATGACTGTAAGTTTCCTGAGGCTTCCCAAGACATGTGGAATTTAAATCTCTTTTCTTTATAAATTATCCAGTCTTGGGCAATTCTTTATAGCAGTGTGAAAACGGACTAATAGAGGGTGGCTGTTATTAACTACAGTTCCTGGGGGATAAAAGGTGAGAAGCTGTCAGGACTTTGGACTTCAGGTTTACCTTGCAGTATGTATGATGGGGATGGGTGGTTTTCACGGGCTGGAGAGCTGAGTGGGAAGTGAGAAGTCTCCTTTCACTTCCTGGGACTTCATGGAGATCATTTCAATCTGATAAGTCTCCTGACCACCTTCTTACTCTTGCTTTATACAGAAAATATTATTTTTAAGAAGTCTGGCTGGTGCGGTGGCTCACACCTGTAATCCCAGCACTTTGGGAGGCTGAAGCGGGTGGATCACTTGAGGTCAAGAGTCTGAGACCAGCCTGGCCAACATGGCAACACCCCATCTCTGCTAAAAACACAAAAATTAGCTAGGTGTGGTGGCGCACACCTGTAATCCCATGTACTCTGGAGACTGAGGCATGAGAATCGCTTGAACCGAGGAGGCAGAGATTGCAGTGAGCCAAGATTGTGCCACTGCACTCCAGCGTGGGCAACAGAGCGAGACTTTTTTTTTTTTTTTTTTTTTTTTTTGGTGAAAGAACACACTTCATTGGGAAGCAGACTGCTGCACAGTGACCAACAGAAGAAGGCCACCCAATGAGCACTTACACATTGTGCTCCAAAAGACACAGGATGTTTTGCTAATAAAAATCAATGGGAACAGGGATTCCTCTGGGCAACTCCCCCAGCCTCATCCCTTTCAGGGATTCATAAATCTCCCATCCATTTTCCTGATGGCAGCTGTGGTTCATTAGAGAGACAGCCCTTTAGGGGTGCCTTCCTGTTTCTTATAAAGCACATTTTCTTTAGATTTTTGAAATCTTCATTTGTTACTTTCATTCTAGTTCTCTTAAGGCCATGAGATCAGCTTCCGTGCAGATTGCCTTGATGTCAGCACCAGAGAGGTCATCTTTAGCCACGATCAAGTCGTCCAGGGTTACATCATCGGCCAGCATCATCCTGCTGGGTGAATCTGAAATATGCGCTTCTTAGTCTTTTCATCAGGCAGGGGGAACTCAATCTTCCTGCTAACGTGGCCTGGTCTGATAAGTGCTGGATCCAAAGTTTCTATTCGGTTTGTGGCCACGGTATCTTTCACATTCCCCCTAGAATCAAATCCATCCAACATGTTCAACAGTTCCAACATTGTTTGCTGAATTTCTCTCTCACCACCAGAATTTGAGTCATATCTTTCTGTCCCAATGGCGCCAGTTTCATTGATAAGCACAATGGACGGTTCATGTTCTTCAGGAACTTGAAACAATTCCTGTACAAGTTTGGGCCCATCACCTAGGTACTTCTGAATAAGTTCAGAGCCAACCACTCTCAAGAAAATGGCTGAGGTTTGGTTTGCTACTGCTTTGGCTAACAAGGTTTTACCCGTGCCAGGTGGATCATAGAGAATGACCCCCTTAGGAGGCTTTATACCCGTCTCTTCATGATATTCAGCATGGGTGAAAGGAAGCTCCAGAGATTCCTTAATTTCTGGAATTTGATTGTCCAACTCCCCAGTATCAGCATAGGTCTCCTGAGGGACCTTTTCCACCTTCATCACTGTGACCAGGGGATGCGTGTCATCCATCAGCACCCCTCTCACAGCATGCACCTTGTGGTTGAGCAGGACTGAGCAGCCAGTTTCCAGCACATCCTTATCTACAAATGAAAGAATGCTGACGTAGTGTTCTGAGCCCACAGATGTAGACACGATGGCATGATTGTCATTGATGATCTCTTCCAAGGTTCCTATTGATATCGGGGTTCCTCTCAGATCATCCACTTTTGATCTTTCCTCCTCTTGCTTTTCTTGTAATGGTTTCATTTATTCCTGATTTCTAATGAATTCTTCCTCCATGAGAAGACAGTCTTTAATTTTCTCTAACTTCAGTAATTTTAACCAGCACTGAGTGTGAGGTGTCACCAGTGGCAGTTTGCTGGCAACGTCTGGTTCCTTTGTTTTCTTCTTCTTTTTCCCCACTCTAGTTGGTACAGGAGGTTCGTATTTCTTTTTCTAGTCCTTATCATCCTTCTTGCCACCTCCAGGACCGTGACCACCACTCTGACTTTGACCCATCTGGCCTTGGCTACTTGAACTTAAGACTCTTAAAAAAAAAAAAAAAAAAAAAAAAAAAAAGAAATCCAATTACTCTGCAAAGGCTGATTAAGCCCAGAATCACTGATTATTATGATTAAAGTTGAGACCCTTCAAAGGTGAGGTTTAACTTTCTTTGGTGTAGAAGAAATGTTTCAAGTAATTGAGTTTCAGAACCTGTCATTGCTAAACCCCTGTGAGGGGGCTTCGATTTTGAACCTTTTAAAAACTATTTTCAGAGGGCCATCTTTTTTGGTGTATTCTTGCTAGTGAGAGAGGGACAGTCTCCAGGAAGCTCAGAATCTCTCAGTTGTCCAAACAACCTAGCAAAGCTTCCGACAGTGGATTCAGAGTGAAATGGTTCTGTCACAGGAATGTGAGATAGGTCTGTTTTCAGTGTCATTTTCTAACTATTGATAACTTGATCTTTTTTCTTGCTTGCTTTTTTTTTTTTTTTTTTTTTTTTTGCGACAGAGTCTCATTCTGTCGCCCAGGCTGGAATGCAGTGGCACGATCTCGGCTCACTCCAAGCTCCGCCTCCTGGGTTTAAGCGATTCTCCTGCCTCAATCTCCCAAGTAGCTGGGACTACAGGCGTGCACCATCACACTCAGTTGATTTTTTTTGTATTTTTGATAGAGATGGGGTTTTACCATGTTGGCCAGGCTGGTCTTGAACTGCTGACCTCAGGTGATCTGCCCGCCTTGGCCTCCCAAATTGCTGGGATTACAGGTGTGAGCCACCACGCCCGGCTGCTTTCTTTAGTTCATACATGTATCTATACTCAGAACCCTCGTTCTGGCTCTGTTGCTCAGGCTGGAGTGCAGTGGCGCAATCTTGGCTCACTGCAGCCTCTGCCTCCTGGGCTTAAGTGATCCTCCCACCTGAGCCTCCAGAGTAGCTGGGAGTAGGAGTACAGGCATGCACCATCGCACAGAGCTAATTTTTTTTTTTTGTATTTTTTGTAGAGGCGGGATTTCACCATGTTGCCCACGCTGGTCTCAAACTTTTGAGCTCAAGCAATCCACCCACCTTGGCCTCCCAAAGTGCTGGGATTACAGGTGTGAGCCATTGTGCCTGGCCATATGTAACAATTTTTTTTACATTTTGCTACGTATTTGCTTCATATGAAAACATTACATATATGCCTGTATATACTATTTTTTCTAAACATTTAAAAGTTACATACATAAAAAAACTTCACCTTTAAATACTTTAGCATATATCTCTCAAAATGATATTCTCCTGCATAACCATATAACAATATAACACCTAACTCAACTAAATAATTACGCTCCAGTGTATAAGATTTCCTCACATTAGGCTGGGTGTGGTGACTCACGCCTGTAATCCCAGCACTTTGGGAGGTTGAGGCAGTTGGATCACAAGGTCAGGAGTTCAAGACTAGCCTGGTCAATATAGTGAAACCCTATCTGTACTAAAAATACAAAAATTAGCCAGGCGTGGTGGTGCGCGCCTGTAGTCCCAGCTACTTGGGAGGCTGAGGCAGAAGAATCGCTTGAACCCAGGAGGCAGAAGTTGCAGTGAGCCAAGATCGCGCCACTGCACTCTAGCCTGGGCGACAGAGCGAGACTCCCTCTCAAAAAAAAAGATTTCCCCAGTTGTCCCCAAAGTATTTTATATATCTGGTTTGTTCAAAACAAGATCTAATCAAGAGCATTCCTCTTTTTCTAGAACAATCATTCCTTCCCTTCCCCTCCTCCCAAGTATGTTGACTTGATGACGAGAGATTGGGCTACTTAAGAATGTCCACATTCTGGATTTGTCTGATGGGTTTTTCATAGTATCACTTGTCTTGTTCCTCTGTCTCCTGTGTTCTGTATCTGGAAGTTACGATAAACTGAAGGCTTACTTAGATTGAAACTAAACCTGTTTGGTGAGAAACCTCATGGGGATGCTGTGCACTTCATACTGTGCCACATAAGGAGGCACATACTGACCAGTGTCCTACTATTAGTGATGTTATGATCATTGGTTTAAGGTGCTGACAGCCAGCTATCTCCATTGTAAAGTTACATTTTCACCTTTGAGACTGGGGAGTAATCTGTGGGATAATTCTTACCTGTTGTGGGAAAAACTAGTTCACCATCATCAACTTGTGTTTAAGGCTTTTTAGCATCCATTGATTATTTTTGCTTGGATCAATTATGAGAAAACAATTACTGGTGATTTTCTACAAAAATTAGCTGGGCATGGTGGCAGGCACCTGTAATCCCAGCAACTGGGAGGCTGAGGCACGAGAATTACTTGAACCCGGGAGGTTGCAGTGAGCTGAGATAGTGCCACTGCACTCAAGCCTGGGTAACAGAGCAAGATTCTATCTCAAGAAAAAAAGAAAAAGGAATTCTAATTTTACAATTCCTTCTATATTTGTTAGCTAGCATTTGCCTGTAAATGCTAGATAAATTGTTATTTCCTTCCCTTTAATTGCAATTTTCAGAGCCAGAAGTTGAGATAATAGTCACTCTCTTGTCATTATGGGCTCATGGATTTAAAAAATATATTCAATGTGTTTTATTCAATTACAGTCATTGTAGTTTTTTATATGAAATTGTCTAAAATGCATCCAGTGGAAGCTTCTTTGAGCTTGCTTCTGGGTCCTTTTAACATGTCCCTATAATTTTTGAACGTTTTCTTAGTTTCTGCCACAAGATGGCCCAGATTCATGTTCTGCATTCTTTAACCCACACCTGGGTTAGCCATTTCTTCAAGGAGTTCTGCGTCCTTTCAGTGGAAAAATGGTATTTAGTTACCAAAACTTGTGCTTTGTGTGTGCTCATGGCTGCTGAGTTTTCACAGGCCCTTTCAGTGGGCAGAGAGAGGAAATATATAGCTGAAAGATTATGAGTTTGTATCCATATTTCCAAATGTAACAATTCAACATTGCATTGTTTTATTTAACACCTTTGATTTTCTCCCTATATCTCTTTTCTCTCTATACTGTTATTTTAGTTCCTAATATTACCATAATTAGTTGTTTGCATTCTCTCTCTCTCTCTCTCTCTCTCTCTCTCTCTCTCAGAGAGAGAGAAAATTATCACTGAAAGAGAGGGAAATAGAGACTGCTTCAAAATAACATACTGATATTTTTACTAGCAATAGAACTGCTAAATGAAATTTAAGATTGGTCTGCAGCAGTATGCCACCAAGCATGCATAAAGTACTAACTTCAAAGTCCCTAGAAGGAGCTCTTTCCTTTGGATGGTTATTTACAATATTACTAGTTTTATTTAGTTTAGTTTGTTTTCAATTCCAGGATTTGCTTCATTTTTTTCCCATAGGGTTTAAGTTTATTATTTGAGTATGTAAAAATCTTCACATGGTTTAAAAATGAAAACTATATGAAGACATATACTTAGAGAAGCTTGTCTCTAATCTCTTCTTTTCAATTCTGCCGCTCTCCTGTAAGTAATCGTTTTCTGCTTGTTTGTTTTTATCTTTTATTTAAAAAAACCGCTCCTTGCAGAGCAGGGCTAACTCATAGGTCATGTGTCCAGAGTTGACTAGGTAATCATTTTTGTCGGTTTCTAATGTATTCTTTTAACATTTCTTTTTATAAATAAAGGCCATTTATATGTGTATATTACTATTATATTATGCTATTATATTAATAGCATTATATTATATATTTTTTCTTTTTTAAAAAAAAAAGCTGTTAATCTCATTATTATTCACCATGAAGTTTTCACTGAACACACACTGAGGATCACACCACATCAATGGATAGAATTTTTTCATACACTTTACGATTGTACCCTACTTCACTATGTTGAATGTACCATTGTTCCAAATTTATAAATATTTATGTTATTTCCAATCTCTTGTTATTTCAAATAATGTTGCAATAATAACCTCATACTTTAGTCATTTCATTTATGTGTGGGTATATCTTTAGGACAGAATTGAGATTATGTGGTTGGTTGTGTTAACACTTTCATTTTTTTCTTGCCTTCTCATTCTTTATTTTTCTTTAACATGGTTAAAATTATCAAATAAATTATATATACAGAAGAGTATATGATATACCTGCAAACTTGAATGAATACCAGCTCACATTCACAGCTTTGGAATGACACACCACCAGTACCCTTGAAGCCTCCTGTATAACCCTTTCTGGTAACACCCCTGCCTCTTCCTGCCAGAAGTAGTGATTTTCTTGAAGTCTGTGTCAAATGCTTCCTGTATTTTCTTTATATTTATTTATATACACCAATGTATCTCCAAATACATATATACCAGTGTACCTCCAAATATCTATCTGCCTGCCTGCCTGCCTGCCTGCCTGTCTGTCTGTCTGTCTGTCTATCTATCTATCTATCTATCTATCTATCTATCTATCTATCTATCTATCTATCTATCTATCTGTCTGTCTGTCTGTCTGTCTGTCTGTCTATCTAGCTATCTATCTGGTACATATATATGTTTATGCCTCCAAATAATATATTGTTTAGTGTTAAACTTATATAAATCAAATCATACTGTGTATAGCCTGTTACAAGTTATTTTCACTCAACATTATTTTTGCAATTTATCCACAGATAAGTTATTCATTTTCATATTTGTGTAGTATTCTCTTGATTATATTACCACTTACTTGTCCATGCTACTCTTGATAGATATTGTGTTGTCTCCAGTTTTTCATTACAAACAGTGCTGCGATAAGTATCCTTGTATGTATTTGTGGTTTACATATCCAAGAGTTTCTTTAGGGTCTATACCTAGGAAAACAATTGTTGGGCTGCATAGTATATACAAGTACAACTTTGCTGGTGTATTGATTCAGGTAGAGGACAAACAGCAGAATGCACCCTCATTCATTAAAGTAGAAAGGGATTTATGATAGATGATTGATCGTTTATAGAATTGTTGGGAGGGTTAAAGAAATAGACTCAAGATTGAACTTCTAGTGATAATTCCCGAGGCCACACCAAAGCCACACTGAGCCACCAAGAAAGCTGCCACTTTTCCCTTCAATGGGAAGCTGTGTTTTGAATTGGAAAGCTGCCAATACAATCTGACTCCAAAGCCACAGTGCCTTGGGCACAGTTAGGGGCCACTTCAGCTAAATCAAGAAGCCACTGTCAGACCTGCTGGCTCCAGAACCAAACACAGCTCTGAAATCACCTTCTAAAATTGGGAAACCACCATTTTAATCCCTGCCAGTAAAACGAATACCCTCAGCCCTGCCTCTCTCTCTTCACTTAACTCAGTTCAAGTCTCACTGAGAGCATTGGATGGGTCAAACTTCAATCGTATATGGAACCCTGGCTATAAGGGTGTCTTGCAAATGGAGTTTTTAGTTTTCTGCCCTTTGAAATATAGGAAGGCACCCTAGGAGAAGTTGGAATAAAAGTTGAGCAAACCAGTGAATAGTATCTGGTGCATGAAGTATTGCTAATTTCTAATGTGGTTGAGCCAGCTCCTGCCAGGAATGTATGAGAGTATCTGTGGTTCTAAACTTTTGGCAATGCTTGATTTTGTTGGGCTTCTGTTTTTGAATATCTATTTTATTGTCATTCTAATTTGCAGTTCCTTGATTAATACTGAGGTTGAGTATGTCTTTGTAGATATCTTGGCCATTCATATTTGCTTTTCACAGATATGCCTGTTTAAGCCTTCTGTACATTTCATTTTTTTCTTTCTTATTCTGTAGCATACTCTTCATATTCTGTACAATGATTCATTGTTGGTTATAATAACAAGTGTCTTCTCAGATTGAGGCTTATCTTTTTACCCTCCTAATGGTGATTTTGCTCAATAGCATTCTTTTTATTAGTCAGTTTTATTAATTTTTTTCTTTATGGTTTGTATTGTTCTTGCTTGATTAAAAATCTTTTCCTACTCACAGGTCATTAGAATATTCTTTTGTATATTCTCTAAATGTTTTAAAGTTTTGCTTTTCCTGTTTTGGTTTCTGATACACCTGAAATTGATTTTTCTGTATGGTATGGGACAGAAATCCGTTTTCACTTTTTTTTTTTTCTCTGATCTGCAATACTAGATCTATCATATATCATTGTATTAAGTGTGGATCAGTTCCTGGGTTCTCTTTTTGTTGGTCTGTTTTTCATCCTCATGCTAATAACACACAATCTAATTACTTATGTCATTTCTGGCAGAACACTTTCCCTTGTCTCAGCTTTTGGTCATTGGCTCTTCTTTATACATTTTAGAATGTTTGCCAAGTTCTATGAAATGTCTAACTGGTATTTTTATTAGAATTACATTGAATCGGCCGGGCACAGTGACTCACGCCTGTAATCCCAACTCTTTGGGAGGCCGAGGCAGGTGGATCACCTGAGGTCAGGAGTTCAAGACAAGCCTGCCCAACATGGGGAAACCCTGCCTCTACCAAAAATATGAAAAAAAATTAGCCAGACAGGGTGGTGGGCACTGTAATCCCAGCTACTTGGGAGGCTGAGGCAGGAGAATCGCTTGAACCTGGGAGGTGGAGGTTGCAGTCAGCCAAGATTGTGCCATTGCACTCCAGCCTGGGCAACAAGAGCAAAACTCCATCTAAAAAAAACAAAAAAAAGAAAGAATTACATGGAATCCATATGAAAGTTTAGGGGAGAATTGATTGATCTTTAAGATACTGAATTTTCCCATCCATGGAAAAAGTGATGCTGTTCTCTTTATTTAGGTCCTATTTAAGACCTTTCACTAAAGTTTTATAACTTTCTGCCAAAAGGTCTTGTGTCTCTTTCACTAGACTTAATCTTTGGTACCTTATTTTGTTGTTGCTACTGTAAATAATATATTTTAAAATTGTATTTTGCACCTGTTTTTTGGCTGGTGTTTAGAAATGCAGTTGATGCAGTTGATGCACTTGTTGATTTTATGCCTGGGAAACTTACTAAACTCTTTCATTACTTCTAATAATGTATATGATATGCTTTGTCTGTGTCCCCACCCAAATCTCATCTTGAATTATAGTCCCATAATCCCCACACGTCATGAGAGGGGGCAGGTAGAGATAAGTGCATCACGGAGGTGGTTCCCCCCATCCTGCTCTCGTGATAGTACATAAGTTCTCATGAGATCAGATGGTTTTATAAGGGGCTTCCCCTTTTGCTCGGCTTTCATTCTTCTACCTGCTGCCATGTGAAGAAGGGCGTGTTGGCTTCCCCCTTCACCATGATCGTAAGTTTCCTGAGGCCTCCCTAGCCACGCTGAACTGTGAGTCAATTAAACCTCTTTATAAATTACCCAGTCTTGGGTATGTCTTTATTAGCAGCATGAGAATGGACTAAGTATAGATAACTGGAAGTTTTCTGTGTAGAACATAATACCTGCACATAATGACAGATATTTTTTGAATCTGTATTATTTTCCTTATCTTTGCGTGTATTCTTATTTTTGCACAGGTTAGAATTCCAATGCAGCACTGAGTAGAACTGAGGATTGTGTAACATCTTATTATGCCTGATTTTTAAAAGTATGTGTTAGTATTTCACAATTGAAAAACTCTTTTTTTGCTCATTACTTTGAAGATACGCTTATCATGTTAAGAACATTCCTTTTTGTTTCTAGTGTGTAAGTGATTTTATTTTTTTACTTTTTGTCTGAAAAAACAACTGAATGTTGTTTTGAATTTTATCACATGCTTACTCATCTCAATTAAGATCACAACATAGGCCAGGCGCAGTGGCTCAGCCTGTAATCCCAGCACTTTAGGAGGCCAAGGTGGGCGGATCATGAAGTCAGGAAATTGAGACCATCTTGGCTAACACTGTGAAACCCCATCTCTACTAAAAATACAAAAAATTAGCCGGGCCTGATGGTGGGCACCTATAGTTCCAGCTACTTGGGAGGCTGAGGCAGGAGAATGGTGTGAACCCGGGAGGCGGAGGTTGCAGTGAGCCAAGATTGTATCACTGTACTCCAGCCTGGGTGACTGAATGAGACTCCGTCTCAAAAAAAAAGATCACAACATAATTTTTCGCCGACTAATAAGCTAAATTACATTAATGTATATTCTAATGATCTAAATTTCATTCCTGGAATAAACCCAACTTGGTCATTTTTTTTAAATTTTAATTGTTGGATTCAGTTTGCTAATATTTTGTTCAGGATTCTTGCATTTATGTTCATGAAGGAGATTGACCTTCAATTTTTCTTTCCAATATTGACCTTGTTTACATTTTTTTTATACCAAGCTTGCAATTGCTCACAAAACGAGTCTGCATAGTGTTCCTTCTTTTTCTATTCTCTAAAGAGTTAGTGTGTGTGATGAGAACACTGAAGGTCTACCCATTTAGCAAATTTTAAGTATACAAAGCAGTATTGTTAACAGTAGTCACCAGGCTATATATTAGATCTCCAGAACTTATTCATCTTGCATAACTGAAAATGTGTACTCCTTGACCAACATCTCCGCATCTCCCCTCCCCTCAGCCACTGGTAACCACCATTCCACTCTGTTTCTTTTCTTTTCTTACTCTGTCACCCAGGCTGGAGTGCAGTGGTGCGATCTTGGCTCACTGTAACCTCCGCCTCCTGGGTTTACGCCATTCTCCTGCCTCAGCCTCCCGAGTAGCTGGGACTACAGGCGCCCGCCACCTCGCCCGGCTAGTTTTTGTATTTTTGGTAGTGATGGGGTTTCACCATGTTGGTCAGGCTGGTCTTGAACTCCTGACCTCAAGATCTGCCCGCCTCAGCCTCTCAAAGTGCGGGGATTACAGGCGTGAGCCACCGTGCCTGGCCCCCTTTTTAATTTTTAATTTTTTTTTCAGAAGGAGTTTCGTTCTTGTTGCCCAGGCTGGAGTGCGATGGCACAATCTCAGCTCACTGCAACCTCCACCTCCTGGGTTCAAGTGATTCTCCTGCCTCAGCCTCCCAAGTAGCTGGGATTACAGGCATGCACCACTGTGTCCAACAAGTTTTGTATTTTTTTTTTTTTTTCAGTAGAGGCCAGGTTTCTCCATGTTGGTCAGGCTGGTCTCAAACTCCCCACCTCAGGTGATTAGCCCACCTCGGCGTCCCAGAGTGCTGGGATTACAGGCATGAGCCACTGAGCCCAGACTCCCTTTTTAATTTTTTTAAAGCAACCTCCATACTGTTTTCCATAATGGCTTTATCGATTTACCTTCCCACCAAAATGTACAAGGGTTCCCTTTTCTCTGCATCTTCACCAACACTTCTTATTGCTTGCCTTTTTGATAATGTCCTAACAGAACTGAAGTGATATCTTACTGCAGTTTTGATTTGCATTTCCCTGATGGTTAGTGATGCCAAGCACCTTTTCATATACCTGTTGCTTATTTGTATGTCTTTGGATTATTGGGCTTTTGAAGATGTTAGAGGCAACCAGGTTAATGGAGAGATCAGTACTTGGGGTCTGAGACATGTTGGAGCTCTTGTCTTTGTTATTTAGTGCGAAGAACTTTTGGGCTGGTAACTTACGTATTTGGGACTCAGTTTCCTCCTAAGTTAAATGGAAGTAGTAGTACACACTGTCTCCGCCTTTCAGAGTTGTGTACTGTGAGCATCAAATGGAATACTTTACAGTATGCGACAGTGCAGAATAAATCCTCTTAAGAAAGAGTACCACCTCTCCTAAAGCTGACCTTCGGGAAAATATTGTCCTGTGGATTGTTTTCAAAACAGATTCTCGCCGGTATTTTAAATCAGAGCAGGGAGTAGAAATGTTCCTGGAGTCTACCTCTGCTTATAAGGTTGGGGTCAGGAGCACTGACAATGTACTTCCAGAAGAGATGATGTTGGCAGTTTGTGAAGTTAAATTCATAGCCTTTCCGGGTATTTTAGAATGTTAGATCTGGAGATCTTACAGATCATCTGGTCCATGATGAACTTCAGTCTTGAAGGTGTTTAACTCATATGTAGAGAATTATTATCTTAATTTTACATTGCACATTAATTTTGCATACATGTTTTAGCTTATTAAAAATACATTCTCATGGTAATGGTATAGAGATATTTAAAATGGTATGAAAGACATAAGTGAAAAGTCCAGGGCCAGGCATAGTGGCTCACGCCTGTAATCTCAGCACTTTGGGAAGCTGAGGCAGGCAGATCGCTTGAGGTCAGGAGTTCGAGACCAGCCTGGCCAACATGGTGAAATCTCGTAGCTCTACTAAAAATATGAAAATGAGCCAGATGTGGGCAGATGCTTGTAATCTCAGCTACTTGGAAGACTGAGGCAGGAGAATTGCTTGAACCTGGGAGGCAGAGTTTGCCGTGAGCTGAGATCGTGCCACTGCACTCCAGACTGGGTGACAGAGAGAGAGAGACCAAAACAAAACAAAACAAAAAAGCCCAAGCCTTCCTTTTTCTTCAGCCACCTCAGCCTGTTTTTCTCCTTAGAGATACAACTTTTTAAACTTTCTCTTTTGGTTCTTCTGGTAGTTACTGCCACATTCGAAATGATGTGATTTTACCTCTGTTCCTTGATTTATGATTTTTAGACAGTATCTGTTGTCTCCCCATTACAACAATGATTAATTTATGTTTCTTTCTTTTCCTCCTCTTTAGTTTCTGCTTGTCACATTTTATTTTTAGTTCCTCTCTTGGCTACCACTGTAGCTTTAAGTAGTATTTTTGGACTTTCACATCCTGACCTATTGGTTAGAGTTTCCCTTGAATTCTCACTCTGTAAAATGAGAAAATTGGTTCCCCTGCATTTCCCTTCGCTGTTCCAGCTCCATCTGTCTCTTGGCTGCTGTCATCATTTCAACATCTAGGTTTACAACACATATTGTTTTCTATAACCATATGTGTCCTTTACGCTTTGCCTACAGGTTGATTCTAAAAACTGAAAGCCAATATCCGTAGTTTATAATAAGATTATATGAATATTTGTTCAATGAAGAACTACGTAATGTGATTGTATAACTAGAGAAGGAAATGAGATGCTATGCTTACAAACTCAGGTACTTAAGAGAGGAGAACTCTCAAAAATAAAGAGTGATTTTTAGGAGACAGGAAGAAGGACAGCATAATTTAACTATTTACCTTTATTATTATTATTTTTTACAGGCTGAGTTGAACTCCTGGGCTCAAGTGATCTTCCTATCTCTGCCTCCTAAGTAGCTGGGACTAAAGATACATGCCAGCTTACTTTTATTGTTTTATACATCCATGTTATAACTAACATTATTAACTTTTAAGTGATAAAATTTCTTGCAGGAAATCAATTTTCTTTATGAATACACTTAGTTTAGAGCTTGCTGAATTTTCTAATTTGGATCTATTTTTTTCCAGCTGTTGCACAGCTATCACCCTAGGGTGTCTTTTCACTCTCTCCTGGGTTAACACTACTGTGTCTGTCACTTTCTTGCACTCCTTTGTTGTTTTGCTGGGGTGCACACTTGAGTAATGCTCTCAGAGAAGATCACTATGTGGTAAATATCAGAGTCTTTGCTTATACATTAACATCTAGGTTTTATTCTAATTATTGATTGATAACTCAGGAAGACATAACCTTTTATGTTTAAAATAAAATTTCTCCAAAACTTAAAGGCAATACTTTATTGTCCTATGGCATCAAGCATTGCTGATTAAAAATCTAATGCCAACATGATTTTGGTTCCTTTGTAGGCAACTTAATCTTTCTGGAAACTTTATATTTGGCATTCTAAAACGTTATGATGATAGCTCCAGGGTTGTGTATGTGTGTGCTGTTGTTGTTGTCGTTGTTGTTTTGTTTTTGAGACAGAGTCTCATGCTGTCTCCCAGGCTGGAGTGCAGTGAGTGGCATGATCTCGGCTCACTGCAGCCTCTGCCTCCCGGGATCAAATGATTCTCCTGCCTCAGCCTCCTGAGTAGCTGGGATTACAGGCTGGGATTACAGCTGCCACTGCACCTGGCTAATTTTTGTATTTTTAGTAGAGGTGGGATTTCACCATCTTGGCCAGGCTGGTCTTGAACTCCTGACCTCGTGATCCACCCGCCTTAGCCTCCCAAAGTGCTGGAATTACAGGCGTGAGCCACCACCCCCAGCCATGTGTGTGCATTTTAACTTACCCTTTTCATGACTTAGTGATTCCTGGAGATTCACATCTTTCCTTTGTTCTGGAAAAATGCAATAATTTTCTTCTCGCATGTTGTCTGTTCTCTTTTACTTGAACACAAGTGGGTATTAGGATTTTTGAATTGATCTTTTTAAGTCTCTTAACTTTTTAAGTGATTTTTTCTAAATCTTTGCATTTTAAATTTATAATCTGAGAGATCAGTGTTTTGCTTCTAGCTCTTTTATTGAATTTTTAATTTGTCAATTATATTTTTAAAACTCAAGTTATTTTGTATCTGCTTTTTTGGTGAGCATCTTGTGTTTCTTTTCTTTCTTGATGAGTAAACTATAGTGACTCTGAGGTAGTTTAGAAAGTTTTGAAGCTCTCTTCTGTCTGCATTATCTGTTTCCTCCAGGGTCTTTTGTTTTTGTTTATTTTATTCTGTCAGTCTGTTTTTTCCTCTAATTAATTACTAATTGATTGATTATAAATAATATTCATTTAGTTCTAATTCTGAGCCAGACCCTGAGCAAGACAGACAGAGTCTCTACCCTCATGGGGCTTGCATCACAGGGCAGAAGTCACAATTACCATGTATGTAAACGGACACACAGGAATTCCAATTTGTAGTAAGTGCCAGGAAGGAAATAAGCAGGGTGATGTGAGAGTGAGTGATGGGGAGGCCTCTTTCAGAATGGGGTGTGTGAGCTGACAGCTGGAAGACAAGGGGCAGCCAGCAAGGTGACCACAGCCAGGGAGCATCTGGAGGGGAAAAGGGGTCAGATATGGTGCACCTCTAAGTAGGCTCTGGGGTAAGGAGCTTGCCTTTGATTTAAGTGCAGTAGGAAGCCATAGGAGCATATTAAGAGGGATGCGATGCAATGGAATACGATTCAGCCATAAAAAAGAATGAAATCATGTATTCTGCTGCAATCATATATTCTGCTGTGGATGGAACTGGAGGCCATTTTCTTAAGTGAAACAAGTCAGACACAGAGACAAATACCACGTTTTCACTTATAAGTGGGAGCTAAATAATGTGTAGACATGGACACAGAGTGTGGAATGATGACCATGGACACTTGGAAGGGAAAGGGGGTGGGAGGGAGGTGAATGATGAGAGATTACTCAATGTGTGCAATGTACATTATTTGGGTGATGCATACCCTAAAAACCCTGACTTCACCACTACACAATCTGTGTATGTGGCAAAATTACTCCTGTACCCTATACATTTATACAAATAAAAAATAGTGAAAAGAAGGGGGAGGGATGGTTTGATCTGGCCTGTGTTTCTAATGATCCACTCTCGCTGCCGAGTGGAGAATGACCCGAGACAGGCAAGAATAGCGGTGGGAGGATCACGAGGAGTCTGCTGTGGCTAGCTAAGCTCAGAGAAGGGTAGGGTGGCTGGGTATGCTGGGGAAATGGGAAGGGAGCATCACCAGCAGAACATGGTGTCAGAAAGCCAGGACAGAAAGTGTTCCGTGAAGGAGAGAGTCGTTCGATAAGCCAGTGCTGCTGAAAGGTCGTGGAAGCCTAGGACAGAGCAGTGGGCACCCTGCTTGGCAAGTGAAGGTTGCTGGTGACTTGATAGTCTTGGGGGAGGGCTGAAGAGAACCTCAGATGGTGGGAAGCGTTCACCCAGCTTTTGGACATAGTAACTGCACAGTAAGTTACTGCAGTGGTGTATTTGTGGCTTTCCATTGGCTATGGTTTGGGTCTGTGTCTGCGCCCAGATCTCATGTGGAACTATAATCCCCAGTGTTGGTGGAGGGGCTTGGTGGCAGGTGATTGTTTCCTGCACAGGTGCAGACTTTCCCCTTGCTGTTCTCATGATAGTGAGTTCTCACGAGATCTGGTTGTTTAAAAGTGTGTAGCACCTCCTCTTTCTCTTGCTGTTCCTCCTGCTCCTGCCAAGTAAGACGTGCTAAGGCCGGGCGCGGTGGCTCAAGCCTGTAATCCCAGCACTTTGGGAGGCCGAGACGGGCGGATCACAAGGTCAGGAGATCGAGACCATCCTGGCTAACACGGCGAAACCCCGTCTCTACTAAAAACACAAAAAATTAGCCGGGCGAGGTGGCGGCGCCTGTGGTCCCAGCTACTCGGGAGGCTGAGGCAGGAGAATGGCGGGAACCCGGGAGGCGGAGCTTGCAGTGAGCTGAGATCTGGCCACTGCACTCCAGCCTGGGCGACAGAGCGAGACTCCGTCTCAAAAAAAAAAAAAAAAAAAAAAAAGACGTGCTAGCTTCCCCTTCGCCTTCCACCATGATTGTTTCCTGAGGCTTCCCCGGCCAGGCTTCCTGTAAAGCCAGTGGTGAGCCAATTAAATCTTTTTTCTTTATAAATGACTCTGTCTTGGCCAGGCATGGTGGTTCATGCCTGTAATCCGAACACTTTGGGAGGCTGAGGCAGGTGGAGTGCTTGAGCTCAGGAGTTCTAGACCAGCCTGGCTAACATGGTGAAACCTCCTCTCTACTAAAAATACAAAAATTAGCCCGGCGTGGTGGCACGCACCTGTAGTCGCAGCTACTTGAGAGACTGAGGTGGGAGGATGATGCCTTGAGCCTGGCAGGCGGAGGTTGCAGTGAGCCGAGATTGTGCTACTGCACTCCAGCATGGGCAACAGAGCAAGACGCTGTCTCAGAAAAGAAAAATAAAGTAAAAAATACCCAGTCTCAGGTAGTTCTTTTTTTTTTTTTTGAGATGGAGTATCGCTCTGTGGCCCAGGTTGGAGTGCAGTGGCACAATCTCTGCTCACTGCAGCCTCTGCCTCTGGGTTCAAGTGATTCTCCTGCCTGAGCCTCCTGAATAGCTGGGACTACAGCCATGCACCGCTACACCTGGCTAATTTTTGTATTTTTAGTAGAGACAGGGTTTCACCATGTCGACCAGGCTGGTCTCAAACTCCTGAACTCAGGTAATCCACCCACCTTGGCCTCCCAAAGTGCTGCGATTATAGGTGTGAGCCACTGTGCCTGGTCTCAGGTAGTTCTTTATGTGAGAAGGGACTAATACACCGTTGGTAGCTTGGAAATGGAAATTCCTTGAATAGTTGCTCCCAACCCCAAACACTTTGTAGTACCATCCTAATTTCTTCCAAAGCCCTCCTGTTTTGTGTACATTTCCCCCTTTTCTTATGATTCCATCAGAAAATATCTTATGTGAGGAAGAAATGGTTTAAAGGATTTCTATTTACTTTCATGTTATTTCTGATTATCTACTAGAGAGCATAGGTTTTTTTTTTTTTTTTTTTTTTTTTTTTTTTTTGAGGCAGAGTCTCATTCACTGTTGCCCAGGCTGGAGTGCAGTGGTGCCATCTCGGCTCACTGCAACCTCTGCCTCCCAGGTTCAAGAGATTCTTCTGCCTGAGCCTCTCGAGTAGCTAGGACTACAGGTATGTACTACCATGCCTGGCTAATTTTTTTTTTTTTTCCAATAGAGATGGGGGTTTCCCCATGTTGACCAGACTGGTCTCAAACTCATGACCTCAAGTGATCCGCCCGCCTCGGCCTCTCAAAGTGGGATGTTCAGTATAGACACAATGTTTTTCCAGCTATTTTCAATCGGAAATAATCTGAGTGAAATCAGATTATCGAAATCGGTTGGTTGAATTCACAGACGTGGAATCCACGGATACAGAGGGCCAACTGTACTTGGTGGTCAACAACACAATTGAAGTCTTCTCCATTCTCTTCATCCAGTTAAGTTCTAATTTTGGTTGGCTCATTTTTCAGTGTTTATTGCTTGCTGAGTCATGCAGTACACAACCATTACCTTTCCTTCCTGTTGCACTTTTTTATTTTCCATAGAGTTAATAATTGTCTTCCAGTTCTATTTGCTTATTTTTCTGTATACTTGTAACTAATTCAATGCCAGCTCTTTCAATTGGGCATACCTCTCAGTACGTTTAATTTCATTTTCTTGAAGAAATCTCTTCTGGATCTTCTGATCTGCTCCAGACTGCCCGGGTTGCCTACACAGCAGTGACTCATCTGCCATCTTGAGTTCTGCCTCCACGCATTATCTGGGTAATTTCTTCACCTCTTTCCCTGCAGGTCTGAAAAGGTCCTTACCGTATCATCTCGTTTCATTGATAGTTTGGCTGAGTATTAAATTCTAGGTTTTAAAACATTTGACTTCAGGAATTTGGAAGTTTCGCTCCACTGTATTCTGCCTTGTTACATGAGACCTGTGTTGTTCTCTCTCTCTCGAAGTTTGTAGAATCTTTCTCTGTCCCTAGTGTTCCTATATATCACAAGGATGCACTTTGTTGTGGGTTTATTTTATCTTCTGGGACTTGGTGGGCTCCTTTTAATCTAGAAACTTACTGTCTTTCAATTCTGGGAGATTTTTCTTGAATAATTTTGCTGCTGATATCTTTATTTTCTCCTTTTGAAACTCCTGGACAATTCTCTAATTTTCTTATTTTTTTCTTGTCTATTTTCTTTTTTTTTTTTTTTTTTTGAGATGGAGTCTCGGTCTGTCACCCAGGCTGGAGTGCAGTGGCGCAATCTCTGCTCACTGCAAGCTCCGCCACCCGGGTTCACGCCATTCTCCTGCCTCAGCCTCCCGAGTAGCTGGGACTACAGGCGCCCGCCACCGCGCCCGGCTAATTTTTTCTATTTTTAGTAGAGACGGGGTTTCACCATGGTCTCGATCTCCTGACCTTGTGATCCACCCGCCTCGGCCTCCCAAAGTGCTGGGATTACAGGCATGAGCCACCGCGCCCGGCCTTCTTGTCTATTTTCTATCTCTTTTTCTGTTTACCCTTCTCTCTGGGAAATTTTCCCAACCTAGCCTTCTGTTGCAAGCTACCTTATTTTAAATTCCAGGATTATTTAAATGTTCTTTCATATTTAAAAAAAATGAATACATTGTATTCCATTATCTTTCTCAAGATATTAATAATGGTTTGGCGTCTGTTTTCTCTGTTTTTACCTCCTTTTTCCAGTTTGCTTTGGTCTCTGGTTTTCAGATTACCATATTTTATTGACTCTGAGAACCTTTGATGCTGATGCTCTTAATCCTACGAGAAAGTGTCCACGATATTATTTTGCATGGCTGTATCATGGCTACCTCCTGACTGACCACGATTTTGTAATACCATTGATTTGTAAGGCGGATTTCAGAGATGTTCATTCGGACACATGCATCTTAAGATCAATGAAACAGGGTAAATGCTTCTCAAGTTATCTTGGGATTCTTGCCTGCTCTGTTTATAGTTTAAGAGTGGTGCACCAAAAATCTGTTTGTAGTCTACTCTGCATGGTGCTGGTGGTAGTAGGTGAGTGGAGGGCTTCACTGACAGTGGAATTAATTGTAAGATGATTCAGTTGGGCTGTTTTTGTTGTTGTTGTTGTTTTTTGAGACATAGTCTCACACTGTCTCTCAGGCTGGAGTGCAATGATGTGATATCGGCCCACTGCAACCTCCACCTCCCGGGTTCAAATGATTCTCCTGCCTTAGTCTCCCGAGTAGCTGGGATTACAGGTGCCTGCCACCATGCCCAGCTAATTTTTGTATTTTTAGTAGAGATGGGGTTTCACCATCTTGGCCAGGCTGGTCTCGAACTCCTGACCTCGTGATCCATTTCCCACCCCCCCCCCCAGCCTCCCAAAGTGTTGGGATTACAGGCATCAGCCATCGCGCCCAGCCTGTTTTTTAAAGAAACGTGGTCTTGATATGTTGCCCAGGCTGAAGTGCAGTGGCATGATCATGGCTTACTGCTACCTCGAACTCCTGGACTCAAATGATCCTCCCACTTTAGCATCCTGGGTAGCTAGGACTACAGGTGTGCACTGCTACACCTGGCTGATTTAAACATTTTTTGTGGGGACGGGGTCTCACTACGTTGCCCCGGCTGGTTGTGAACTGGCCTCGAGTGATCCTCTTGCCTTGATCTTTCAGTATGTGGAGATTACAGGTGTAAGCCAGTGTGTTGGGCCCAGCTTGACAGTTTTGTTAAGAAACGCTCTGATGATGACTTTCTCATGAACTTGTTGGATTCCCAAGAGAAGAGTTTTTGAATCTTCTGCCTGGAGGATTTAAGCTTGGCGGTCAGCCTTCTGAGCGTCACGAGGGGAAGGAAGGCTGGGACTCAGATGCTCAGCGTGCAGCTTTGACTTAGTCCTTTTCTTCCATGCGGTACTCCTGCCCTTATCTCTGCCTGGTGTTCACCAGCCCAGAGAGGCTTGGTTTTACCTCTCCGGAGGGAAAAAGCCTCCAGGCTCCTGCCTTTGTGGAGCTGGGAAAGAAAGCTAGCGGGGTCACCTGCTTCTCAAACAGGCTTTTCAGTCAGACCTTCTGTTTTCTGCCCCATCTTTTTCTCTGTTTCCAAAGGAGCTGGGTGTTGCTGCCTCTTGAGCCTTTGAAGTTCAGGATGTTAAAGATTCAGGTTGTGTCTTAGCTTTACCTGTGGTTGGTTCAGGTTTTGCTTAAGTTAGTTACTTCTCCTTCATTTTCCAGCTTTCAAAATGTTTTTCTTTTTTTGGCTGGGCATAGTGGCTCACACCTGTAATCTCAGTACTTTGGGAGGCCAAGGCCAGTGGATCACTTGAGGTCAGGAGTTCGAGACCAGCCTGGCCAACATGGTGAAACCCCGTCTCTACTGAAAATACAAAAATTAGCCGGGCGTGGTGGTGCACACCTGTAATCCCAGCTGCCCGGGAGGCTGACACAGGAGAATTGCCTGAACCTGGGAGGCAGAGGTCGCAGTGAGCTGAGACCGTGCCATTGTACTCTAGCCTGGGCAACAGAGTGAGATTCTGTCTCAAAAAAATAAAAAAAGGTTTTTTCCACGCTCCCCCCCGTTCCCCCATTCTCTTTGCTAAAAATCACATTACAGAGAGGGGAACATCACACAGCGGGGCCTGTTGGGGGGCGGGGTCTACAGGAGGGATAGCATTAGGAGAAATACCTAATGTAGGAGACGGGTTGATGGGTGCAGCAAACCACCATGGCACGTGTATACCTGTGTAACAAAATTGCATGTTCTGCACGTGTCCCCAAACTTAAAGTATAGTAAATTTAAAAAAAAAAAAAAAAATCACATTACTGTTATTTTAGTTTGGTTTTGGGAAAAAATAAAGGTAAATATCAGTGTTCAATCTGTCATCTTTACCTGAAGATCCTCATTTATTTTTTAATAAGTTCAAGACTGGGTATGGTGGCTCATGCCTATAATCCCAGCACTTTGAGAGGCTAAAGCAGGCGGATTGCTTGAGTCCAGGAGTTCAAGACCAGCCTGGTCAACATAGTAAAACCCTGCCTCTACAAAAAATACAAAAAATTAGCTGAGCATGGTGGCATGTGCTTGTGGTCCCAGCTACTAGGGAGGCTGAGTTGGGAGGATTGCCTGAGCTAGGGAGGCAGAGGTTGCGTTGAGCTGTGATTGTGCCAGTGCACTCCAGCGTGGGTAACAGAGCAAGATATTGTCCTAAATAAATAAATAAATAAATAAATTTTCAATTTAGAACACCTGGAAAACAGTAACAAGTACAAAGGAAAAAACCAGTTACCAGAGATTACCACAGTTAACATCTTTGCACATAACTCAAAATGCTTCTTTGTGATAAATTCTTAGTTTTGGAAATGGTGAGTAAATTAGCAGGCACATCTTAAAGGCTTTTTTTTTTTTTTTTTTTTTTTTTTTTGAGACAGAGTCTAGCTCTGTCGCCCAGGCTGGAGTGCAGTGGCACGATCTCCGCTCACTGCAAGCTCCGCCTCCCAGGTTCACGCCACTCTCCTGCCTCAGCCTCCCAAGTAGCTGGGACTACAGGCGCCCGCCACTACGCCTGGCTAATTTTTTAAAAAATATTTTTAGTAGAGACCGGGTTTCACCTGTGTAGCCAGGATGGTCTGGATCTCCTGACCTCGTGATCCACCCGCCTCGGCCTCCCAAAGTGCTGGGATTACAGGCGTGAGCCCCCGCGCCCGGCCAAGGCTTTTTAAAAAAATAATTATTTTAATTTTATAGGGATGGGATCTTGCTATGTTGCCCAGGCTAGTCTCAAATTCCTGGGCTTAAATGATCCTCCCACCTTGGCCTCCCAAAATGCTAGAATTACAGGCACGAGCTACCATGCCTGGCCCTCTTTAAAGATTTTTGACATGTGTTGCCAAGTAGACCCAGAGAAGAGTTATTCCCATGTACAATGCTACCAGCATTGGAGAACACCTATTTTTATAAAAAATATCATCAACAGTGATTGGTATTCTTTTTGTCATGCGTGTCCGTGTGAAGAGACCATCAAACAGGCTTTGTGTGAGCAATAAAGCTTTTTAATCACCTGGGTGCAGCCGGGCTGAGTCCAAAAAGAGAGACAGCAAGGAAGATAGGGGTGGAGCCGTTTTATAGGATTTGGGTGGGTAGTGGAAAATTACAGTCAAAGGGGGGTTTTTTTCTTGCGGGCAGGGGACGGGGGTCACAGGGTGCTCAGTGGGGGAGCTTCTGAGCCAGGAGAAGGAATTTCACAAGGTTAATAGATCAGTTAAGGTGGGACAGGAACAAATCACAATGGTGGAATGTCATCAGCAAAGGCAGGAATCGGCCATTTTCACTTCTTTTGTGATTCTTCAGTTGCTTCAGGCCATCTGGATATATATGGGCAGGCTTGGGCTCAGAGGCCTGACACTTTTCAAGCTTTTTCTGACCATGTAGACAACAAAGATCTCTTCTTTGAACTTGCTTTGCTTAAATCCTAGTGACCTTTGGTCCTATTAAACATATAGTCCTATAAAATCTGATATGTATTGTTGATTTGTTTCTTCTTTTATGAATTACCTTTTTCATTTCTTTTGCCTATTTTCAATTAGTGCTTTTATCTTATTGATTCATAATAATTCTGTATATTATAAAGGCTATTGATTCAATACTTCAAAAGTATTTTTTCATTTGCCTTTCAATTTTTTAAGGTTCTTAAACATTTTGTGCTGTCAAGCAATTGATCCTTCATTTTCTCTCTGTATCTTTGTTATTCTGTGCTTATCCCAAGACCATGTTTACCTACACTGATGGACTTCTAGTTCTTATGTATGGTTTAATGTGGTGTGAAAGAAAGCCCTACCTTTTTTTTTTCTTATGTTATTTACTTACTATCTTGGCAATATTTATTAAAAATATATCTTCCACATTGATTTGAAATGCAACTTTATTTGAATCTGTTTTGGAGCAAAGCCTTCCAGTGCTCCACCCTCTCCCTTAATGCTAGGTGAGTTCATCTTTCTTTCTGGGTCTCTGCTTCTTGCTGTGTAAGTGATGTTAGGGAACTGCATTATTCTTGCTGTTGCTAAGCTCTGCAGCCACATATGATCTTATTAATTTGACCAACATGTATGGGTCCTCTGCAGTGCCTGTGTTTGTACTAAGCACTGGGAATAAAAACAACGAGGCAAGCCCCCTGCGGTAGCCACTGTAGAAACAACGACACATTAGTCTGGGAGTGATTCCTCTGTCCTAGGATGGGTCTCTTTCATGGAGGATTACAGAGTGTTCTGGAAGACATTGTGCAAAATGTTAATGATGGTTGTTTCTGAGGGTGTGGTTTCAGTTGAATTTTGATCTCTGCTTTATTCCTTTCTGTATTGCTTATACTTTTGGCAAGCATACACTTTTTTTTTTTTTTTTTAGCATGATTGTTTTGTTTTTAACAGACCCCAGTTTCACAGAATTGGTTTAGTTGTAATCCTTGGTTCATAACACTCTCTGGGGTTCCACATTACCTTTAGAAAAGGAAATCAACGAGAAGCAATCTGCAGAGGTTAGAGAGGATTCCAGGAGTGACCAGAGGGCGTTCCTGAGGTAAGACACATCAGAGAGCCGGAGCAGTCAGGCACCCTTGCTGCTGTGAGGTGCCTGTGTGAGGGTGCAAGGTACAGCTGCCTGAAACAATGTGGCCTTTGGGGAACTGTGAGGAATTCAACTTGCCAGAAGCTGAGGTTATAAACAGGAGTGACTGTGTGTTACCTGGTGTACACACAGAACACTAAAAATGAATAATTTCAAGACTGAAAATTTGCACATCTGAGGATCTCATATACCCAATTAAGCCCCTCCTTTGGGGCATTTTCTCACAAATGGAGATTAGATATTCTTTGTATTAAAAAGTGTAACTGTGTATTAGTACAACAGAAATAAAGACTCTCTAAGCTGAAGAATCCCTACGTGAAAGAAAAATTATAGATGCATGCACCTGTACACAAATTAACACAATGAGAGCTTTTACAAAAACTGCCTCTTGTCCAGCATTATCAATTTCTTTCTCTCTGCCACATTCCCCCGGAGGGCATGCTGACATGTCCTTGGCTCTTCCTTGATCTCTCTGCCTGTCTAGATACCACTTGATTTCTCTGCTCTCCCTCCCAGAGAGAGGGAGTCTTGCTGTCTGTTTGCTTTTCCACATTTCCTTCTTTCCTGAGTCTTCTTCAGTCAGGCTTTCAGCTGAAACTGTCTTCACAATGGAGACCTCCAACCTGCCAAGTCCCATGATCCATCTGCTAGCCTCTTTATTGAGTCTTTAGTGACATTTGGCATGACTGACCACTCCTTCCTTTTGGAAGCATTTTTTTTTGGAGCTTTCATTTCATTCCATTCCATTCTATTTCATCCCATTCTATTCCATCCCATCCCATTCCATGCCATCCCATCCCATCCCATCCCATCCCATTCCATCCCATCCCATCCCATTCCATGCCATTTCATGGTGTCCCATTCTTCTCGTCGTCCTGCTACTTCACCAGCTGCTCCTGGTCAGTATCTCCCCTCAATGTCTGTCCTTTGAATGTTGGAATATTCCAAAACCCCACTCTAGATCCCCTTCTCTTTTCCCCATTTTCTCCCTATGTGATCCTACCTGCACTCTCAGCTTTCATGACCATCTTTCTATTGAAGACTTCTGATAGCCTCATTTCCTCCTGGATCTCCAGATTCCTAAATCCATCTGCCTGCCTGACATCACTTAGAGGTGTATCAAGCATCTCAGGCTTGTGTCGCCAACACAGAACTCTTGTTTCTCTGTCTCCTCATGGCTCCTTCTCCATCTTTTCTCTCAGTAAATGGCACCATCATCTACCCACACTGTGGGACCTCAAACACAGAAACCGTCCTTCATGCTTTTCTTCCTTTTGCTCCTTACAAAATGCAAGGAGCAAGTCCTGGGAGATTTATTTTGAAAATGTATTCCAAACCTGACCACTTCTCCCCATTTGTACCACTCGAGTCCTACTGTAAGCCATTGTCCTCTCTTAGTGGGGCTACTCTAAAAGTCTCCTAACTGGTCCTACTGCTTTTCCTTTTATCCCTTCCAGTCATTTCTCTGAAAAGTAGAGTGGACAGTGATCATTTTGAAATGTTAATCTAAATCTAAAGCCTTCAGATTACCACTAGAGTGAATCCAAACTCCTTCTGAAGCCCCATGAAACTCAGACACTGCCTACCTCACTGTATTAGTCCTTTGTCATACTTTCATAAAGAAATACCTGAGACTCAGTAATTTATAAAGAAAAGAGGTTTAATTGACTCACGGTTCCGCAGGCTGTAAGGGAGCATGGTGGCATCAGCTTCTGGGGAGCCCTCAGGGAACTTACAATCACGGCAGAAAGTGAAGGAGGAGCAAGGCATCTCACATTGCAGGAACAGGAGCATGCATGGGGGAGAGGGGGAGGCACCCCACACTTGTAAACAACCAGATCTCACTATCATGAGAACAGCAGCACCAAGGGAGAGATCCGTCCTCATGATCTAATCACCTCCCATCAGGCCCCTCCTCCAACACTGGGGATTACAATTCAACATGAGATTTGTGTGGGAACACAGATCCAAACCATATCACTCACTGGTCACATTTTGTATACTTCTTCATTTTCTGCCGCTCAAACACAACAAACTTCCATCCATCCTTGACCCTTGGTGTTTGCTGTTCCCTCTGCCTAAAATGCTTTTCCCTAGACCTTTGTGTCGCTGGCTCCTTATCATTCAGGCTGGTTACCATGTCCTTGAAAAGGCCTCCCTAGAGTCACTTACATCCTCTGCATTGCACAGTGTTTTAAAAAATTCTCAGAATAGAATTTATTCCTACTGGATATTTCTGTTATTCTTCACATGTGTTTTCCTGATCAGAACAAAAGCTCTGAGAGAGCAAAAGCCGTGTCTGACTTGCTTAGGCCTCTGTCTTTGACACCTAGAACAGTGCCTGCACTCAATAAATGTGTGTTGAATGAGAATATGTTATCTTGTTATACCTTTGTTAACAGCCCTGTGATGGAGATAGTCTTATCCTCAGTTTGTAGGTGGGAAAACAACAGCAAAGAGGCTAATAGTTTGCCCAAGGTCAAACAGCTCTGAAGAGTGTAAGTTTTGAGCTTTTGATTTTAATCTCCCACAATACTGACTTCAGAATCCATTCCCCTGGACTCAAGAATTATTTTATAAGATGGGGGGGAACCCCTAAATATCTATAAGCAGATGAGTTAACTTTTTATACCTGCTGGAAACTAGGGTTACTGAAGGTGTTAAAAACATTTTTATCAGCAGAGAAGATCAGGTTTAAACAAAGTTATTTCTTTTCTCCTTTTTTAAACTTATAATGAACACATGGTGCTATTTCTGTTAGAACCTGTAGCTTGAGCACAGATCCTAGTCTGCAGCGTGCAGAGCTCTAGGAGGGAAGTCTGACAGGATTGTTCCATGTTGCCCTGGCTTGTCACCTAAAGTCCCAGACTCTCAGGTGGCTGCCCCTAACTTCTCCATGACACATGCACGAATGAATTTGCTCACACAGGGCCTGCTAAGCTTTTCAGAACAGGGAAGTGTTTATTTGAACATGTAAATTACCAGGTGTGTCTTTCCTCCTCATCCTTTAGAGCCCAAGCTCTTCAGGGAGTGCATTCTAAGTATGTCACGAGATCCCTGAAGCTTGTGGCCCCCATAGAGTTGTCAAGGTCTGCAGTGAGCTTTGCTGGCTCTTCCGGCCAGGTATGCGATCTGATCTCTTGGGCTTACCTGGAAGGCGGCCTGAGAAAGGGTGGCTTTTCTGATGAGGAGCTGATCTGGAGAGAAGCTGATGTCAGGACCATGCCTGAGACACCTGCTCTGCCAATGCTCTATGTCCCCCCTACCCCTGGTTCTGCCTAGGGAATGGCAGGTAGGGTGGAGGTAGGCGGGAAGGGCCATTGCAGCTGAGAAGGCCAAAGACAAGAAACCTTTTGTTTCTGCACTGTGATTCTCTGTGAGGTCAGCACTCCTCTGAGTATCAGCCACCAACGGGAAAGAGACATTTTTTGAGAGAGCTGAGGACAATGTAAGATGGACGGATGGACTGTATATTAGATGTCAGTTTTATTGGTGGGGCAATGGTGTTATGGCTATTTTGTTGTTGTTTTTGAGACAGAGCCTTGCTCTGTTGCCCAGTCTGGAGGGCAACGGCACCATCTTGGCTCACCGCAACGTCTGCCTCCCGGGTTCAGGCAATTCTCCTGCCTCAGCCTCCCAAGTAGCTGGGATTACAGGTGCCCGCCACCATGCCTGGCTAATTTGTGTGTACTTAGTAGAGATGGGGTTTCACCATGTTGGCCAGGCTGGTCTCAAACTCCTGACCTCAAGTGATCTGCCCACCTTGGCCTCCCAAAATGCTGAGATTTCAGGTGCAGGCCACTGCACCCAGCTGTTATGGCTATTTTTAAAAAGCCCTGTCTGTTACAGATACATACTAAAGTATTCACAGGTGAAATGATGTGATGGCTGAGATCTGCTTTAAGCTCCGGAAGAAATTGTGTGTGTATCTCTCTGGAGGAGGGTCAATAAAACAAGTAAGGTAGAAAGTTGATGGTTGTTGAAACTGAATGATGGATGCAGGAGGATTCTTCATACTAGTCTCTGCTTCTTAATAAGCTTAAAATGTCCTCAATAAAAGGGCTTTTATAAACCATCATTATTATTTATGGATTCTGCCTGGTGTTGGGTTTATAAACTGCCTGTTTTAGTTGCCTTGTAGAACTTAGTGCTGTCGTGGGTATTAAGGGGTTTACACGGAGGGAGTGTCAGCCAAGATCCTAAAGGTTGTGTACTCTTCAGTACAGTGCTCATAATTAAGGGCTTAAAAATAGCCAGGTGCCGTGGCTCACGCCTGTAATCCCAGCACTCTGGGAGGCTGAGGCAGGTGGATCATCTGAGGTCAGGAGTTCGAGACCAGCCTGGACAATGTAGTGAAACCCTGTCTCTACTAAAAATACAAAAAATGTTGTGACTGTGCTGGTGGGTGCCTATAATCCCAGCTACTCAGGAGGCTGAGGCAGGAGTATCGCTTGAACCTGGGAGGCGGAGGTTGCAGTGAGCCAAGATCACATCATTGCACTCCAGCCTGGGTGACAGAGCGAGACTCTGTCTCAAACAACAACAACAACAACAACAACAACAACAACAACATAATTTACTGATCACAAGTTTCCCACGTAGGTAGATGGTATGGGCTATACTGATTGAGCTGTCTATTCGAGTAAAGTTTCAACTCTTTGGTGCAAACCTTTCTAAAAAGATAGCCCTCTTTTTGTCATGATAAATAGATCCTATTTACCCTAACTGAAACTTTGTTGAACAGTTTATGGAACTACCCAGACTCAGGAGGCCATGGCATAGGCCTTGGTCTGTACTGCGGATGAGAGCTGTAGGGGCTCAGGGAGGTGTACGTCTAGGAGGTGCCAAAGCTAAATGCTTAGCGTGCAGCTGGCGCTCAATGAGAGCATCGTGACTGCTTTGCCTGAGGAGTGCCCTAATCAGAATTACACTTCAAGACTGCTTTTTCTTCTACAAGAAATAAGTTGGCAATGGCTTCAAGGTATAGGCAGGATAGAAGCTCACAGGTTTTCCTTGGCCCGGGAAGAATCGCTAATGGAATCTCCCTTACAAGAATGGCCTAGTCAGGGCACATTATGCCAGGGGCTTTGAGTGGCTTAAACAGCTGTTTTGTCTCTGGAGTGGGGGTCTCCAGCTCTGGGAGATGGGCCTGGCTCCCTCTCGTCTCTGGGGACTGCTGGGTACTTGAGAGGGAAGCTTATAGGGTTCTCATCCTCAGCACTATTGACATTTGAGGCCAGATCCTTTTTGTGGTGGGACTGTCCTGTGCATTGTAGGATGCTCATTAGCATCCCTGGCCTCCACCCACTAGATACCAGGAACAACCTCTGCCCAGCTGTGGCAACCAAAAACGTCTCCAGCCATTGTCAAATATCTTTTGGGGAGCAAAATCACGCCTAATTGAGGAGCACTATATTCACAGAGAGGCCCACCTCCAGGCCTGCCAAGGCCTGAAACCAGCGTGAAGCAGCAGGGCTCCTTTCCCCAACAAACCCAAGAACCACCCGCCTCAGTTTCAGGCCCCACGTAGGGGAAGCAGAGGCCTCGGTTTTCGCATTAACTCCCTCCTAGACTTGCTGAAACAACGTCTGCCTGAGTGGGCCATGTGTTACCCTCGACCAGGGTGGGGCCTCCCGGGGCCACACCTGGGAGCCCCACGCATTCCCTGCTGCTGCACATGCCTCCGTGCTGTGTCTGTCACCCGGGGGTGATGGAGCTTTGACTCTGTCTGCCAGGGTGAAGAGCAGACAGTGCCTTGAGATAGGTGAACCCAGCTGGACTCTGCAGTCCTAACTCGCAGCATGTTTCAGCACTGGAGAAGACCTGGTTGTATTAATCCAGTTTCACACTACTGTAAAGATACTATCTGAGACTGGGTAGTTTATAAAGGAAAGAAGCTTAATTTAGTCACAGTTCCGCATGGCTTGGGAGGCCTCAGGAAACTTACAATTATGGCACAAGTCTAAGGAGAAGCAAGTACCTTCTTCACAGGGTGACAGGAGAGAGAGAGAGCAAGAGAGGCAGTGCCAAACACTTTTAAACCATCAGATCTCATGAGAACTCACACACTATCATGAGAACAGCATGAGAGAAACCACCCCGTGATATAATCACCTCCCACCAGGTCCCTCCCTCAACAAGCAGGGATTGCAATTTGGATTACAATCCAAGATGAGATTAGTTCCACACAGAGCCCAAACCATATCACTGGTGTCAGAGCCTTGAGGCCTTGGTAAGAAGGACTGGCCATGTGAAGGCTTGCACTGTGCATTGTGGGGACAGGAGGCCATTATTGGCATCCAGAATTAGGCCGAAAGATGCCCCAATTACAAATACATATTTGATTGCTCAACCAACTCATTATCAATTTGTATGGGCCCTAGGAGATATATTACAAATTGTGCCAGCCTGGATAACAAAGTGAGACCCTGTCTCTACAAAAAATTTAAAAACAAATTAGCCGGGCATGGTGGCATGCACCCAGTTTCTTGGGAGGCTGAGGTAAGAGGATCACTTGAGCCCAAGAGGTTAAGGCTACAGTGAGGCAGTAAAGCTATGATTGTGCCACGGCACTCCAGCCTGGATGGCAGAGCAAGACCCTATCTCTTTTTAAGAAAAACAAACAACCAAAAAATTGGGGTTGTATTTTTAAAGCCAGAAATAATAAAATACGAACGTTAGCTTCCTTGTCTGTGATTGGACTCTTCTTAAGGTAAAATGTAGATACTGGGAAACGCCAGTGAACTAGTGATTCCTGTTAGTCAGGTTTGGTTGATAGCAGATTTACTTTGTTTTTCTCCGGCAAGAATCAGACTTCCAAACAATTTGTTTCCTTGGGTTCTAGCTGGAAGTGCCTGGAGCCTGCAGACAGCGTCTCTCCACCCTAGCTGCTGGTGCAACCTGTCTAGCAGGGCGTGACATGGCTGTTGTTGTCACTGCCTTGCGCTCTGCCTTACCAGTCCCAGTGAGTACAGTGAATCGGTACCTCCTCCATTCCTGTCTTCCCTCTTCCCGCATGCCCACTCAGCTGAGGTCACTTCTGCACAAGCGTGCCGTGTGTATTTTCTTATGACATGCATGGGAGGTTACCCACGGGCTACCTGGACTAGCCTGCTGGACCAGGCTGTGAAGGCTGAATTAAGCTTCATAGCGCAGACTGAGTGGAGTCAAGGATTCGGGTCGTCATTACCCCGTGAAGCCCGGAAACAGGATCAGAGGAACTGGCTCATCTCGGGGGTGCTGGGTCACGTGGTGGTTCTAAAGCATTTCCACAAACTCTTTGGCACTTCTCCATCAAAAGGTGAATTCTAATCTCATCCCTTTGAATGTGGGCCAGCGCTAGTGCCTCCCGTCGAACAACAGAATGTGGCAGAGTGACGGTGCATGACTTCTGAAAGCCAGGCCACGCGAGGCGGCACGATTTCCACCTGGCTCTCTGTGTCCCGCTTACTTGCCATGTGTCTCTGCATATCTGTCTATCTCCCCCTTGCTCGGGCTTCCAGCTGCCATGGACAGGCCTGCATGGGTGTTCCAGGTAAGGCCCTGGGTAAGGCCCTGCTGGGGCCAGCGCCACCACCTTCCAGGTGAGTGCACCTGTTTGCAGGTGTTTTCAGTCCCAGCCTTCCAGCCGCTCCAGCGGACGTCCAGTGGAGTAGGGATGAGCTGTTCTTGCTGAGATCTGTCCAGATTTCAGATTTGGGAGCAATACCAATGTCATTGTTGTTTTTCATTTTTGAATATGTTTAGAGACAGGGCCTTGCTGTGTCCCCAGGCTGGAGTGCAGTGGTATGATTATAGCTCACTGCAGCTTCTAACTCCTGGGCTCAAGTGATCCTCTCGCCTCAGTCTCCTGAGTAGCTGGGACTACAGCCAGGCGTCACCACGCCCACATAATTTTAAAATTTCTTGTAGAGGTGAAGTCTTGCTATGTTGCCCAGGTTGGTCTCAAACTCTCAACCTCAAGGGTCCTCCTGCCTCAATCTCCCAAAATGCTGGGATTAAGGCGTGAGCCACCGCTCCACACCACCATTGTTGTTTTAAGGTACTTCGTTTTGGGATAGTTGGCTATATAGCAACAGATAACTGGAATAGATCACAATAACATCAAAAAAGATTAACAGCTACCCTTAACTGAGCCTTTACTGTGTACTCAGACCCTGCACTAAGCATTTTATACAGATCATCGCATTTTATCCTTGTGGCAGCTCTGTAACATAAGGTATGTCATTAATCCCGTCTTTGAAACAAGGCCCAGAGAGATTGAGTAACTTGAGGGGTCAGTCACCTCAGGGTGGCTGATGAGTAGCTGGAGTCCAGGTTCAAACCCAGAGCCTGTGTTCTACGCGATACAGAGTGACCAGCGTGCGTGTTGGTGGAGGGGTTCATAGGTGTCCTGGGGCTGCTGACTGAGAGGCTGCAGAAGGTGTCCCCATGTAACTGCTTCAAGCTGCCTTTTAGCTTGGTGGTATCCGCTGCCTTTTAGCTTGGTGGTATCCGCTGCCTTTTAGCTTGGTGGTATCCGCTGCCTTTTAGCTTGGTGGTATCCGCTGCCTTTTAGCTTGGTGGTATCCACTGCCTTTTAGGTGACAGCAGCTCAGCCTCACTTGCCGGATCCTGCCCTGCCCAGATGCTCTGGCTGCTCTCCGAGCAGCTCCCTCAACCTTTGGTCTGCACAGCGGTGCTTCTCAAAGCAAGGCCCTGTGCCACTTCCATCAGAATCCCCTGGGCAGCTGGCTAAAAATGCAGATTCCACTATCCCTCACCAGACTTACTGAAAGAGCATCTCCAGAGATGGGACCGTGGAAGCAGCATTTATTACAAGCTCCGGTGGGATTCTCATGCCTAAGGAATCTTTAGACTCATGGCTTGGGACAAATTCAAATGCCAAGGAGATGCAGAGGGGAAGCAGGGGAGCCTCAGGCTCCTCCTCCACCCCCCCCCACCTTCTCCTCCCCATCCATCACTTTTAGAGAGGTGACTACAGAGGCTGAAAACTGTAGCCAACTCCCTGTGTGTCAATGAATGACAGATTTTGCTCCTCTTTTTATAAGGGGCAGAAGCGACACAATTTGGGAGAGCTCTTTTTCAAGCTTTTCTGAGGTGCTGGTGGATATGCAAAGTCATTCCCATGAAACTTCATGAGATAAGAGCTTCCAATGTACTGGAATTTTTTTGTTCTTGATTCTGACATCTTTGTCAACTCCGCCTGACACTATGTGGCCTTCAAGACAAGGGGAAAATAACCCTAACACTACCTTATCCCACCGAATTTCTGCAGAACAATTGCCACAGCTGAGAATCAAGATGACAGTGCTCCCTAAGTACAGTGTTTTACAATGAAAAGCCTTTGATGGCCACGGACACTCCTAATGGTTTCCCAGAGGGAGACACTGAGGGGGACAACACTGCCAGATGCGATTCCTTTGGTCCTGATGGCATGGGAGGAAACCATATGCATAACCTCTACTCTGCAACACTCTTTTATCATGGTATGTCCATAGCATCTTTCTCTTTGTAATTCAAGCCATTAATACAGAGGGATTCAGCATCTGCGGCTGTGGGGACACTCTTGGCAGCTTGCCAGAGATGCAAAGAAGCCACACACACAGCCCCTCAGTTGCTGCACTGCCGGTGCTGCAGATGGGAAAGGGGTACGAAGGTGGGAAGATGGCCCCTGTCCGGAAGCTGTTTGCAATCTACTGGGAGGGATGAGGGGTGTCCACACAAACACGGACAATGCAAGGGTGCTATGGGAAAAAGCCATGCATCTGCGGTAAACAGAGGGCCCTAGGATCTCAAAGGAATGGACATGAGAGTTGACGGGTCCTCAGGGAGGCTCGATGGAGGGCAGGTCTTGGGTAGCCTTTGAAGGGCAGGTAGACTTTGGTCGTCCGGGGTGGACTGGAGGGAGGTGCCCCGCGGCCTGTAAAGGATGGTTCTCACTCTCAGTGCTGACTCTGCACTCACTCCATCCTGAGAATCACGCCTCCTGCAAGTCTGCACTCTGGGGCCTGTTTCGGCTCACCCTTGTTTGAGCCCTGTGGGAGCCACAGGTTTATGGGGAAGAGTTAGAGACACATTGGAATTTGCATCTTCCTTCCTGGGAGAGTTGCTGTGATGGCTTTGGTTGTGGGTTGGGGAGGGTGAAAGCCAGCCTCACACGCACCCCACAGGAGGAGGCTGGCTGGGGATCACTTTGTGGGGTCCTTGCAGCTGTTGGATAGACTAGAGGCCACATGGCAGGTTCTTCTGACAAGGGTCATAGATTCCAAAGTGACCACATTTGGTGACCAAAATGGAACCATCTTTTGATTTGTTTCCCTTTGGAGATGGGGACCATGCTGGGCATTTCTCTTCTGTGGGAAGTTTTTGTCTTCTGCTGCTGACACTGTGCAAAGGCCAGGTATGGAGAGAGGTATGCCCTCTTGTTGAGAATATCATTGTAACCAAGAAATGTTCCGTGAGTGTGTGGAAGCTAGACCCTGGGCTTCAGAGAACAAAGGAACACTTACTTAGTTCCACAACAGACCCGCCCTTGTTTTGGCATCTTCCCTGCATCTTTATAGTGAAGGCATGACCTATGTGGTGGGGACTGAGCCCCAGCAAATCGCATCACAACAGCCAGATCATTGGCACCTTTCAGAACTGATGGAGCAGGTGCAAGAGGAACTCCTCCACAGTGAAAACTTTGTCACTTGGGGTGACCACTGCAAGACCTTGGCCTCTGGGAAGCATCACTGATTAGGCACTAAGTCCTTTGCTGAGTTTACCCTGGGACCATGCCTCCCAGGGCTGCTGCCTGCCAATGACCTGTCTAGGAGAGCTGGGATTCCTTTGTCAGCTACCTTGGGCTCAGGGACTCCCCAGTGGTTTTGCCAAAGCTCTCTTAGACTGCACGGTGGTTTAGGGTATTTCCACCGAACCTCCCTTCTTCTGTCCTTCCCTCCGGGTCAGACTTGCACTGTGGTCTGATGACACCCTAGCCTGCCTTTGTTCCCTTATTATATCCCTTAATTCAGGCATTTCCTTTCTTAAAATCCTTGCATGTTTAATTCCATCCTGGATACGGAGGAGCTGAACTAGCATAACTTGCTGTTCCATCTTGCAAAACAGAAAAGGGTTTGAGAGGGTCCAGTCAGGCAGCACTGGTGATGGAATACCTCAAGCAACAATTTGAAAGTGACCAAAGGGTACACATGGTTAGCACCAGGCCTCCTGCCAGCCCTATTCAGGAGGACCCTTATGTTGGCTGCTGGGGTATTTCTAATGCTCTGGGGACAGCTGAGCAGGGCTTGGACAACATGAAGAAGCTGAAGGTTGTCTAGGGCTGTTGTGAAGGGCCAGATGCCTGTTCCTGTAGTGCCTTGTTGAACCTATAGGCACTGGCCCCAATGGGCAAGAGGCCACTCCACCTTGCTGGCCAGCAGTGACACGGGGTTTACCTACTGGGATTTCTGACCTCATAAGCCTGCTGTGAAGAGGCACTGGGAAGCCTATGGGAAGAGGTGAAGGGATGGCTGAGTCATAAACCGTTCTTTCCTCCATTCTCCTTCCTTCTTGTTTCTTTCTCTTTCCTTCCTCCTCAGCTCAGTTTTTTCTCTTTTTTCTTCCTTGCTTCTTTCCCATCATGCAAATCTCAAAGTCAGACGAGACAGAAAACCTGCTCCTATATTTTCCTTATTAAAATCACATGAGTGGGCTGGTGGTCAAAGGTTGACCTTCTGAGCTCCTGTCCCTGAGGTTTCTAGGGGACATTTCTGTGATGCAGCGGGTTAAGGGAGGACTGGCTTCCCGTTGGCATGGGGTAGATGGGGGAATTTCCACTGTGAGCGCTAAAATATGCTGAGATCTAGTTTACACCACGTGGACTGGAAAGTCATGTGAATTGCAAGAGACAAATAGTTCTGATGCTTTTGTGTTGCCTTGGGTGAATACCAAGTGGTTTCTACATTAAAAAAAAAAAAAAATGCCTGGGAGAATTGGGCCAATTACTTGCTATAGATGGAGGGAAAAGTCCTTTTTGCTAATTTGAGACTATTAAAGTACAATCTGGGCACTGAGTTTCAAATTCACTGCCAACAAAATATAGGTCTTATACCCTCATCCTATTTTCCTATCACCTAACTTTGTCTTGGCCATCAAAGAGCGTGATTGCTTCAGCTCCAGAGCTCCCAAGATTGATGCTGTGCCCTGCACACTGGTACATTTTAATATAGCAGCTCTAAGCTGGAGCACAGGTACAGATGCAAGAAGGGTTAGCAGAGAGAATGTTTTATGTTCTTTGGCACAAGTTGAAGTTACCAAATCTCTGCAGGAAGAGATTGGGGTGCGAGGAAATACTTGCAGCAAGAAGAGGTAAAACAAAACAAAACAAAAACCCAGGGAATTTAATGTGGAGTTCTACTAATATTTAATACTTCTCATTTTTCTCCACTTTTTCATCAGACACTTTTTTAATCAATCGGAGGATTCCTTTCCTTTTCTCACTCCACTCTTTTTTTCAATTCTACCCTCAGAAATTGTTGCCTCCTGCAATGGTGACTTCTTTTAGTAACTGTCCCATCCTTTACAAAGTCACTCATTCTTAAGCTTTGCCATTAGTCATTGACGTAGAAAATTTTGGGAGAAGAGGTGGAGAAAACCAGATTGCTCAGCTGGTTTTTTTCTTCCTCTGGCAAGGGGGTGAGGAGTTCCCAGCTGATTTAAAGTGTGGTGGTGTCACTGTCAAAGTGTATTTTCATTGTGAGAGAAACATGAGAAGCAGAGCAGAGCAGGCTTGCTATAGCCTGGGCATGGTTGTCCGCATGGCCCCCTCAGGAAGGCATTGTCCAGGCTGGACATCAACATGCTCCCAGGGCTGAGTGCAGTCCTCTCAATAAGGGAACAAACCCACCTTCGGCGGAAAGTCCGGCAGCTCCTCGGGATGCTGCGTGCCACCTTTCTGGGGTGTTGAGTCTGGAGCCACTGCCTGGGTTGGCATGCAGGTTCACCACATCCTAGCTGTGTGACATCGGGTAAATGATTTAACCTCTCAGAGCCTCAGTTTCCACATCTGTAAAATGGGAATCATAGTACCAGAGAACTACAGCAAGGATTTAGTGGGTGAATACATGTAACACTGCCTCACAGTAAGTGTCAACTATTACTATGATGGTTACTATTTCTAAAGGAAGAAGTGTGGCCTTCTAGGCTGGGGAGCCTTGGTGGAGGTGGGCATCAGAATGGGCCACGTTGGAGAGCCAGAATCATCTGCACAAGGTCTTCTGGAGAAAATAACTTGCAAATCCAGTCTTTAATGACTCACTTTTTTTTTTTTAGGGTCTCGCTGTGTCGCCCAGGCTGGAGTGTGGTGGCACGATCTCAGCTCACTGCAACCTCCACCTCCTGTGTTCAAAAGATTCTCATGCCTCAGCCTCCTGAGTAGCTAGGATTATAGGCATGTGCCACCACACCCAGCTAGTTTTTTTGTATTTTTAGTAGAGACAGTGTTTTAACATGTCGGCCAGGCTGGTCTCAAACTCCTGGCCTCAAGTGATCCAGCTGCCTCGGCCTCCCAAAGTGCTGGGATTACAGGTGTGAGCCACCACACCTGGCCCAGTGACTCATTTTATGAGTGTCATCTACGGGCAGAAGATACTTCATAAACGTGCTCGAATTCTCATAACAATCCCGGGTGGAGGATGTGGTCAACCCCATATCACAGATGAAGAAACTGGGGCTCAGGCTGCAAAGAGCCTTGCCCCCCAGGCAGTGGAGGGGTGGGAATTGGATTCAAAATTGGCACACTATCTCTTGCCACAGCTCCTAAGTCAGGACTAGCCAGTGCAGTCACTTGGAGGCGCTTAGAGTGACTCAACTCTGGACATATACAATTTTGCACAGGCAAAAATAATCGAAGGTTACACAATGTCTTTACTTGGAAAGAGCCTTAAATGTGTTATACATAGTACATGTAAGAATTAATTCACCAGCAAATGAAGTGTGCCTTCTGGAACCCAAGGCAGCCCTTAAGAGCCTATAACCAAACCATGCATGAAGCTGGGGTGGTTAAATAGTGGATGGATTAGGGTGGTGAAGATGCAATATTCTAAGAAATCGAAATTGACATCCCACTTGTGCTGGAAATGAATAGACTTGCCATGGGATCAAGAAGGAGAGTCTCTGGGAGTTTAGCATCTCTTCTCTGGTTTCTGGGCAGCTGCTCGGCTGTCATGGCCACTCTTGTGGTTCTCTCTCTATCTCCTCCCTCCTCTCTTCCTAGGTCTTCCCCTCCCACCTCAATGACCATGTGATTCCTCAGGCTAGATTTCTCTACATGCAGTGTGAGGGCGTCTGTGTGCGGGTGTGTACACGTGTGGTTGTGTGTGTGTGTAAGGGGAGAGGCTCTGATAGTCCTCCCAACAGGGCTGGAAGCAGGACGCGAGTGTCCATAAAAAGCACACAGACGCCAGATGGCACATGTCCTTTGCATTTGATCAAAATGCCACATGCAGTGTCTTCTTGCCCTATTTCATATTCTTATAGTGAAATTGAGCCATTTGAATGTAAATTTAGGGAGGAAACAATCCTATGTTTGGTGCATTTATCTAATACAGAGGTGGGCACAGAGCTGCATTTCTGATGAGCGGGTTCCCTGACTCTCTCTGCAGCTTTCTCCCCTTCTCATTCTAGGCAAGATTTTCATAAAGCCTGGGGCCATAGCTGCACCTGGACTTCGCAATAGCATCGGCCCCAAAGTGTCCTGTTTCTATCATGGACTTCGGAGTTAGGCTTCTCTCATGTACAACCAGAGGAGACCTGTCCAGTACAATATGAAACAGTGGGGAGACACTAATATTTTAAAATTTCATGGGCAACCTTTGTATAGTACATCATAGTTTGTAAATAATGACACTGAACATTTCTAAGGTGCTTACTATGTGCCGGGCACTGTTGTGAGTCCATTACACAGAACAACCAAAGATGGGTTCTGTGATTATCCCCATTTTACAGAAACAAAACTGACAGCCAATGGACTGGGCGTGGTGGCTCACGCCTGTAATCCCAGCACTTTGGGAGGCCGAGGCGGGCGGATCAGGAGGTCAGGAGATTGAGACCATCCTGGCTAACACAGTGAAACCCTGTCTCTACTAAAAATACAAAAAAAAAAAAAAAAAAAAAAAATTAGCCAGGCATGGTGGCAGGCACCTGTAGTCCCAGCTACTTGGGAAACTGAGGTGGGAGAATGGCGTGAACCCGGGAGGCGGAGCTTGCAGTGAGCTGAGATATCGCACCACTGTGCCCCAGCCTGGGTGACAGAGAGAGACTCTGTCTCAAAAAAAAAAAAAGAAAAAAAAAAGAAAGACAACTGACAGCCAGTGAAGTTAAGGAAATTGACTAAGTTTCTACAGCTAACAAGAGACAGAGTCAAAATTCGAATCTAAATGAACTGGCTCTGAGCCCTGACTACTCAGCTATGCTGCCTCTTTTACTCAGAGTGAGGACGGTTGTCGTGTCCTTTGCAAAATGCTGGAGGCTTGACCAAGTAATGACATTCACCCAAGGTCATGCAGCCAGAGAGTGATGGAACCAAGACCCAAGGCAGATCTTTGGATTCCGAAGTCCTGCCTTTATGTCACATTCCATTGCCTCCCTTGGAAAGGGTAATATGCCTCCTGCAGCTGTGGAGGGAGACAGCTGTGGACATGTCCACGTGGAAGATTGGGCTTGGATCTCAGGTGCCTGGTGATGCAGTAGAGAGAAGCTTCTGGGAGTGATTCGTGAGCAAGAGAGAGCAAGTTAGGCCCAGAAAGCAGGGAGCTGGCAAGCTGTGACAATGTCTAGGGACAGAGCTCGATGGGGAGCAAGTGACTCAGCACATGTGAGATTGGGGGAGAAAGGAAGATTGTGGGCAGGAAGGCTCCTGAAGGATTGCTGGAGTGGCGGGCACAGGCAGTCAGAGGGCAGCCACTGGACACGGGGCATCTTGGTTAAAGGGTGACAAAGAAGGTTTCAGAAAGCAAGAGTGGCAGAGAACTGAAAATATAAGGTAGCAAGAAAATGCAGTCATCTGGGTCTTTTTCATGTGAGCTAACCCAAGTCGCCTGACATCCCAGGACTCAGTCTGCCCCTCTGTGAAATGGAGAAGTTGTGTAAGGCCTCTCTCCCCTTCACATTAGACCTCAATTCCCATGCCTGTCCACTGGGCCTGCTCAGATACAGCTCTGTGGTTTCGTCTTGAGCCTGACTCATGGGCCCTCTCCATTGCTTATTAATGCTTTCCTTTAAAAAAAAAAAAAAAAAGAAAAATCAACAATGGTGCTGCTCCTCTGTTAAATTAACAGCTCCAGGAAAGAGTCTCGCCTGCCCAAAGGCAAACTTGCATGGCCAGCGTTGGTGGTCTCTGCTCTCATCTGGCTACTTCATCATTGGGACAAGTATAAAGATTTAATTTCCAGGCCTTCAACATCCAGAAACTTCTGTTCTGGTAGCTACTAGCGACCCTCTAGGGAAATCTTACCAAACTGATTACAAGCTTTACAAACTTTATTTTAAATTGGAAACATATATTTCCCTATGTACAGATGAGTGGCTAACAGCCGCCTACTTGATATTCTGGTCATATTGGTGACTCTGAATTGCATCCTATTGGTGCCTCTCAAACTCTCTTTAAGTTTACTGAATACCCAGGACTTTAGAATGAGTCCTGGTGAGTTCCTGACACTGTTTATTGTTAAACTTTATTTCCCCCTTTTTTGGGGGGGTAGGTTAATCTCAGTTCTAAATTACAAAGATTCTGCCAAGGGAGAGGGAAGGCTAAATATTTCTTGTAGGTATATCCTGCTTCTCAGCATGTTTGAAAGTGTAAGTGGGGTGCCCTGGTCCACTTGTGGAATGATTTGCTGGAAAGGGAAAGTGCAGCTTTTCTGATGAGGGGAGACCGAGTCTCACTTTTCTAGGTCTGTCGGAAGAGAGGAGGAGGATGGGGTGGAGAGATTGGGAGTGCCAACAAGGCCTCTCACGTGAACGTTCACTTGCTTCACTAACTCATATCAGTTAGTTAGGGCTGCCACAACAAACACCACAGACTGGGGGGCTTCCTTTATTTCTTCATCATTCTGGAGACTAGAAGTTCAAGATCAAGGTACTGTAGGCAGGGTTGGTTTCTTCTGAGGCCTCTCTCCTTGGCTTAGATGGCATCTTTCCCCTGTGTTTTCACATGGTCTTTCCTCTGTGTGTGTCTGTTTCCTCCCTTTCCTATAAGGAGACCAGTCAGATTGGATCAGAGTCCATTCTAATGACCTTGTTTTAATTTACATAAAGACTCTCTTTCCAAATGTGATTATACTCTGAGGTACTGGGTGTGAGGACTTCAACATATGAATTTTTGCTGGGGCAGAGTCCAGCCCATAACAACCTTCTACCCATTAGAAATTCAGTGGGGCTAAGGCACTCTTGGAGGGCACCTGTCATTCATGCCGGGGCAGCGGCCCCCAACCTTTTTGGCACCAGGGAACAGTTTTGTGGAAGACAATTTTTCCAAGGACCAGTGGGGGGGATGATGGGGGAGATGGTTTCGGGATGAAACTGTTCCACGCCAGATCACCAGGCATTAGTTAGATTCTCATAAGAAGGACGCGACCTGGATCCCTTGCATGCACAGTTCACAGCAGGGTTTGTGCTCCTCTGAGAATCTAATGCTGCTGCTGATCTGATAGGAGGTGGAGCTCAGGCAGGGGTAATGCTCACTGTCCCACCACTCACCACCAGCTCCTAATGGGCAGTGGACAGGTAGAGGTCTATGGCCCAGGGGTTGGGGACCCCTGTGCTAGGATGTGAATTTCTCAGTTACTTCTTCTCCCAAGCACCTAGCTGAGCTCAGCCGCAGGGACTTTAGTATTTTTGGAGAGTAGACTTTGGAGAAGGATATTCTTAGGAAGGGCACCATAACTGGGAATTTGGGAGAGCAGAGGAGAAGCGGTCCGGGTTTGACTGAGCTGAGAAGCTGGTATTAGAGTAAGTGGAGGTTGGGGCAGAAAGAAAGAAGAGACGACACCATGCCTAGAATTAGGCTATCAGAACCTTAGGCTGTTACAACCAGAAGGGGTCATTGGAGATCATTCTCCCTGCAGCATTCCTGGGCTGGAAGTCTTCTCTTCACGGGGCATCGAGAAGACTAATTTCTACTATCTCCATTCACTACACACCACCCGGCAACTGGAGCTGTCCACAATACTGAATATGGAGAGGACAGGTCAGGAAGGTACATGTGTGGAGGGAAGTGTGTTTAAATGGTGGCTAATATAGGAGATATCTACTATTTGTTATCTGTTCATCACTTTCTCTTCCTTTCTTCTGGCAGCATACCCTATTTCTTTGACACCAGAAGTGTGTATGTGACCCAGGATGGGTAAATTATTTCACTGTCGTGACCACCGTCACTGTTCGGAGAGGTACACTCACGACGAGCCAAGCTGAGCTAACTTGCGTTTTCCTGCCATTTTGAAACTGGAGCTGAGTGGAAAGCTCTTCCTCTCTGGTTGGAGAGCTGCTAAAGATGTGAATCAGAGCTGCTCCCAGGAATCCACCCCAGGGAGAAAGTGGATTGGCTGGTGAAGTCCACACAGAAAGAGAAACTGAGGCCAGAGTACAGTGGGTGAGCCCTGATGGGATCTGATCCCCAGCATGGTGGTCTGCGTGGCTGCCTCCTCTTCTGCTTGCCCTTCTCTTGCTTTGGTCCCATGAACCAATGCATCCCTCTTTCGCTTGGATTTCTGTCACTTGGATTTCTGCAACCAGAAGAGTCCTGACTAATTCAGGTAGAGCTTGAGTTGCACTAAATCTTGTGAAGAATATAAGGAGAACGAAAAGGGTTGGAAAGCTGTGTTGTGAGCAGGAAGAATGAGAAAAGGAATCGGTCCCAGAGAAAATGGCGCGGTGCCATCTGATGATTAAGAAATATCAAAACACCTTAAATTATCTTTGGTCATTAGTTTCTGAACAAGAATCTTCTTCAGATTTGAGAGGAGCAAATAAACTTGGCTAAAAGGAACTCGAAATCCAAGATGAACGAGAAAACAGTAAGAAAAGACCAGCAGCATTTGAACAAGCTTATTTGAGCCCTGCTGAGTCATCCCAGTGGAGTGGACACCTTTCCATGTAATTTGGAGACAAGTTGTACTTTTGTAGGAATCGTGACAAGGAGGTGACATGCTGTAGAAGTGGAATGAGGGTTGGAGCAATTGTGGAAAGGTGTGGGGGATCCAGGGTGGAGGTCTTAGACCCTCTGGGGGAATATCACACCTTGATGTTTGCAGGGTGTTCCACAGAGCCGTTGATGACCAGCTTGTGGTTGAACCTCCCGTCTCAGACAACTAGAAATGGAGAAGCAGCAGCATTGCTCAGTGGGTGGGGAGTAGTGAGAGAGGGTGACAAGGGAATGAATTTTGTTTTGGCCAGGTTGTGTTCGAGGTGCTTGCAGACCATCTGTGTGGAGCTGTTCACATGGCAAATCAAACATTTTGATCAAGAGCTCAGAAGAGAAGTCAGGGCTGGTGAGGCAGTTCTGGAGATGGTGAGCAGAAAGGGAGAAGGCAGATGGTAAATGAGGCCCCCCGGGGATTCCACACAGAGAAAAAGAGAAGAGCAGGTGCAAAGCCAGAACCTTGGGACAGCTTATATTTGAGGTGGAAGAGAGGAGTGTGTGTGGGGTGGCAGGCTGGTAGGGAGTGTGGGGAGAGAAAGAAAGAGGGAAAAAGAAGCGGGGGTGTTCAGAGACAAGGACTGGGGGTGGCGGAAGGGAAGACAACCTCCAAAAAAGGAGGCAGTGGTCAAACGCTATAGGATGGTGCTGCTAATAAGAAAGATGATTCTTGGTTCTAGATGAGGAGGTCACTGGTGAGCTTTGAAAAATCTGTTTCAATTAACAGTGATATAAAAGTTGAATAGAAAGAGGGAGTGGATGATGAAAAATATCTCCTCCTTTCCTTACTCTCACAGTCACTGTCTTTCCTCACTTCTCATCTCTTATCCACCCTTCAGTAGTCTTTCAACAGGGGTCGTGCTGTGGCTTTCTTCCTGCGTCCACACCAGCTTCCACGCTGTCCCTGGGCTTCCCTTCCCAAAGCACAGCCTAAGGAAGAACATTCACCTCCAGTCCTGGCATTTTACTTAGAGAAATGCTGACTTCAGAGTTCATGTGAGTGAATCCTGACATCTCAGCAGCCTAGCATCCTACGACTTTCTCACTCAGGAAAAGCCCCTTGGGAAGTGGGGCTGTGTGGGAGGCGGTGGTGTGCTCCCTGGCACGCAATCAACCAAGGATGACGTTGGTGGAGGTTCTGTTGTCTCCATGGTGTGCTCCAAGCTTGCCATGGGTGTTGCCATCCAAACTAGCAGAGAGAGAGTGTGTCCAGGCAGAAACCCCTGGATGGAGGCCCAGTCACGGCCTGAGGAGGTGGGATGCAGGCCAGGCCTGGAAGTGGTGCACATTACATCACTTCTACTACCTTCCGTTGGCCAGCATTGAGTCACATGGTCAGACTTAACTGCGGGAGAAGCTGGGGGAATGCAGTCCAGCTGAGTCACGCGAGGAAAGGAAAATGTAGCCAGGCTCTGGTAGTCATGACCTTCCAGGCCTTGCAAACTCGAACCCAGTCCATTTTTCCAGTTCCATCTTCTTGGAGTTTGACCTGACTCCAAGGCACAAGAGAACATAACTTAACTGTTCTTTAAACATGCTATGTACATTCACATTTCCCCCTCCATCAAGAATATCCCTTTTTTGAGACAGGGTCTCACTCTGTCGCCCAGGCGGGAGTGCAGTGGTGCAATCTCAGCTCACGGTAGCCTCTACCTCCTGGGCTCAAGCAGTCCTCCGACCTTAGCCTCCCAAATAGTTGGGGCTATAGGCATGAGCCACTGTACCTGGCCTAAGAATATTCCTCCTCCCAATACCTACTGACTTGTTGAAATTTCACTCATGCTATAAGCTAACCAGGGGCATGCCACTGGTTTTTACAGAGCCGTCCTCCGAGTTGCAATGATTTCCTTCCTTTAGTAATTTGTTAGCTTCAGACCCTGTCACTCCTTGCCTCCTGCTGGTATTGTAGTTACAACAGTTACACACGTTCCCGTGGCCTTCTGTAGGCATTGACTGCGTACTCATTCAGGGCATGGTTAAGTTATAGTTATCTTGCTCACTCTATAATTATGCTAACTATAGGACTTACAGTCCCAAATCAGGGCATGTGGTCTGAGACGTCTTCCTGTACATGCACCAGGATCAAGTGGGTAAAATGCTGGATACCGGCAGTCTTCAGAAATATCCTGGAATAGGATCCTGAAGATGCAGTAGAAACCCAATGTATATTGTTGGTCTGGAATGGAACTGAATTACTGTGATCACTGAGTAATATACAAAGCAAGAGAAACTTGCAGGGACTTTTCAAATCATACCTAAGCTGGCTTGAGACATTTCCCAGGGCACTGGTTTACCCGGCTGATTCCTAAGACCCCAAGACTGACTCAGCCATACTGAAATGCCCAGACATTTCACTGAAAATGTACAAAAATCAAATACAGCCGAAACACGATGTTTCATGCTTGGCGTTTCGTGATTGTGCGTGACCATTTGAATTCAGCACTCCTGGGTTCTGAGATGATTTGAAGACGAACAGTTTTATCTAGGGTCTATTATGGTTCATTCAACAACTGGAAGCTTGTTTATAGCTCGGTGGCTGAGGGCCTGGGAACTGTCTGTGAATTATTTTGTCAACAAGTCAACCAGGGATGGCTGGCTTTGAGTCTGCTTTTTGCTTATATTTGACCCTCAATTATGAGATGTTAATACAAGGAAGGCATTATTTAATAAAAAAAAAAATGTTTGCAGGCATCTGTTCCATTCATGGCTGAGATTTTATTGGCATTCATTGGAGTTGAAGCAAGAAGGAACAAATGAATTGGTTGAGCTGGGGCTTGGCCTCTGAGGGGAGGGGTCTGGTGTAGCAGTGTCCTGGGTGGTGCTGTCTGGTGGGACGGAAGATCACTCCCTAGCCTGCCACCACATAGTCCTCCTCCCTGAGCTGTGTGACAGGGAATGTGGTTAAAGGATGAATGAGTCATGTGGAACAGCCACGTGGCTGGTCCTCCTTCCCCAGATCCCCAGAGCCTACGGGGAGCTCAGTGGGTATCTGTTAAAGGACGCTCCATCCAGCCCAATCCCCCAGTTTTTTCTTTTCCCACATTCCTGTTAAAATAGCAGATGTTCCAAGATGCACCTCTGCGTGCCTGTGCCTGCTCCGGTTCCTCTGTCGGGAGTGCGTCCACCAGCCCCCAACCATCTGACCCAGCTGGAATCCAGAACAGTCTTCAGTCCTCGCCAGTAACACTTCATGCTGCTTTGTACTACAACACCTGGCTAATTTTTATATTTTTTGTAGAGATGGGGTTTCACCACATTGCCCAGGCTGGCTTCAAACTCCTGAGCTCAAGCAATCCTCCTGCCTCAGCCTCCCAAAGTGCTGGGATGACAGGCGTGAGTTGCTGCATCCAGTCTGGCCTCAACCAGTTATGAACTCAGAGCTCTGGGTTCATCTTTAAAAATTTTTGTTTTGGTAGAGACGGGATCTCTCTGTTTCCCAGCCTGGAGTGCAGTGGTACGATCATGGCTCACCGTAGCTTCAAACTCTTGGGCTCAAGTGATCCTCCCATCTCAGCCTCCGCAGTAGCTGGGACTACAGGCATGAGCCACCATGCCCAGCTAATTTTTAATTTTTTTTTTTCTTTTAGAGATGGGGTCTAGCTATTTTGCCCAGGCTGGTCTCAAATTCCTGCTTCAGCCTCCCAACGGGGAATACAGGTACCTACCACCATGTACAGCTGGGTTCATCTTTAGTACCTGTAGCTGCTGCTGCTGCTGCTTTCTAGACACCAGGCCCGGAGCTTCACCTCTCTCAAGGCAGACTGCCTAACTGAGGGCTTCCCTGACCTAGGCTGCGAAATGGGAAGAGTAGTAGCCCCTGCCTCCTGGGACTGCTGGGGGGCTATGCAGGTAAACCACGGAAGAGCACATGCTCAGGGCCAGCGTGTTGCTGGGAGCCGGCTCAGGACTCCTGGGAAGAAGCAGCTCACTTTGCGCATAAATAGGCAGTGAGAGAGGCGGGGGATGCCTGCAAAGCTCAGAGCCCAGGTACGTTGGGAATGGGCCACGGAGTCATGTGTCGTGGTTGGTGGGACCCAGAGCTGCTGCTGGTTCTCTCCTGATAGCTGATGGCCACGGTGATGGGGGGCAAAGTCCAAATGGCTTGTCTGGGCAGAAGTCCTGTGGGGGCCTATCCTGGGCCAGAGGAGGTGCTGCTCATCCTCATAGAGAAGATCTTTCCTGCAAAGAGAGCTGTCCACAGATGGACCGCAGAGCTCCCTGGCCAGAAAATGGGAGGAAAGTCAAGTCTCCAAGGGTCAGGCCCCGGGAGCACAGTCACCGTCTCCTGGCTCATCCCCAGCGCTGCTGGAAGGATTGTACTGTACACTGGAAGAATAATGTAAATATTGTTGCATGCAGGGATTATTTTTACTGGTGGATGTCATGGCCCTCCTCCCCCTTTAAGAACAAGTGTCGGGTGTGGGGTGGGAGCAGATCAGATCCTGCCTGTTGGTGACAACAGCAGAGACACGGAGCTGTGGGAGGAAGGGAGGACAGGACCGGCTGAGGGGGCTGGCAGCTGGCCCCCCAATCCCTGCTGCGGGGGCTTCCCAGTGAAGTTTCTTGCCTCCTCAGCCCTCTTGTGCCCTCCCGGGGTCTTGCTGCTTTTCAGCCATCTCTGACCTGAGTAAAGGTGGGGTGTGCCCCAGGGGCGGGAGGGGGCTGCTGGGCTGAGGACTGCGCACAGGGTGGACCTTTGTATTGTGGGGCGGGGTCGGTACAAGGTGGCCCTTGCATGGAAACAATAAAGGCCGCCAGAAGGGAGTTGGCAGGGGCCTCCCATGAGAGCCCATGCCTCTGAAGAGCTATTTATAAATCGGGCACAGCGCGTTCAGCTTCCTGGGACTTCCCTTCCTCCAGGGCACGGTGGGACCAGTGCTCCTGCCCACCGGGGCTGGGGTTGCCAGGCTCCTTGTCTGGCAATGGGAGCTGCATGGTCTCAAAAATGGACTCAAATGCCACAGTTAACTGTGGCTGGCATTTATTTTATGTCAGAATACGGGGGCAAGGTGGTGGGCAGGGTGGAAGTGGAGTTTGCTTTTTTCCCCATTTGCTGGGGACATTATTTTGAACAAAAGTATGTTCAGAGGGTTGAGAGACAGCATCAAGTAAAGCTGTTTTATTGACAGTGAAATCATAGCTATTGAGGTTAACTCAGGCTGTTCATAAAAGCAACCCTGAAATAAGTGGCTTATGAAAACAAGCTGCAAAAAGAAACAAATGCGAGATAATTCTGCAGTGACCTTACAGGAAGAAATACAGTGGGCTGGGTGGCGCCCCGGACTGCAGGTGACAAGCTCTGGGCTTAGTCCCAGCAATCTCTCTTACTGGCTATGTCACCTTGGGCCAGTCACTTAACCACGAGGCCTCCATTTTTCCATCTGTAAGTTTGCTTAATCATCACTGCACTGCCAGCCTCACTGAGGTGCTGTAAGTCTATCTTGATAAGCAATATTAAAATATGGGTTTTGCCCCAGCGCTGTGGCTCATGCCTGTAATCCTGACACTTTCGAAGCAGGAGGATGGCTTGAATCCAGGAGTTTGAGACCAGCTTGGGCAACATAGCAAGACCCTGTCTCTAAAACAAACAAACAAAAAAACAACAACAACAAAAAGAAAAATGTAGGTTTTATGAAAATCCACTGCCTTTCTTGCTGGCTATGTGCACCATCTCTGTTCTACTTTTTGTAAATTGGCATCTTGCTTCTCCTGCGTCATGCCTGTCTATGATGCTGTTTCTCTTTCTCTCCAAACAGCCATTTGCTCTTGTCTCATGACTGACTTTGGGATGGTGGTGGGGAGGCTGGCTTCCTTAAGAGAAGCATGTCAGAATTTCTCTCTGCCCCTCTCTCTGTCTCTCTCTCTCCCTTTCTCTCTCCCCACTCTCTTCTCACTCTCTCTGTGGTTTGAAGGATCAAATTCAACAGAAACTCCATCCTTCCAGTTGCTCCAGCCCAAAGCCCTGGATCCCCCAGGACTCCTTCTTTCTCACCCCAGTTCAATCCATGAGTAAATCCTGCAGACTCCATCTTTCAGGTTTGCCCAGAATCCAACCCCTCCACCTCCAGAGCACCACCTCATCTGAACCACCATCATTTCCTGCCCAGATTGCTGCAATAGCCTCCTGAAGGGTCTGGGTCCACCCTCGCCCCTTCAGTGTATTTTCAACGTAATAGCAGGGTGATCCTGCAAAAATGTAAGTCAGAGCCTGCCACTCCTGTGCTGTGCTCTCTTGAGTCGCAGTCGAGGTCTGGCCCCTCATTTCCTACTCTCCTTCCTGTTGCCTGCCCTCTCCCAGTCACATGGTCCTCTGTCTCACCCCTGCACACGCCAGTGGTGTTCCCATCTCAAGGCCTTCACACTTCCTGCTCCCTCTGACTCTGCTGTTCTTCCTCCAGTCAAACATGGGTCTCTCTCTCTCTCACCTCCGTCAGGTCTTCCTGAAACGTGAGGCCCACCCTGACCATCCTACTTAGAATGGCATGACCCACTTCCCCTGTGTCTGTCTTGTTTTGGTTTTCTCCATAACAGTTACCACCATCTATCATACTGTATCTTTTCCTTACTTACTGTGTGTCCCTCCCGTACCCACCCTAGAACATAAGTTTTTGGTCACATTCTCTTATTGTGTATTATGTATACTTTATGTATAACAACACCCCCCATTTCATTCATAATATTACTTATTGTGACTTCTGTCTTCTTGTCTTGACAAATCTTGAAAAGTTTATTGTTAGTTTTAGTGAAGAACCAGCTCTTAGCCTTTTGGTTCTTCTCCATTGTATTTCTGTTTTCTACTTTGTTGATTTTGGCTCCTATTTTTATGTTCTGAATTCTAATTTCTTTGAGTTTGTTGGTTTCCTCTCACTTCTTAAGAATAACACTTAGCTCAATAATTTTGGGATTTTATTTCATTCTAATACAAGTAATTATCTATTAATTTCCCTCAAAGTACATGTTGGCTGCATCCCAGCAATTTTGATATGTGGTATTTTTATTGTCAATTTTAGATATATTAATTTTTTTATTATGATATTTCCCCTTTAACCCATGTATTGTTTAGCAGTACTGCTAAATATGTAGCCATTTTAAATTTATAGTTTAAACTTCTCATTTAATTTGATTGTGGTCAGAGTTCCTAGTCTGCTTCATATCTAAGTTCAAAATATGTTGAGACTTTCTTTATGGCTTAGTACATGATCAAATTTTTGCATATATTCCATGTGTTATTGAGAAAAACGTGTATTCTCTAATACTTAAAGGAACTCAATATATCCATGAGATGTTAGTTGAATGGGTCATAACTTGAAATTGAGTGGTTCATATTTTTAATATCCTTGCTGATTTTTTGTCTTCTTGATCTATCACTAACTGAGAAAGCCATGCTAAATTCACTTAGTTCCAAAAAAATTTACCTAATATACTTGAGGCTATTTTATTTTGTGCATTTATGTTTAAAGTTGTTGTCTTTTTTTTTTTTTTTTAGACAGTCTCATTCTGCCTCCCAGGTGGCATGAACTTGGCTCACTGCAACCTCTGTCTCCCAGGTTCAAGTGATTCTCTTACCTCAACCTCCTGAGTAACTGGGACTACAGGTGTGCACCACCACGCCTGGCTAATTTTTGTACTTTTTAGTAGAGACAGGGTTTTGCCATGTTGACCAGGCTGGTCTCGAACTCCTGACCTCAAGTGATCTGCCCATCTTGGCCTCCCAAAGTGGTGGGATTACAGGCGTAAGCCACCATGCCTGGCTTCTTCTCTTCTTGATGAATTAAACTTTTACTACTTTGTAGTAATCTTCTGGATCTCTAATAATGTTTCTTGTCTAGGAGCCTGGCTCATATGATACTAACATGCTACACAGCTTTCTTTTTGTTCACATTTGCCTACCATGTATGTCATTTTCCATCCTTTTGCTTTCAACCTTTGTATGTCCTTATGCTTAATGAGTGTCTCTTATAAATAGCACATACCTGGATTTTAAAAATTCAATTTGTTAATCACGTGAGTGGTGAATTCCTTCCAAATACATTTGTTTTAATTATTGAGATATTAGACCTGTTTTTACCTTCTTTATCTCAAGTTTTCTTTTTTTAATCTTTTTTTGCTTTTGAAAAAAATGAGTATTAATATCCCTCCCTATAAGACAAGGACTTTAGTTTAGCCATCCTTCTTACCCCTGGCCTCTTTTGAAGAAGACAGTTGTCTTGTTGATTTCCCCTCTGACCTTGTTTTCCCGAGAGAGTCCTGTGCTGGCTTTTCCTCCAGCTCCACACCAGAGAGTTCCCAGGAGCTCAGGGAGGAGGGGGTGAATGCTGAGCCCTCAGGGGGTGCTGAGCTCCCTACTCTGAAAAACAACTCCTAAAATCAGGCCCTGAATTTTGCCCTCTAGAGAGAAGCAGAATTAGAGACATAGATGCTCTTAGAATATAATTCCCTAGCCCTGGGGTTTGGAGGAGAAGGAGTGAGAAAGCTGCAGCTTTAAAATTTCAACTTACGTATATTTTCAGCTCCTCACCCAGATTGAGCTTCTGCAAGGTCTGATTTTATTCCCGAGGACACGTGAACCAGAGGCTTGAGATCAGGAGCAGAACCCCGAGGATTCCTTTCCCATGTTATCGTCTGTAGCTGCTCTTGCTCTAAGCCCAAACATCCTCCTGCAGACACCTATGTCCATAAAAGCACCCCTTTCACTCTTGGGTTTCTTAAAATGTCTCAGTGCACATCTTCTAAGTTCCCAGGTTACCTTTGGGAAAGGGCCTGTGCTGAAGATTGACAGCCCCTTGAAAGAAATCGTGGAAGTCCCTTTGTGTGGAGTGCTCTCTTTTTGCTGCCACCCTACATTCCAGCCACACTGGCCTCCCTGAGGAGTTCCACCTGCACCTTGGAGCTTCGGGCTGCCCTCAGCTGATCCACTTGTTTTTCTTTCCTTAGTCTTTCCTTTATTCTGCAAAACCGCATTCCACTCAACTCATGACTTACCCTGCAGAGCTTTTCCCGAATCATAGCAACTCTTGATCCAATGCAGTCCATCTTGACCCAGATTTCTGCTCTGTAGAAACCAGGGACAAAGGTAGAGGGGAGGAGAGAGGCGATGATGAACCTGGTCATGGCGTGTGACAGCCCCTCCCCACCTCCCCCATAGCATCTATTTCCATTCTGCCGCTCCAGGACAGTCTTACTCACCGCACTCTGTTTCAGGGGAAGAACCATTTCCTTCAAAACCCTGATTTAAGAGCCTTCAGAGTCAGGGACACAGGGCACAGTGGAAGGCAAGCATGATATTTGGGCTCAAAATAGGAGTTATAAGTGAACGTTTGAAAGAATGATGAGGAGACCCCGCCAGCCTGCTTCCCTTGCTGTCTGCCTGGAACACCGGAAACGGATGTTCTTTCTACGCATGGGGATGGAAAATTCATCCTTGGAGGGGCTGTAAATTCCCAGAGAAAACACCTTCAGACATTGATATTTTCCCAAAGGAAAAATCAACTTTCTGCTGCTTTATCATTTTCTGAAGCCAACCACTCAATACGTACCCGTGCTTACAGGACGGCCAATTTTAAGGCCCCCATATGAGTTAAATACGGACAAAGGGCTAAGGTGATCATGCATCCGACGAGACAACTTTCAACATGAGAGACTGAAAGTGGCGTTATCTCTAGAAGGGACACACCTTGCAGGGATTGGTGGAAAAAGAATTACAATAGTGTTTTTAGAGAAGAGGAACAATTTGAGAACAAGAAAAAACTCTTTGGAATTACAGATATGAAAGCTGAAACAAAGCCTTCAGAAAGAGTTGGAAGACAAAGGCACTCTCCTAGAACGAAGAGACAGAAAGATAGACAACTATTAGATAAGATGAGAAAGTGTGTTTTCTGGAGTCCCAACATCTTTCTAGAGTTCTGGGAAAAGTGAATAGAGAAAACAGATGGAAAAAATTTTAAATAAAACGTGCATGAAAACTTCCTAGAAAAGGACTTAATTTTCCAGTTTGAATGGGCTTATTATAAGAACCTGATTTAATGACTAAAAAACTTTCAGAGGAATGAAAATAAATCACAAAGAATCAGGAACTAAGATCACATCAGATTTTTCAGTAACAATGCTGAATTAATTTAAAAAATAGAATATTTCTAAAAATCTGCAGAAAAATTATTTCAATATCTTTAAAGCTTCTCATTTGATTATAATGAGGGACATGCAAAATGTGTAAGGGCGAACTCTTATCTCCTGGGCATAAGGACTGTTGTCCCAAACTGCTTCCTAAATTTTAAAAATCAGTTTTATTGGGATAGGATTTATGTATGCTAAAATTCACTAATTTCTATTGTACAAGTCTACTGTTTGATGAGTTTTCTCTCTCTCTCTCTTTTTTTTTTTTAAATTTGAGACGGAGTCTTGCTCTGTTGCCCAGGCTGGAGTGAAGTGGCACAATCTTGGCTCACTGTAACCTCCGCCTCATGGGTTCAAGCAGTTCTTGTGCCTCAGCCTCCTGAGAAGCTGGGAGTACAGGCATACGCCACCACACCTGGCTAATTTTTGTATTTTTAATGGAGATGGGGTTTTGCCATGTTGGCCAGGCTAGTCTCGAATTCCTGACCTCAGGTGTTCTACCCACCTTGGCCTCCCAAAGTTCTGGGATTACAGCCCTGAGCCACCGTGCCTGGTCTTTTTTCTCTTTTTTTGAAATAAATAAAAAATAATTCTGGTTAGGTGCAGTGGCTCAAGCCTGTAATCCCTAGCACTTTGGGAGGCTGAGGCGGGTGGATTGCTTGAGCTCGGGAGTTTGAGACCAGCCTGGGCAACATGGCAAAACCCAGTTTCTACCCAAAATACAAAAAAATCAGCCCAGGATGGTGACATGCGCGTATGGTCCAGGTACTCAGGAGTCTGAGGTGGGAAGATCACTTGAGTCTGGGAGCTGGAGGCTGCAGTGAGCTGAGATCATGCCAGTGTATTCCAACTTGGGTGAAAGAGTGAGACCCCATCTAAAACAATTTTTTTTTTTTAAATTTGAATCTTAAAATTTAATTCTATTTTGTTTAATTTAGTGTTGCCCAGGCTGGTCTCAAATTCCTAGGCTCAGGTGATCCATCTGCCTCAGCTTCCCAGTGTTGGGATTATAGGCATGAGCAACTGTGCCCAGTCTATTTGATGAGTTTTGACTAGTGGTTCTCAACCAGAAGTGATTTCACGCCTCCAGGAGATATTTGATAATGTCTGGAGACAATTTTGCTGGTCACAACTTGGGAGGGGGTGTGAGTGTGATCCTCGTCTTGGGTAGAGGCCAGGGCCACTGCTAAACATCCTGCAGTGCACAGTAAAGTCCTGCAACAAAGAACTATCCTGCCCAGAATGTCAGCAGTGCCAAGGCTGAGAATCCCTAGTTTTGAAAATATACAGTCATGGAACCACCACTACATTATGATACAGAACGCTACCATCACCGGAGAAAATTTCTTGGACTCCTTTTCAAGGGGATTAATTATCCTTTCATTTACTTCCTGGGCCCTGGCAACCACTGATCTGCTTTCTACCACTATAGTTTTGCTTTTTCTAGAAGTTAATATAAATAGAATCATATAAATGAATCGGCCCTCTGTATCCATGAGTTCTAAATCTATGGATTCAGCCAACCATGGATCAAAAATATTTGGGCAAAAAAATTGTGTCCGTACTGAACATGTATAGACTTATTTTTTCTTGCCATTATTCCCTAAACAATATAGTACAACTTTTTCGTGTACACTGTACTAGGTATTATATGTAATCTAGAGATGATTTAAAGTATATGGGAGGACGTATGTAAATACTATGGCATTTTATATCAGGGACTTGAGCATCAGAGGATTTTGGTATGCAAGTTGGGTCCCAGATCCATTCCCTACGGACTATATGACTGTAGTCTTTTGAGTGTGACCTCTTTTATTCAGCATCATGTTTTTGAGATTCGTCCATGTTGGTGCATATACCAGCCATGCATTCTTTTTTATTGCTATATATTTTTCTACTCTATGACTGTATCATAGTTTATCCATTCATCTATTGAAGGAAATTTGGGTGGATTCTTTCCAGTTTGGGGCAATTAATGATAGAGCTGCTATGAACATTTGTGACTATGACTTTATGTGAACATATATTTTCATTTCCTTTAAATAAATGTATAGGAATGGAATTGTTAGGTCATATAGTAAATGTAAGATTAACTTTATAAGAAACTGTGAAGCTTTTCTCCAAAATGATTGTACCATTTTACATGCATATCAAAACATATGAGAGTTCCAGTTGCTCCATCTCTTACCAACATTTGGGATTATAAGTTTTTAAAAATTTTAGCTAATATAATGCATATGTCATGATATCGCATTGTGTTTTTAAATTACTTTTTTGAATAATTTGTTGAATATCTTTTCATTTGCTTGTAAACCTTTGTATATCTTCTTTTTTGAAGTGTTTATTCAAGTCTTTACCCCATTTAAAAAAAGGATTGTTTATATTGTTGAATCATAACAGTTGTTACATATTCTGGATACAAATTTTTTCTCAAATGTACACTTTCAAATATTTTCTCCCATTCTGTGGCTTGCCTTTTTTTTGGTAAACATTGTCTTCAGAAGAATAGTGGTTTTAATTTTGATAAAGTTCCATGTATTAATATTTTCTTTTATGGTTAGTGGTTGGTATGTTCTGTTTATGAGATATTTGTTACGTTGAGATTGGATGTGTTTTCTCCTGGATGTTTTATAGTGTTATCTTTTACATTTAAGTCTGGGTTAACATTTGTGTATGGTTTGAGGTAAGGGTCATAGGATATCTGATTGTTCCGGCACAATTTATTTGAATATACTATCTTTGAGCCATTGGCTTACCTTGTCACTTTGGTTGAAAATTAATTGAGCATGTACATGTGAGTTAACTTCTAGACTCCCTAATCAGTTTTTTTCATCCATGTGTCTGTCTGTATACCAATAGCTCATTACCTTGATTATTGTAGCAGTTTAGTAAGATTTAAAATCAGGTAGTGTTAAATCCTCAAACTTTTTTCTTTTCCAAAATTGGACTATTCTAGGTGCTTTAAATTTTCATATAAATTTTAGAATCAGTTTGTCAGTTTCTACAAAAAATATTCCTTTGTTGAGTCTAAAGATCGATTTGGAAACAACTGACATTTTATAACTATTGGGTCTTCTTATCCATGAATATTTTTTATTTCTTCATTTATTTAAGTCTTTTTATTTCTCTCTGCTATGTTTCATGCTTTTCAGCATACACATCTTGATTATATTTTGTTAAGCTTATCACTAGGTATTTCAGGTATTTATGTGTGTATGTTGTAAATGTGAAGTTAAAAATTTTTTATTTTCCAATTGTTTGGAAATACTTTTGATATTTAAATATTAACTGTATCTTGCAACTTTGCTGAGACTTCTTATTAGTTTTAGTAATTCTAGTAGCTTTTTCATATTTCTCTGAGGATTTTCTATATAGACAATCATGTCTACAAATAAATAGTCTTTCTTCTTTTCCAATTTGGATGACTTGACTTGCACTGGCTATGCCTTCTAGTACAATGTTGAATAGGAGTAGTTGAGAGTGACTATCCTTGCTCTGTTCCTCATCTCGGGGGTAATGTCCTGTCTTTCACCATTAAGTGTGATGTTAACTGTAGGGTTTTCGTAGATTAAAAAAAAAAAATCAGATTGAGAAAGTTCATTTTTGCTGAGAGTTTTTATCATGAATGAGTGTTAAATTTTGCCAGATGCTTTTTCTGCATCTATTGAGATGATTGTAGGGTTCTACTCTTTTATTTTATTAATATGATGAATTACATTGATTAATTTTCAAATGTTAAACTAATCTTAAATCCCTGAGATAAATCCCACTTGATCATGATATATTATGCTTTAAAAATATTGTTTGATTTGTTTTGCTTATATTTTGTTAAGAATTTTTGCCTTTATGTTCATGAAGAATGTTAGCTATAGTTTTACTTTCTTTTAATGTCTTTGTTTTTAGTACCAGGGTGATATTGGACTCATAAAATGGATGGGAAATGTTCCTTGATTCCTATTTTGTAAAAATTTTTGTATAGGATTGGTATTATTTCTTCCTTAAATATTTGTTAGAATTTGTAAGAGAAGCCATCAAGACCTGCATTTATAATTGTGAGAATATTTTAAATTACAATTGAATTTCTTTAATAGATATAAAGCCTTATCATGTTTCCTATTTCTTCTTGTGCCAATTTTGGTAATCTGTGTCTTTTGAGCAATGTGACCACTTACGTAATTTTTCAAATTTATTGGCATATACGTGTTTATACTCTTCCCTATCATTCTTTTAATATTTGTAGGATCTGTGATGATGTTCCCTCTTTCATTCCTGATTTTGGTAATTTGTGTCGTCTTGCTCAGTCTAGAGTCTTAGTGATTTTATTAATCTTCTCAAAGAGTCAGCTTTTGATTTCATTGGTTATCTCTATTGTTTGTCGTTTTTGATTTCTTTTTACAAAAGAGGAAATAGTAGTGATAGTTTACCCTTTGTCTCAGTGGTGAACAATATTAAATAACCATAACAATGTTAATACTGACTGAAGAACACACGACTAATAATTATTATGTAACCCCATTTTGGAGTATGAGTGAAAGTGGAGGAAGAGAAGTAGTTTATGAAAACAATATCCTTATCTTTCTAATAGGAAGTCAATAATACACTAAAATAGATTAATCAACAAGTTGCAGAATAAACATATTTTTGAAATGTGAAAGTAAATACTGGAAGACAGAGAGGAAGGAAAGGAAAATGGTAGTATTCAGCAAGAAAATTGGGGAGTTAGGTCAGAGACTTTTTTTTGTATTGAGTATTTGACTTAAAATATGTGAATGTTATGTTGATAAAATAAAAATTAATCTAACACTTCAGTATCAGAATAGGAAAAAGTATGGCAGGGAAACAAGGTTGGAGGGGCTGGTGCCCTTGTTGCTGGTGTCCTGGGTAAAGGAAGAAACACAGTCAGTGAGCCTGGGAGAGGGTACAGACATGATCTCGGGGAATATGCCCTGACTTCGAGTAGTGCTGAAAGCTGCCTTTTATTTTCAGTTAGTTAAAAAAAATCCTGCATTTGTTTTATTCTGATGGAATTATTATAAATGTGAAGTTATAAAGCCTGTTGTAATTGAACTAGGAATTGCCACATAAATATATCCTTAACACCATATTAAATAATTCTTTACAGTTTAGAAGGAGATTTCATACACATTGCTTTCTTTAAACCTCACTTTAGCTCCGTGAGCCCAGTGTTATTATAGACAGTATAATGTCTATAATAGTCACTTTGTAGCTGTGTTTCAGCTAAAAGATCTGCTCAAGGTCACACTGGTGGTAAGTACCCGGGGGTGGACTCCAAACCCATCACTTTCACTAAGAACTCCATAATATACATAGTTGAATCAGAAAACAATTTTAAACATGTTGATTTATTTATCTGCTTGTTTTCATAACTATAACCTGATTACTTGAACAGTTGGTAGCAGAATAGAACATATATTGATGTTGCTTTGAATAGATTTGAATATCTGTGCAGCAATTATTTGCTGCATGACCTTGGGAACATTATTTAATTTATCTGAGCCTCTTTTTCTCCACCTGAAAAAGGATATTACTACCTTTCTCATAAGGTTGTTCTTCAGAGTTAACATAAGTAAAATGCTTATGACAGTACCTAGAAGTTAGTATGGACTCAATAATTGCTTAATATTAGATCATTTTTGTTAACTATACAAATAGCTAAGATTATTTAATAATTCATGCCTGCTATCTTTTGTATGAGAACAGCAGTACTGACTCACTATCAAAATGATGATATTGAGTTTGTCTGGTGAAATGCTCAGTTAAAAAAATGACACATTCATATGTGAACATCAAAGTTAAACTGAAATTACTTTAAAAATTAATTTACTTTTGAAGATCACCTTCCCAGTAATGTGAGTCACTAAGAATCAGAGTACATAGATACAAATCCTGCTTTTGTAAGATAGCATATATGCAGAGAAAAATGTGGATAAGTACATCTCAAACAGTTAACAGTGGTTATCTCTAAGGCTTGGGATCATGGTAGGGGTGCATTGATCTAATGTATTTATTGTTTTTAGTGCTTTTTTTTAAAAAATAGAAAGCATATTCTACTTTTATTATCTGAAAAAATAGGATTTTAAAAATGATTGTGTAGAAAATAAGCCTTACTGAAATCACAGCCTTATCAGAAGCGTTTGACATGACTTGCCCCACACTGGCTTCTAGTGAAATGCTCTGAGATCTCCCTGAGGATTGATATCCCACTGACAGGTCTCTAGTTCTAGGATTTCCAAAGGCACCAATGAACCATTTGTACCATAGAATTTGCATCTGGTTCCCATGTAGGAGGTGTGTTCTGTGGGGCTCCCTGGGCTTGGTAGGCAAAACATTTTAGGAATAGAGAAAATTTGTAGGCTTTAAAGAAGAGATTTCACTGCTGGTCTTTCCAGCTACGACCTATGACCGTCTGTGGACATTACTGTAGTCAAAGCCATTGTAATTAAACATATTTATAAGCAGAATTAAAAAGGGACTGTGGCTGTTATCTCACGCCCCAAGATGACATTCAAGCTTTGCTTTTTTTCAGTTATACCTGAAGTTATTTCTAAAACCAATGCTGCACTCAGTTTTAGTCTCTCTCTCCCCTTCCTGCCCATCCGGGGTCTAGCCAAAGCTCCCTTCCTCAACGACAGCTCCATCTCTCCAGGTTTTCCCTCTGCCCGGTTCTCCCGGGAGCGGGAGGGGGTGGGGAGCGGCGGCTTTGGCGTCAACAGCAGCACGAGCTGAGGTTTCCTGCCTCGCTTCGGTTCCAAGGGTGCCCGGCTGGCTGCCCAGCGTCCGGCAGTGTCCAGGGCCTTCAGACCTCACCTTTCTAAGGTCCTAAAGATGTCCTCATTCTCCAGAGGGGCATTGTCTCTACCAAGGAGGACACTTTGAAAGTGCTGGTCCCGGCTGGAGGCGCCCTCGGTTACTGACTGGTACCTGTGAGTGTAAATGAAAGCCATAGAGCCGATTCCTCATACCCTCAGCAAATGAAACCTGCCCGTGGGATGCCCTTTGGCTTTTATTTCACGAGCGATCAGAAGCTGGCTGCCGCCCTGGTGGCAAGTATGAGCTTACTGTCACGTAATGTCTGGGCAGCAGCTTATGACATCTGTATGGTTTTAACTCGCAACCTTTGCACTCCCTTGAATAACAAACTTGAAAAGAAATGACTCCGGGGAAGAATCCCCCCAATTTTTGTTTTGTTTTGTTGGTGGTGGTTTGTTTTTATTCTTTGAGACGGAGCCTTTCTCTGTTGCCCAGGCTGGAGTGCAGTGGCGCGATCTCGGCTCACTGTAACCTCCGCCTCCTGGGTTCAAGTGATTCTCCTTCCTCAGCCTCCCAAGTAGCTGGGAATACAGGCGCCCGCTATCATGCCCAGCTAATTTTTGTATATTTTTAGTAGAGATGGGGTTTTGTCATGTTGGCCCGGCTGGTCTTGAACTCCTGACCTCAGGTGATCCGCCTGTCTAGGCTTCCCAAAGTGCTGGGATTATAGGGCCAAGAACCCCCTTTCAAAGGAATTGAGAACATTTAAAAAAGATGTCATAGGTCGTGTTCTGAAGAAATGGAACCTTGTGAGATTATTGATGACAGATTCTGAGGAATTAGCTGAGCTTTCTGACGGGTCATCAGCAATGTGGGCAGGAGACAAAGGCTGTTCCAAAGTCTTCCAGGCCAAGGTCAGAGCAAAACTCGTGCATGTGTTGGGTATTTGGCCCTGTTCAAAGTTGCTTTGGCTGGGCGTGGAGGCTCACGCCTGTAATCCCAGCACTTTGGGAGGCCGAGGTGGGCGGATCACGAGGTCAGGAGCTCGAGACCAGCCTGGCCAACATGGTGAAACTCTGTCTTTACTAAAAATACAAAAATTAGCTGGGCATGGTGGTGCGCGCCTGTAATCCCAGTTATTTGTGAGGTTGAGGCAGGAGAATTGCTTGAACTCAGGAGGCGGAGGTTGCAGTGAACCGAGATCGTGCCATTGCACTCCAGTCTGGGCAAGAGCAAGATTCTGTCTCAAAAAAAAACAAACAAACAACTTTCCCCAACAACAACAACAAAAAAGCAAAGTTGCTTTGAATACAGTCCCCTATATACAAGGACTCCTGTGGGCATCTTCTGTGATGAGATAGGATGTGGCTCAGGCTTTAATTTTTATAACAAAACTGTAACTTGGATATTTTCTTCCTTTGAATACCTGGAACTTATGGGTTCCTTCCTAACAAGCCAGGGTCCTTATTTTCCGACAGGGGTATAAAATCTGGTTATTAAGAGCATATCAGGCCAGGTGTGGTGGCTGACACCTGTAATTCCAGTACTTTGGGAGGCCGAGGCAGGAGGATCGCTTGAGCCCAAGAGTTTGAGACCAGCTTGGGCAACATAGACACCATCTCTACCAAAAAAAGAGAAAAAATTAGCCAGACATGGTGGCAGGAGCCTGTGGTCCCAGCTACTCAGGAGGCTGAGGTGGGAGGATCACTTGGAGACTGGGAGGTTGAGGCTGCAGTGAGCTGTGATCATGCCACTGCACTGCAGCCTGGGCGACCCAGCAAGATCCTGTCTCAAAAAAAAAATAGTATGAAGAAGAAAAAGAGCATATTATTTGAAGTCATACAATCTAGAGTCAGATGATCAGTTCTGCTACATATCATTGGCAATATTTAACATGTCTGTTCCTTGGTCTTCCCACTCGTAAGTCGCGTATAAGAATAGTGCCTACCCATAGGGTGGTTGTGAAGAATAGTGAAATAGGGTGTGTCAGGCACTCCAGATCTTACCTTGTGGGAGCAGGTAGTACAAGGGAGGCACAGCAGAAGCAGGCTTTGTTTTTAGTTTGCTTCTTGTTAGTGATGGTAAATGTTTGACTCCTGCCAAAGTCCATTAAGAACAATGGTCTCTGAAAGTAATGATGATGGCTCACAACTGTAATCCCAGCACTTTGGGAGTCCGAGGTAGGCAGATCACAAGGTCAGGAGTTTGAGAACAGCCTGACCAACATAGTGAAACCCTGTCTCTACTAAAAATACAAAAATTAGCTGGGAGTGGTGACGTGCACCTGTAGTCCCAACTACTTGGGAGGCTGAGGCAAAGAACTGCTCGAACCCAGGAGGCAGAGGTTGCAGTAAGCCGAGATTGTGCCACGGCGCTCCAGCCTGGGTGACAGAGTGAGACTCTGTCTCAAAAAAAAAACAAAAAACAAAAAGGATTACAACAATCAACTAATGTTTACTGGTTACCTACTATGTGCATGATCTTACTCATTTGAGTCTCACCACAAGCCTAGGTGAAGAAGCCCAAAGCACGTGCCATCCACCATTCCCTAGTCTAGTCCCTATGCTTGCTCTGATGAGATGAGCATAAGACTGGCTGTGGAGAAAGTTTTTTCCCAGACCATAAGGTACCCTTATGTCCTCAACCTTTATTGAGGGTTGGTGTGAGAAACAGCCATGTGACAAACATCTCTGAAGGTGTTCTTTATATGTTATCGACTACGGTGCATTTCATTGTCTACTGGCTTAAAAAAACCCATATGTCATAAATTCCTTTTCGAATTAAAGGTTGTTTCACTTGATGGTTTCTTGTGCTTCCTTTTATTAGACAGACGTCTTGGTCTAAGGCCTAGAGATTTTGATTCAGTGCGTTTGAGTAGTGTCAGATGAGAAGACTTTGAAAATGCTCCCTCCCTTTGAGTCTGAGGCACAGCCAGGGCTGGGAACCCCTCCTGTGGCTTTTGGTCAGCTCCCCCTGTGGTCCCTGATTGTGATCACGGAGTTAAGATTTGTACTCCTTTTGCCTAGGTTTTCTGACAGGAGTTTTGCACTCTCTTCATGTCGTATCTCTTGCTCTTTTACTTCCCTTCCCTTAATATTTTTAGAGTTCATATATCATTTATTGTAAAATGTCTTGTCTGCTTTCAGCATAAAAACAAATGACTGAAAGAATGGGTGTCACTCTCCGCCTAAAGTTTCCAACAGGATTTTCCTTAAAACACCTCCTTATTCTTTCTTTGTGTCACTCTTTCACCTGCTTTGCTGTTTTTAATTAATTGCTTGACAAAATGAACATTTATTTACTTTTAAAACACACTAATGTATTCTGAAGGGAAACTGGCTCCCTCTCAAATGTCTGGAGGCATCATAATTGTGAAGAGAGACTGTTCCAGGAGAAGAAGTTCAACCTTGAGATAATGACAGGGTTGTCTGGAGAGGACCATAATGAGTTCAAAGGAAGGTGCTGGAATAAATGCAGACACAGAGGTTGTTGATGCAATGCAGAGATTGTCTCATCTCATGGCCCTCCCACCCCATTCCACTGATGTCAGTTTAGTTACATCCCTTGCTTGCGGTATGTCAACATGCAGCAATTATTTTGTTTTTGTTAACAATGATAGGACTTTAGTGCAATGAACTTGGCCTACATCCCTGAATGCTGCATTTACAACCAGCTTTCCTTGCTTGACAGCAGACTTCATCGAGTAAAAAGAGGCAATTCCAAAGGTTATTGCAAGATTACAGCTTAACAGGTCTGGACAAAGGCACCAAAGGCACTGTTGAATGTGGGAAGATGACTGACTGGGACCTGGAGGAAGCGACGCTGGCTTCAATGGGGCACTGTAGAGTAACACAGTAATGCACATGTGACCAGGTGCAGGTGTTTGCTTGATCCTATCTTCTACATGAGAAAAAGAACTTTTAAAAAGTCATTGAGTGTGAAAAAGACTTCAGGACCATCAGATTATTAAAATTATTGTACTGATGGAATGGTTTTTAAATTAAATTTTGACTAATGTTGACAAACCTCTATATTGCTTCATCTGCAGCTGATCAGTGTAAATGACTTACAACTAAGTTAACCAGCCCTTTCCATTCCGGCGGTTGATCTTAATCCAACTGTTTGTTCATAATTCAAGTGCCCCTCTCTCTGTTTTCTGATGGAATTGGTTGTTTATACTTTTCAAGTGCCTGCTCCAGGTTAACTTTCTTTCTTTCTTTTTTTTTTCTTTTGAGATAGAGTCTCGCTCTGTAGCCCAGGCTGGAGTGCAGTGGCATGATCTTGGCACACTGCAACCTCCGCCTCCTGGGTTCAAGCGATTCTCCTGTCTCAGCCTCCTGAGTAACTGGGATTACAGGCGCCTGCCACAACGCCCGGCTAATTTTTTGTATTTTTAATAGAGACGGGGTTTCACCGCGTTAGCCAGGATCCGGGTAGACTTTCACACTAGATGCTGTCACTGCCTTTTAGAAATTTACCGCTGAACTGGGATGATACACCACATAGGAAAAAGTCATTAGCAATACAAAGCAGTGTAAGTTAGCAGTGCTAGCAGGTGGTAGAAACCCAAGTTGCCAGGAATTGAGAAGCAGGCATGACCACATGGGTTGGGGAGAGGAGGGAGTGATTCTCTAGAGATGGGGCCTAGTCTGTGGGAAAGCCAAATCCTTGTATACTATAGGAACCTTCCTCTCCAGCCACAGTGGCTGTGCATCTGTGGAATTTTCCTTTCCCTCTTACCACCACACCTTTGCCAGTATCATTTCTTCCACCTAGAATGTCTAACCTTTTTGTTCGCTTAACACAATTCTCCCCAAGTTTCCAAACCCAGGTTGTGGAGGTCCTTGACTGTGTGGCTTGGAAATGTGCACTTTCTGTTGTTGGAAATCACTACCTACTATTGAATGAGATTGTGAAATGATTAACATGAACCCTAGCTGGGTTATAGGAAGAGAATTTTTTCCAGACATGCAATGCGATGGGCCTGTGCCTCCTGTTTACTCATTTGTTGTCACACCAGCCCGGTAATGTGCTGATAGATGCGAAGGAACACATCTCACACATCAGCATGAAAACCCAACCATCAGCTTATGAACTACAGAAGGATTATCATTTATTGTTTTTCCCTTGGACATCTGAGAAGGGGCTAAAGAGTTCACAGCCAAACCTGGTTTTATTGTGCTTTGCTTTATTGCACTTTGCAGATAGTACATTTCTTACAGATTGAAGTTTTGTGGCAACCCTGTGTGGGGCAAGTCTATCAGCATGATTTTTCCAACAGCCTTTGCTCACTTTGTGTCTCTGTGTCATAGTCTGGCAATTCTCGCAGCATTTCAAACTTTTCCATCGTTATAATATCTGTTCTGGTGATCTGTGGTGTTACCATTATAATTGTTTTGGGGTGCCACGAACTATGCCCGTATAAGATGATGAATGTAATTCACAAATGCTGTGTGTGTTCTGACCCCTCATCAGCCTGCTGTTCTCCCACCACTGTCCCTTTTCTTGGGCCTTCCTATTCCCTGAAATACAATGATGTTGAAATTAGGCCAATTAATAACCCTACAGTGGCCTCTAAGTGTTCAAATGAAAGGAAGAGTTTCATGTCTCTTACTTTAAATCAAAAGGTAGAAATGATTAAGCTGAGATAGCAGAAAGCTAGGCTCTTGTGCCTGAGAGTTAGCCAAGTTGTGAATGCAAAAAGTTCTTGAAGGAAATTAAAAGTGCTACTCTAGTGAACACACAGATGATAAGAAAGCAGAACAGCCTTATCGCTGATATGGAGAAAGTTCTAGTGGTCTGGATAGAAAATCAAACCTGTCATGACATTTCTCTGGGCCAAAGCCTGATCCAGGGCAAGGCCCTAACTCTCTTCAATTCTCTGAAGACCAAGAGAGGTAAGGAAGCTGCAGAAGAAAAGTTTGAAGCAACAGAGGTTGGTTCATGAGGTCTAAGGAAAGAAGCCATCTTCATAACTTAAGTGCAAGGTGAAGCAGCAAGTGCTAATGGAGAAACTGTAGTAAGTTATCCAGCAGATTTAACTAAAAGTGATGAAGGTGGCTACATTAAATAGAAGATTTTCAATGTAGAAGAAACAGCCATGTATTGGAAGAAGACATCAACTAAGACTTTTACACTACAGAGGAGAAGTCAATGCCTGGCTTCAAAGCTTCAAGGACAGGCTGCCTCTCCTGTTAGGGGATGATGCAACTGATGACCTTAAGTTGAAGAAAATGTTTATTTACTATTCTGAAAACCCTAGGACCCTTAAGAAGTGCTCTATAATAAAGCAACAAAGCCTGGATAGATAAATCCTCATCTGTTTACAGCATGATTTATTGGATATTTTAAGCCCAGTGTTGAGACTCACTGCTAAAAAATTCCTTTCAAAATATTACTGCTCATTGACAATGCACCTGGTCACCTAAGAGCTCCTGGAGATGTACAAGGAGAATAATGTTTTCATGCCTGCGAACACAGTATCCATTCTGCAGCCCATAGATTAAGGAGTATTTTCAACTTTCAAGTCTTATTATTTAAGAAATACATTTCATAAGGCTACAGGTGCCATGGATGTGTCACTGGTTCCACTGATGGATGTGGGCAAAGTAAACTGAAAACCTTCTGTGAAGGATTCACCATTCTAGAAGCCATTAAGAACATTCGTGATCCATGAGAGGAGGTAAAGATCTCAACATTAACAGGAGTTTGAAAGAAGTTGATTTCACCCCTCATGGATGACTTTGAGGGGTTTGAGACTTCAGTGGAGGAAGTAACTTCAGATGTGGTGGAAATAGCAAGAGAACAAAAATTAGAAGTGGAGTCTAAGATGTGACTGAATTGCTGCAATCTCATGATAAACGCTTAACAGCTGAGGTGTTGCTTTTATGAATGACCAGAAAAAGTGGTTTCTTGAGGTAGAATCTATGTCTGGTGAAGATGCTATGAACACTGTTCACATAACACAGGATTTAGAATGTTACATCAACTTAGTTGAGAAAGCAGTGGCAGGGTTTGAGAGGGTTGACTCCAATTTTGAAAGGAGTCCTACTGGGGGTGAAATGCTAAAAGCAGTGGCAGGGTTTGAGAGGGTTGACTCCAATTTTGAAAGGAGTCCTACTGTGGGTGAAATGCTAAAAGCAGTGGCAGGGTTTGAGAGGGTTGACTCCAATTTTGAAAGGAGTCCTACTGTGGGTGAAATGCTATCAAATAGCGTCTCATGCTACAAAGACATGTTTCATGAAAGGAAGAGTCAACCAACGTGGCAAACTTCATTGCTATCTTATTTTGAGAAATTGCCACAGCCTTCCCACCTTTCAGCAACCACAGCCCTGATTACTCAGCTGCCATCAACACTGAGGCAGGACCTTCTGCTGACAAAAAAATCACAACTGGCAGAAGGTCCAGATCATTAGCATTTTTTAGCAATAAAATATTTTTAAATTAAGGTATGTACATTGCTTTTTTAGACATAATGCTATTGCGCACACATAATAGAAAATAGTATAGTGTAAACATAGCTTTTTTATGCACTAGACAACCAAAAAATTTCTGTGACTGACTTTATTGTGATATTTGCTTAATTGTAGTGGTCTGGAACTGAACCGACAACATCTCTGAGGTATACCCGTATTTATTTATTGGCCCCTTATCTGAGGAGGGGGCTAAAGACAAGATAATCATAGTGTTAAATTAAGTTTAGCCTAAAGTGGTTTCCTTATATATTTTAAATTCCGCCTAAAGGTTTCTCCGTACATAGTGAACTGTAACCTAACCGGATGCGTAAACAGACTGTAACCTGCTCTGATGTCAGTAACCAAGTTTCAACCAATCAGAGGTGACCAACGATTCAAATCATCCTCAAATAAGGCAAATGTGGAACTGCAACCCATCTGGCTGTGTCTGTACCTACTTCTATTTTCTGTACATCACTTTCCTTTTTCTATCCATGAATCTTCTTGGACTGCGCTGCAGGGCTGGAGTCCCTCTGAGCCTACTTTGGTTCGGAAGGCTGCCCAATTTGTGAATTGTTCTTTGCTCAATTAAACTCTGTTAAATTTAATTTGTCTAAGATTTTTCTTTTAACAGTTGCCAGTGGCAGAAAATCAAAAGATCTCTTTAGACTCTAGATCCCAGAAATACCATCTGGGGATAGTTTTGGTTGGCACAACTTGGGGAGTGCTACTAGCATCTACTGGTGGAGACCAGAGATGCTGCTAAACATCCTACAATTCACAGGACAGGACTTCATAACAAAGAATTGTCTGGCCCAAAATGTGAATAGTGTTGAGGTTGAGAAACCTTGCACTAGAGGAACTTAGAAGTTACCGACTGACACCCAGTTAAGAGAAAGTTGCTTGGAAAAATTCGTCTCAGAGGAAAGGAAAACAAAATAGTATATCTGTTTAAGTTGCAACATTTCTACCATAAAATGAAGTTAAAGGAAGAGTTCGGCTCATTTGTTAAAATGTCCCATTGCCAACCCTTTCTTTCCCACCTGGCTGTTTATTCAGTGGGAGGCTGACGTTTCTGACTTTGACTAGGCTTGTAGCAATGCCAAACAAATGACTTCAGGAAAAGCGTACTCCTGAATCACTGAATCACTCCTGAATCACTGCCGAGCAGTGTCACCATCACTTTAATTTGTTTAGTTTCTCCTTGGTCAGGAGCACCCAGCTTCCCAGGTGTGAGCAGGTTAGGCAATTCTTCCTAGTTCCCATTTCTTTCTGGAGGAAATGTGGTATGCACAGGCAGGGTTGGGGAGGGGAAGGAGCACATGATGGAATCCTTAGGGGATGGTGGAACCTTCCGCTGGGATCTTCCCTTCAGAGGGTGTGATCTTGGCTGAGGGGAGGCTATTGATGAAACTTAACTGTTGTTTTACACATTTATAATACATTTATTTTGGGAGATCAGGGTTCCAAGGTTATTTTAACATTGTTTTGATGATTAATGTATAGAATTTACATGTTTTAATAGTACAAATGATTTGAATGCTGATGTGTTTTATTGGTGGGCCTAATTTTTTATCCATGAAAAATAATTAATTTTATCCATGAAAAATTATTAATATCAAGGATTTATTGCATGTCAGTTTTGTACAGACATGCTGCTATGTACAGTGTCATGGGGACTGACAGTCTGGTGGGAGAGACAGCCGAATAAAAGGATAATGACAATACTGTGTGCTAAGTGCTATGATGTGACAATTATAGGGCACTCTGGGAGCATGGTTAAAAGAGGTCCCTTCAGCTGAGACCTGAGACTTGCAGGTTAATAGGAGTTAGCTATATAGAGTATAGGGAGGGGAGGGGCCAGGTTGGGAGATGGTATTCCCTGAACAGCAGTAAACATGTTCAAAAGTTCACAGGTTAGGAAAAAAGCATGAAGAGTTCAGGGAATTTATTTATTTATTTATTTATTTATTTATTTATTTATTTATTTATTTTGAGATGGAGTCTTGCCCTGTCTCCCAGACTGGAGTGCAGTGACATGATCTTGGCTCACTGTAGCCTCCGCCTCCTGGGTTCAAACGATTCTCATGCCTCAGTTTCCCAAGTAGCTGGGATTACAGACATGCACCACCATGCCTGGTTAATTTTCATAATTTTAGTAGAGAAGGGGTTTTACCATGTTGGCCAGGCTGGTCTCGAAGTCCTGGCCTTATGTGATCTGCCCACCTCAGCCTCCCAAAGTGCTGGGCTTACAGGCATGAGCCACTGTGCCTGGCTGAGTTCAGTGGATTTTAAGAGCTATTTTGAAGATATAGACTCAGGATTCAGGTGCATATGCAGTGGAAACTTTATTCATTGGACTGATCGATATGGATCACATGTGGAACAAGGAGAGAACAGGACCCAAGAGGGACACAAACAAGAGATGGGCAAAAGAAGAGGAGCCAAGGTGGACAAAAATTGGCAAGAGAAACTGAAAAGACAAGCCACAGGTGACCAAAATAACTGCAACTCCAATATGCGAAGAACTTTGACAAATCAATAAAGAAAGAGTGAACAACCCAGTGGAAAAATCGACAGAGGAAATGAAGAAACATTTCATAAACAAACGAAAAGATTCTCTACCTTGTTGGTAATCTGGGAAAGGCTAGTTAAAGCCACAAAAGAGATACTATTTTGTACCCATGAGATTAGCAAGGTAAGAATTCTGACCATACCAAATATTGGTAAGAATGTGGAGTATCTCTGATACGCTGCCGGTGGGAGTGTAAATTAGGGCAACCACTTTGTAAAAGAATTGGGATTAAGAGGAAATATAGAGATGCATATATGCCACATGTTCACGGGAGCCAGGTTGCTTGTGGCAGTATCAAGTATAATATCAAAAAACTGGAAATAATAAAAATATTAATTGTTGGTAGAATAAATAATATATTTTTGTCTATTCATAAAGTGGGATACTATAGAGTAGTGAAAATTAACAAACTATAATTCTATGCGTGCTGTGGGCTGAATTGTGTCTCCCCAGCATTCCTCTGTTGAAGTCCTAACCCTCAGGACCTCAGGACTATATTTGGAGGTGGGTTCTTTAAAGAGGTGATTGAGTTAAAGTGAGATCTTTAGGGTGGTCCCTAATCCGACCTGACTGGTGTCCTTATAAGAAGGGGAGATGAGGACACAGACTCACACAGAGAGGGAGGACCATGTGGGGACACAGGGAGAAGACGCCATCTGCAAGCCAAGGACAGAGGCCCCAGGAGAAACTGACCCTGCCCACACCTGGATCTCGAACTTCAGCCTCCAGAACTGTGAGAAAATAAATTTCTGTTGTTTAAGCCCCTAGTCTGTGGTACTTTGTTATGGCAGCTGCAGCAAACTAATACAGGGTGCCAAAATGAATGGATTTCAGAAGTATAATGTCTTGTGAAACTTCAAGTCACAGAACACTCACAGTGTGATTCCATTTAGGGAAGATTTTTAAAAAAAGGCACATAGTTTAGGGACAGACACACACACACACACACACACATATTTAACAAAGCTTTACTTTCTTACACTCCTTTCAAAAGAAAGGAGCTTACTTAAAAAGCTTACTTCCGCTTCTCTTGAGTGTGGGCCGAACTTCATGACTCACTTCCAATGAAAAGAACAGAGCCCGTGATAGTGTGTGACTTCTGAGATGAGTCATGAAAGGCAGAGTGGCCTTCTCCTTGCTCTCTCTCAGATCATTTGCTCTGGAGGAACCCAGGTGCCATATTCTGAGAGTGCTCAAACAGCCCCTTGGAGAGGTCCCTGTTGCTACAGCAGCGCCTCTCATTGGACGCACCCTTCTGCAATGCACTCTTGCCAGAGGCCCACGAAGGTTTGCAGCTAATCAGATTCGAGCGACTGCTGGTAACTAATAGAACGCAGTTGAATCCACAGAACTTCATTGCTGACATCCGAAGCGACGTCAAAAAACGTCTAGCAGCTTCTGCCCTGGAACTCTTGTTCCCCAGACACTGCCTCTTGGAACCCAACAGCCACGATGTGAAAAGCCCAACTCACATGCAAAACCACATGTAAGTCAACCCAGCTTCAAGAAGCTTCCGGATGGTTCCAGCCTCCAGTCATCAAGCCACCCCTGTCTGAGTTTTTCCAGCTGAGGCTTCACACACCATGGAACAGAAACAAGCTGTTCCCATTGCCCCATCCAAACGCCTGACACACAGAAGCTGTGTGGGCATAGCGAAAATGGCTGCTGGTCAATGCCACTGTGTTGGGATAGTTTGACAGGCAGCTGTAGAAAACTGCAGCAGTAATCATCACATCCTCTCTTGGCGTCCTTTTTGTCTATGTCCACCCTTTCCATTCTCCTGCCCAAAGTTTTTAAGGATCACCTTCGCCGGGCGCGGTGGCTCAAGCCTGTAATCCCAGCACTTTGGGAGGCCGAGACGGGCGGATCACGAGGTCAGGAGATCGAGACCATCCTGGCTAACACGGTGAAACCCTGTCTCTACTAAAAAATACAAAAAACTAGTCGCTGGGCGTGGTGGCGGGCGCCTGGAGTCCCAGCTACTTGGGAGGCTGAGGCAGGAGAATGGCGGGAACCCGGGAGGCGGAGCTTGCAGTGAGCTGAGATCTGGCCACAGCACTCCAGCCTGGGTGACAGAGCGAGACTCCGTCTCAAAAAAAAAAAAAAAAAAAAAAGGATCACCTTCTAGTAAGTCCCTTTTGTACTAATTTGTGTCCGCTTCAGGGGAACCTTAGCTGAGACATCCCTGAACCCTGTCTGGCCTGGAAGTTGGGGTGGGGAAAGGAGCTATGAGGATTTTGAAGGAAAAGCATAGATACACCCTTGGCTGAGGAAATGTGACCTAGAAAACAAACAACTGGGTGTGTCCTTGGCTCTGCCGAAGCAGCCCCAGGACATGGGAGTGCCGGGGTAAATATAGTCAGGAAGGCTTGGCAGGTGGGAGTAGCTGGCAGGTGGGCCATGTGGCCTGCCCTTCAGAATGCCAGGGAAATTGGTTAAGGGGAAGAGCTGACTTAATTTTTTCAGGAAAGATGAACAAACAGAGGACGAGGAAGAAAGAGAAGGCAAGGCAAGGTGACAGGCCAAAGCTCTTGAGGCTGCTTTCAGACCAGCATTTCATCTGGGAGAACTGCTGATTCACTGAGTTCTTCAGCCTCCGCGGCTCTTCGTTTGGGGAGCTGCTGCCCCAGGAGGCAGGCCTGCTGGACCTGGACCAGGCCAGAGGCGGGGCCTGTGCCAGCGCACTCTACCAGCATTGCAGACACTGCAGGGTGAAGGGGAGACTCAGGGAAAAAAGGTGGAAGAGCTTGCTTATAAAAGATCCATCCTTGGGATTTGAGGGTAACACAGACATATGTGTAAAAAATTCATACAAATTTATATTCTCAAAAGAACACAGAGTAAAAAACAAATGTACATCCCCAACTCAACTCCCAGACCTCCATTTGCCCACTGCAGAAGCAACAGCTGTTTCAATTTCCTATGCATCTTCCAGAGATACTCTGTGCATATAGAAGCTTATGTGGATATACAGTCATGACCTCCCGATACATTTTCCACACATTTGACAGCATACCATAACCTGTCATGAGCTGGAGCTGGCCGTATCCGCTTACAGGAGCCAACTGTGACATTTTCAGGAATGTTGTGAGCTGGTTGTTAACATAGCGATTATTAAACATTAAGTTATGTGACCTTATAATTAATTAGATTAAAAGCAAATAGTCAAAACTCATGGCTTCCTAATGATTTTTCTACATCTCAACATTATCTATGTGTTCTTGAGGTTACTCACATCCATCGATGGAATGGAAATACCGTACGATGATATGCTGTTCTTATTTCTTCTCAATTCTGCGTTTAGTGAGGACTTGTCGGTGGCTTCAAATTGGTCATGGTGGGAGTATTGACACTTTGGAAATCAGCAAACATTACAAATCAGATCTTGTTCTATGGGGTCTGCAAAATTTTTCTGTAAAAGGCCAGATAGTAAATATTTTAGGCTTTGTGGGCCTCACAGTCTCTGTTGCAACCATTCAACCCTGTTGTTTTAGGGCAAAGGCAGTTGTAGATAACTCATGAACATGGCTGTGTGCCAGGTTTTATTTGCAAAGCCAGATAGCAGGCTGGATTTGGCTCAAGGGCCATGGTTTGCTGACTCTTGGTCTAGACTTAAGAAAGTGATGGAGAAAATAATGATAAGAAGAATTAACATCAGTGTTACGTCTGAGTTACATTGTGATGAGCACAAAAACTTCAGGAAATGTTCTTCCAGTATTCAAAAACTATCATCTGATTCAGCAAAGAAGTTGCTCGTGTCATTGACAGACAAGTGAAGTTCCAGCATACATATTTGTTGTCTCACTTCATTCATGATAATTCATTTTAATTATGAATAAAAATGAAATATCAACCAACATTCATGTTTGAACCACACACATTTGTCAGTGATAAGAGCAACTTCTCTGCTGATCAAATTGTAATCAAGCTTATTCAGAATATTATTTCAGGACACAATCATGAATGATAAAATTATTAAAAACTTGACATTGGAATTTTTAAGAAATAGCAAGTCACATTGACATTATAGAATGGAATTTACAATAGAGAGTATTGTATATTTTATTTGCAAATTGTGTACTATACTTTTTATTAGTAAACTTTGTAATTATGTACACATCTGTACACTTAGTGTTTTTATATTATTAAACATTTAACACCACAGCATTGTACATAACTGTTCAGAACTTTGCTTTTGTTCACTTCATATATTTTGAAGAATCTTTTGTACATATATATCTGCCTCATTCTTTTCAGCAACTATATATTTTTAAACAACTTCTAGCATTTTAGAGCCCCTATTTGTTTAAATAGTCTCTTAAAGATAGATATCTAGGCTGTGTGTCAACCTTTCTCCATTAGAAGCAATGGTACAGCAAACAGCCTTTTATACCTCCCACGACACACATATACAAATATATCTGTAGCATAAATTCTTAGAAGCAAAATTGTTGGGCTAAAGAGCACAAGTATTTGCAATTGTGATAGATCCTGACAAATTACTTTTCAAAGACATTGGACCAATCTATACTCATATCAAGGATGCAAGAGAGTGCCCATTTCTGTATACCTTTGTCAACATGGCATATTATTACACTTTTTTTTTTTTAAGAGACAGGGTCTCAATGTATTTCCCAGGCTGGAGTGCAGTGGCATGATTATAACTCACTGCAGCCTCAACTCCTGGGCTCAAGCAATCCTCCCACTTCAGCCTCCCAGATTGTTAGGGCTACAGGCATGTGTCAACATGCCCAACTAATTTTTTAAAGTTTTTGTAGAGATGGGGGTCTCAACATATTACCCAGGCTGGTCTTGAACTCCTGGCTTCTAGCTATCTTTCACGTTACCTGTAATCCTAGTACTTTGGGATTACAGGCATGAGCCACTGTGCCTGGCCTTATTATACTTTTTGATTTTGCAAAGTCAATGGATGAAGATGGTATCTTACTAAAGTTTAACTTGCATTTCTTTTTTTTTTTTTTTTTTTTTATTATTATAATCTTTTGTGTGTCTCTCTGTCACCCAGGCTGGAGTGCAATGTCATGGTCTCAGCTCACTGTAACCTCTGCTTCCTGGGTTCAAGCATTTCTGTCTCAGTCTCCCAAGTAACTGGGACTACAGGCATATGCCACCATGCCCGGCTAATTTTTGTATTTTTAGTAGAGACGGGGTTTCGCCATATGGACCAGGCTGGTCTTGAACTCCTGACCTCAGATGATCCACCCACCTTGGCCTCCCAAAGTGCTGGGATTACAGGTGTGAGCCACTGCAGTGGGCTCATTTTTATTTTGATTTTTTCCCCTATCCACTAGACAACCAGGGAGAGCTTACATTTCATTTGTTTTGAGGGAGAATGAACACTTTTCCTGTGTTTAATACCACTTGTGTTATCAGCCTTGTCAACTATTTATAGTTCATTTTTTATTGTGCTTTCCTACTAATATGCAAGATTTCTGTATGTTCCCCAATAGAATATAAACTCCATGAAGCAGGGAATTCTAATTGTTCTGAAGTCTCAAATGCTTGGAATGGTGCCTGGCACATAACAGTCGCTCATTAAATATTTGTTAATAATTAATTATTATGGGATTTAGCCCCTTGTCTATTGGGTATGTTGCCTTATTATCTCCCAGTTTGTCACTCGTCTTTTACTTTGTGGCATTTTTTTGTCCTTTCAGGAATTTTTAATTTTTAGATCGGCAAATTTAAAATTTTTTCTCTATGGCTTTTGTACCTTGGTGTCTTATTTGGAAAGGTTCTTTTCTTCCTCTCTCTCTCTTTCCCTCCCTCCCTCCCTCCCTCCCTCCCTCCCTCCCTCCCTTCCTCCCTCCCTCCCTCCCTCCCTCCCTCCCTTCCTTTTCTTTCTTTCTTTCTTTCTTTCTTTCTTTCTTTCTTTCTTTCTTTCTTTCTTTCTTTCTTTCTTTCTTTCTTTCTTTTCTTTCTTTCTTTCTTTCTTTTCTTTCTTTTTTCTTTCTTTCCTTCCTTCCTTCCTTCCTTCCTTCCCTCTTCCTCTCTTTCCCTCTTTCTTTCTTTCTCTCTTCCTTCCTTCCGTCTCTCCCTCCCTCTTTCTTTCTGTTTCTTTCTTTGTTTCTTTCTTTGTTTCTTTCTTTCTTTCTTTCTTTCTCTTTCTCTCTTTCTTTTTCTTTCTTTTTTCTTTCCTTCCTTCCCTCTTTCCCTCTTCCTCTTTCCCTCTTTCTTTCTTTCTCTCTCTCCCTTCCTTCCTCCCTCCCTCCCTCCTTTCTTTCTTTCTCTCTCTCTCTCCCTCTCCTTCCTTCCTTCCTTCCTTCCTTCCTTCCTTCCTTCCTTCCTTCCTTCCTTCCTTCCTTCCTTCCTTCCTTCCCTCCCTCCCTCCCTCCCTCCCTCCCTCCTTCCCTCTTCCTCTCTTTCCCTCTTCCTCTCTTTCCCTCTTTCTTTCTTCCCTCCCTCCCTCCCTCCCTCCCTCCCTCCCTCCCTCCCTCCCTCCCTCCCTTCCTTCCTTCCTTCCTTCCTTCCTTCCTTCCTTCCTTCCTTCCTTCCTTCCTTCCTTCCTTCCTTCCTTCCTTCCTTCCTTCTTTCCCTCTCACTCTGTCTCCCAGGTTGGAGTGCAATGGCGTGATCTCAGCTCACTGCAACCTCCACCTCCCAGGGTCCGGCCATTCTCCTGCCTCAGCCTCCCAAGTAGCTGGGACTACAGGCGCCTGCCACCATTTTTGTATTTTTAGTAGACACAGGATTTTGCCATGTTGGCCAGGCTGGTCTTGAAATCCCGACCTCAGGTGATCCGCCCACCTCAGCCTCCCAAAGTGCTGGGATTACAGACGTGAGCCACCGTGTGAAAAGTATTCATTTCTAGAAAAAAACAAAAATTCTCTGTTGTGACCTCCTAGGAATTTATAGTTTGATTATTTTTATATTTAAATCTTTGAAACATCTGGAAATTCTGTTAGATAAGTGATAAAGTGGCATCAGATATTATTTTTCCATTTGGCTGCCCAGTTGTTCTGAGATACTCATTGAAATATCTCATTTCCCCAGGGATTTAAATTCCACTTGATCATACATTGAATTCCCATATGTGGGTGGTCTATTTCTAGTCTCTCTATTGCTCCGTCTGTGTATTCATATGCCAGCACCAAGCTGTTTTCATTATTAATGCCTACTCTCTTACATGTTGTTTACAGCATCTGAGTGAGCAAACTCATGTAAGTATCAGTGTGGTTAACCCGTCTTTGGCTTTAGGCCTACACGTAAAATACATCTGAAGTACTTTCGCAGGCATTCATCTCACTTGAGTTTTATGATACCTCTGAGGAGCAGGTGGTAGAAGTTGCCCCCTTTTGCATATGAAGAAGTTGAAGCTCAGAGAGGTTGGGGGACTTCTGCCCATGATTGTTCACTTAATAGTTTATGGAATGGATACTAAACAAGCTCTTATTCTTCCTTGTAATAAAATGTTGATTCATGGCAAAATGCTTTAATAAACAACTAAGATAAAAATTACTCTGAATCCTGTAACCTAATCAGATGACTGATTTATTTCCATATATATTCCTTGTTCTTACGTATTGACTCCCAGGCTGTCTTCTTCAGCTCTTATGAAGAAGCTCAGGTGAGTTAATGTCAGAGAGCTTTGAAAAATAGGCTAGGCACAGTGGTTCACACTTGCAAAACCAGCACTTTGGGAGGCTGAGGTGGGTAGAATCACTTAAGGCCAGGAGTTTGAGACCAGCCTGGCCAACATGGCAAAACTCCATCTCTACTAAAAATACAAAAATCAGCCAGACGTGGTATTGCATGCCTGTAATCCCAGCTATCCCAGCTACTTGGTAGGCTGAGGCATGAGAATCTCTTGAACCCAGGAGGCGGAGGTTGCAGTGAGCCGAGATTGCGCCACTGCACTCCATGCACTCCAGCCTGGGTGACAGAGTGAGACTCTGTCTCAAAAAATAAATAAATAAATAAATAAATAATAATAGTAATGACCTGTATGTTGAGATATTGGTAGCACATCTCTTAACAAATAGTATTGGCTCCATAAGTGATAGCCATTATTTATATTTGTATTTGTATTCTTATCCTTTGATTAAGAACATGAGCTGTGAAGTAAGACAGACTTGAGTTCCAGTCTGTACTCTTTCATTCGTTAGCTGGGTAACATTGGACAAGTTGCTTTACCTTTCTGAGCCTTGGATCCCTCATATGTAAAGTAGGCCTTGTCATAAAACCCTCAGGGTTTTGTGATGTTTAAATGAGATAATGAATGAAACCTGCCTCAGCATAGTGTCTGGCACATGGTAAACTCTTAATAAATATTCGTGATTTCTCATTGATTATTTTCTTCTGAGAATCCTAAACTTATTTCCTCATAAATGGGGGACTGTCCCATGGTTTTTTTTTGTTTTTTCTTCAAGAAAACTAGGTATGGTTAGTTCTTCAGCTATACTGTATTCACTGATATATTCTCGTGTACCTAATGACTGTCTGCTGCTTTATCTGAAAAAACAGAAATAAAAATCGACACAGGCTGCTTACTTTAATTTAGATTCCTTTTATTCTTGCTAAGTCCCACTGGATCTGTTAGCATTATTTGCTAAGAAAGGGTTTGTGAAATAAATTAATAGTGTAAACAAGACTCAGGCAGAGTGCTGAAAATAATTAAGGGAACTATTTCTAAGCAAGCTTAAATACTTTAGCAGCACCTTCTACATACAGACAATGTATCTGAGATCTCTGCACCACTCATCTCCATTCTTGAACTAGTAATCACAGTGAACTCTGTAGCACTCTCTCTCCGCACTCAGTGTGAGTCTGAAGGCAGGTCCAGCCCTGTCCATCTCCATTCCCTGTGTGCCCAGTATGGCAAATCTGCTCATGGCTAGTGCTCAGAACATGTGGAAATAACAAATATGTCCGAAGAACTCTTGCTTAGAGGCACTTGGTTATTCTAGATCAACTGATTGATTTATCTTTGACAGCTGGCTGGACATTCCCAAATGGTCTGTGGTCCCCTCAAATTCAGTTATGTGCATCGTTTTCATTTATAAAATTAGCTCCTCACCCCAGTTTCCCTTTTTTTTTCTTCTCCTGGCATCATCATTTTTCCAGGCTAAAAACTTGGAGTTGGCCATGTGTGTTGGCTCACACCTGTAATCCCAGCACTTTGGGAGGCCGAGGCTGGAGTATGGCTTGAGCCCAGGAGTCTGAGACCAGCCTGGGCAACAGGCAAAACCCCATCTCTACAAAAAATACAAAAATTAGCCAAGTGTGGTGGTGTGTGCCTGTAGTCCCAGCTACTTGGGAGGCTGTAGAAAGTAAAAAGTTTCCTCTTCAAAGTTTCCCTTCTTGTTAAAGAATAAATCAGGAATGTTAGAAAATAGTTTCTTTTAAAGACTAACTTCCTTCAAGCCTCCTTGCTTTGTGCTAATAACTCTTTGTTAAGACCTATCCTATGTAGCTGCTAGATATAAGGGAATAAGTACATTCTATGTCCTTATACTTTAACCAAGATATTTGTGCTGGACATGCTCATAGGCACGTTCCAACTCACAGCCTATGCCCCTTCCTTATTTGGAAATATTATTACTTTTCTAAGTCCTCTCACAAGCAACTTCCTCTTTTCCTTTGTTCTCTATTGCCTTAAACTATTTAGGAAAGTTTTAAATTATTAGCCTGTTGGGTTTCATTTAGATTGTGCAGTCTGGCTCCAGCCAATGGAGACAGGACACAGTAACAGGGACAAACTGCGTAAGGGATAAAAATTGCTTCCCTCCTTTGTTCAGGTGTGCTCTTGCCATTGTTCCATCTGCAAGGAGCACCCTTTCTGCAGAAAGTAAAATTGCCTTGCTGAGAAAACTTTTTGTCCAAATGCTGATTTTTCCTTGCAGTACCAAGGAACAAGCATTCTGTTTCTAAATAAACATTTTACTTAGAGGCTAAGTTAGGAGGATTGCTGGACCCTGGGAGTTCAAGGCTTTGGTGAGTCATGGTCATGTCACTGCATGGCAGCCTGTGCAACAGAAGGAGACCCTGTCTCCAAAACAAAACCCAAACAAAACAGAACCTTGGAGTCCTGTTTGCTTTCCTCTTCCCCTTCTTCCTACAAGCCACCCAGTCCACTGTGCTACCTTCCAAACATCTGTTGTCTCTGTCACCCCCACTCACTGGATGGCATCCTTTGGTCTAGGCTCCATCACTTCACACTTGGTGCTGAAATGATCTCGCTGTCTTCAGCAAAGACCCCTTCTAATTCTACATTATTTTTATATCAGATGATAATACATTACATTTCCTTTCTTTGGAAATTAAAAGGTGAGCAGTCCCCAAAGAAATGTGTAAGAAAAAAGGGTGTTAGTTTCCTCTCAATTCCCCTCCAGTTCCACTTCCTTAAAGGTAATCAGTGTTCACACTTTCATGTGTATTTTTCCGTATTCTCCTCCATGCTTATGTATAGTTTTTTAAAAAATGGGTCCTATAGTGCATGTGATCCAATGGAGAAAGGACGATTCTTTCAAGAAATAGAACTGGAACAACTGGATACCACATAGGAAAAATAAACCTCTATCCTTATCTCGCATTATACACAAAAATTAAAATGAAATTGATCACAGACTTAAAGGTAAAACTGGGCAAAGATTTTTTGGAACACAAAAAGCACCAGTTATAAAATAATTAAAAAGTTGGGCCTTATCATCAAAGTTGAAAACTCCTCTTTGGAAAAGCACCATTAAGAAAATGAAAATGTAGGCTGGGCGTGGTGGCTGATGCCTGAAATATGAGCGGTTTGGGAGGCCGAGGCAGGCAGATCGTTTGAAGCTAGGAGTTTGAGACCAACCTGGCCAACATGACGAAACCCTGTCTCTACCGAAAATACAAAAATTAGCTGGGCTTGGGGGCACATGCCTGTAATCCCAGCTACTCCAGTAGCTGAGGCATGGGAATCACTTGAATAGCGGAGGCAGCTTGCAGTGAGCTGAGATTGTGCCATTGCACTCCAGCCTGGAAGACAGAGTGAGATTCTGTCTTATTACAAAGAAAAAATGAAAATGCAAACCTCTGACTTTAAGAAAATATTTTGCAATACATATATCTAAAAACTTGGCTCAAGAATATATAAAGAACTCTTGCCAGGCATAGCAGCTGATACCTATAATCCTATCAATTTGGGAGGCCGAGGCGGGCAGATCACCTGAGGTGAGGAGTTGAGATCAGCCTGGCTAATGGGTGAAACCCCGTCTCTACTAAATATACAAAAAATTAGCCAGGTGTGGTGGTAGGTGCCTGTAATCCCAGCTACTCAGGAGGCTGAGGCGGAAGAATCGCTTGAACCTGGGGGATGGAGGTTGCAGTGAGCTGAGATTGTGCCACTGCACTCCAGCCTGGGTGACAGAGTGAGACTCCATCTAAAAAAAAATAAAAAATAAAAAATAAAAAAAAGAACTCTTACAATTCAACAGTAAGAAGACAATCAATCTAATTTAAAAATAGGTAAAAGAGTCAGACAGTTCACAAAAGATATTCAAAGCTATAAATGTGAATATAAATTGCTGATAAGTACAAATAGATGCTCAGCATTAGTTTTCATGTCAATGCAAATTAAAGTCACAATGAGATACCACTATACATCTAAATAAATGGTTAAAATGTAAAAGACTGACAATACCAAGTGTTGACAAAGATGTAGAGCAACTGGAAATCTCATGCATTGCTGGTAGGAGAATTGTTTGACATTTTCTTATACAGTTAGACACACACTTAGCATGTGACCCAGGAATTTCTCTCACAGTTACCCAAGAAAAATGAAAAAACATGTTTGCACAAAGACATGTACACACATGTTAACATCAGCTTTATATAACAGGTAAAAACTGAAAACAACACAAAGGGCATCCACTATATGATTCCATTTATATCAGATCCTAAATTAGGCAAAATTAATCTATAGGGACAGAGAGCAATTCAGTGATTTTCTAGGACTGGTAGGGAGATTAACTGCAAAGAGGTACAGAGGAAAAATTTTGGGTTATGGAAATGTTTGGAATCTTAACTGTGGTGGTGGTAAATTGATATATGTATTAGTTAAAACTCATTGAATGGTATGCTTAATGGACGTATTTTATTGTATGACAATCATAACTTAAAATCTCTGTGTGTGTATGTGTGTAACAAGAACCTGCTGTTTATGTGATTTTACTTTTTTTGCTCAACAATATATCATGGCTGGGTGCAGTGGCTCATGCCTCTAATCCCAGCACTTTGGGAGGCCAAGGTGGAAGGATGGCTTGAGCCCAGGAGTTCCAGTAGCCTGGGCAACATAATGAGACCTTGTCTCTCAAACAAAAACCAAAAAACCCAAAGCCAAGAACAGCTAATATATCATAGACATCGCTCTGGGTAACACAGAGAGACCTCACCCATTCTTTTTAATAGTTGCATACTATTTCATAGTATGGATACATTCTTTGTGATGGATATTTAGAATTTTCCCTTTTTCTTAATACAAAGGGCACACACTATATGATTCCATTTATTATTTATTCCATTATTATTATTGCAGTACACAAAATGTACTGCAATAAGCACCTTTGTATGTATGTTCTTATATGCTAGGGTTTTTATTTCTGAAAGTGTGGATTTTTCAAAGGTTGCATTGCTGGTTCAAGCGGGTACGGGCATTTAACATTTTAACAGATGTTGTAAAATCCTGCCCTTTTCTTTGGATATTTATATTTTATCTTCAGTAAATCAACTGTTCATTTCTTTTGACAAATTTTCTGCAGGGTATTCTTTTGAAAAATTCATTTTTTTCTATCAACATCTCAGCAGAGCTCTTTGTGTATTGCCTATTTGGTTATTAGAAAATTATTTTTGTAGCCTTCTCACCCATCTTTTTATTTAAGGGACACAATGTGGTCATTGAACGAATCTCTCTGAAATAATTCCTAAGGCTTAGCACTCTTTAAAAGCAAAGCCTCACTGGAAATTTATAAACTGTTAAGAATTATCAGATGAGCTGGGAGTGGAGGCTGAGGTGGGGGATCACTGGAGGCTGGCCAGGAGTTCAGGGTACAGGGAGCTGTGATTGTATCAACTGCACTCCAGCCTGGCCCACAGAGCAAGATCCTATCTCAAAAAAAAAAAAAAAAGTGAACAGAAAAGAAGTCTTCACTTTTTGAGTTTACATAAATTTCTAAAAATTGAGATGTGCCTTTACCTAAAAATAAAAATATTCAAAGAAGGTTAGAAGAATTACACTATATTCAATAGTATAGTTGCTTAAATGTAGTATATTGGTTCCTTTTAGAATTAAAAAACTAAGAGGGCATTGCCACATGGCACCAATGCTAGATCAATGTCACTCCAATTTGACTGGGAAAACGTTGTATTCATTCATAATGGAATAAAGTTCCAATATTTCACACTGCATATTTCTTATGCCTCCACAGCTCCAAAATCTAGTTGATCTTTTTCCATTTTTGAGTTGGAGGATTGACGGGCCCCTAAAACTTTATTAATGGGAGCAATTTTTTTCACAAAATGTACTCCAACCCATTAGAGAATCTGGCAGTTTCTAGAATTGGTCATCCATAAAAATCCCAATGGGATGTAGATGCGTCGTAAGACTGGAAGAAAGAAGTGCTGGAGTGCAGACTGTTTTGTGCATTGAATTAGTCTAGGATTATGAGATGTGATCCTTTCACCATGAAGAGGGGGTAGGTCTTTCTTTCTTTTTTACCGTATGCCCAGGAGGCTTCAGGTCCTGGTGCACATGGAAGCTGGGCCTTTTGTATTGCCTCATAAATGACCCTCCTTCCTTCCCGACCCCATGAAAAAGGTGGTGCTTCCCCTCCCTGCCCAGCCTGCTGTGTGAGACTTGAGTGTGGCCACCTCAGTTTTCCTTCCCCATGTGGATAAGACCAACCCAGCACCCTGCCTCCATTCTGGGTGACAGGTCACAGCTAAGAAACCACAGGGGACAACCTCCAGTCCACTTTGTACACTGTTCCAGACCTGTCTTTCTAAAACTTTCTCTTAAACTACTTCCCTTCCAGACTGTTAGCAAGCTTCCCACCATCTTCTGCATAAAGAACAAACACATATCAGAGAGCTTTATAAGCTGGTCCCCAGACTGGCATCCACCCTGCCCCACAGACTGGGCAGCCCTCCCTGCCTCCGACAGCCATTCTCCTCCTCCCAAGTCTGCTCAGCAGCCTCCTGCCAAGAGAGGCCTCTACTCCTTAACACTTCACCCTTGTCTCCCTGCCTTTTGTGCCCTAGATCAGGGTGTGCTTGTGCAAAGACATCCCCGATCCTTCTAGGTCTATGCTGATCTCTCTTGCACCTGATCTTCCTGAGGATCTGTGTTAGTTTTTATCAAGGCTTTACATGATGTGTTATCTTTTGGAATTGCCTTTTGTGAGCATTTGTTTCTTTTCTCTGCATTAGCATGTGGTGTGCGCTCAGTGGCCATGTCAGATGTTCCTCCTTCTCCCCTCCTTGTCCTGAACGCCTGCAGGTAGCTCCACAATGGCCCGTTTCATCAAAGTATATGCCCATATTTGTAAGCAAGAACACTGCATTCCTTCATAAAAACGTAGTAATTCAGATTAAGTAATTCAGACTTGCTTGCTCCCAGTTGTTCTGAATTCTTGTATTCAATTATTCAGCATTTTTGAGATCTTTCTAGTTGCAAGGTACTGTGCTATGTGTGGTGGTGGTGGGACCTAATGGCAAGCAAAAAACAAAACAAAGAAAACCCCAAAAACAAACCATCAACCCCCCCACCCCAAAACACAGTGCCTGGTTTCTTGTGGCTAAATGTCTCGTGGCCTCAGAGAACGACACCAGAAGTGCAGGCTTGGCTAGAGTGGGAGATGCCACGTGATTTTGTGAGAGCCTCAGAGAGGAGATTGCCCCATTTGGGAAGGTGGTGGAAGGCTTCCCTTGGGAGGCAGTCATTGCCCTGTGGACTGAAGGAAGCTAGGAGTTAACCAGCAAAGGTGGGAATGGAGAAGGAAGGGGAGGATTCCAGCCAGAGGGATGGTGCTGGAAGAAGGAGGCCACAGTCAGAGAAGGGGAGGAGGTTCCAGAGATGGATGGGGATGGGTGGGGTTGCACAGTGGGGTGAGGCCAGACCTGTAAGGTTTTGTAGCTCATGTGAAAAGCACTGGATGCCAATGGATGATTTTTTTTTTTTTTTTTTGAGATGGAATCTTGCTCTGTTGCCCAGGCTGGAGTGCAGTGGTGTGATCTCAGCTCACTGAAACCTCTGCCTCCTGGGTTCAAGTGATTCTCCTGCCTCAGCCACCCTAGTAGCTGGGACTACAGGTGCACGCCACTCTGCCTGGCTAATTTTTGTACCCTTGGTAGAGACGGGGTTTCACCATGTTGGTCAGGCGGGTCTCAAACTCCTGATTGCAGGTGATCTGCCCGCCTAGGCCTCCCAAAGTGCTGGGATTACAGGCATGAGCCACCGCGCCAGGCTGCCAATGGATGATTGTAATGGGGGGACTGGAACACCCTTTTGGCACTGGGAAAAGACCACCCTGGCTGTTGTATGAAGAATGGAAGGGAGGGCACGGGGGGAAGGCAAGGAACCCAGTTAGGAGGCTACTGCAGCGGTCCAGGTGAGAGATCATGGATGCTCATGTTAGGATGGCAGAAAGATGAAGAGAAGAAGCTTCGTGATTAACAATTAGCAGGGCATAGTACTGAGTTGAGGTGAGGGAGAGAGGAGTGTATACAGGTGCTGAGGTTTCTGAGGAGCAATAGCGGGGTGGATGGTGGTGGCGTTCACTGGCGTGTAATGCTCACTAATAGAGGTCCAGACCTGGGAGGACATGAGCATGACTTTGGTTTTGGACATGTCAACTTGAAGAGCTTTTGTGATATCTGCAGCAAAAGATGCTGATACTCTACCACAGCTGTTCTCCCCTTATTCTTTTAATGAGAAGTCCTCCTGAATTTAACTGGAACCCCTGTTCAGTTAGAGACATTTCCTAACCTTCCTTGCATTTAGATGTGTCTATGCAATTGACTTCTGGCCAGTGTCCCCGCCCCCCTGCCTCTTCCCCTTCCTGCTGACTGGGATGCAAATGTGGCAATAGACATTGTCATGGTCTTCTTGAATCCAGAGCTAGGAACCTTGTATTGAGGATGGCAGAACCCCTCCCTCAGCTTGGGCCTGCCTATTGGTGGACTGTGATGTGAGAGGGAAATGCACTTCTACTTTTCTTAAGGCATTGTATTTTTGGGTCTCTTTGTACCTCAACCCATACAGTATCCCGGGGAGATGTCAGGAAGGCATTTGTATATGTGGACCTGGAGCTCAGAGAAGAAATCCACACAGGTGATATGAATTTGAGAAATCTTGACCTGTAGGAATCATGAAAGCCATGACTGTGGATGAGATTGTCTAGAGGGAGAGATTACAGAAAGAGGAGAAGAGTGGTCTGGGATAGAGCCCTGAAGAATTCATACATTTAAAGGCTGGGCTTGGGGAAGACAAGTGATCAAAGAAAACTGAAAAGGCTCAGCTAAAGCAATGTATGGAAACCCAGGACAGAGCAGGCTCACGGAGTCCACAAGCAAAGAGTGCTTTAAGAAGGAGGGAGCAGTGAGCAGTGCTGGACTTAACCAGTGTCCTTTAGTGAGCTTTCACTGTACGTTGGCCAGCTTGGCCAATGATAGATGGAGTGTTCTTGTCCAACCAAGGGCTTGTTTGCTAATGGGGGTTATTATTGGCTAATGCAACTTTTTGCTAAACTATTGGCTAAAAACTGCACATCTCTGGCAAGAACACGGGGAGATCTAATTATTATTTCTCAATCCAATTTTCATGATACATTATCCAGAAACGCTAAAAGTTGTCAAACTCAGCATGATGCTTCATATGAAACCCGAAACAACTCTAGGTTTTTTTTTTGTATCATTTCTCTAGGTTCTAAAAATTCATTTTTTTGAAAATTTAAACTTTTAAAATTGTGGTAAAAAAAATCATATAAAATTTACCATCTTAACCATGTTTTTGTGTTTGGTGTACTCACATAGTTGTGAAACAGATCTCCAGAACTTTCAGTCCTACAAAACTGTAACTATTCCCATTAAACAACTCATCATCGCCCTTCTTCTCAGCCCCTAACATTCCCCAGGCTCCTTTCTGTCTCCAAGAATTTGACTGCTCTAGGAATGCTATATAGCTGGAATCATTTATATTTGTTCTTTTGGGCCTGGCTTATTTCACTGAGCATAATGTCCCCAAGATTCATCCTTTTGTAGCACGTGACGGGATTTCCTTTTTTTTAAGGTTGAATATCCTTCCATTGTATGTACATATGTAGGGTAAACATACCTGAAAGCAATAATTCAAGCATACCCTGAGAATGACTGTGTGGCAGATGCCCCTGAATGTGTGTTCTGAACTAGGGAATCTGGGTGTGGCCAACCTGGAGATTTGTTCTTTGTCTATGAGGGACATCTGAGCCCCCTACCCGTCCCATGGAACTTGGGCCATATAGAGGATTGATGTCCTAAGTTTTGGGTTAGCTGAAGGTTGCCAGGTAGAAGTCATTAAGGGAAGGGTATTCAGTGAAGATGCTGTGTAAACTGCATGCTGTTTGCAAGGGGATTTCCTGCAGATATGGGGCCCAGCCTGCTGCCACTGGACTGTTTCTGTATGGAAGGGGGTTCTCCCGTCCAGCCCGCTGCCACTGTATGTAAACCACAGATCTCGTTTGCTGGCTCCAGGTCTATTCTTTGGCCTCTTGACCCTGGTGGCTTCCCTACTGAGGTTAATAGGGGTTCGGCACAACAACGTGCCACATTTTGTTTCTACAAATTAATTTTAAAAGAATTCGCCTTCCAAACTCTTATTCCTCTGTTTAAGTTTCTTTTGGCCTTGTCTACCTAGAAAGCAATACAAAAGAGATGGCAAATTGGCTGTCAACTTTCCTTCTTTTTTTTTTTTTTTTTACAGGACGACCTTCATTCCATAAAATAGAATGGGTGCTCCCACTACCGACTTTCTTCCAGAAAACTGACCCACTAAGCAGTCACTGGCAAACTTTTCCTGCAAAGGGCCAGATAGTCTGTATTTTTGATGTTGTGTCCATACCGCCCCTCTAACTACTCAACGACTCACCTTCAGCAAGGCTACCTGTCTCTTGCATTTTTGTAGCTATTTATGTATCTGTTCACTGTGTGTCTTCCCTGTTAGACTGCATATTTTGAAGGCAGAGGCTGTCCCCGCCCACTCTCAAGGAATTCCTAGCACCCAGCACCTCACCAAACACGTAGTGAAGACTTCACATGTGACTGACTTCCTCGTGCATCATGTAATTGATGGATACCTATAACGAAGGGATTATGGCATCTGTTGACTGACTGGCTGACTTTGTCTTAAGTTGAGGGAGTGTCCCTGTAGTGTCAAGCAATCTGGGAAAGACATATTTTCACACGTATTTGTGTAGAGGACAATGTCCGATTGTATAAAATATTGGTATGTCATTTTAATCTGTGATGTTTTATACAATAAGAGTTTCTCAACCAAATGTCTTCTAACCCCTTCTAACTGTCAGGGGTTTGGCTGTCAATGCGCAGGAATTAAAATAAGAATTTATGACAATTTAATAGCACTTTGAGGGAAAAGGGCAGAAGCATTCTCAGGATAATGTAAGAGTTAATGGCTCTGTATTAACATGAAAAGAAATGTTTTCTCCTCCTTCTTTCTGTTCCTAGTGACTTCAGAGCTCTCACATATGATGTGTGTTGCTCATTATACCGAGGGCCCTGGCCAGTGGGCAAGTGGGCCGCCCTGTCCTCTCGGCTGTGCTCTCCCCTCTGGGTGCTCCAGCATGGGCTGCATCTACTGAAGGGGCACCTTTTTCTGGTTCATACACAGACATTTTTTTTGAGGCGGGGGGGATGGAGTCTCACTCTGTCGCCAGGCTGAGCAAGTGGCGTGGTCTTGGCTTACTGCAACCTCCACCTCCCAGGTTCAAGCGATTCTCCTGCCTCAGCCTCCCAAGTAGCTGGGACTATGGGTGCCCACCACCACACCCAGTTAATTTTTGTATTTTTAGTAGAGACGGGGTTTCACCATGTTGGCCAGGATGGTCTTGATCTCTTGACCTGATGATCCACCCGTTTCGGCCTCCCAAAGCGCTGGGATTACAGGTGTGAGCCGCCGCACCCAGACCATACGTGGACTTCTTAAGGGCTTGCTGTGCTGGCTGACTCCTGTGTCATTTGACTTTTGTAAAAGTTTTCATCTGGTGTGTACAACAGTCTTCTGCCTTGTCTTTCTGTTTCTGAGTTTTCCCCCAAATAATCCCTTCCCCAACTACTGCTAGATGAACCTCATCATTCCCATGTTCAGAAAATGTCAGTGGATGCCCAACACATGCACAGGGAACTACAGATTTCGTAGCCTGGACTTCAGGCCTCCTCCTCTGGCCCCGTCTCACTTGTCCTGCATTGGCTGCCTCTACCTCCCACCAAACACACTATACTCACTCCACCTGAGCTGGACACTGCTGGCCTCCCAGCTTCATGCGGCTAGTGATCAGTCACAATGGAGAACATTTATTGACTGCTACGTGGTTGCCAGGCACGGTGCCATGAGCTTTGCATACCCTAGCTCATGGACTCCTCACAACTCTATGAGAGAGGTCCTACAAAGCAACATCCTTCCAACCCTAAAGAGCATTGCATGCTGTCTCCTCTACTAAAAACAATCCTACAAAGCAGATTCTACAAAACCATGTCTGATGCATCTCTTCATTCTATTTCTCTTACCTTTTACACATGGATTCACTGATCTGTCTCAAGGACTCTGTGTGGTAGATATTATTCTTCTCATTTTTCAGCAGAAAACACCAAGGCTCAGAGACATTAAATTGCTTTCCCCAAGATCACATAGTAAATTAAGACAGAGCTGATTCTCAAGCCTCTTTGTTGGTTTGATAGCAAAAGTTGTGCTCTTAAAAGACTGGTGGTTCTTAAATGGAATCACCCAAAAGAATCACCACTCATTGTGACCTACTTTAAAATGGGCACCAACTGCAGAGATTGTGCCTCAGTAGTCCTGAGGCGGGGCCTGGGAGCATGCATTTTCAAGTTCAGGTGGTTCTGCTGCAGGTGTGTTTGGAACACTGTATTAGACTACCCTGTTTCAAGTGATGACTTTTCAAATTTCCTTTTGTGGATGTGGTCAGTACATTCAGCTGCTTTGGGATCATGATTATTTGACCAGATCATGAGTATAGAAAATGATGCTGCCTTTTTTTCTTCTTTATAAATCATCATTCTTTTAATTTTACTTTCTTGCCTTGTTTTTAAAATTTATTTATTTATTTATGTACTTATTTATTTTTTGAGGCAGGGTCTTGTTCTGTCACCCAGGCTGGAGTGCAGTGGCGTGATCATAGCTCACTGCAGCCTCGACCTCCCAAGCTCAAGCCATTCTCTTATCTCAGCCTCCTGAGCAGCTGGGACCACAGGCGTGCACCACCACACCTGGCTATTTTATATTCCCCAGGTTGGTTTCAAACTCCTGGGCTCAAACAATCTTCCCGCCTCGGCCTCCCAAAGTGCTGGGATTACAGGCATGAGCCACTACGCCTGGTCTTAAAATTTATTTATTTTTAATTGACAATTTTAAAAATTAAGAAGTATATTACAATGTATTCCTGAATTTTGTGATATGGTCTCACCCATATGTATACTTTATGAAATGATTGAATCAAGCTAATTAACATATTCATCACCTCACATAATTATATATATTTTTTCCTGTGGTGAGAACATTTAAAATCTACTCTCTTAGCAATTTTCAAATACACAATATATTGTTACTAATTATAGTCACCATGCTGTACAATAGATCTCCAGACCTCATATCTCCTGTCTAACTGAAAATTTGTACCCTTTGGCCAGCGTCTCCTCATTTCTCTACTCTCTGCTTCTATGAGTTTGATCTTTTTTGATTCCAAATAAAAGTGAGATCACATGGTATTTGTCTTTCTGTGCCTGGCTTACTTCACTGAGCATAATGTCCTCCAGGTTCATCCATGTTGTCACAAATGAGATGCTTCCTTTTTATTTGTTGTGGTGAGAGGAAATGCATCCATTTCATCCCAAGGAGGCCCTGAAATCTTTCAACTTGGTGTTAAGCAGCAGAGCACAGGTCTACCTCACACCATCTGAAATAGCAATCTGCTTTCCTGGAAGGACCGTGCTTCCTGCTTTGATTCTGGAGGTCAACTTGAAATAATTCTCTGAAAGAGTGTTGAAAGCATTGGTTATTCATTTGGATCCTACAGCTTGGCCAGTGATAGATCTACAAAGGCCGTGAAAAGCCTAGATTGATCCTGATTTCCCGGACAGGTTTAACTGAGTGTGGTAACAGTCAGTGGTGGTTCGGCTGCACCTAAAGCCTGAATGGTGCTTCTGCTGAGTGTCAGAGTCACAGACCCAGGCTACAGTTCTTGAGAGAAGGAGGTTTGTGTTGAGTCTAGAATCAATAGATTATGAATCTATACTTGGGAGGTTTGGCAAGGTGCCATTTTAGGACCAGACCTAAGGCATTAATTGAGGGAAAAGGCCTTGCCTATGTTATGATCAACCACAGAGCATCAAGCCAAGGATGATATTCTTCCATTTTAAACTCTAATGGAGTTTACTCTGCTAGGTTTCAGACCTGCTTGGTACCTAGGACCCCCTTTTTTCCTTCCAGTTTCTCCCTATTTGAATGGGACTATGTGCTTCACTGTGGGACAGGAATAACATAGATATTTCCATTCTGAAAACAGATAACTTGTCTGGTTTTGCAGATTTACAGATGGAAAGAAATTTTGCCCAAGGATGAATCATACCTCAGGTCTCACCCATATCTGATTTACAGAATATTTGGATAAGATTTTGGACCTAGAGTTGATGCTGGAATGGTTTAAGACCTTTGAGGATATAGGGAACAGGTGAAATATATTTTGCCCATGAGAAGAATGTGCATTTCAGCGGAGTGGTGTGGGGAGCTGTTAATTGTGTCCCCTAAGTTCATGTGTTAAAGTCCTAATCCTCAATACCTCAGAATGTGACCTTATTTGGAAATAAGGTTATTGCAAATGGAATTAGTTGAGATGAGGTCATATTGGAGTTGGTGGGGTGGGGGTTGGGGACGCATCTAATTTGACTGGTATCCTTATAAAAGGAGGAAATGTGGACACAGACATGCACACAGGGAGAACTCCATGAGGAGATGAAGACAGATTGCAGTGATGTGTCTACAAGCTAAGGAACACCAAAGGTTGCCAGCAACTATGAGAAGCCAGGGGAGAGGCATGGAATGGATTCTCCTTCAATAGCCCTGCTTACACCTGATCTCAGAAGTTCAGCCTCCAGAACTGTGAGAAAATGCGTTTGTGTTGTATAAGCCATCCGTTTGTGGTGCTTTGTTATGGCAGCTTTAGCAGACTAATACAGATTCAGCAGGATTTCAAGCTTCGTGGAAACAAAACTTCTCTGATGACTGTCTTCATCCCTAAGTTAATCAGCCCTACGTAAATCCCTCCAGTTTTTAAAAAAGTTTTTAAATTAAATTATTATTATTATTTTTTGAGGCAGGTCTCGCTCTGTCGCTCAAGCTGGAGTACATGATGCAATCGTGGCTCATTGCAGCCTCAACCTCCTGGGCTCAAAGTGATCCTCCCACCTCAGCCTCTCAAGTAGCTGGGACCCTATATAGGCATGCACATTACCATGCTCAGCTAATTTTTAAATTCTTTGTAGAGATGCTACCCAGGCCGATCTCCAATTCCTGGGCTCAAGCAATCCTCCTGCCTTGGCCTCCCGAAGGGCTGGAATTACAGGTGTGAGCCACTACCTCTGCAATCCTTCCATTTTAAGAAAATTCTAAAATACGGGGGAAAATATCACAGAATTAGAGTTTGATTACCAAAATGTCAGTGAGGGTTGGTGTCTCCACACAGTCTCTCTCTGAAGCCACAGAATGGACAACCACAGCTTAGAACCCACCTACACGACTGGGCCTTAGGGTTAAGCATTACTGGATATCTGTTGTGACCCGTAGTAGATTCTCTTAAAAATAAAAATAAAAAGCCCTTGAATGTAGTGAATTTCTGAGTGTTCTCTAAGCTCCACTTAGGACGTTCCCTTGTTAACTTTGCCAAGATATTTTTGGCTTATTCTCCATTTTGGTCACATCAGGAGTCAGGAAAGCAAGTCCGCAGTTTCCTGGTCCCCAGTGGCTGGGGCAGCTTTCAACCTGTTCACCATTTGCTTCTGTGAAGATAGCGGGGCAGAGAGCTGGAGGTGTCTTATGTAAAAGATGTGAGGTTTGTGTCCTGGGCTGCCCCTTAAGAGGGTTTTGTTGTGGTAAGAGCTGAGCATAATAATTTTCTTTTTGATGAAAAGGGAGGCCAGGCATGGTGGCTTACACCTGTAATCCCAGCACTTTGGGAGGCCAAGGCAGGTGGATCACCTGAAGTCAGGAGTTTGAGACCAGCCTGGCCAACATGGTGAAACCCTGTCTCTACTAAAAATACAAAAATTAGCTGGGCATGGTGGTGGGCGCCTGTAATCCCAGCTACGTGGGAGCCTGAGGCAGGAGTGTCGCTTGAACCCAGGTCGTGGATGTTGCAACGAGCTGAGATTGTGCCACTGCACTCCAGCCTGGGCGACCAGAGTGAAATTCCGTCTCAGAAAAAAAGAAAAAAGAAAAGAGATATTTCTAAAGGTGAAGCACATGGAGAAACAATGTGTCCAGACCAGCTGTGGACGCCATCCCAAATTCTTGCAAATATTAAAGAAGGCGTGTTAAATGTAGTTCAGCAACTATGAAGTTGGTGCCAGGATCCTTGACCTGGGAAATATGGGCATGGAGACACACCAGACTCATCTGAACAGGTTGCTGAATCTGATTAGGAAGGAATGCGTCCCTGATTGTACAATGCCTGGAACTCCCTGCAGTGTCACCCAGGATACTACCATTAGCTTGCTTTTGTCTCAGTGAAGACCATACTGTCAGGTGTTCTACAGCCTTGGATGTGAGAGAATGTATAAAATATGGGGCTCTTGGGGATGGATGATGCTAAAGCCCCGAAGGAAAAATTACCCGCTGGAGCTCGGTGTTTAATTCTCCATCCAGCTCCTTCCAAGCCAGAATCCTTAGTTACCACGATGCAGAGCCCAGCAAGCCCTTGCCAACAGGGAGAGCATGCAGTTGTTTGCTTTTTGAAGCTTATGACTACCTTGCCTGCTGACTTGCCTACATCACCAGGGTTGGCGGTGAGAGGTGAAGCCAGCTAGACTTCCTGGGTCTAGTTGGGACTCGGAGAACTTTTTTGTCTTGCAAGAGGATTGTAAAACGCACCAATCAGCACTCTGTAGCTAGCAAGGGGATTGTAAAATGCACTAATCAGCGCTCTGTAGCTAGCAAGAAAATTGTAAAATTTACCAATTAGCACTCCGTAAAACGCACCAATCAGCACTCTGTAAAAGGAACCAATCAGCACTCTGTAAAAAGCACCAATCAACAGGATCCTAAAAGTAGACAATTGCAGGGAGGATTGAAAAAAGGGCATTCTGATAGGACAGAGGCAGAACATGGGAGGGGACAAATAAGGGAATACAAGCTGGCCACCCCCCCAGCCAGCAGGGACAACCCACTCAGGTCCTTTTCCACAGTGTGGAAGCTTTGTTCTTTCCTCTTCACAATAAATCTTGCTGCTGCTCACTCTTTGGGTCCATGCCACCTTTAAGAGCTGTAACACTCACCACCAAGGTCCGTGGCTCCATTCTTGAAGTCAGCGAGACCACAAACCTACCGCAGGAACCAACTCCCGACACATCTGGTGTGACTAATTTGTTGAGCTGGAGTGGACTGTTTTTCCTTGGTAGGAAAGGGTTTAAGACTTCCCTATCCAGAGAAGGCAGAGAGATGTCTAGCAGGGAGGCATTTAGCTGTATAGGGGTGGTCTTCTATTATAGGGAGAGGGAGTTTGATACGTGGGAAGGGCTTCAGGTGTAAAATGCTCTCAGGAGTTGGGGATGCCTAATGAACTGGATTAGTAGATGAGAAAGCAAGGAGAGGGGCACTTCATCTTTCATAGTGCAATCAGGAAACAAGTTCCTCAAGGTGGTTTCAACAGAGAGAAATGAATGAAGGGAACTGGTTGCCCAGGAGGAGCTGAGAAGGCACACAGCGGATGGTGAGGCAGATTGGAGATGGATAAGGCAGGAAGCCTGAACCAGCTGTGGCCTCAGAGGTGGGATTAGCCAGAGACCAGAAGCTGGGGCACCAGGTGGAAACAGGAACCAAACCAGGGTTGCTGAGTGGGAGCTGGAACCGTGGAGGAGGGCACTGTCTGATGGGAGATGGAGCATACTGTCCGAGATGCTGCTAGAGGTAAGAGGAAGAAATACCCTCGCAGGTCCCCATTTCCAGCACCTTTTGCTTGCACAAATTGCTGGAAAGCCATTTGTCAAGGAAACCAAGAAGGGAAAAGGAGACAAAGGGCGCAGATGGAGCTGAGAGCTGACTAGCAGGTGACTGGCATGACCCTGATGAATGAGGTATTGTGTTGGGTGCCTTTAAGGGACTTCTGTTAGTGTGGCCATGATGTCATTGGAGATCAGAAATGTGCATTTAGCTGTTTAAGGTCACATGAGGGCAGAGCCACATGTGAATGTGGGTTCTCTGGCTTAGGTTCTCTAATACCATGGTGAGTACCATTTGCCCTTCTGGGGAAGAAGCAAACAACTGCTGACACTCTTTGTGGGCAAGGGCTTGCCAGGCTGTGCCTCGTGGTCACAAAGGATGCTGGCTGGGAAGGAGCAGGATGGGATGCGTGGGCAGAAGAGGGGTGTAGCTGAGGAGTTGTACAGGTGAGTCTTGCAGGTGGGTGGTGGTTTAGTACTCCCGCCTGAGCTTCATGGGCCCTCTAGCCTAGCTGAGGTCAGGTCGAGTCCCCAGCACCCTGTGATGAAAGGAGGGCCTGCTCACTATGGTAACATTTCTTTCCTTGGCAACTGTCTGAGCCTTTTGCTCTGGATTAAAGATAAAAAGACACCTCTTTGTGGGAGGGGGCCCCATAGACAGGCCAGGGCTGGGAGAACAATGGGAAGGCTGGAGGTGATGTCTGCCCAGCAGGTACTCCACTGGGTTCCCAGCAGCAACATTTTAGGAGCAGCCATGTGAAAAACGAGAAAGTGGGTTTTGGCCACGGTTTGGGTCATGGAGGGAGAAAGTGAGGGAAACCTCCAGGTCATGCCAAGATTTCAAAGCAGGAGCGACAGCTCTTTGGCCCGAGTGCAGGCACAGCCCTTGTTGCAATGCTGTCTGCCAGGCAGCGGCTACATTCTGGGAAGACAAAGGCAATGTCAACCCCCAAATCCTTTGAGCTCATCTCTTTTTGCCTCACGGTTGGATCTCCCCCATGAGCAACACTTTCTGGAGATTTGGAGTGGATTTCGTGTTGCAACAGTGTTTTCTAGTTGGCTGCCTAATTTAAGGGGTGAGTCTGCAGAATGTACAGGGAGGATTTGAATTCAGATGATAAGGCCGCATGGATTGCAATGATGACAGATTTATGCACAGCATTGCAGGAAGGTCTCCAAGGCACTGAAAATGTTTCTGCAGGTCACCGCAGACCCTTTGTATGAGACATAATCTATGAAAGTTTTGAGTGCTCCGAGTTTTCTCTAGAGTAATGATTCTGAAATACTGTTGCTAAGGGTCAAAGCTACTTTTCCCAGCCCCTTTCTTTCTCCTCTCATTTTCTGTTGGTTCCTTCTGAAAGGAAGGAGAAGCATTTTCTCACTGAAGCAACATCTAAGTTACAATGCCTCATGCTCACCGTTGCTCCAGGGCCCCAGGGTGCTTTGCAGATATGCAGTCCTGTTTAAATGAGTGCTCCAGTGGTCGATAGGAAATGCTGCTTCAAAGATGTTAACCTGGATGCATAGAAAATTTTCTTAAAATAAGTGTTGACTATTGAAAAAAAGAGACAATTAGAAATGGTACCTTGACTCTATGCTTCTAACTATTGCAGTCTGCTGTATTCTGGTAGTTTCCTGATACGAAGGACATTAAGCAGTGTGTGTGTGTGTGTGTGTGTGTGTGTGTGTGTGTGTGTGTGTGTGTGTTTTAAATCTAGGATTGAATACAGACCATCTATTTTGGGTCTGAATGACCCAGTCTGGCAGTGGGTGATCTCATTCCATTGAACAATTTGGTCCAAAAAGCATTTCATTAATTACACTCAGCGCAACAACGTGCCCAGGAATCTGCTTCTGTGCTTGGAGAATAATCTCACTTTATAAACAACCCACTTTATTTAGCACAGGCCTTCAAGAAAACACCAGACACTGACGTGATAAATTGCTCTCTTGGGAGCAGCGGTGGGTGAGACAGGGGAGGAGGATGCGAAGTGAGAACTTGGTCCGCTCACTGGAAGACAGCAGCACACAGATCTGCTTGCACCCTGTACCTCATTGTCTAGGATAACAGGATTCCACAGCCTTGCCCTGATAGAAGCAACTCAGTACTTAATGGGTTGATGGTCCACAGTTCTTCCAAGGAAAACCCATGTTTGCTTGCTGCAGCCACGTGGACGACAGGCAGGCTCACCACGGTGCCTGCAGGCCCTTCCTGGTCTCTCAACTTCACTGCTTCCACAAGTGTTTAGCAGATGCCTGCTCCTTGTAGTAGGTGCTGGGGATACACTGGGAGAAGATTCTTGTTCTTAAGGAACTTCTGATCCTACGACAAGCCAGTGATTGGGGAGAAGTGGTAGAATGTGGGGGATTCACAGTGTGGACTTACCGCGTGAGCACACAGAGGAGGGACACTCTCTATGGGGCCGGGAGTAGAGGCTGGTGCTCAGTCGTCAGCATTCATTCTCTGGAACTCTGTTGACCCCTGCTTCTATCTTTGCACATAGTAAGTTCTCATTTAACCATGAATTTGGGAAAAACCATGATCATAGAGTTTCTTTCTCTGTCTTCCTTTCTCATCTCTTCCTCCTTTCTCTCTCCTTAGGAACAGCGGTCTTTTCAAAGTTAGCTCAAAGGATTGGGACCAAGCCTGAGATTCCAAACAGTGTTGGAGAGGGTGGAGTGTGGAGAAGCACCTGAGTCTGACAGTGACGTTAGAGACAGGGACCCCGAGGCCCGGCGTGATTGGAAGCAGGGCACAAAGACGGGTGTAGAGCAGAGGCCGGCCGGAGGGTGAGGAGTCTGGAGGTCAGGAGGCCTGCAGACGAGAGAAGAACAGAAACAGGGTCCGGAAGTGCCCCGCCCCCGCCACCCCCTCCTCCGCAAACAGGACGTGCCGGACACCAAGGCAGCCTCCTGGCCGGACCCGCACGCCTGTCACACACTCGCCTCCCAGCAGGAGTGACTGGACCCCGGAGCTCACCTGAGGCCTGCAGGTAGGAGCTGGGGAAGGATGAGGTCGGGGTGAGGAGTTCGCGGAAGCACGGGCAGGCCTGGACTCTTCTTGGCGCTGTTTCGTGGTTTATTTCCCGGCTCTAAACAAGGACGTCCTGCAAACGTCTGATGCATTTGGTTTTGCGGTGACTTCTTAGAGAGCTCAGAACTTCAAGGAAGAACATTTCCTCAGGATGCTGAGGCGTGGACTGGCTTTCATCTCCATTTTCTTCAGCTGATTTCCTTCAGTGTTGTTTTTTGGAAAAAAAGGACATGTTGTTTGTTCGGTCACATGGACTTGTGGTTACTCACCCGTGGAAGGAGGCCACCCCTCGAGACTCTGGCAAGAGCAGGGGAAATTCCTTTCAACACCAGCCCCGAGGAATTCTCATGATCCTGGTTTCCATTTTGGTCAAATTAAAGATGAAAGGACTCGATCCAGCACTGAGGAGGACTGTAATTTGGATTCTGAGGGAGACACAGCTAGATGAAAAACCAGGCTAACCTTTTATCTGGTATGAGAGTGGGGAGGCGCATCCTGTTACAAATTGAGCATCCATTGTGTGAGGAATTCCTGCTTCAGGCCCATCTCAGAAATCAAAGCCTTGCAGGTGAGGAGAAACGACCGCCTGGCGGCAAGTTTGTGTGTTTATTTTCCCACCGAAGTCTTAGATAACTTTACTGGGTGTCTGCCTTCTTTTCGGCTTTGTGTTTTCATAATTTTGGAAATGCCATTAGGAAGAGGCACTTTCCTCGAGAAAGTTTCCAGTTGGTAAAAACAGGACAAGCGGTTTTGGACAATCAGGAACCTTTGCATTTGAAGAGTTCTCTTCCATACCCTTACTCCCGGCACCTCTGATACAGGTAATTCCATGAACTTTAACACTTCTTAAAAATTTTAAATTGTGGTAATGTATGCACAACATAAAATTTAACATCATATCCAATTCTTTTATTTATTTTCAAAAGGATTTATTTATTGATTTGAGACAGGGTCTTGCTCTGTTACCCAGACTGGAGTGCAGTGGTGTGATCACAGCTCACTGCAGCCTCAAACTCCTGTGCTCAAGCAATCCTCTCACTTCAGCCTCCTGAGTAGCTGGGGCTACAGGCTCACGTCCCCACACTGGCTAATTTTTAAAATTTTTTGTAAAGATGGGATCTCACTATGTTGCCCAGTCTGGTTTCAAACTCCTGGCCTCAAGCAGTTCTCCTTCCTTGGTCTCTGAAAGTGCAGGGATTATAGGCATGAGCCCCTGTGCCTAACCTCCGGAAGTCTTTTCATCCTCCCAAACTGAAACTGTACACATTAAATCCTAACTCCCCACTTCCCTCGCGCCACTCTGCAGTCCCTGGCATCCCCTTTCTACTCTCAGCCTCTATGAGTGTGGCTAATCTAGGTACCTTATATAGGTGGAATCTGCAATACTTGTCATTTTGTGAGTGGCTTATTTCACTTAGCATAATGTCCTCATAGATTCTTTGACTTTGTCTTTAAAATACGATTTCCTCTTCCCATCCAAGGGCTAACTCGTTTAAACTTTGGAAAGGTCATTAATAAAATTTAAAAATATTTCCTAAGCCTGGAAATTGTAAAGACAAGTATGTATCTGTGAAACACCATATTGCTTGCAGCAGAGCAGAACATCTCAGAGGTGAAAAACCAAGTGGACGGACCCACGCCTCCCCTGGTGAAGAACAGGCTCGTGTTAAGTGGCGCCAGCTGGGAACGTCCTGTACAGTAGGGCGCTGAGCCCTCAGGCCCGCAGCCAGGGGCAGGGGATGCTCTGCAGATGTGGCCTGCTCAGGGCCGGTGCCGGTGGTCACGCTGCTCTCCTGGGGCTGTGGCGACAGCTGTCTGTGGAGTGGGGCTGGCAGCAGCCCTGGAGGGAGGCATCTGCCCGGGCTGTCACCGGAGTGAAAGAACAGGAGGCAGCTGTGCAGAGGCAGCGGCAAGGGCAGGAGCAGAGGACACAGAAAAAACACCCTCGATCTCCTTGTGTGCTTTCCCCCAAAGCACAGACCCCAGTTTGGTCATTGTGCCTCCCCAAAGTGAGGGAACACCACAGAGGCTGTTCCTCCTCTCCGTGTTCAGACCTGGCAGTCTGTTCTTGGACAGAGAAGGCTCATGCCAAGGCAGCTGCGCGGCAGTGTCACAGGAAGGCTGGAACAAGGGGGGCTGGGCCGGGACACCAGACCGCTCATCTCACAGACACGGCCTTTAAAAGCTCCTTGAGGTTTTTTTTTATGTCTCAGTAGCAATGCAAATAATCTCTAAGAACCGTGACACTGTCTTTTTCAAAGACATGTAATTTGCTGCTGTCAGTAACACGGATTTCCCACCCGAAAGAGCCAATGTGTTTTCTCGCTATTTATCAAATCTTTTATACTCTGATGACGAATGGAAAATACAATGGTGATTTGTTACTGTTTTGGCATTGTTTGCTATCAGAAATGACACTGGACCAAAAGGGTAATAAGTTACGGTTGCATTCAAAATTTATTCTCTCCTGCGGGAGTATACGCACCCACATATCAATAGGAGTTGATGACTATAATGTGTGTAGCCTTTATAAATTATCTGTGTAATAATTTTCACTCTGAAAAAGCATGTTCCCATCCATCAGTTAATTTTGGCATCACAAGAATGTTTATGATGTTGTTTCAGTTGAAAAGAACGAGACTTAAAGGAGAAGTGGCTTGTCTAAGGCCCTATGGGAAGTCAATTGGGGCTAAAATATAGGTCTCCTGAGTCTTGAACCAGGGCTCTTTCCGCTAAACTAGACTTGAGAAGAACGTGTGAGAACCACAGGAAGCATGGCGAGAGATGTGCTTCTTTCTCCTACTGACTTCTCCCCAGCCCTAGCCCAGACAATCCTGAAATGTTAGAGTAGCGATTGCCTGAGAACCAAGGGGACTATTTGGCTGAGCTGTTTAAAATTGCCATTTTTAAAAGATTAAAACAGTCAAATATCAACAATTTTAAATGTTTCAAATGAATTGCTCTCCCCAGATTTATGTAAGGTTATATTTCCCATGTAGCGTCAAATTGGTCTTTTTATTGGTTAATTTGGCTGGTTGCTTTGCTTTCAATTTTGCTGCCCCTCGGTCTGAAACAGCCAGTGACCTCAGATCATTGTTTTAGTGGCTTCTGTAACCAAATCGAGCCAATTATAGAGGCAGCTGGCCAAACCATGCAGTTAACCCCAAACAAGGCAATCAGGGTCATGTAAATATGACTCACAAATGACCAGCCTACAAGAATTTTCAACAGGTCTAACCTGCTCTTGGTTACTGCACATTTTGCCTGAAAAAACAATTAGATCATATTCTTTTTCTGTTCATCTGGCATACGTTTGTATGAGTTCTGGTGAGTGGGAGATTTCCAAGGCTGTTACGGGGGATCATTAGAAAACCAGGAGGGATCTTGGCCGAATGTCAAGAATGAAGGAAGGAGCAGCGAGTCAAGCTGCCAAGGAAACACACATTAGAGTCATTCGTTCTCGCCGCTCGGCGGAAGCTGGTAACTCGCTCCACTGGCCAGGCCTCCCACCATCTGGAGTGGAGTCCGGGTGCTCCTACCAGGGATGAATGAGCTCCAAGTGCAGGCAGCCTGGCATAAGGGCTGCGGCCACCAGTGCTGGAAGATAGAGCCTCCTGCTTCCTGCAGACAGCAGAGCAATGAGGATGGCGCTTTGTGCGTTTTCTGGTTACAAGGTGCTATTGTGAATCAGCTGATATTGAGAAATGACATGGAGCTGTGAAGCCTTTGGTGCTGCTGATTGGGAGGAGCAGTGTTTCTTAGGTGTTTCTCTGTGTCCCTGTTTCTGGCCGCGAGGGCTTCATTTTCACTTTGTGCTCCAAGTGGGAAGAGTTTACAAAAGGGCAGGGCAGAAGAACAGTGGTTCCCACAGAAAGATTACAGATGCATGGGCTAAAGTTAGAAAGACAGAAAGGGGCAGCTGCCCACGATCCCAGCAGGAACATGTCAGACCATGCTGGAGGGAAGCAAAGTCAATGGAGAATGACTTGGTGCAGTGGGAAGTCAGCTCTCTGGACCAAAATCCTTCAGCAACCCTGATGTGTAACATTTGCCGATTTCTGTGGTGTGAAAATAATCCCAGTGTGGCCAATTTCAGATTGCCAATAGCTTAACAACTGACTTGCAAAATTTCTTGGTGTTTGATACTCTTCTCTTTAGAGCCTGTATGAGTTGTCTCCAAAGAGGCACTGAGTCAGTGGCTTAAAAATGGAAATCAGGCAAAGGTATAAGCAAAGTTAAAGTGTAAGGATACTGGGGTGAGAAGCAAGTGTCTCGGGGTGGATCCATCCCCTGCCCTATTTCGTTTGCCTCCCTTTTTTGTAAGTTCTCCAAGGAGCAGCACTCCCTTGACAAATCACTGCACAAGCATCCCAGTCCCAGGTGACCTAACCCACTCAGGCCCCACCTCTGAAGTACCTAGAGCTGGTGTCTTCCTACAGACCCCCTCATACACTTGCGTGGCATCAGCAATGTGGCATCAGCAATGTGGCATCAGCAATGCGTGCTGCACGTGCAGTGCAGAGGTCCCCTGTTCCAGCAGGCAGGCGGAGCACCGGGGGCAGGCTGCTTGTCTCCTGGAGGGAGCTGTTAAGGAGCTGTCACTTTGCTGGAGCATGCATTGGTCTCAGATTCCTCCCCTTGCGGTCTCCATGCATCATTTAAAATAGCCAATTGCAAGAGTAGGAATTCAGTTCAATTGTGGGGAAGGTAGAACCCAGCTTTTAGGTACTGTGGGTGTATAATTCTATAGGACGGGCTTATTCAGAAATAAAGTCATATGACTCTGAGTGAAGAATTGAGTAATAAGAAATTTTTCTTCCAGTTATGCAACCATTAGTGCTGTGTTTGTGTGTTGGCCAACATGCTTTTTAAGCTAGGCCTCAGTTTTCTGAGTGCAAAAATGAGTGGCAGAAATGAACTGAGGTCTGAGGCTTCTGTCTGTCCTGGCATGCTGTGGTTCTGGGACGCCAGTGGTGCCAGGGCACCATTTCCCCACACTGTTCCTTAAAGGCTTCAATCCCTTTATACATTTGATTGTTGGTTTTTGTACTCTTGGGACATCTAGTGCTCCACTGAACATCACTATTTAGCTGTGCCACAAATAAGGTATTTTTTGGCTCCACACACTTGGAGGGCACTCTGGGTTAAACTAGCACTTTACTGTGAGTCTTCCTTAGAATCTCTGATAGTCTAGGGTACATTGTGTATGTCTGTTTCCAAAAGGGAAACTTAATGTTCACGGATTCCCAAATGTTATAACTTCACATCATCTTGTTTTTTAAAAAATATTGTATTAGTCTCCTAGTGCCACAAATTGGGTGACTCAAAACAACAGAAATTTATTTTTTCATGGTTTTGGAGGCTGGAAGTCTGAAATCGAGGTGTTGGCGGGGCCATGCTGTCCGCAGGTTCTAGGGAGAGGGTCTGCTCCATGCCCTTGCCTTTACTTCTGCTGTTGCCAACAATCCGTGGGGTTCTGTGGTGCATCAACGTCACTCCAGCCTCTGCCTTCACCATCACATGTGCTCTGCCTGCGTGCCTCTGTGCCTCTTCTTCTTTCTTATAAAACCACCAATCCTATTAGGTCAAGGTCCAACCAAATCCAGTATGACCTCACCTTACCTTCATTACATCTGCAAACACCCTATTGGCAAATATGGTCACCATCACAGGTGCCAGGGGTTGGGATGTCACCATATGTTTTGGGAGAACACAGATTCAGCTTTTAACGTTTCCTAAAAGTGGGACTCCAATGAACAGGGTTTGGGAAATGCTGTCCCCAAAATTGAAAATGTATTAATAATTAGGATTCACTAACCAGATACATGATAAAACCTTTAGGCCAGGGGTTCTGAACCTGATATCAAGGGGTTCATGGTCTTGAATGAGAAAAAAATTATATCTTTATTTGTACTAATTGCTAAGTGAAATTTAGCATTTCTTTCATGTATGAGCAGAGGCAACAAACCTCAGTGATATCAGTAGTACCTGTGAATTTGTTACCAAGAGAAATCGCAGATATTTTCCTCTCACACTGTAGTTGTTGCAGATATCTTGGGATGTCATTTATTCTCATTACCATTTCAAAATCATAGTGGTTATTAGAGCTGCCAGTAGACCTTATTTAATGTGTTAATGAGGAAACAAATGTAATAATGTAAGTATTTTAATAGCTGTATTTCCTTTTAATCATTTGTGTTTTGTTTATTGAAAACACTATTCTGGCCTGGTGTGGTGGCTCGTGCCTGTAATCCCAGCACTTTGGGTGGTCAAGGCAAGAGGATCACTTGAGCCTAGGAGTTCGAGACCAACCTAGACTGTATAGTGAGATCCCGTCTCTACTGAAAATACCAAAATTAGCCAGGTGTGGTAGTGTGCACTTGTAGTCCCAGCTACTTGGAAGGCTGAGGTGGGAAAATCACTTGAACCTGGGAGGCAGAGGTTGCAGTGAGCCATGATTGCACCACTGCACTCAAGCCTGGGTGACAGAGTGAGATCCTGTCAAGAAAAAGAGAAAGAAAGAAAAAGAAAGAAAGAGAAAGAAAGAGAAAAGAAGGAAAGAAGGAAAGAGAGAGAAGGAAGAGAAGAGAGAGAGAGGAGAAAGGAAGAGAGAGAGAGAAAGAGAAAGAAAGAAAAAAGAAAAAAAGAAAATGAAAGAAAAGAAAAAGAAAAGAAGAGATCATAAACTTTACCAGCCAGCCAAAGGGGTCATGGCCTAAAAATGTTAACAGTCTCTGTCCCCAGTTATGGCTCTCATAGCCCAAACAGGCTGGCTTCCCACAGAGGGTTTAACCAAGAGATACACAATAGCAGAATCTTTCCATTTTTACAAGTAAAATATAACTGATAAATCAGTCAAATGTGGGTATCAAAATAATTTATTTGTAAATAAAATATCAAAATAGGACAAAATATAAAAATAAAATGCACATAGGCACAACAAAATGTCTTGCACAATAATCTTCAGTTGTTTTCACTGTATTCTTTTTAAATAGGTCACATTACCAAGGAAAGATTTGTCTAAATATTGAGTTAATTTGGAAACTCTCGATATGCCTTGGAGTATCTGAATCATTTACCAGGAAACACATTTTGGTATGTCTATGTGTTCAAACATATCAAATAGTTGAACATATTCTGTTCCTGTAAGGAATAGACCTGGGTTTGCCCAGGATGGAGGGGTTTCCTGAGACATGGGACTTTCCCTGCAAGAACTGGGAAGTCCTGGGCAAATGGGGAAGAGCTGGGTCAATTTCTCGACTTCATGTATGAACATGGTTGTGCTAGAGCCAGAGTTTTGGTAGAAACCACCATGACTCATAGTCCCCCAGAGAAGATCTCAGGAGCACTTTGGCCTTGTGAAAGCCACATTCCAGGCGGCTCTGCCTCTGCACCGTCACAGAACCAGGCACCTCACGTAGTCTTCTGAGCCTGTTTCCTCATCTGTGAAACACGGAGACGGCAGTGGGTGCCCTGCCCCTCCCAGGGCCCCTGGAGGATTCCAGTGAGATAAGTGTTGTGAAAGCACTTTGTAAACTGTGCGTGCTGCAGAAATGCAAAGCACAGAACGATTCTTTAATCTCATGTGGCAGCAGCAAAATGGGTGTGCATCCATGGCACACTTTTGTATTACAAGAAGGATGTTAGCCCGTCCCTTTAGTCTTTTCTTTCAGGGATGCTCAAACCCCAGGTCCCCTATCATTAAAAGTCCAGCAAGGCTGTGGGGAAGTAGGCCTGGGGTGTCCCTGGGCTTTTGTCTGTCACCTCCTTCCCCTCAAGGTGTCCCAGCGCCCTCATCCTTCCTCCTCTCCAGCCAGACTCTCCTCTTGTATCCCACCCAGAGCCTGCAAGCATGATCTGTCCTTCAAAACATGCCCCACTGTATGCAGTTCCTACTGGACAGGAGTCCTCGCTGTCAGCTGCATGTTAGAGCCACCTGGGGAAGCTTTCACTGTCCCCATGCTGGGACTTCCACTGATGATTGCATCAGAATCTCTGGGGGAGGGCCTCAGACACCCCAGGTATTATACTGTATAACTTGGATTGAAAACACAACTTGAGTGTTGCCTGGAGGTTAACTAGAAAAAGGACTCCCCATTCTTCTATTAGCCAGCGATGTTGTTATCCCACCCACAGAGCCCTTTGCTTGAATCCAGGCAACCTAGAAGGCTCCTGAAGTCTTCTCAAAGAAGTGTTTCTTGCAGGTCTCCAGTGCACCTCACCCTGGACTCCACCAACCCTCATTATGTTCCTGGGGATGACGTTAGCCTCATCTTCAGTTGAGAAAGCTGAGACTCAGCAAGGTTCCTTTTAACTAGGGAGGGGCAGGGCAGTGGTTTGAAATGAAGCCATGCACACCTCCTTCCCCAGAGCATCCAGCGCCTTGCTGATGGAAAGGCCGCCCCTGCTGAGAAATGTACCTGTGCTTGGGCCCCGCAGGTCACACTGGAGTCCTCACCTCCATTTCTGCATTCTGGTGCATTTGGAAGAGGATTTCTAGAGGTGGGAGAGGACATGTAACTTCCCCCACCTCCTTCGCATCTTCTCACAGTTGCAGCCTTCTCTGCTTTGCACATTCACAGGGAGGAGAATGGGCAGCACTCCCATGGGTGACACACAGCCCTCAGCCTGCAGGAGCATGCACACCCCAACAGCACTCGTTCTGCAGCTGCAGCCTGCGCCTTCCTCAACCCGGGCCCCTCATCTAGGCTGTTACAGGGGAACTGGAATCCACCCGGCTCAGGGCTCAGGCACTTCTGCAAGAGGGTGTTGCCCTAGGGTAAGGCTCTGACATTCCAAATGTTAGGCATTCAGTATTTTGGTGGGATTTGAAAGTCCTTACAGAAGGCACCCTCCTATTGTGCCCCAATGAGTCCTCCCAAATCCTAGTTTCTTGCAGGTCCCCAGTGTACCTCACCCTGGACTCCACCGCCCCTCGTGATGTTCCTGGGGGTGATGCTGGCCTCATCTTCCGTTGAGAAAACTGAGGCTCAGCAAGGTTCCTTGAAGAGCCACTCCTTTCCCAAACTATGACATCCCCGAGTCCTGTGTTGAAGTGTGTAGAATCCATGATGATTTGTCCATTTGCCTGTTGTCTGGCATGATCCCTTGTAGAACTCCATGATAGAGCATCATAATAGAGTCCCCTGAGGCCTGGAGTCTTAACTGCATGCTCTCGGGCCCAGTGCACACCCGTGTTCTTGTCAATGAAATGATGAGCCTCATCTTTTCCTCACATATTTCTACAGGACTGAGGTTGGGATCATTTGAGATCATGGACAAGAAATTGATGTTTGTACAACAAAGCCCATCTGACAATGTGTGAGATCATTTCATTACTGTCACTGGGAAAAACAATTTTGTATTGGTCTGCTTTCCAATATGGCAACCCACCGAGAGTGAGAAATACAAGGAATGCTTCAGTTTCTAAGGGACAAGTTTGGAGAGAAAATTCCTGCCCATAGAGGTCATGTGGTTGAGGTTGAATGCTGTGGTGGGAAGCTCCTGGTATCCTGAGGACAACCTCAGAGTTTTGGGAATTTGGAGAAGGCAGTCCAAGTGGGGAGGAAATAAAATTCAAAGGGAAAAGAAAGATAACTCACTTGTTTTGCATTTTGTCAACAGCTCCCTCACTTGTTTTGCATTTTGTCAACAGACAGGCGATGAAGAAATGGCAAGCCTTCCAGAAGCTACTCTGTGTGTGTGTGTGTGTGTGTGTGTGTATGTTTCAGACTTAGCAGGAGAGGATGGGCCATTGACAAGAATAACATAGACCAGCAGGCAGGGCAGACATCATAGGAGATGCCCTGAAGGACAATAAGGAAGCAGGCTTGTGTGCAGCTGGGCCTGGCCTCCCTGGTGTGAACTGGCTGGCTGGCACCAGGCAAGGTAGGCTGGGCCTAGGGTGAGGTGGCTCATAAGGCCATTAGAGCATCTGTCAGGCCCAGCACCCAGGGCTTGTGCAGTGGGGCAGGCCCTACCCTTGCAACCGTGAGGGTGAACTCAATCCAGAGCACTTCCTTCTTAGGGGGCCACATGTCCGTTGGGACTTCAGGGATTTGAGCACCTGCTTTTTCTGGCATATCTTCTGTGGTCGTGTGGACACAGTATTGGCTGTGGCCCAGGCTCTGCCCTAGTTCTCTTCCCGACAGACTGTGTGGCCGTGGGCAAGTCGCATCACTTCTCTGGGCTGCCACATCCTCTTTGATAAGACGATGAGGTTGGCCTAGATGACCTCTAGAATCCCTTCTGACTTGCTGTCGGATTGCTGTAGGATCCAAGACTCGTTTCTGAGACAATATTGAGAGGAGATATGGCCTATATAGCTGCATCCTGTGAGACGGGGGCTTACAAACATTCTGACGCTGTACAATCTTCACATTAAAGGCAAATACTGGAGTATGACATTTCTCAAAAAAAAAAAAAAAATTAACATTACCATATGATCCAGCAATTCTACTTCCTAATATATACACAGAGGAATTGGAAGCAGAGTCTCAAACAGGTATTTGTACACGCATGTCCATAGCAGCATTACTCACAATAACCAAAAGGTGGAAGCAAACCAAGGATCCACCAACAGAGGAATGGATTAAGAAAAAGTGACATATCCACACAAAGGAATGTGATTCAGCCTTAAAAAGGAAGAGCATTCTGATACATGCTACAACATGGATGAACCTGGAGGACAATATGTTAAGTGAAATAAGCCAGATACAAAAGGTGAAATACTGTATGATTCCACTTACATCAGTAATCACATTCCCAGAGACACGAAGTAGAATGGTGGCTGCCAGGGACTGGGGCACTGGGTAATAGGAAGTTATTGCTTCATGGATGCAGAGTTTCACCTTGGGCAGATGAAAAATGTTCTGAAAATGGTGATGGAGGTTGCACAACAATGTGAATGTATTTAATGTCACTGAAATTTACACTTAAAAATGGTTAAAATTTTATGGTATGTATATTTACCACAGTACAAAAAGCATGTCCAGGTGTGGTGGCTCACGCCTGTAATCCCAACACTTTGGGAGGCCTAGGCGGGCAGATCCCTTGAGGTCAGTAGTTTGAGATCAGCATGGCCAACATGGTGAAACCCCATCTCTACTGAAAATACAAAAATTAGTTGGGTGTGGTAGTACATGCCTGTAATCCCAGCTACTCAGGAGGCTGAGGCAGGAGAATCACTGGAACCCGGGAGGTGGAGGTACAGTGAGCCAAGATCATGCCACTGCACTCCAGCCTGGGTGACAGAGCGGAACTGTCTCAAACAACAACAACAACAACAAAAAAAAACCCCAAACCAACCAACCAACCAACCAACAAAAAACCCAAAACAAAAAACAAACCAAATACTAGGATGTTTATGTATCTTAACATTTTAAATTTAGTATAAGAAATAATGGTAAATATAATTTGTGCTGGCATATAGCCCTCTTGTTTGATATGAGTGAAACTAATCATTGAATAATTAATTAAAAAATTAAAGTGGGAAATTACTAAAATGATGCTTCTCTACTATATTTATTCACCAATCATCAGATTCTTTCTTCGTACTTAGGTTTGCTGAGAAGAATTCAGCATGGTCTTTCTTACATAAACCACACTCAAAGTACATCATTTACAAATTCCAGTTTCAGAGTCTTTAACATAAAATTTGTTAGAAATCTTATAGATCTTAAAGACACTTATGAAGAACAATGAATGCAGCTTCCTTCTAGGTTTCCTGACCCTTCCCCAAGCCCAATTCTTTCATAATTGCATTGCCCCACCTAATTCCATATCTATATTGAATCTGTATCTATATCACTATCAGTCTATATAAGTGTTTAAACAACTCAGCTTTATAAAGTTTTCCCAAAGCATTTAAGTTATTATGGAAATGACAGTAACATTCACAACCTGCTTAAATGGGCTTGGGGACAAACACAGTTCTCAGTTTGTAAGCACAGACTCAATTAGAGGAACAGATGTGTACAGCACACTGTAAAATGCGTGGAAAGACAAGCATCAGGTGGGCGAAGACAGTTGCAACACGTAAACTGACAAATGACTAGGATTTCAGATATACATAAAGAACTTCACTAAATTAATAAGGAAAAGAAATAACCCAATAAGAAAAGGGGCTTGTTGGACAAGCACAAAACCAAAGAGGAAATTCAGATGACCAACAAACATGAAAAAGCGGCTCAAATTTATTAGTAATCAGGAAAATGCAAACTAAAACTACAATGAGATAGCATTACATAGGAGACAGGAAAGAACTGAAAATTCTGAAAATACTAATCGTCAGCAAGGATTTAGAGCCACAGGAACTCTAGCAAAAGTTGTGAACTATGAATGCCATTTTGGAAAGTAGTTGCCCTATCTATGAGATTGAATATCCACACACTCAGAGATGGATAAATTCCTGGAAAGAGACAACCCTCCTAGCTAAAATCAGAAAGAATTAGATACCTTGAACAGACCAATAACAAGCAACGAGATTGAAATGGTAACTAAAAATCTACCAACAAGAAAAAGTCCAGGACCAGACAGATTCACAGCAGAATAAGTCCAGGACCAGATAATTCACAGCAGAATTCTATTAGACATTCAAAGAAGAATTGGTACCAATCCTACTGACACTATTTCACAAAATTGAGAAAGAGGGAACCCTCCCTAAATCATTTTATGAAGCTAGTATCACCCAGATACCAAAATCAGTAAAGAACATAACCAAAAAAGAAAACTACAGACCAATATCCCTATACGCAAAAATTTTTATCAAAATACTAGCTAACTGAATCCAACAACATATCAGAAAGATAATCCGCCGTGATCAAGTGGGTTTTATACCAGGGATGCAGGGATGGTTTAACATATGCAAGTCAATAAGTGTGATACACTACATAAACAGAATTAAAAACAAAAATCACATGATTATCTCAATAGATGCAGAGAAAGCATTTGACAAAATCCAGCATCCCTTTATGTTTAAAACTCTCAACAAAATTGGCATACAAGGGTCATGCCTCAATGTAATAAAAGCCATCTATGACAAACCCACAGCCAACATAATACTGAATGGGGAAAAGTTGAAAGCATTTCCTCTGAGAACTGGAACAATACAAGGATGCCCACTCTCACCACTCCTCTTCAACATAGTACCGGAAGTCCTAGCCAGAGCAATCAGACAAGAGAAAGAAATAAAGGGCATCCAAATTGGTAAAGAGGAAGTCAAACTGTTGCTGTTTGCTGAGGATATAATTGTTTACTTAGAAAACCCTAAAGATTCCTCCAGAAAGCTCCTAGAACGGATAAAAGAATTCAGCAAAGTTTCTGGATACAAAATTAATGTACACAAATCAGTAGCTCTCCTATTGACCAATAGCAACCAAGCTGAGAATCAAATCAAGAACTCAACCCCCTTAACAATAGCTGCAAAAAAAAAAAAAAAAGAAAAGAAAAGAAAAAAAGAAATACTTAGATATATACCTAACCAAGGAGGCAAAAGATCTCCACAAAGAAAACTACAAAACACTGCTGAAAGAAATCATACATGACATAAACAAATGGAAACCTGTCCCATGCTAATGGATGGGTAGAATCAATATTGTGAAAATGACCATAATGCCAAAAGCAATCTACAAATTCAATGCAATTCCCATCAAAATACCACCATCATTCTTCACAGAATTAGAAAAAACAATTCTAACATTCATATGGAACCAAAAAAAAGCTTACATAGCCAAAGCAAGACTAAGCAAAAGAACAAATCTGGAGACATCACATTACCTGATTTCAAACTATACTATAAGGCCATAGTCACCAAAACAGCATAGTACTGGTATAAAAATAGGCACATAGACCAATGGAACAGAATAGAGAACTCAGAAATAAACCCAAATACTTACAGCCAACTAATCTTTGACTAAGCAAACAAAAATATAAAGTGGTTGAGGACACCCTTTTCAACAAATGATGCTGGGATAATGGGTTAGCCACATGTGGGAGAAGGAAACTGGGTCCTCTTCTCTTACCTTATAAAAAATCAACTGAAGATGAATTAAAGACTTAAATCTAAGACCTGAAACTTTAAAAATTCTAGATGATAACATTGGAAAAACTGTTTTAGACTTTGGCTTAGGCAAGGATTTCATGACGAGGCACCTAAAAGCAAATGCAATAAAAACAAAGATAAATCGCTGGGTCTTATTTAAACTAAAGAGCTTTTGCATAACAAAAGGAATGAACAGTCAGCAGAGTAAACAGACAACCCACAGTGTGGGAGAAAAATCTTCACGATCTGTACATCTGACAAAGGACTAATATCCAGAATCAACAATGAACTCAAACAAATCAGCAAGAAAAATACAAACACTCCTATCAAAAAGTGGGCTACGGACATGAATAGACAATTCTCAAAAGAAGATATACAAATGCCAAGAAAAATGTGAAAAAATGCTCAACGACCCTAATTATCAGGGAAGTGCAAATCAAAACCACAATGTGACACCACCTTACTCCTGTAAGAATGGCCATAATTAAAAAACAATGAAAAAATAGGCTGGGCACGGTGGTTCATGCCTGTAATCCCAGCACTTTGGGAGGCCAAGGCAGGCAGATTGCCTGAGCTCAGGAGTTCAAGACCAGCCTGGGCAACACGGTGAAACTGTCTCTACTAAAATACAGAAAAAGAAAGTAGCTGGGCATGACGGTGTGCGCCTGTAGTCCTAGCTACTCGGGAGGCTGAGGCAGGAGAATTGCTCGAACCCAGGAGGCAGAGGTTGCAGTGAGCCAAGATCATGCCACTGCACTCCAGCCTGGGTGACAGAGCAAGACTTTGTCTCAAAATCAGTCAATCAATCAATCAATAATAAAAAATTTTTAAAAAGTAGATGGTGACATGGATGCAGAGAACAGGGAACACTTCTCGACTGTTGGTGGGAATGTAAAGTAGTACAACCACTATGGAAAACAGTGTGGAGATTCCTTAAAGAACTAAAAGTAGACCTATGATTTGATCCAGCAATCCCACTACCCGGTATCTACCCAGAGGAAAGTAAGTCATGATGTGAAAAAGATACTTGCACATGCAGGTTTATAGCAGCACAGTTCACAATTGCGTAAACGTGGAACCAACCCAAATGCTCATCAATCAAAGAGTGGATAAAGAAACTGTGATATATATATATATGTAGTGTGTATATATATGTGTGTGTGTGTGTGTATATATGTATACTACACAGCCATAAAATCATAAAATGGAATAAATTAATGGCATCTGCAGTGACCCAGATGAGATTGGAGACAATTATTCTAAGTAAAGTAACTCAGGAATGGAAAACCAAACATCACATGTTCTCACTCATAAGTGGGAACTAAACTATGGGGATGCAAAGGCATAAGAATGACACAATGGGCTTTGGGGACTCAGGGGGAAAGGGTGGGAAGGGGGTGATGGATAAAAGACTACAAATAGAGTGCAGTCTATATTGCTCAGGTGGTGGGTGCAACCAAAATCTCACAAATCACCACTGAAGAACTGACTTATGTAACCAAACACCACCTGTTCCTCAATAACCTATGGAAATAAAAAAATTAAAAAAAAAACCCCACATACTCTATGGCCCAGCAATTCCACTCTTCGGTGCGTACCTAGAGAACCTTAGGCAAATGTACAGCAAGGTCTGCAATGTACAAGAATACTCATGGCAGCCTGACTCACCTCAGCTGCATTGGGAAGCAATCCAAATATTCATCACCTATGGAATGGACATGTAAATTGTCCCATGGCCAAACAATACAATACTGCAAAACAATGAAAATGGACACACCACTACACAAGCAACGTGAGAGATTCTTAAGAACAGAAGCAAGACAAAGACTACAATGTGATCACATTTATATAAAGTTAAAAAGCAGGTAAAATGAATCTCTGGTACATATCACTTGGTGATGTAGACCTAGGGGGTTACCTCTTAGGAGTAGGGGAACAAGGGGGCTTCCGGGTATTAGCAATGAATCCTCAAGAGGAGTTACAGAGTCTGCTTTCTGATTATTCATTAAGTGCTATGTATGTGGCATTGCTCATGTAAGTGTGTGTAGATTTTGATGCAATAATTTATGCAAAAAATGGGGAAATAAGTATGCAGGTGTGCTGGTGAGTGGCTTCCTTGCTGTCTGGGTTCATAAGCATCATGGAATGTTTTCTGGAGGGAACAGAGAACAGTGGTTAATCTGGTAACATAATCAAGGTGGAGCTGGGGTGGAATAGAAGAGGGGGTGTCTGAAAAAACACGATAGAAAGGAAATACTGATTTATTAAGGTTAAGAATAGAGGCTCTGGGGAGCTAGAATAACAGTTTTCCTTTTCATTTTACATTGTTTATTACCTAAACCACAGTGTGACAAATCAAATGCATTTTCCTCTTCTGGGTGACATTGAGTTCTTTCTCTGGCCTAGTCTTTGTATTTGGGAGAAAATGAGCATTTTCTAGGTATTTTATAATTTGGATAAAGGCAGGGAAAGGAATTGGATTCGGACTTAATCTTATCACAATATTCAAAGCACAATAAGGGGAGGTAATCTCACAAAATATTCAAAGCCTGCCTGTACTTCCAAAAAGGTCCCCTGGAACCTCCACAAGCTCCCAGAGAAAGCTGGGCGTTTTGCAAGGGAGTTTGGAAACCCTGCTATAGTACTCGAGGATCCAGCAGTGGGGTCTTAGTGGGGAAAAGGGCTGCTGATCCTCCTGTAGGAAAGCCAGGTGGCTGTAGGGGTGGGTGGGATAGTGGGGCTGAGGGTCTCTTTGGTCCTGGGCAGATGAGGAGTCTGCCCAAGCAGAGAATGTCAGAGACTGAAAGCTGCACTGTAGCTCATGGACAGACATTAAGGAGGGCAGCCAGAAGAGAACAGGAAAGTTTTATTACCACCCCAAATAGCAGAGCTGTTGAACAACTTCTTTGATAGTAAAACAAAGGGATGGAGATGTCCCCTTGGGCCCTTCCCACTCTGTTAGTCTAAGGATTTGTGAAGGGAGTGAAGGGTTGGGTATGCTACTTTCGTGTGAAGTCAGTGAGGCTGAAGGAAAAGCACCGTCTCCAGAGCAAATGGACCTGTGCCCCAGAGCCAGGCCCTGGGGTGGCGCCTGGGAGTCTGCATTTCTCACAAGCTCCCTGTGTCACTGATGTTACTGACCTGGAGATCACAATTGAAACCACCTTTGCAAAATTATGACAGTAAGAGATATCTGACATAGTTGACTCCATCTTGCTTCTGATCTCCAAGCTGTCCTTGGCCATTCCTGGGTATAGAACAAGCTAACTTTGGGAGGAATTTAGTTTATAGTTATAATAGTCCTGTCTTAAAACTAACCCCCTCCTTGCTCAGGGACTGCCTTTGTAAGACTAATGAAAGGCCAGAAGAATAGGATTATGAGAGGGGCCTCAACTCTGCAAAATGTAGGCATAGTTTCTGTAATCCCTTACTGCTCAGAAGTTATATGACCAGAGGTTACAGATAGGTATCGTTTCTATAATCTCTTATGGCTCAGGAGTCATGTGGCTAGAGGTCACAAGATTTGTGACTTTCTCAATTATAGATAACATCACTATTGCAGAAGCTAAGTTTTTTCTTTCTTTTTTTTTTTTTTTTTTTTTGAGATATTGTTCAGACTGACCCCACCCAGACTCATGATTCGTGACTCAACTGTTCCTGTGGCCCCACCCAGAGGTGGACTCAGTGCATGAGGACTGTTTTCCACACTCATGACTTTTTCCCCCAACTGATCAGCAGCACTCATTCCCTAGCCTCCTGCCCACCAAATTGTCCATTAAAACCCTAACCTCCCAGCGTTTGGGAAGACAGGTTTGGGGGGTAACTCCAGTTCTCCTACGTGGCCAGCCTCACATCACTAAACTCTCTCTACTGCAGTGCCACAGCCATTTTGTCTGTGCAGCAGGCAGAAAGAACTGTGGACAACTACACACCGAGCAGCAAGGAACTGGTGCCCCTGACTCATTCACAGGCGACCAGCCCTGATATTGTCTACGGTGTTTGCATAGAATCCACACTGCCCCCTCCATCGCCCATCCCAAGTTTTCTCAGAATAGAAGAAAAGGATAGAGGCAAATCCCACGTCCTTGCTTGAGTCCTGGGGATTCCTGATAAAGTTCCCCAGGAAGAGAAATGGTCAGTTTCCTTTATGTAACCCATTTATCCATTTGTTTATTTCATTCACTCACTTGCTTATTTAATGAATGTATATAGAGCAGGGGCCAGCAAACTACAGCCCATAGGCCAAAGACCACAGCCTTGTTCATTTGTTAACATATTCTCTGTGGCTGCTTTTGCACCACAATGTCAAGGCTGAGCAGTTGTGACAGAGACCTCTGGCCTGAAAACCTAAAATATTTACCATCTGGTCAAGAGCATCAGGTACTATGCTAGTCACACATAGAGATATGTTAATATATTAATAATTATAGTATCTTTCCCCAAATTTACAATCTCATAGGGAAAATGTCACACACATGATCTCCTGCTTCAGCATGGCCATTACCATCATCATCATCATCAGCAGCAGCATCAATATCATCATCAACATCATTGTCATTATCATCATCAACACCACCATCATCAACAGCAACTGCAGCATCAACATCTTCATATCCAAATAGTTAACATTTCTTAATCCTGTCTCCGGGCCAGGAACTGTTTGAAGAGCTTTGCATACATTAACTCATTTAATCCTTATGACAACTTTTGAGGTAGAAACTACTATCTCTCTTTTTCCCCACAAATGAAGAAACTGAGGCACAGATGTTAAGTATTGTTCCTAAGGTTGCCTGGCTAGTGAATAATACTATATGACAGACACTGAGCTAAACCCATGTAATCCTCACAACATATATAAATTATTACTATGCTTATTTTACAGGTGAAGAAATGGATGCTCAGAAAAGTGAAGTGACTTGCCCATGTTCTGCAAGGTAGGAAATAGTGGAGGCAAGATTCACATACAGGGCTTCAGGCTCTTCCATTTAACTATGCCAACTGCAGTCAGATCTTTGCCTCCACTTTTGTCTAATAACACATTCTTAAAACTCTAGCCTAGCTCTGCCATCTCTCATAGCTGCTGACTCAAGGATCTGATGGAGAGGAGAGGAACTGGTCTCCCTCCACTCCCTTCCCCCAGCGCCAAGGACAACCCTCTTTCATGTGATCTGTGCCTGTGTGTGTTTGTTGAATTAAATTCTTGTGAGCATGCAAATAGAGCTCAAAGAGCTTTGGGGATTCAGAGAAACGAGACCTTCTGAGGGATTATTTTGGCCAGGGGAATGGGGATAGATTTCATGAATAACTCAGGGGTGGGGATGAAGTTGGATTTGAGAGAGCAGGTTGCAAAGGCACAAGGCAGCAAGGATGAGGTGTGTTTGGAGAATGGGGAGATGCTGGTTTGACTGAGTCTGTGGACGATTAGAGGGGAGGAGTTACACTGAGGTAGAATTGAGGAGGTCCCTCCTACTGCTATGAACAGGGACAGTGGATTTCATCTCATAGGTGATTAAGAAGGCAAATGATGTTGAAATAGAGGCATGCCTAGGTTAAAGACCGGCCTGGTGGCAGAGTATAGGCTGGACTGAGCAAATGATTGGTTGGAGCCAGGGGAATGAGTTAGGGGCTGGTACAGGAGGTCTAGGCAGGCGGCGAAAAGGATCAGACACACAGAGTTGGGAGGGAAGATAGAAAGCAAGAAGCAAGTGATGCTCCAAGAAAGAAAAAGCAGGTGTTGGCTATAGAGTGAGTTGAGGGCTGCAGGTGGGGACAGAGATGACTTAGGTTTTCAAGATCCAGTGACGAGGAGAATGAATGGAAAAACAGCTGGTGTGTGGGGCAGATAATGAGCTGTTTCCCATTTGCTGGATTGAGGTGCTGGTGGGACGTGGGTGGAAACATCTGCAGCTCCCTGGAAATTTGGAGAGAGATTGGGGCTAGTGCAACAGATTCAGGAGACAAGGGCTAGAAGGGAGCCCTGGACGTGGATTGTCCCCAGAGGGAAGAGTGTGGAGTGGGAAACAGAGAAGATGGAATTGGGCAAAAGTCCATGCTTAGGAAGAAGGAAAAGCAAGATGGCATGAGCCAGAATCAAAGGATCATAGACAATTTTGTCAGTGTGTAGATGAAGAAATCTGGTTTTCAGCTCTGTCCATTCAGCCCTACAGATCCCACAGCCAAGCCATGTTTAGCTTCACCTTTATGACTGGGCCAGTCCTATGTTTTATGAGGACACCCATCTTCCTGGTTTTAAGTGACTCCAGGAAGTTAACTGGCTTGTTGAGTAGGCCTCTGTCACACATTTTCTCTTTGTTGCTAGAACCTGTAATGGCATGGGTAAAAGCATTGTGAACATGAATGCCTGTGCGTCTGCATGAGAAAGGATAATAAATAATCCCTACAGAGTTCTTTGTATATGTCAGTCACTCTGCTAGGCGTTTTGTAAGCATTATCTCATTTAATCTCTACTCCACTTGTTCAGGTGTTATCATATTCCCATTTAACAGAAAGCAAATGGATACCCAGAGTGGGTAAATCTCAAAGCTAGTGGGTGACAGAGGGCCGGAGTCCAGGCAAGCTAACCCCAAAGCTCTAGCTTTTTTTTTTTCTTTTTTTTTTTAATTTATTTATTTTGATCAAGATGGGGTCTCGCTATGTTGACCAGGCTGGTCTCGAACTCCTAACCTCAAGCAATTCTCCCATCTTGGCCTCCCAAAGTGTTGGGATTACAGGCAGAAGCCACTGAGCCTGACCCCAAAGCCCTAGCTTTTAACTGCTACGTTATCCTGAGAAAGAAAAGAAACAGGAATGAGAATGGGATGTAAGAGAGATGAGGGTGAGATAACTTTCAAAAAGGTTAGTTGAAAGTGGTAATTACCAAAGATACCTTGAACTGAGAGTGGGAGAGGTCTCCAAGTCCACAAAGCCAGTAGAAGGTCTTTATCCCCTAGAGATAAAGGCGGGCTTAGGGTCTCCTGGGACTGCTGATGCTTTGTGCCAATCTCCCCACTAAGGATATGCAGGAACCATCTCTGGGAAGACATCCAAGGGACTTGAGAAGTCACTCCATCCAAAAGAAATTGTGAATCTGAAGGTAGCAGGGTGGGAGATGGCTTCCCCACCTCCCACGGGTGAACTGGCCTCCTGGGGTGGGCTAGCATAGATTGATGAGAGGGAAAAGTCAATTCCAAAGCATTACTAGGAAGCCTAAGCCATTTGGGATCAGAAGGGCAGGGAGAGAGGCAACCTTAGAAATGACAGGCCAGCTCTACCTCCCAATTTTATTTTTACAAATGGATTAGTGTCATGGGGAAACACTTATTGATATGGAAGGATGTTTTGTTATTGCCCATTGGAGATGCTTTAATGACTCCTGCAGCACTCTCATTTTGTTAATCTGAGATAAGAAGAGTAAGAGTGGGTGTGCACATGTGTTTGTGCACATATGTGCCTATGTGTAGATACAAGGTGAAGTCAGCACATCCTCCAGGGCCTGGTAGAATAATGGAGATGGTATGGAACCAACTGGGAAGCTCCAGAAGCTTGTGGAGAACAAAGAGAGTGTAGATGGCTGTGCTATGTGTGCATATTTTTAGGAAGGGCAGAGTGACAGAATTCATGTGTCATGGCTTGGAATCCCTTCTCACCTGAACAGGTCTTTGCCTTCAGTGATGCGTATTTTCTTCATCCTTTAGTTGGAGCAGTGCAGGCACCTGCCAGTTGACACAAGGACTCTGTAGAGAACTGAGAAATGCTTGTGTATGGCACCCAGTCAATGGGTGTCACTGGCTGAGCTCCCTCCCTTGTTGCACACCAGACTCTGGTGACTAGAGGAGTTGACAAGACACAGCTGTGAAGAATTTAGCTCACACTGGACACATAAGCCATAGTAAGTGATAGTTCTGAATCCTTGTGGCTGAGACAGGGCTAGAATCTGAGGCCCAGGCCACCTCCCAGGCCAGCATGCACCCACCGTGCCACTGCTTTTGTTCTCTGGGGTCCCTGTGTCTTGCGGTCCAGCTTCCACTGGACACTGCACCTCTGAAGGAAGACAGATAACAAGTCTGATCACAGGTGTGTGACTGATGGGCTGGGGGTCCTGAGTTGGGTCCTGAGCCTTCATGTGCTCGCACGTGGCATTGTTTGCAGCTCAGACCCGGGGGTAATAACTGCAGCAAAGTGGTGCCTTTTCTAGAAAGTCAGCAAGTTAGGGGTCCCTGGAATATCCATGGTGCTCCTCCCTGGTAGGGAACCAGCTCCTGACCTGGGGGTGGGGGCTGGGTGAGGGGGCAGTGTGGGAGGAACGCTGTGAAGGCTGCGGGAGACAGACCTGGTCACATCCTGCAGGTGGCCGGACAACACGGGGACACTCATGCACTGTAGTGCACCTCTTGCAGCCTCCTGTTTTTCCCCACAAAGCAGCAGTGACAAATATCTGCAGTGTGGCTGTGAAGAGGCAGGCAGCACGTGCACAGCGCCTGGAGCTCTGAGGGCTGGGTGAGGGCTGAGTGGGGATGTGTGGTCTCTTGCCACCCGCAAATGTGGGTTGGGAGTACTTGGACATGGATTCCTCTTGTGACAAAAGGGAATGTAGGATGATGCATTCGTGGGGCCTAGAAGTTCTTGCGTGACCCTGCTTTGGGCTCATTATGAGTGTTAGGTGCGTGGAAATCGGAGTTCTTTGCAGGCTTTGTGGATGAGAAAAAACTCAGCAGAGAAGGCAGGACAGGACCTGGGCCTTGCAGGACAGATGGGTGTGCACATGGGGAGAGGAACCACAGCAGGAGAAGGATGGTTGAGCAAATGCTCTGAGGATGGAATGTGTTGCATTTTCAGTGTTTGATGAGGAAACTAGCCAAGTGCAAAGAGTTCACCCACACAAATGAGAAGATCCCAGTGCCATCTTTCCTTCTTGTCATCATGATGATGATGATGATCATCATCATCATCACATTTCATTGAAATGATTTATGGGTGTCTCCATCTGCCCAGCCAGGCTGTGAGCTCTTGAGAGCAGAGACTGGAAGGTAGCAGGGTGGGAGATGGCTTGCTTCTGACCTGGGTCTCCAGGGCCCAGCACCTAGCAGGTGCTCCATATAGATGTATTTGAATGAATAAGTGAATGAGAGAGTGAGTGAATCTGTTGAGAAAGGCAGATTATGACCAGATTGTGGAAGGTCTTGTGTAGGGACTGGGGACCCATTGAAATGTTTGAGTGGGAAAATACCTCTCAAGGGGATGCTCTGGGGAAGAGTAACCTGAGAGCCATGTGCAGGGTGGACTGAGGGTAGAGAGAGCAGATAGGATGGAGGACCATGAGGAGGCAACCGGGTGAGGTTCTCAACTCATCTCTGAGATGATGGAAAAGAAAGCAGAGCCAGGACAGGAATTAAACACGCACTCAGCAAACATTTTCATAGAGTGGCCTTTTCCAATGGTTTCTACCATGCTTAAGATTCTACATCCTTTTTTCCCCCTCTGGTATAATAATAGTAAAAGTCGGAAAAGAGTCTAAATAATTGAGAAGAGGTAGAAAAAGCTGCAACGTGCCACAGTTTTATCCACCTGACTTGGCCGTGAAAAGGGCTGGAAGGTAAGCCCAAGAATGGATGGGGACAAGGAACATGGCAGGCACTGGATCTGAGAGGGAGAGAGGGCTGACGGCGGGCCTCAGCACAGAGCTACTGTGTTCTTTTTCAGAAAAGGTGGATTTCTTGACTTTACTGTTATAAAGTGAGGGGTAGAGGAGGAGAAAGGATTAATAACTGTTTGTTTTCTGCCAAGTTAAAAACCTAAGTTCTTGCAATGATTTTATACACAATGTTCTAAAGATTTTATAAATTCCTCTCTAGGGACAAGCCTCCAGAGAGAATATGTCCCAAGGGAATGTCCCTGCAAGAACAGAGCCAGAGGGAGCAGTTGGAAGTTTCCTCAGAAATGCAAACCACCCTCTGTAGATTAAAGGCCTTCGCGTTGGCTTCTGTTTTGCCCTGTTGAAACTTGCCATGTTCAGAGAACCACAGTCAGTTAAGATCAACCTTCAAGGACATCCATAGATAACAGAAGCCCAAAATGTCCAGTTACAATGTCAGAAAGGGAGACAGAACAAATGGGAAGAGCACAGTGTGATTGTCTAACCCTGGAACCTCCCCATTTTTAGTTTTTACTATACTTTGTTTCTGGTCATGATTAGTAGAAAACCTTGCAGACAGAATGGGCCTGTACACCTGCTTGTCTTCAGTGTTACAAGGTAGGTAGGTTGAGTTCTCTCTTCAGCCAGGTTTGGGACAGAAGAACCCAGGGGAGTAAGAGGTGTGACAGCCACAGAAAGGAGAGGAAAGCTACAAAGGTCCCGGGGCCTTTGTCAGAGAAGGAAAGGGAGAATCTCCTAATTAGAGGCTGTGATGGTTAATTTTATGTGTCAGTATGTCTGGGCCATGGCCCAGGAATGTGGTCAAGCATTATTCTGGATGTTTCTGTGAGAGTGTTTTGGATGAGATTAACATTTAAATCAGGCCGGGCGCGGTGGCTCAAGCCTGTAATCCCAGCACTTTGGGAGGCCGAGACGGGCGGATCACGAGGTCAGGAGATCGAGACCATCCTGGCTAACACGGTGAAACCCCATCTCTACTAAAAAAAATACAAAAAAACTAGCCGGGCGAGATGGCGGGTGCCTGTAGTCTCAGCTACTCGGGAGGCTGAGGCAGGAGAATGGCGTAAACCCGGGAGGCGGAGCTTGCAGTGAGCTGAGATCCGGCCACTGCACCCCAGCCTGGGTGACAGAGCCAGACTCCGTCTCAAAAAAAAAAAAAACAAAAAAAAACATTTAAATCAGTTTGAGTAAAGCCGACTTTGTGTAAAGCAGATCGCCCTCCACAGTCTGGGTGGGCCTCATGCAATCAGTTGAAGGCCTGAATAGGACAAAAGACTGACTTTCCCCAAGCAAGAGGAAATTCTGCCAGCAGACAGCTTTTGGACTCAAATTGAGGCATTGGCTCTTCCCTGGGTTCTCAGCCTGATGACCTTTGCAACTGAACTGCAGCACTGGCTCTCCTGGGTCTCCAGCCTACAGGCCACCCGGCAGATTTTGGGTTAGCCAGCCTCTATAATTGTGTGAGCCACTGCCTTAAAAGAAACCTCCCCTTATATCCTCTCTGTATATCTACATCCTACTGGTTCTGTTTCTTTGGAGAACCCGGACTAGTTTAGAGGCTTAGTTACAGCAGCTCCACGGATTTCTAGTACCTCCATTCTTGGGACTGCACCCAGGAAGGAGGAGGAACCAGCTGGAGCAGACAGACCTTTCAGAGTTAGTGCCCCTTGGCGAAGCCACTGCTTCACTCCTGCTTGCCTTTGGTTACGTGTGCTATTAGCAAAACTTGGTTGGGCTCAAGCCATAGACAATTCCAAGCATGCTAAAACTTTGGAGCGAGGTATTTGCTACATTTACAGGGGGATGTTTGAATGTTATTTAGAGAAAGCAGAGCATGATAATTACTTGCCAAGTAGGATTCCCTTGACTCAACATTAAAAAACAGATATGGAACAGAAAGCACAGCATTAGAACAACATTTCTCTTCAATAATGAACTTTGAAGTAGATGGTTAACCCTCAAGTATTCTAATTTATCTTCATATTCTGGCCCAACAAAATTTCAGCCAATTAGCATTCCTGACTTGGTGTAATACAATGCATAGCTTTATGGTTTTGACCATGCTTGTTGAATGGAGTGATTGTCTTGACCATTCAGATTGAGCAGGGACCATGACTAGACAAATCAAGTAGATAGCATAGAGAGTAGATAGCATAAAGATTCAGTGGAAAAAATAAAGCACATGTCTTTCAGGCTGGAAGACATTTCTGAGAAACAGAGAAGTGTGTCCTTCTGCTCCAAGATTCATTTCCAAATTGGTGACTGTGAACCCCAGAAGGCTGCCAGTCATGATGGCACCCAAGGCCACCAGGCGGCCAAGAAGTGAGCTGGACCTCAGCAAATAGAAGGGGCACTGACGGAGCAGTCTTGGCTCCAACTCTTTTAGTGCTGAAATAAAATTTTGTGCTAAGTGGTCAGTCTGGAATCCTGACATTTGGGGTGAGGGTCAGGGGTATTGGGAGAAGAAGAGGGGAGAAGGAGGGAGACCTTTCTAGCCAATTCCAGACATTCTTACTGCAGTAACAGCATTGAAACACTGACCAAATGCTTGAACTGAAAATGAAACATTAGACAGTGAGATTTTAGTGGGAGGAAAGTGGACTTCATATGACATACACCATGTTCTTGATAAACTACTTGCTAAACTCCTAAAATGCCATGTTCTCTTCCCATTCTAGGTCTTGCCCCATCTTTGCTGGAGACTACCTATTCATTAACCTAACTTCTCCTTGATCATTAGGTCTTTATGCAGAACCACTTCTAGAAGCCTTTCTCGTTCTTCCTGGGTGCTGCCACAGCCCCGCCACCTGGTGGAATAACTGCCTCCTAGACTGTGTGCTCCTTGAAGGCAGGGATGTGATTTGCACACAGTTATATCTACTGTGCCTTGAACAGGACATATAAGTGGCCTCCTTCCCACTCCCTAAAGTTTTGACCTTGTCCCAGAGCCCAGTGGATCTGATTCAATCCCAAAGCAGGGATGCTATAGGGTCCTACCTATTCTTATCTAGCTGATCCCATTTTTGGACCTGCTTTGACACAGAAACCCACTTTCTGCATTTATTCCTTAAAATATAGTCCCTGCTTGCTACCCCAGCTCTTCCAGAAAATGGATTTCCTTTCTTAAATTTCAGTTTCTCTTGGTTGTACCAAATACCTGCAAGTAGGTCTCCCCATTTCTGATAATGGAGGCCGGTTGGTTCTGTTAGAACTTGTGCCCATCATCAGTTTTTCCAGCTTGTCTTAGATACGATCCTAGACCCTGAGCATTGGCTATGCCATCAACAAATGGGCATTTCAGCCTGTTTCAGACCTAACTTTAAGTGCATGTCCTTTAATAACTGATGCTGTCTTTTTGTTTGTTTGTTTGTTTTTGTTAATGTTGTTTTGTTTTGTTTTTTAGATTCAAAGTCTTGCTATGCTGCCCAGGCTGATCTCCTGGACTCAAGCAATCCTCCTGCCTTGGCCTCACAAAGTGCTGGAATTACAGGCATGATCTGCCATGCCTGGCTCTGTGTATTCTAATACTGGTCTCTCACCTGGCCCTGAGGGACCTCTTGGACACCATTCCTGGGCTCTCTGGATCTGTCTGTCCCTCCTGGCAGTTCCCAGATGTCAGGGATTGGCTGTGGGTACAATCTCATAAGCGTAAGGATAAACAGTAATGTGTCTTGGAAACATGCTCAAAGACCTAGATTTTCTATGTTTGGAGATTTAAAACTTTTTTTTCTGCAAATTGCAAAACAAAGACCAGCTGCACTCTCCCAAGAAAAAGCCCAATTATACTCATGCCAGGTGGAGTCCTACTTTTGTAATGAAATGTAGGGTCTTGTCATGGGTCCAGTATGGTCCCCCAAAGAAGTCCACACCGTAATGCCTGGAACTTGGGAACATGTTACCTTACATGGCCAAAGGGAGTTTGCAGATGTAAGTGGGTTACTGACCTTAAGATAGAGAGACTCTCCAGGTGAACTCAATTCAATCATCTGAGCTCTTAAAAGCAGGGAACTCTCTCTGGGTGGACTCAGAGAGATGCAGCAGAAAGGAAGTCAAGGAGATTCAACGTGCAGTTCTGAGAAGGGATTCAGTGAGCCGTTGCTGGCTCTGAGAAGTAGGAGCCTTGTGCAAGGATTCAGGAAAGGTCTCTAGGAACTGAGGATGGTTCTCAACTGACAAGCACAAGCAACTGAATTCGGCCAGGCATCTGGGGGAGCTTGGAAGCAGATTCTTCTCCAGAGCCCCACTAAGGATTGTGGTTCTGCTGACAGCTCGATTTCAGCCCACGAGACTCGAAAGAGGACCCAGCCTGAGTGTGGTGGTTCCCACTTGTAACCCCAGCACTTTGAGAGGCTGAGGTGGGAGGATCACTTGAGCCCAGGAGTTTGAGAGCAGCTTGGGGAATATAGTGAGATCCTATCTCTACAAAAACAAACAAACAAAAAACCAGAAACTGCTCAACAGGTTCACCTTGCCTGCTGCCTATACAAAGCTGATTTATCAAGACAGGAGAATTGCAATAGAGTAATTCACGCAGAGCCGGCTGTGCAGGTGACTGGAGTTTTATGATTACTTAAATCAGCCTCCTCGCGCATTCAGGGATCAAAGTTTTTAAAGATAATTTGGTGGGTGGGGGCCAGTGAGTCGGGAGCGCTGATTAGTAAAGTCAGAGATGAAATAATAGGGGGTTGAAGCTGTCCTCTTACGCTGAGTCAATTCCTGGGTGGGAACCACAAGATCAGATGAGCCAGTTTATCAATCTGAGTGGTGCCAGCGGATCCATCAAGTACAGGGTCTGCAAAATATCTCAAGCACAGATCTTAGTTTTTACAATAGTGATGTTATCCCCAGGAGCAATTTGGGGAGGGTCAGAATCTTGTAGCCTCCAGTTACATGACTCTTAAGCCATAATTTCTAATCTTGTGGCTAATTTGTTAGTCCTACAAAGTCAGTCTAGTCCCCAGGCAAGAAGAAGGTTTGTTTTGGGAAAGGGCTGTTTTAAACTATAAACTACAAACTAAGTTCCTCCCAAAGTTACTTTGGCCTACACCCAGGAATGAACAAGGACAGCTTGGAGGTTAGAAGCAAGATGGAGTTGGTTAGGTCAGATCTATTTCACTGTCTCAGTTATAATTTTGCAAAGGTGGTTTCACAGCAAGCTATGATCGTGCCACTACAGTCCAGCCTGGATGACAGAGCAAGCAAGACCCTATCTCGAAACAAATAAAATAAAAACAAAAGTAAAAAGAAGACCCAGTTGAACCACACTGTACTCAGATTTCTGAGCTACAGAACTGTGAAATAATACACTGGTGGTGTTTTAAGCACTGAATTTGTGGGGATTTGTTCTGGCACCAATAGAAAATGAATGGAGGCCATTATGGAGGTCAGATGGGACCTTGATGGGAAGATCTCCCATTGCCTCTTGCCATCTAAGATCCTTGGGCTGCAAAGCATCTTTACTGCTCTTTGCCGATTGCACAGTTAATGAAGAAAAAACCCCCTGAGCCAAGAACACTGGGATTTTCATCTCCATCTCACAACAGCTTTCTTCCTGGGCAGGAGCTTCCCTCAGTCCCACATATTTGGAGTTCCACAGCCTTCCCTGGGAGCCAGAATGTGGTCATTTCCTTGCCCAGCCCAGTACAGCCAAGCTCTAAGGAAGCTGTTATCAAAACAGGAACACTCGTTTCATGTGTCCAGTACTTCTGGCTGCAAAGTGGAAAGAGACTTACTCCGCAGCAAAAGCAAAGCATCAAATAAAACATTTCTGTGAAAGACCTGGCAAGCAGGCACGTCAGCTCTCTGAAGACATCCTCTTGTTCAGCAAAGTGAAATAGTCTATAGAAATAGGGCTGGAACAAAGGGCCCTGGTGGTTTTGTCCTGGATTCCCTATGAATGGTCAGCTTCCTTGAGCAGAGTTCAGTGCAAATGAGGCCAAGGCTAGGGACTGGCTCTGGAGGCAGGTCAATGAGCTCCAGTCTATTTTGTGGAGAAAGACTCCCTCTAATTCAAAATGCCTTGACCACCTAATATTTTCCAGGTCCTGTGCTAGGGGCTGGGAGGACAGAGAGAAAGAGTCAGATCCTCCCACAAAAATCCACGAGATGTTGGGGAGCCGAACTTGTAAACAGCCATCACCAACGCAAAGAAGGATGCACTGATGCTATCTAGAGGCGCACAGGAAATGGTTCATGGGCATAGAGGTAGGAGATATGGCTTCTGCTTGCATATTCCCAATGAAGTGTCACAGGAGAGAGAGTATTTGAGCCAGACTTTGATTGAGAGTCAGGGACAAAAAATTGTTGATGACATGTATTTGGTGCTTTACATTTCATAATTTCACTTCAATGGAATTTTGGTAGGTAGAGCATAGCCGAGGTGTTTTAATGTAGAAAACTGTAGGAGTAGGTATACATGGGCATAAAGATGTAAAAGTTCATGATATTTCCAGCAACTAGGCGTTCGCATTGATACTGGGGTATTGTTGCTTCTACTTCTCAGTGGACACGGAATCTATCCAGGAATGTTCCTGATTTATATCAGATAGATTTACATCAGGAACATACCTAGATAGATTTATATCAGGAACATACCTACGTAGATTCCCATACATATTTACATAGATTCAAATCTATGATTTTACACTTATGTCTTCAATTCCGAACAGCACCTCAGGGTTTAGTTTAGTTTTCTCACTTTCCATATACATATATGTATTTTTTGAGATGGAGTCTCGCTCTGTTGTCCAGGCAACAAACATGTAATGGCGCATCTTGGCTCACTGCAACTTCCACTTCCCCAGTTCAAGCAATTCTCCTGCCTCAGCCTCCTGAGTAGCTGGGATTATAGGCGCCCACCACCACGCCTGGTTAATTTTTGTATTTTGAGTAGAGATGGGGTTTCACCATGTTGGACAGGCTGGTCTTGAACTCCTGATCTCAGGTGATTCACCTGCCTTGGCCTCCCAAAGTCCTGGGATTATAGGTGTGAGCCACCGTGCCTGGCCTCACTTTCCATATTTGTAACTCGCTTCTCCACAGTGTTCCTGGAGAATAAAGTGCACTGAGATAGAGAAGACAGATGTGAAGGATGGTTTAGGATCTGCCAGGGAGGCCCCTGAGTGCCATGATAAGATAAAAGACTCTGTCTCTCAGGTTTGGTTGAGTTATTCAAGGTTTCTGAGAAGAGAGTGATAAGATTCAATCAGAAGAGTAAAGTTAACAGACATTTAAATAGAATCAAATACAGTTTTTAGGTAGAAAGGGAAGGCCTGGGGACATGTGTTGCAGAGTGGTAAAAATGATCTTGGACTGAGTTCAACTTGGTTGCTAGATAGATCCGTACTGCTATGCCCCTGTGTGATAAGCTCAGCATATTCCTTCACATTCTGGAATGCTTTTTACTTGGAATCTGAAAGTCTCCATGGAGGTGCTCAAGAGGTTACACTGTGCTTGTTTACCCATCATCCACGTCGTAACAAGGACCCATTATTACCCAAGAGGGAGGTTTCTACATAAGGATTTTATAAATGGATAACCTGTGTCACAATGAGGCTGGAGTTCATTGTCAGAGGACACTGGAATCCTTCTTCAATGATTATGTGTAAGTCAGGATGTCTTTTGTGGCAAATAATTGAAAACCCAATATGACAAGCTTAAACAACAAGGAATTTTAATCACTCCTGTGGCTGACAGTCCAGAGGAATCAGGACGGGCTCGATCCAGTGGCCCCAGATCTTTCCCTGTGATCCTCTTGGCTCTGCTTTCTTCTCACACTGGCAGTGGATGATCACATGATTTTTTGGGTCTAATCTCAATGCCTGGCATTATCCAGAGGAGGAAAAATGTTTCTTTCAGAAAGTCTTCAAAGAAGGAAAAAAGACTGTTTTGGAAGTTTTCAGTAATAGTAATAGTCTCCTCGTATCTTAAGAACATTTCTTTCCATTTGTTCTATTTTCTTTCTATTTTTTGGGAAACGATCTCAAATTTAGAGAAAAGCTTCAAGAACAGTACAAAAAAGTCATTTCTCTGAATTATTGGAGGGTAATTTGCTGACATGAAATTCTGTGCACCAGGATAATTTAGTGTATATTTCCTGTGGAACAAAGACATTCTCCTACAAAGCCGAAATTCTAAATCACAGACACCATTGAAGTTTTTTTTTTTTTCTTTGAGATGAAGTCTCACTGTGTCACCCAGGCTGGAGTGCAATGGTGCAATCTCAGCTCACGGCAACTTCCACCTCCTGGGTATGAGTGATTCTCCTGCCTCAGCCTCCCTAGTAGCTGGGATTACAGGCATATGCCACCATGTCCGGCTAATTTTTGTATTTTTAGTAGAGCTGAGGTTTCACCATGTTGGCCAGGCTGGTCTCAAACTCCTGACCTCAGGTGATTCACCTGCCCCAGCCTCCGAAAGTGCTGGGATTACAGGCGTAAGCCATTGCACCCGGCCTTCCATTCCAGTTTTGCCACTTGTCCTGATTATGTCCTTGTAAAGGATGTCCGACTTTCATGACCTTGATATTTTAAAAGACTATTTTATTGAAGGTCCCTTGGTTTGGGTTTATCTGATGTTTCCTTATGATTGGATTCAAGTTTTGCATCTATGGCAGGAATATCACAAAAAGTAATGTGGTGTTTGTTTCGTTGCATTGTGTCACCTGGCGCGTGATTTTGATTTGTTTCATCGTGGGAGATGTTAGTTTTGACCACTTAATTAAAGCAGTATCTGCCAGGCTTCTCCACTGTAGTTAACTTACTTTTCCTTTGTAATTATTAAGTTGTAGGAAGGTACTTTGAGACACTGTGAATATATACCTTCTTATCAAACATTTAATATCTTAATTTATCTATATATTTATATTAGTATGGACTCATGAATTCCTAATTCATTTAATGGGTTATGATCTCTAACTACTGTTGTTTATTTTGATATTGAGATTCTCCTTTATTTGACTGTCGGAACCCCTTTAATCTGGACTCTGTGTCCTTTTGAAATGTCTCCTAATTCTTTGGGCACTTCTTACTTTCTGGTAGAATAAGATATTCCAGACTCATTTTGCCCTTTCCTTGCTCAAATCATGGAACCAGCCATTTTTTTTTTTTGGTAAGTAGTCCTAGCTCCATTTAGTGAAGAAAGATATTTAGAAGCCAAAATTTGGATGCTAAGTATTTTCATTGCTACTGGGTTGTCATTGCTTCTAGAGTCTCTCAGTGAACAGGGCTAGGGACTCTACGCTGTTATATATGCCTGCATTTACATCTATGTCTATTTCTACATTGATCAATCTACAAATTGAAATCCATGACTTCACACCAATGTCTCCAATTCCAACACAACACTACAGGGTCAAACTAGTTTCTCTCTTTCCATGTTTGTGATTCACTACTCCAAGAGTGACAAACTTGGCTATCATAATTCTCATCCTATTTGTTCATCTGACTAATCCCTAATGTGTAATCAATTTCCCATTGCTGTAGTCTTCCCTCCCAACATCCTGTCTTTCCTTGATAGTAGCATCCTCTCGTTTCTTATCAGCTTTCACAGCCATGTCTGAACCAGTCACTGAAAGAGGGATACAAAAACCTTTATTTAGACCAACGGCTCAAAGCTGCCTCTGGAGCTGGGGTGGGGTCATCTTTCATTGGGATACGTGGGCTGTGTCTAGGAGAGGTAGATATCTAAAAAAATTTCAAAGTTCTCTTAGAAAAAAAGAAGGGAGAATGGATGTTGAATTAGCAGTAACAGTGCCCACTAAAGAGCTGTACAAACACATTCCTGTTATTGAAAGCAAGCAGCTCTCATCCCAACAAGCATGTCAAACTGAAGGCAGACCTCTTGCATCATCTTTCTAATGATGGGAAGCACAACTCCTTGGTGCTAGAGCCAAGGAACAATGTCTGACTGCCGAGAAAAGAACCAATAATGTAAACAGCCTCCATGAACAGCAAACTATTCAGACAAGAATTCTGGAGCAGAGCCCAGGGCTTAAGTCATGGCAGAATAAATATATTCTGAAATCACAGCCCAGCTTTTCCCTATCTCAACCCCCTTCCTGTTCCCTTCCCCATACAATTATTTGGATTAAATGTATGTGAATTCAAAATGTTAAAGACATTGACAAATTTCTCTATGGAAATGTTGCAAAAAGTTCCACTTTCACCAAAGCGTTGATGAATGCAGGCTCCTCCATACCTGGGCCACATGGGCCAACATGATGTATTAGTATTACCAGACTTAGCATTTTTCCATTCTGAAAATTGGCACTCGTTGTTGTTTGGATTTGCATTTCTTTAATCATAAATAAAGTAAAACATGTTTTCATGTGGTTAAAACATCGTTTTTGACCAGGTGCAGTGACTTATGCCTGTAATCCCAACATTTTAAAAGGCTGAGGTGGGAGGATCGCTTGAGGACAGGAGTTCAAACCAGCCTGGGCAACATAGTGAGACCCCATTTCTGTAAAAAATAAACAAAATTAGCTGGGCCTGGTGGTGCGTGCTTGTGGTCCCAGCTACTCAGGGGATAGTGAGCTGGGATGGGAGGACAGCTTGAGGCTGGGAGGCCAAGGCTGCAGTAAGCCGAGATCATGCCACTGTACTCCAGCTTGGGTGACAGAGTGAGACCCTGTCTCAAAAAAAAAAAAAGAATCATTTTTATGTTTTCTGTGAAAGACTATTTATATACTCTGGCTACTTCATTGAATGAATGATTTTTTTTCTTACTGATTTGTAAGAGCTCTTTGTATATTGAGAAAATTACAATATGATTTTGTGATATGAATTGCAAATATTTCACCTACTTTGTTTTTAGAATAGTTTTTTCTGGTTAACATTTTTTGCCTTTTATGTTGTAACATGTATTAATCTTTTGCTTAAGGCCTTATGACCTGAAGAATTCAATTCTGTATAAAGCATGTTACTGCTAAGCCCTGCCCCTCCCCGTCCTCATCCATCCCAAGCAGTCTGGTTTCTACCCCAAGATCTTAGCCCTTGCTCTGTCAGGATGGACCCTCAACTGAGGCCTTTCGCGATATTCCTTTGTCATAAACTGAGAGCCCATGGTATTCTAGATGCTGTTCTAGGTGCTGAGGATACAAAGATTCAGGTGAAAAAGACCCAGCCTGTGCCTCCCAGGAGCTCAGAGTCGGGTTGTGTGAACAAATACATTGAATAAAGTCTATGATAAAAGTCTGTACAGGGTAGAATGGAGCCAAAAACAAAACAAGTCAAGAAAGGTGGTGACCCTTGATTTGAGTCTTGCAAGTGGCACAGGTTTTCGCCAGGTACATCGAGAATGAGTGGAGAAGGGCATTCCAGGGAGAAGAAGCATCTGGGGTCCAGGTGTGGCTGCTGCAGAGGGAGGGCACATCTGCCAGGTAAGAGGGTCCAGATCACAGAATCCTGAGGTTGGGCTTTGCTCTGAGGGCGATTGAAGGGTTGTAAGAAGAGAGAGGTAATCGGGTTTGTAATACAACACTGCTCTTCACAGCAGGGTGGAAGGATGGGGGAGGAACGGCAGATTTAGAGACTCAAAGACCAGATACGAAACCACAGTTCATGTGACACTGGCAGAAGTCTAGGACCTAATGGTGAGTAATAGGAGGGTGGAGAGCAGAGGATGAGTGTGAAGGAGGAAGACTAGCTAAGGTTAGGTGTATTAGAAGGAGGTGGTTTGGACGTTGGAGAGTAGGAGGCGGAGGAGTGGGGAGTGATATGGAAGGCAGGATCGAGGAGGACTCTGAGTCTCTTTGGCTGTGGAAGGTGCTGCCGACACTGAGGAGGGAACGCAGGGCAAGGTGATTTAGTTTTGGGCTTACGGCGTTTGAGGAGTCAGTGGGACATCCCAGTAGAGACAACTCTACTAGGTGGCTGGGAATAAACAGCTAGGGGTCTGGAGAGAGCCTAGGCTGGAGATGCAGATTCGAATTAGTCATCAGTGATGGGGAGGCCCTGACAGTGGATGGGATGGCCAAGTAGTGGTGTAAAGTCCTGCTTCTTAAGTGTGTATTATAATATAATATAATATATAATATAGTATAATATAATAATTTAATTTATTTAAGGACAGAGTCTCGCTCTGTTGCCCAGGCTGGAGCGCAGTGGCATGATCATGGCTCACTGCAGGCTCAACCTCCCCAGACTCAGGTGATTCTCCCACCTCAGCCTCCCAAGTAGCTGGACTACAGGCACACACCACCACACCCGGCGAATTTCTGTATTTTTTTTTTTTTTTTTTTTTTGTAGAGACAGGGATTCGCCATGTCACCCAGGCTTGTCTCAAAATCCTGGGCTCAAGCAATCTGACTGCCTTGGCCTCTCAAAGTACTGGGATTACAGGCATGAGCCACTGTGCTTGGCTGTATGTGTATGTTTTAATTTAACAAATATTTACATAGCACCTGCTATAGACCAGGTACTTTATGCATACTTGTTCATTTAAAACAAACAACTTTTAGGAAGATACTATTATTATCCTCATTTTGCAGATGAGAGAGCTGAGGCTCAGAGAGGTTCACCAGTCTGCCCAAGGTCTTGCAGGTCAAAGTGGCAGAGACGAGGCTTGAACCTAGGTTCTCTGGCCACAATACTCAAGCCCTCTCCCACCACACTGTGCTATGCTGCTACTTTATACGGCACATTGATTGTCAAGGAAGTGCATAGGAGTGAGAATAACTACAACTTATTTTATCCTGGGACCCAGGGATCTTTGTATAAAGACTCTACTCCCTGCCCTTACATGGAGACGTCTGTGAGTTGGGGAGGAGCCTTTGATTTATGGGTGGAGGGACCACGCTACCTGTATGGACGCAGGGCACTGAATGACAGCGAGCAGCTGACAGGGAGGGCCACTGGTCCCCTCACTGCTTGCCAGTTTCAGTTAATTTCCATCTACTTTTTCTACGCCTCCCCACAATGATTCTTGGTTTTGTGTTTCACCAGGATCCAGATGGTGTTGTAAGTTCATTATTCCCACCATAAATCTTCAAAAAAATCACATATCAGTGATAGAGAACATATAAAGAGAAGACAACAGATCATAGAAACGTTAAAAAACAGGACAAAATTTGCACGGATCAGAAGTGTAACAGAAGCACAACTCAGGGGGATGTGCTGTCACAGGACCTTTGGATTTAGGTCCTAAAACAGGCACAGTGGATGAGAGTTTATATGCTGCAAAGTCATGAGCACTAAATGTACTTCACATGGGGCAGGGGTCCTGGGCCAGGCTCATTACATGCACCTAGGCAATGGGATTGGGCTCTCCCTGCAAAGGAGGCTGAAAAAAGTTACTGCTGGCTGCATATTCTGTTTCAGGGCCTCTGGCTTATACAACTACCCAGGAGGGCTGGAGAGAGGAGATCCAGCCATTTATCTAGGACTTGAGCTAAGCTGCCTGCTGCATCAAAGGCAGAATCTGAGGTATCTCACTCACCACAACATGGAATTCCTAAGCCATCATTGTAAGATTTGGTTCAAGACTGGGAGATCTGAGAGAGGGGCAGGTGGAGGTGACCAGCAAACTGCTAGGCAGGGTGGGGTAAGTGGAGAAAGAGAGAAAAGAGTAAGAAACAGAGGAGAGAGGTGAGAGGAGGGAGGGGGAGAGAAAGAGAAAGAGAGAGAAGAAGTCGGCTGGTGGTGGCAGGGAGAATTTCCACTCAATAGGAGCCTATAAACTAAAACTTTTTTTTTGTTTGTTTTTTGTGTGTTTTTTTGAGATGGAGTTGCTCAGGCTGGAGTGCAGTGTGCAATCTGTGCTCACTGCAACCTCTGCCTCCCAGGTTCAAGCAATTCTCCTGCCTCAGCCTCCCGAGTAGTTGGGACTACAGGTGGATGGCACCATGCCTGACTAATTTTTGTATTTTTTTAGCAGAGATGGGGTTTCACCATATTGGCCAGGCTGGTCTCAAACTCCTGACCTCAGGTGATCTGTCCACCTTGGCCTTAGTGACTCTTCGGAGGACAGCTGTTCACCTGCCTAGGGCTGCTACATGATCAATAATAGCTGCTATTGTGTTGAGCCATTGCTTCTTTGGATGGTCAAAGATATCAAGGAAAGAAAACTTATTTAAAAGATGAATAGGAAGTAATTTTAAAAAGGCAGAAATAAAATATCACTAGGTGAATATGGAAAAGAATCAATTTGAAATCCTAGAAATAAGAACAATGATAAATCTAAAAATTCAATAGATCAAATTGAATGGAAACTTTAGACCAAACACAATTGAAGAAAAAATTGATGAACTGGAAATATCACCAGAAAGTACTACAGAGTGAAAATGAAACAAAAAATATGAAAGAGAAGTGAAGAGTCACAGAAGGGAGTTCAAAAAGCTCTAATAATCATATAATAAGAGTTCCAGAAAAAGTCAATAATTGATTCAATGGTGAACTGTTATATTTGAAGATACAGATAATCCTTGACTTATGATATTTTGATTTATGAATTTTTTACATTATGATGGGGTAAAAGCAATATGCTCCTTAATTTACAATGGGGTTATATCTCAATAAACCCATCCTGAAACTTTACTGGGACATAACCCCACTGCAAGTTGAAGAGCATTTGTATATTGATGAGAATTTTTAAGAGTTGAAGAAAGCCACTGGCTCTTAGGTTAAAAGTATACACTGAATCAGTAAAAATAAATCCACACATAAATGCCTTGTACGTACACAACACCAGTGTAATAAAACATTGGATATCAAGAATAAGGATAAAATATTAAAGGGTACTGGAAAAAAACAGTAAACCTATACAAGATGATAATTGGTATGACATCAGACATTTTAACAATGATAGATTTGAGGAGACAATGAAGTAGTATCTTCAAAGTGCTAATGGAAAACATGGACAACCTGAAATTTTACACCAAGCAAAACTATTATTTACAAATTAAGACAAAATAAATAAATTGTCAGACAAAGATTAAATTAGTTTACCAACTACAGATTCTCACAGAAAGAACTAATAGACATGAATTTCCATGAGATGAAAAGTGAACCAAGAGAGAAAGTACAGGATCTAAGGAGCAATGATGTACACAAATAAAATACTTGGTAACGTACATTTTACAAAGATAATCAATGAGGAGAAAAGTCTACTTTTTGTGTGTACATTAAAAAAGAAATGTTCAACATCTAGATAGCATTCACAAGGAAGAGGATGTTCAGTGAGTAGTTGAAACATGCTGAGATTCTTGTCTTGTTTGAGAGGAGAATAAAGACTCGAATAAATTTAACTTTCTTATAAACATTTATGGTTAATTATGATTGCTAAAAATCAAGGAGTAAAACTTAAAGAACAGACCACAATATATCCTTCCAAAGCAGCAAAAGTTAAGGAATAAGAAAACTTTATCAAAGTTTGAGAAGTTAGAAAAGGAAAAAAGAAGAAGAAAAAGGAAAAACCAAAGCCAAAACCACAGGAATAAGATGGTAGAAATGTCCCCAAATAGCTCAGTAGTTAAAATAAATGTAAATTGTTGGAGGCTTTTTATTTCTTCTTTTTTTTCAAGCTACAGTCCTCAATAGATGCAGATGAAGGCCTTTAAAAAGACATAGATGTTCACATTTTATTTTTATTTGTATTTATTTATTTATTGAGACAGGGTCTTGCTGTGTCACCCAGGTGAGAGTACAGTGACACGATCTCACTGCACCCTCAACTTCCTAGGCTTAAGCAATCCTCCCACCTCAGCCTCCCAAGTAGCTGGGACCACAGGTGAATGCCACCATGCTTGGCTAACTTTCTGTGTTTTTTGGAGAGATCAGGTTTCGCCATGTTGCCCAGACTGGTCTTGAACTCCTGGGCTCAAGTGATCCTCCTGCCTCGGCCTCCCAAAGTGCTGGGATTACAGGTGTGAGCCACTGTGCCTGGCCTAGATTTGAGTTTTAAAACTGAAATTCAGCTTTGTGCTATTTATAGGAGACATAGTTAAGAAGAAATGACACAGAATAGCTAAAAATTAAATGAAAAAAGCTAAATCAGACAAACACTAATAAAAAGAAAACTGACATAGCAAATTTAATAGCAGACCAAACAAATTTTAGGTCAAAAATTTATAAATAGGGATAAAGGAGAACATTTATGGCTGGGCGCGGTGGCTCATGTCTGTAATCCCAGCACTTTGGGAGGCTCAGGCAGGCGGATCACTTGAGGTCAGGAGTTCAAGACCAGCCTGGCCAACATGGTGAAAACCCTTCTCTATAAAAAATACAAAAATTAGCTGGGCGTGGTGTTGTGCACCTGCAGTCCCGGCTACTCAGGAGGCTGAGGCAGGAGCATGACTTGAACCTGGGAGGTGGAAGCTGCAGTGAGCTGAGATCACGCCACTGCACTCCAGCCTGGGCGATAGAGAAGACTCCATCTCAAAAAAAAAGAAAAAAAAAAAAAGAACATTTACAATAGGAAAAGAACAATCCTGCAAGGAGTAACAGATTTGTATGTTCTTAGGATAACCTCAATATTTATAAAGCAAAACCAATAGAATTACAAGGAATATTTATATGGAAATAGATTAAGCTGGTAAAAAAATAAAGATATAAAGGATTTCAACAGCATAATTAAAAAGTTGGTCAAATTAGATAAATGGAGAACTCTGTACCTAACAAAGTGATTATGCATTATTTTCAAGCACACTTTGAATACTTACAAAATTGACCCTCTTGATAAAACAGTCGTATCTTCTGACTATAATGCAGTTAAATTAGAAATCCACAGTTAAAAAAAGAGTATATGACATGAGATAAATCTATGTATCTGAAAACTATAAAACCAATTCCCCAAAATCGTTTTTGGGTTAAAGAGGAAATCATAATAGAAATTGGCAAGGGAACACTTGTGGCTTTTGACATATATTATATGCATGTTAACTTGTTACCTTGCTAAAAAGTAGCAGCTTATTTTATTACTTTGACTTACACTTGAACAGTTCCTTTTGTATTTTCCTGTTACCTCTCTACCGCCTCTCTAATCGTCAAGATTTTTGCTTTTATTTTGCTCAAAAAACATTTCTCAGAAACCCTCTTTACTTTTATAGCTTTTGTATTTTTATCCTTGTTCTTTATCCTCAATACCTTCTGCTTTTACATTGTAAACTTACCGTCTCCATAGTTTTTGGCTTTCAATGCTACTTTTGTATTTTTAACTTTTAAATCTCATAGACATCTAATCTTTTCTTTTACATATCTATTATTATCTCATTATTCCAAACTCTTTGAAAATAATAATTATATTTAAATATTTTAGTCCTTTCAAAACTTTTTCTTCTCTAACCTTTCAAAAATCTTCTCCAAATTTCCTACCTTATGGATATTATTTTACCCAAGTGTTTTTGTTCTGTTAGCCCCCTTTTTTCTTAGTGTCTAGGATAGGCACCATCTTTGGAAGCATGGCCTCAAGATGGTGGCATGGAGGGGACTGACACAGGCAGGGGAGCTTCAGGTCTGCTGGCTCTCTCCTCCCTCCTTGTCACCCCTCAACCTCTGGGCTGCCCTTTGGGCTCATGACGATGTATCTCAGAGCCCAAGGGGATTGGGCTTCCCTTCTGGGGGACTCTGGAAGCTCCTGGGTTAACTACTCTCAGGGCTCTGGTTTTCTCCATGCAGATAAAGTACTTGATTTCCTGGAACAATTTTTCTTTCTCAGTCTGAGGGCTCTGATCTATACATAACCTTTGTACTTGGGCCACCTACACGAACCACATGCCATGAGGCTAGAGGGAATGGAAGGAGACCAGGCGGTTATGACTGCAGACGTTGGCCTGACCCCAGGAAGCGCCAGTGTGGTTTTATTCCCTGGACATCACAGCACTGTTTTCCAGGCTGGGCTTCTGTACCACTTGCTGTTAGACCATATTTTCAAATGGACCCACCTTCCTTTCCAGTGGGAATATGAACATTTTTTCTCTTGATGCATGATTCTCCTTAGCTTCCTCCCCTATTAACGGAGTTCAAAAAGAATGTGCCTAGGGCAAAGGATTTTCTGTTTTCGGGGTCAAACATCAGGCTTGCTGCAAGTCTGCCAGGCAGAACGGCTTTCTTCATGTGGCAAGACCTAAAGTGGGCAGTCAGGTCCACCTGGGGACAAGGGGGCCAGACTCACCTGTCACTGGAGGCTGGGAAGGATTTTCAATGTGCAGGAAGGTTCTTTGCCTCTCATCCATCTCACAAAAAAGGAAGAGGACACACCTCTGGAGAGGTTAGAATCCTTGAAAGAAAACTCGCCACACGTACTGACAATGCGCTCATCCTCACGCAGCTGCCCCCATCACAACTTCCCTTTGGTTTTCTACAGCCTGCCACTTAGTGCTCAAGAAAGAGTTCTCTTGGGTGCTTGGGGTTTTCAAAGCGAGGACCCTGACATTTTGGTCTTTATAAAAAAATACATCATTGAGGGAGACCTCAATTTTAAAACCTGCCTCTTCCCATTTTCAAGGAGGTTTATATTACTTGTTCCTCTGGTTATCAAGGAAAATAATTGAAAAGAGAATAAGTGCACTCTGACGTCTGTCACTTTTAGGCTATGCAGATGACAGGAATCTCTTTTTTTCCAGTTTTGATTTGGCTTCCTGGCAAGCTTCCTGTTTTTCTTAACATATACATTCTTTAAGTCAATATGCATGCTCTCAGCTCATACATATGATCTCTGGTGATCTTTTAAGTGTCTATTCAATCTGCATATCCCAAGGCAGAATTAATCATCCCAAAGTGGGTCCCTGGTAATCTGAAAGTCAAGATTGGCTCATTTATTCACTTAACAAGTGTCTATTATGTTTCCACTATGAGCCATATCGGAATGCTGTTAGAAAATGGGTGAATTGCATTCCTATGAGCCATTCTTTCTGAGGCAAATGTAATAGCCTAATGAAAAATTTCTCTCCATACTTACTTAATGGACAGCTAATCTATTCTGCACCTTCTCCAGGGCCCAGAGCTTCATTGTCTTCTATGCTGGGACCCATCCCAGTTAGACTCCTTTATAGGGTTGCTTTCACCACTCTTCATAGAATATGACAGCCAGCAAAATGCCTTGCAGTGGGCACTGAACACATATTTGTCAAATAAATGTGCATTCCTCACTAAAAAGGCTTTGCTTTCTAAAGATTGTATTCAGTACTTTCCACAGCTTCCCTCTTGCATTATGGGTGACATTTTCAAAGTGCAACGCCAAGTCAGAGACCACTTTCTTAGGCATACGGGAAGGATGGGAAGGTGCCTGTTGTGTGACCCTAGCAATTGTTGGGGGCGGAAAAAGAAGAAGGAGAGACTGTGTTCACCTTACTAGAGGATGGGGAGACCAGAAGTAATTCACCAGGACAGCAGAAATGGTGGAGTTGAGCATGGTGGTGGTGGCTGCCTTGTACACTACTAAGAAATGATCCCACAAACCACCTTTGGGATGAGTGGGGAAAGTCTTCAGTTCCCTGCATGAGAGAGAGACTCTTGCCCAGCCAGCTTCCTCCAGGTGACGTGGAATGCCAGGTTTGGGATTTTCATATGCTGCTGCTGCCAGCTCAGCCAAGTCCTCCCTAAGAACAGGGCATCTAAGGCACACCCACTCCCCAACCCTGCCAAATGTCTGCTCTTGAAATAATATGTTTGCAATTTCATTCCACATTTCTCCTGATTTTCCCTCCTCTTCCCTAACTTCTCCTCTCTGAACACTGTGACATAGAGCAAAGTGGGTCTCAAGAAATGGTCTAATCCTACTATGCTCCAGAAACAGTGGTGTGCTGGTAGATGTTTAGCAACCAGAGCTCCAGGAGAAAAAAAGCTCTGATTTGTAGTGTTTGTTGATTTCCATGGTGCAAATGCTGCCACCATGGCTGATTTCAAGCTACCACCCTCCGTCACTGCACACAGAGTTGGGAAGAGATGCACACAGTTGACTCTGGAAGGCCAGTGTCAGCTGACTGCAGCGCAGCACTGTGACCTCCATTTGAAGAGGCCCCATGGGGCAGTCTTCAAACTGGACACTGTAGGTGCTAGCGGAGCCATTCAGAGCTGCAGATTCGGTTTTCTGGAAGCAGGTCCTGAGATGGAGTTTGGGGAGGAAGTAGCACTGGGCAGAGGGAGAAGCCAAACTGTGACCCCGTCCTCTAAGGGCCTCAAAGCGAACCTTTGTGCTCCTTCAGTCTCAGGACATGGGCTCCTCTGGGAGAGGTGCAGCTGAGGCAGACCCTGTAGGAGCTGGCAAGAGGAGGCTGCCTAATGACCACATGCCCCACGCCTGGACAAGAAGTCCTGCTTCAAAGAGAGAGCTGGGTGGCACTTCACACTGTCAGCCATGTCCAGATACACCCAAGTCGGGGTGTGCAGCCCCTGTCGGAGCTTTCAGCAGTAGTCCCGACCACCTGTACCTGTCGTTCGTCACCTGTAGCCTTGCTCCTCACCTGGTCCCTGCCTGTCCAAGTGCCCAGCTTTGCTTGCAGTTTCCAAGTCTCCAGCTCATCCTACTCACGGCTGAAGGTCCTGGCAGGCTCTCTCCTGAATCCCACCCAGGTTAGACTCCACTTTGTTTGCCCAGGCTGGACATTTCTGCCTGCATCCTCGGGGCATCTGACCTCAGTGCTTGGGCCTTGCTCCTTGGTGCTGACAGCTTGTGGTGAGACCACCCTGCTGGGCAGACAGGCCGGGATGCCTGGGCATGGGGCTCACTCCCCAGGGCCCCCGCTGGCTCTGGGTTGGACGCTGGCTCCAGGCAGGATGCACGGTCTGCTGTGTGCGCAGGTGGGGTGGACAAAGGTGGCAACCGCACCTCCTCAAACCAGACTGAGGAGAATGAGTGGAGCTGGTCTACCGTGGGAGGCGGAAGTGACCTCACAGCTCCTGCAGGCTCCTCTCTTCTTGTACTTACAAGGACACCACAACGCAGAGTAAATATGCAGCTGGTTAGGAGCAGAGCTGGGAATAGAGCCCCGCCCAGAGCCCTTTTTATACATCCTTCTCCATGACTGAATTACAGTCCTTTCTTTTCCCCTTCCTCAAGACAGTTTTGTGTTTAGAAACGGCCTCATTGGCAGATTTTCTATTCTCCTTGGTTAGCTAATCGGAACACTCAGTGCCATTCTGGCAGGTGGCCTCTCTGTTTGAGGAATTATCTTGCCTGCCAACTGGGTGCTGGATTTACATGCTAGCTGGGCCGCAGGGAAATCATCTGGAATAGCTAACGGGCTCATTCATCTCAGGCTTGTCAGCCTCCAGGGCAGATGTGCCTGGTGTGGGTGCTTTCTGCCCTCACAGGGCTTGTCCTGGGGCCTCAGCCCCAGCCTCCAGGGAAGCAGACCCTCAGGGCCTTGCTGATGAGCTTCAACACTGGCCCAAGGCTCCTGTGGCTCTTATTTCCACTTTATCCTCTGTGAGTGCATTCTTTTTTTTTTTTTTCTTGAGATGGAGTCTTGTTCTTTCACCAGGCTGGAGTGCTGTGGTGTGATCTCGGCTCACTGCAACCTCTGCCTCCCGGCTTCAAGTGATTCCCCTGCCTCAGCCTTCCAAGTAGCTGGGACTACAGGCATGCACCATCACGCCCGGCTAATTTTTTGTATTTTAGTAGAGACGGGGTTTCACCATGTTGGCCAGGATGGTCTCGATCTCCTGACCTCGTGATCCACCCGCCTCGGCCTCCTAAAGTGCTGGGATTACAGGTGTTGAGCCACCACGTCTGGTTGTGCATTCTTTTTTATTATTATATAAAAAAAATTTCTGGTGTGACAGAGTCTCACTCTGTCGCCCAGGCTGGAGTACAGTGGTGTAATCATGGCTCACTGGCCTCAAGTGATCTTCCCAACTCAGCCTGGCCTCAAGTGATCCTCCCAACTCAGCCTCTGGAGTAGCTGGGACTACAGCTGTGCAGCACCATGCTCGGCTAATTTTTTTATTTTGTAGAGACAGGGTCTTGCCATGTTGTGCAGACTGGTCTTGAACTCCTGCCTCAGCCTCCCAAAGTGCTGGGATTCCAAGTGTGGGCCACCATGCCTGGCCATTGCACTCTGTTAGCAAACATTGTATCTAAAAGAATGGTGTCATCCTGTTCTACTCTTTTAATGTGATCCTTGAGCATACATTTAGTTATTTACTTTTCAAACTTTCTAGCTTTTATCGGTAATTGTTAGTTTCCTTCTGTTTTCTGTTATTTCAGAGTACCTCTGTTACCTTTATAATTTATTCTCTCTGCTAATTTTAGTCATATTATTGAACTGATTTCCCCCGTAAATGCTGAGCCAGAGGTCTAGGCTCCATGGTGGATGGGGTGGAGAGGTATCAGCTGCGGGGGCAGTTTCTGTCCTAAGCAAGGAGCTGGGGAGAGCCTGGGCTTCACTCAGCTGTAGGATGCCCTTTCTGGCCCTCTTTCATGGAATTCTCTCTCTCTCCTTGGGTGAATATTTTGATTCAAAGACAGCTAGCAAGGAAGGTAGGCAAAGCTCCTGTAACCTACCCAGAGCGGGTATAAAATAGCTACATACCAAAATTAGGGCACGGAAGGGAGGTGGTGTGTGCTGTCAAATTAGAAGCACTGTGGAAACAAGGAAGGCCGGGGGAAAGCTAGAAAGGTGTTTTATTGCAGGGGACGTAACCAAACAGGAAGTTGCTTTCTTCCCACCAAAATGAGGGGGTCATATATTTCCCCTCCTGCTGCAAAATCAGAGACCAGATCAGAGCTCCAGGCTCACAGCCACAAAGCCAAGAGCATGAATAGAGAGGGAAGCCATTTCCCAGCTGATGAGCAGCTGTTGCCTGAACACTGAGGAGCCGGCGGCTGGAGGGAAGGAAAAGCATTGTGCATTTCAACAGCACGTGGGGGCTTGCTTTACCCAGAGTCTAGAATTGTAGCTGATGGAAACGCTGCACTGACAAACAGAGCTTTGAAGACTGGCAGACAATGGGATGAAGGATTCTATGTGACTGGTATTAAAAATCCAAAGAAGCATGAGACAGACGGAAAGGATCGATGTATCCAAGCCAAACGAAGAGACGTTGACCCCAGCCAGGTCCATTTTCCTAGTGAGGAGGAATTGACAGTAACAGAACTCCGTTGTGCAGAAAGTGTAGCTCCATATGTGAAGAATTTTGCTCAGTTAACTCTTTACTCAACTGTACATGCACAGGTTCAGTCGTGCTTAGTGAATTCTTTGGCCAAAGAACCTGTATTAATTTGCTACGGTTGTCATGACAAAGTACCACAGACGGGTACTTGAACAACAGAGATTTATTTTCTCACAGTGCTGGAGGCTGGAAGTCTGAGATCGAGCAGAAGGCAGGGCTGGTTTCTCCTGAGGCCTCTCTCCTTGGCTTGTAGGGGCCATCGTCTCCCTGTGTTTTCACTGGTCTTCCCTCTGTGTGCATCTGTGTCCTCATCTCCTCTTCTTGAAAGGACACCAGTCGTATTGGATCTGGGCACGTTTTAATGACTTCATTGTAGTTTAACTACCTCTTTGAAGACCCTGTCTGCAAATACAGTCACATTCTGGGAAACTGGAGGTTAGTTAGGACTTCAGTCTATGAATTTGAAGGGACACAATTCAGCCCCATTTCAGAACCCTTCCTGGTATTGTTAAGGATGGATGTCTGGTCAGGCTATGCCCAGGCAACAATTTCTGCCACAATCCTGGAGTACAGGCTGTGCACAGCAGGTAGACAATGCCCCCTTAAAGAATACTACCTTATTAAGGCTTACTCCTTTAGGAACTAACTGCATTAAGCTGGACACACCAATGGACACAAGGCACAAATTCCTCAAATTTGGAAAGTGGTCCTGTCTTAGTGATAGCACGATAGGACGACGGTTTTTAGGCTTCCCACTACCCAGTCCCTCAGTGAGGACATACGTGGTCCAAAATGCATTGTCTCCGTTCTCTGACCTCAAATCCATATTCTATGTGAACGTTTGTCGCATTTAACTATGCAATTCTTTGCTCAGAGGCTGGATTTTCCATGCCCAGGGCTGACGTCTGCGAGTGTAGTGGAGCACCTAGGCATAACTGGATGATGAAAACGAGGTGGCAGGTCTTGCTAGATGGAGCTCCGACATCCATTCTCTGCTCACCAGCTAGCAGAGCCCTAATTTTATTTGGGTTTAGGAATATGTCCAGCTTAAAAAGCTGTACCTCTCATCCTCGCATTCCGGGTAAGAATGATGATGCGATACAGTTCTGGCCAATGAGGTAGGAACAGAGATGAGGAGGTGGACTTCCAGGTTTCAGGAAAGTTTATAGAGAGCTCAGGCAGTCCGTTCCATTTGCTTGTTGCCCTTTCTCCTTATTCCTGTCTAGAACAGGGATGTGATGGCTGGAGTACCAGCAGCCACCTTGTAAGCATGGACGTGAACATGGTAGAGTGGTGATCTAGACAGAAGCTGGGTTCCTCATGACCTTGGGGAAATGTCACACCAGCTCTGGCCTGCCCTCCTTTGAATTCTCTTCACATGAGGGGGAAAAAACAAGCCCCCAGGGCCACTGGCCTCTCCAATGGCTCAGCCTAGAGAACAGTTGTGATGGCCCTTCCTGGCATAGGTCACCCAGTGGCTCTGTGAACCCCTGTTTTATTTAAGCCACTATTTGGGGTTTCTATTACCCACCACCAAACCTTATTATTTAACTGATGCAGGTGGGTTGCAATTATTAGAATCATTCTATTATTCTCCCTAGATACAGGTACAGGATCTTCTGAAAATCTCCGTGAAAGCCTCCTTTAGATAGAAGCTCCCCCTCTACCCATCAGAAAAGCAGATGAGAGGACTTGGGTACACCTGGATTCACATATGCTCTCATCATTTATCAGGTGTGTGACTTCGGACAAAATTTTTCAGCTCTCTGAGCCTCGCTCTCTTGTGTGCCATTATATAGCGTTGTTGGGCTGATTTAGTGAAAGAATGTATGTAAAGCACCCGGCTTGGACCCTTACACCCTTGTACACAGTGCTTGGCACATGGCCCTCCTGCTCTTAGGACATTACTTATCCCTGCAGAGGAAGACTCAAGTCCAGGTGTCCAGCTCACTCTTTCCACAGATGCAAGTCTTCCTGGATCTCTCGCTGGCTGCCCGTAGGACATTTCTGCTTAGCTCTCCTGTTGGCCTCTTCAAGCCTGGTCCCCAACCACCCTCTCTCTGATGATGCCACTGTCTGTCCTATCTCTTGTTCTCATGCCTATTGGCTTCACTCACCGTACCATGCCACAGTACACCACGCTATGCCATGCCATGTCACCCCTGCTTCTAGTGGTTTCCAAAGCACTTCGGAAGGGGAATCATCCAGGAGATGTGAAGTTGTGTAGAGATGCAGTTGAAGCCAGCACCCTCGGGGCCAAGAGAACATGATAATGCAATGCTTGGGGCTGCCTTTCTACCCTTTCACTGCGGAAACCCTCCAGAGTGGCTCAGGAGCGCACTTTGATGTAGGGTCTGGCCCAGGGGGAGCTCATTGGCCAAGGCAGGGAGGGGCAGGAAGGTGCAGGCAGTGAGGACTGGGCTCTGGGTGGGCTGCAGCAGACACTCAAGTCAAATTTAGAAACCAACAGTCATGTGTCCACCAGGCCAAGTAGGAAAGGATTTTTCCACACCTGAGTCTGGAAAGTGCGGGCTTCAGTGCCTTTCTCCAGTTGCATGAAGCAGAACTTTCCCTAAGTTCTGGGGCAGTGGCAGCCCAGGGCAGGCAGAGAGAGACGTTCACCCCTCATTCAGTGAACCACAGCTCACCTCGTAGAAAGGAACTTCCACAGCAAACAGGAACCCTGTCTTCAGAACTTCCTGTTATACAACAAAGGGAGGACGACGGGACAGGCTTCCGGGGGTCCCGGCAGCAGGCTGGCGTGTGAAGGCACTTATCATGCGCCTTCACCATGTCACAGCTGGTGCAGGGAGCCCCAGGGAAAAGCAGGGGCACTCCTTCCTGGAATGGAGCTGCAGCTCCCGCTGGGCCCTCTCGCCACGCCCCCTCGTTCTACTCTGGACCTAGCTGGAGCGTTTCTCTGTGCGTGGTTTCCTTCCTAGAGCTGCTAGCAAAGCACTCCAGAAGTGCACTCGCAAAACTGTGTGTGTGGTGGGGTTGTGCATGAGTGTGAGTGCACGAGAGTGTGAATGTGCGTGTGAACATGAGTGTGCGTGAGAGCATGAGTGTGAGTGGAAGTGAGCGTGTGTGAGCATGTGAATGTGATGGATAAGTGCAAATGTGAGTGTGACTACGAGCATGTGTGAGTGTGAGTGTGAATATATGTGTGATTGTGCGTCCTCTTATTTCTGGCTCTGCTGACCCTCTCGGCCTCTTCCTTCTGTGTGGTGCCATTATCCGTGGGCTTCATTTCATCTCTGGTGACGGAGTCCCTCTGTTGGCATCTACAGGTGAATTTTGGGCTGGAGGTGTTTTCCCAATCCCAGCAGTGCTGAGACCTGCAGAGTTCTGGGCAGGTGTGGTGGTCTGTCCAGCCATGCTGTTGTGGCAGCCCTTTGGACTCTGGCGCCTGCTCCCAATGGTCTTCTTCAGGGTCACCATGATCACCCAGTTTCCAAGGCCAATGAGCTTAGTCATAACTTGTCTCCACCCCTGCTGCGGCAACCTTCACTTGTGATCTCTTCATCAGCTTATCTCTTGAATGAAGATGTTGCCAAAGCATTTGTCCTCATTTTTCTGTCTTTACACTAGTGCTCCTCAAGCTTTTAAAAACCCATGCCTCTAATAAAAAATAAAGCAAATGTGGATTTAAAAATACATTGGAACAATGGCTGTGGTATCAAACTATATGCATTCCCTGCCCCCCTGATCTCTGGCCTGCAAAACATTGTACTGTGTCGTCTGAGGGGTGTGTACTCATTTTCTTCTTCTGTGCTGTGCTACATTTCCAGAATCACTGCTCAGAACTCTCAGACAGGGAAATCTTACTTGGAGATAATGGATGTCGTAAGCCTAAGTTCAGAATAAAGTAAACCAGGGTTCACACATGCCTCCATCATTTGTCAGCTGTATGATCTAGGACAAAGTACTCCAGCTCTCTGAGCCTCACTTTCTCGAGTGTGCTGTCATGCAGGTTGTTGAGAGGTTTTAGTGAGAGATGTATGTGAAGCACCTGGACCCTTGTACACAGTGTTCAACACATCACACGTCCCTCCAGAGGAAGACTCAAGTCCACACGCCCAGGGCTTGCTCTTCCCTGGAATGCAATTCTTTCTGTATCTATCTTTGGCTGCTTCAGGACATTTCTGGTTAGCTCTCCTGTTGGTCCTTTTAGTTCAGTCCCCAACCATGCTCTCGAAGCCACAGTCCATCCTATCTCTGGTTCTCCTGTCTATCAGCTCCACTTACCATACTATGCCATGCCATGGACGATGTCATGCCATAGTATGCCACACCACATGAGACCACACGACCCTAGACTACATTATGCCATGCCAGAGCATGCCACACCATGCCACACTAGACTATACCATACCACACCCTGCCACACCATACCATGCCATGCCATGCCATGCCACAGCATAGCTGGTGCAGACAATTGTCCCAGACTCAGCCCTGTTCATTCTTGGGACCCTGACTCTGTTTTCCAGTGTCCATCCTGGCCTCTGTCCCGTTTGGTTGGGTTAACCTATTTGAACTCCATTCTTGGCTTCTAACATAAATGTCCCAGCTCTTCTCCCTCTTTGGAGTTTGGAATTCCCCCCAGTATTCAGGGAAGACACCCCTCCTCAATCCCTGGCTTGTAGAACCTGGGGTCATCTTCTGCAGAATGGAGAGATAATCCCTGTTCACCTCTCCATTATTTCTACCTGGGAGAACCACACTTTTTGTAGGAAACAAAAATTTCCCTTCATGTTAATATCTAACTATATGCTAATATAAAACTTTAATATTTAAACTTAATATGTTAGAGTTCAGTGTTTAATTTTAAAAACCTAATGAGTTATTACCTTGACTTTAGTAATGAGGGTTATATTTATAGCTATATACCTACATCTATCTATCTATACACAGGTATACACATATACATTTTTAAGAATCAGGGAATCAATTTCTCTCTCTATAGAATGCTTGTTTGCTTGTTCCCTTCACGTAATAATTATTTTCTCAAAAAACAAAAGCCAACAACAACAGAAAAGTATGATCTACAAGAAAGTTGACCTTTCGGTCACCATCTTGTCATGATTTATGTGTCTAGTTTTCTTCTTCCTCTTAGTACCTATAGCATCTTGACACACACACACAGTGTCCTTGACTGAATACACTTTGTAAGGAAAACCTTACAAGTTGATGGTGCCTCACAGTTTCTTCCTGACCACTGCAGACCCAGGAGGAGCTGGGGAGTTACTATGATGGTGAAACTGTTTAGCTACTGCACTTGCTATTCCTTTTTCCAAGTATTTATCCAATGATGTCAACTGTGAAGTGGGCAAGCATCACAGTAGACCAAATACAATAAGATTATTTATATACAAATAGAGGTTAAGTGTGTATATAGGTGTGTATTTTTATTATTTGATGTGAACCCAGCATTTTATATGTGCTTTACTATAGTGGCAACTAGCATTTACTAAGAACAAGGGCTCAAGAGGCTGTTTGCTGGCATAATTCCCAGGAAGAGGTTCTAGGAGGGACCTTGTCCAGAAATGGCACTGCATGTTACTATTTTCCAGGTTACCTTTTCTTGAAATCTTCAGAGTCATCTGCAACTCCTCTCTCCCCTTTTCATTCATCCTTTTTTTAGTGAGAAGTTCAAAGTTGGTCGGGAAGAGATGTGCCATGGAGAAAGTCAATAATCCCTCTTGAGGGAGGTTTTGCAGAAGGGGGATTGTGGAGCTGAATCTTGAAGGGTGATGGAGAGTGTGATGGTTAATACTGAGTGTCAACTTGATTAGATTGAAGGATGCAAAATATTGTTCCTGGGTGTGTCTGTGAGGGTGTTGCCAAAAGAGATTAACATTTGAGCCAGTGGACTGGGAAAGACAGACCAACTCTCAATCTGGGTGGACACCATCTAATCAGCTGCCAGCATGGCCAGGATAAAAAGCAGACAGAAGAATGTGAAAAGACTAGACAGGCCTAGCCTCCCAGCCTACATCTTTTTCCCATGCTGGATACTTCCTGCCTTCAAACACTGGACTCCAAGTTCTTCAGCTTTGGGACTCAGACTGGCTTCCTTGCTCCTCAGCTTGCAGATGGCCTATCATGGGACCTTGTGATCGTGTGAATTAATACTCCTTAATAAACTCCCCTTTATATATACATCTATCCTATTAGTTCTGTCCCTCTAGAGAACTTGGACTAACACAGAGAGCTTGGTAAACTGGGTAGGCATAGTGTGAAGAAGGTCTTCCTCATTTACAATGCAAATAGTAATTAAAGATACCCTTCCTCTTTTTTTTCTTGGATTTGCTCTATTTCTTCCTTATCCATGACTGCCCTAGTTCAGGCAGGAGGGTCATTCCTTAACCTTGGGCTACAGCCTCCGTACTCACTTCCCTGACCCTTGGTGCATCCTGTACCTCCCTCAGCATCTCACACAGTCTCTTGTGTCTCACAGTGTTTACCAGATAAAGTATGGGCTAAATAAGTCATCATGAAATGCTGTCCCCTGTTTCTCTGTGGTCTGTGATGTACAGGATGACATCTATGCTCTGTATTTCTGGCATTCAGTGTCTTCTACCTTCTTACCCTAACCTGTGTTTCCCATTACTTTTTTGAACCAGCTCTCCATCCCTGCCAAACAGGTCTGCTTACTGTCTCTTCAATTCACACAGAAAGGTGTGACCTTTGTTCATATACTTCTGATTTCTCTGGAACTATCCTGATCCTTTTTGGGTTTTGTTTTTTCATAAGGTTTTGGGGGTCATTAATTTTTTCTTTTTCTTTTTTTTTTTTTTGAGTCTCACTCTGTTGCCTAGGCTGGAGTGCAATGTCACAATCTGGGCTCACTGATACCTCTGCCTCCCAGGTTCAAGTGATTCTCCTGCCTCAGCCTCCCCAGTAGCTTGGATTACAGGTGCCAGTCACCATGCCTGGCTTTTTAAAATTTATTTTTATTTTTAGTACAGACGGGGTTTCACCATGTTGGCCAAGCTGGTCTAGAAATCCTGACCTCAAGTGATCTGCCTGCCTTGGCCTCCCAAAGTGTTGGGATTACAGGCGTGAGTCACTGTGCCCAGCCCATTAATATTTTTAAATTGACAGATAAATAATTGTACATATTTATTGTGTGCAACATGTTGTTTTGAAATGTGTGTATATTGTGACATGGCTAAATGGAGCTAACTAATGTATGCATTACCTCACCTACTTATGCTTTTTGTGGTGAGATGTAACTTGATCTTAACCTTCAAGACTCAGTTCAAGGTCTCTCACCTCCACAGACCTGAAACCTAGTTTTCTTTCTTTCATTTCTAATCTTCTGGTTTCTCCAAATGGCTTCCTTTCTTAAACTCCTAATTTGTGTTATTTGTGAATTCACTTTGCAATTCATCATTTCTGTCTTGTAAGTAGATTTTATGTTTGCCTTGTCATGGCGTGAACATATTTCAATGTGTATTAGTATAATAGAAAGTTTGTAAGCTCCCTGAGAGCAACGATTTTGTACTTATTTGTATGCCCTAGGCCAGTGTTATTCATGCTGCTGTGCAGATCAGTGTCGATCAGCACGCAAGATCTAAAATGAGAACACAGCAAGAGAGAATAAGAGTCGAGTAATGCTCCTAGTGACAGGACATTGGCATGGCATCCAAGCATGTGTCATGGGCTTTCTTTTATTAAACAGGGAATGGACCAGATTGGGTGCTGCTGAATTCTTGTGGTGAGTCCTATCTGGTGCAAACTGCATACAAGTCACTCATAGTAGGGCCACACATCACACCGCATGGATTGGGAAAGATAGCAACTGCACCTTCACCTTAGACAGTTTGTCCAGCAGCACCTGTAGAATGGAACCCTGCATGCTGCACGTGCTCCCAAGGTGCTAGTGGATTGATAAACACTATAGATATGGACATGTTAATAGCTGTGTTTTTCTTTTCTATCCCTCTATAAAAATCAGAAGTATTAATCTAGTTGCAATGCAAATTCAATTCATGTTAGATATGCAACCCAGATGTTACCTGGGCTACCCTGACCCTTAAGAACAAAATAGGTCTGGCTTATGGTTCTCCAATTATGGAGAATCAGAGGTCTTCCTCGAGATTTTTTTTGAGATGGAGTCTTGCTCTATTGCCCAGGCTTGAGTGCAGTGGCATGATCTTGGCTCACTGCAACCTCTGCCTTCTGGGTTCAAGTGATTCTCCCTGTCTCAGCTTCCCTAGAAGCTGGGATTATGGCACCCACCACCATGCCCAGCTAATTTTTGTAGAGATAGATAGGGTTTCACCGTGTTGGCCAGGTTGGTCTCGAACTCTTGACCTCAGGTGATCCACCTGCCTTGGCCTCCCAAAGTGCTGGAATTACGGGCGTGAGCTACCTTACCCGACTCTTCCTCGAGATTTATGGAAGGCTTTGGTATGGGTTTTCCTGCCCATGTCTTCTCCGGCTCACAGGCGATCTTTCTTCTACATCACACCATGCCATGCTCCCCATTGCCTTGACCCAGATGGGGAGTTCAGCCATTTTATTCATTTTCACAACTCCCCTTGCTCTGAGGTAGGAAAAAAAAAAACAAAAAAAAAACCTCACTAAAGCTTTTGTGTGGATAACAGACTTTACCGAAGTTTGGGGGAGACAGACCAAGTTTTGTTCCACAGAAGTATCATATTAAAAAACTCATCACTCAAGCTTTTCACCACTTCTCATGCTTCCGGATGCTATTCAAGGGTCGAACTTCCTGGCCCTTCCCTTGTGCCCTCACCTTGGTCTCCTGTGGCTGCCATAATCCATTCCTCCACCCGTTCCTGAGTCAGGCCCTCGACGAATGCTTTAATTTCCTCCTCAGGATGCTAGTGCAGCCGTCACTCACTGCCTAGATAATGAAATCCGAGGCTGTATTAGTCAACCCGAAACTCTTAAAATCATTCTGACATTCTTTCCACATTTTGGCAATGTGCGCTGACTGTTCACGGGACTGTGGTCCTCTAAGAAAGCATCAATCCACACCTCACACTCCTTTCTGCTTCTGGGAGCGAATGCTGCCAGTGCAGTGATACATGGAAGTGAGATGCAAGCATGATTGGCTCCATTTACCACCCAGAGCCCCCTTCCCCATCCCATTACATTCCTATATAAGAATGGGGTAGAGTGATTTTTCCCCCATTATACATATGAAAATCACCTGTCTTAAATGACTGTGGACTCAACTGCTCCTTTCTAAGGTGGGAATTCTCTTTGTCACTCACTCACTGGTGGTTAACATCCATGGGCTCGTGGAGAAAGAGAGAGACAGTCCGTGGTGGCTTCATTTGCAGTGTAGTCTGAAGCTTTTTGACTCTGGAGGTCACTCTGTCTTGCTATGTTCTGTGCTTTGACAGTGAAACTGGGTCAATGAAAATTAGACTCACTGGGGCCTTCCCTTATTCTCTGGGGGCTGCTTTTCCTGCCTATTATCCATCACATTGATTTCTTGTTGCGAGACTCGTCTCTGTTATGTTTTCAGTAGCTAAGAGCCAGTGATGCTGCCAATTGTGGCATTGTCAGAGAATCCAGGGAGCCCAGTTGTGATCTAACAATAGAAGAAAAACCTGTATGACACCAGGTGATGTCATGAGAGGTGGATGAAGGCCATGCTTGTGTCCCTAGAACTGAAAGTCTCAAGATGGATGATCACCCTCTTGGAGCCAGAGGTCATCGATCCTGCCAATCCTTCCCTCCCAGAGGAGAGGTGGGGTGTGGAACCGTGGTGGCAGCCATTTCCTAGGAATGGAGTGGCAGAGGGAGCCGAGGGGCATCAGCAATTTGCCTCACCTTAGAGTGAGTCTAAGCTGAGAAGAAAAGAGGGAGGAGGAATGGGGAAAATGGTTACGTGTCACCAGGACTGCCATTTACCAGCAATCAGGGTAAGGAGTTCACTTCCCTCTCTCAGAATAAGCTCTAAGCCCTACCCCCTACCTGGCATTTGCATTTTAAAAGTCCTCAGCAGCTTCTTGGGAGTAGGTGGCTGGCACTTTGTGCCCAGAGTCTGAGAGAAGAGGAATATGTGAGCCAATTTCTATGGTTTTGTTCTTGGGTTTTGTCTCATGTGACGAAGGCAGAGTTGGCTCAGCCAAGCTGGAGTACGCTGAGGAGTTTGGAGGAGGTGATTTTTGAGCTGGTGTTCAAGCTGGAATAGAAGTTTATCAGGTAGATACAAGAGAGGTGAGCAACCCCGGGCAGTGGGTAACACACACACATACAGACTGACTGACTGACCCTAGTCTCTCTCCAGCCCAAGTGCAAGTGGGGGAGAACATTCCTTGCTGAGATTTTTGCAGAAGGAAGCAGGAATCACAGCGGCTGAGGTAAACTGAGCCAGGGTTGAAGTGACTGTTTGGGATGCCTTCACTGCTGCCTTCCAGCTTTGGAGGGCCAAGATGACCTTTTGGGGACTAGGAACGGGCTTAACTGATTGTCCTACCACCACCTGCACGGTTTCCATACTTGTACTGGTCCTCAGGGCATTGCCTAAAAAGGATTCTGGGCTGCACTGTTGTGTTCATTGACTTTGCAGGAATACACACATGCAGTTGCCAAAATCCATGACTGGCAGGATACATTTGCTTGTTTTATGGACGAGTGCATCTTTCAGTCCCTACAACTGAGGTGAGCCACATGTCACCCTGAGCCACTGTGCTTTGTGTTCAAAGCTCATTCATTCCTCCTCCCACTTCCTGTGGATCCCTGCCTTACCTCTGGCTGTCCCTAGAGGTGGCTGCTTGTTATCTGTGACAGCCCAGGAAGAGGCAGGAGGAGAGGCAAAGTTTCAGAGAAGCTGGGAGGGAGGAGAGGAGGGAAACCTCTGTAAACCCACCCTTATGCACCTTACAGTCCGTGGGGGTCTACCAACAAAGCTCCCTCCCCAGCTCTGCATCTGTCCCAGAAGCAGTGTCTCTGAGTGGGAGCAGCAGAATCTTTCTAAACCTCCTCAGGCATTATTATGTGGATCTGAGTAAAGCACCACCCTCTGAACCCACAGCAGAGCTATGCCATGACTCTGGCCTGTTAAGGAAAATTCTATAAACTGGCTCTCTCTTGAGTCACCAGTGTCATTCATTCACAAGATAGTTTGGGGGCCCCTCCAGTGGTAAAGGCCCTGCAAAATCCTGGGGATAACATGAATAAGATGCTTTTGAGGGTCTTACAGTTTGGGGGAGGGTGAAGGCGGTGTAATTATTTCATTCTCTCAAAGAGCTCTGCGGAGTGGACTCTACTATTCATATTTGACAGGTGAGTAGCATGGGGCTTTGCAAGGTTGACGCACCCAAGACCACCCAGCTGATAGGTAAGAGAGCCAGAATTCAAACTCAGATCTTTCTGACCTGTAGTTCAAAGAGATAGGTGAAAGAGATACTTACCTTCTTTGTCTCATGTGACAAAGTCAGAGTTGGTGCAGCCAAGCTGGAGTAGGCTGAGGAGTTTGGAGGAGGTGATTTTTGAGCTGGTGTTCAAGCTGGAATAGAAGTTTGTCATGCAGATACAAGAGAGATGGGCACCCCAGGCGGTGGGTACCACCCACGCAGAGGTGGGAAAACCAGTTGCAAGGTCTACCTAGGGCTGCCAAAGTCCTGCCTGGTAGGCATGTGGGGTAAGGAAAGGGCCTGGCACACCATTCTAAGAACAGGTACTTTCCTGAGGGTGTCGAGGAGGCACAGAAGACGTTAATGCAGGGGCTGATTAGAATGGTGGCTTTCAAAGACTCCGTGCAGATGGCACCTTGGCCAGGATCCACAGGAGACCCTTGCGTGCTTGAGAAGAAGTGCTGTCCAGTTAGGTGGAGCCCTAGGTGAGTGGAGCCAGGAAATGCCCCAGGTAAGTGAAGCCAGGAACCCTAGGTAGATGCAGTCCCACATGGTGGAGCCCCAGACAAGTGGAGTGGTGGTGAAGGCTTCTGTGGGTGGAGTCCCACATGGTGGAGGGAGCCCCAGGTGGGTGGAGCCCCAGGTGATGGAGCCCCAGGTGGGTGGAGCCTCAAGTGGGTGGAGCCCCAGGTGGTGGATTCCAGATGGGTAGAGCCCCAGGTGGGTGGAGCCTCAAGTGGGTGGAGCCCCAGGTGGTGGAGTCGCACTTGCTGGAGTCCCACGTGCTGGAGCCCCACGTGCTGGAGCCCCAGATGGTGGAACCAGCCTGAGCACATGGCCTCTCCCTCTGCACTTTATGAAATCGGGAGAACCAAGCTGATTGTTCTTTGAGAAAGGCCACATTCACGCTTCCTGGCTGGGTCAATGCGGCTCTTCTGGATGGCTTTTCCTCCCTGAATAGACTTTCCTGCTTGTTTGCCCTCACAGAATGTGGGGCATACCTAGCCTTGAGTACGGGTTCAAGGGTCACCCGGGTTTGTCTTTTTTGAAGTTCTTGCGCTGAGGTTCCACGCGGCTCTAGAGCGTCTCTGTGTTCCTAGGGCGGCTGGGTCGGGTCCCTGTGAACTTCAAGGCAGAATTTCTGGACTGCACAAGGCTGAGCTTTCTCCTGCAGCCGCGCCGCGTCTTGGTCCCCTTGGGCCTTCCCGAGTTCTCTGCTTCAGTGGCAGCTGGTTTGTCCTGGTTTTGTTAAGAGGCGAGGAGAGTGGGGTTCCTTGGTGCGTTTCAGGCGGTGCTCCGGGGACCCCGCAAGCCCCAGTGCGCCCTGGGAACCACTGGCCAGGCCGGCACAGCCAGGCGTCTGTTCTCGTCTTACTGTGCGCTTCTCTCGGGGATCCCAGAGCGGTCATCTCAGTTATTGTCTGGCAACATTTTCCATAATGCTGCGCCCAAATCTAAGCCACGTTAATATTATGACAAATAAAAAGATACAGATTTCCAGCAGAAGTCCACATGGGGCACTAATGCAAACATGTCAGTTTACAGCCTCAAAGTTAAAGCATGGATGTCCTTGGGTGACGGGACAGGGGAGAATGAGAATCCTAATGGCAGGCCCAACTAGAGAATTGATATGAGAGTAAATGTAGCTCTATTTCCTGGCGCCAGCGGCCCTTCCTTCCTTCCTTCCTTCCTTCCTTCCTTCCTTCCTTCCTTCCTTCCTTCCTTCGTTCCCTCCCTCCCTTCCTCCCTCCCTCCCTCCTTCCTTCCTCCCTCCCTCCCTCCTTCCTTCCTTCCTCCCTCCCTCCCTCCCTTCCGTCCTTCCTCTCTCTCTCCCTCCCTCCCTCTCTCCCTCCCTCCCTTCTTCTCTCCCTCCCTCCCTCCCTCCCTCCTTCCCTCCCTTCCTTCCTTCCTCTCTCTCCCTCCCTCCTTCTCTCCCTCCCTCCCTCTCTCCCTCCCTCCCTTCTTCTCTCCCTCCCTCCCTCTATTCTTCTCTCCCTCTCTCCTTCTTCTCACACTCACCCTGAATTATCAGGTTGGGGAGAGCCTTGGGTGACTGGGGTTTTAATGAATAAGAGGGAATGATTGGAAATTAGCATACCATTGATTTGCATGCAAATAGGTACTTCTGAAGTGATTGCGAAATTTATTCTCTTAAACATTTTAAACCCTCTCTTACACTCTGATTTTTGACAGTAAATTCTGGCTTACAGCAATAAAAATGTGGCATTTTTTTGCACCCCTTTTTGGTGACACTTGTGAAGGAAAAATTTGAACCTCACCTAGGCTCAGTGTTCTTTAATAAAAAATTGAGAAGACTGATTTAACTTAAAAATATTTTTACAGTATTTTTGCTTCAGATCACATAAATAATACATATATAGTATGGAAATGTGGAAAATAAAGAAAAATAGAAAAATGAATCTAAAATCACCTGTATTATAACTCTCCCTCTGTTTACATGTGTACGTGTATATAATTTTTTAGTAAAAATGTATGTATTTTGAACTGATTGTTGTATAATCTGCTTTTTTAACATTAACGATATCCTGAGAACTTTTTCTCAGGCTACTAAATATTCTCTGACAATTTTTAAAATTAATTGTATATAGGTAGTGTAATACTTTATTTTACTATGCCCCACTTTTATACATTTGTTTCCAATTATTTGATATTATAAATAGGTGTTCACCCTTATACATACACATCGTGGATATCTATGATTGTTTCTAAGTGGGAAAGGCCAAAAAGCGGAATTGTTGTGTCAGAGGGCACAGAAGGCATGTACAGACACAGTATAAGGCTCTTCATACATATTCTCACACAATCCTCCAGAAAGAAAGATACATATTCCCACACAATACCAGGGTCCACTCCTGCCAGCCTTGCGTGTCTTTACAAAATGGAAACTTTATACCTATTAAATTCAAACTCCTGATTCCTCCCTACCCATAACTCCTGACAACTAGTATTCTACTTTCTGTCTCTATGAATTTACCTGTTGTAGGTAGCTCATATAAGTGGAATCATACAATATTTGTTCTTTTGTATCTGGCTTATTTCACTTAGCATAAGGTACTCATGGTTCATCCATATTGTAGCATGTATCAGAATTTCCTTCCTTTTTAAGGCTGAATTATATTCCATTTATGGGCATACATCATTTTGCTAACCCATTCTTCTGTTGATAGACACGTGGTTTTCTTCTATGTTTTAGCTGTTGGGAATAATGCTGCCATAAATTTGGGTGTACTATTTCTTTGAGATCCTGTTTTCAGTTCTTTTGGGGGTATACTCAGAAGTGGAATTACTGGATCATATGGTAATTCTATTATTATTATTATTATTATTATTAGGACCTGCAATACTATTTCCCACAGTGGCGGCACTGTTTTACATTGCCACCAACAGTGCACAAGAGTCCTAACTCCTCTGCATCCTTGCCAACACTTATTTTCTGTTTTTTGATAGTAGCCATCCTGATGGGTGTAAGGTGGTATCTCACTGTAAATTTGATTTTCGTTTCCCTGATGATGAGTGATGCTGAGCATCTTTTTTTTATGCTTCTTGGTCATTTGTCTGTCTTCTTTGGAGAAATGCCTATTCAAGTCCTTTGCCCATTTTGAATCCAGGTGTTCGGGTTTTCTTTTTGGTGTTGATTCAGAGGGCCATTTTTAGAGGCTCCCATAATTCCCGTTCTCTAATCCTCCACTCCCATCTCTTCCCTAGGGTCTGGCAAGCTGGCCGTCTTACCCCCATGAAACATTTATGTCAAATTTCAGCAAAGTAGGAATATGACTCGCAATAGGTCACGTCCATCATTCACATACTGGGCCCCACATAAGAAGAGCTGTGCACCATCAAACATACTAAGATGGGAGCTTCCAGAGTAGATAAATTAGGAGGTGAACACTTAGATTACCAAAAAAAATCTGGCCTTGCTAGATGATGATTTTCAGGAAGAACAGCTACAGATCAAGCATTTTAAAATCAAAGTCATTATCTACAGCTGATCTGCCCAAACTTTTATCTGGTTTCTAATATTAGATAGCAAGTCACCAAAAGCATACATTTTGTGGAATTTTAATCTGGAAGGGCTCACCAGGTAACTCCATCACTCAGAGCCAATCATTCTTCAGGCTCTCTGTTAAAATTCTTTTAAGTGGGAGATGAGTATTAGTTAAACTTTTCTCCATTTTAAAATGACTGTGCATTCTGAAGGCATAGAATGTCTATATTCTGATGTTTAGACATATAACTTTTTTTTTCCTAGGCAAAAACTGTACTTGAAAGCTGTAAATACTGTGAGCAGAGGTGCTTTTGTTGAAGCAAGGCTGAGGGAGCCTGTGTGCTGGCCCTGGGTTTCCTTTCCCCTTCCCTCCAAGTCCACACAGCTCAGGCAGCAGCCCTGGAGATTCTGGAGCACAAATTGAAGACCACAGGGGAGAGAGGGTGATGGGGAAATTTAGTGAGTCTGGATACTGCTTCAAGGCAAGCAGAAAGCCCACATGGCTGGGCTTAGACTGGGTTTCGGGAAGAGAGGTTAGCCCGGAAGAGGAGAGGAGAGGCTGCTACTCTGAGGCATAGAGCAAATGGAGTCCAGAGACAGTGTCATGGGCCAGGATTTGGAAACCAAAAGAAGGAGTAAGGAGGAAGAACCAATTCTGAGGCAAAGGCCCTGCCATGGTGCCCAGGCGGTTCTGAGCAAGCAGGCTCAGGGCGGGGTGCTGAATGAACCCATAGGGGCCAAGCACCAGGGAGCAGGATGTGTGTACAGGATGCCCCCAGACACAGCCGTGGCAGTGGACAGAGAGTTTTTTGGCACCTGCTGGTTCTGAAAGTCCATGTGTGGCCACTATGCCCTGTGCAGGGCCATCATGCACAATTGGGCAGGTTGTGCACGACACAATGTCTCCCAGCCAAGGGATTTGGGGTGGAGCGAAATTCAGTTGCCAAGCCCTCACCCTGGAGCAGAGCTGCATCTGCCAGGAGGAAGGGGCGTCCTTTGTAATTGACACAAAAGTACTTCATGAGTTTGCAGCGGCCCTGAGTGCAGGCAGTTATTTGCTGGCTAGCGTTCTGGAATTCTAGTCCTCTGCTCAAAGGATCTCAACCAGCTCAGATGTTGGCTGTCAGTTCTATGGCTCTTAAGCGGCCCTGTAACACAGCTGCACTATCGTTACTTGTCTTTATCTCATTATTCATTCATTTATTTCAATGAATATTTATTTAGTTCTTACTATGTGCCAAGCACTGTTCTACATGTTTGGGTCACATCAGAGAAGGAAGTAGACTAGGGGACAGTTAAGACAATAAACAATACACATAAGAAATAAATTTTCTAGTATGTTGGAAGGTGATAAGTGTTAGGGAATAACGAGAAAGGAGTAAGCAGATCAGGAGTTCTAGAGTGGGGGAGTGGGTTGCAGTATTAAAGAGAAATGTCAGGGGAAAGCCTCATTGATAAGGTACAATCTGAGCAAAGACTTGAAGGAGCTTGGAGAGCCTAGAAACAGCATTTTTGGTGGGGTCCTGGTTCCTCTGTATTGGAAATTGGTGTTTAGAAACAAGATCAGGCACTGACTGTGCTCATTGCTTCCTTACTTGTGTGTCTTTTAAGCAGGACAGATCTTGCAATTATACATATCTGTACTCCCCCATGCAAATACAAACATCAATATTTATTTAAAAACTGAGTTTTATAATGATACTTCTGACTACAGTTCACACCCCCGGAGTTTTTTTCTAACTGTCCTCTTTCCTTATTTCTAATATCTTTTTCTAACACTGAGGGACTTAATAAAAGGAAAATGTCACGATTTGTTTGTTCAACCCTGGTATGCATATAAAGCAGTGTCAGAATCGCTAACCTATGCCCTTGTGAGAAACTAATTTATTAATTAAAACACAGCATTTGTGCAGTTCTTTTTGCCTTCGGTTTCACAATATATACTCAAAATGATGTTTCCCAAAGTAACTCTTTCCCACTCCCTTCAGTGTGTTGCTTTTATTCATTTATAATGTAGTTAAATTCATTTATTACAATCTGTATTCCATTTTGGGTTTCTCCTGCTCCCGTATTATGGTTGATTTAAGTTTACACTCAGTAAAAATCACTCTTTGTGGTGTACAGTTTTATGGGTTTTGACAAATGGATAGAGTCGCATATCCACCCTGCATCATGACTTAGAATGGTTCCGCCACTCACAAAATCCACTTCTGTTGCCCGCTTTGTAGTTAAAGCTACCCTCTCCCCACGCCCGGTGCCTGGAGACCTCTGATTTGTTTTCCATCCGTATCGTTTTGCCTTCTCCAGATGGTCACGTTAATGGAATACAGTAATATAACACATAACCTTTGGTTCTGGCTTCTTTCACTTAGCAAAATTCATTTACAATTCATCTGTTGTGCTGTGTGTATTAGTAGTTTCTTCCTTTTTATTTGTGAGTGGTATTCCATTCAATGGATTGACCACAGCTTCCTAAATCATTCATTGGTAGAAAGACGTGTGGGTTGTTTCCAGTTTTTGACGCTTATAAATAAAGCTGCTATAAAAAATGCATACAGGTTTTTGTGAACGTGTGTTTTCATTTCTCAAGGGTAAATGCCTAGCAGCGGGACGGCCAGATCTTGTGTTAAGTATATATTTACCTTTATTAGATGCCGCCAAACTACTTTCTAGAGTGGCTTTACCATTTTCCGTTTCTATCAACAATATGTGAGAGATCTGTTTTATATCCTCATCAGTACTTGGTACTGCTTATGTTTTAATCATTTTAATAAGAGTGTAATACTTCATTGAGTTTCTTTTTGAGATGGGATGGTGTTATGTTGCCTAAGCTTCCTGGGCTCAGGTGACCCTCCTGCTTCCTGCCTCCTGCCTCAGCCACTCCAGCACATGCCACTATGCCGGCTTTCATTGAGGTTTAAATCTGCCTGTACCTAATGACTACTGATGTTGAACATTTCTTCAAATGCTTATTTGCCACTTTCTTTGGTGAAGTGCTCTTTAGATCTTGGCCATTTTCACATAGAGTTGTTTTATCTTATTATTTTTGAGCTAAAAGAGTTTGTTGTTTATGTAGAATTCAAGTCATTTGTCAGATACATGGTGTGTAAACATTTTCACCCAGTCTGTAGCTTGTCTTTTCATTTTATTGATGGTGCTTTATGAAGAGCAAAAGCTTTTAATTTTCATAGAGTCAATTTATTAATGTTTAATTTATGGATGGTGTTTTTGGTATCATGTCTAAAAACTATTTGCCTAACTTAAGATCATAAAGATTTACTACTATGTTTTCTTTTAGGATTTGTAGTTCTAGCCTTTATATTTCTGTCTGTGATACATTTTGAGTTAATTTTTGTGTATGAGTTGTGAGACAAGGGGCTAAGTTCGTGAGTGTGAGTGTGTGTGGTGGTGTGTGAGATATGAATATTCAGTTGTCAGAGAAGCATGAGAAAACAATGGAAACGGGAAGCATGAAAAACTTTGAAAAAACTATACTTTTCCCATTGCTGAATCACCTTGACAACATGGTAAAAAAAAAAAATGGATTATAAATGTAAAGGTTTATTTATGTACTATATTCTGTATCTCTGCACCCACACTACCCTGTCCTGATTATTGAAGTTCTACAGTTAGTTTTCAAATCAATCAGGTGTAAATACCCTGACTTTTTTCTTGTTTCCTTTAGAAATTGTTTTGGGTGTTCTGGGCCCTTTACACTTCTATATGAATTTTAATATTAGTCTGTCAATTTTTATTTAAAAAAGCCAGCTGCATTTTTTATAACTGATAAATGAAAGTTATATGTATTTATTGTGTACAATATGATGTTTTGAAATATGTGTACATTGTGGGATAACTCAATTGAGCTAATTAATATATGCATTACCTCATATGCTTATCTTTTTGTGGTGAGGACACTTAAAATCTACTCTCAGCAATTTTTAAGAATATAATACATTGGTATATACTGTAATCACCATGTTGTACAGTAGATCTCTTGAACTTATTCCTTCTATTATCTAATTGAAATTTTTTACCCTTTGACCATCATCTTTTCTCCTCACCCCCCAGCCCCTGGTAACCACTATTCTACTCTCTATTCTATGAATTCAACTTTTTAAGATTCCATATATGAGGAGATCATGCAGTATTTGTCTTTCCGTGCCTGGCTTATTTCACTTAACATAATGTCCTCCAGGTTCATCCATGCTGTTGTAACTGACACTCTTTCCTTCTTTTTTAAGGCCGAGTAATATTCCACTGTGTATATATACCACATTTTCTTTATCTATTTATCTGTTGATGGAAACTCAGGTTGATTTCATATCTTGGCTATTGTGAATAATGCCGCAATAAACATTTGAGGGCAGACAGCTCTTCAATACACATGTCTCATTTCCTTTGGACATATATCCAGTAGTGGGATTGCTGGATCATATAGTGGTTTTAGATTTAATTTTGGGGGAAATAGCCATATCGTTCTCCATAATGACTGTAGTAATTTACATTCCCAACAATAGTGTGAAAAGATTCCCATTTCTCCACATCCTCACCAACACTTATCTTTCATCTTTTTGATAATAGTCATTCTAACAGGTGTGAGGTCTCATTGTGGTCTTAGTTTGCATTTCTCTGATCATCAGTCCTAGTGAACATTTTTTCATATACTTTTTGGCCATTTGTATGTCTTCTTTTGAGAAATGGCTATTTAGATATTTTGTCCATTTTTAAGATTGGGTTATTTGTTTTTTGGCTATTGAGCTGAGTGCCTTGTATATTTTGGATATTAATCTCTTATCAGATGTATGATTTGCAAATATTTTCTCCCATCCTGTAGGTTGTCTTTTCACTCTTGGCTGTTTCCTTTGTTGTGCAGGATATTTTTTAGTTTGCTGTAATCCCATTTGTCTATTTTTGCTTTTGTTGCTTGTGCTATTGACCTAATTTCTTTCTTTGCATGTGAATATCCAGTTTTCCAATATGATTTATTGAAGAAATTGTTCTTTCCTCATTGCGTGTTCTTACACTTTGTCAAAAATCAATTAACTAAATGCATGAATTTATTTCTGGGCTCTTTATCTTGTTCCATTGGTTTGTGCCTGTTTTTATGCCAATACTATGATGTTTTGATTACTATAGCTTTGTAGTGTATTTTAAAGTTGTACAATATGATGCCTCCAGAATTATTATTATTATTTTTTTCTCAAGATTGTTTTGGCCATTCTGGGTCTTTTGTGGCTCAAAATTTTAGGATTGTTTTTACTATTTCTGTCAAAAATGTCAATGGAATTTTGATAGGGTTTGCATTGAATCTATAGATCAGTTTGAGTAGTATAAATATGTTAACAATATTAATTATTTCAAACCATCAGCATGGGATATCATGTCATTTACTTGTGTCTTCTTCAATTTCTTCCATCAGTGTCTTACAGTTTTCACTGTAGAGGTCTTTCACCTTTCCAGTTAAATTTTTTCCTAAGTATTTTTTTGGTAACTATTGTAAGTGACATTGTTTTCTTGATTTCTTTTTCAAATAGTTCACTGTTAGTGCATAGAAATGTTAGTGATTTTTGTATGTTGATTGTGTATCTTGCAACTTTATCCAGCTGTGGTTTTGACAGAGATTCCATTAGATCTCTACCTCAACTTAGAGAGTGTTGCTATCTTAATAATATTGAGTCTTCCAGCCCAATATATGAAATGTCTCTTCATTTATTTTCATGTTCCTTAATTTCTCTTAGCAGTGTTTAATCTTTCAGCTTACACTTCTTTGTTAATATACTCTCTAAATATTTTATCCTTCTTGATGCTATTGTAAATGGCATTGTTTTCTTAATCTCATAGGCTGCAATCTTGCTAAACTTTTAGTCGCTTTTGCTGTTACTGTAACAGAATACCACAGACTAGGTAACTTATAAACAATAGAAGTTTATTTGGCTCATGGATTCTGGAGGCTGGGAAGTCTGAGATCAAGGGGACGCCTCTAGTGAGGACCTTGTTACTGTGTCATCCCATGGTGGAAAGTGGAAGTGAACAAGAGCATGTGCAAAAGAACAAGAGGATGCTGAACTCACTTTTATAACAAACCTACTTTTGAGATAACCAATCTACTCCCGTGATAATGACATCAATCCATTCATGAGAGCAGAGCCCTCTTATTAGGCCCTAACTCCCAACACTGTTGCATTGGGGGTTCAGTTTCCAATACATGAACTTTGGGGTACACATTCAAACCATAGCAACTTGTTTTTCAGTTCCAGTTGGCTTTTATTATTTTTGCAGATTCATTAAGATTTTACACATACAGGATCACGTTATATGTGAATAAAGTTTTACTTTTCCTTTCTAATCTGCATGCCTTTGAATTAGTTTTGCCTTATTGCACTGACTAGAACCTACAGTAAAATGTGGAATAGAAGAGGTGAGACAACTTTTTTCCTGTTCCAGATCTTATGGGGATAGCATTCAGTCTTTCCTCATTAAGTATTATGTTAGCTGTAGGACTTTCCCACAGATGCATTTATAAGATTGAGGAAATTCTCGGCCGGGTGCAGTGGCTCATGCCTGTAATCCCAGCACTTTGGGAGGCCAAGTCGGGTGGATCATCTGAGGTCAGGAGTTCAAGACCAGCCTGGGCAACAGGGTGAAACCCCGTCTCTACTAAAAATACAAAAATTAGCCAGGCGCAGTGGTGCACAGCTATAATCCCAGCCAGTTGAGGGATTGAGGCAGGAGAATCACTTGAGCCCGGGACCGGGAGGCAGAGGTTGCAGTGGGCCAAGATTTCGCCACTGTGCTCCAGCCTGGGTGACAGAGAGAGACTCAATCAAAAAAAAAAAAAAAAAAAAAAAGATTGAGGAAATTCTCATCTATTTCTCATCTATCCCTATCAAGAGTTTTTATTATGAGTGGGAGTTGGACTTCATCATCAAATGCTTTATCTGTGTCTATTGGTAAAATAATCTTATTTTGTCCTTTATTCTACTATCATAATGTATCATATCAATTTTTGGATATTAAATCAACCGTGCATTTGTGGGTTAAATCTCATTTGGCCATGGTATATACTCCTTTTCAGATGTTGGTAGATTTGGTCTGCTAACATTTTGTTAAGAATTTTTCTACTTCTTGAATCAGTTTTGGTATTTGGAGTGGTTCCAGGAATTTGTCCATTTCATCTAAATTGTCTACCTGTTGGCAAAAGTTATACCTTTTATTTCCTTATAAACATTTACATTTGTGTAGAGTCAGTTGTGATGCTTCCGCTTTCATTCCTGATAGTGGCCATTTAGGTCTTCTTTCATTTTTTCTTGCTCAATCTAGCTAATATTTTTTAGCTGTTATTATTTTAACTTACTGTTGACTTTTTTCTTTTTTAGATTAAGATATAATTCACATACTATGCAATTTTTCTTTTAAAATATACAATTCAGTGGTTTTAAGTATATTCACAAAGTTGTGCAACCATTACAACTATCTAATTACAGAACATTTTCATCACCACACACACACACACACACACACACACACACACACACACACCCCGAAACAGTTCTGTATTTATTAGCAGTTACTGTCCACTTTGCCTTCTCCTAACCCCTGGCAATCACTAAGCTACTTTCTATTTCTATATAATTTGCCTATTCTGGACATTTAATATTAATGAAATCATACAATATGTGACCTTTTGTTTCTGGCTTATTTCACTTAGCATAATACTTTCAAGGTTTACTCATTTTGTAGCATGTATCAGTGTCTCGTTCTTTCTGTGGATAAATAATATTCTATTTTATGTCTGTATCATTTTGTTTATCCATTCATATCTTAATGGACATTTGGGTTGCTTTCACTTTTCAGTTATTATAAATAATGGTACTATGAACGTTCACATACAAGTTCTTGTGTGGGCATATTTTTAATTATCTTGGGTGTATACCTAGAATTGCTGGGTCAGATGGTAACTGTGTTTCACTTTTTGAGAAATTACTAAACTGTTTTCCAAAGAGGCTCCACCATGTTACATTCCCATCAGCTATGTATAGGGATTCTTGTTTCTCCACGTTATCTTCAACATTTGTTATTGTCTGTTTTTTTTTTTATCATAGCCGGCCTAGTGGGTGTGAAGTGATATCTCATTGTGCTTTTGGGTTGTATTTTCCTAATGACCAGTGATGTTAAACATCTTTTCATATGTTTATTAGCCATATTTATTTATTTTTTTTAAGAATTGTAGATCCCAGCCCTTTGCCCCTTTTAAAATTGGCTTATTTATCTTACCTTTTTATTGTTGAGTTTTAAGTCTGTATGTTTGTATGTATTTTTATGCATCTGGATATGGTCTCTTATCAGATATATGATTTGTAAATAGTTCCTAATATTCTGTGGGTTGTGTCTTCACTTTCTTAGTAGTGTCCTTTGCAACACAAAAGCATTTCATTTTGATGAAGTCCAACTTACCTATTTTTTTTTAGTTGCTTATGCTTTTGGTGTCATAAGATTTATTCCTATGCATTCTTCTGAAAGTTTTACAGTTTTAGGTTTTACGTTTAGATCTTTAATCCTTTTTGAGTTAATTTGTTGCATATGGTGTGAGGTAGGGTTACAACTTCATTATTGTGCATGTGGGTACCCATTTGTCCAATTACCATTTGTTGAAAAGACAATTATTTCCTCATTGAATGGTTTTGGTGCCCTTGTTGAAAATAAATTGACCACAAATATGACTGTTTATTTCGGGGTTCTCAATTTTATTCCGTTGATTTATATGTCTATTTTTATGCCAGTACCAGAGTCATGATTACTGTAGTTTACCTTTTGAAATCTAGAAGTATGTCATCATAGCTTTTATTTCTTTGTGGCTCTTCTGGGTCCCTTGCATTTCCATATGAATGTTTTGATCAGCCTCAACCAAAAAAAAAAAAAAAAAAAAAAACACTTGGGATTTTGACACAGATTTCTTTGAATCTGCAGATCAATCTGGGGAGTCTTGCCATTTTAACAACATTAAATCTTCCAATCCATGAACATGGGATATATTTCTATTTGTGTCTTCTCTAATTTTATTCTTCAGTGGTGTTTTGTAGTTTGCAGTATGCAAGTCTTACAGTTTTTTTTTTTTGTTAAATTTATTTCTAAGTAGTTTATTGTGTTTGATGCATTTTAAGTCAAATTATTTTCTTAATTTTATTTCAGATTATTTGTTGCTCGTGCAGAGAAATACACTTCATTTTTGTATACTGATCTTTTGTCCTGCAACTTTTCTAAAATTTGTTATATGTATATGTATGTGTGTGTGTGTGTGTGTGGATTTATTAGGATTTTCTATACAAAAAATCATGTTATCTGGGAACAGAGATAGTTTCACTTCTTTTTTTCAATGTTAATGCGTTTTATTTTGTTATCTTCCCTAACTGCCCTGGCTAGAACCTCCAGTAAAATGTTGCATAGAAGGGGTAAGAACAGACATCTTTCTTTTGTTCCTGGTCTTAGAATGAAAGATTTTGACCTTCTACCATTAAGAATGGTATTAGCCTTGGGATTTCTGTAGATGTCTTCGATCAGGTAGAGAAATTTATCTTCTAGTCTTAGTTTGTTGCACAGTTTTTTTTTTTTAATGAAAATATTTTGGATTTTGTCTTTTGTTGCATATCTTGAAAAGATTACATGGTGTTTGTTTTTCGTTTTTTAAATATGGTTTGGGCTGGGCATGGTGCTCACGCCTGTAATCCTAGCACTTTGGGAGGCTGAGGCAGGCAGATTGCTTGAGCTCAGGAGTTCAAGACCAGTCTGGGGGACATGGTGAGAACCTGTCTCTACCAAAAATAGAGAAATTAGTTAGGTGTGGTAGCACACGCTTGTAGTCTCATCTACTTGAGGGGCTGAGGCAGGAGGATGGCCTGAACCTGGGAGGTTGAGGCTGGAGTGAGCAGAAATTGTGCCGCTGCATTCCAGCCTGGGTGACAGAGGAAGACTCCATCTAAAAATAAATACACAAATAAATAGTAAATAAATAATTTGTCCATGAATTGATTTTATATGTAACTAATCTTGTATTCCTGGGATAACTATCACTTGGTTATGATATGTAATCCTTTATATGTTACTATATTCAGTTTGTTAGTTTTTTATTGGGAAGTTTTATATCTATATTTATAAGAAGTATTGATAGGTAGTTTTTTATTCCTTGTAATGTCTTTATCTAGTTTTGGCATCCAGGTAATACTGGCCTAATGAAATGAGTTAAGAAGTGTTCCTGTCTCTTTTATTGTTTTTACAAGAGTTTTTGAAGGATTGGTGTAAATTCTTTCTGAAATTTTAAGTAGAATTCAGCAGTGAAACCATCTGGTCTTGAGCTTTAGTTGTGGGAAATTTTTTGATTACCTCTCAATCTCTTTATTAATTATGGGTTTATTCAGGTTTTCTACTTCTTGAGTCTGTTTTGGAACTTTGCGTTTTTCTTGGAATTTTCTTATTTTACATATGTTATCTACTATTGTATAATTGCTTATATTATTCTCTTAAATTATTTTTATTTCTGTAAAGTTGATAGCAGTGTTCTCTCTTTTGAATTACTAAAATCACCGCTAAGTGAATTATGAAATCATTCCTGATTTTAGTAATTGAGTCTTCTTTATTTGTTGGTCAGTTTAATGTAAATATTTGTCAGTTTTGTTGATCTTTTCAAAAAACCAACCTTTGGTGTCCTTGATTCTCTTTACACTTTTCTATTTTTATTTAATTATTGCTTTATTAATCAAGGTTCTAATCTTTAATATTTTCTTCCTTCTGTTTGCTTTTCTTTTTTCTCTTTCTAGTTTCTTAAGGTATTCATTTGAGATCCTTGCTCTTCAATGTAAGCTTTTACAGCTATAAATTTCCCTCTGCATGCTGTTTCACTGCATCCTATAAGTGTTGGTATTTTTTTTTGTTGTTCATCTCAAAGTGTTTTCTAATTTCTCTTGTGATTCTTCTTAGACTTATTAGTTGTTTAGGACTGTATTATTTAGTTTCTACTATTTGTAATTTTTCTAGATTTTCTTTAGTTATTTCTAAATTTTATTCCATTGTGTTCAGAGAATATACTTTAAATGATTTCAATCCTTTTGTATTGTTATTATACTTTATGTTCTAGGGTACATGTGCACAACATGCAGGTGTGTTAAATTTATTGAGACTTGTTTTGTAGACTAGCTTATTATCTAGCCTGGAGAATGCTCTACATGCACTTGAGAATAATTCATATTTTGCCGTTGTGGAGTTTTCTGAGTAAAGTTTCCAACTATTAATTTTAAACTGTATATTTTTTCCTTCAATTCTGTCAGTTTTTAACCTTGTGTATTTTTAGGTTCTGTTGTAATGTGTACATGTTTATGATTGTTATCTCTTCATAAATGGATTGACCCCTTTATTGTTATAAAGTGTCTTTTGTTGTCTATAAAACTTTTGTCTTCAAGTCCATTTTGTATAATACTAGTATAAGCACTCCATCTCTTTTTTTTTGTTATTGTTTGCATGGTATGTATTTTCCTATCATTTGACCTTCAACCTATTTGTTTCTTTGAATCTAAAGTGTGTCTTCTTTAAAAAAATTAAAATAAAAAAAATTTTTAATATACAATTGGGGTCTTGTCCGTGCTGGTCTCAAACTCCCAGCATCAAGTGATCCTCCTGACTCAGCCTCTCAAATAATAGGATTACATGTATAAGCCGCAGTGCCTGGTCTTAAAGTATATCTCTCTGTCTTGTTTGAATTTCTCATTTTAAATTTCTAGTACTGTAAATATCATTGTAAATCAAAGCCCTTTTTGTTCCCAGATGAAAAGCCTTGAGAACTACTGATGTGGTTATTTACAAATATATTCACAGGGTATTTTTGTTTTGTTTTGTTCTTGTTTTGTTTTTTGAGATAGAGTCTCACTCACTCTGTTATCCAGGCTGGAGTGCAGTAATCTTGGCTCACTGCAACATCTACCTCCTGGGTTCTAGTGATTCTCCTGCTTCAGCCTCCTGAGTAGCTGGGATTCCAGGCATGCACCACAATGCCTGGCTAATTTTTTTTTTTTTTTTTTTTTTGGATTTTTATTTGGGATGGCGTTTTGCCATGTTGGCCAGGCTGGTCTCGAACTCCTGATCTCAAGTGATCTGCCCACCTTGGTCTCCCAAACTGCTAGGATTACATGTGTGAGTCACTGCGCCTGGCCTGCTTTTTTTTTTTTTCCTAGCTTTTGGGGTGTGAATAGTTTTTAGTTACATGGGTGAATTGTGCAGTGGTGAAGTCTGAGATTTTAGTGAACCCATCACCCAAGCAGTGTACATTGTAACCAACATGTAGTTGTTTTTATCCTTTGTCCCTTTCCCAACCTCCCCTTTTTTAGTCTCCATAGTTCATTATATCATTCTGTATGTCTTTGCATACTCATAGTTTAGCTTCCACTTATAAGTAAGAACATACAGTACTTGGTTTCCCATCCCTGAGTTACATCACTCAGAATAATGGTCACCAGCCTCATCCAAGCTGCTGTAAAATACATTATTTTGTTCTTTTTTATGGCTGACTAGTATTCCATGGTGTATATATACCATGTTTTCTTTATCTACTCATTGGTTGATGGATACTTAGGTTGGTTTCATATCTTTGCAGTTGTAAATTGTGCTACAATAAACATACATGTGAAGATGTCTTTTTCATATAATGACTTCTTTTCTTTTAGGTAGATACCCAATCATGGGATTGCTGGATTGAATGGTAGATCTACTTTTAGTTCTTTAAGAAATCACCATACTGTTTTCCATACAGGTTGTACTAATTTACATTCCCACCAGCAGTGTATAAGCATTCCCTTTTCACCACATCCATGCCAACATCTATTGTTTTTTGACTTTTTAATAATGGCTATTCCTGCAGGGGTAAAGTGGTATATTATTGTGGTTTTAATTTGCATTTATATGTTGGTTGGCCATTTGTATATCTTTTTTTTGAGAAATGTGTGTTCATACCATTTGCCCACTTTTTGATGGGATTTTTTTGTTCTTGTTGAATTGTTTGAGTTCCTTGTAGATTCTGGATATTAGTCATTTTTCAGATGCATAGTTTGCAAATATTTTTCTCCCATTTGGTGTGCTGTTTGTTTACTCCGATGATTTTTTTTTTTTTTTTTTTTTTTTTTTTTTTGCTGTACAGAAGTTTTTTAATTTAATTAGGTCTCATGTATTTATTTTTGTTTTAGTTGAATTTGCTTTTGGGGTCTTAGTCATAAATTCTTTGCCTAGGCCAATGTCCAGAAGAATTTTTCCTGGGTTATCCTCTATAATTTTTATGATTTCAGGTCTTAGATTTAAGTTAAAGTGTGTCCCTTTAGACAACATATGGTTGGATGATTTTTTAGAAATACATACTGTTAGCCTCTGCCTTTTGATTGGAGTATTTAAAACATCTGCATTTCATGTAATTGCTGATTAGGTATGATTTATATCTGCCATTTTTCCATTTGTTTGCTCTATGTCTTATGTCATTTTTATTTCTCTGTGCCTTTGTTATTGCCTTCTTTTGTGTTAAACAGATATTTTCTTGTCTACTATTTTAACTCTCTTGTCATTTACTTTCCTATATATTTTATGAGTTATTTTCTTAATGGTTGCCTAAGGGGTCACAATTAACATCTTGATTTATAAAAATCTATTTTGGATTAACATACATTTAAGTTCAATAGTGTAAAAAGCTTTATTCCTATGTAGTTCCATTCCCTCTTACCTCTTTCATGCTGTTATTGTTCCACGATTACTTCTTTATTCATTGCATACCCATCAACACAGACTTGTAATTATCACTGAAGTTTGAGTCCCCATCTCATATTTAATGGGAGATTAACATTTATTAATACAATTACTTATACTGTAATACAGGAATTAGGTCCCTTTGCCAGAATATAAAATTGTGCATTTCCTTACTATTTCTGGGTTCTAACTTGATACTTCCTTAAAATTGTAAATTATATAGTACTCAGCTAAAATATCTCTTCATAAATTCCTATAAAACCTGCCAAAACACAAAGGAGAAAATACTTTTAATTAAAAAAAGACACTTGAATGTCACACAACACAAGAAACAGTGCTATCCCAGCACTTTGGCAGGCCGAGACGGGCGGATCACGAGGTCAGGAGATCGAGACCATCCTGGCTAACACGGTGAAACCCCGTCTCTACTAAAAAATACAAAAAAAATACAAAAAACTAGCGGGGCGAGGTGGCGGGCACCTGTAGTTCCAGCAACTCAGGAGACTGAGGCAGGAGAATGACATAAACCCGGGAGGCGGAGCTTGCAGTGAGCCGAGATCCGGCCACTGCCTCCAGCCTGGGCGACAGAGCGAGACTCCGTCTCAAAAAAAAAAAAAAAAACAAGAAAAGAAAAAGAAACAGTGCTTAGAGATACGTTATTGTTTTCAGAAGAAAATGGTCAATAAACTGCTTAGCTGAAGACAAAAGACTACTCTTCCCCATGATCACAGTGCCAAAAAATAAAATGTCAATTGTTTTTTAAATAAGATGAGAGAAGAAAAGTGTTACAAACAAAAAATATATTTTTGCTGTCTTTTGTGTTTAAATCAATGTAGTTACCTTTACCAGTGCTCTTTTTTTATTTATATAGATTAAGATTACTGTCTGGTGTCCTTTCATTTCAGCCTGAAGGACAAATTTCTTGTTGAACAGGTCAGCTGGTGATTAGTTTACTCAGTTTTTGTTTATCTGGCAATATCTTAATTTCTCCAAAATTTTGAAGAAGAGTTTTTCTGGATATAGAATTTTTAGTTGAAAGCCTTATTTTTTCTTTAGCACTTTGAATATGTCATCCCACTGATTTCCAACTTCCATGGTTTCTAATGAGAAGTTAAGTATTAATTTCATAGAGGATGCCTTGAACATGATTATTCTAGTCGTTTCTCTTTGGCTGTTCAAAATTTTTCTTTTGTCTTAGTCTTTCAGAGATTTGGTTATTATGCATGGTGGTATTGTAAAATATATATTTGATCTTCATCCCTGCTCCTGGCATAAAACTCCTAAAATCCTTGGAACTTCCAAAGTGCTATATTTTTGCATGCTAATGTTGACTAATAAAAAAAGACATAGGCATAATTAGAGGATTAGAACTTTCAGACTCACACTCTAACCTCTGAGTGATGGAGAGAGGCTGAGAATCAAATTGATCTCAGTGGTTTAATCAATCATGCCTATGTAATGAAGCCTCCGTAAAAAACCAAGAGACCTGAGTTTGGAGAGTTTCTGGGTAGCTAAACATGTGGAGGTTCCTTGTCTACTACAGAGTGGTGTGCCTGGGCAGGGCCTGGAAGTTCCATGCCCCTTCTCTTACGCCTTTTTCTATGCATTTCTTCATCTGTATCCTTTGTAATAGTCTTTATAATACATCAGCAAACATAAGTGTTTCCCAGAATTCTGTGAGCTGCTCTAGCAAATTAATCAAGCCCAAAGAGTTGGTTGCAGGAACTCCAACTTGAAGCTAGTCAGTCACAAGTCCTGGAGTCCTGGGCTTGTGACTGGTGTCTGAAGGTGAGGACATGTCAAGGACTGAGCCCCAAACCTGTGGAATATGACATAATCTCCAAATAGGTTGTGTCAGAATTGAACTAAAGGACATCCAGCTGGTGTCTACTGCAGAATGGATTGCTTGCTGCTGGGGGGGAGAAATCTTTTTTTTTTTTTTTTTTTTTTTTTTGAGACGGAGTCTCGCTCTGTCGCCCAGGCTGGAGTGCAGTGGCCAGATCTCAGCTCACTGCAAGCTCCACCTCCCGGGTTAACGCCATTCTCCTGCCTCAGCCTCCCGAGTAGCTGGGACTACAGGCGCCCGCCAAGTCGCCCGGCTAGTTTTTTGTATTTTTTTAGTAGAGATGGGGGTTTCACCGTGTTAGCCAGGATGGTCTCGATCTCCTGACCTCGTGATCCACCCGTCTCGGCCTCCCAAAGTGCTGGGATTACAGGCTTGAGCCACTGCGCCCGGCCGAGAAATCTTTATATATTTTGGTGTCACAGAAGTCTTCTGTGTTGACTGTTGTGTTGTGGTATGAGAGCAGAGGAAACATGTTTTGAGTTTTTCCAAACATTTGTCTAGGTGTGGATCTCTGAATTTATGGTACTTTGTGATGACCTTTTGCATGAGTGCTAATGTTTTTCATCAGATTTGTGGAGTTTTCAGCCATTAATTCTTCAAATACTCTTTCTGACCCTTTATCTTTTTCCTTGCTCTTTTGGACTCCCAGTGAGCATATGCTGGTATGCTTGATGGTGTCTGACAAGTATCTGAGGCTCTGTTCATTTTTCTTTTTGTTTCTCAGAGTAGCTGATCTCAATTGACTTATTTTCAAGTACTCTGGTTCTTTCTTTTGCCTGCTTAGATCTGCTTTTGAGTCCCTCTAGGGAATTTTTCATTTCAGCAATTGAACTGTTAAATGCCAGAATTTTTATTTGCTTCTTTTTAATAATGTCCGTCTCTTCATTGTTTTTCTGTATTTGGTGAGGCATTGTTTTCAAACATTCCTTTAGCTCTTTAGACATGGCTTCCTTTAGTTATTTGTTCATATATATAAGTAAACATATATAGATATGTATGTTTACTACACACACTGAACATGTTTCTCTTTTGCAATTTAATCTATATAGAGTTTAACTTTCAGCACTTGAGGGAGGTAACATCACATGGTACTGTACAATCACATTTTCAAAGGGAAATTACTCTTTTTCTTTAAAAGTACTTTTAAAAATGTGTGAAAATACAAACGAGCCTGCTAAATTACAATGCATATTTTAGAATGAGAAATATGTTTTTTCTTCCTTCAAAGTGCCATGTAGGAAATGACATCTTGTAACCTTGAGCCACTTTGTCTAAAATCCAATATAAAAGGACTGTTAAGGAATGAAAAGTTCACACAACTCCTTGGATAAGTTAAAGTTGGCTACATGCAACACAGGCTACATAACATTTAAGACTTGGTAGCTTTCTGAAATTTGAGTCCCAATCTCATATTTAATGGAAATTAACATTTATAAGTTGCATTCACATACACTGTAATACAGGAATTATATCCCTTTGCCAGAGATGAAATTGTACATTTCCTTGCTATTTTTGGGTTCCGACTTGATAATTTCTTAAGATTGTAAATTATATAGTACTCAGCTAACACATTTCTTCATAAATAGCTATAAAACCTGCCAAGACACAAAGGGGGAAAAAAAAGACATTTTGACCATTACACAGCACAAAAACAATGCTTAGAGACATGAGACGTGCTATTGTCTCCAGAAGAAAATGGTCAATAAACGACTTAGCTGAAGACGAAAGACCACCCTTACCCAGGGCCACAGTGCACCAAAAGCAAAATGTCAAACAACAGTACCTCAAAGCAAAATAAAGGCCAGAATGAAGCCAGCTCACTTGTAATTTGCTAAAGAAAGAGAGTCACCATTTAAGTCAAATGTACTGGGAACATCTGCTAGCTCAGAATGGTATATTGGTAGAATTTGCTAAAAATTCAACCAAGCATGCCAAAGACATTTGCCAACAAAAGCTTAATTTTCTGGAACCATTTCTAGTATCAGAAAATTTGTAAACTGTGCCACATCTTCATGGGACCAGCTATACTTTTCCACAAGTACATCAAAGAGGGTCTAGAGTTTTTTAGGCTGGTGATGTGTTGTGGTTCTCCTTTGTGATTGAAGAATTCCCCAAAACATTTTACAAATAGAGTAAAGTGCTTTGGGATACTGCCTCGCAGCTCTATGATGTAGGCTTTACATCTTCATCTGTTGAATAGTCTTCTCAGAATGCAGTATTTGAACATATTTTAAAATAGCTGATTTAAAGTCTTTGTTTATTTTAGTAATTCCAACATCTATGCTTCCTTAAAAACAGTTTCTATTGCCTACTTTTCTTCTGTGTATGAACCATACTTTTTTTTTATGTCTTGTAATTTTTTTGAAAACTGGATATTTTAAATAATACAATGTAGTAACTCTGGAAATCATATTCTTCTTTCTCCCCAGCACTTGATGTTGGTGTTGTTTTGTTGGTGGTGTAATAGTTGTTTTTGCTGTTTGTTTAATAAATCCTCCAAACAAATTCTGTAAATCCTGTATTCTTTGTCATGTCTAGGAATTTATCCATTTTTCTCTAGGTTTTCCAATTTATTGGCATATAGTTTCTCATAGTCGCCATAGTTCGGATTTCTATGGTATCACTTGTAATGTCTCCTTTCTCCTTACTGATTTAATTTATCTGAGTCTTCTTTTTTTTCCTTCATTAGTCTGGCTAAAGGTTTGTCAATTTTGTTTATCTTTTTAAAAAAACAACTTTCTGTTTTACTGATCTTTCATATTGTTTTCTTCATTTCAAATTCATTTATTTCTGCTCTGATCTTTATGTTTTCTTCGACTAAGTTTGGGTTTAATTTGCTTTTGCTTTTCTTGTTCTTTAGGATGCATCATCAGGTTATTTATTTGAAGGTTTTCTTCTGTTTTGATGTAGGCATTTATAGCTACAGTCTTTCCTTTTAGTACTACTTTCTCTGTATCCTGTAGATATTGACATGTTGTGTTTTCATTATTATTTGTTTCAAAAAAAATTTCAATTTCCTTTTCAATTTCTTCATTGACCTGCTGGTCATTCAGGAACACATTCTTGCATTTCCATGTGTTTGTATAGTTTCCAAAATTCCTGTTGTTGATTAGTGAAGGTGATTTTTTCTCGTGGTATGATTTAATTTCTTGCTTTTTGTGTGTATCCATTGTATGGTTTTTGATTTGAAGTTATCCTGAGGGTAGCAAATACTATTAATAACTCATTTTAAACTGATGACAACTTCACAATGATTGCATAAACAAATATGGAAAAAGAAAACTAAGAAAATTCTACACTAATTTCATCCTTCTGCTTTTTAACTTCTTGTTGTGTCTCTTTATATCTTATTGTACTGTCTATGTCTTGAAAAGTTGTTGCAGTTATTATTTTTGATTGGTTCGTCATTGTTTTTCTACTTAAGAGTAGCTTACACACCACAATTACAGTGTTACAGTGTTCTGTGCTTACTATTACCAGTGAGTTTTGTACCTTCAGATGATGTCTTCTTGCTCATTAGCACTCTTTTCTTTTAGATTGAATAACTCCCTTGAGCATTTCTTACAGGACAGGTCTGGTGTTGATGAAAACCCTCAGCTTTTGTTTATCTGGGAAGGTCTTTATTTCTCCTTCAAGTTTGAAGGATATTTTCCCTAGATATACTATTCTAGGGTAAAAGTTTTTTTTCCTTAAGTCCTTTAAATATGTCATGCCACTGTCTCCTGGCCTATACGCTTTCCTCTGAAAAGTCTGCTGCGGAATGTATTGGAGCTCCATTGTATGTAATTTGTTTCTTTTCTCTTGGTGCTTTTAGGATCCTTTATCCTCGACCTTTGAGAGTTTGATTATTAGATCCTGTGGAATAGTCTTCTTTGGTTTAAATCTGCTTGGTGTTCTATAACCTTCTTGTACTTGAATGTTGATATTTTTCTCTAGGTTTGGGAAGTTCTCTGATATTATCCCTTTGGATAAAATTTCTGCCCCTATCTCTTTCTCTACCCCCTCTTTAAGGTCAGTAATTTAGATTTTCCCGTAGAAGATCCCTTTAGATCTTGTAGGTGTGCTTCATTATTTTTTATTCTTTTTTATTTGTCTCTGCTGACTGTATATTTTCTAATAGCCTGTCTTCAAGTTTCCTAATTCTTTTTTCTGCTCCATCAGTTCTGCTTATTAGGTGACTCTGATGTATTCTTTAGTATGTCAGTTGCATTTTTCAACTCTAGAATTTCTGCTTGATTCTTTTTAATTATTTAAATTCCCTGGTTAACTTTATCTGATAGAACTCTGAATTCCTTCTCTGTGTTATCTTGAATTTCTTTGAGTTTCCTCCACACATCTATTTTGAATTCTCTGTCTGAAAGATCACATGTCTGTGTTTCTCCAGGATTGGTTCCTGGTACCTTGTTTAGTTCATTTCATGAGGTCATGTTTTCCTGGATTATCTTGATGCTTGTAGATAGATGTTCATTGGTGTCTGGGCCTTGAAGAGTTAGGTATTTATTGTAGTCTTTGGAGTCTGGGCTTTTTTTGTGCCCATCGTTCTTGACAAGGCTTCCCAGATATTCGAAGAGACGTGAACCCTAAGCCCAATAATGCTGTGGTTCTTTCAGATTCATGGAGGTACCAACTTGATGGTCTTGGATAAGATCTGGAAGAATTCTCTGGATTACCCGGCGAGGACTCTTGTTCTTCTCCCTTTCTGTCACCCAAACAAATGAGTCTCTTTTTCTCTGTGCTGAGCTGCCTGGAACTGGAGGTTTGGTGATGGAAGCACTCCTGTGGCCACCACTACTGAGTCAGACCTGAAGCCAGCACAGCACTGGGTCTTTCCAAAGCCTTGCTCTTACCACTACCTGGCTACCACCTGTGTTCACTCAAGGCCTTAAGGCTTTACAATCAGCAAGTGGTGAAGCCAGCAGGGTTTGTGTCCTTCCCTTCAGGGCAGCAAGTACCCTCAGGTCCTGGGCAGGTCCAGAGATGCTGTCTAGGAGCCAGAGATTGGAGTCAAAAATCTTAGAAATTTGCCTGAGGTTCTATTCTACTGTGGCTAAACTGGCACTCAATTCATAATATAAAGTCCTTCCCATTCTTCCTTCACCTTTCCACAGGCAGATGATCAGCTGTTTTTCTAGCATACATGCTCCCAGATTATCTCAAGCCTTTGGTTGATTTCCGGGGCTTCGAAAAAGTTAATTTTGGCACTTTTTGCACAGTGTTCTCATAGTTTTTATGAAGGAGAGGGTTTTTCAAGGTCCTTACTCCTCCATTTGCATTTAATTCACCTCTGTTGACTTTTTAACTACATTTTATGATAATTTCCATAGTAGTTACTCCAGTGATTAAAATATGCATCTCAACTTGTTAGTATCCTATTTCAGACTAATGTTGACTTAATTCTAGTCAAATGTAGAAACTTTGCTTCAATTTAAATCCACCACCTTTTCTTTTCTTTGTGCTTTTATTGGCATATATATACATAGAATGACCACGGTGGATCCTTAAGCAATACAGGAGTTGAGGGTGCCCACCCCCTGCACAGTTGAAAAAATAAGTTTTGATTCTCCCCAAACTTAATTACTAATAGCCTCCTGCTGACCAGAAGCTTTCAGATAACATGAACAGTTGCTTAACACATATTTTGTGTAGGTATTATAGACTGTATTCTTACAATAAAGTAAGCCAGAAAAAAAAGGAAAATGTTCTTAAGAAAATTATAAGGAGGAGAGGCCTTGTGTGGTGGCTCACGCCTATAATCCCAGCACTTTGGGAGGCCAAGGCGAGTGGATCACCTGAGGTCAGCAGTTTGAGACCAACCTGACCGACAAGGTGAAAATCTGCCTCTATTAAAAATACAAAAATTAGCTGGGCGTGGTGGTGCACACCTGTAGTCCCAGCTACTTGGGAGGCTGCGGCAGGAGAATTGCTTGAACCCGGGAGGCGGAGGTTGCAGGGAGCCAAGATGGCACCATTGCACTCCAGCCTGGGCAACAGAGTAGGACTCCATCTCAAAAAAAAAAAGAAAGAAAGAAAATTATAAGGAGGAGAAACTGTATTTCCTATTCATTAAACAGAAGTGAACCATCATAAAAGTCTTCATCCTTGTCATCTTCACATTGAGTAGGCTGAGGAGGAAGAAGAGGAGGGGTTGGTTTTACTGTCTCAGGGGTGGCGGCCGCAGAAGAAAATTCACGTATAAGTGGACTTGTGCAGTTTACACCTGTGTTGTTCATGGGCCAGCTGTACCTTTGTGTAAACATAGAATGATACGTATTTACATCATATATGCATAGATATGTAATATCTATGTGTGATTTAAACCCATCAATAGTCAGCAGTAATGTTACTGTTTTCATTACCTGATAAAACTACCTGACTGACCCGGCTGGTAGGGTTTTGGAGCTATTCCCAGGAATATGTCCAAAGACTCTTACTCTTCCTTCCCCAAAGTTCTAGCAACTTTTCATTACTAAATATCTCTGTTGTTGTTTACCTTTGGTAAATTTCCAGAGCTAGAAAATTACTGTTTTTTAATAATTTTGTCCAGTTTTATACTTGCTTTTTTGGAGAGAGAATTTGCTGACTTCTTTACTCTGTGATAGTCAGATGTCCCACCTCCTACATTAAATTGATTTTATGTATGGAGTAGAAGTGAGTTTCTTTCTTTCTTTTTCCAAATGGATATCCAGTTAACTTAACATCATTTATTGAAAAGATGATCTTTTCCCCATGACTCCTGTTTTCAAACCTTACTTCTGCAAATTTGCCAATAACTGTCAAAATTTATCTTCGTGGTATATTCATGTTCAAGAGAGTATAACTGGATTTTTCAACCTATCTTCTCATAATTGATTGAGGAATATTTTTACTAATTTTAATTTCAAAATTTTCTTTCACACATAAAGCAACAAATATGCAAATAGTTACAGAAATTCTTTAAAAAAATCTTGTAACTAATAAGTAAATTTTAATAAAGCTGAACATCCTGCAAGAGGTATAATTTAGGCAGCTATCAGTTGTACCACTGATGTAATATTGCATTTTCTTAATTTAGTCTGAAGTTTTAAAACAATTCGTTATTTTAAAAAGAATCAATTTCAAAGATATCAACCAAATTTTCTAAAATATTTTATATATTGACAAAAATTTACATTCAGCAAATACGAAAACCTCAGTTTTCATTCTTTTTCTCTTACTGTTTTAAACATTTAAACACTGATCTAAATTTCCAAGTGATCTCATAGAAAGACAAAATTTAAATAATTTAAGTTCTGTTTCTTTGTCTTACAATCACCATATTATCGTTGTTTATTTTGAATCTACTGTTTAAACACAGGAATTTGTAATACCACAGGAAATATAAATAGCAATTTTGAATGGTTACAAATGTAACCACCACCACCAGCAAGATACAGAACAGACCCGTTGATCCCCTGTCCTTTTTGTTGGTAAGACTTTTCCTCCCACCTCTGTCCTGCCAATCTCTGATCTGTCTTCTGTTCCTATAATTTTGCTTTCTCCAGAATGTCATATAAATGGGCTCATACAGCCTGTAGCCCTTTAAGTCTGGCTTCATTAGAGCACATTTGAGTTTATCTATTTTGTGTGTGTGCCACTAGTTCATTCCTCTATATTGCTCAGCAATATTCCACTGAAGGTGTTAAATTTTCCTAAAGCTACCTCCTTATAAGTTCAACCTAGAGGTTTTTCTGTACATAGTGAAGTGTAAGCTATCTGGATGTATAAACAGCTTGCAACTTACTTGTGTAACACGCAGCCAAGTGACAGCCAATCCCAGCAGCCGTACTTCAGCCACTCACAGGCGGCCGACTGCTTGAACAGTGTTCAAATAAGGCAGACTGCAGGCAGTAACCAGTTCCACTGTTGCTGCACCTCACTTCCATTTTCTGTAATTCACTTTCCTTTTTCTGGCCGTAAATCCTCTCCAACCACGCAGCAGTGCCAGAGCTTCTCTGAAGCGACTCTGGTTCTGTGGGCTGCTCAGTTTATGAATTGTTCTTTGCTCAACTAAACTCTGTTAAATGTAATCTGTCTAGGTTTTCTTTTAACAAAGGCAGGTACCCTAGTGTGTTTATCCACTCTCCACTTGAGAGACATGTAGGCTGTTTCCAATTTGGGCAGTTATGAATAAAGCCACTAAAACATTGTATGTGTTGGTTTTTGGGTGACTTTAAGTTTTTAATTTCAGTTGGGCAGTTGTACAAAATGTCAGATTTCTTCCTAAGTACTTGATAACTTTCGATGAAGTAAATGGTATCTAACTTTTTTTTCATATTTAAACTATTTGTTGCCTGGATAGAGAAATAAAATTGAGTTTTGTATAGTGACAATCTATCTAGAAAACTTGCTAAATTTAGGCTGGGTGTGGTGGCTCATGCCTGTCATCCCAGCACTTTGGGAGGCCAAGGCTGGCAGACTGCTTGAACTCAGGAGTTCTAGACCAGTCTGGGCAACAGAGGGAGACATTATAATCTCATGAGACCACTGTAGGAAATGCAGTCCATTGTTGGCTAAAATGTGACTATGTGGCACATGACTGTATTTAATTCTAATAGTTTAACAAGGATTTATTTGGAATTTTTATGTGCACAAATAATTGCTACAAATTCCATTTTTCTATTAAGGAAGTTCCGTTCCGTTTTTAATTTGCTAAAAATAATTTTAACTGACATGAAGAGTATTGCGTTCCCCCGTGCAAGCACTGCTCAGAAGTCTCAGTGTAGACATGGAGAAGGAGAATAGTTGGATTGGTCGAGATTGGGGTGTTTGGGGTGGCTGTTACAGAAGCACAACAGAGCAAGGTAGTTTAGGATACTAGTGAAGGGGCGGCTGAAGCGATGAGGCATGGAGTTGAAACGGGGCAGGGAGACAGAAAGCACGAGAGGGAAAAGAGGACAGGCTGGATGGATATGCGCAAAGGAGAGAGTCACTGAATCAGAGGACCCAAGGATGTTGAAAAGCAGGTACAGCTGGAGTGAAGGAACGAAACGGAAAGAATGGTCAGGGACAAAACGATGGTCTTCAACTCTGGTTGCATATTGAAAACACCTGGGGGTCTTAGAAATGGACCGATGCCTGGGCCCCAGTTGGGGTCAATTAAGTTAGGCTTTTGCAGGGTTCGGGGGAAGGTGTGCCAGGGACTGGAATTTGGTGACCCATGGTTCTGGTGTGGAGTCAGGCTGGAGACCCTGCCCTGGGCGGTCTACAGTGATGATTTCACCAGGGCAGTATGAAAATGCAGGGTGCATGGAGAGCACAGCAGACAGCTGAGGTGGAACGGAGCCAAGAAATGATCTGGAAACAACCATGACTGTGGGGGATGACACTGACTGAGGCGTCCTGCTGTAGGTGGGGGTGGGAGAAAGAGCGGCCTTCCACCGAGGGAGCCGAGGGAAGTGGGGTCTCAGAGGGATCGAGGATCACCTTATGGTCAGGAGGTGTGGGAAACACTCAGAAAACAGCAACCAGTTTGGTGGGTTTGATTTTCTAAAATCATGTAGACGCCTACAATTGTGTAACCGATCACGCGTCCCTTTAGGTGCTGGGGCTGGAGACAGCTTGCAGCTAAATTTGGGGCCCACCTCTGCGAAGTACAGAGACCTTCATGGGTTTCCTGCACTCATTTTCCTCCTGTCCTCTTCTACCATTATTTTCCATTGGCCTGGAATTCATTACTTATTTTCAAAATGTATTTTATCTGGGATTATATGTATCTTCCTAAGTTGCCCGAAACATGTGTTTGGTACAGGGTAGATTATAAATACATTCACATAAAAGAATTCTTAACATTACAAAGTGATTCATTATAACCTTCTCTCCAATGACTAGTTTTCCCCAGTGCACTGATGATATTATTCTGTTTATATGCCACTTTCCCAAAACACATTTATTATGTGAGAGAAATGTATTTTTTATTTGATCTTATTTTTGTTATGTAAGTAACAGAAAATTTTAAGGTAAGGAAAAAGAAATAAAATTTTATATAACCTCCTTATGTTAAATGGAACAATCTAATGTTAGATAACTTAGAACAACTTGCTTCCCTTTCATTTCTGGTGAGTACATTTGGTGAGTTTTATGTTTACTGTATCAAACTGACAAAGAAGTATGTCCAAGCTGACCTCAAACAACAGAGATGACTCTTTTGGCACCTGGTTTTTAGCACAGTTGTATGTAGAGCCGTCGGGTAGATGATAGAAAAATTTAGTAGATTTGGGGAGTTTTGTTTTGATGTTGATTGAGGACTGAGTAAAGATTCAATGCCTGACAACGTGTGGCTTGTAGATTAATAGCTCTGATTGTTGCATGTATCAGATTAAATGATCAGCAAATCTGAGCATCTCTTCTGGTGGGTAAGAGCCTGAGCTCTGGACTTTGTAGTTACCTAATCTTTTTAAGCTTCTGTTTTATCACTTGTGAAATGGGAACAGCAATAGCATCTACCTCATAGAGATAGGGTGAGAATTAAGTAAGTCAATGAATTTAGAGCATTAAGCATTGTGCATGGCACGTATTGAAAACTGTTTATAGATGTTAATTTGAAAAAAATTCAAAGGCTTTCACTCGATTTTGTTCTCTACAGGGTGTTATTTTACTTGTTGCAATGCATCTGCATGCATCTCTCTTAAAATCCAATTTTTTTTAAACTCTAAATTCTGGGATACATGTGCAGAACGTGCAGGTTTGTTGCACAGGTATACATGTGCCATGGTGGTTTGCTGCACCTGTCACCCCATCATCTAGGTTTTAAGCCCCACCTGCATTAGATATTTGTCCTAATGGTTTCCCTCCCCTTGCCCCCCATCCCCCGACAGGCCCCAGTGTGTGATGTTTCCCTCCTTGTGTCCATGTGTTCTCATTGTTCAACTCCCACTTAGGAGTAAGAACATGTGGTGTTTGGCTTTCCGTTCCTGCATTAGTTTGCTCAGACTGATGGCTTCCAGCTTCATCCATGTCCCTGCAAAAGACATGAGCTCATTCTTTTTTATGGCTGTGTAGTATTCCATTGCGTATATGTGCCACATTTTCTTTTCTTTTTTTTTTTTTTTTTTTTTGAGGCAGAGTCTCACTCTGTCTTCCAGGCTGGAGTGCAGTGACGCAATCTCGGCTCACTGCAAGCTCCGCCTCCCGGGTTCCCACTATTCTCCTGCCTCAGCCTCCTGAGTAGCTGGGACTACAGGCGCCCGCCACCGCGCCCAGCTAATTTTTTTTGTATTTTTATTAGAGACGGGGTTTCACCGTGGTCTCGATCTCCTGACCTTGTGATCCGCCCGCCTCGGCCTCCCAAAGTGCTGGGATTACAGGCGTGAGCCACCGCGCCCGGCTACATTTTCTTTATCCAATCTCTCATTGATGGGCATTTGGGTTGTTTCCAAATTTAAAAGACTAATTTCTTAAGGCTAGAGAGTCTCTCTGTTATGTTCCACAATGCCAAGTTCAGAAGACTCTTCAGCCGGTGAGTTTGGTTCTCTAGATCTGTATCTTAACACCTGTCACTGGCATGTTTGAGCCAACATGCGTAAAGAAATTTACTAGGAAACTACCTGGAATGTGGAATTTAGCCTCTGATTCCATAGACCCATCTGCCTTCAAATGTTTGTCAGTTGCCTTTTCAGGTTCTCTGTTGCCTTTTTAGTTCATCAGGTTGTTTAGTACTTTCATGATGCCTAGAGGATATGAGTATTTTGGATGTAAATAGTTATTTCAAAGCCAGTTTGTTTTTTTTCCCTCAGTTTAATTTTAGTTGTGTAGTACTTGGAGAAGCAGAGTATTTCTGCATAATTTCTCCAGGTGTACTTTTTCTTGCTCTTCTCAACATTTCTGGGAATTGATGGTGTCTGGCTGATCAAGATGTGAGGTTTTTAAAATTTGTTTCTCCCCCTCCTTCGTAATTTCCACTGGGAAATTTTCTAATTTTCAGGACTTGAGGGGCTTACGTTTTGCTTTGCTTCGGCAGCAGATGTAATCACCAAATCCCCAAGGAGAAACATGAAGAACTGAGCAAAAATTCTGAGTGGTCTCTAAGTTAAGGATATGATGATCAGGTCTGTGAATATGCAACATTCATACTTACACAACCACATGTCTGCAACTTTGGACTTTGACCCGTCTTAGTACTCATCACTCCAGACTAGCTGGGAAAACCCTATTTATAAGGAACGAAGCAGCTGGTTCCTGCAGAACTTGTCCTCAGGCTTAGGACTGAAGGCAGGTATGGTGAGGTGGGGCAGGGGCAAATCTGACTAATGAAGAACACAACTTCTGAAACCCTGTCTTGTTGTTCAAAAATAGGTGTGGAAATGTGGGGCATGTTCTTTCTAAGAGAAAACCTACATCATTAAGAAAGCCAGATCGGCCGGGCGCGGTGGCTCACGCCTGTAATCCCAGCACCTGGGGAGACCGAGGCAGGCACATCACGAGGTAAGGAGATCGAGACCATCCTGGCTAACACAGTGAAACCCCATCTCTGTTAAGAAATACAAAAAACTAGCCGGGCGAGGTGGCGGGCGCCTGTAGTCCCAAGTACTCGGGAGGCTGAGGCAGGAGAATGGCGTAAACCCGGGAGGCGGAGCTTGCAGTGAGCCGAGATCGCGCCACTGCACTCCAGCCTGGGTGACAGAGCAAGACTCTGTCTCAAGAAAAAAAAAAAAAAAAAAAAAAGCCAGATCAAGCATTGGAATCTTTCCTCTCCATTTCCCTGGCCCTTCAGTCACCTTTAATGACACTTTACATTACAGAATTTAATGTGAATTTTGGATCCTAGCAAAATATTTTGACTTGGGGTTTTATTCATGGCATCGTTTTGCTGCTAACTGTGGTCTCTCATTAGTCTTTTAAGAATCATATCTCATGCTGTTGGTTTTATTAAGAGACTTCACAGCTCACTGAATTTTTTCATGCTATCTTTTCTAACCTATTTTTTAAATTGAAAAAGTGATACATGCATATAGTCTAAAAAATTGTTAGAATAACAATTCTAACTTCTGATTTCCAATCCTCCAAGCTACCTCCTTAGAGTTAGCCCTTCCTATCAGTTTGCTTTGTGTCTTCCTGCAATTTTCCCCCCATCTAGGAACATATATATGGATATTCATTCTATGCATACTGATTTGTATCATGCATTTTTCTGTTTTTTGTTTCTTTCTATATCAGCTCATGGATCTCCACCTCATTCTTTTTCAAAGCTGTTAGGCTTGTCTTTTACATTCTAATTTAATTTTAAGAAGAATAAGAAACCTATTTTTCATTTTTGCCTCCTGCTCTGACCAGCCACAGACTGCACACCTTGGACAGGCCTAGTGTGATCTAATTACAGTGACCCTGGGAACATTTCCCAGTTACACAATATTTTTTCCTTCCTGGCATTCCTAAGGCCCATAATTCCCTAATTAACCTGCATCCCTTTGATTTTTGCTTTGCCCATCTGCTCAGATGCAAATATTCCCGGGAATCTTGTGTGTGTTTTTCCATCCAGTTTTAGTGCTGGTGAATTTCTCAGCTCCTTTTCAGGGAATGCAGTTAGCTGAGACAGGAAAATGACCAAGCTGAAGGCTCTGGACACTGGGGGTGAGGGTGGGAGGAGGGAAAAAAGGAGAGACTGGGGCCCCTCCTCAGCTTGCTCCCCATTTTCCCCCATAGTTGACTCTCCTTTCCCTGAGTTCCATCATGGCATGTGATACTATGCAAGGAAGCTGGGTGGTGTATGGAAGCTTTCTCGTGAATGTTTTGTTCGTTGCAGAGTCTATACACTTAGGGGAGTCCCAGCAGAGGCATATGGGATATACATTCCAGGCTGAGGAAGAGTTCCTTTCTATCTGGGAAAACACCAAGCAGCATCACAGCAAACACAATGATTCTGTTGACAGAAAAATGAGCAAATACATGGCAACTTGTATACAGTTGTATCCCCGCAAAGTAGGGTTAGTTTTTTTTTTTTGTATGTTTATGCCACCATTTATTGAGCACTTACTGTGTGTTGGGCATTGGGTGGAACAGCTCTGCATACTTATTTTTGTATGTATGAATTTTATTTTAAGCTTTATAATAGCCCTATGAGGTAGATAATATTGTCCTCATTTTACTGATTAAAAAAAACAAAACAAAACAAAAACTAAGGCTCAGCATGTTTAAAGTGTACAAGGTAGTAAAAAACACAGTTGGGATTTGAACCTGTCTCTAGATGAAGCCCTCCTGTTCTAAGTCACTCCCTGGACCCACTGAGGTTGACGGGGTGTATCTGGCCTGGGAGGTGTCCCTGCGGGAAGGTGCTGCTGGCAGAACTGGCAGACAGAGGAGCAGAACAGCTCTGGAAAGCTGGCTGCCTTGCTGGGCAAGAGAGCAGCCTGAATGCGCCCAGCCAAAATGCACACACAGGTGGGCAGAGCAGAGACTGAGGTGGCCCGAGAATTACCAACAGCAGAAGGAAGGAAGGAGAGTTGGGAGTGGCTAAATTTGCAAGTGTGGAGATGGCGATGATGGCTGCTGACATTGTTGAGTTGAGTCACGGGTGAAGCACTGATCTGAGAACGTGATGTGCTTTAACTCATTAATCCTTGTCCTAATTATAGAGTAGTCACTAGTTTTATCCCCATTTTGCAGACAGGAAACTGAGAGATAGAGAGTTTACACAGCTTACTCCAGAGCATACAGCAGGATTTGAAAACAGGCATGAGTGTGTCCTCCTACCTCCCACCCCCATCCCCAGGTTCTGCTGCCCCCCCGTACCACTTGTTTGCACTCCCTCTTTTTTTTTTTTTTTTTTTTTTTACATCTTGGTAAAATCTCTTACGGTGATTTTCAAGGCGAATCCAAATGGCTCATTCTCCCTGGAGTCTTGTCCAATCCTTATTTTCCACTGCTTCTGGCTCCTGAGTCGTTAATCATTACTTTCTAGCTGTCCCCATAGCACTTGGCTCATGTACTGTTGATGCATTTAGGACATTGTATTTAAATTGCTAGATTTCAAGAGTCTTGAGGTTGAAGAAGGCACATTTCATCCACCCTTAGTGCCTGGGACAGCACTGGTGACAATGGTAGATGCTCCCTATGTGTTTCAGGAATGGCACGTAGATTGGATCCCACTCTGTTGAGTTCTTGGGTTCCCCCATGGCACTGCAGAGAAGTGGAGCATCTAGGAAGTCACCGCGGTAGGCTCATGGGGTGCTAGACCGTCATTCATTGACGTTTGGAACCCAGCAACAGCTCTGGGGCCCGTGCAGCACCTGTGGTGACAGGGCTCCTTGCTGCTGCTTGGAGTAGATGTTCTTTATTACAGAGACTTCGCTCTTCTTGCAAGCAGGTGTCTCTCCATTCTTCTATTTCTGTCTGCTTTTATACCATGGACGGTTGACGCTGCTTGTCTTAGACTCTAGGAGGGAGGATCTGACCCCCATGGCTGGTTTCGATGCAGTGTCCAGTGCCGGTCTTGGGCAGAGGTCTCACACCAAGCACCCTGTGAACCCCTGGCCTTTGTATATGGCCTGGGTACCAGGTCCTGCAGGTACTGACGCTGATCTTGGTAGAATCTGGAATTTCTCAGGATGTTTATACATGGATAGAAATAATATGACTTCTGCTTTGTTAATGTCCAGTTTATTAATCTTCAAACAACCAACATTCATCTAAATATTCAGACACTAGTTACACAATGATTACATAAGAAAGAACTTAGGAATTTAACGAATTTGATTTCTCCCAAATTTAAATATTGATCGCAAATTTAGTTCATATGGGCACGAATCTAGTCTTATCAGATACTCTTAGTTGTTTTAAATGAGTTAAGAAAGTGCTAAAACACATAAGCAGCATTTCAAAGATTGCCAAGCTATTTTAATTGGTACCTGATTCTCAAAAGGGCACCAATGTGCTACCAGGGGTTTACGTTTGTGACTCCGTTGTCTGTATTTTCATTCCTCTATTGTATTCTTGCCATTATCTTTACCATTATTGCTTCTCTGCTCAGCAAACCTAACCAGGGCTGCTAACAATTCAGTTCCATTGTGTGAATGAGAAACAGCAGTACTTTCTCAAGTAAGAAAAAAAAAGGACTGTATTATTTACTTCTTGTTCGTAATAATGACAACAGCCATTCTAAATGAATTATACAAATCAAATTCCTAAACATAAAATGACAGTTCAAGTTTTAAATCATGATAATTAGAAACTTTTGAGTTAAATCCTTTGTTATAAAATAGTTACGTGTACCGCGGTCCTGAAAACCACTTTCTGAGGGACACTTTTAATATTTACTAGTTCCGGTGTTTGGTTTTCTGCAGAAATAGTTGCCATATTTGTCTTTCTTATGACACTGTAGACCTTAAGTACTTTTTTTTTTTTTTTTTTTTGAGATGGAGTCTCGCTCTGTCGCCCAGGCTGGAGTGCAGTGGCCGGATCTCAGCTCACTGCAAGCTCCGCCTCCCGGGTTCACACCATTCTCCTGCCTCAGCCTCCCAAGTAGCTGGGACTACAGGCGCCCGCCACCGCGCCCGGCTAATTTTTTGAAGTTTTTAGTAGGGACAGGGTTTCACTGTGTTAGCCAGGATGGTCTTGATCTCCTGACCTCGTGATCCGCCCGCCTCGGCCTCCCAAAGTGCTGGGATTACAGGCGTGAGGCACTGCGCCCGGCCGACCTTAAGTACTTTTAAAATAAATTTTAATGTTGAGTAGTTTAGTATTGATGACAGGTATTGGCAAAATTAAATAGACCCTGATAGTTACAACATCTTATAAATGTATCCAGGTGACTATTGCTGGGAATAAATTTCAGCACTTCAAAAGGAGTAATACTAAAGGATTTTGGTTCTGACGCTACATCAAAGTTCCACTGATGTCTTATTCCTCACCCTAGTCATCAGTCAATCTTAATGGCAGAATTTGGTGTCCTTGTGTTCATTTCCATTGTCATTCTTCAAATTATGCACATTATTTAAAATACTGAAAAAGCCATAGTATTCTTTTGGTTTTACAAGCTTGTTTTTTTCTTAGGTATGATATTTTATTTCTAATATAAAATAAACTGATTTTTAATCCTTTGGCTTTGAAATTTCAAACACAAAGAGCAGTTAGAGGAATAATACAACGAACATCAAAATCTTTTCACCCAGATGCACCAATTGTTAGTATCTTGCCGAATGCGTTCCCTGACACATTTTTTTTTTTTGCTGTTGGGACATTTGTAAGTTGCAGATGCCACGAGGCTGCCTGCACATATTTCTGCCTGTGTATCAACATGCTTCTCCGTGTCCTCAGTGCCCTTGTCACACCTACCAAACTCGCTATTTCAGTGCAATCTAACCTTTAGTCCGTATTCAAAATTTCCCAGTTGTCTCTCAAATTATTCTCTATGGCTCACCCCTCCATTTCAGTCACATTGCCTTCATAGCGTTTGGTTATGATGTTTCTTCCATTTCCTTTGATCTAGAACAGTTCCCTTGCCTTTGTTGTTGCTATTCCTGACACTGACGTTTTCGACAAGGCAGGCCAGTTGTTTTGCAGAATGTGCCACAGTCTGAATTTCTCTGATGGTTTCCTCATGATTAGATCCAGGTAAAGCATTTGGCAAGAATATGGCAAGAATCCCTCTGAGGCGATGCTGCACACTCCTGCTGTCACACCAGGAAGCTCACAGGGGCCGTTTCTTTTTTCTTGGTGATGCTCAATTTGATTTAAAAAAATGAGTTTGAAGGCCTGTTTGAATCATAGATAGGCAGATTATGAGATTTTCCATGGAAATGAGTCGCTTTCCCTTTCTAGAATTTTAGACATTGGAGAAGTCAAATGCATCCATGTCAAGAGACTTTGAGATTCATCGAGTGTCTTCATAAATGGCAGTAGAGGAGTAGTCATGGGGTATCCAGGGAAAGGGCGTTCCTGGCAGGGGGACGCAAGTGCTTAGGTCCTGAGGTAGCATTATGGTTGGTGTACTAGGAAGGCAGCAGGGAGGCCAGGGCTGAAGATTCACCAAAGAGGAAGCACCAGGCAGATCCTGATGGCCTCGAAATCCTCTGTGAGAACCTTGCTTCCTGGCTAAGTGTGGTGAGAAGCCATGGAAAGGGTCTGAGCAGGAGAGTAATGTGATTTGGCTTCCTTTTTTTTTTTCTTGTCACTTAGAATTTCTTTTCTTATTGAAAGTGATCCTTCACAGCAGCCGGAATGGATTTTTGTCATACATTGATTCCTCTTGTGCATACATAAAAAGGAACACACTAAGTGAAAGCAATTGCTTAAGGTCTTTCTGAGGCAGTGAAATCACATCACAACCATCACCCGGCTGACTGTGACCTAAGGACCATCCTGACCAGGAATGTTAAAATGTGAAAAGATACGATGGTCACCTCCTGCGTACCTGCACCTTGCTTCAGACATGTAATTCTTAGTACTGTCAAAGCCCCTGGTGTGACTCCCTCCTTCCAGCCTGTGGACGTGCGTGCTCCTGACTTCTGTGTTCATCATGGCCTTGTGTTTGAGCTGTGTGGGCTGTTTTCTTTTTCTTTTTCTTTTTCTTTTTTTTTTTTTTTTTGAGACAGAGTCTCACTCCGTCATCAAGGCTGGAGCGCAGTGGCGCAATCTCAGCTCATTGCAACTTCCGCCTCCCGGGTTCAAGCAGTTCTCCTGCGTCAGCCTCCTGAGTAGCTGTGACTACAGGCGCCCGCCACCGCGTGTGCGGGCCGTTTTTCTTCTGCGCCTGGCCTTTTGACTCAGAAGTGCCTGCGGTCTCCTGGCTCCGGCAGTCTCCTCAGCAGTCTCCTGGCTCCTGTGTGTTGCTGCTATGCGCCTTCCCTTTGCACCAAGTCCCCTTGTGTGCACATCCCACACTTCATCTGTTCTCCTGTTCAGGGACATTTGGCTGCTTCCGGGATTTGCTGCTGCAAACTTCTTTGCTATGAACGTTCTCCCACATGCGTGAGTGTTTCTCCAGTGCCCAGACCTCTGGAATCACTAAGTCCACACGACAGACTTTCCAACGCTGTTTGCCAACAAAATCAGATGCTTCCCTCCTCCCGCCCCTGAACACCCCGGGAGGGAAAACCTGAATCGTGTCCTGCTGTCTATGGCTTGTCTGTCTGTGCTCAGTGGCTCTGGGGTAGGGGGACAAAAAGAGGGAGAAGAGGAGATGGCAGTGTCAGGAGATGCTTCCCAGGCTGTAGCCTTGGGGAGCCCAAGCTGAGATCAGCCCAGGAAAGGCTGCCCCCTCGTGCTGCCTCTGCAGAGCACGGGTGTGAGGGTGGTCCCCTGACTGGAGACCAAGGAACAGGCTGCAGCACAGTGACATCATGGAATCCACTGAGCGACCACTGCTGGGCTGTGAGACATGGAATCCTGGGTTGAGCCTGTGGCAGGAGAGCTGGACCGGCTTCCCAGGAACCTGTCCAGGAACTGCTTCCTGCTGTGGCTCCAGCTTCATGGAGTTCCAAGGTTACAGCAACCCTGGTCTCCAACATCCCTGTAGCAGCATCCCTGGCCCCTGGCTACCCTCCACTCTCTCCAGGAGGGCTCCACAGTGGTGTTCTCCATGGCCTACCCCCTTGGTGGGACCACTGACTGCCGTGAGGAGGGCTGGCTTTGAAGTCCCTCGGGAAGAGCTGACCCCTCTGAGTCTGTCACTTGTAGAGCTGGACTGGCCATGTCAGCGCCCCTCGATTTGGAAGACATCCCAGACTCTTCAGCTGTTGGTGGTTTGGTGAAGAGAGGAACCGAGTCTGCACCTATGGGCTGCTCCAGGCTGCTTCTTGGCCTCTCTCCCCAGGAACAGCTGGCCGAGGAGCAGCTGGAGGGTGGTTTCAAGGTGACTGCGCTCTCCTTCCTGGAAGCTCCGCCCTCCTCTCCCCTTTCCTTCTGGGTGGGGCCCTCTCTGGCTTCCACCTCCTTTGCTCCTGTCGCCTTCACTGAGCAAGGATGAGCCAAGGCTCCAGCTTCTCAGCTTTCCCACCGTCAGCAGCCCCAAATAGACCTGCTGGTCCTCTCTCCTCCCGTGATGGCCATGCTGGCGCTGCCCTCTCTCTGAAGACCTGCCGGCCGCCCCTCCCACACAATCCCTAAGTTGGCCTCTTCTGGGTGGCAGTTCCTGTTCTTGCTGCATTTACCTGGCCTGGGCCTGCAGCCTTGGGTGCTGTGTGCCCACCGCACCTGCCATGCCCACAGCCCCTGCTGTGGCCCCTTTGGCAAGCCCTGCAAACTTAGTGGCTGCAGAGGCTCCTGTGCATGGGGTGGATACAGTGGACATTCCATGAGCAGAGTATATGTGTGGGGTGCAGGCTGGATTCTCCCTCCCCTGTACCCAGCAGGTGCGATCAGAAGAAGTGGCCTCAGACACCTCACAGATCATACAGAGTGTCCTCGTGCTGACTGGATCCTGTGCCTTTCTCTGGAGCTCTGTGGCTGCTGGTCTCTTCCTGCCTTCTCCTGCCATCCAGCTGTGCCCACTATGTCCCCGGCTGGGTGCTTTGGGTACTGCTGCAGTGACGCTCGGGGTCTCAGGAGATAAAGTGAGGCTTTCCTAGTATGGAGAGAAGTCTTCCCAGGTGCCTGGAAAGGGATGTGGCCAGTGGCAAGCTTCAAGTGTAGCTGCTGTTTCTCTCAGCCATGGACAGAACCTGACAGACTTCAAGGGGAGGGGCCTCCTGCCACTGCTGGGCCTCGTGCTGCATGCAGCTCACAGCCTGTGGCTGACCAGGCCATCAGTGAGTGCCAGCAGTGGAACGCTGGGGCGGGTCATGCAATGCCCGCAGTCTCCATTGAATCACAGTGCGCTCATCAGCCCCTTCTCCTCTTTTACTGATACGGATGAAGTCAGACATTGCTGTGAATATTCACGAACATACTGAAGTCTCCCCAGCTTGGTGCCACTGCAGGTCCCTGTAGAGGAGCTGAGCATGCCTGTTGCACAGGCACTGGGGGCTGTGGGATGCAGCAGCCTCCATCTACTGCTCATTTATCTGTTTTTCTTTTCTTTTCTTTTTTATGAGATGGAGTCTCACTCTTGTTGCCCAGGCTGCAGTGCAGTGGTGCCATCTTGGCTCACTGCAACCTCCTGCTCCCAAGTTCACGTGATTCTCCTGCCTCAGCCTCCTGAGTAGCTGGGATTACAGGTGCCCACACCACGCCCAGCTAACTTTTGTACTTTTAGTAGAGATGGGGTTTCGCCATGTTGGCCAGACTGGTCTCGAACTCTTAACCTCGGGTTATCCGCCCACCTCAGCCTCCCAAAGTGTTGGGATTGCAGGTGTCAGCCACCGCGCCTGGCCTCTGTTTTTCTTTTTTAAAGACAGCTCTGCCTCTGGAACTTGATCCACTCAAAGGGCTCCCCAAACCATGGTCTCACCAAGGGGAAACACTGCAGCTACCTGTCTTTCTTGGGCCTTCTCGTTGGCCTCAACATTCCCTCCTGCTGGGCCACATGCATCCTCTACTGCCCTCTCTGATTGCTCACCATTACATGCACATTTGTCCTTGTCCTCTATAGCTAGCTGGCCCCTCAGGACAGGGTGATTATCCTCACCCCCCAAATTTGCCATAATCTCCAAAGAAGGCAAGCTAACCCTACTGGGGGAACAGGGAGGAACCCCATTTACATTTTAATTGTGTTGTTCCAGCTGCTTGTCTTAATCTGTTTTGTGCTGCTGTAACAGAATAGCACAGACTGGGTAATTTATAATGAACACAAATTTATTGGGTCATGGTTCTGTAAGCTGGGAAGTCCAAGATCAGGGACCTACATCTGGCAAGGCCTTTTTGCTGCATCATCCCATGGCAGAAGGGCTGAGAGAGAGAGCTCAAGAGAGAGAGCTCAACAGAGAGCCAAATTAGTCTTTTTATAAGAAACCCAGTATCACAATAATGAACCCACTCTTGTGGTAACAGCATTAATCCATTTACCAGGGCAGAACTCTCGTGGTTTCATCAATGGCTACTTTGGGATTAAGTTTACAGCACTTATTTTTGGGAGACACATGCAAACCATAGCACTGCTGTGTGGGAAATTGACTCTAGGAAACAAAGTGGAAGAGAGATTACCTAGGAAGCTACTGCACAAGTCCAGGCAAGAGACAATGGCAGCTTGGCAAAGGGAATGCAATGGAGGGTGACTGTGGTTAAGTTGCTAGTATTTTGAATGAGATCAAAGTGTATTTGCTGTGGACTGTGTAGGGGCAGGATACAAAGTCAAAGATGACTCCAAGGTTTTGGCCTCAGTCTTTGGGTGAATCATGGTGCTGTTTACTGAGACGTGGTGAATTGGTGAGGGTACAGATTTGAGACAAGAGGGACTAAGAGTTCAGCTTTGAACAACTTTAGTCTGAGATGCCTATTAGACATTTAAGATGAGGTTTACTCAGGTTCAGCCCAGGCCATCTGGAGCTCAGGGGAGAAAGTGACGTGGAGATATAAATTTAGGGTCTAGAGTGCGTAAATGGTATTTGAAGCCATGGGAAGGAATAAAACCCATGTCTTATGTCCAATTCCTTATTGTTTCCAGTAAGAAACAGGAAGTGAGTGCCATGAAGGAAAAAGACCAGTTGGGTGACTGTAGGCAGAGAAGAGACTTAAGGATGATCCCAGGCATGCAATGTTGAGAGGGGTAAGGTGATACTGAAAATTGCCCATCAGATTTGGCAATGTGAAGGGCTTTACGACTTGATGAGACTAACATTAGCCTGGTTGATGTGAGCTAGTGTATGTGGCGGGGACAGGGACAGATGTGAGAATGCTTCATTATATAACATTTTGAAGGAATTTTGCTGTAAACAAAAGCTGAGAAATGGATTGATAGTTGGAGAGAAAAGTGGGATGGAGAGATTTTAAAATACTTTTATAAATTTAATTTAACTTTATTTTAAACACTTTTACTGAGGTATGTTTTACAAACCACAAAATTTAGCTACTTTAAGTGTGCAATTCAATGATTTTTCATAAATGTACTGGTTTATGGTGCAGACATCACCATGAGTCAGTTTTAGAATATTTCCATCACCCCAACACAGTCCTTTTTGCTCATTTGGAGTTAATCCAGTTCCCACCTCCAACCCTAGGCAAATGCTAATATATGTCTTGCCTCTATAGATTCAACTCCCATGAGAATGTCTTATAAATGAAATCATACAATATATTGTCTTCTGTGTCAGGCTTCTTTTGCTTAACATGGGGTTCATTCATGTTGTAGCAAGTATCCGTATCCTATTCTTTTTTATTGCTAAATAATTGATATAATTTGGCTTTGTGTCCTCCCACCCAAATCTTATCTCCATGTAATCCCAATATGTGGTGAGAGGTGATTGGAACATGAGGGCAGTTTCCGCCATGCTCTTCTCATGATAGTGAGGGAATTCTCAGGAGGTCTGATCATGTAAAACTGGGAGTTTCCCCTGTGTGCTCTCTCTCTCCTGCTGCCTTTTGATAAAGGTGCTTGTCTCTCCTCCTTTTGCCATGATTGTAAGTTTCCTGAGGCCTCCCCAGCCATGCGGAACTGAGAGTCAATTAAACCTCTTTTATTTATAAATTACCCAGTTTCAGGTCGTATCTTTACAGCTGTGTGAGAACAAACTAATACAGAGAACTGGTGCCGGAAGCGGGGCATTGCTATAAAGATACCTGAAAATGTGGAAGCAACTTTGGAACTGGGTAACGGACAGAGGCTGGAACAGTTTGGAGGGCTCAAAAGAAGACAGGAAGATGTGCAAATGTTTGGAACTTCCTAGAGACTTGTTGAATGGTTTTGACCAAAATGCTGCTAGTGATATCGACAATGAAGTCCAGGCTGAGGTGGTCTCAGATGGAGATGAGGAACTTATTGGGAAATAGAGTAAAGATCACTCATACTATGCTTTAGCAAAGAGACTGGTGGCATTTTGCTCCTGCCCTAGAGATCTGTGGAATTTTGAACTTGAGAGGGATGATGTAGGGTATCTGGCAGAAAAAATTTCTAAGCAGCAAAGCATTTGAAAGGTGACCTGGCTTTTCCTGAAAATGTACAGTTATATGCATTCACAAAGAGATGATTTGAAATTGAAACCTATGTTTAAAAGGGAAGCAGAGCATAAAAGTTTGGAAAATTTGCAGCTTGACTATGAAGTAGGAAAAAAAAATACATTTTCTGGGGAGAAATTCCAGCTGGCTGCAGAAATTTTCGTAAGTGAAGAGGAGCCAGATGTTAATGGCCAAGACAATGCAGAAAATGTCCCCAGGGCATGTCAGAGATCTTTGAGGCAGTCCCTCCCATCATAGGCCAGGAGGTCTAGGAGGGAAAAATGGTTTCCTGGGCTGGGCCAAGGGCCCTGCTGCTTTGTGCAGCCTTGGGACTTGGTACCCTGAGTCCCAGCCACTCTAGCTCCAGCTGAGGCTGAAAGGGGCAAAGGTACAGCTTGGGCTGTTGCTTCAGAGGGTGCAAGCCCCAAGCCTTGTATGGCCTGTGGGTGTGCAGAAGATAAGAGTTGAACTTTGGGGGCCTCTGCCTAGATTTCAGAGGATGTGTGGAAATGCCTGGATGTTCAGACAGAAGTCTGATGCAGGGGCAGAGCCCTCATGGAGAACCTCTACTAGGGCAATGTAGGGGGGAAATGTAGGGTTGAAGCTTTCACACAAAGTTCCCGCTGGGGCACTGCCTGGTGGAGCTCTGAGAAGGCCACCATCCTCCAAACCCCAGCATGGTACATCCACTGACAGCTTGAACTGTGCACCTGGAAAAGCCACAGGCACTCAACACCAGCCCATGAAAGCAGCTGCAAGGGCTGTACCCTGCATAGCCTTGGGGGTGCAGCTGCCAAGGACTGTGGGAGCACACCGCTTGCATCAGCATGCCCTGGATGTGAGACATGAAGTCAAAGGAGACTTTGGAGTTTTAAGACTTGATGATTGCTTGGCTGAGTTTCAGACTCGCATAGGGCCTGTGACCATTTTGTTTTGACCCATTTCCCCCATTTGGCAAAGGAGCGTTTACCCAATGCCTGTACCACCATCGTATCTTGGAACTAACTAACTTGTTTTTTATTTTACAAGCTCATAGGTGGAAGGGACTTTGTCTCAGAAGAGACTTTAGACTGTGGTCTTTTGAATTAATGCTGGAATGAGTTAAGACTTTGGGGGACTGTTGGGGAGGCACGATTGGTTTTGAAATGTAAAAAGGATATGGGGTTTACGAGGCCCCAGGGGTGGAATTATATGGTTTGGCTCTGTGTCCCCACCCAAATCTCATCTCCAATTGTAATGCCCACATGTGGAGAGGGACCTGGGGGGAGGTGATTGGATCATTGTGGCAGTTTCCCCCATGCTGTACTAATCATAGTGAGGGAGTTCTCATGAGATCTGATGCTTTAAAAGTGGCAGTTTCCCCTGCACACTCACTCTCTCCTGCTGCCTTGTGATAAAGGTGCTTGCTTCTCCTTCTCCTATGATTGTAAGTTTCCTGAAGCCTCCCCAGCCGTGCAGAACTGTGAGTCAATTAAACTTCTTTTATTTATAAATTACCCAGTCTCAAGTAGTATCTTTATAGCAGTGTGAAAATGGACTAATACAATAGTATTGAATTGTAAGGCTATGCCACATTTTGTTTACTTATTCATCAGTTGATGGGCATCTGGATTGTAGAAGATTATTTAAGATGGGGATTATATTGCCCTGCTGGGTCTGCTATAAGATAGTTCCACAGACTGGGTGGCTTAAACAACAAATATGTATTTTTACTTACAGTTCTGGAGGCTGGAAGTCCAAGATCAGGGTGCTAGCATGGTTGTGTTTTGGTGAGAACCCTCTTCTGTGGAAGAGGAGAGAGAGACAGAGACAGAGAGAGAGAGAATGCTCTGGTATCTCTTACTCTTCTTATAATGGCACGAGTCTCACCCTTATGATCTCATTTAACCTTAATTATTTCCTTAAAAGCCCTATTTCTAAATACAGTCGCATTGACACTTTGGGGATTAGGGCTTCAACACAGGAATTTTGGGGGGACCCAATTCAGTCCATAACAGGGATACTATATCATATTTGTGTGTTGAATGAGAATGATCTAGCACCGAGTTTCTCACCCTCAGCATTATTGGCATTTTGGAACAAATAATTCCTTGTGGTGGGGGCTGTCGGGTGCATCCTGAGATGTTTAGCAGCTTCCCTGACATCTACTCATTGGATCCCAGTAGCACAACTCAGCAATGACAACCAAAAATGTTCCTACCCATTGTCAAATGTTTCTTTGGGAGTGGGGAGGCAAAATTGCTTTTGGTTGAGAACAGAACCACTGATGGAATAGAAAGGAAATTAATGATGCAAGAGAGAGAAAGAGCAGATAATTGCAAGCACAAAGTCTTTGAATAGACAGCAGGAAAGGGAATTCAGTATAGTGACTGGCCCTAGATGGGAGCAGAGAATTCATCCACTGGGACAGAAGGAAGGACACAGAAACAGAGGTGATGGATATGCTGATGGGAGCATGTACTTTCTTCTTACACTTGTATTTCTCAGTGAAATTAGTCATCTATGGAGGGGACAGCACCGCAAACTGTGTACATGGCTACCAGAGAACAAACCATGTTTTACTGAAGGCCTTCCCTGAGAAAAAGCGAATTGTTATTTCTTTGGGAGCTAATACTGACCACATTCCTCCTTCTTTGAATGCTTAGCACGTTTGTTTAACCCACTTATTATAGTTCAACACATATTAGAGTTCTTAATGTATGTGCCCTGCCAGATTGCAAGTTGCTCGAAGATGAGAACTGTCTTGTGCATATCTGCATCTCTCACAACAAATAGCTCAGTCTACAGTAGGTACTCAATAAATGTTGAATTGAAATGCATTTCCATTGAAATTACAGGATCTTTACTTTCTAACAAATTTGTCTCATAAAACTAGCAACTCTTTTAGGACAGATTGGCGGACATAGAATTTGATACCTATTGCTATAATTTGGGAAAAGCTTTCCATTTCTCTCCCCAATAATAATCCATCAGTAATAAAATTGGGTAACATAAATTAGTACTTCTCAAACTTCAATCTCCAAATGAATAAGTTGCTGGTGCTCTTAAAATGCAGATTCTGACTCAGCAGGTGTGGAGTGAGGCCTGAGATTCTGCATTTCTGAAAAGCTACCAGATAATGCTGATGCTCATGGTCCTGGACCACAATTAGCCTAACAAAGTTCACAAAAGATTGGGCTGCATAAGTGATTGGAAGAGGTTAATCACAGAGCCACCATCACTGAAGGTGGGAGGTTGCTCTCAGGAAGGTAATGATAGGAGAGACAGCGTGCCTCACAAACACCACAGGACTTCATTAAACTTTGATTAGGACAACAGGAATCAGTCTCTTGCTATGGGTTTAGAATTCAAAATGGCCTTGGTAGCTGAGGGTTGGGGAGAGAAACCAACAAAAGCAAAGTTCAGAAAACACAAGCAAAGGGCATTGTGTTTGCAGAGGAAAAATCCAACCTTAAAAGGTCTGTCATGGGCAATGACAGGGTAGACACGTGTGGGGCTGAAAAACTCTAAAAAAATCACGTGGACCCTGGGTTGATCATGAGTTAATAATACAGTGCTCTGATTTGGAAATCAAGTACGAAAGTAGAATACACAATTAGAAACTGAAGTAATATCCATTATATTCAGCACTGCCCAGAAACTTGCTAGAATTCTGCAGCTAGTTTTGAGTTATATGAACCCAGAAAGATGCAGAGAACTCAAAGAAGGTTCAGGTGAGAGCCTCAAGAATTGTTAAAAGGTTGAGAAATAAAATTTACTGTTTAGAAGAGAAGGCTGCATGATGATCAAATTAGTAGTATTTTGTCTACAAAGGGGTGTGTTTCTCAGCGAAGCAGTGAGCAGTTCTTTCATATTTCTTCTAAGGATCTGCTCAGATGCGATGTCTTTACTCCAAATGTGATTTGGGTTGGGTATGAAAAAGGCTCTAATACAGACAGTTTTTCAGTGTTGGAATGTGCTACCAAGCGAAGTTCATGAATATGTTTCCTGCTAGAGGGCTTCTTCTATTTGACGGGGATTATTAAGTGGAGCCTAACTGGAAAACAGAGAGATGGCCTAGCTAAAATTATGAGCGCTGTCCCCTGAGGACCAAGGCGATTGATAAAGGGTTGGTTGCTTTCCTTCTCAAGGCCCCTGAAGGCTCCAGTGCCAAGGGATCACTCAGGGGTGTCATAACCAAGAGCTTCTGAGCATCCTGGACACATCAAGTGAGTCAAGGACAATGGGGCATGTGTGGTAGACTCCGGGTAGGATTCCAGGTGATTGACGTCTTCACTTTCTGGTGTGGTCCTCAGAGCTGGCCAACAACATCACACCAGTAAAGTGGAGTCTTACCTAAATGCACAGCTGGCCTGGAAACTGAGGTCAAATAAAAGTCCCGTGGTGGGATTTACGTGGTGGGGGGCAGTGATTCATACTTATATGAAGATCTAGCAGGTTATACACATGGGTGACATACTGAGTTACGTGAAAAACAGGGTATGGTGGGGACTACAGAGCTCATTCAAAGGGCAGAGCAGCTGCTCAGATGCAGCCACATTACTGCCATTTGAGAATGAAGACCTCACATCATCAGATCTCTTGAGCTTTCAAGGAAAGCCAGAAATCTGGGCTTTTAGTGCATATCTCCAAATTCTAAAATAAATCTGCAAATGCCCATTGATGGATGAATGGATAAGCAAAATGTGGTCTATCCACACAATGGAATATTATGCAACTCTGCAACTTTGTGAGCCATAGAACCATGAGGACACTATGCTCAGCAGAATAAACCAGTCACAAATGATTTAATACTGTGTTATTACACTTAAAAGAGGCATAAAAATCGTAGAGACAGGAAGGGTTGCTAAGGGTTGGAGAGAGGGGAAATGGGGAGTTATTGTTTAATGGGTAGAGGGTATCAGTTTTGCAAGATGGAAATTTCTGGAGATAGATAATGATGATGAGTGCACAACAATATGAATGTCCTTAATACTACTGAACACTTGAAAATGGTTAAGATGGTAAATTCATTGTTATGTGTATTTTACAACAATAAAAAACTAGAAAATAGAACATTAGGATCCAGGAATCCCATTTCTGGGTATATATCTAAAGAAATTGAAATCCAGATCTCAAAAAGGATATCTTACTTCCATGTTCATTGCGGCATTATTCACAATAGCCGAGGTATGGAAACAACCTAAATGTCCACTGGTGGGTGAACCGATAAAGAAAGTGTGATGCATGCAATTATCCCCCAAATCTGAGGGGGATTTGTTACAAGAGCCCCAAGACACCAAAATCCACAGATGCTCAAGTCTTTGATATAAAATGGTGTAGTGTTTGCATATGACCTATGCACATTGTCTCGTCTACTTTTAGTAATCTCTAGATTATTTATAATAACTAATATAATGTAAATGTTATGTAAATAGATGTTATATTGTATTGCTTTAAAATGTGCATTATTTTTTGTTGCTTTTCCCCCAATACTCTCGATCCATGGTTGATTGAATATGCAGATGTGGAACCTATGGATATGGAGGGCCAACTGCACATATAATGAAATGAAATATTATTTGGCTGTAAAAAGGAAGGAAATCCTGCCATTTATGACAGCGTGGATGGACCTAGAGGACATTATGCTAAGTGAAATAAGCTAGACACAGGAAGCCAAATACTGCCTCATCTCACTTCTGTGTGAAACCTAAACTAGTTAAACACATAGAGGCAGAGAATAGAATGGTAGTTGCCAGGGGCTGGAAGGAGGGGAAATGGGGAAGTATTGGGCAAAGAGTGCAATTTGTGTAAAGTTTCAGTGTGCAAAATAAGTAAATTCTAGAGACCTCCTGTACAATACAGGGCATATGATTAGCAACACTACATTGTGTTTTAAAAAATTTGCTAAGAAAGTGGATTAAGGAAAACAAAGAAAACCAAAAAACCCAAAGGCAGCAGGAGGACACTTTTGGAGATAATGGAAAAGTTTATGGCATTAATATTGGTAGTGATGATGGTTACGTGGGTGTATGATTATCTCCAAACACATCAAGTTGTATACATTAAATATCTATAGCTTCTTGTATGTTAATTATATCTCCATAAAGCAGTTAAAAAAATGGACAAAATATTTTGGCAAACATGCCAATTCTGAATAGCCCCAGGCTGCCCAACACCACAGAAACCAAGCAGACCCAGCCACACTCTGGATTTGGTCTCCAGGTTATGAGGCTGAGCTCCAGGATAAACTAAGAACTGATCTGCAACTGGTGGGCAAGAACCAAGGGGGAGTTCAAGCCCTCAGAGACGGTGCCAGCCATGGTATCGAGATCTTGCCCTGCAGCCCAGGGCCCAAATTACAAAAGCTTCTACTGTGTGACTTTTATTATGTGGGTGAGTTACAGAAAACAGATGCTTCACTGAATTAACTGGATAGCTGCATCTGCGTAGACATGTCGCCCAGGATACTCATGAGATGTCACTCACCTGCCCCCTCCTACATCAATGATACACAAAAAAGTCAACAATCAAAGAAACCAAGTTCCTGGATGTCAACATTCACTTCTGCCTGGAGTTGACTCCTTTCATGGAGACATACACCAGGCTGTTTTTGAAGACCTTCCCACACACACACACCTGCCACCTCCCCCCTCCACAATCCCTGGCATGAGAAGCTCCACCTTGCTAAGAGCAGACATTCTGAAAGGCTGAAGCCAGGAACCTTAAAAGAAACATTCTGCCAAGTCCACCACGTAGGATCAGTGGAGACGGTGGTGTTGTGGTTGTTAACTTACCCAGCTCTGGGTGTAGAGTGCTTTGGGGAGGAGGAAGAAAGAAGAGCTGATCCTGCCTTCTTGGGGCTTTAGCACATAATGGTGATATATTGTTTTTCTACAAGTTGCCATTAAATAATGATGAGATTTTACCAACAGTCACTTACTGAGGCTATGCTGTGCCCGGCAGTGTGCTGGGTGCAGGGTCTTCCTGATTCCTGTTCCTGAATTATTTGCTCTGTGAGGAGAGCTGGACAAATAAGACAATGATTTCTGTTCTGTTGGATTCTTTAACTCAGTTGGAGTTCACAGCAATGGAACAGTTGAAGTATTTTGTTTTTGTTTGTTTTTCTTTTCTTTTTTTTATTTTTATTTTTTTTTTTAAATTTTTGGTTATACTTTAAGTTCTAGGGTACATGTGGATTACGTGCAGGTTTGTTACATATGTATACTTGTGCCATGTTGGCATGCTGCACCCATCATCTCGTCACACCCATCAACTCGTCATTTACATCAGGTATAATTCCCAGTGCAATCCCTCCCCCTCCTCCCTCCCCATGATAGGCCCCGATGTATGATGTTCCCCTTCCCGAGTCCAAGTGATCTCATTGTTCAGTTCCCACCTATGAGCGGGAACATGTGGTGTTTGGTTTTCTGTTCTTGCGATAGTTTGCTGAGAATGATGGTTTCTAGCTGCATCCATGTCCCTACAAAGGACACAAACTCATCCTTTTTTATGGCTGCATAGTATTCCATGTTGTATATGTGCCACATTTTCTTAATCCAGTCTGTCACTGATGGACATTTGGGTTGATTCCAAGTCTTTGCTATTGTGAATAGTGCTGCAATAAACATACGTGTGCATGTGTCTTTATAGCAGCATGATTTATAATCCTTTGGGTATATACCCAGTAATGGGATGGCTGGGTCATATGGTACTTCTAGTTCTAGATCCTTGAGGAATCGCCATACTGTTTTCCATAATGGTTGAACTAGTTTACAATCCCACCAACAGTGTAAAAGTGTTCCTATTTCTCCACATCCTCTCCGGCACCTGTTGTTTCCTGACTTTTTAATGATTGCCATTCTAACTGGTGTGAGATGATATCTCATTGTGGTTTTGATTTGCATTTCTCTGATGGCCAGTGATGATGAGCATTTTTTCATGTGTCTGTTGGCTGTATGGATGTCTTCTTTTGAGAACTGTCTGTTCATATCCTTTGCCCACTTTTCGATGGGGTTGTTTGTTTTTTTCTTGTAAATTTGTTTGAGTTCTTTGTAGGTTCTGGATATTAGCCCTTTGTCAGATGAGTAGATTGCAAAAATTTTCTCCCATTCTGTAGGTTGCCTGTTCACTCTGATGGTAGTTTCTTTCGCTGCGCAGAAGCTCTTTAGTTTAATTAGATCCCATTTGTCAATTTTGGCTTTTGTTGCCGTTGCTTTTGGTGTTTTAGACATGAAGTCCTTGCCCATGCCTATGTCCTGAATGGTATTACCTAGGTTTTCTTCTAGGGTTTTTATGGTATTAGGTCTAACATTTAAGTCTCTAATCCATCTTGAATTAATTTTCGTTTAAGGAGTAAGGAAAGGATCCAGTTTCAGCTTTCTACTTATGGCTAGCCAATTTTCCCAGCACCATTTATTAAATAGGGAATCCTTTCCCCATTTCTTGTTTTTCTCAGGTTTGTCAAAGATCAGATGGCTGTAGATGTGTGGTATTATTTCTGAGGACTCTGTTCTGTTCCATTGGTCTATATCTCTGTTTTGGTACCAGTACCATGCTGTTTTGGTTACTGTAGCCTTGTGGTATAGTTTGAAGTCAGGTAGCGTGATGCCTCCAGCTTTGTTCTTTTGACTTAGGATTGTCTTGGCAATGCGGGCTCTTTTTTGGTTCCATATGAACTTTAAAGCAGTTTTTTCCAATTCTGTGAAGAAAGTCATTGGTAGCTTGATGGGGATGGCATTGAATCTATAAATTACCTTGGGCAGTATGGCCATTTTCACTATATTGATTCTTCCTATCCATGAGCATGGTATGTTCTTCCATTTGTTAGACTTTAAACCATCAAAGATCAAAAGAGACAAAGAAGGCCATTACATAATGGTAAAGGGATCAATTCAACAGGAAGAGCTAACTATCCTAAATATATATGCACCCAATACAGGAGCACCCAGATTCATAAAGCAAGTCCTTAAAGACTTACAAAGAGACTTAGACTCCCATACAATAATAATGGGAGACTTCAACACCCCACTGTCAACATTAGACAGATCAACGAGACAGAAAGTTAACAAGGATATCCAGGAATTGAACTCATCTCTGCAGCAAGCAGACCTAATAGACATCTACAGAACTCTCCACCCCAAATCAACAGAATATACATTCTACTCAGCACCACATCACACTTATTCCAAAATTGACCACATAATTGGAAGTAAAGCACTCCTCAGCAAATGTACAAGAACAGAAATTATAACAAACTGTCTCTCAGACCACAGTGCAATCAAACTAGAACTCAGGACTAAGAAACTCAATCAAAACCGCTCAACTACATGGAAACTGAATAACCTGCTCCTGAATGACTACTGGGTACATAATGAAATGAAGGCAGAAATAAAGATGTTCTTTGAAACCAATGAGAACAAAGATACAACATACCAGAATCTCTGGGACACATTTAAAGCAGTGTGTAGAGGGAAATTTATAGCACTAAATGCCCACAAGAGAAAGCTGGAAAGATCTAAAATTGACACTCTAACATCACAATTAAAAGAACTAGAGAAGCAAGAGCAAACACATTCAAAAGCTAGCAGAAGGCAAGAAATAACTAAGATCAGAGCAGAGCTGAAGGAGATAGAGACACAAAAAACCCTCCAAAAAATCAATGAATCCAGGAGTTGGTTTTTTGAAAAGATCAACAAAATTGATAGACCGCTAGCAAGACTAATAAAGAAGAAAAGAGAAAAGAATCAAATAGACGCAATAAAAAATGATAAAGGGGATATCACCACCGACCCCACAGAAATACAAACTACCATCAGAGAATACTATAAACACCTCTATGCAAATAAACTAGAAAATCTAGAAGAAATGGATAATTTCCTGGACACTTACACTCTTCCAAGACTAAACCAGGAAGAAGCTGAATTCCTGAATAGACCAATAGCAGGCTCTGAAATTGAGGCAATAATTAATCGCCTACCAACCAAAAAAAGTCCAGGACCAGATGGATTCACAGCTGAATTCTACCGGAGGTACAAGGAGGAGCTGGTACCATTCCTTCTGAAACTATTCCAATCAATAGAAAAAGAGGGAATCCTCCCTAACTCATTTTATGAGGCGAACATCATTCTGATACCAAAGCCTGGCAGAGACACAACAAAAAAAGAGAATTTTAGACCAATATCCCTGATGAACATCGATGCAAAAATCCTCAATAAAATACTGGCAGACCGGATCCAGCAGCACATCAAAAAGCTTATCCACCGTGATCAAGTGGGCTTCATCCCTGGGATGCAAGGCTGGTTCAATATACGCAAATCAATAAACGTAATCCAGCATATAAACAGAACCAAAGACAAAAACCACATGATTATCTCAATAGATGCAGAAAAGGCCTTTGACAAAATTCAACAGCCCTTCATGCTAAAAACTCTCAATAAATTCGGTATTGATGGAACGTATCTCAAAATCATAAGAGCTATTTATGACAAACCCACAGCCAATATGATACTGAATGGGCAAAAACTGGAAAAATTCCCTTTGAAAACTGGCACAAGACAGGGATGCCCTCTCTCACCACTCCTATTCAACATAGTGTTGGAAGTTCTGGCTAGGGCAATCAGGCAAGAGAAAGAAATAAAGGGTATTCGGTTAGGAAAAGAAGAAGTCAAATTGTCCCTCTTTGCAGATGACATGATTGTATATTTAGAAAATCCCATTGTCTCAGCCCAAAATCTCCTTAAGCTGATAAGAAACTTCAGCAAAGTCTCAGTATACAAAATTAATGTGCAAAAATCACAAGCATTCTTATACACCAGTAACAGACAGAGAGCCAAATCATGAATGAACTTCCATTCACAATTGCTTCAAAGAGAATGAAATACCTAGGAATCCAACTTACTAGGGATGTAAAAGACCTCTTCAAGGAGAACTACAAACCACTGCTCAGTGTTTGTTTTTCTTTTCTATGTATTTTATGAGATCAAAATGAGACAAGATGGAATGTCTCTGTTCTTTTTGCTACTAGGAAAAAAATTTGTTTTATTTCTGTTTTTAGTAGAAATAATTGTAAATTCTGAACTGCACAGAGAGCCCTCACACATAACAGGTTCAGGAATAATTCTAGGAGAGTCACATGGTTTTCCTTGGCCTGGAGGGAAAAAAAAAAATCTGCTTACTTGAGTGTTGGATTGTTGCTCAAATGGATAGATCGGTGGAAAGCCTTTTGTGGGAGAAATTGTTCCATACAATTTTAAAATGATATCTTTATTCATTAAATACTTTAATGTCTAGACATTGAGCTGGATATTCTAAGGACATGAAGGTCCTTGTCCTCATAAGTTTAGAGTAAAAATAATAACTACTATTTTGTTGAGGACTTATCCTGTGCCAGACTCTGTACACATAATTTTGTTCAATCTTCCCAGTAACACTTTTGAAATAATCAATATTATCCATTTCATAAAATGGATGAAACTTGAGGCCTTAAGAGCATGTTAAGAATGTATTCAAGGTCACATAACTAGCAAATGGCCGGGCAGGGATATTTTTGCCATTGAAGTTTATAATTTAACCATTGCTCTATCCTGTCTCCTTTAGATTTAATATGAGAAATGAGATTTACACACAAGTGAAAACAGAGCATTGTTGACTGATCCTATCTGAAGTAACCTGTTGCTGTCAGAGCCACATTTTCCGACTGTCTTTACTGTTGGTAGGTGTTTATCCTCTGAAAATGAACTTGACTTCTGGAAACAGCCAACATCCTTGGCATCAAGCCTGGCAGACATGGTGGTCACTGCCACTTCCATTCTAAAATGTGGCGAGACTGAAGTATTACCACTGACTTGAAAACACTTCCAAGTGAACCATTTAGAAATGTTTTATTTTGTTAAAAACAACTTTATTGAGATATAATTTACACACTATTCAATTCACTTATTTAAAGTATACAATTCAATGATTGTTGTATAATCACAGCACTGTACAACTGTCACCACAATCAATTTAAGACAGTTTTTGGAACCCCCCAAAGAGACCCTATGCCTTTTAGCCATAACTCCTCAGTCCCCCATCTCGTCCCAAGCCCTTGGCAGCCACTCATCCACTTTCTGTCTCTATTGATTTGTTTTCTGCATGTTTCATACGAATGGAATTATTTAATATGTGGTTCTTTGCGGCTAGCTTCTGTTTTGTTTTGTGTCTTTGTTTTTAACCACTTTATTGAGATATGATTGACACACAAAAACTGTAGAAATGTAGTGTATACAACCCAATGTGTTTGATGCTATATGTGCACCTGTGAAACCATCATCACAAGCAATGCCATAGTCTTATCCATCACCTCCTAACGTTTCCTCTTGCCACCTTTGTTTTTTTGTTCATGTTGTCTTGTTTTCCTTTTGTGCTAAGGGCACTTATTGATCTACCCTCCTAGTAAATTTTTAAGTATGGAGTGTTTTAATCATATGCCCTATGTTGCACACTAGATCTATAGAACTTACATATCTTTCATGACTGAAGTCTTGCACCCTTTGTGGAAGAAAGTGTTGACTTTCTGAAAACAGATGTTGCAGATTCCTGTTCTGGCCAGTGATGATTCTCTCATTTTGTCCCAGCTTCTTTGCATCCCTGGAGGAATGAATGACCTCCCCATGTGCTGGGGCCAGAGTTGTGGTTGATAACAGCATACTGCTGATTGACCACCCAGTGACACACGGCCCTCTCCTACATGTCAGAGTCACTGCTCCTCTTTCCCCTTTGTCCTTCTGGATTGGGATGTCAGGCTCTGGCCTGGGCTTCAGGACTTCCAGGATGGCATGTGGCTCTCACAGAGAGTCTCCTCCAGCTCCCTTTCACCTTGGCTGGGGCTCTGGGCTCCTTCCAGATCTTTCAGATGCTCTAGGTCATGCCGATTATAGCCTTACCTTGCACCCCACCAGACGGAAACAGCTACCCCAGAGGCAAACCAGGCTTGAAGGATTTTGCTTCAAGAACCCTCCACACAAATATGTTTCATTTGGGATTTCAAAGCATCTATCTACCTTCTGTCTTTCGTCTGTGTCAAAGGCTCTTCGTCTGTGGTCCACATGGCCTCAGACAAGTCATTTCACCACCTAAGGCCTTTGTTTCCTCACCTTTAAAATAGTGGTGGTAGGGTGATGAATGGGACCCACTTCATTCAGCTGTTATTTGAAACAGCACAGACTTGGCTGTGTGACTTGGCATGAATCCACCCACTTTCTATGAGTTTGGGGTGGGTAACTTCTCTGAGCCTCAGTTTCCCCATCTGTACCGTGGAAGCATTGCTTTGTATGCTATCGTTTTGTTGTGAGGATTAAAGAAAAGAACATATGCATGGAGGTTAAGTCAGACTATGAAATACAGAAAATGCTCAATATTAATTATTATAATCTTACTGTGTACTCTTGAAAGTTTATAAGTTTATGAATAACTTTGGAGGGATGCAGCCCATGAATTTTCTGAAATTATTTGCAAATATTTGTGTGTCTATCATGTGCACCTTTCTGGGAAAACTTTCCAAAATATTCATCTGTTTCTCAAAAAGTCTACGTTGGCCTGGCACAGTGGCTCACACCTGTAATCCCAGCATTTTGGGAGGCCGAGGTGAGAGGATTGCTTGAGCCCAGGAGTTCAAGACCAGCCTGGGCAACATAGTGAGACTCCATCTTTACAAAAAATTTACAGATTAGCTAAGTATGGTGGCATGTGCCCGTAGTCCTAGCTACTCAGGAGGCTGAGGTGGGAGGATTGCTTAAGCCCAGGAAGTTGACACTGCAATGAGCCGAGATCACACCACTTCCCTCCAGCCAAGGTGACACAGTGAGCCCTATCTCAACAAGAACAAAAAGCCCTCTCCCTGTTTCCCACAGTTGAGAACCTAGATGCTTAGACATGAGGACCTCATGAACACAAGACACAAGCTCCAGAAAGGAGTTGCAGATCTGCTCTGTCCATGCTCTATTTCCTGTGTTTGAACTTGAAACCTTGAGATTAAGTCTCTTTTCAGCTCACAGCCAGCGCCCCACTCTAGGCCTTTTCTTCATGTTATTTGTGTGCAGGTTATGTATTGTGGCCAGCTGCCTTCCTGGCTGAACTGTAAGCTCCTTGAAGGCCAGGGCTTAATTTTTCGTGTGTCCCCAATAATGGGAGGCTAAGCATACATCTGTAAATCAGGCAAGCGCTCTGGAAATACTCGTGAAATAACCAGACGTCGGGCTTCCTTAGAGCAGTGTACTGAGGAACCTCCAGGAACCGTCACTCTGCAACCCAAGTTGGGAGAAGAATTGAGGGATAATCTGAAATACGCAGACTCAGATCCCAGTTTGGGTTGAACTCATTTCCATCTTCTGGGGGTACAAGTTTCCTTTCTCCAGTGTGATTGCTTGTACAGGTTGGGACGAGTTGGTAAAACCAGAAATAACAACTTTGCTCGCAAATGCATTGGCTAGCCTCACTGAGACAATTTTGATGAAAGAGAAAGGGCAAATTAGGTAATACGTGTTCTGCATTGTAAAATAAAACTGCTGTCAGGCTAAAAGAAATCTTTTGCTTGTCTTGCCCAAGAGACTCAGGGAAAATTGGTGGCATTTTTGGCCTGAAATCTGGGCTGTTGCCATAATATTCTGATTGACTTGGGAAAATGGTTTTTTTGGAACATAGAAATCTAGTTATAGAGACAAGAACTTTCTTACATTCTGTAGAAGTACTGGGAGTAGATTAAAAAAAGAATAAGTTCTACCAAGTTTGGTAGATTCGGAATAGGCATTACCGCTGGGTGCGGTGGCTCACGTCTGTAATCCCAGCACTTTGGGAGGCCGAGGTGGGTGGATCGTGACATCAGGAGTTCGAGACCAACCTGACCAACGTGGTGAAACCCCATCTCTACTAAAAATACAAAAATTAGCCAGGTGCAGTGGCATGCACCTGTAGTCCCAGCTACTCCGGAGGCTGAAGCAGGATAATCGCTTGAACCCAGGAGGCAGAGGTTGCAGTGAGCCAAGATCACAGCACTGCACTCCAGCCTGGGCGACAGAGTGAGACTCTGCACCTGGTGTGAGCCACTGCACCCAGCCTGTATCTTGAAATTTTCACTTAACCATTCACATAAGCATTTTTCTTAATGAGGTAGTCTTTGTAACCACCATAATTAGTAGTCATATAACATTTTATTGAGTGTATGTACCATAATTTACTTAGATATTCTCGTACTGATGAATCTTTAGATTGTTTCCCTGGTGTGCTATTATAGTGAATGCCACAGAGAACATCTTAGTGGAGAAAGGTTTTCTGTAGCTTGAATCATTCTCCTAGGCTTGGTTCCCAGAAGGAAAATCAGAGCCCTGGATCAGCGGGTATGGAGGCGTGGATGCTTTTGGTGTACCTTTCCCCACTGTTCTTCAAAAGGCCTGTATTGGTTTACACTGGCAGCTGCAGAATACGAAGGTTCCAGGGTTCACAGCGGAGTTTTTATTTACATGGTAATGTAGAAATGGACTGCCTGGAATGATCTTCTTATGGCCTATTGCCCCTAGGACTGCTCTGTGGACAGATAGAAGGAGGCAGGTCTACTTCCTGGGTCACCAAATGCTCTGGAATCATAACCTTACCTTCTCTCCTCTAAGATTATCCTTGCTCAGGGTCCAGAGCAGAGTTAGCACATTCTTTTTTTTTTTTTTTTTTGAGACAGAGTCTCATTCCGTTGCCAGGCTGAAGTGCAGTGGTGTGATCTCGGCTCACTGCAGCTTCTGCCTCCTGGGTTCAAGCGATCCTCTAGCCTCAGCCTCCCAAGTAGCTGGGATTACAAGCAGAAACCACCATGCCCAGTTAATTTTTGCATTTTTAGTAGAGACGGGGTTTCACCATGTTGGCCAGGATGGTCTCGATCTTGTGATCCTCCCACTTTGGCCTCCCAAAGTGATGGGTTAACAGGTGTGAGCCACTGCACCGGATCCAGAGTTAGGGCATTCTAAAGCCCAAAACCAGAGAAGGCGGAGGAAAGTAGCAGGTAGAATCTACAGTTCAGGTTGCAGTGAGACTCTTAGTCAGGCCTTACCCGTCGCTTTCTCTTGCTTGGCATTGTTGCCGTGGAGTGAGAACGTCAAGCTGCTGTTTTGCATTAGATCTCAGTCTTCCCAGGAGCACTTTGGTGAGCGGCCAAGGCAATCAATATTTATTGTTCTGCCAATCACGTTCATAGATTCAGGATTGCATCCCCAGCACCTAGAAGACGGCCCAGAGAGAGTGGGCACTCAGTATCTACTTGTTGAGTGCAAGAATGACCGAGTAGCAGAATAGCGGCAAGAAAGGCCTTATTTCATATGAGGCATATTGCAGGCAATGCTATTTCCTGACCAAATGTAGACTTCGCTCTTCTTCTTTATTGACAGAACTTCCCTTTTATGTAGGGTTGCAATGTACCTGATGAATCAGCACATCTCCCCAGGCCCTTTGCATCTAGGGGCAGCCATGGGACACAGTTTGGGTCCATAAGATGTGCAAGTCCAGCCTCAGAGTTTCTGGGGAAGCAGATTTTCTTCTTTCCTGCTTTCCCCCATTGCTTTTTGTGCGCGTGAGGTAGAGCAACCGTCTTACCACCAAAAGATGACAAACCTGGGGATGAAAGTCACAGACTGAGGATGGGGCCGAGCAAAGAAAGGAGGAGTGAGATGCTGAGGCCATCCTGGGGCTGCTGCATCAGTCCAGGACACTGTAGATTTCAGAAAAATTAAACTTTTCTTGGATAAGCCACTGTGATTGGGTTTTCTGTTGTGCACAGCTGCACGCCATCCTTTCTGATCCAAGGAACTTGAGGCCCAGGAAGTTTCATTTGTCCAAGCTCATGATGATCGTATGGGCCAGAAATAAGACCAGACCTAGGTCTGCATAGTTAAGCCAGCCCTTTGATTTCCCCAAACACCGCTTGTCACTATGACCAATTTTAAATGGGAAGAGCCCTCAAAAATACTTTGAGAGTATGTGCATTTTCAAGTATTTTGGGAAGAGACTTGGTAAATACCGTCTTCTGACCTGTTGGGAAAAAAGGATTCCATGAGAATACTTATGCACACAAGGGTTTCTTTCATCTTCATAGTATAGGCTCTAGTCTAGATGTGAGCAACCTGGAGGGATATTTACTTAGTAGGAGAGAAGATAAAAATATTAGGAGTATTTTTTTTTGTTTTTTGTTTTTTTTTTGTAGATTGTCATCAGCTTTGTTAACCCTGTCCTCATATTTCATAGAAAATTAAACACTGCATCTGAAAAACTGGATTTGGCATTTGATATTTAAAAACTCTGACATGGCATTCCATATTTTTTTGTTGTTTTATTTTTAGGAAAGTCTGGAAAAGGCTGCAGATACAACTGTCAGTGTGTATTTTCTTGATTTCCTCTCACTGTGTTAAAATATAGCCCCTTTGGCAACATTTCTCAAAGAACTGTCTTCTAATGACATTTGAAAACCATCTACCCTGTTCACGTAGTTTTGTTCCTGGTTAAATCGTCCTCTACTTTATGGAAGTGACTCATAAAAGAGACTCAGATAAACGAGAGAATGAGGGTGAAGCTCATGTGATGTCTCATTGGCTGAGATGAACCAGCAAAGAAGTATTTTCATAAATCAACTGGAGTGTTTTCCTTTGTAAGCCAGAGAGGAAAGTGCTCCTGAGAGGTTTGTACCTGGTGCATTTGTCAGCAACAGGTAATTTCCCAGAGGTAGGATGAGCAAAACCACGCTTTCAGTCCATTATTTAAGCGTCATCCTACATTTTAGAAAACAATGTAATGAATGAGTAAGACCTATTTGATAGCACAATTGTGTGACTATCATCGATAATAATTGTATATTTTTAAATAGCCTAAAGAGTATTGTATTGTTTGTAACTCAAAGGATAAATACTTGAGAGGATGGAGGCCCCATTCTCCACGATGTGCTTATTTCACACTGCATGCCTGTATCAAAACGTCTCATGTACCCCATAAATATATATACCTACTATGTACCCACAAAAAATTTAAAAATAATTTTAAAAATTAAATAAAAGAGGCCAGGCACGGTGGCTCAGCCTGTAATCCCAGCACTTTGGGAGGCCAAGGTGGATGGATCATGAGGTCAGAAGATCAAGACCATCCTGGCTAACACGGTGAAACCCCATCTCTACTAAAAATGCAAAAAATTAGACGGGCGTGGTGGTGGGCGCCTGTAGTCCCAGCTACTCGGGAGGCTGAGGCAGGAGAATGGCGTGAACCCGGGAGGTGGAGCTTGCAGTGAGCCAAGATCACGCCACTGCAGTCCAACCTGGGCAACAGAGCAAGACTTTGTTTCAAAAAATAAATAAATAAAATAAAATAAAATAAAAAAGAATGGGCCAGGCATGGTGGCTCACGCCTGTAATCCCAGCACTCTGGGAGGCCGAGGCTAGTGGGTCATGAGGTCAAGAGAGCGAGACCATCCTGGTCAACATGGTGAAACCCCGTCTCTACTAAAAATACAAAAATTAGCCAGGCATGGTGGTGCGCACCTGTAGTCCCAGCTACTTGGGAGGCTAAGGCAGAAGAATTGCTTGAACCTGGGAGGCAGAGGTAGCAGTGAGCCGAGATTGCACCACTGCACTCCAGCCTGGCAACAGAGCGAGACTCCATTAAAAAAAAAAAAAATGAATGCGTTAAAAAACAGAAAATAACCTAAGGACAATGCATGTCAGTGCCACGCCCACTGCGTTTGACTGCTACGCACCAGCCAGTTTCCATGGGGCATGTTTTCGTGGTTGCTGCACTCACCCTCATTGTTCCCTTCAGATGTGAATACATGTAATAAAATGTTGGATGACTTCCTCCAGCTGACGTGCTGACTCTGACCCAGCTCTGCCCTTCTCTTCATGTTCTCCACTGGCCATAAGTCCGAAGACATACGGATGCCGTGGGATCCTGAATAGCTCTTGTGCCTTAGTCCTGCACCGCATCTCAGAAGCCATGCCAGTGACACAGCTGTGTCTGGAGGGGATGCTGTGCCTGCTGCCACCACTTGCCCTCAGCCCAGGGGTGGAGTCAACACTGAGGATGACAAAGGGACAGATGGAAAGTCCTCCATGACACCATCACATTGCATCTGGAGCTCGCCTTGTTTCTGGATTCCTGATTACACAGACAATAACAGTTCTTCTGGTTAAACCGGTTGAATCAGATGTTTATAAATGGCAGTCAAAAGTATGGACACGTCTAGGAAGGGCTGAAACCCTTGTAGCAACCCAGCCAATCATCTGTGATGTCATCTTGTCTGGCAGCCTGTTAAGCCACATCCATCTCTTATAGCTTGAAAAGTGACAACTGCTGGTGGCTACCAGATTTAGCAAGAAAGCATAGAGGATTTCCAGTGAAATCTGAATTTCAGATAAACAGTAAACAATTTTTACAGCATTACTATGTCCCACATATTGCATGGGACACACTGATAGGAAAATACCACTCCTCATTTATCTGAAATTTAATTTAACTGGGCATCCCATATTTTATCTGACAACCCAACTATAGGCCCCTGGGGAGACTTGAGGTGTCTGTGAGGGTGCATGGGTTCTGCCCATCCTGGGGTCCTAAAAATGTATTTGTGTAGGACTCATTTGAAATTAAAGACCATTCTCTGGGTGAACCACTTCCCTAGTAAGTGAAAGAGAACCACAGGGTTCTTCCCTAGTGGGCAGGGTAAGTCTTCTATTTTTATTGATTGATTGATTGATTGAGACAGTATCTCACCCTGTCTCCCAGGCTGGAGTACAGTGGTGCCATCACAGTTCACTGCAGCCTCAACCTGCTGTGCTCAAATGATCCTCCCACCTTGGCCTCCTGAGTAGCTGGGACTACAGGTGCATGCCACCACACCCAGCTAATTTTTGTATTTTTTGACACAGTTTCACTATGTTGCCCAGGCTGGTCTCGAACTCTGGACTCAACCAAACCTTCTGTGTCAGCCTCCCAAAGTGCTAGGATTACAGGTATGAGCCTCAGGGCCCAGCTATTTTCTTTTCCCCTCTTCTTTGCACCTTGGCCTGTGGTCGGAGCACAACCTATCCTTTTTCTTTCTTCTTCCCTTTCTTCATGACCCACCCCCATCTCAGACTCCAGGGTATGCTGGGCTGTGGCTGCCTGACAGGTGAACCTTGTCCTCTGGGAGTGTCTGTTCTTTCTCATTAGCAGGGATGCTTCTCTCTCTGGTCCTGGAAAGCAGTGGGCAAAGAAAGCCTTTCAGGCAGCAGGTGGGGATTGATTGCCCCAGAAGCCCTCGGTTTCTGGCATATGCTCCGGGATTCTGGCATCTAGTTCTACTGACCCTCTTGGCTCAGGAGCTGATTGGATGCCCAGGACCTGCCTTAGGGTGTCACCAAAGAGGGACTTATCCCCTCTCCACATCCCACCCTTAATGGAAATGAAACAAATTTCTTTTCCCCTTAGCTGAGATAAGACTGGGCTCTTAAGCAGCAGCCTTTCTTATTTAGGAAACAGGAAGATCAAAGCAAACACAGTAGTCCAAACATATAAATGGCTGCGTTTGCAGAGGCCACTTTCTGGTCCTAACCTTCTCTGTCATAGAGCAGATGCAAAGAATCCAGTCTTGAAGCTTTCCCATCCTTTCAACCTCTCTGGACAAGATAAGCAACTGAGATAGACATGAGTGGTGCTGCCTGAGGCTGGCTGTGACTTTCACGTGCTCCCAACACCTGTTCCCACCTGCTACAGCACATCTCACTGCACCACCACCCTCGGGGACCCACTGGCTTCCCTCTCTGACCTGCTCACTCTCCCCTCCTATGCCTTCTTCCCCCTCCCAGGAGTCCCCATTGCTCCTCTTCCATTTCCCTCTGTTCGACTGTCCCTTCAGTGGAGACCTGAGTCGTCCCCAGGGGGTCCAGGGCTGCCTGCAGCTCATGTAGCCTTGGAGGCAGCCTCCGCCTTTCCCTGGATGTGTCTGCATCCTGCAGCTTCCTGTGACAGCCAGTAAGGGATCCTTCCTCCCTTCTGTTTCTCTCCAGCCTCACTGTCCTTTGCCCCAGATACTAGGCACCCATTTGTGTCTGCTGAGAAGTCTCTGGCCTTTGGTTCCTGCAAAGATAAAGATCTCAAGCCCAGATATCATTATCTTCAAAGAGCAGCAGTGACGTATGGCTTTATTTGGTTGCTAAACCATGTCAGGCGCACTTCCCTGGGGTTATAATAGTAGAAAGAAGAGAAAGAGAAACCAGTTTGTCAACAAAGACAAGCTGGGAGATTTTCCAGAGTTCCAGTTCTCATTCGACGGCCTTTTATTGAACTTTTACATATGTGACCTAACTTATTCCTTCTACAACTTTTTAAAAGGATGACAAAAGGGGAATATTCACGTGTCATTACTCCCCACCCAACTCTGTCTTCATCATGGGGCCACCACCCACCACCCTTATGTCTTTGTGATGGGCTTGAGTGGGCCCCTCTAAAATTTGTATCTTGAAGCCCTAACCCCCAGTATCTCAGAATGTGGCTGTACTTGGAGACAGGGCCTTTAAACAGGTCCATTAGGGTGGGCCCTAATCCAATCTGACTGTGTCCTCACCTCATGAGAAAAGGACATCCAGACACACAGAGACACCAAGGTTGCTCAGGTGGAGAAGGGAGGTCATGCAGGGACACAGGCAGAAGACGCCATATGCAAGCCAAGGAGAGTGGCCGCAGGAGACACCAACACTGCTGACATCTGGATCTTGGACTCCCAGCCTCCAGAGCTGTGAGGAAGTAAATTTCTATCATTTACGTCCCCCAGTCGATGGTACTTTGTTAAAGTAACCCTAGCAAACTAATCCTGTTTTTAAAATGTCTCATCAAGGTTATAGTCTTTCTGGTGTTGGGTATGGTGGGTTCCTCTTCAAAGAAGAGTCAGCTTGTTCAGCTTCCTTGTTCTCTGTTCTCTATTTTCAAAGAGTAACTTCCTCGTTCTTTATGCCTCCTTGCCCCTAATTATGGTAAACAATCTTCCCGTCAGTCCTAATCTATAACTCACATCTATTCCCTCGATTACCTGCTCTGCAACTATCCTTCCTGCCTTTACTCTGCCCTAAAACTGTAAGGCACAGCCTCTCCCTTCCCACGTAGTTAGCCCTGTTCAATTTTAAACAGTAGCCAATCAGGTCTTAGCTTAGATTGTGTGGTCCAACTCCAGCCAATGAGGAAAGGACACAGCTACAGAAGCTGCTGCACTAGGGATAAAAACTCCTGCCCCACCCCACTCGATGTGCTCTTGTGATCGTGTCTGGCACAAGCTGCACCCTTCTGCAGAAGTAAATTTGCGTTGCTGAGAAAAAAAATTTCTGTTTGAATACTATTTCTTTTGTGGCGCTGAAAACTTGTTTCAAACGCTGGCCTGCTGTGAGGCTCCTGATGGTGGGTTGGTTGTGAGGGAAATTGAGAGGGGGCTGGGGTGACCAAGGGCAGCATTCCATTTGGGGCCATGCTTTCCTACCCTAGAACCCTTGCCCTCCTTTCAGATCCCCCATCTCAGTCATCTCTGCCATACCCTAATCACAGAAAGGACTCATGGGAAGGAGGGAATGGAGACTCTAGAAGACACCCAAGGGCTGTCCTCTGACCAGTGTCCCAGTGATGTGAGGTCTGACTTCCCAAATCTTATGAAGACTTTGCTTTTGATTGTTTTTAAAAAATCCTCATAGAAAATGGAAAAAACAAGGAAAATGGGAGAAATGAGGGGAAAACTCTAATCCAATAGTGGTAATATTGCCTACTATTTGTGAAATGCATTAGAGGTTACTGTTAGAAATAAATTTTCAGTGCTGCAAAAGAAATAGCACTCAAACATAAATTTAATTTTCTCAGCAAGGCAATTTTTAATTCCATAGAAGGGTGCAACTCAAAGATGAAGCAATGGGGAGAGCACACCTGAACAAGGGAGGGGAAGGGGTTTTTATTCCTGATGCAGGTAGCCCCTACTGCTGTGTTGTTCCCCTATTGGCTAGGGTTGTACTTCACAGTCTAAGCTAATTCCGAATGACTATTTTAAAGAGAGCAGGGGTATGAGTTGGAGTGGCAGGATGAGTAGTTTGGCAGGAAGGATGGTTACAGAAGAGGGACTCAGGATGACTCAGGTCAGAGCAGGTGACCAGGGGTGACTCAGGATGGAGCAGGTGACCAGGAGTAACTCAAGACGGAGCAGGTGATAGTGGCTGGGGTGGTTGTTTACTGAAACTAGGGGCAAGGAGATGAAGAGAACAAGGAAGTTAAACTTTAAAATGAAGAGCAAAGAACAGGGGAGCTGAACATACTGATACATTGGTTCCTTGGAGGGGATCTCAGAACTCATTGTACTTAACAATTTACAGGCTAAAACCTTTGAAGAGGAATTTATTATATCCTACATTACAAAGCAGTTAATATCGATGGTCCTTATTGGGCCTGTCTGGTGGATGGAGTAGGTATTATTATATCCATTTCACAGATGAGAACCGTGAAGGTGGACTTCTTGCCCAAAGTCATTCAAAGAATAAAATGTGGAGACAGAACATAAATTCTGGTCCTGGAGCTGCACAATGTTCATGCTCTCCATTTTTTTCCTGGAGCCTCTTCCTTGATGAAAACACTGAAATTCTTCTTTCACCACTTGGTGGAGGTGGGCTGAGGTCCCCACAGGTGTGTGGCACAAGGAACCCACCCTCTTTCCCCTCTGCTCCTTGGCCTTCCCCTCCTCTCCGTGAAGGACTGTGCTGTGATTTTGGCAGGTAGAAGGGAATAACACCCACTTTGACAGCCCACAAGACCTCTCCGCTGCAAAGCCAAACAGAAAGTCAAAGCCGGCTGTGTTTCTACCACCTCCAGGGTGCCTCCATTTAAAATTAAAGCTCAGCATGTTGTCTTTTAAAAATTCACAATTTATCATAAAGGGAGAAGAAAAGCTCTTGCCCTAGCGATTAAGTTTTCAGAAGGATCACCTTTTAGCCAGGCTGTAAAACTGTGGATGCTGGAAGGCTGGAGTATTTAAAGAATGTGAGCTGAAGTTGTTTTTCTTGAGTCTTTTTTTTCATTTGCACGGTGCTAAGACATTTGTCATGAGAGAGACATTTCAGAGCTCTCAGGTCAACTGCAATAAACTGGTAAACAACAGCCTGCCATTGAAGTGCAGATTTTTCTGTCTATGCTTAAGGGTTATTTGCACTGCCTGTCACCATCCCTGCTTCTTGTTGCTCTGGGCTTTCTGCTCTTCAGCTATGGCAGAAAAAATAGCTGGGTTGGGGTTTGGAAACTGGTCTGGCCTTGACTCTGAATTGTTGGCTCCCAGGGTCCTGACTGCCCAGGAAGCCTCTCCCTGAGACATGTGGAGCTAATGACTTCAAATATGGATTTAGAAGCCTCCAGGAGCAGCAGGGGGGTATTATTTGGTCTCTAAAACTACTTCTTGGTTAACTGCTAGTTCCAGCCCTTCCGGGCCACATTTCCTGTAGGAAAACACACAGAACCCCTGTCTTCTTCATGGACATGCTCCTCCCAGCACTGAGTGTCTTTGCAAATCAGCACTTTCTAAGGGTTTTTGGAAAATCTGTGAAGGCTCACGCTATGGCCAAAATAAATCAAATAGGGTGAATGTTCACTTTTTGGAGTCTTTCCATTAGTTTGGGATGATAATTTAGGCTGGGGCGAGTTAGAAGCAAAAGGGGCAGCCTCTAAGGTGGTCCCCATGATCCCCCCTCCTGATATTTTCACCTGAGTATGATCCCCACCTCTTGAGTGTGTGTTGGGGGGTCCCTGTGACTTGCTTCTAACTGATGGAATATGGCAAGGGTGATGACTGCATGGCTGCATTACGTGACATATGTAAGACTGTCATCCTAGCAGATCACTCTGACTGTTGTGCTGGATTTGAGGAGGCAAGCTGCCACATGGTAGAGTGCCTATGGAGAGGGCCATGTGGCAGGGAACTGAGGGCAGCCTCCAGCTGGCAGCCAGCAAGACAATGGAAGCTCTTAGTCCTACAGCTGCAGTGAAAGACAGTCTTCCAACAACCCGAGTGAGCTTGGAAGTAGCTGCTTCTCTCATTGAGCCTCCAGATGAGAACACAGCCTGACCATCACCTTGATTGCAGCCTGCGAGACCCTGCAGCAGGGGTCTCAGTCTGTACCCAGACTTTTGATTCCCAGAAACTGGGAGACAATACATGTGTGTTGTTCAAAACTGCTAAATTTGCAGTAATTTGTTAATTTGTTATGTAGCAATCGATAATAAATACAAGGGGCATGCAGAATAAATTAGTAAAGAAAACCACGTTGGCTGGGCGCGGTGGCTCAAGCCTGTAATCCCAGCACTTTGGGAGGCCGAGGCGGGTGGATCACGAGGTCAGGAGATCGAGACTATCCTGGCTAACACGGTGAAACCCCGTCTCTACTAAAAATACAAAAAAAAAAAACTAGCCGGGCGTGGTGGCGGGCGCCTGTAGTTCCAGCTACTTGGGAGGCTGAGGCGGGAGAATGGCGTGAACCCGGGAGGCGGAGCTTGCAGTGAGCCGAGATCACGCCACTGCACTCCAGCCTGGGAGACACAGCGAGACTCCGTCTCAAAAAAAAAAAAAAAAAAAAAAAGAAAACCATGTCACAGGAGTGCTCTGCAGCTACCAAATATGGCAAGCTGTGTAAGCCTCTTTGAAAGCACCATTTGCAACTAAGAATAGGCAACTATTTTGACTTCTTAGCCATCCTTTTAAGAAGATGTGGAAGAAATGCTTCAAAAAAAAAATGGGGAAAAGCAGTGGATTTGTCACTTCCTGCATGTGTGCTCTTGTAGAAAAAGCAATCCCAACAAAGCTTTAGCAAGTGCTGAGACCACAGTTACGAGAGTGAGCTGGCCACTGATGCACACGGGAGGCCACTGTGGCTGGAGCAGAATGGACCAGGACAAGGAATGAGAGCAGGTCAGGGAGGTGAAAGAGGCGTGAGGAGTTAAATAGACCCTTGCAGTCACTATGAAGACTTTGTCTTTTGCTGGGTGGGCTGGGAGACTGTTCAAGGGTCTGAGGAGTGCTTGGGAGAATGATCTAACCCAACAGACTCTAGAACTACTTGTGCTCTCATCCTCATCTGTGAGTTGTTTCAGAGAAGGCAGATGCCTGGGTGGCAGAGACTTTGATTCATTTCTGGATCTCTTATGCTACCTAGCACAATGTCTGATGTATTAGCTGCCTAGTAAGTGTTTGTTAAATTGAACAGACTGTGCAAACCATCCATTAGTGCTGTGAGATTTTTGGCATTCTGAAGAACTGAAGCCCCAAACAGTCTCACATTATTTAACTGGCATTGCAGCTATTGATATAACCAATGAAAGAAAAGGTAAAGCTATGTTGATAAGTAGGACATTCCTGGGTTTTTAATCCTTCCCCAAAGTTCATGAAAAAGAAAACCAGTGGGCAGATTTTACCCCAGGTGGGTGACAGGCACCCCTTCCTCTGTTAATGATGCTAAGGAAGATGGGATGGAATAAGACCTTTTTGCTTCTCCTGGTGTGTGTTGGGGGGTGTCCCCTCCTGCAGGGACCTCATGTGGCTTAGCCTATAGCTCCTGCTGCTTAAACTATGGCTAGTCTATTCATCAAGTCAAGCTTTTTTTTTTTCAGACAGAGTCTCACTCTGTTGCCCTGGCAGGAGTACACTGGCACGATCTCAGCTCACTGCAACCTCCACCTCCTGGGTTCAAGTAATTCTCATACCTCAACCTCCTGAGTAGCTGGAATTACAGGGACACACCACCACGCCTGGCTAATTTTTCTATTTTTAGTAGAGACAGGGTTTCACCACGTTGGCCAGGCTGGTATCGAACTCCTGACCTCAGGTGATCCACCGCCTTGGCCTCCGAAAGTGCTGGGATTACAGACATGAGAATCAAGTTAAACTTGAGGCTCCTGCTCTGTTGTTATCTGAATGCTTTGCTTCTTCCTCAGAAGAGTGAGGATCCAAGAGAAACTCGGAGAACCAATAATTCTGTTGAATGGTATGGACAGTTGGTTAGCTAAGATATGTGTGATGGTGAATTTTATGGGTCACCTTGGCCAGACCATGGTATCCAGATATCTGATCAAACAACAGTCTCCATGTTGCTGTGAAGGTATTCGTTAGATCTGAATAACCTTTAGATCAGTAGACTTTGAGTAAAGCAGATGACCCTCCATAACGTGAGCCTCACCCAACCCGAAAGCCTCAGAGAGGGAAGAACTTCTGCTTCCAGACTGCCCTGGGACGGGGTTCAAGACTGCAATGTCAACTCCTGGTGAATTTCCCAGTCGGCCAGCCTGTGCTGTGGGTTATACACTTGCCAGCCCTTCCAATCTTGTGGGATAATTCCTTAGAATTTTCTATCTCTTTCTCACTCTCTGTCTGTACACATGTGTATGTGTGCATTATGCACATACATATATGTGCATGTATGTACAAATATATGGGCATATGTGTGCATGTATGTATACATATGCACATATATGTGTGCACATATGTACACATATATCTATATGTACATGTATAATACACATCCTATTTGTTCTGTTTCTCTGGAGAACCCTGACCAATACAGTGTGAACATTCAGAGAGACTAGAAGTCTGTCTACTTTTCCCCTTCTCTGAAGCCTGGCCCAGCTGGGTCTCTTTTACCTTCTCGGGCCCCCTTCCCTGTGCTCCCCTGATCTAGAGGATCAGGGAGCCTGAGCCCGACACAAAGGAGCTCGGCCGCCCTCAAAATGGTAGCCCATGAGGCTTGTGTCAATCACTGAGTGGCACTGAAGTCCAAGGTGCTAGGGGGGTAACTGCCCACGGAAAAAAACCACGTTCTTTTTCTAAGAGCACAGGAATGGCGTTTCTCTTCATGCATCAACACGGGTTAGCCTATTTTGCATGCTAGAAGATGATGCATCTTCTCGCGTAGACGTCGCAGAGAAGCCAGTGCTTATAAAGCAAAGACTCCACTCTGATGGTTTTAATTAGCGCACAGCACAAAGCTCAGAATAGACGGGGAGCCACTGCCCAAATGTCCATCCAGTTAGCGGCCTGGGGAGTCATCTTTCTTCTGGATTATGATAGGACATCACACGTGTGTGTGTGTGTGTGTGTGTGTGTGTGTGTGTGTGTATGTCTGTGCGTGTCTGTGTGGTGGGGGCGCGGGATAGCAGAGGAGAGAGACAGGATCACATGCTACAGTGGGGAGGGGTGGACAGGGACGGTGGAGGATGGGAGGAGCCACTTGTTCCCGTCACTGTGACTCACTCAGAGGCTCCCTCCCTTCTGTTCCTTTCACCTGTAAACCAGCCAGGGAAAGACCTCGAGGGCAAGGGTGCAGATGTTCTGGGAAAATGATCTGAGGGGGTAACCGGAGCTTCCTTCCTTCCTTCCTTCCTCAGTGCTTTCTCACTCTCAAATCTTAGCTATTTCAAGTGAGCTTTTCAGCACGGCCCTGGGACCCCAGCAGCTGTTTCCTCTGCTTTCAGAACTAGGTGGGCCCCATTTCCGTCGAACCAAATGCGCTGTCCCTTGTCACTGCAAAAGATGGCAGAGGCTGCACAGGGCAGCAGGAGCCAGAGGCCTGTGTTCTAGTCCCCGAGCTCCCTGGCCTCCCATGACCCGGAGGTCTGCGCTGGCGCTCATGTGGAACCTGCGTCGCGATCTCCCTGCGTGAAGGACCGCAGTACCCTCTCACTCCTCCACCACCTGGGATGTCTCACAGGTGCCCAGTACAGCAATGGTGCCTGCGGTTTCCCAGGAGTCCCTGGCGTCTTCCAGCAGCATCCCCAGCTGTCTGGATGCCTGGTACCTGGTCTTCTCCCGCCTCCTTGCTCCGGCGTGGGCTGCTCTGACCTGTGTGCCGACGGGAGAAGAGCTTTGTCCCCGACAGGAACTGGACACAGTGCAAAGCGTGGCTGCCTGGGGAGTTTCATTTCTTACACAAAGTTGAATTAAAAGGTTGAATTTAACAAACCATCTCTTGGTTACAACCCCTTTCCTTGAGGCTTAGACCCCTGGATCCTGGATGCCTCTGCGTGCCTGCCCTTTGGGTTGGGCACCCAGGGTCTTGGGTCTTCCCAGAGCTGGACGGTTCCTCATGGGCAGGACGCTTCATTTCCAGGGGGGTGTCAGCTCTGGAGCTGGGTCCTTAGGGATATCTTGATTTGTGGTGCTACCAGGGCTCTACAGGACCTATGTTCTGCGGAACAGGGGGAAAGGACGGCAGAGCAGATACTGACCCTCGAAGCCATGGCTTTTGCATCTAGCAGAGGTGCAAGGGAGGTGATCAACTGATCAGTCCTCAGACCTTAAATTGGCCATAGGCTGTCAGCGGTAGCTCTAGCTCCTTGGCAGAAGCATGCTGTAAGCACACGGGAGTGTAAATATATTTGCCTGTGCATCAGGAAAGTCTAGCCTGGTCCTTTTCTAGTATTTATGTGATGAGTAAGTGAATGAGTAGAAATGATTAATGAATGAGGCTCTTATTTGTTTCTCGGTCTTAGCTTTCCTTGATTTCTTTAAGTACCTGTTATCTCCATCAGTTTCTCGTCCGAGTGAACTACCTTTTTTTCTCTTCCTCCTCCTCCTTCTTCTTCTTTATTTTTTTTGGAACTCAAACAGATTTTCTTTTCTGAGGATAATCATTGTACAGTCCTTAATTTGGAAACCATTGTCTTACCTCCGAGAAGAATCCTGTCATCAGAATCTTGGGGTATATAACATGAGGTTCCAATAATCTCATGTTAAGAATAAAATGTTCTCTTTCCCCCTTTCCACTCCATGTTCCTCTCCACATTTGAGAAGCTGAATTATGCTTGTTATATGAAGAAAATGGGAGGAGCACAGGAGTGGCTATCAGCATGAGAAACGAGGAGAGAGAAAGAACTGGTGTTTATCAGCATGTCCGTGGTGTAAGATAAGTGTCCAGTTTCATTCTTTTGCATGTGAATATCCAGTTTTCTCAGCACTGTTTATTGAGGAGACTATCCTTTCCCCATTGTGTGTTCTTGGCACTTCTTCCTCATAGAAGACCACCCTCTCATCTGGACGGAAATATCTTACAATCAGCAGTACTGCCGTAGTGCATTCAGCAGCTCACTCTTGCACAGACACGCAGAGGTGTGGGTGGGGAGAGCGCAGGGCTAAAGCCATTGAGGAGGCAGAGAGCCTGACTTGGTTCACTGACACTGGGAGTGTGCGTGCGCACGTGGGTGTGCACTGTGTGTCTCTAGGACTTGCTTGTTGACATCCAACCTGCCTGCTGCTTCTCTGTGAGATAGGTTGGGTTGCCTGATTATCAGCTGTATTATCAAGGGGTATTGGAATAAATTTCATGCAAATTCCAAGCATTTCTCAACATGGTCTGGATCCATGAATTCCCAGGACTGTAAGTGAAGCAGAGACAGTGAGGTGGTGAGGCACTGACCTGAGTGAACAGAGGGCAGGGCTGGAGAAAACACATGGGCTGGGAAAAGCTGCACTTAAGGCAAACTGGGTATGTGCAAAGGAGCACCTCTCTGTGCACTGACTGCACGCAGGGCTCTCTCCTGCATGGGCTATCTCCCGTAAGATAGGGGCCTGACTCCAAGAGGAAGAGTGCCTTCCCTTCTTCCCTGTCCCTTATGGTCATCTATACAATGGCAATGTGCATTTCCTTCCTGATGGGAGGGGATTCAAGTCTCTGAGCACTCCTGAATTCAACGTGGGGAGACACCTATAAAAGTCTTTTATTTTATGTATCCTTATTTTTATTATGTAATCAATTTTCCTTATATCTGCCTTTATCTCCCTATATTACAGGCCTAAGACAAAGCTCACATTCTGTCAATCACTATTCCATTCCATGTCCTACTTCCTGCAGGCCCCAGTTCTCTGACTGTCAAAGTCCTTAACCAAGCCAGTGGTAGACACAGCATAGGGCCTTATGAGTTATCCTCAGGCTGCAGAGCACAGAGGGAAAGGGCCCGCTCCAGAGCCAGCATCTTGGAAGAAGCTAAATCAAATGCTGAACACGCTGCCCTTGTAGAGGGGCTAAGTAGAGAGAGAGATTGCAGGGATGAGCTGACAAGACAGAAACCACGGAAACCAGAGGAGAGAGAGATTTCAAAGCAGAGGCCTGGGAATGAAATCTAAGAAACTCTCCATGTCAAGAAAATATGTCTAACAGTTGAGTATCATGAATGAGCTAGTCAGAGAAGATCATCCCTGCTGCACGCCCAGGGGATTACCCATCTAGGGAAAACAAGCACCTGACCGGGGGAAATGCAACATGCCTGTTATGAACTGAATGTTTACATTCTCCCCAAATTCATACTTTGAAGCCCTAATCCTTAATGTGGTGGTGTTTGGAGATGAGGTGTTTGGGAAGTAATTAAGGTTAAATGAGGTTGTGAGGGTGGGGCCATAACCAGGTAGGGCTGTGCTCTTATAAGAAGGTGAAGAAGTGCCAAGAGCACACTGCGGCTAAAGGACATCTCCAATAAATGGTGCCGAGAAAAACTGAATATTCACATGAAAAAGAATAAAATTGGACCTGTATTTTACACCATGCATGAAAATCAACTCAAAATGAGTTAAAGACTTATATGTGAAACTATAAAAATCATAGCAGAAACCATAGGGAAAGCTCTTTGACAATGGCCTTAGCAATGATTTTTTTGATATCACATGAAAAGAAGAGTCAACAAAAGCAAAAGAAAACAAATATGACTCTATCAAACTAGAAAAACCTTATGAACATCAAAGGAAACCATCCACAAAATGAAAATGCATCCTGTGGACCGGGAGAAAATATTTCTGAACCCTATATCCAATAAGGGGTTAATTTCCAAAATATATAAGGAACTCACACATCTCAATGGCAAAAACAACAACAACAACAAAACCCAATTAGAAAATGGACAACGTGGCTGGGTGTGGTGGCTGCCACCTGTAATCCCAGCACTTTGGGAGGTCAAGGCGGGAGAATCGCTTGAGCCTAGGAGTTCGAGAACATCCTGGGCAACGTGGCAAAACCCTGTCACTACAAAACATAGAAAATTAGCCAGGCATGATGGCACTTGCCTGTAGTCCTCTGTGGAGCTGTCCCTTCAAGCACAGGTCAGTGTCAGGTGAAAGGAACTGGTCTGAGGAGCTGCTAGTTTGGGGGCTCAGGGTGAAGCTACAGAAAAATTGGACCTCATGTTGACTCATGCATGCCCTCCTCAACCTTTGGCCCTCTTCCTGAGCCGTGGCAGGCTCTCGCTCCATTTCCAGGACCTGTGAACCAACAGAACTGCAGAATCAGGAATTCAGAGGGCTTCATTCGCAGCCCCCTGGCCATTTTTAGGGGCCTGTCACTGAGTGCAGTGAGCAGATGGTCAACATTCCTGCCTATTTCTCAGGGAGGTGATATTTCAGTGCTACCCGCAGGTGACCGAGGTGACCCCAGGCTGCGTGTGGGTGCCTGGCTGCTGATCCGTTTAGTGAGAATCATGGGCTTCCTGTCACAAGGACTATGCTGCTGTCAGTCTCTCTAACACCCAAAGTCATCATTGTAAAGGAAGAAATCACACATCAAGAAAGAGCGCATAAACAGTTTGAGAAGACCATCTGTGCCATCCTGGCTGCCTAGGAGGCTTAACGCGGTGTTTATTGAAACAAACATCTGCTGGACATAACCTTTCCTTGACAGACAAAGGGGCAGGGGAGAGGGAAGGCAAAGCGTAGGAATAACTCCATTATCTCAGCTCTAATGGAGGAAAATATGTACAGGAGGAAAGGTCAACTTGTTGAAAGAAGCAGCTTTCAATATTAGTTTTCTTCTTTGCTCTTTCCTAATATTTGACTTTTATTGTTGACTTAAAACCTTTTTTTCCCACAAGAACTTTGCAGCATACGTTTCTAAATCATAGCTAGTTAATAAAATTTCTAACTTATCAAGCATTGAAAATGCCATTTCAAAAATCTAGCTAAGTGGTATGCACAGTATATGCACATATTTATTTTATTTGCCATATTCAGTGAATGATGATGTATCAGGCACTTTAGATGCATTATTTTTTTTAAGCCTCCAAATAACCACATGAGTTGGTGCTTTTCTTATCTCTGTTTTACATATGAGAGAACATAGGGACACAGGAATAGAGTAACTCGTCCAAGGTAGTTGGTGGGCACTAAGATAAGAAAGACAGACTGTACTCAGTACCTTACCTGCCCTGGCTCTGAAGGAGTATATGACCTACCTCATTCCTGCTGCTGCCTCCTTTTGTGTGACTTACAGGACTGGGATCCCTGAACTGCCTATTGGAGGTGGAGCTCTATGCCTTTTCTCATTCTCTGTTTTCTACTTCCCCCTATCCCTTTTTTCTCTCCTTTCTGATTGCAACATAAAAACTTACTTGTAAGTATCTACTAGTCAATCACTCCTAAAATGTCAGAAATTATTAACAGCTGAACACAATTTGGTCCCAGTCATCACGAGTTCCCAGTTCCACGAGAGGGATGGACAGGGTAGCAGATAATGACCACAGAGTTTGATGAATGCTCTAAGAGAAGCATGCACAAGAACTATGGAAAGCTATGGGGGCACAGGGCAGAACCCAGTGGGAGGCAGCAAATAATAGTTTAAGAGATTATCGTAAAGCAGAATCAGGAAGAGTCCAGGTTTTTCAGGAATTATGGACTAAACCGTGTCCCTCCAAAATTCATATGTTGAAGCCCTTACCAGTGTGATGATTTGGAAATGAGACCTTCTGGTGGTAAATAGAGTTCGATAAAGTCAGGAGGTAGGTCTTTATGATATTAGTGGCTTTATAAGAAGAGAAATAGTAAGAGATCCTCTCTCTCCGCCATGTAGGACACAATCGGTAAGTGGCTGTCTGCAAGTCAGGAAGGGAACCCTCCCCAGAAGCTGGCCTCACCAAGGCCAGCACCTTGATTGGACTTCCAGCCTGAAGAACTGTGAGAAACACACCACCATGCTTGGCTAACTTTTTAAAAAATTTTATGGAGATAAGATATTGCTGTGTCACCCAGGTTGTTCTCAAACTCCTAGCCTCAAGGGGTCCTCTTGCCTTGGTCTCATAAAGTGCTGGGATTACAGGTGTGAGTCACTGTGCCCGGCCAGTTTCCATTGAAAATCCTCCCTTTGGCTCTTTTAGAGAATGGTCAGAAGCGGGCACAAGTGGATGCCCAGTCAGTACCTGGGCTCCCAAACTTGGCTGCAGATTGAAAACCGTTGGAGCGTGTAAGATAATACTGATGTCTCATTTTCCCCTGTTCTCAGGGATTCTCATTTAATTGGTCTGGGTGTGGCCTGGAATTTATAAAAGCTTCTCAAGTGATTCTAATGGCCAGCAGTTTGTGTATCATTGAATCCAGAAGGTTAAAGATGTGATCCCGTAGCAATCTGATGGTGCTGTGCACTAATGCTGTGACCATGAGATGCTAAGTCATGAACAGATATGTGAGATACATTTTAAAGGTAGAAATAGCAGCTTTAGAGACACTTTGGCCATGAGTGTCAGAGAAGCAGGAGGTACTAAAGATTACTCAGAAGTGAGGGCTGAGCTACAGATAGACATTTGGGGGGCATCAATATTTGGGTTGGTATTTAAAGCCTAAAGAATAGAAGCAATCACATGGAAGAGAAAATTTAGAGGGAAGAAGGTGGCAGGGATGGAGCCCTGAGGGCTGGTAGTGGAGGATTTGCCTGCATAAGAGACTGAGAAAGAGAGGCCAGGAGGCAGAGGGCATCACAGAGGGAAAGCAGTGTGCGATCCTCAGTGATGGGGGCAAGCCTGGAGAAGTGTGAAGTATAGAGTCAGAGGTGAGGAGAAAGGGTTAAGAGGTGGGTGAAGGTTGTTGGCCTCTTTAGGTATGAGTAGGGCCAGAAACCAGAACAGAGTATGATCAAGGATGCATGGAAGCTGGCAGAAGTGGAGGCCATGTGTGTAGAAAATTATTTCAACAAGTCAGGCCATAAAAAGGAACAAGGAGATGAAGTGGTGGCTGAAGGGGGATGCAGAATTGGGGGAGGGTCTTATAGGTTGGGAGGTGCCAAAGTGGGGCTGTGTTCTGATGAAAATGTGCCAGCAGCTGTGAGAGAGACAGATGAGAGAGAGAGAATCATTCTTGTCATCAGCATGATCATCACCAGGGAAGGAAAGTCCCTGTAACAGTGAAACAGCAAAAGAACTAACATAACTAGCTCCATTTTTTTTAGGAGCCTTTTCCCATCCCTGCACTTAGGCTAGGGTAATTTCAGAGCACTGAGATGATCTGCAAAACAGCAATCACGTAGTTTTAAAAACTAATTCTAGGATTAAAGGAGAAGTATACAAACAACTATGTTTTGTTAAAGATTTATTGGAGCGTTGTGACCTGACCAAAGACAAAGAAGTTCCCAACTTCTTCAGACCTTTGCTGGTGCACAGTTGTGTACAATCATCAGTTACCTCTTGATCCCAAGGCCCTCCTGTTCCTCCTGCCCTTAACATTTAAAGAAAGCCTGGAATTTGTACTGAGTTGAGACAGTATTTTGGGACACTAACCCACCATCTTCTCAGTTTGCTGGTTCTCCAATAAACATGATTTTCCTCCTAACTGTTGTCTCTCAACTTTTGGTTTTCAACCCGGGTTTGGTGACATCCTTATGAAGACCTGGCCCTGAGCCATGGCAGGGACTGACCATTGCTAGGAGAAGCAATGCCCCCTCCTTTCTGTTAGGAAGAAGAAATAAGAAAGGGACAGGCCGGGAGAGCTTTGTAAATTAGTTACAAAACTGCCTTCGGAAAATTATGACTGAGACAGTGAAAGAGATCTGAGGTAACCGACTCCATCTTTGTTCTAAACTTTAAGTTGTCCTTGTTCCTTCCTTGACGTAGGCTGAACTAACTTTGGGAGGAACTTAGTTTATAGTTTAAAATAAAGATGATAACAGCCCTCTCCCAAAACAAACCTCCTTCTTGCCTGGGGACTAGACTGCCTTTGTAGGACTGAAAAATGAGCCACAAGATTATAAATTATGGTTTAGGTGTTATGTATCTGGAGACTTTACAAGAGTCTGACCCTCCCTCAACTGCTCCTAAGATCAGTGCTTGAGATCTTTTGCAGACCCTGTACTTGATGGATCAACTTGCACCACCCATGTTGATAAACTGGCTCATCTGATCTTGTGACCCCCACTCAGGAACTGACTCAGCACAAGAGGACAGTTTCAGCTTCCCCTGATTTCATCTCTAACCTGACCAATCAGCACTCCTTGCTTCACTGGTTTCCCCCCACCCACTAAGTTGTCTGTAAAAGCTCTGATCTCTGAATGCTCTGGGAGACTGATTTGAGTAATAATAAAACTCCGGTCTCCTGCACAGCCAGCTCTGTGTGAATCACTCTTTCTCTATTGCAATTCGCCTGTCTTGAGAAATAGGCTCTGTCCAGGCAGCGGACAAGGTGAACTCATTGGACGGTTACAGTTATGGGGAAATGAGAATGCTCAACTGATAGATTTCATTTTCTCAAGTAAGTATAATTAAGCAGTCAGGAGCCTCAAGTGAAGGGCCAGGCAGGGGTTGAGGATGAGGAGGAGAGGTGGGAGGTTTGAGGGGTTTAGAGAGGGTGTGAGGTTGCCATTGAGGAGAGAAGAAGAACATACTTACTAGAGGGTGTTGTGAGTTAGGGGCAGTGTTGTGTCTCCATTCAAGGGTGACAATGATCCATTTATAGTGACTACTAAGGTGTGTCTTCTGTTTCCATTGCCAAGGCTTAGAGGCACAGGTGCAGGCACAGAGAAAGAAGATGGTGGGCTTCATCCTGGTCTGAGGATTTGCAGGTCTTTAGTGATTTCACAAGAGCAGTCTTAAAAAAGAGGGAGGGAAGAGGCTGAATTGTGGGTGGAGATGTCAACAGGAGGTGTGGGGACCTGGAGGTGGGCTGCTCCATCTCCCTTGGAAAGAACGTAGCTGACAGCCTCCAACTACCACACCTTTGATTCCTTCCTGAACCCTTAATGACAGCCTGCTCTCCCAGCCTGCTCCCAGCCAACGACTGTGGGTATTGATGTAATGATAGGGGTACTGGATTTACTTTGGATTTTTAAAATAATATTTGTATTAATTTCCCATTGCTATGTGAAAAATAATTACTATAAACATAGTAACTTAAAACAACACACACTTCTTATTTCACAGTGTCCATTGCTCAGGAGTCTAGGCACACTTGACTGGGGTCTCACAAAGCTGCAATCAAGGGAATGACTGGTGCTGGGGTCTCATCTGAGGCTCAGGGTCCTCTTCCAAGCACAGGTGGTTGTTGGCAGAATTCAGTTCCGTGCAGCTGTAGAGCTCACAGCAACTTGCTTCTTCAAGGCCAGCAGGAGAAGAGTCTCTTATCTCTGGACCAGCTTCAAAAGGCCCACCAGGATAAACTCCCTTTTGATTAAAGTCAACTGATTAGAGACTTCATTACAAAATGTCCTCATCCTTGCCAGATAACACAGTCTAATCACTAGAGTGACACGTGTCATGTTCAAGACCACCCAAAACTCAAGGGGAATGACACAGGCATGCTCACCAGGAGACTGCCAGGCTTGGCCGTGGTGGAATCCCGCCTCCCATGGCACTCATACCTGGGGAAGTGAAATAAAGTACTTCTTTTTCCTTTCTGATTGCAAAAGGAACATGAATTCATGGGGTAGTATCTAGAATCTGTAGAGATGTACAAAGAAAGAAATTAAAATCCACTCATAATATCACACTCCTCCCCTTAAATGTAAATACCATTATAATTCTGATTTATTTCTTTTTATATAATGGGATCATCATTTAGAATTTTTTTTTAAAAACATTTGCCATTAGATTAAATGTGCTTTGAGAAGAATATGCATATGACTCCCAGCACTGCATTGTGTGAATATACAGCGGTTTGATTTATTTACTTTCTCTTTTATACTTTGCTTCCATTTTTAGCTACCGCAGATAATGTTGATGAATTTACTCCAGCACATTTAAGTGCTTGCTCAGAGCTCGCTATTCACTCAAAGCTTTGGGGGCAAAGACACTTAAAGTGATAGGGTCAGATGACAATAACAAAAATCAATCAGAAATGAAAAGCATCCCCAACCTGAACATGTGAAAAATCAGTTTTTATTTGAACACAATTTTTCGCACAAGTATTTATCAAGGAAAGTGAGATACCCCTACAGGGCTCTGGCTTAGGGCTTCTTGAGAATGGAGATGTCATTCGTCTCAGATTACCCAGACTCACACTACCACGGCCTGGTGCAAGGGCTTGGTTATGCCATCAGTATAGTTTCACAACAGCTCCTGGAACAAAAGGTCCAGGAAAGGGATGAGAAAAAGTGAAGTTGCACCAGAAACGGGCAGGAAGGCAGAGTTGGAGGATGGGGGAAAGAGGGTTCATGATGGAAGAGAAAAGGAAAAATTCCCTTTGCTGAGAGATTTGGTGGCTGAGCAAACTGTCCTGGGCTGGCATAAAACCTGCCTGTAGTAATAAGCTCAATAAAGGGATTAAAAACCCATTGATCTTTGAGGGCTTGGGTTTCGCTTTGGTGGTTGGCTTACTGCTTCTTTTCTCCATGTTAAACACTGGACACTTTTGCACAGTGGTGAATCCAGGCCACACCAAGGCTTGTCATTCGGTGCTGGGTTTGGTGCACCATGGCTTGGTTGTGGATCCTGTCCGAGGCATTGGTTCCTGACAATGCTGACTGGGCCTTGTGCCTGAGCCCACTGTTTAGCTTTACTGTAGAATGGGAGCTCTGGGAAGGCAGTGCAGTTTGTACTTTTGGAATTTTCTAGGAGTGGATATATGTGTGTTGTAGTGTAGTGTAGAATGTGGATATACAAGACCTGGGCAAGAGCCGGAATGCAGGGCCAGATATAACTGAGTTGCATCCAAGGGGTCCCTGCAGTTGAGCCACTGGGAAATGCTAGAGGAACTGGACCTTGGCACATTGATACCTGACACTCTGGGCAGCTCATCCCTGTTCTCTTTCCAGGTATAATAGGAACCATTTCTCCCAGAGTCTTTTGCTGTGCTGTGTCTCTCCTGGGAGCAAATTGCTGTTCCCCTTTAAGTGGGTGTGGCCTTCTTGTTTCCCCTGCTCTCTCTGTCTCTCTGTCTCTCTCCCCTCCCCTAAAAAGCTCTCTCTAGAGTAGTTACGAGCTAGGCAGAGTCAATTCACATGCTAATTCGTGCCCAGGGCATCCAGCAAAGGAAGTCTTGCTTTTTCTTTTCCCTTTTGTAGTGATAGTGAGGACCCTAAGCTGGGTAAGGCAAGTGTGAATGTGAAAGTTTTGGGAAGGGTGACTCACTGGTGGTCTGTCCTCTACAAATCTTCAGGAAGTAGCTTTGCTCCAAGGACTTCAACAATCCTGTGCTTCTCATCTTTCAACCCTCACAGGACCAAGCATAGACAAAACCAGTGGTTCTCAATCAGGGATGATTTTGCCTCTCAGGGGGCATTTGGCAATGTCTGGAGATATTTTTGATGGTCAGTTTTGATGGTTTGATGTGGGGTGGGGAATGTGTGCTCCTGGCATCTAATGGGCACAGGCCAGGGAAACTGCTGGGCATCCTACTGTTATAAATAAATTTTTGGTGCCACCAAATAAATAGCACTCAAACATAAATTTGATTTTCTCAGCAAGGCAATTTTTAGTTCTGTAGAAGGGTGTGACTCACAGATGGAGCAGTGGCGAGAGCACACCTGGACAGGGGAGGGGAAAGGGTTCTTATTCCTGACGCAGGTAGCCCCTACTGCTGTGTCATTCCCCTATTGGCTAGAGTTGGTCGGCACAGTCTAAACTAATTCAGATTGCCTATTTTAAAGAGAAAAGGGGTACGAGCTGGAGTGGCAGGATGAGTAGTTGGGTGGGAAGGGTGGTTACAGAACAGGTGACACAGGATGATTCAGGTCAGAGCAGGTGACGGGGGTAACTCAGGACGGAGAAGGTGACCAGGGGAACAGATGGGAACTACTGATTAGAAGGGCAGGAAAGTTGTTTACTGAAACTAGAGGCAAGGGGGCAAAGAGAACCAGGAAGTTAAACTGTAAAATGGAGAACAAAGAATAAGAGAGCTGAATGTACTAACATACTGATTCTTTGAAGAGAAACCTGGAGTTCACTGTATTTAACACTACAAAGCACAGTGTTATAGGAGTTATTAAATTATTTTAGGCAGATAGAGAGGAAAAGGGGTCCTTGGAAAGTTGTTTCTTTTAAAGCAGCTCCAGAAACGTTTCTCATCTAGCAGGAAAGCCCTGCCTCTAGGAGCCCGGCTGGCAACCTTTGATATGCAAATACCAACCATTAGAAACTGGGTCCACCCAAACATGGCAATTCCTGCCATCTTCTTCTTGCCCTTGCCCCCACATGTGCCAGGGAACGTGGCCGCCCCCACATATCCCCACGGGTGTAGAACATCCTGGTGCCCTACATTTGCGTATTAAAAGGCTAGGGTGGGAGACCCAGTTTTTTCGCAGGCTACGTGAATGACGTGCCTGGTCAAACCAATCCCCTGAGCCCTGTGCAAATCAGACACCGCCTCCTCCAGCCTCCTCATATAAGCAGCCACTTTGCTGCGGTACATGGGGTCTCCTGTGTCAGCTTTGGAGCCCCCTCCCTCTGTCTCTGTACAGGGAAGCTTCTTCTTTCTTTCTTCTCCCTTCTTTCCTGCCTATTAAACTCTTCGCTCCTTAAAACCACTTCATGTGTGTCCATGTCATTTTATCCAATTCACATGAGACAAGAGTCCTGGTATTCCTCCACTCAGCGGAGCCATATCAAAAGGACTGCCCCTCCCTCAACCAGTAATTATTCTGCTCAAAATGTCGATAGTGCCAAGGCTGGAAAATCCTGATATAGACCAAAGTATTACCACTATGACCCAGAAGCCTGGGTTCCGGGTTTATAGGAGAGATACCAAAGTTTGCATGGGAGCCCTTCACCTGAACTCTATTTAGGACAAGAACTATGCCCTACTTTTCCACACTCTCCATAGAGCAAGATCAGTTGAAACAATTCAAATATCCCCAATCCGAGAGAAAAGAAACAAACAAACGTTCACATCTATTTGGTCCGGGGTTTAACCTTCTTGGAAACACATACTTACATAACAATGAGGTGAAGGAAGCAAAGGCCTGGCTGGCCTCAGCAAAAGAGTCGTTTGGGGAAGAGTGCTCAACTGGCAGAACCAATCTCCTCCTGATCCTTCAGAGGTCCACCCCTTGCTGGTGTTCAGGAGCACCTTCTGAACTCACGTCTGAGCCAGAGAGTTGGTCAGAGAGTGACATCTGCCCTGGATAATTCAAACGATTGTTTGTTCTTGTTATTTTGAGGGGGCATATTTTAACACCCAACTTTCTATGACCAAGTAACAAAGTTCGAAATGTGCTTTTGAAAGCTGGTGTATGTGAGGATAAATTTTGGAAGAGGGGTGCCGAGGAACAGTACCCTTGGGGTACTAAGGATGCTCTGAGGCCTGGGTACTCCAGTTGTGATCTGTGAATAGACCAGCTACATGGCAACCCCTGAGAGCAAGTCACAAAGGCAGAATCTTGGCCCCACCTCAAGCCCACTGAGCCGGAATCTGCATTCTAGCACGATCCCCATGGGATTCCTGTGCAGATTGAAAGTCTGGGAAGATGCCTGCCTCTTCTGAGCTTATTTACACTTTGTCATTCAGACAGATGGCCTCCCTTTGGGTAGTGTGTGCTAAATTAGTTTTATGGACTGATGCTTTGGGTACCATTTTTTCTTCATTACAGACAGTGCCTCCCAGATCAGTTGTGAGGGATAGTGCTCGAATTACCCAGTCATAAATTTACTATCGGACACCATCTTCCCTTATACCCAGAACCTACAACAAATATCTTCTAGTGTTTCCAAACACTGTAACACTTTAATGTGATATCTGGGGCTTAAAGAACCCTAGGTCAGAAGATGGGCTTTATGAATCCCTGAAACTGTCATGTAAAATTGTGTGTGTGTTCCGTTACCGGAGGAAAGAATCTATTGCTATCATCACATGCCTAAAGTGGCCTTTATTCCAAATATTGAGAACCACTGACATGAGTTCATTCACTCATCAAATATTTATTGAGTGCCTCTTACGTGCCAGCACTGTGTTACTATAGATAAAGGGAGAGTTATAAGGTGACGAATCACTGATGGTGAATCATTGATTAAATCTTAAAAAAAAAAAAAAAAAACTAGGAAAGAATCTGCAGAGGGAAATATAAAATGAATCAAGACACACTGAAGAAAACAATCGAAAAATGTAAAAAGCCTAAAAATGTTTGTTTTTCTTTCATATTGCTGGACACTTTTATTTGCACAGACACAAAATTGAAACAATGCTATACCAATGGAAACAAGGGCTGGTCACGGTGGCTCATGCCTATAATCCCAGCACTTTAGGAGGCCGAGGCAGGTGAATCACCTGAAGGTCAGGAGTTCACGACCAGCATGGTGAAACCCCATCTCTACTTAAAATATAAAAAATTAGCCAGGCGTGGTGGCACATGCCTGTAATCCCAGCTACTCAGGAGGCTGAGGCAGGAGAATCACTTGAATCCAGGAGGCGGAGGTTGCAGGAGCCAAGATCACACGATTGTACTCCAACCTGGGCAACAAGAGTGAAACTTCGTCTCAAAAAAGAAAAAAAAAAAGAAAAAGAAATGGAAACAAAGTAGAAGAAAAGTTATGGTGGTGGACGTTTAGATGAGATGGATTTTTATTAATAGGTAATAAAAATCCCTAAGCTGACGATTCTGAAAATATAATCTAATTTTTCCCTCAAAAAGTGTTTTTTAATTTAATTATTAGGTGGGTTAATCGTCTGTGTATCATACAACTTGTAATTTGTGTTTTTGGCGTGATATTGAATTGAAAGCTTGACTCTCACCCAAGTAGAAATAAAGTCATCTCTCCAACACCGGTGAATTACTAGGAGGGCTTCCATCCTAACCTTCTTCACCTTACATCCTTCCGCTTGTCTTCATGTTACAGGTGCGCAATTTACTTCCTAACCCAGCCCTGACCCTGAGATGCAGCATGGAGGGAGTAGAGGGGTGGGGTTTGGGAAGTCACTTCCAGTCATTGTGGGACCTTTATGGAAACCTGGGCTGCACTCCACAGGATGAATCTGAACTGGAACCCTTGCCCATTGGACTCACGGTTCCAATCTGGAGGGCAGGCTTTCCACTTTTTGGGACTTGTAGTTTGTGTTTTTTTCATAGGCACATTATCTTACTTACAGTTCCCCAAGAATAAAAACTTTCCATCTAAATTCTGGGCACTCCAAGTTTACCTGTATTTCCTTTTCACTTTAAACAAGGGTAGTCATAGGAGCCCGTCATTTCCCGTGACTCAGGGAATTGAGTTCATGTTGCTTGCCTTGTGAGTGCTTCGAGCCTGTACGTCATAGCATTTAGAAATGTAACTGACGGCCGGGCGCGGTGGCTCAAGCCTGTAATCCCAGCACTTTGGGAGGCCGAGGCGGGCGGATCACAAGGTCAGGAGATCGAGACCGCAGTGAAACCCCGTCTCTACTAAAAATACAAAAAATTAGCCGGGCGTGGTGGCGGCGCCTGTAGTCCCAGCTACTCAGGAGGCTGAGGCAGGAGAATGGCGGGAACCCGGGAGGCGGAGCTTGCAGTGAGCCGAGATCGCGCCACTGCACTCCAGCCTGGGCAACAGTGTGAGACTCCGTCTCAAAAAAAAAAAAAAAAAAAAGAAATGTAACTGAACCCAGGTTCGGCTGCTCGCTCCTCGAGAGCCAAACTGGAGACACAAGAGTTGGTGGGAGGAGAAGCAGGTTTATGAGGAGCTGGCAACCTGAGGAGATGGTGGGCTAGTGTCACAAAGACCATCTCAAATTTCTCAGGCTGGCCAGAGGTGTTATGTGAGGGGGAGTCTGGGGGAATTATGTACAAGAGCTAAATACATGCTGGTCAGTCTGTCTAGTCTCAGTGACTGTCTTGAATAATGGGCCACCTGGTGGTCTGGCTGGCATTAGCTTGATTGCAACAGGAATACAGATGAACTGCTGCGCCTTCTTTCCAGAGTGGGACGTTCTGCAACCTTGATTCCAAGCTTAGCGTTTCAGGTCAGTCCCTGCAGTTCTTCAAGCAAAGCATATGAGTTAAGCATCATCAAAGAAGGGGGATAAAAGGAAAAAAGAAGAAAAAGAATTGTTTTTCCGGATGAGGTGCTAGTTTCTGTTACAGAAAGAACCCAAAGGTTTATAGATAGAATCCAAATATCTCATGTTATAGGCGAGGAAACGTTCTGAGAAGTCAAGCTTGAAAACAGCAGAATCAAAACTAGAATGGTTTTTCCCAACTTCTCTTCAGGAGTTCTCTTCACATCACAAAATTTCTGGAAATATCAACATCTTCTTTCCCTGAGTCCTTTCTGGACACAGTTTGATGGCTCCTAACAGTGCCGGGCACACAGCCAGTGTTCACTTCCTTCTTGTGTAAACAATCAGACTCAGCCTGTCTCTGAACAACCACCTAATCCGAAGAAAGGAAGCCGACATGCCCACAGGTCATTTTCTTACCTGACTGAAGACTGGAAGGTGGATCCCAGAGCAGCAAAGACATACTCAATGCAGACATAAGAGAAAGAGGAAAAGACATGTCATGGCTCATTGTGCCTGAGAGACCCCATGTCCTCCCATGTGACCAGGGTTCCACTTCTCTTCCAGATAGCACCTTGCTCAAAGGTTTCTCCAGTGCCAGGAAAACTGTGCACTGCTCAAGTTTTCCCACCCGAACAAAAAGGTCATATCATAAAGAATCTATTTGGTCACTAAGGGCCACACAGCAGGTTATTTCCTCACATTCATTGTCCCTTTCTTCTATAGAAATAGAATCTTTAGGCCGAGCGCAGTGGCTCACGCCTGTAATCCCAGCACTTTGAGAGGCAGAGGCAGGCAGATCACCTGAGGTCAGGAGTTCGAGACCAGCCTGGCAAACGTGGCAAAATCCCGTCTCTACTAAAAATACAAAAACTAGCCAGACATGGTGCACCTGTAATCCCAGCTACTCGGCAGGCTGAAGTGGGAGAATCACTGAACCCGGAGGTTTCAGTGAGCCAAGATCGTGCCACTGCACTCCAGCCTGGGCAACAGAGCAAGACTCCATCTCAAAAGAAATAGAATCCTTAACCTGGTCACAGGCTGAAGAACAGAGAAAGATTCTGTTCTCCAGCTTCCAGTGTGTTGAGTGTGGCCATGTGATTGAATTCTGGCCAGTGGGCCCCGAGGGGCTGTGTGGTGTGCTGTTCGCCTCCATGGGAAAGTGTGTGCGCTCCTGTCTCTTTTTTCCTTCTTGCTGGGTGGAATGCCAATGTGACAGGGGCTATCATGGGAATGGGGAAACACAGAGCAGCAAGGTCAAGGCTGACAGGCAAGAAGACTGCCTCAGTCAGCTTGGATTGCCGTAACAAAATACCACAGATGGGATGGCTTCAACAGCAGGAGCTTATTTCTCAATGGGAGCTTATTTCTGGAGGTGGGAAGTCTAAGATCAAGGTGCCAGCCAATTTGGTTCCTGGTGAGGGCTCTCCTGCTGGTTTGCAGAGGGTTGAGTTTTTGCTGTGCCCTCGTATGACAGACAGAGATCTCTGGTGTTCTTCTTCTTATAAGGACACATACCCTATTGCATAAAGGCCCCACCCTTATGACCTCATTCAACCTTAACCTTTAACCTCTCAAAGACCACATCTACAAATGTCATCACATCGGGGGTTAGGGCTTCAACATACGGATTTTGCAGGCTTGCGGGGAGACACAAAATTCAATTCATAAGAAAGACAAACATCACAAGCAAGGTCCCCATGCTTGCTTGGACTTTTGCATGATTGAGAAGTGAATTTCTAACTTGTTACACTACATTTGGGAACTTTTTTACATCCAGAGAAACTTATAATTTAATCTGTATAGTAACTTAGGTTTCATTCTTATGACATCACACTAATGTTTGTTTTTGCCATTGTTTTTTGGTGCCTAGCATAAATACTCACTGAAAGAAAGCATGCAGTGGTTCTAACCAGACACAGGCATCTAGACAACAGGTGTGGGAATTCCTGTATGGCCCCCCGACATGTGGCGTGATGCATTCTCATCAGAAGGCAACTGTGGTTGGACTGTGAATGGCTCACTGCATTGCTGATTGCAGAGCGCCTCTGGGCGGGTTCTGTGCACCCACCAGCCCGTGGACCATAGCAGAACATGTCTGGAAGGCTTTCCTTTTTCTCTTTGGAAAACAGGGAAAGAGGAAGACATGACATGGAGTGAGAAAATGAGGGTATATTTGTTTGCTAGGGACGCCATAACAAAATACCACAGACTGAATGAACTTAAACAACAGAAATTTATTATCTCACAGTCTGGGGGCTGGAAGTCCAAAATCAAGGTATTGGCAGAGCCATGCTTCCTCTGAAGGCAAAGAAGGATCTGTTGTAGGCCTCTCTCCCAGCTCCTGGGAACTCCTGTGGCAGTGTAACGTCAACCTTCACTTTCACGTGGCATTCTCCCTGTGTAGAGAATGTGTCCACATTCTGCATGTCTCTGCGCCTAAATTTCCCCTTTTATAAAGACACCAGTCATATTGGATTGGGCTCCACCCTAAGGACCTCATTTTAACTTAACTAATTACATCTGCAATGACTGTATTTCCCCATATGGTCACTTGGGGTTAGGAGTTCAACATATGAATTTGGTTTGGTGGGGACACAACTGAACTCATAACAAAAGGTAAGAACTAACGGAGTATTTCAGCCAAATGGTTCCACCCAGCCACTAGCAGGAGAGGAGACCAAAGGGATGTCGCAGAACAGCAGAGAACCAGGTGTGGTGTGTCATCCTAAGAGGGAGTCATGATACAGAGCCGTGTGGTCTCTGCAGTGAAGGCTTGATCTCAACTAATGCTCTCTTCATTCCAGCACAGCCCAGGATAACCAGCATTGCAGAGTTTTCCGTGGAGCTTCAGGACCCAGAAGCCAACTGCTGTAGCTCCTCGTTGGTGCTCCATCTCCTGCGTGCCAGTTGCCCTCCATCCCTTCCTGGGAGCCATGGATCAAAACAATTACCTGCTCTCTCTGGAGGCCAAACACCAGAGGCTGGTGTTTTGTTTTAGAAAACAGTTTATCCCTTTTCAATGACAACAGAAATAATGTTCATTATAGCAAAGTTGGAAAAAGTACCGAAGTTAAGAGCTCAGAGGAAAATCACCCCTAATTCCAAGACCCAGACAACCCCTGTAAGATTTTGACTCATATGTGATTCCTTTTTGTCTTCTTTTTTAACGCATATTTTACAGTCTGCACCACAGCCTCTCTGTAACTACATACTTAGATTTTCCACATTATATAATAGATATTTCCTATGTTATTATAAATTATTCTTAAACATTCTTTCAATAACTGTATAATATTGAGGATGACTAAATAATAATAAAGAGAAGCTGATATTTTCTGCATTCCAGACACTGTTCCAAGCAATGTACATACATTTTTTCCATGTGACCCTAATAAAAGCCCAGTGAGGTAGGAATTAGTCTCATCATATAAACTGATAAGAAATTTGAGGCTCAGGGTTTTAGCAATGTGTTTAACATCACATGCTTATTAAATAGCCAAAGGGGGATTGAGACAGAGTTGGCTTGACTCCACTTTCCATGCTTCTAATCACTACTTAATTTCTCTATTGCTGGACGTGGAGTTTACCTCCACATTCTTACTGTTATGAACACTGCAAGGCACATCTATGCACAGAATATTTTATTTGACCTGTATTTTCTTACGATAAATTCACAGAACTGGAAATACTAGAGCCAAGAATTGAACATTCAAAGAAACCCCACCATTTTTGTTACTGCTAATTTGTTTTCCAGAAACGTTGTGCCAATTTACATCCCTTCCAGCACTATAGGAGAAGGTCGATTTCCCCACACTCAGCACAGGACAGTCTACTCTGTGAACTTCCCTGGTATTTGTGATGGCTGGAAATGGACTGTTTTTTTGTGTGTGTGTGTTTCTTTTTGCAGTTGAGTATTAGTAAAGTTACACATTTTTCCTTTTTCCCCCCCTTTTCCCTTTTTAGAGACAAGATCTTGCTCTGTTGCCTAGGCTGGAGTGCAGTAGTGCAATCACAGCTCACTGCAGCCTTGAACTCCTGGGCTCAAGTGATCCTCCCACCTCAGCCTCTTGGGTAGCTGGAAATACAGACATGTGCCACCACACCGGCCAGTTTTTCAAAAAAATTTTGTAGAACAGAGTGTTGCTACGTTGCCCACACTGGGCAATATCAAACTCCTGGGCTCAAGTGATCATCTCACTTTGGCCTCCCAAAAAGTTTGTGGGATTACATGCATGAGCCACTGTGCCTAGCTAAGTTACACTTTTTTCTATGGTTCAAGTAATTTGTATTTTCTACTAAAAATTTGGAGCCATTTATTTGTTACAGTCTTAGTATTTAATTGAACCACGTGTAATTAAAATTTTTGTAAGTCAAAAGTTGTTGAATATCATCTCAGCATAATATTTTTTCAAACGTATTAAGAATATTAATTAATTTAGATATAGTGGCTATAGATATTTTTGTTGATGTTTTGATATGGAAGTTTTAATTGCCAAAGTGAGCATCCACTCATCTGGAAATTCTCTGAGTAATGAAGATGGCATGCTAATGATTGCCATGGACTATTTAAAAAAAAAACTTTCCTGCTTTTGTGTTTTATTTGTCCCTTTGTCCTTCCTACTCTTCTCCTGAATGCTCAGGATTGAATCCAGCAAGCTGTATTTTCATGAGATAGGTGAAAGCTAGGTATCAATTTTGGAGAATAGGAAATGTCATTGGAAGAATTACAGGTGCCAGTAAAACAAGTAAAAATCGTGCACATTTATTATCGTTGATGCCATACACAACTAAAACTGTAGCCTGACAGCATTTGGGGGCACAGCTTTAGCTGTAGAAACTAAGAGGATCTTTAAGGAAGGGGTGACCATGGCTTAAGCATGCACATATGCCCTGCGTGACACTCACATACATCACCTCAGCCGAGAACTCACTGGCTGTGTCTTACTCTGAGCCAAAACAAAGACGACGCCAGACCATCCGTCTCTGAAACAATTTAATATCTTCTCTTTCCTGTAGGTAGACAGAGAACCATTTGAAAGTTAACTATCATGACTGCATATTGCACACACATTTTGAAGCTTCTAAAAAAGAAAAGAGAATGGCTACAATGAAGGGTGTCAAGTCACTTGTCAAATCTTGTGGTAAGAGGATGAGAAATGCCACTTCAATAGCCACGAGTATTTCTGAGATCGCCTAAGTAGCACTTGCTTTTTTTTTTTTTTTTTTTTTTTTTTTTTTTTTGAGACGGAGTCTCGCTCTGTAGCCCGGGCTGGAGTGCAGTGGCCGGATCTCAGCTCACTGCAAGCTCCGCCTCCCGGATTCACGCCATTCTCCTGCCTCAGCCTCCCGAGTAGCTGGGACTACAGGCGCCCGCCACCTCGCCCAGCTACTTTTTTTGTATTTTTTAGTAGAGACGGGGTTTCACCGTATTAGCCAGGATGGTCTCGATCTCCTGACCTCGTGATCCGCCCGTCTCGGCCTCCCAAAGTGCTGGGATTACAGGCTTGAGCCACCACGCCCGGCCAGCACTTGCTTTTAACATCTACTGTTCAAGACCCTCATTTGCAGCAGCCGTTTCTGTTTGCTTCTGTTCACATGGGGAGGCAGGTGGGGTCAGACCCAGTTCAGGTTTCTTGAGCCTCTGATTAAAATGATTCACACCAAATCTCCCTTGGCCCCAAATACGTCTTCATATCAAATACTGGTTATATCCCATAAAACTGGCAAGCAAATCTAGGCTCCTCCCGTGTCCAAGGCTTTGATCAGCCCAGTGATTCTTGCTGGTTTCCTAAAGCATCAAGGCGACTGCATTTCATTTTCACAGTGTGGCTCCCAGGAGGGGAACTGAAAGCATTACAGATGATGTGTTTGCAAATACAATAAAACGTTCTTAGTGGGCAAGGAGGACATTTCCGACCCACGTTGCAGCGTGGATGAACTCACTGTTGGTTTTCCCAGGAAGAACACGGCTATTGTCTCTTGGCTCCTACTTGGCGGATGCCGGCTAGGCTGGGGCGCAGTCAGTGAAGAGGAACAAAGTTTTCCTCTGTGCAAAGCTAATTGACCCATTCCCGGATCAAACCTGCAACCTCAGCCTTCTTGGCACCAGACACAGACCGACTGAGCTAACGGGGACAAACTGTTTCCAAGTCATGTAGGAACAAATCCTTCAGAGCACAAGGCGTCTGCTGCCCAGCACAGGCTTCTCAGCGAGACCTTGGTGAACGGGCTGGAGTCTCCGCACGGAGCAGCCAACTGGCAGGCAACTGACAGCCGCTGGCCTTTTGCACACAGAGCCTTACTGGAGCTGTACTTTGTTTTGCTGAAGATGACTTATTCACACATCCCAGATGTTCCCTGTAACCGAGAGCCCTGGAAACAGCTACCTAAAAACACATGTGTTTTCTAAAGGCCTGACAGAAATAAATATGAGCAAACAGCCTGGGGTTGCTGTCTGATCACCAGGCAGTCTAAGGCCTGACCCCGTGTCTTCATTTCCTCTCTGTGCTGCTGGACCTTCCTTCCCTAATGGGGCAGGGTCTGAACAGCTCTGGTTGTAGTTTTAGGGTTTGTTGTAAGTAGTTTGAATGTAATAATCAAACTCACAGAAGAACGTTAAAAATGTTCAAAAGAGGGCAAGGAGAACAGAAAGAGAAAAAGCTGGTATTAGCTTGAAATGAATATGTGGAAAATGCAAGTATACTTTAAAAATGATAGCATCGTCTCATATTTGCTTTCTATTAAAACTTACACAGGCATTTTCTCCCTGCGGAAGCCTAAAGCTCTCCCTTGGAAGAATGTCAGCAGTGACACCTAGGTAGCCTCTGGCAGCTGTGGGGTAAGACACAGGAAATCAACCTCACGAATGCATTTGTCCTCCTTCTGGGACCCGGGCCCAGCTGTGCAGGATGCATAATGCCCCTCTTAAGTTCTCTCAGCATCTCCCTAACTGGCTGCCTTGCTTCCACTTCCTTTCTGTCCAAATCCAGCCGGCAAATGGCCATGACACGGATCTTCCTGGGGCCTCATCACCAATACTTCATTTCCCTACATGAGATGGCTTCATGCTCCACCATGTGAAATGCGTGGGGAACAAACAGCAGTTGCCTCGCCTTGGCTTTTGAGACCTTACCCTGTCTGCCATAAACCTACTTACCAAACCCCCTCCTGAATCCTACTTTCCAAATCCTCTCCTGACCCCACCAGGGTTGCCTCTGTGGCCCCCGACTCTTCCTGTTTCCCATACCAGGTTGGACCCCATTAGAAACTTCGCGATGTTCTACACCTCCTCTTCCCAGCCCTCTTCACGATCCCAATTCTCATTTAATGTCTTGTCCGCTTCTGTGAGCTCCCTGTGAGGGCCAGAGCTGAGCCAGCTTCCTTCCTGTGTGTCTGCAGTGCCTGGTAAGGAGGGGTTCCGTGAGTCTTTGCTGGTCGAAGGAATGACTCCTCTTAACATCCAGCTGGCCCTGCCTTTTAATACTCCACATCCATTCTGTTTTGTCATTTCTACCCGTAAGGCTATGCTCCTGCTGCTTTCTCTACCTGAGAAGCCCTTCCCTCTTCCCATCCACATCCCACTTACCTTTTCTAGCCCCAGCTCGGTTATTTATCCTGTACAAGGTTGCCCCGACCCCTGATCTCTGACCCATATGATCTGCCCTGAGTTCTCCCGCTTCCCAATTCCTAGGGCTTTCCCTGCACCACAGATGCAGGCCTTAACATATGCTATCTTGCAGCATGACCTGAATTTTCCCCAAGTCTGGCCTCCCTTATCAAATCTGTATCCACCTTCCCCAGCTCCTAAGAGCCCTGAGCAGAGCTGAGCACAGACCAGCTGTTCGATAAATGTCTGACTCATTATGATTGGGCAAGTTTCCTGCCTCTCTCTGATTGTCTACATCCTGTCCATTGTTCAAAGTCTGGCTTCCTTTGAGGTAGCTTTGTGGATGATGTGCACGTTGACCTCATGCCTGGCTCATGGTGTAAATCCACACTTTGTGGAACTCTCACCCCTTTTGGGATGACACACTTAAGCACACACTCCCAGTAAACACGCATAGTCCATGATCTGTGAACTTGACATGGGTCCTGTTGTACCCTGACTCTCTGGATCACTGGTCTACTCTCAAGGGAACGCACACTGCACACTGGTGGCCATGGGGCTTCAAGGCACCGCTTGGCACTTTAGCCTATCTCATGTTGCTCTTGGACATCAGAGAACACGAGGCCTAAAATGTGTGACTAGGGGTGTTGCCTTTTTGGGATGACTTTCTGTGCAAGTTGGAACTTCTGGTCCTGTTGTGTGGCGTGTGTATCTCTCAGTATAGGAGGCTGATGGTGGAGCTCTTTGAGACCAGGAAACCCATCACCAGGAGACCAGACCTTTTACTGGACACAGACAGGCGCTTATCTTAAAGACGCCTACCGTGCCTGGCACAGAGTAAAAACTTAACACAGGTTGATTTAAATTAAAAGCAATTGTGATCCTTGATGGCCAGTGTCCTACCTCATTGTACTGAAATGTCCTTTTAATGTGAACCTCGTTAAAAAAATTTGAAAATCTACATACTCCTTCAGACGTTTTTAAATTGACATCTAGCATGTTCATCATCATAGGGTTAAACAAGTTTACTTCTTATTAACAGGAGATAGAAAATGTTAAATATTTTATATGGTAAAATAAGATGAGAATTGATTATAATTGGAATACATATTTTATATTATTTAAAACAATTTCATTAGTTTATTGATTAAAGCATGACAGATCAGAAAGATATCAGGTGAAATATTTGTTTGTGTGTTTGATTTACTGTATTTTGAAAAATCCACTCATCCTGCAAAAAATTCCAGTTACATTGATTTAAATGGATTGGCATCGCAGCCCTACATGACTTAGATATTCTGAATTATGAGCCCTCATGGGCCAATATGCTTTCTCTCTTGCAGAAATATGTATAAGACAGGAGAAGGCAGAAAGCCTTGTGAGCTCAAGGGCCTTGATTTATCACTAAGTTTATCTCATTGCTTTAAACTCCCTCCTGCAGCAAAGCACCAAAGCAAGATTTGGGATGGATAAGGGATATATCTTTTTCTCTGAAGTGAGAAAAGGTACATTCTGAACATAGCTCATTTTCAAGCAGATTAATATTGGAAATAATACCACTGGACATTGATTCCCCTGTAACTATCCTTGCCTGAGTATCATGGCGAAAGTCTTCAGGTCCCCCAGGTAAACGTACACCTAGCTGGAGGAATGCCGGCCCAGGCTGCCCACCTAGTGATGAGACAGGTAGAACAGGGTGATGTGTAAGTGCTGCCTGGGCTGAGAGCAAATGCCTTTCCTTGGGTCCACGGAGAGGGTGGTCCTTATCTTCATGGAGAAGCAGCTAATCGGCCTGTAGTGAACACAGACAGAAATGAAAGGGTCTCTAAGCCAGGGGCCTGCAACAGAATACAACACCTCTCAGAGGAGCAGAAGGCAGAGTGGTGGGCAGGCAAGGCTGAAGCAGAGGCCAGGAGGGAACAAAAGGCAGGGCACAGGAGCCAGCATGGCCTCAGGGTCAGACTCGCCTAGGTCAAGTGCACCCTGGTTCTTTTTGTCAGCCCTTCCCTGGGAAACTCGGAGCTCAGACTCCTGCGTCCCCAACTTGTAGCCTTGTACAAGGAAAATTATACAGCTTTTGCAGCATGAGGTGCTGTGAATACAGTCTGGCCTCATCCTCGGTGACTCTGCCACCTCCACAAGCCCCTGGCTCATGCTCTGGTCCCTGTGTCTTGTTCTTCTCAGACAAACCACACCCTGCCTGGCTTGAGTGCCCAAGCTGTCCCTCCTCTGTGTAGAATGACATCCCTGTTAACTCACAAGTCATTGTCTCTGAGCCTTCTTTCTCCAGCATATCCGTTCCTACCTTCCCCCTTAGAGCAGAACTTTTCAAAGTGGGGTCCACTTCTGTGCCAGCATTACCTGGGACTTTTTGTGTGGAAGGAGATTCACATTCTTAAGACACATCTGTAGATGCTGGAATTTGAATATGTGATGTTGGAACTCCTGGGACAATGTCTGGGAAGCTGAATTTTTATAGACCGCCCAGATGCCCAGGTGGCCGGGTGCTCCTATATTTCCTAGAGCTCGGGATCCACCAGGATGCGGTTGATGACTTCCTCAGTGTTCCCGGGCTCTCTTCAAATCTCTAGTGGAGCACCTGCCGTACCGTACTGTAATTGTTTACCTTCCTGTCTCCACTAGTCTCTGAACTCTCAAGAAGAGAACTGCTCTTCATCTTTGTTGACTCCACACCAAGAACAGTGCCTGGCACATAGTGGTGTTTGATTGTTCGGTGGTTGCTATGGTTTGAATGTCTGTGTTCCTTCAAACTTTAAGTTTAAACTTAACGCCCAGTGCAATATGCTAGGAAGCGGGGCCTTTAGGAGATAATTAGGCCACGAAGGCTCTGCCCTCAAGGATGGCATTAATGCCCATATAAAACGGCTTAAGGGAGCCAGTTTGTCCTTTTTTTCTCTTCCACCATGTGAAGACACAGCAAAAGGTGCCATCTATGAAGCAGAAAATAAGCCTTCACCAGACACCAAATCTGTGAGCACCTTGATCTTGGACTTCCCAGACTCCAGAACTGTAATAAATGTTTATTATTTATATATTACCCAGTCTAAAGTATTTTGTTATAGTAGCAAGAATGGACTAAGACAGTGGTGAAGGTGTTGCTAGTAAATGGTACACAAGAGAGAATGGGAATATTGTCAGAGTTCTCCTTCCTGGGTATCAGTATCAATGAACATAATGCTCTAAAACTTGAAGAGAACCATCTGCTGGGATCTAGGATTAAGCTAACGTGCTTTGCAAGATGCAAAAGGCAGACCCAGCTAGAAAGAGATGGTACACCATGGAGCCAAACTCAATGTCATTGGACATCTGCCAACTGGTCAGGATCACTGGGGGTAGTGGTGATGCCTGGTATGGTGGCCACATGTAGTGAGGAGGAGGTCTGCACTGCCTCTCAGAGCCCAGATAAACAAAAATAAGCATTTACACAGTCTAAACTGACTGGTCTCCAAAAGCTGGCTGTAAGTTTATGTAGCTTATTGTATTCTTTCTGGGGCAGTGACAGGCAGTGACTGCCTGACTGCCATTTCTCCTTTCTTCCTCAATAAGAGATCTGAGTCTATGAAAGGCAACAATGCACCCAGCAGAAAACTACACCTCCCCATCGCCCTTGTAAATAGGGTGACTGAAGAGATTTAACAGAAGTCGCTGTGTCTATCCTTCCTTCTTGCAGCCTGGAACACTGACTACAGCTGCAGCAGCCATTCTACAACCAAGGATGAATACCCTGAGCAGGAAACAGAAAGCTAGACAAAGCCAGAGTCTCCATGACATCATGGAGCCAGCACGTTAGCCATACATTGCCTACCTTTGGGCTTCTTTTATGTGAGACACAAAACAAAAGAAACCCCTATGTTGTTTTAAGCCACTGATAGATAGGTTTTCTGTATATGCATTTGATCCTACTCTTGACTAACTCATATGGGTTGAGATTATTAGTTCTGTGAACCGATCGTCCATTATAAAATTCTTGTTTGATGTCTACCTGACCTTAGAGATGCAAGACCCACCTTCCACTCTTACAGTTGCTGTACCCAGTTCCTCAGGGTCTTTGGTGCTCTCTGCCCAACGCTATTCAATCTTTTAAGTTACTTAAAGAGCAACAGGCTGGGCTCACTAGCCACCTGTGACATCAACCACAAGGGCCTTCAAACTCTTCAGTGAACCTACTGTGCTGGGAAACCCTGGAGAGTGTTCATGGGCTTTTTAATTTATACCCAGAGGAAACACACAGCTGGGAACTCATTACTCCTGGGATCTTCTTCCTCAAAGGCAGTTGCCTTTGAGTTTTAATTATACTGGCTTAAATCTTCCAGTTTGCAGTTGACACTAGGATTTTGTTGGTAGTGAATAACAAGTTTATAAGGGAAAACTGGGAAAATTTCATAATGGTATAGGAGGAGGAAGTGCAAAACTGTTTATTTTTGGGGGGAGGCAGTTCAAGGTATAAGGATTTCAAGTCTCCCAATATGAGTGGGTTTTGGATGTAAACAAAGATAATAAGCAAGAATATCAAGATAAAGCTATTAGCATCATTTTAGTTCGAACAAAATGAAGATTTGTTTGTAAGTCTGGTCCAGAATACTATACTGTGTATAAACCTAATCTAGCCAAGGGAAGTCCTAAGAATCCACACACAGTGATCAAAAGAGTAGGAAGGAAGCTAGGTAAAGGCACTAACATGGGCTCTGGGGGTGAAAGAGAACTTGGTTTAAATCCCTCTTTTGCCATCCATCATAAAATGAGGGCACACTACCCATCTGGCAAGGTTCTTATGAGGATTAAATAAGAAACCACATGTAAAAGGGGCTGGCCGTAGAGAACACAGGATGAGGCATGGGAGAGTGAGCAAGCTGGGATTAAGGTGTGCTTTGCCATCCTAGACACGGTGTCTGAATCTAGACTGCTTTACTTACTTGCCCCATGATCTTGGACAATTCTCTCCTTTACAAAATGGGGCCAGTAACGTATCTTACTGATAGGGTGATTGTGAAAATTGTATGACATCCTGGCTCCTCATTCTTTCTTTTTCCTCTGAATCCCAAATTGCTGAGCCCTTCTGGAGAAAGTTAAGAGGTGGAAACTGATTGAATCTCCAACACCATTATGCAATGTTGACATTTCAGAGGCAACAATCTTTCATTTCATTCCCAATTTCCTGCAAACCTTCTATCACAACTGTTCCTGTTCTTACTTCTTTCACACCTTAAACTTTGTCCTATCCCCTTCTTTCAGCCAAAGACCTCGCTGCCCGCTTGATAGATCAGGGTCACTCTTACAGACTCCTGAGTACAGTCTCTCTCTCCTTCCTACTTTATGTGGGTCTTTACCAATCTGTCTTATCTATGAGAAAGACTTGCTTTCTATTTCAGATCCCTGTACCCCTAATCCCCAAACCAAGACATTTTTTTCTACCCCCTGTGCCTGTTAAATGGCACGTAGGCATTCAGAAAATAAACACGCTAAGTACCAAGGGGTTACCAAGAGCCCCTTAAAAGTTCTACCTTCAAGTTCGGTGTTTTTCACCCTATGTGCTCTCTCCTTGGTTGTCTCATGTCCTCTTGAGACCCTGATATGCCTCTGTGCAGTACATTTGTGAATCTAACTTTCCTTCTTTCTTGTTATTGAGGACCCAGAGTTTCATCTGTCAGCTGGATACCTCCATGTGAATGTCTCAATTACCTCCAGCTCAACAAGCAGCTGAGCACATTATCTTTCCCATTGAACTTGGGGTCAGCCTCCCAAGAAGCCAGGCTCTAAATCTCTCAGCCATCTCTACCTTCTCTTTTATCTCCCTTTGCTGCACAGGTGGCAGACCTCCTCTTCTTTTCTCTTCCACATCTGGTGTCTTAGCCCTGCTTCCTCTGATATGGACAATGAGACAATTAAATAGCTCCTCAACTGGTCTTCTCAAGTTCTGTGTTTATCCTTGCCCCAGCTCCCAGTTGGTGCCAACAAATAATTTCATGGAATCCTACACCCATTCATTACTTAAAAATAAATAATAAATACACAATCAAGTAAACCTCCTATCAAACTGGAAATGAAAAGACAACTAGCATGACAAAGATTATCTTAGATTGGCAGCCAACATCATATTTATCAGTCAAATGTTGTGGTATTCTCTTTAAAGCCGTGAACAAGACAAAGATGCTCATCATTATAATTAATAGCAAGAAGAAAGAATAAGAAAAATTAGACAGAAAAAAATAGATAAAACCATTATAAAGACAGGCAAAATTAGCTCACAGTATTTATTGATTTTTTGAGGAAATGGATGAAAGAATGAATCACATGGAGAAATATTTATGGTAGATTAAGAGAAAAAATAGTGACAAAAAAGAATACGTAGCACGTAATCCCAATTTTGTGAAAGAAAATAAATAATACGCATTCAATGAATGAGGAAAATTTTTATAACTGAAGAAAATTAGTTGGCAAATGTCTATACATTAGAATCCAAATTTAATTATATATTGTTTCCCCCAAAATGGATCTTCCAAGATAGAAACCAAAATGTTAATAGTAATTATTTTGGGGAGATGATTTTATAGATGATTTTTATTTTATTTTGCTTTTGTGTTTATTTCATGTTTTTATAGAGAAATGGAAAAAGGCAAGCTTCTAATTTTTAGGTGCTAATATAGACACTAGGCAAATGTTAACTTTCCTGGCATTTTCCCTGTGGCTGTCCAAAAATTAGCTACTCAGCCAGGCACAGTGGCTCACGCCTGTAATCCCAGCACTTTGGGAGGCCAAGACGGGCAGATCACGAGGTCAGGAGATCGAGACCATCCTGGCTAACACGGTGAAACCCCGTCTCTACTAAAAATACAAAAAAAAATTAGCTGGGTGTGGTGGCGGGCACCTGTAGTCCCAGCCACACAGGAGGCTGAGGCAGGAGAATGGCATAAACCCAGGGGGCAGAGCTTGCAGTGAGCTGAGATCACGCCACTGCACTCCAGCCTGAGTGACAGAGCGAGACTCCGTCTCAAAAAAAAAAAAAATTAGCTACTCATCAACCATTCACACAAGATGTAACGTCCTCTCTCTTTCAAGTGCCTTAATTTGTTCTAAATGTAAGGAACATTCTTTTTCTCTTTCCAAGAACTTCCAGGCATGAAACACCCTTAGGGAGAATTTCCTTCTTAGAGGTGATTTGTTAGTTGGTGTCACAGTTCTCAGAAGTTCTGTAAATAAGTCAGGGACCCAAGATCAGGCATAGTAAAGTTTACCCGCAGTTGATGAGTATAGAGCTGATTTTACCATTATGGTATATAAAGAGAGGAGGGCCTTGTTGGCTTATTGAGGGAAGAAAATTGAAAGGGAAATCTTGAACTGAGTCACAGAGAACACTGTTCAGTCTTGCACCTGTTCAAAGTCAAGAAGACCCTTAGGATTGTGACCCAAAACTGCCACAACAAGTGTTCAGTCCAATTAGAAATTAACAAACACATCCGATTCAGGAAATTCAGCTGCACCTCCCAATGACCTAATCCTTCTCCACTCCTGATGCTAGTTTTTGAACACTTTAGTCTTCAACTTGACATTGTCCCAGTTTCTGGATTTCTGATCTCCTGATTGTGAATTTTGTTACTAGTCCCCCATACTGACTCCCAAGACCATGAGCCTAGCCAGGTCTCTGCATTCCATCTCTACACAGCTGGTCAGGTGGAGCTGAAAGGACACAAAGATGTGTACCCACCCCCCACCCCGTTCTGCTCTCTAATCTTTGCACATACCAGAGATTTCATAAGTTCTGTGAGTACCTGTTTTTCTGCACATACCAGAGATTTTATAAGTTCTGAGGCAGGGTCACAAGACGTGTTGAAGTAAGATAAACTCTTGCTGCCATAAACCGGTTGTGCAACCTGACGCAATATAATTAACTGCCTTTGTGTAAAACTGCTCTCCCGCCTCAAAGGTTTAACCGATATATCAGAAATGGTGGGAACCAATCATAGTTAGCCAAATCGCCTTGTTCAAACACTAGCCAATCATACATCTGATTTGTATAATAATTCTATGCCCACTTTTCTTAGACTATATAACACTGTTCGGGGCTCAGTGGGGGAGCTCTCTCCTGCCCGTCTCATTTCGCGAGCGAGTGAGAGTTCCAGGTTCGAACCTGTAATAAAGATCCTTGCTGCTTAGCTTTGACTCTGGACTCTGGTGGTCTTCAGGGAACAAACGGTCTGGGCATAACAGAGCATATGATGCAAAGTGGTGCTACAGCCACAGACTGTAGGGCATACTTCTGAGTATATTCTTGCTGGGGGTTCATTGAATTTCTTAGATCTGTGAGTTTATAATTTTCACCAAATTTGGAACATGGTCAACCACTTTATCTTTAAATATGTTGTTGCTTTTGCTCTTTCTAGGATTTAATTACACATTTAAACAACTTGCTGTTATCCTAGAAGTCTTTGAGGCTCTGTTAATTTGATTCAGTTTTTTTTTTCTCTATTTACTTTATTTTGAATAATTTCTATTGTTATTTCTTCAAGTTCATTAATCTTTTCTTTTGCAGTGTCTAAACTGTTGTTGTCAAGCCGATCTAGTGATTTTTTTTTCAGATACTATATTTTTTATCTATAGGAGTTCCATTTGGTTCTTTTTTATATATCCTTCTTCTCTACACATTAAGTTGTTTTATTTTAAATCCTTGAACATATTTATGAAAGTTGTTTTAACGTCTTTGCTCATTCCACAGTTGATGTTGATTGTGGTTTTGGTTCTATTGACTGATTTTCCACTCCACGTTATGGGTCTCATTTGCTACTTCATGTCTAGTAAGTTTTTACTGGATGCTGACCATTGTGTTATTAGGTTGCTGAGTGTGTGGATTTTATTGTCTTCCTGTAAATAGCACTGAGCTTTGTTGTGTCAGGCAGTTAAGTTATTTGCAAATCATCTTGATCCTTTGGAGGATTGCTTTTAAGCGTTATTAGGGCAGGTCTACAAAAGCCTTTAGCCTAGGGCTAGATTCTACTGGAGATTCTACTGAATGCCTCAGCTATTTGAAATTCCTCCACTCTGCATTATTGGAACACAAATGTCTATTGCTCCTCTGTAAGTTCCAGGAATTGTTGATCTTTGTGTTCCTTAGCAATTATTTGTTCGGCCTTGTGGAGTTTCCCCTCTGTAGACTTACGGAATTTCTATGCAGATTTCTCAGCACAGCTATCACTTTTCTGCATTTTATCACACAAATTCTAGCTACCTTGGGATCCCTGAACTTTAATGTATCTCGTCAGTTCAGAGAGACTGCTATGCATTGCTTGGACTTTTTTGCCCCACCTCTTGGTCTGGAGAGTGTTTTCAGGCAGAAGCTTCTAAATTTCTTTCTTCCCTCCTTCCCTCCCTGCCTCTCTCCCTCTCTCCCTTCCTGTTTTTATAGAGAAATGGATTCCTTTGAAATTAGGGAAATATTATGAAAAAAAGCAAGCTTCCAATTTTTAAGTTCTAACGTCAACAGTAGGCAAAGTGTCTTTCTTTCTTCTTTCTTTCTTTTTCTCTTTTCTTTCTTTCTTCTGTCTGTCTCTTTGTTTCCTTCCTTCCTTCCTTTCTCTTTCTTTCTTTCTTCTTTTCTCTTTTCTTTTCCTTCCTTCCTTCCCTCCCTCCCTCCCTCCCTCCCTCCTTCCTTCCTTCCTTCCTCTCTCTTTCTCTTTCTCTCTTTCTTTTCTTTCTTTCTTTCTTTCTTTCTTTCTTTCTTTCTTTCTTTCTTTCTTTCTTTCTTTCTTTCTTTCTTTCTTTTTTCCCTTTCTTTTTTTCTTTCCTTTCTCATCTTAAAATAGGGTCTCTTTTTTAAGAGACTGGGGAAATCATAGCTCACTGCAGCCTTGAATTCCTAGGTTCCTCCTAGGATCCTCCTGCCTCAGCCTCCTGAGTAGCTGGGACTACAGGCACATACCACCATGATGGTATAATTTTTTTATTGTTAAAATTTTTTGTAGAGATGTGGTTTCCTACGTTGCCCAGGAGGGGAGAGGTTTCTTTTGATTGTAAGGCTTGTGTCTTGTTTTCCTTCTCCCAGGGATTACAGCTCTGTGCTTCCTTTGGTCTAATAACTGTTCCATATATGGAGCCCAATGTTTCAGCCTAGTACCATTTACTAGAACGTGGCTGGAAAGCGATTCTATTGGAGCAAAGAGGAGGTGCAGGTTGAAGAGGTTATGCATTAAGAGCTAATTCACTTAAATAAACCATGTTTTAAATAGCTTTGGAAAGCCAGAAAGCATCACTGGTATAGGACATAGTTAGAGAGCAGTAATTTTACTTTCTATTAATAATTTCTATTAATAATTTCAGATATAACCTAACATATAATGAACTTACTAAAACATTTTTAATATTTTAAATTTTTTCCAGCCCCCTGGTGTCTCTGTTCCCCTAAAAGTACAGATGGTTAGAATAATGAGCTGTTTACTGTCCACAGAAAACTAGAACCAAATAAAAGGGGTTTTGACAATTTCTTTGCCAAAATACAAAATGATCTGATCATTTGTCAACACTAAGTATTACGACTGATTGACTCCCAAGCAGATGTACAGAATTACACTCACATTAGCTTTGTATAAGAGATTACATTTTCCCACATTCCTACCACACTTAGTGTTATTGGACTTTTTAGTTTTTCCCAATTTGGTAAAGTTAGCACAAAGAGATCATGAAGACAAGAAAAGATGTACAAGAATAGAAGATAAACTTTGCGTTAGTAGGAGGATAAAGAGATTATAGCAGAATGTCATGCAGCTGTTAAAAAATTAATTGCTCCTACCAGTTTTAATAAATCAAAATATTAGGCCTAATCCTGAGCCACGAAGAAAGTTGAAAAAGGGCACATACAGCATAAGGACATTTTTTAAAAAGTTTTAAAACATACAAGATAGTACTTATTTATAGAGCAGCAGCTACAAAACCCGGTGGTCTCAGCTCTGGCTGCTGATTAGGACCACCTAAGGAGCTTTAAAACATACCCATCCCTGTGACTCACCTCTAGAGATTCTGGTTAAGTTGAATTTAGAGTTTCTGGTTAAGTTGAATTTAGAGTCACTATTTACAGCAATTCAACTTACCAGTATAGAGCTTCGAAGGGATGGCCAAGGGAGAGAATACAGTCATGGGTTCTTAGTTACTGTTTCTGGTTGGGCCAGTAAAGCCCCTTCCTCATCCCTCTTTTCCACCTATCACTAGAGACAGAAACTAAAAACCAAGGCTTTGGGCTGCTAAAAGCCTAAAACAAAACAAAACAGAACAACAACCACAAACTAAGGCAGGGTGGACAAGCTTGCTCATTCAATGATGCAAATACATCTCTCTATACTACACGTATATAGCTTCTTTATCTTTTATCTTCCTTTTGGAGTCCATACTCAGACACACTTTTCATAGGAACCACCTGTACTTTAATTTCCATTGGCTAATTGTGTAAATTTGACAAGATTACTTAATTTTGGCATTGCATTTTTTTCTTCATCTGTAAAACGAACATAATAACCACACCACACTTTTCAGGGCTATGATGAGTATCAAATTAAATTATATATGTGAGTAAAATGGAAAGCAATTCACAAATGTTAATTATTATGAGTCTCCCTGCTCAACATTACCATATGCTGTTTGAATTACATCTGTGTACACTTCTGCGTGCTAAATTGTTGTAATTTCCTGTCTATTTTTATGTGTATACTTATGTAACCTAAATTTCAATTCAATTAAGACTTTTTGGGGGCAAGAAACAAGATTCATACTTCTTTAGTATACCTTATTTTCCCCATTTTTCTGATTAGAAGCAAAAAACAGTGAATTGATGTATTAACAGAAACATAGTGCATAATTTTAAAAAATTGTCTTTGTTACAGTAGGTATTAACTTTGGCAAGTATACTGTACACACACATTATATATACACACACTATATTTACACATACATATACATATAAGTATATATGTGTGCGTGTATATTATACATATTATATTATAAACATATATACATATGTGTGTATATGCATACACACACACCTGTAGAACATACAGCAGGAGGATTTTTTTACATATTAACCTTTGATCCTTTTCCTCTCTGAATGTCTGCTTTTCCTACCATTTTCAATCAGATAACTTGGTTCATTGGTACTTGCTTCATTGTATGAGGGGAGGGATGTATCAGGATCAAAAGCAGAAATGACCTATGAGTCTTTTTTACTTTCATTTCTAACAGCCTAATTTCAGAGCAGGCAAAAGGATTTGATGTATGGACAGAAAGTCTTGCCAGAAACTGGAGAGCACAGAATATTCCATTCTCCAGGCAAGACAAAGATTTACCCAGGCTTCAGAAAAGAAAAAGGAATAGAAAGGAAGATGGTGCTGGGAGGTGGCAAGATCCCAGAGAAGGAGGTGGGAGGGGCATGTAGTCATGTGGGCAAAACTGAGAAAATTTCGCATTCTGAACATGACTCAGGAAAGGGAGGCAGCATCTGGACCTGAAGAAGCTGTTGTGCTAGGATGGGGACATTCTCCATGGCAACTTGTCTGGACAGGTGGCCAAGGAAGGCATTTTCCTATAACTCCCCATGCCTCATCCCTGTATGGGACTCTGAAATCATGCACAACTCTGGCCATCGTGGTGCAGCAGAGGCTCATAAAGACTGAGGTCAACATTTCTTAACAACTTAGTAACCAAGTGGGAATTAAATGGTTCAAGAAATCAAAGAAAATTCTATTTCTTGCATATTTGAGAATATGAGCTGTGATTCATACTCACCACATGTATGTATATACACATTCTTGAACAGCTATTTATATTTCACATTTGTGTTTACACACACACACACACACAGACACCATGCAAATCAGGGTTTCCTGCCAGAAAGTACATTTGTATTTTTCTCTTTTCTAGAAAGAAGTGTGTCCACTAATCACCTTGGAATCCCTGTAGTAGCCTTACTATTGGGAAGGCACTTCCATATTACCATGGAGTCATCAGTACAAGGAAAATACCACCTCGAGATATTTCAGAAAGGCAACAGCCCTGAGTGAAGAGGGCACATATAACACTCTCAAAGGAACTCAGACATATTATATCAACCACATAATCTATTACTAAATAGCCATCCTATATATTAACATGTTTCCATTGCTGATAAGGTTTTGCTGATAGGAGAGTTGACATACAGTTTTATGGTAGATTAAGAATGATAAAACCAATGTTATCTTATTAACAATGACAAATTGACATGATGACAACAGCGGCTGGTGATTTCCACTGCAAGGCACAGCTGGGTTGTTTTTAATGACTCTTAAAAAGAAGGTGATCCAGAATTCTGGCATGTAGCCTGGCGCATACATCCTCAGAGACGTGGGTTTTTCGGTCCCATGAGAAAGAAGATAAAAATTGGGAAATAATTGAGGACACTCGCCGAAAAAGAAAGCTGCTTGAAAAGTGGAATTGCATCTTACTTACCATCGTGTTCTTCCCCTTTGCCCTTCTTCCTGTCTGTAGTGCAGCTGAGATATCTATTAATAGGGACACCGGTCTGTGCTGCAGCAGCAGTCTTCCAACTGTGGAGACAAATGCTACCTGGTAAAGAAAGCAGAGTTAGAAGACAGAAGGGGCCGGAGTTCTTCATAACTCCCTTAGGCAGTTGACAATCGCCCATGACTGCCCAACTCCAGGCTTCTTGTTACAAGAAGAAAATGATCTCCTTCTGTCTTAAGTCGCTGTGGTTGGGTTTTCTGTTCCTTGCAACTGAATGCCTCCCTCATCAAATTTACGTGCACAGCTATGATTGCCTAATATAAAAAACATACACAAAGGGCAGGATTTATTGGTAATAATAGCGAAGATAAATCTGCATTTTAGAACATTTTCTTGGAAATTTGGAAGATTTCTGGCTAAGCCCTTGTCAAATCAGATTGGCCTGTCACTGGTTTTACTTACAGCGGGACTGTCTCTGTAAGAGCTCGGGACAGGAGCTGAAGTGCCAGTTCTGGTACAATCAGGCTGTTCTCTTATGCTTGCAGTATTAGTATTATTTTCAGTCCAGAGGGAATTTTTTTTTTTGTAGGAATCTTTTGAGTCACTATTTTATCTTATGAGAGTTACTTTAATCAAAATATTATAGTGTACACGTCCACATAATCAGCAATATAAAGTGCAAAAGGCACATCTAATCTGAAAGCAAACATACCCAGTTTTCCCAACTTCCCTTCCCCAGCAGACATGAACATCTTCCACTTCCTTAGGGGTCAGCAAGCTTGCTCTGTGTATTATACAAACGGAGTAAAAGCTACACTATTAGTCTAGATGCTAACAGTAACAGAGCTCAACTTACTTACTTCAAGAATTAAAATACAGTATAGTGAATTTGATATTCTAAAGGGCTAGTCTAAATTTTATGTTATAATGTAGCTAGATTTTAGATAAATTGCCCCCTTCCAAATTATTTTTCACCAATTGCTAGACTTGTGAGAGAGTCTTGGAAGTTTTCAAGAAACCAGAGTTCTCACATCACATCTTATAAAAGATACTAACTCAACATGGATCATGAACTTAAATATACAACATAAAACTATGAAATTTTTGGAAACATAGGAGAAAAATCTTTAGGATGTAGGACAAGGCAAAGAGTTCTGAGGCTTGACACCAAAGGCATGATCCATAAGAGGAAATATGAAAACATGTGTTTAATCAAGAGTAAAACCATTCGCTCTGCAATGTTTTTGTCCTTATTATGAGGATAAAAAAGGTGAGCTGAAGACTGGGAGAAAATATTTGCAAGCCATATATCTGATAAAAGACAAGAATCTGGAATATATAAAGAACTCTCAAAACCAAACAATCCCATTTAAGAATGGTCAAAAGTTGTGAAGAGCTATCTCACTAAAGAGGATACACAGATGAAAAATGTACACGTGAAAAAATGTTCAACAGCATTAGCCATTAGGGAGATGCAAATTAAAACCAAAATGAAGAATAACTACACATCTCTCAGAGTGGTTAAAATAAAAAAACAATGACAACACAAAATGGTGGTGAGGATGAGAAGAAATTGGATTACTCATACATCACTGGTGGAAGTGTACAGCCACTCCAGAAAATAGTTTGGCAATTTCTTAAAAAAAATGAAAGATGTCCACATAATCAACAATATAAAGTGCAATAAATAGTGACAGAGCTCAACTTACTTCAAGAATTAAAACAGAGCACGGTGAATTTGACATTCTAAAGGGCTAGTCTAAATAGTCAAGGGCTAGGCATGATCCCTAAGAGGAAATATGAAAACATGTATTTAATCAAGAGTAAAAACTTTCGGTCTGCAAAAGACCTTATTATGGGGATAAAAAGGTGAGCTGAACACTGGGAGAAAATATTTGCAAGCCATATATCTGATAAAGGACAAGAATCTGGAATATATAAAGAACTCTCAAAACCAAACAATCCAATTTGAGAATGGTCAAAAGATGTGAAGAGCTATTTCACTAAAGACGATACACAGATGGAAAATTACAGAGTACAATTACCCTGTAACCCAGGAATTGTACTCCTGGGAATTTACTCAGATGAATACATATTTATACCTGAATGTATGTAGCAGCTTTATTTGCAACAGCCCTAAACTGGAAATAACATGGTTTGTTTATCATGGTTAAACAAACCATGATACATCTATATCGTGGAATAATACTAAGAAAGAATAAACCATGGATACCTGCAGCAATTTGGATGAATCTCCAGAGAAGTATACTGAATGAAAAAAGTCAATCTCCAAAGATTACATACTGACTGATTCCTTTTATATAATATTCTTGAAATGAGGACATCGTAGAAATGAAGAATAGATTAGTGCTAAGGGTGAAGGAGGGGATAAGGATGGAAGGGAAGTGGGTGTGACTATACCAGGGCAATCTGTAGGATTCTTGTGATGTTGGAAATACTTCATATCTGACCATATCAATGTCAACGTCTTAGTTGTGATGTTGTACTGTAGTTTTGCAAGACATTATCGTTGGGACCACCTGGGTAAAAGCTACATGGGATGTCTCTGTATTATTTCTTACAACTGCAAGTGAATCTACAATTATCTCAAAGCAAAAAGGTTAATTTTAAAAAGTAAATAAAACAGTGCTTTGAAACCAAAAGATGAATGATAAGCAAACATGATAAGCAAACATTGCACAGTTATGGTCAACAGAGTACATGTTAAGTCCATGGCAAATGGGAGGTCTGGAACCAAGTAGAGTCTCTTGAATACATCTGGAGTAAAGCATGCCCGGTGAGGCTTTCAGGATCCCCACAAATTAAATTCAACTAAGTAAGAGCTCATAATAAAAAAAAATTACCAGGCTAGATGTGGCAGCTTATGCCTGCAATACCAGCGTTTTGTGAGGCTGAGGTGGGAGGATCACTTGAGACCAGAAGTTTGAAACTGCAGTGAGCTATGATCATGCCACTGCACTCCAGTGCGGGCAGTAGAGCGACAGCCTGCCTCTGAAAAAATAAAAATTTACCAAAAGCACAAGGAAACAACTCACCATAAAGCAGAGCCAATAGGTAAAATACATTTTAGTGTAAGACCCCCAAGGATATCACATATTTTACTTTTCTGATGCAGAGTGTAAAATGGCTACATAAGGAATGATTAAACTGAATAAAGGATGAAAATTAAAAATAATGAATCAGAACACAAAACAGCTATGTAGACTAGAAAATGAAATCAAATTTATAGAAGTAAAAAATTGGCAATTGTTGAAGTTAAAACCTCATGGGTCAATGCCTCTATTCTGCATGGTTTGAAGCCCTAGCCAGAAAAATTAGGTAAGAAAAACTAATAGAAGGCTGGGCGCAGTGGCTCACACCTGTAATTCCAGCACTTTGGGAGGCCGAGGCGGGTAGACCACGAGGTCAGGAGTTCGAGACCAGCCTGGCCAACATAGTGAAATCCCATCTCTACTAAAAAATACAAAAATTAGCTGGGTATGGTGGCAGGTGCCTATAGTCACAGCTACTTAAGAGGCTGAGGCAGGAAAATCTTTTGAACCCAGGAGGCAGAGGTTGTAGTGAGCCAAGATCATGCCACTGCACTCCAGCCTGGGCAATAGAGTGAGACTCCACCTCAAAAAAAAAAAGAAGAAGAAAGAAAAACTAATACAAGACATAAGCATTGGAATAGAAGGAACAAAAGTCATTATTTGCAGGTGATATGACTGTCTACATAGAAAACTCAAGAGAACTTACAGAAAAATATTGTCAGAATTAATGAGAGTTTATCAAAGTGGCTAGAATAGAGAACAATATGCAAAAATCAAATGCACTTTTATAAACCAGCAGTAAGTAAAAAAAAAAAAGTCATTTTCAAAAAGGTACACTTGAAATAGTAACAAAATATAAATTATCTAGGAATAAATGTAACAAAAGGTGTTTAGGACTTTTATACAGCAAATGTTAAATATTATTGGGAAAAAAGAGTGAAATAGAGGGTGATACAATGTTCATGGATAAAAAGACTCAATATCAACTGTTTTGTACCATCTCTCTCCTCCTCCACTGATGCCCTTACATTTCTATTTCACTGGAAAGAATGCAGGAGTAAGAAAAGAACTTCTACTACAACACATAAATATCAAAACCCCAACAGCATTTTAATGGAACTATATATAAAAATTGTCACATATTTTTTGTTGAATGTAACATTCAAGTTTCTTTCTGTCAGAGGCAATGGTGTCCACTTTGGATACAGCTTCCTCTGTAATTCTTTAGCCTTGTCTTCAGGCCAGGCCAGTTGTAGCTGACCAGTCTGTGAGCAGAGAAGAAAGCGTTTTCCATGATTGCTCAATGTAGGACCTGGCCTCCCATACCTTCTTCCTTTCATCCACAGGCATCAAGAGAGATGTGTGTGTTTGGACTTGGACTGCCCACCTCTGTAGCGGGAGCTATGACACACTTTCCTCTATATTTCTTAATTTACAGCTTTGCCATTGCTGTTTTCTCAGGTCCCTCATGACTAATCTTGTGATGACCATTATGTGTGTTTACTTCAGTTTCCATCAGAGCCTGAGACTCCCACGTTACCCCTCATTGCCTTTGCTTAAATGCTCACATAGCTCAGCACATTCTTTTATGTCTACCTCCCATTCCTCCATAACAGATGCAACTCTGGCACTGTGTCCTCTGAAACTCATGCAGCAAAATCTTCTATATTTTACACCTCTTCTCTGAACATCTTTCACTTTCTTGCTCTAAGGAAACCTGGGTTTCCTCTGAGGACCCTGTTTTTCCTGCAGTCCTTTAAGTGGTGGCTATTTTCTCTCCTATAGCCCTTTAATTCGTGAGTCTGGAGATGGCCTGGGTGTCTTTCTTACTATTCATTTTTCTCTCAGACCATTCTCCCTTCTTCCCCCTCCCTAAAATATTCCAGCTTTGAATATCCTATCCTGACCCTATAGACTTCATGGTCACAGTCATTTAGTGACCCCTAGGGTAACCCATTTTATTTCTTATTAATTTTAAATCTGGGTTTTCTGTTATTCTATCCAACATTACCCTTGTCTTAATTTCTAATGATTTAAAAATGCATGTAGGTAATCTGTTTCACACTCTGAACTCTCATTTTCTTGACCTACTCTCCTTCAGTGGCTTTGTCCTTCATCCAGTCTGGTCTGTTCATTCCTAAGGACACAGCCTAGACCTTGTCATTACCAGTAGCTCCAGCTCTAACATTTCTGGCTCTCTGACTTCAGGCACATAGTAGAATTAAAATTTCCCCCATTGAAGTTAGTCCTGGCCATGAGACTTTTATTGGCCAGTGAAATGGGCAAAAAAAAAAAGCTTTTAAGATGCAGAGCCTTTACCTCACTTCCTCTTGTCACGATGACCAGTAACATTTGAGGTAATAGCTGTGCTGTCAGTCTGGGACCATGAGTGTTCATGAGTGATGAATAGTATCCGTATGCTAACCTGGTTGGACTTGTACCCTGAACAAGAAATAAACCTTTGCTATTCAAAGTTACTGAGAATTTGGGGTGTTTATTGCTGTAGCATTTCGTGCTTGCTTCCCTTTCTCTGACCATTTTTCCTGTCTTTCCATATAACTTTCTTTAGTATCCAGATCCCAACAAACCTCTGTGAATGTCAAGAAACTGAAACTGATATATGTGAATTCTCTTTGCATTTTTTTTTGTAAATCCAAAGCTATTCTAAAATAAAGAGTTTATTAAAATTAATGTAAGGAAGTAATGTTAGCAAGATGGTGTACTAGTAAGCTTCAGGCCCTTGTTTTCCCCAGAAACACTAAGAGAATAACAACAGCAACAACAAGAACAAACTCCTAGAGACCGGCTAAAATAACTGTATAGAATCTCTGAAAATTAGTCAAAGGTCTATTGCAACCAATGCAATGCTTAATGAAGAAAAAGCCACGTTCAACATAGTAGAAAATTTCATGGCTTTTTTTTTTTTTTTAAGACAGGGTATCACTCTGTCTCCCAGGCTGGAGTGCAGTGGCACAATCTCGGCTCACTGCAACCTCTGCCTCCCAGGTTCAAGCGATTCTCCTGCCTCAGCCTCCCAAGTAGCTGGGATTATAGGCGCACACCACCATGCCTGGCTATTTTTTGGATTTTCAGTAGACACGGGGTTTCAACATGTTGATCAGGCTCCTGACCTCGTGATCCGCCCACCTCGGCCTCCCAAAGTTCTGGGATTACAGGTGTGAGCCATCACACCCGGCTGAAGACTATCATTTTAAGTGAAGTAACTCAGGAATGGAAAATGAAACATCGTTATGTTCTCACTCATAAGTGGGAGCTAAACTATGAGAATGCAAAGCCATAAGAATGACACAATAGACTTTGGGGACTCAGGGAAAAAGGTGGGAAGGAAGTGAGGGATAAAAGACTACAAATCGAGTTCCATGTATGCTGCCTGGGTGGTGGGTGCACCAAAATCTCACAACTTACTGCTAAAGAACTTACTAATGTAACCAAATACCACCTGTTCCCCAAAACACTATGGAAATTTTTAAAAAAAAATTGTTTCACTATTTTAAAAAAGTTCTCTCTTCTAGCTACATTTTTTTTTTTTTTTTTTTTTTTTTTTTTTTTTTGGACAGTGTCTCACACTGTAGCCCAGGCTGGAGTGTAGTGGTGTGATTTTGGCCTCCCAGATTCAAACAATTCTCATGCCTCAGCCTCCTGAGTTACTGGGATGACAGATGCATGCCAACACGTATGGTACTTTTTGTATATTTTGTAGAGACGGGGTTTTGCCTTGTTGCCCAGGCTGGTCTTGAACTCTTGAGTTCAAGTAACCTGTCTGCCTCAGCCTCCCAAAGTGCTGGGATTATAGGCATGAGCCACTGGGCTTGGCCTCTTCTAGTTACGTTGAAATAGACAATACTTCGTTGCCAACTATAGGTCAGCCGACTCTGCTATGAAACATTAGAACTTATACCTTCCATCTAACTGTATGTTTGTACCCGTTGACCAACGTCTTTCCATCCCCACTCCTACTCACATACTCTTCTCAGCATGTGGTGTCTATCATTCTTCTCTCTGCCTCCATGAAGTCAACTTTTTTAGTTGAGTAAGTACATGTGAAATTTGTCTTTCTGTGTCTGATTTATTGCAGTGAACATAATGACCTCAAGTTTGATTCATGTTCCTGCAAAATACATGATTTTATTCTTTTTAATGGCTGAATAGTATTCTATTGTATATATAAACCATATTTTCTTCATCCATTCATCCACTGATGTACACTTAGGTTGATTCTATTTCTTGGCCTCTCTGAATTGTGCTGCAATAAACATGTGAGTGCAGCTATCCCTTTAACACACAGATTACTTTTCCTTTGGATAGGGGCCCAGTGGATTGTACGGTAGTTCTATTTTTAGTTTTTCGAGAAAACGCCATACTATTTTCCATAGTGGTTGTAGTAACTTACATTCCCACCAATAGTGTATGAGAATTTCCTTTTCTCTGTATCTTTGCCAGCATCTGTTACTTTTTGTCTTTTTAGTAATAGCCATTTTAACTGGAATAAGATAATATCTCATAATGGCTTTAATTTGCATTTCCCTGATGATTAGTGATTTGAGCAATTTTTTCATATATCTGTAAGCCATTTGTGTCTTCTTTTGAGAAATGTTTATTGATGACCTTTGCTTACTTTTTAATGGGGTTATTTGTTTTTTGTTTTGTTTTGCTTTTGTTTTTTATTGTTGAGTTGTTTGAGTTTCTTATATATTCTGGATGCTAGTCCCTTGCTGGATGAATAATTTGCAAATATTTTCTCCGATTCAACCGGTTGACTCTTCACTCTATCGACTGTTTCTTTTGCTGTGCAGAAGCTTTTTCATTTAAAATAGTCTCATTTGTCTATTTTTGTTTTCATTGTGCTTTTGAGTTCTTAGCCATAAAATATTTGCCTAGACCAATGTCCTAATGTGTTTTCTCTCTGTTTTCTTCTAGTAGTTTTGTAATTTATTTTGAGTTGATTTTTGCATATACTGAGAGAGAGGGGCCAAATTTTACTCATCTGCATATAGATATTCAATTTTCCCATCTCTATTTATTGAAGAGGGTGTTCTTTCCCCAATGTATGTTCTTGGCACCTTTATCAAAAAACGGTTGGCTGTAAATTGGTGGATTTATTTCTGAACTTTCTATTCTATTCCATTGGTCAATGCTCTGTTTTTATACTGATATCATGCTGTTTTAGTTACTATTGCCTTGTAATATATTTTGAGGCACATAGTGTAATGCCTCCAGCTTTGTTCTTTTTGTTCAGAATGGTTTTGATGATTCTGGATTTTTGTTGTTGTTGTTGTTGTTGTTCCATATACATTTTAGGACTGTTTTTCTATTTCTGTGAGAAGTGATGTTAGTATTTTGATAGAGATTACATTGAATCTGTAGAGTGCTTTGGGCAGTATGGTCATTTTAATAATATTAATTCTTCTGATCCATGAGCATGGGATGTCTTTCTATTTGTGTCCTCTTCTGTTTCTTCCGTCAGTGTTTTGTAATTTTCCTTGTAGAGTTCTGAAAGTACCTCATTTAAAGAGGAAAATGTTCTCCAAGTTCAGTGAACCCCAGGATATGTATTAGTATATTTTCAAATGAACCTAGTCTCAATGTGTATATAATACATGATAAGCATGTTGTAATTATCTCTCGGAGAAACAAAAATATCTAATTAGGTTGGCAGGTACCCAGAATTAGTGTCTTGTGAATTGACCAATGATAGTTAATGCATCTGATGCATCTTGAAACACTTAACTGGCATATGTGGAATCATCATCGTCTTATTATTGACTTCGTTCTGATGGTCTTTCATTCCACATTTGTTTCAACTCCTCTATCAGAACACATATTTATTTATCTTTTCTGCATGTGTTCCCAGAATATTCTGTTTAGCAAAGAAGGAATATCAATAAATCCCTCTGTTTTAGTGAGTTTACCAAAGAGCAAAATAGCTGGTCTATTGGCCAAAAATTGTTGGTGTGATTTTTTTTTTTGTAGTTCAAGTATATTTTGCAGGGGTTGATATTCAATTGTAAAAAAGTCTTGATTTTGAGTTAGCCATTAACTTGTGAACCCACATTACATAAAATCTTTCTGCTTATATCAAGCTTTGAAATTTCCTAAGAATTTCTATATGCATTTTCTCATTTAATTCAATAATAAAGACTGCGTGACTATTGTTGATTACTTTTTACAGAAAAAGCAATTAATATGCTATTGAAAAAAATTTTCTCTTACTCTTGAAAATGTGCTAGAATTTTCAAAATGTGTGAAATAAATTATACTAGCATTTCTTCACACTCACAACACAGAACATTTCTGATCACTGAAATAATGAAGGTGTGTTTTTCCCCACCAAGGCATTCTCCAATTTTCTGTGAACACTAACTGGGTGTCCTACAATTCAGTTCAGTTCTGACACTAACCAGAGTTAGTGCAGACCCCACAGGTTAAGGGCTCAGTCCCACGAGGCTGCCCATCACGTCAGACACCAATCTTAAATCCCATGTTATCACCTTTACTTCTGACTGATGGCTACAAATCAGGGTTCCCACAACCCTTCCTTGGGTTCAATAATTCGCTAAGAAGGCTCACAGAACACAGGGAAACACTTGTTTACATTTATTGGCTTATTATTTACTAAAGAATACAAATGATAGAGACAGATAAAGAAGTACATAGGGTAAGGTATGCGGGAGGGGTGCAGACTTTCCACGGCCTTTCCTGGTTTACCGCCCTCCCAGCACCTTCACGTGTTCACCAACCTGGAAGCTCTGCAAACCCCATAGTTCAGGGATTGCTATGAAGGCTGCATCATGTAGTCATGATCAATTATTAACTCAGTCTCCAGCTCCTCTCTCTTTTCTGGAGAAAGAAAGGGAGAGAAAGGAAAGAGGATGAGAGGATGGGACTGAAAGTTTCAAGCTTCTAATCATGGCTTGGTTTGTCTAGTGACCAGCCCCCATGCAGAAGCCCAGGAAAAGTCATATTATTAGATCAAAAAATGCTCCTCCCCTCTCTGGAAATTCTGAGAAACCGGGAGCTCTGTGCTAGGAACTAGAGGCAGAGACTATACACACACACACACACACACACACACACACACACACACACACACACACACATATATATGTGCGCTTTTCATGGGTTGCACACACCTCCAGCTGGACCAGATCTGGGGGTCATAGAGCTGCTCAAAGTTTGACTAATTCAGGCTATTTCAGGTCAGCTTTGTAAATCAGGTCAGCTTAGTGATGTAAGTTCCTCAAAAGTTTAAGCTTTTCACCTAGCTGGCTTCAGTTGGTTTCTTGTGCAAACAACCACAATTGAATATCTGTCCAGACAAAGTGTTTAACCTAAAGACTGAATGAGCAGCCTCTATCTACGGCTAACCCACTCTGAACATGCCTGATCTAGTCTGAATTAACAGCCTCTGTGCTCTACCCACCTACCTCTCTTTCAACTCCATGGTGGCTCCCTTGAGGCCATCTGACGCATAGCATTAAGCGGGAAGACAAAAACCTTAATTCGACTTTGCTGCTGGAGAGGCTGCTGTTGTCCAGCAGAGATAACCTAAAGGAAGTTGCTTTAAAAAGACATGTGACCACAGGCTGTCACTTTGAAATCACTGCTTATAATAACATTAGTTTGGGCTGCAGAAGCAGTTGACGTTTTTCAGCTGAGGAGGTCTAAATGGCTAACTCTCAGTGAATTTAGATTGCAAAACACAGGCATAAACAGCCTACTTTCATCTCTGCCTGTAGATAAACTAGCTATAATCAGAGTTAGCTTCTCTCTTATAGGACTTTGTGGAAGGTAGTCAGAAGTGGCAACACAAATAAGTATTCTAGATCTCTCTTACAGGTATGCCCTTGGCTGGGATGTGGTATAACCTCACATACATCACATCCCAGCAGGGCTAAAACTGAGTTAATATGTGAAATAGTCACCTCAGGTGCAAAATTTAAAGGGGCACAGAAAACACCTCGGTAACCAAGATAAATAATATTTTAATGTGATTTTTTAAAACAATAAAAATTAATGCAAAAAATATGATGGATAAAATATCAAAATTTTAAATAAAGACAGTATCGGTGTTGTTGATTTTTCCTTTTGCCTTTGGCTCCAGTGTGCCTTGGTATGGCACTCCTTACAGCTGATGGTTTTGCTAACTGTTTTGCAATTGAAATAACAGGAGTCACCAACTTTCCAAACTGCAATACTGAGTCCTCACTGCTTTTTGCTTCACAGCAAAAGTTTATTGAAATAAACTATCTTCAGAATCCCATTCCTGGTACTACATTATATGTTAGAATTAGGTTCGGCTACACAGGACAGAAAATCTAAAGTAGTAGGATTTTAAGCAAGACAGAAGTTTATTTCCCTTTCAGGTAAATGTAGGCAGGCCAAGGTTGCTGTTGCAGCTCCATGATTAGCAGGGACCCAGGTTCCTTCTCTCCTAATTCTCCATTATCATCAATATGTGGCTGCCACCTTATGGTTCACAAATATTGCTTTAGCTCCAACCATTGCATCTATAGTCTAGCCAGCATGAAGACAGAAAGTGGAAAAGAGGCAAAGCGCAGCCATACTCACGCTATCATTGTCTCTAAGGAAAGCCTCTACAAACTCTGTATAACACGTGCTCACATTCCATCTACCAGAACTATCAAAGTTAAGTCTAGCTGCAAAAGAGGCTGGAAAATGCATTCTTTGTTCTGGGTGGCCACGTGCTCAGCTAAAAATGCTAACATTAGTATGGAGAAAAGGAGACCAGATACTGTAGACAGCCAGCAGTCTCTTGGAAATCGTGAAGGATTTGGTTGTATCCATTGCATCAACTTTGACAGCACTCCTACACAAAACATCTACCCCTATGCTGGCCCAAGCAACCGCTGTCACTCCCAAATGTGTCATCACACTGTTCTTTGACCACAGTTTCCGTTCGTTGGCTCTGATTTAGATAATATTAAGATCTATTATTGGCTATGTTATTAAACCCATGAGGTGAGAAAGATATTTTGAAATGTTAACAGATGCTTGTTTTCCTCTGTATATATCTTCCTACCTATCAGCTAGCTACTCATTTTTATTTTGTTACTTTAGAGAAGGGATAAAATAGTAGAATGAAAAAGACAGGGAAAGAATTATTGCCTTTTGGATTTCAAAACCATCAAAGACTCATGATCCATTTGGGAAACTATATCACCAGCCAGAACTAGACTCCTCCTAACAGTTCCTCCCCATCCAGGCCTAGATATATATTCCTGGACCGAGGGAAGGAGAAGAGTCAGAGAGGAAGCCAGAGGATTAGATGCTGCTATGAGTCCCCAAGAAGGGGCAGGATTGGTGGTTGGAGAGATGGCGATGGAATTGTGTGGATAAGTTTAGGGTCTAAGGACAGGGGACACTTGTGTTCCTAACCCTGATGGAAGAGCCCAGGGGGCCTAAAAAATGCCTGTCATGTCAGGTTTCTGAGACGAAGAGATATTTGTATGGCATGTCCAGTGCAGTAGTCAGGTTATATATATTTATATATGAGATTTAGGCAAAATTGGCTCACTTGATTATGGAGGCTGAGAAGTTCCACAATCTGCTATCTGCAAGCTGGAGACCTAAGACAGCCAGTGGTATAAATTCCAGTCCAAGTCCAGAGGTCTTAGATGCAAGAGAGCCGATAGTGAAAGTTTTTGTCTGAGGGAAGAAGAGTGATGTCCTAGCTTAAGCAAGCAGGCAAAGAGCAAATTCTCCCTTCCTGTGTCGTTGTGCTCTACGCAGGCCCTCCGTGGAATGGACGATGCCCACCCACCTTGGGGAGGACTATCTGCTTCACTCAGTCTACTGACTCAAATGTTCATTTCTCCCAGAAATACCCTCACAGACACACCCAAAATTATGTTTAAACAGATATCTAGGCACCCTGTGATCCAGTCAGGTTGACACATAAACTAACCATCGCACCTAGACCAAAGAGTCTGTGTTTCCTACAGACGGACTTTCTATTCTAAGTGCTGACAAGGTGCTGTGGAAGACTTTGATCAGGGAGAGACAGAATGTGATGGACATTTACAAATAGCACTGATGGTAGAAGCTTGAGCGTGTTTAAATACTGCTGGGAAAGTCCATCCAGAGGAAAAGCTGAAAACCAAAGAAAGAAGGAGTAACTGAAGCAGATTCGACAGTCTGGGAAGGGGATTAGAACCTAGAAAGGGGGCCGGGCGCGGTGGCTCATGCCTGTAATTACGGCACTTTGGAAGGACGAGGCGGGCAGATCATCTGAGGTCAGGAGTTCGAGACCAGCCTGACTAACATGGTGAAACCTTGTCTCTACTAAAGATACAAAAATTAGCTGGGCTTAGTGGCGGGTGCCTGTAATCCCAGCTACTTGGGAGGCTGAGGCAGGAGAATCATTCGAACCCGGGAGGCAGAGGTTACGGTGAGCCGGGATTGCACCATTGCATTCCAGCCTGGGTGACAAAGTGAGACTCCATCTGAAAAATAAAAGAAAGGAATCTAGAAAGGGGGTTAGTCTTGGGCAGAACTGGGAATAAGCCTTTCACTGTGATGAGAGGGTGGCAGAAAGAATGGGGCAGTAAATCCATAAGTGGGGTGGCGGGCGTTAGGTGAGTTCCCTGAGGAAGGGTATGCTGAGCAGAAGGCAGAAGCTTTTGAGAAGGGTGGAAAAGTTTGGACGTAACCCATATGGAAAATGGGGGAGCAATGGCCAACTGCACACTAGAGTTTAGCAGGCCCAGGAGGAACTGAGGGAGGTGAGCGTGAGAGGGTGTGGTTTGTCCCCACTGGGCTCTGTGGCCAGGAACAGGTGTTGAGGAGGCAGACACTGCAATTATTGGAGAGTTGGTGCCTGTGGCAGGTGTGAAGGAAGTGCAGAGTAGAGCTCTGGTCCTCCAACTTGGCTGCACATAGGAATCACCTGGGGAACTTAAACGGTATGCTGAGGCATCAATCCCAATACAGACATTCTGGTTTAACTGGTCTGGGGTCCAAGTTTGAGGAGAACTGGGGTAGGGGATACTGGCAAATATGGCTGAAATTGATGTACCATGTCTGAGCTAGGGCAGGAGGGGTAGGCAAGGGTGCAAGAAGGCAGGAAATAGAGGGGCTGAGAGTGGAGGTCTCAATCAATGGGAAAAGAGTTTTCCTGCAATGTCTCAGAAATGCAACTGTAGCTACACCTCCCTCAATTTCCAGAGCTAAACTCTCCCAGGTGTCTTCCACGTTTACCTGTGTAGACCTGAGGACATGCTCCATTTGCATTCCAAATAGATCTCTTTCTCAGCAGTTTATGTGGATTTTGTGTGTTTTGCTTTACATGACAGTACTATACAAGCCCTGACCCGTTCTGACGTTGAATTCTAATCCCCAATGTGTTGGTATTTCGAGATGGGGCCTTTGTGGAGGTGATTAGGTCAGGAGGGTGGAGTCCTCATGAATGGGACTGGTGCCCTTATGAAGGAGAGAGCTCTGTGGTCCTCTCTCCATCTTGTGAAGATCCAGTGGGAAGTCGGCAGGTGTGCAACACAGAGGAGGGCCCTCACCAGAACATGACGATGCTGGCCCTCTGATCTTGGATTCCCAGTCTTCAGAACTGTAAGAAATAAATTTCTGTTGTTTATAAGCCACCCACTCTATAGTACTTTGTTATGGGCGGTACAAACTAAGATGGACAGACTCTCTTCGTGCCTTTGAGGGGATGTGTTATTATCAGCAATGTTGTTTGAAGCAGTCTCTGATGAGGAATGCTGACCCACCAGACACAAATACCCCTATCTTAAGCAAACTCTTGTCCCTATCTCCCTGCCTTAAACCCTTTTGCAGGTGCTGAGACAGCATTGATCAGGCCTTGGTGGGCAAGGGAGCCCTTTGAAGAAGCGGCCAATGGACAAGCTGAAGACATGGTAGGTGGAAAGTTTTTCGTCACCCGCAGGGATGATATAAATTGTGTGGGCCTAGGGACAGCAGGTTTCAGATATGGCCATATTGACTTTATTTATTCTATGCTCCATTGATTAGAAATTGGATTCCAAACTCCTCAGGAAGTTGCCCTATTCCCTAGCTGGCTCCAGATCCAGCGCTGCATGGGTGGTTCCACTATGATCAAGCAGTAGTTCTCAAACTTGAGTGTTGTCTTACTCTGTTCAGGCTGTTATGCAAAAAATAGCCATTGAGTGGGTGGCTTAGAGGTGGCGGCGCCTGTAGTCCCAGCTACTCGGGAGGCTGAGGCAGGAGAATGGTGTGAACCCGGGAGGCGGAGCTTGCAGTGAGCTGAGATCGGGCCATTGCACTCCAGCCTGGGCGACAGAGCAAGACTCTGTCTCAAAAAAAACAACAATAGAAATTTATTGCTCACAGTTTTGGAGGCTGGAAAGTCCAAGATCAAGGTACTGGCACATTTGATGTCCAGCGAGAGCCTGTTCCCTGGTTCATAGATGTGCAGCTTGCTGCATCGTCACATGGTGGAAGAGGCAAGGGGACTGTCTTGGGCCTCTTTCATGTGGGAAAATCCCATTCATGAAGGCAGAGCCTCCCAAAGGCCCCACCTCGTAATACCTCACATTGGGAGTTAGGACTTAAACACAGGAATTTTGGAGAGATACAAATATTCAGTTCATAGCAAGTATGCATCAGAATCTTCTGTAGGGCTTGTTAGGCTATGGGTTACTGGACTGCAAACCCAGAGTGTCTGGTTTAGTAGGCCCAAGAATTTGCATTTCTAACAAGGTCTGAGGTGATGCTGATGCTGCTGGTCCAGGGACCACACTTTGAAAAGCACTGCTGTTAAGAAAAAAATGGCATTCAAAGGATGGGGAAGCAGAGAAGAGAACATCTTCCATTCAAGGGACCATCTCAGGTGGCCCTCTACATCCCCAAATGAATCCATCAAACCGTTGCATCCGTGACAGCATAGTTTTACATGCCAATAAGTGATACTTCAGATTCTTAGTCTTCCTGTTAAAGGCTTCCTGGTGGTGATGACATGAGGACGGGGAGATTGCTGGGACAGGGCTAATGTGCACCTCGCTCACAGCTAACCACTCATGAAGTGTCTCCATGGGCTGTACCCAGTCCTGGAGCCCTGTGTATGTTATCTCTTTTATTCCTTACATGAAGCGGGTGGGGTTAAATCCCCATTTTGCAGTTAAGAAAACAGTGACACAAGCAGATATAAGTGAGTAGAGGAGTGTGTTTGCAGATGAGTCCTGTACTGCCTCTAGGAATTGGCTTACTTTGGGAGGTGCTGTCCAGGATCTCTTAGCCAGTTAGCGGAGAAGTAGGCCTGCATGAGGCAGACTGACTCTGGCATCAGATCTCCTAACCATCTCCCCACCTGTGCTCACTCAGCTGCTGCCCCTTCACTCCCTTCTGTGGAGACAAAGGGAAGACTCTGTCAGGAAAATTCCTGGGCAATGGGGAGCTGTGCTTCAGAAGAAGGCAGTTGTTGCAGTCCTAGTCTGCTCGCAACATGGTTGGTGGCACAGCCCTTCCCACACCTCCATGCCAGATGTCTTAAGATCAACCCAAAGCTTAATGTCTCCAGGGATACCCACTTCGTTCCTAAGGGAAGACAGAGGGTGCTTGAAAATGTAGGTTTTATTCTTATTCAGGTATTCTTATTCTTATTCTTATTCTGGTACCTGGCCCTGGCGTGACTGGGACTGGTAACTGGTGGCCTTGAGTGTGAGAGCCCAATAAAGGAGGTGGCTGGAGGTGTGGGCTCTGGACTGGCTGGCTGGCATGTGAAAGGTGTGTTTGTAAATGAATCTTGTACTGTCTCTGGGAACTGGCTAACTCTGGGAGGGGCTGTGCCTCTACCATCAGCCAGGCTCCAGGATGTCAACATATCAAATACAGAATCTAGAACATTTGGTTATTCCAGAGAGCTCATGCAAAGATAGTAGTAGGAGCAACTTTTCCAATCAACAGTCTCCAATACTGTTTTCTCTCCAGAATCGTCTATCAGGGAACAGACTTATAAGCAGAAAGGAACAGAACAAAGAGGGCAAGCCACAGTTAGGTATAAGCAAGGGATTGGTCTTTCCTGGGGTGGACCTAAAGGGTTTCAGCTTTAAAAGGACCCATTGTTAGTAGAGTGTTAACAGTAGCATCTCACGTGCGAAGGGAGAGAAGAAGGAGAAGAGGTCAGGCTTGCCAAGACCCTGAAGGGGGCTGTGGACCCAGAGCATGTCTCATAAATCCCAAGTCAGATTCTGTTGACTCCTGGGACTTTGTTTCCCCCCTAATTTCTACTTTTTTTCAATTTACCCATGTGTCGGAAGCACCTGGGGAGGTCCTTGAACTTGCTGGGGCTGACCCCTGGCCACTGCTCTGCATCAGAATCCCCTGGAGGCTGGCGAAGCACATGTTTCCAGGTCCCACACCCAGAACTTCTGATTCAAAAGGTCTGGGGTGGGGCCTGAGAATTAGAGGCTGTTCCTAACACGTTCCCAGGTGATGCTCATGCTGCTGGTCTGCGGCCCCTGGTCTGGGAGCCACTGACCTAGGGATTCTAACTCAGTAGGTCTGGAGAGGGCTCCAGGTGGTTCTGACCTGGTGGTATTCTGAAGTCCACACCTGGAGAAACACCGCCCTGGGACTGAGTGAATTCTGAGATGAACGTTCTCACCGTGCTGCTGCCATGCAAGGGAGAATCAGCTGAACAGTTATTTGGCCGTGCTTGGGAGGTGGAGGGGGCGCGGCATGCCGGTTGTGGCGGTCTTTTAAGAGCAATGGGACTCTTTCCCAAAAGGCCTTCTCTCCTCTGGCCCACCTGAGAGACCTCCACTAGTGTCCACCCTACAGGTGCTACTTTGATTTATATTTTATCAAGCAAGATGGTGTTTTCTTAACAAGAAGAGACCCAGGTCACTCGTCCAGACCCTTCTCCCTTTTGTGGGATGTTGGTGCTGGGGGCCCCCTTTTCTGGGAAGTCTCCCATCCCTGCAGTGGGCTCCTGCTGAGCCTGCCAGTTGCCTCCCCAGAGGGACCCCCAACCTGGACGTGACCTCCCACCAACCTGGCCTCTGGTTTCTGAAGCATCTCCTCAGACCCGTGGGCTCCCCACTCCCTTCTAAAGAAGGATGCGGGTCTTCTTGAGTACTTAGCTATTTTACAGGTCTGAGTCGAGTTGAGGCTGAAGCACAAATCCCTTTCTCAATGTAAAGACTGTGAGGACACCACACCTCAAGACATCGTTCAATCAACACCTTGAGGACCGGTTCCCACTTGGCAGGAACCTCCGACAGCCAGGTGAGTGAATGAGGGAAACAGACACGAGAAGCTTCAGACGAAAGCCAGGAGCCCCAAGAGGGGAAGGGGTGAGAGAAAGGCAGGGCGTGGTGATGTCCCTCATTGCCTCCTTTGCGGTTTTGTGTAGCGCTGGCCTGGACTTGTCCCTCCAAATTCATCTTGGATGCACCATTGGTACAAACGCCTCAGGCTGTTCTACAGTGCCCTTTAAGCTGAGTTTTCTGGTGTAGTTTTTATTTCATGTGATTTTATTGTTTTCAAAGAGGCAGTTCATTGAAGGTCTAAGTCAAGAGGCCTGCCTCTCTAGCAACAGGACCTGCCGCCCTGTGTGCAGTCACCTCCCTTCCCCTCCTTTCTGCACCTTGAGCCTCCAGCCTCATTAGGAGACGTGTAATTGTACAGCCCCCACTCTTGTACAATTGTACAGCGGCAAGCAGCTGCTCCTTAGGATCGACGTCTAAAAGGGGAACTGATCTTCAGGTGAAACTTTGCCCTCAGCTCCAGGACTCCTGGCCCTGTGAGGACGAACATGGCTGGAAAAGGCCAGATGGGCCCCCCAAACTGTGGGGCCTAGCCCAGAGGCCCCAGTTGCCTGAGCCTAGGAGGTTTTCCCGGATGAAATATCATTCTGGGGCATGTCACAATGTTAGAAACACAAAACTTGCCAGATCACCTGGCCTCATTTTGGGCTTGAAAAAATGGGGTCGCCAAAGATATAAAGAGTGTCCCCGAACTGTGAGCCCTCCTGAGGTTAGAACACCCTAGCCCTGGCCCTACCCCCAATGCCCAGCACAGTGGTAACTGCTTTAGTTCCAGAAGTACAAAGTCTCAACATCCAAGGTATAAGGGTGATCCCTCTGTGAGACATTTACTCTTTTAAGAAAACTTAGTTCCTCACGCTTCAAAAACTGCTTGGGAAAACTCAGGCAATGATGAAAGTGAGCAACAACTTTAAACTTCAGCATGTCCCCAGGCTTCTCTTATTTGTCACATCAGCTAAAATCTTCCAGGGATTTTTTTTTTTTCTTTTTTGCGAGGAGAAAACTAACAACTTTGTTTTAGCCCTGTGATCTATAAATGCAAATAGTGAATTGGGGTCAATTTCCAGTGTAGAGAGAGTTGAGTGATACAAACGCTAAACGGAAAATCCCCTTTCCAGTAGCTTTCTGTACCCTGGACAAACGCATAATTTATTCTCAGATAGCTGGACTAGCACCCTTGCAACGGGGAGTGTCATGCCGGAATGCATTTGTGCAAGGAATCTGAATTTCAAAGGACAGCTTTGCCTGGAGAGATACCACCCAGAACAATGTGGGTTTAATTAAGGTTTAGAACAGCGCTCTGTTCACATGGGGTTGATAGGAAGGCTCCAGGTTAGATTTTATTTGGTAATAGATTATTGACCAATGGCAGGCAAGGGTGGCTGGTTTGCATATTTTACTATTCATGACCTCGGGACTGAAGGAATCAGAATGGCAGTAGGCGATATCTCCGTCAGCCTGCTGTTTCTGGAGGGAAAGGCAGTTTTGTGGGTGGATAAATAGACCTCATTTGTATTGCCTTTTGCGCCTGGACCTGATTTCTGTTAAAGCCAAGTGTGAGAAATACTGCTCTGAAGCAAAGGGCACGCTTGGGTGAGATTAATTAACCTGAATGCCAAAGATCTACTGTGGCACCAAGATAAGGAGCAGTGGGCAGACCCTGCCCAAACAGAAGCAGAGTGAAGTCCTGGAGGGCGGAGCTGTGCTCTGAAAAGGCAGTGCAGGCTCCTTAGCATGAGTCAGTCCCCCTTGGTTTGCACCCAACCCAGAAAGGGGTCCTGAGGAATCCCAGCACAGCACAGCCAGCCAAGGGTCAGACTGAGTCGGGACAATAACAGGATTCCAAGGCTGTGTATGTGCTGGGCAGCACCTTACCTACTTGCCTAGGTGAAAAGGATACCAGAAGAGCTTTGTGGGGTGAGGGTTTCTGGAATTAATGGAGTCATAAAAGATGCTGTCAGAAGAAAGGGGTAAGGCAGAGGTGCAGCTTGGTAGGATGGGGTGCAAAGAAAAATCCATTTCTGCATTCCTTTTTCCACTGACATTTCCTTCCCAACCACACACACACAGACCAAAACAACTTCTGGTGCCCAGTGGTTACTCCCCACACCTCCCTCCTCAAATTGCTCTCCTTGGCTGGGCACGGTGGCTCACACCTGTAATCCCAGCACTTTGGGAGGCCGAGGCGGGCAGATCGGGAGTTCGAGACCAGCCTGGCCAACATGGTGAAACCCTGTTTCTACTAAAAATACAAAAAAATTAGCCAGGTGTGGTGGCACAGGCCTGTAATCCCAGCGACTTGGGAGGCTGAGGCATGAGAATCGCTTGAACCTGGGAGGCAGAGGTTGCAGTGAGCTGAGTTCGCACTGTACTCCAGCCTGGGCTACAGAGGGAAACTTCGTCTCTCAATAAATAAATAGATAAATAATTGCTCTCCAAGAAGTCTAACACCAGTCATTCAAACTTTGCGAAGATTTTAGTTTAGATATTATCTCCCATTCTTAAGACATGGGTGTCTAGTTATCCCTGTAGTATTATCAAAAGGACTGTTTTTCTCCATTGAATTGCCTTTGCCCCTTTGTCAGTTGACTATATTTGTGAGGGTCTATTTCTGGGCTCTCAGCTGTGTTCCACTGATCAATCTGTTGACTATTTTACCAATATCATCCTATCTTCATCACGATGGCTTTACAGTAAGTTTAAAGTTAGGGATCGTATTGGTTAGTCTGGGTCTTTTGTCTTTCCATATAAACACTGGAATTATTTTTTTCTGTATCCACAGAATAACTTGTGAGATTTTGATTTGAATCGTGTTGAATTTATAGATAGAGTTGGAAAGATCTGGCATCTAAACAATATTGAGTCTCCCTATTCATGAACATGGAAGATCTCTCTATTTAGATATTATTTGATTTCTTTCACCAGAGGTTTGTACTTTTTTTCATATAGATCTTGTAAATATTTTATTATATTTATGTGTAAGTTTTTTTGGTACTAATGTACTTTTACATTACTATTACATTTACTAATGTAAATAGTATTGTGTTTCAAATTCCAATTGTTCATTAGAGTATGTAGAAACCCAATTGACTTTTGTGTATTAACCTTATACCCTGCAACCTTGCTATAATCATTTATTGGTTTCAGGAGCTTTGTGGGTTTTTTTTTTTTTTTTTTTTTTTTGGTCAATTCTTTGAAATTTTCCACATTAGCATTCATGTCATTTGTGAACTAAGTTCTTCCTTCCCAATCCCAATATTGCTTTTTTTCTTTCCCTTTTCTTGTCTTTGTTTTTCTTTCCATTTTTTTTTTTTTTTTAATTTTGAGATGGAGTCTTGCTCTGTTGTCCAGGCTGGAGTGCAGTGGCACCATCTTGGCTCACTGCATCCTCCACCTCCCAGATTCAAATGATTCTCCAACCTCAGCCTCCCGAGTAGCTGGGACTATAGGTGCGAGCCACCAGGCCCGGCTAATTTTTTTGTATTTTTAGTAGAGATGGGGTTTCACTGTTTTAGCCAGGAAGGTCTCAATCTCCTGACCTCGTGATCTGCCTGCCTCAGCCTCCCAAAGTGCTGGGATTACAGGCGTGAGCCACCGCGCCCGGCCTTCTTTCTCTTTTCTTGTCTTATTACATTAGCTAGGACTCTAAGTACAATGTTGAATAGGAGTGGTGAGGGGGACATTCTTCCCCTGTCTTTTGATTTTGGGAGGAAAGTATCTAGTTCCTCACTATTAAGTATGTTAGCTGTAAGCTTTTGTAGATGTTCTTTATCAAATTGAGGAATCCCATCTATTCCTAAAGTGCTGAGAATTTTTAACATGAGTGTCTGTTGAGTTTTGTCAAATGCTTCTTCTGCATCTATTGATATGATCATATGATTTTTCTTCTTTAGCCTACCAATATGATAAATTATTTGACTTTCCAATGTTGAACAAGACTTATATAACTGAAATAAATCCCACTTGATTGTGGTATATAATTCTCTTTATATATTGTTGGATGCTATTTGCTAATATTTTGAATATTTTTGCATCTATGTTCATGAGAGATACTGGTCCATAGTTTTCCTTTCTGGTAATGTCCTTATATGATGTCCTTATACCTATTCTGGTATTAAGATAATGCTGGCCTCATAGAATGAGTTAGAAAGTATTTCTTCTGCTTTTATCTTCTGGAAGAGATTATGAAATATTGGCATCATTTCTTTCTTTAATGTTTGGTAGAATTCCCCAGTGAAATCACCTGGGCTCAATACTTTCTTTTCTGGAAGGTTATTATTTATTTATTTATTTTCTTTCTTTACTATCGGCATCTTCAGATTATCTATTTTTCCACGTGTGAATCTGGTACATTGGGTCTTTCAAGGGAGTGATCCAATTCATCTGAGTCATTAAATTTGTTGGCATGAAGTTGTTCATAGTATTTTTTTATTATCCTTTTAATGTCCATGAATCAATAGTGATGATCCTTCTTTCATTTCTGACATGAGTAATTTATGTCTTCTCTCTTTTCTTGGCTAGACTGGCTAGAGGTTTATGAATTGTATTAATCTTTCAAAAAACCAGCTTTGGTTTGATTAATTTTCTCTATTGATCTGCTATTTTCAATTTCATTGATTTCTGCTCTAATTTTTATTACTTCTTTTTTCTGCTTGCTTTAGGCTTATATCATTCTTTTTCTTTAGTTTCCTTTGGTGAAAGCTTAGATATTGACTTTAGATTATTCTTCTTTTCTAACATATGCATTCAGTGCTATATATCTAATTTTATTTTCAAAGCCAGAAATCATTTATTGAGTAATAGAAACTGAAGTAAATAACACTGCTTTCAGTCACTGAATCCCACAAATACTGAGTTGTATTTTTGTTTTCATTTAATTCAAAATATTTTAAAATTTATCTTGAGACTCATTGTTTGGCCCATGTGTTATTTATAAGTGCGTGGTATAATTTCTAAATAATTTGTTATTTTCCTGCTATTTTTCTGTTGTTGATTTCTATTTAATATCATTGTGATGTGCAAGAATACTTTACATGATTTTTATTCTTTTAAATTTGTTAAGGTATGTCTTTCTTATGGCTCAGCATATGGTATATTTTGTTAAGTGTTCCATGTGAGCTTAAGAAGAATGTGTATTATGCTCTTCTTGTATGAAGTCAACAACTGTCCTATAAATGTCAATTAGAACCAGTTAGCTGATAGTGATATGTAGTTAACTAAATTCTTACTAACTTTATGCTTGCCATGTTTGTCAATTACTGATAGAGGAGTGTTTTAAGTCTCCAAGTATAATAGTTAATTTGTCTATTTCTCTTTGCAGTTCCGTTTTTGCTTCACGTATTTTGATGCTCTGTTATTAGGCCCATATACATTAAGAATTATGTCTTCTTGGAAAATTGACTAGTTTATCCTTTTCTAATGCTGCTTTTTATCTCTAATACTCTTCCTTAATCTGTCGCCTGATTTGTCCGACATTAACATAGCTACTCTTCCTGTCTTTAGATACAGGTTAGCATGGTATGCTTTTTGACATTCTTTTATTTTTAATCTATCTGTGGATTTACATTCGAAGTGTATTTCTTGTAGACAACATATAGTTAGTTCCTGTTTTTTGATCTGCTCTGACAATCTCTGTCTCTTAGTAGGTGTATTTGGATCATTTCTACTTAAAACAATAATTGAGACAGTTGAATTAATATCTACCATATTTGTAACTTTTCTATTTATTGTACTTGTTTTTTATCTTCCCCTCTTTTTCTGCCTTCTTTGGTCTTAATTGAGGATTTTACATAATTCAATTTTCTATTCTATGCTGAGGCATATCAATTATACTTCTTTAAAAAATTTTTAGTGGTTTCTCCAGAGTTTGTAATACATTAAAACATTTACAACTAATCTAAGTCCACCTTCAAATGACACCATACTGCTTCATGGGTAGTGCAGGTAATCTATAACAGAGTATTCTTGATTTCTCCCTCTCATCCCTTAGAACACTGCTGCCAATTATTTTACTTATCCACATGCTATAATCATCTAACACATTGTTGCTATTATTGTTTTGAGCAGTTAAAAATTATGAATAAAATAAAGATTTTATTTTTATTTATGACACTTTTTCATTCTTTATGTAGTTCTGAGTTTCTAACCTACATACTTTCATTTTCTCTAATAACTTTTTAAAAATAATTTTTTGCAAGGCAGATCTACCAGTAAAAAATTCTCTCAGTTTTTACTCGAGAAAGTATTTCTCCTTTGCTTTTGAAGGTGATACTGTTTGGCTGTGTCCCCACCCAAATCTCATCTTGAATTTCCACGTGCTGTGGGAGGGACCCCGTGGGAGGTAATTGAATCATGGGGGCAAGTCTTTCCTGTGCTGTCCTGGTGATAGTGAATAAGTCTCATGGGATCTGATGGTTTTAAAAAGTGGAGTTCCTGCACAAGTTCTCTCTCTTTGCCTGCTGCCACCCATGTAAGATGTGACTTGCTCCTTATTGCCTTCCACTATGATTGCGAGGCTTCCCCAGTCATGTGGCACTATAAGTCCCGCTAAACCTCTTTCTTTTGTAAATTGCCCAGTCCTGGGTATATCTTTATCAGCAGTGTGACAATGGACTAATACAGAAGAATAATTTTGCTGGATACATAATTGAAGGTTCATGAGTTTTTTCTTTCAACACTTTAAATATTTCACTCTATTTTTTTTCTTGCTTGAATGATGTCTCAAGATAATATGGTATACTTCTTATCTTTGCTCCTATGTAAGTAAGGTGTTTTTTCCTCTGGTTTCTTTCAAGATTTTCTCTGTCTTTCGTTTTCTACAGTTTGAATATGCTATAATTAGATTTTTAAAAACATCCTCATTGTGTTCTCTGCCCTTTTAATCTGTGGTTGGCTTTCTGGCATTGATTTTTGGAAATTCTCATTATTAATCCAAATATTTCTTCTGTTCATTCTTCTTCTGATATTCGTGTTATTTTATTTTTATTTTTTTTCCTGAGACAGGGTCTCACTCTGTTGCCCAGGTTGGTGTGCAATGGCATGATCACAGTTCACTGCAGCCACTACCTCCCTGGGTTCGGAAATTCCTCCTACCTCAGCCTTCTGAGTAACTGGGGCTACAGACAAACACCACCACGCCTGGCTAAATTTTGTATTTTTTGTAGAGATGTTTTCCCACTATGTTGCCCAGGCTGCTCTTGAATTCCTGGGCTCAAACAATATCCCCCCTAGGCTTCCTAAAGTGCTAGGATTACAGGAATAAGTCACCATATCTGGCCTCTTACTATGTGTATCTTAACAACCTTTGTAATTGTCCCACAGCTTTTGAATATTCTGTTCCTTTTTTCCCCATTATTTTTTGTTTACGTTTCAGTTTGGGACGTTTCTATTAACATATCTTAAAGCTTATTGATTCTTTCCTTGATAGTGTCCAGCGTACTAATGAGCACATCAAAGGCATTCTTCACTTTTGTTACAGTGCTTTTATTTTCTAAGGTTTTCTTCTGATTCTTTTGTAGAATTTTTCTCTCTGTTTGCATTGCCCATCTGTTCTTGCATGTTGTCCACTTTTTTTCATTAAAGCCCTTAGCACATTTAATATAGTATTTAAATTCCTGGTCTAATAATTCCAAAATCAGTGTCATATTTGAGCCAGGTTCTGATGCTTGCTTTGTCTCTTCGATTTTATTTATTTGTTTTGGTTTTGGTTTTATTTATTTGCCTTTTAGTATGGTTTATAATTTTATTTGCAAAGCCAGAAATGATGTATTGAGTAATAGAAACTAAATAGGCGTTTAGTGTGGGTGTTTATGTTTATATGGCTAGAAGTTAAGCTGTGTTTAATGGCTGCTGTAGCTGGAGGTGCTAGGGCCTTCCATTTCGTCTAGCTTTTTTGTTTTTGTGTTCTTTGTTGTCTTGGGATTTTCCTAAAGAGTCCTTCTTGAATTGAGTCTTAGCTTTATAGTTCTTTCTGCTGTAATCTTGTTTATCACACAAGAGCCTGTTAATGTGGTGGTAATGTATGAGGAGAGGGAAAAATCTTTATAATCCCACGATTAGGACTTAGTCACTTAGTAAGCCTGTGCCCCTGGGCTGTGACCCTCACAAGTGCTTCTCAGCTTTCCCCTGGTGTTGGTGAGATAAGAAGGTTAGAGGGAGATAGAGCTAGGTATTTCCTTCTTTGCACACTTCAGTTTTTGGTAAAGTAGTTTCCTCTGAGCGAAGGCCTGTGTTAATGAGAACAGATCTCTCTGGGTATATTTAAAAATGGTTCCTTTTCCTCTCCCCTTGCTGGAAGCAGGAAGTGATTTTTCTCTGATCTTCACTTTGAAAACTTTGTTGTGGAGGTAAAACTCATGAAATTACGAACTCTCCCACCACCCCTTCTCCCAGCCTGAACCCAAAAGAGTTTTTGACTTTCAAGCTAGTCCACACTTAGCTTCCATAAACCAGTCAATTAACGCTTAAGTTTGCCTGCCCATTAGTTACTTACTTGCTCCAGTAGCTTCTACTTTAATTGTATAATTTAAATTTCAGTGTTCTTTTGTTTGTTGCTGAAATATAACAATATAATTAAACTTTGTATATTGACCTTATATCTATCACCTTGCTGAATTCACTTATTAATGCTAATGAATTTTCTGTTAATTTTTAAATTGATTTTCTATGTACACGATCATGTTATTTAAAAATAATTACAATTTCATTTCCCATTATTTCTAATTTTGAGAGCTTTATTTTTTTCCTTATTGCAACTACTGCCTATATAATGTTGAATAGAAGTGGTGACTGAGTATCCTTGTTTCATTCTTAATTTGGGTAAAATCTTTCAATATTTCCCATTAGGTGTGATGTTTATTTTAGAGTTCTTTCTCTTCCAAGCTACTCTATCAGTTAAAGAATAGAAGGATTCCCTTCTAATCCTGCACTCAGAATGTTTTTTTTCTTTTATCATGAATAGGTGTTGAATTTTATCAAGTGCTTTTCTGGCATCCATTCAGTTGATTGTCCTTTCATTTTCTTAGCGTAGCAAATCACATTGACTAATTTTTTGGACATTAAACAACTTTGCATCCTAGAATAAATCCAATTTGGACTTGTTTTATTATACTTTTTATTGGCTCCTCAATTTGGTCTGTTAATGCTTTATTTAGTATGTTTACACTACGTTATTAGGGAGACTGGCTCATAAGTTTTCTTTCTTTGCTGATTTTTGTATCAAGTTTTACCGGCTTCTTAAAATGAGTTGGGAAGTGTTGCCTCTTTTTCTATCCCTGGGTGAGTTTATGTGAGATCAGTGTCAATCCTTCTCAAATGTTTAGAAGGATTTCATTAGTGAATAATCTGGGCATAGAATTTTACTTGTGGGAAATAATTAAATTACAATCTCAATTTCTTTCATACATGGATGATAATTCAGATTTTCTATTGCATCTTTTCTTAGTTTTGGCAAGTAATGCTTTACCAGGAATTTGCCCATTTTACTTATATTTTGAAATTTATTGTTATGACATTTTTATAACATCCCCTTTTCTTCATAATATTGATAATTGATGTATTCTCTTTTTTCTGACTCCATTTGCCAATGATTATCCACTTTATTAGTTTTTTTTTCAAAGAAACAACCTTTCCTTTTGTTGTGCTTCTTTGCTGTATACTTGCTTTCTATTTCATGGATTTCTGCTCTTATAATTATTTCCTTCCTTGTACTTTATTTTGGTTTCATTTGTTATTCTTTTTCTAACTTTTCTAGATCAACATTTAGATTATTCTTTTTCAGCCTTTCTTCTTCTCTAATACAGGCATTTAACATTTTAAACATCCTTCTGATTATGGCTTTAGCTATACCCCATATAGTTAGACATGTTCTATTTTCATTAATCAGTTCAAAATATTTTCTAAGTTATATGGTGCTTTTCTCTTTGATCTATAGATTCTTTAGAATGTATTATTTACTGTATGTGGAATCTTGGTGATTTTCTAGCTATCTCTGCTTTTTAAAAATGTTTTAATTCCATCCTGGTCAGAGAACACATTCTCTATTATTTCAATCCTCTCAAATTTTTAGAGACTCACTTTGTGGCTCAGGTCAATTTTGGTGATTGTTCCAAGTGCACTTGAAAATAATATATATTGTGGTTGTTGAATTTAGTATTCTACATATGTCACTATGCCAAAAGCTTATTAATCATGTCCTTCAAGTTCTTTATATAATTATTGATGTTGGGCTTTCTTGTTCTATTAGTTACTAAGAGAGGTATGTCATATTAACTATGATTATAGATTTATATATTTCCTCTTTTCTCTCAATTTTTGATTTACACATTTTAAAACTATATTTTGAAGTACATTCAAATTTAGAATCGTTATGTCTTTCTCATAGATGGATCCTTTTATCATTATTAAATATACCTCTTTATTTTTAGTAATGCTTTCTCAATTAAAATCGACTTGTCAGATAATTGCACAGGTGCACTTACTTTCATTTGGTTGATATTTGAAGGGTATATCATTTTCTATTATTTTACTTTCACTCTTTCCGGATTCTTCTGCCTAACCATGTATTAAGATGTGGCTTTTGTAAGCAGCATAGTGTCACTATTATTAAAAATCCAGTCTGACGGTCACTGTGTTTTAATTGGAATATTTATTTAATTTACATTTAACATGATTTCAAATGTATTTAAATCTAAATTTATCATTTACTATTTGTTTCCAATCTATTGTTTTAAAATTTCCTTTCTCTTCTCCTTTCTTGGCTTCTTTTGAATTAATGTTTTTATTATTTCTATTTCCTTCTCTATCATTCTCTTTGGGATTGGCCTAGAGAGTATACCATCTATCTTATCTTGTTAGCAGTCTTTTATCTATTATAATCTTCCTGAACAACTCCAGAGCTTTACAACATTTTAACTCCATTCATCCTTTTCCCAACTTTTATACTGTTTAGTCATATATCTTAATTTGGTATAGATTTTAGACCCCTGAAGGCATTATTATAGAGTGAATTGTGTTCCTCACCCTAATAATTTACATGTTGGAGTCCTAACCCCCAATATCTCAGAATGTGACTATATTTAGAGATATGGCCTTTAAAGAGGTAGTTAAGGAAAAATGGGTCATTAGGTTGGGCCCTGATCCTATACGACTGGTATCCTTCTAAGGAGAGGCGATGAGCACACGGACACACACAGAGGGAAGACTGTCTGAAAACACAGGGAGAAGACACTATCTGCAAACCAAGGAGAGGCCTCAGGAAAAACTGACCCTACCCACACCTTGGACTTCCAGCTTCCAGAACTGTGAGAGAGATTTCTGTTGGTTAAGCCCTCCAGTCTGTGGCACTTCGTTATGTCAGCCAGAGACAAATACAGACATCATTATTGTTATTGTCTTAAACGGTTTTATCCTCGTATTTATTCTGTTGTTTCTTATTCCTCCCACATCGTTATGCTCCCTTCAGGATAATTTTCCTCATTCATGGTAAACTTCTTCAGTATTCCTTTTCGAATTGGTGTACTTGTGACAAATTATTTTGGCTTTTGTCTGAAACATCTTTGCTTTGTTTTTAATTTATTAATTGGGAAGATGTTAATTAATATAGTATCATTTTTTAACAGTCACTTGTGCCAAGCACTGTATTTAATATTCTATGTAATTTTTTCCACTAAATATTTACAACAGTCCAAGGAAGTAGATATGGCCATCTCCACTTTACAAATAAGAAAACTGAGATTGTCACAGATCTTTCAAGGTTACCTAGCTAGTAAATAACAAACATTTGCCTTTATTTTGAAGGATATTCCCACTGAGTATTGGATTCTAGGCTGACAGTTATTTGCTTTTAGCATTAAGGATGTCATTTCATTATCTTCTAAATTCTATTGATCTGTTGAAAAGTCAGCTTTATCCACACATTTTATATATGTATACATGCACATGTATAGCAGGATACACAAGAAAGTGTAATAGTTACTGTTTCTGAGGATTCTAGGGGAGAATGTATTTGCCTGCTTTTTGTAGCTTTTCAAAGCCACTCACATTCCTTGGCACATGACCCCATCCCTCTCCCCCATCTTTAAAGTCAGAATGGCCAGTTGAGTCTTCTTACAATGCCAAGGTTTTGTTCTGGACACTTCTGCCTCCCTCTTCACTACTTAAGGATGCTTGTGATTACACTGGAATCACCTGGATAATTACATGGGCCCAACTGCCCCATTTGCTGATCAGCCACATCAACCTCACCTGCGTGCTTAATTCCTTTTTGCCATGTAAATAACATATTCACAGGTTCTGGAGATTTGGCCTTGGGCATCTCTGAGGATATGGGGTGGTTGATGTATATAATGCAGGTGAGACATAAAAGGTAGAAAGTTCATGCTGGGGGAATGACACTGCAAAAGAATTTGGCAGGTTCTTCAAGATGAGCTGGAAGTGCAGCCTGTTCCTTTAGTGGCCACAAATCATGGATTCACTGGGTAAAACCAGCTTCATGCATCCCCTGCCCATATGTTCAGATTATGAGTCCTGGTTTTGATGCCCTAAATCCCAGTTACATAAGAGAAGGAACACAACGAATGCTAATGATGATAGGTTACTTCTCCCCAAGAATGACTGTCTGCATTCCCCTTTTCATCAAATTAACACTTACCTGCTGGAATGGACAATACCTTCATTTTTCTGTGAGCCACGAAGGGCCATAGTCATGTCCGAATGACTATGGGCTGTGCATGCTGACATTATTTCTTCACTTCTTTGCTCTCCTCTGGAAATGTACAGGGTTTTTTCTTCCCCTGTTCAAAGGAGGACTTCATTGGCAATCAATGACTCTCAGCAGTAAATAGTAACAGCCACAACTAACCACGAGCCTGGGATTGTGCCAAAGTTTTACATGTAAGCTCTGATGCTGGCTGTTGGCTCCCATGCATAGACCTCTGTTCTTGTTTTGCCACTCCTTTGCCAGGGCCTCCCACAGTACTTGGCTCAGAGTAGCTGTTCAATAAATATAAGTAATATGTGTAATTCTATCGACTTTTCACAGCACCTTTAAGATGCTATAATTTGCCTATTTCATTGCCTGGAAACAGGCTCAGAGAGGCTAAATGACCTCCTGCAATCACAGAGCATGTAAATGGCAGAACTGAGATTCAAAACCAGGTCTGACTCTGGAGTCCAGGCTCTTAGCTTCTACACTCACCCATTTCATGTGCAGTGTAGTCTGCATGGCAGACACATGCCCCAAAGAAGGCACATCAAGGAAAATTTGGGAGTCAAGTCTGAAAACTGAAGGCAGTAAGATCCAATATAAAATGAATCAGATTAACCACTGGAGTGATGGTTTGTCGCTTGGATCACTAGCAAGTTTTCCAAGTTTCCTTAAGGGAGAACAAAGTGCATCTTAACTAAGTGTAGAAAAGTAGTTCAATCAAAGTGGCTGTGATACTTAATTTTATGTGTCAACTTGGCTAGGTTATGGTACTGTGTCTGGAGCTGGTTCCTTCCGGTGGGTTAGTAGTCTTGCTGACTTCAAGAAGGAAACCACGGACCTTCATGGTGAGTGTTACAGCTCTTAAAGATGGCACAGACCCAAAGAGTGAGCAGTAGCAAGGTTTATTATGAAGAGCCAAAGAACAAAGCTACCACAGTGTGGAAGGGGACCTGAGCAGGTTGCCGCTGCTGGCTGGGGTGGCCAGCTTTTATTCCTTTATTTGTCCCCTCCCAGGTTCTGTTTTTGTCCTATCAGAGTGCCCTTTTTTCAGTCCTCCCTGTGATTGGCTACTTTTAGAATCTTGCTGATTGGTACATTTTATAGAGCACTGATTGGTGCATTTTAGAGAGTACTGGTTGGTACATTTTACAATCCTCTTGCTAGCTACAGAGCGCTGATTGGTGCATTCTTACAGAGCACTGATTGGTACATTTTACAATCCCCTTGCTAGCTACAGAGCACTGATTGGTGTGTTTTATAATCTTAGCTACAGAGTGCTGATTGGTGCATTTTACAATCCTCTTGTAAGACAGAAAAGCTCTCCAAGTCCCCACTCAATCCAGGAAGTCCAGCTGACTTCACTTCCCAGTACCTAGTTTTTGGTCAAACACCAGTCTAGATGTTATCATTAAGGTATTTTTTTTTTTAAATATCTGATTGACATTTAAATCAGTAGATGGTAAAGCAAATTACACTCTATAATGTGGGTGGGCCTCATCCAATCAGTTGAAGACCTTAAGAGCAAAAGACTGAGGTCACTGAGGAAGAAGGAACTCTGCCTCCAGACAGCCTTCAGATCCAGGCTACAACATCAACTCTTCCCTGGTTCTCCAATGCCAGCCTTGCCCTGCGAATTTTGGACTTGCCAGTTCACACAATCGTGTAACCCAATTCCTTAAAATACATCTCCCTCTCTGTCTCCATCTCTACATCCAATATTCTGTTTCTCTGGAGAATCTTGACTACTACAGTGACCAGGGTGTAGCCTCAAGAAAATGTGCCTGAGAGGCAGAAACTGAAAGAAAACTGACCATGTTACAGCCCAAGTGTAACTGGAGGCAAGGCCTTCATACTGCTGCAGGATTTTTTCATCAATTAAGGGGGTTCTTAGCTATTTGCAGGCTGCAGGGCGTGAAGCCCAGTAGTCTGAGGCCAATCCTGAAAGGGGAAAGAAGCTGCAGGTCCTGGCTATTGAAGCAAAAGCACACTGAAGCGGGTGTGGAGCGCCCATCCAGTGGACCCAGGGGGAATGGGCAGAGCCCTGACATTGTCCTCTACAATGCTCCTCCCAGGACTGACTTGCCAAGCTCTACCTGTGACCTTGGAAAGGATCTGGCCCCGGGACCCACCCGGCAGCTGCTGTGTCTCTCTGTCTTCTCACCTTTTCACCTCCACTGCAGATGGAATCTAGCAGGACAGATGTCTGTCCTTCTCCGTTGCCCTTCATGCCTCATTATCCTGAAAAGTTCTCTCTATGCCTGGGGCAGTAGTGACAGAACAGAATCGTTAGCTTCTCATGTATGTGAAAACGGTGGCTATCAGACGTGTGGTCCCATTTGGACATTCATTTCTTTGTTGGGCCAATATGCAGTCACTAACTACATGTGGCTATTTACATTTAAATTAATGAAAAGTAAATCAAATGTAAAAATCAATTCCTATCAATTCCTCAGTCACACTAGCTACACTACAAGTGCACACTAGCCACGTGAGGCTAGTGGCTCCTGTATTGGGCAGTGCAGCTCCAGAACAGCCCTGGTCTAGAGGACAATGAAGAAGGAAAACCTCCAGAGCGTCCTGCAGGCAGAGTTCCTGTTGACTAATATGCCTCATGAGTGGCCACTCTGGAGTGGCTGTAGGCATTAGAATGTCCCTTATTCTCATATGTCCTGTGGAGTCTCACAGAAGGTATTGACAACCGTGATTCATCCAGCCTAACAGCATCCCTGGGGGTGGCTGGGAATGGCTTACTATTCCCAGCTAATAAATTCACTCAGTAGAGGATAGAACTGAGGTCTGGGAGGCTTCAATCCACAGTGAGTGTGTCTTGGAGGCAGGTTGTACACGCAGGTATTTTGACTCCTACATGGAGTACTTCCCAGTTCACCAGCATACTGTAGAAATAACGATGCAGCGGGATCCCTTTAGACTGAGACCTTGGAGACAGGGCCACACCATCCTTGTAGAAGGTGACATCAGGTACTTTCAGTGAGGAGTTATGTTTGGGGGACATTAACACTTAAAAACATTATATTGTCTTTAATACAGTGTAGTTTTACTACTCAGGGTTCTCCAGGAAAATAGAACCAATACGATAGACAGACAGACAGATAGATAGATAGATAGATAGATAGATAGATAGATAGATAGATAGATAGATAGATAGATAGATAGATAGATAGATAATAGAAAGAGAAAGATAGATAGATAGATAGATAGATAGATAGATAGATAGATAGATAGATAGACAGATAGATAGATAGATAGATAGATAGACAGATAGATAGACAGACAGAGATGGATAGATAGAGATTTATTATGAGGGATTGTTTCACACAATTATGGAAACTGAAGTCCCACTATCCGCTGTCTGCAAGCTGGAGAAGCAGGAAAGCTGGTGGTGTAGTCCCAATCCAAACGCAAAGGTCTGAGAACCAGGGGAGCCCCTGGTGTAAGTTCCAGTCTGAGTCCCAAAGCCTGAGAACTGAGAGTGTGGATGTCCAAGGCCAGGAGAAAAGTGAATGTCCCCATTCAAGCAGAGCGTGGATTCCCCATCCCTCTACCTTTTTTTCTATTCCAGCCCTCAACCGGTTGGATGAGGCCTGCCCACATTGCCGAGGGTGATCTTTACTCCACCTATTCAAATGCCAATCTCTTCTGAGAACAGCCTCACAGACACACCCTGAATAATGTTTTACCAGCTATCTGGGCATGCCTTAGCCTGGTCAAGTTGATGCAGAGAACAAACCATCACAGTGACAGATCTTTTCCTTTTTCCTCCTCAGTTTTTTGCTACAACTTGAAGCTTTTCTTGCTAGACCATAGATACTGCTGCAAGCATTTTACATGTATCAGTTGAGTTTACCTTCACAAAACCCCTGTGATACAGGTACTATAATTATCCGTAATTTACAGCTGAAGAAAATAAGGCCCAGAGAGGGTAAGTGACTTGCTTAAAGTCACACAACCGGCCAGTGGTAGATCCACTATATGAACCTAGACCCATCTGGCTCCAGAGCAACAAGCCGTTGGACATGCTGCCTCTTAGGCCATGAGTGCACATTTATATTTGTAGTGATTTCACATTGTTAAATACAAATTTCACAAAGTACATTTTGAGCTCTGACAATTGTTTTCAGAGGTGAAGTGTCCCAATGACGCATTAGACCAATGCATTTTCCAAAGCTTTTGGGAATGTGTCCTTTACATAATAAGTTAAAATACAATTGGTCCATTCTTCTTATTTCTCATTACAGGTGACCATAAATAGCCCATAGTGCCTACATAAATGGAAATCAGCGTTTCTGTTTCTGGAGCTTCTATTTTTAACATTGATCCCCTCCCAGAGCATCAGGCGGGGCTAATGGTGGAGAAGAGAAACCACTCTAGCTAACTTAAGCAGAAAGGAAGTTGGTACCAGGTCTTATGTGTTTACACAGTTGTTCGGGCTCTTTGTGAAAGTCTCGACAACCCTCCAGCCCCTCGACTTGTGTTTGTGGCTTCCCAGCAGAGTGGAAGTTTTGCCCCTGGGGCTGCAGCAGACAGCGGTCAGAATGCTGGCCCCTGGCACCGGCTGGGAAAGCGGCCACGCCACTGAAGGGAGGTGCCCAAACAGGTTGCTGGAGACAAATGGCCTTGGACACAATCCATGTTGCAAATGAAGCTTCACGCTTGCATCTCTTTCAACTTCACCCAATTTTGAATTCAAGTCTGGCCGGAGTGCATCAGAGTGGCAGGTCTTAGTAGCGACACAGTCTGGGAAATGTAACTTTTACATCTCTGGCCTTTGCAGATGGGCTGGCACACCAGCAGGAAGCTAGAATGGATGCTGAGAGCCAGTCCATGGTGCACATCACAGTCCAAATGTAAAGTTGAGTAGCTGAAGCTACTCAACGTCCACACATACCATCTTTTCATGGTTGGACTTCTCACTAACCACAGTAGCAACCTGCTCCCGTGGCACAATACAACTGGTCATGTACAAACACGCTCATTCTCTCCTCAAAAGGGAGACCCTAACTCCTTTCCTGACTACCTTAAGCAGCTGGCGATCCCTCTTCCTCCAGTTCAACCCTAATCTCATTTTAATTCCCTAAAACCCAACAGCAAAGTTACAGTTAACCACCAACAATGTGCTCTGTATAAAACGGTAGCGAAAAGAGTGAAGGGAAATGGAAAGTTGGTTTGCATGCGCTCGTCCATGCCTAACAAAGAAGCACAGAAAATACATGTGCAGGTGCTACAATACTTGCTAGTTTTTATAACTAACCAGGAGGCCACCATATTGGGCATTTATCAATTTCTTTATTACCCAATCCGTGTTTCTTTTGCCCTCTATCAGAACCTCAGCTTGTTTGGATTCTTCATCTGTAGAGATGATGGAAAACGTTAAGCATAAGGAGTCTGAGCCCTGATAGATCTGTGTGATTTGGCTGCAAATGGTCTTTGAGAAGAATAGTGAGAGATGCTATCCCACTGCCTGCATTCTGGCACAGCTAGGCCCTGATTCAAATAATATACTACTTCCCTTGGGGCAGCAGTGCACCCTACAGAGTGTCGTGCCCCACATGGTGCTGTGAGTTCTCCATAGGCCGTTCTACCATTCTGTAAGGCTGGCTGCTTCTGGGTGGTGGGAAACATGGTAAGACCAGTAGATCCCACGGACAAACCCATCACCTCTCATCTCTTTGTGTAAAATAAAATTTCTTGGTCAGGGAGAGTGCAGAGTGAAATACCAGATGTTGAAACATAATTCAAAAAGTCCATTCATAGTGTCTTTGGAAGAAATGGAGAAAGGCTGGGAAAACAAATCTGCGTCTTGACTGTATCTTCTCTAATGAGGAAGAAATACTGCCTCTTCCACGATGAGCAGTGTCCAAACTTATCAGCCTGCTGTGAAGAGACTGGCTGTTCCTCCTGGAGCAGGTGACTGGAGAAGGAGCCTGAATGACATCTAGAGACTGGGCCACCCTACCTACCTCTGCTGAGAGGTCTTTTGGTGAGTGTCGCTGGAGACACAAAAGTCTTCATGCTCTGGACCCCTTTTGAGAGGCTCATCTACAACTCTCTTTTCTACACTTCCTTGTCAGTAAGTCTCTTATTTTGAGCTAAACATTTGGCTTAGCTATCTGGCTAAACATTCAGGTGCTGCTTACAAATCAGTACAGATTGATACATCCAATCGCCTTTCCCTCCAGACAATCAAACATACTACTCCACATTCTGCCCTTGAGACAATTTCTCTTCCCTGAGTGCTTCAAGGCCACCTCCAACTGAGGATATGGTGCCATGGTGGCCCTCCTCTCTTTGGAATCCATGTATCATGCAGAACAATCTGCAGATGAATGTTGACTTATTTTCTTCCTCAGTCATCTTGTCCTAGGAAATGTCATGTGAGGCCACAGTACAGGTTCAAAGAGAGGCAGTGATCTGGAAAGAGTAAATGCCATGGGAGGAGAGACTACCTGGAAATGCAAATTACATACATTAATACTTTGAGGGCTTACCCAACTTGTCTATTTCCCTACTACTGACAATGTGGTACTTTAGGGGCATGCCTGATTGGTGGATTTGTAGGTCAGAATAGCAAGTTCATGATATGCAGCTCAAGTTTCACCTGCATTCAGACCCTAAATGGCACTAGCAGCAAGCCAAAAGCTATCCCTCGAAGGGACAGACATGGGCTTATTCCAAAACCCTGGGATCTGTGCTGCTTTCCTCTGTCAGGTCTTGCTACTGCCTCCGCAGAGCAGCATATCACAGACAGGTCAAGGTACTGGGTCGTCAGCCTCAAGTCACAAATCTGCATGTGCTGCAGTCTGAATCAGCTGGAAAAGCTTTCTCTTGCTTTGGGCTCCATTCAAAACTGGCTGCCCTGAGGCTACTCAGTAAATGACTTAGATTTATTAAACCAAGTTTGCAATAAGTTATCTCTATAATACCAAGGTACTCTCAAGCTTTGTAACTTTTAATTTATGGTATGTGTGTGTACAGTGGGGGGTGGGGTAGGGGTGGGATACAACATACAGAGTTTGTCTTTAATTTCAAAGGGGATGTTCCATTATGCTCCAGACGGCTATACCATACACAAGAAACTTTACCAGATTCTGACATTATTTTATGGAGTTTATCTCCCACTTTCTGATGCACACTGACCATATCAAGGTATATAGGTATCTGCTATTTCCTGCTCACTAGTCCTACTAGTATGAACTAATCAATGTAGTGGATCAATGGTGAGAGATTATGCAGACTGAAACCTAACACAAGGCTAACTGATGTAGTCTTGAATAAGGTAGTGAAGCTGTCCTTGCTGAGTGAAACAAAAATGTTTTTGGTATTCTATGCTTATTTTAAGAGAGGAAAAGTATTTTCTGGATCAATAGCTGTACACCAGGTTTCAACAGTTGTATTGCTTCACTCCAGCAGATGGTCTATGTCTGGAATAGCATCTACAGTTGGAGTCACTGATTGAGTTCACAGTGGTCCACTGTTGTTCTCCAAGACACATCTGTGTTCCACACAGACCAAGGAAGACAAAAGAGGGTATGATAGGAATCCTCACTCTTGATTTTTTCATCTTTCATGGCAGTCTTAATCTTTGAAATCCCCTGGATGATATTTGCCTTGATTGATTATTTTATTTAGTAGGGAGGGGTAATTCAACAGTCTTCCACTTTTTTTTTCTACTTTGAAAACATTCACTCCACTAGTCAGGGAGACAATATAGGTAGTTCTAAGTATGTTTATTCCAGATATGCAGCTCACAAACTAAGGCAAAAAACAAAGATGACTTCAAGGATGAATTGAGTCCCACAGTGGAACACAACTGATCTAAACCCTTATCCTGTAACTTATCCTGTCCCATTTCATCTGGCAAACCAAAGCAGTGTTCCAGGTCCCTAGGCATTCATATTAGTTTATGGTCAAGATCCAGTGATGGGATGGTTCATTTCATAATGGCCAGAGACCCCTTTCCAAGAAGGACAAAAGGAAGATGTACATAGTGTCTTTGTGATGGTGTTGTAATATCTTTTTTCAAAGATCCTGGATGTCCCTCCTTGTGTGTCTCTGAGCTGACCACAGGAATGGGTGAGAGGCCATGATTCTGTGATAGTGGCCTGGGCCCTTACACCACTGTCAGAGCCTCCAGTCATTAAGCCAAGAGGTGTCGTTTGTTTGGTTTGGTATTTGATTATATGATTCAGATAAGACTTTAGTGACTTACCTAGAACCATTTTAGTTTTAGGGGCCTCAGGCTCATAGTTCCTCCATAGTGAGTTTGGGATAAAATTTATCAAATGGTGCATTTTATTTGAGTTTTTTTTTTTTACTATCTGAGAGTGATTCCGTTTGCTCATTTAGTTGACTGAAACATGGTGGCTTACATAAAACTCACGTAGTTTACATGAAATTAAGTGAATGTGCCAGAAATTCTTAGATATTACAAACCAGAAATAAAATTCTAAGCCCTCCAACCATCTCAGTAGACCCCTTCTCTTGGTCAAGGACCTTCCAAAGTTAACCTGAAAAACTAGTTCAGGCCATGATGGGAAGGGGAGGTCAGACATGTCTCCTTATACCCTCCTCCCTTTTGAAATTCAGGAAAAGCCAACTAGCATTAACATCAACACAGGCCGGAAGTCTGATAAGAAATATTTACAATCTCTTCTCTCTGAAGCCTGCTACCTGAAGGCCTCATCTTCATGATAAGACTTTGGTCTCCACAACCCCTTAGCATAACCCAGACATTTCTTTCTATTGATTCCAGCCCTTTAGGTAATAACTTAACTTTTTCAACCAGTTGCCAATCCGAAAATCTTTAAATCTACCTATAACCTGGAAACCCTGCTTCAAGTTGAACCAATATATATCTTACATGTATTCATTGTTGTATTATGTCTTCCTAAAATGTATAAAAGCAAACTTTTCTCCAACCACCTTGGGCACATGTTGTCAGGACCTCCTGAGGCTTGTCATGGGTGTGTCCTTAACCTTGGCAAAATAAACTTCCTAAATTGATTGAGACCTGTCTCAGTTACTTTGGGGTTCACAACAAGATGCTGTAAAAGAAGCATACATACACATAGGGAGATGGGACTATTAGAGTGGATTTATTAAATATAACCTCCTCACCAGCCTCCTAACTATGTCCCCAAGATGGCCCAGAGACATTGAGAAATTCATTGGTGACAGGGATATGCACATCCTGTCAAGGTCCTGTAGGGCTTGTCCACTGTGGGCCTGGAGGAAGGTGGGGGACTGCTGCTTCTGAAGTGGGCTTTGTGATTGCAGGGAAGGGATGGGATCTCTCAAGGCAGAGCCCAGAGCAGCACGTGACACCCAGAAGCAAGGTGTCATGGCTCCTCAGAAGGTCAGTAGGGCCGGAGTGGAATGCAGGTGACCTGACCTGCCCAGATCTTAGGCAGAGGCTGCTTGATAGTGAGGTCTCTCCCTGCATGAACTCCCTGAGAAAATAATTGTACCTGTAATTTATTTCCATCTTAAAATGAAAATAACTCCAATCAAGAGTTCATCTTTTCCATTTATAAACACTGCACATCTCCAAGGATGAAAGTTCCTGAGAACAGAGCTTTTCAAATTTTTATGTTCATTTGAATCACCCTGGATCTGTCAAAATACAGACTCTGACTCAAGAGGTCTGGGGTGAGGTCTGAGATGCTGCATTTCTCATAGACTCCCGGGAGATGCTGCTGCTGCTGCTGCTGCTGCTGCTCTGTGGGCCACGCTCTAAGTGGTTAGTTTTTAAAGATAAGAGAACATTGATGGAGGGCTGAGAGATGAGTCCCGCTTTCCCCCACCCCAGCTGTACTACTCTGCTTTAACCAGATTGCCCCCCAGCCTTTTTTTATGAAAGTCTTATCTCATATTTTATTTTTTTTTAAAAAAAGGCAGCTCTAATTTAAAGCAGATCTAATGTTTAAAAAAATGGCCTAAATAGTCATGATGAATTTTCAATTAAAAAGAAAAAGAGACATATGACCAAGTCATTCTACTTTCCATTGTTATCTTCTGGAATTCTTTACAGTGCCAGCTTTCGTTCATTCAAGAAATAATTTTTGCAAGGCGACTCTGTTCAAAGCACCATAAATGCTGAATCTGTCTAGTATCAGCTTTTGCAAAGTTAAAATCTCCATCTTTGGCTCTTCCGACCTGGGAATCATATCTGTAAAACTTCAGCTGCTCTTGGCACAACACAATCCTCTCTCCCCGTGCCGGGGTTGGAGTTCGATGGTTTGCACATGTGCGTTTCAATCTCCTGTTATTGGGAAAGACCGTCACCACCCAAGGTCTGGAGAGCCAACAAACATTTCAGAGGGGGTTCACAAGGGCCCATTTTGTAGAGGCCACACATTTCTTTAGACACAATTATGAGGAAATGAGGAAAGGCAAGAGAGAATGGCTTTCAAATAGACCCATTATCTATGCATTTGATGTTCTCCTAAATTTCTATAAAAGCCAATGACTCTTGATTCTAGAGAGGTACAGTATTGATTGCTGGTTCATCTTCCATTGGTTGTGATTCCTAACACATTAATGTTACGTCTTTCAGCCCTTTGAGTTATTTTAAAAATCACACTCAGGGCTCCATTTGTGATGTCATTCCTGACAATCCTGTCCTTGTTAGAAATAATTGATTCTTACTCTGCCCTCTGCATATGTAGCTATGTAGAAGTTCCCAATAGATGGTAAATGTTAATAACAGATATGTATGTTTTGAAGTAGTTTTATAAGGTTATTAGAGTGTAGTCTTTTTTTAATTTATTTTAAGTTCTGGGATACATATGTAGAATGTGCAGGTTTGTTACATAGGTATATGTGTGCCATGGTGGTTTGCTGCACCTGTTGACCCATCCTTTAAGTTCCCTTCCCTCGCCCCCCGACCCCCAACAGGCCCTGGTGTGTGCTGTTCCCCTCTCTGTGTCCATGTGTTCTCATTGTTCAACTCCCACTTATGAGTGAGATCATGCGGTGTTTGTTTTTCTGTTCCTGTGTTAGTTTGCTGAAGATGATGGCCTCCAGCTTCATCCATGTCCCTGCGAAGTACATGATCTCATGCCCTTTTTCATGGCTGTTTAGTATTCCATGGTGTATATGTACCACATTTTCTTTACCCAGTCTATCATTGATGGGCATTTGGGTTGGTTCCGTGACTTTGCTATTGTAAATGCTGCTGCAAAAACATACATGTGCATGTGTCTTTATAGTAGAATGATTTATAATCCTTTGGATATATAACCGGTAATGGGATTGCTGGGTCAAATGGTATTTCTTGTTCTAGATCCTTAAGGAATCATCATACTGTTTTCCACAATGGTTAAACTAATTTACACTCCCACCTAATTTACACTCCCACCAACAGTGTAAAAGCGTTCCTTTTCTCCACAGCCTCACCAGAATCTATTGTCTTTTGACTTTTTAATAATTGCCATTCTGACAGGCATGCGATGGTATCTCATCATGGTTTTAATTTGCATTTCTCTAATGATCAGTGATGTTAAGCTTTTTTTCATGTGTTTTTTTGGCTGTGTAAATGGCTTCTTTTTTTTATTTTTTATTTTTTTGAGACGGAGTCTTGCTCTGTCACCCAGGATGGAGTGCAGTGGCGCGATCTCGGCTCACTGCAAGCTCCACTTCCCAGGTTCACGCTATTCTCCTGCCTTAGCCTCCCAAGTAGCTGGGACTACTGGCGTCCACCACCACGCCTGGCTAATTTTTTGTATTTTTAGGAGAGATGGGGTTTCATCGTGTTAGACAGGATGGTCTCGATCTCCTGACCTCATGATCCGCCCACCTTGGCCTCCCAAAGTGCTGGGATTACAGGCGTGAGCCACCACGGCCAGCCAAATGTCTTCTTTTGAGAAGTGTCTGTTCATATCCTTTGCCCACTTTTTGATGAGGTTGTTTGTTTTTTTTCTTGTAAGTTTCTTTAAGTTCTTTGTAAATTTTGAATACTAGGCCTTTGTCAGATGGGTAGATTGCAAACATTTTCTCCCATTCTGTAGGTTGCCTTTTCACTCTGACTATAGTTTCTTTTGCTGTGCAAAAACTCTTTTGTTTAATTAGATCCCATTTGTCAATTTTGGCTTTTGTTGCAACTGCTTTTGGCGTTTTCATCATGAAGTCTTTGCCCATGCCTATGTCCTGAATGGAATTGCCTAGGTTTTCTTCTAGGGTTTTTATGACTTTGGGTTTTCCATTCAAGTCTTTAATCCATCTTGAGTTAACTTTTGTAGAAGGTGTAAGGAAGAGGTCCAGTTTCAGTTTTCTGCATATGGCTAGCCAGTTTTCCCAGCACCATTTATTGAACAGGAGATCCTTTCCCCATTGCTTGTTTTTGCCTGGTTTGTTGAAGATCAGATGGTTGTAAATATGTGGTGTTATTTCTGAGGTCTCTGTTCTGTTCCATTGGTCTATACGTCTGTTGGTACCAGTACCATGCTGTTTTTGTTACTGTGGTCTTATATTACAGTTCGATGTCAGGTAGCGTGATACCTCCAGCTTCGTTCTTTTTGCTTAGGATTGTCTTGGCTATACGGGGTCTCCTTTGATTCCACATGAAATTTAAAGTCGTTTTTTTCTAATGCTGTGAAGAATGTCAATGGTAGTTTGATGGGAATAGCATTGAATCTATAAATTACTTTGGGCAGTATGGTCATTTTCATGATATTGATTCTTCCTACCCATGAGGATGAAATGTTTTCCCATTTGTTTGTCCTCTCTTATTTCCTTGAGCAGTGGTTTGTAGTTCTCCTTGAAGAGGTCCTTCACATGCCTTGTTAGCTGTATTCCTAGGTATTTCATTCTCTTTGTAGCGATTGTGAATGGGAGTTCATTCATGATTTGGCTCTCTGCTTGTCTATTGTTCATGTAAAGGAATGCTTGTGATTTTTGCACATTAATTTTATATCCTGAGACTTTGCTGAAGTTGCTTATCAGCTTAAAGAGTTTTTGGGCTGAGATGAGTTTGGGGTCTCTAAATATAAAACCATGTCACCTGCAAACACAGACAATTTGACTTCCTCTCTTCCTATTTGAATACTCTTTCTTTCTTTCTCTTTTCTGATTGCCCTAGCCAGAACTTCCAATACTATGTTGAATAGGAGTGGTGAGAGAGGGCATCCTTGTCTTGTACGAGTTTTCAAAGGGAATGCTTCCAGCTTTTGCCCATTCAATATGATATTGGCTGCGGGTTTGTGCTCTTATTATTTTGAGATATGTTCCATCAATACCTAGTTTATTGAGTGTTTTCAATATGAAGGGATATTGAATTTTATCAAAGGCCTTCTCTGCATCTATTGAGATAATCATGTAGTTTTTGTCATTGGTTCTGTTTATGTGATGGATTACATTTACTGATTTGTGTATGTTGAACCAGCCTTGCATCCTGGGGATGAAGCCAATTTAATCATGGTGGATAAGTTTTTTGATGTGCTACTGGATTCAGTTTGCCAGTATTTTATTGAGGATTTTCACGCTGATGTTCATCAGGGATATTGGCCTGAGGTTTTCTTTGTTTGTTGTGTTTCTGCCTGGTTTTGGTATCAGGATGATACTGGCTTCATAAAATGAGTTAGGAAGGAGTCCCTCCTTTTCAATTGTTTGGAATAGTTTCAGAAGGAATGGTACCAGCTCCTCTTTGTACCTGTGGTAGAATTTGGCTGTGGATCTGTCTGGTTGTGGGCTTTTGTTGTTGTTGGTAGGCTATTAATTACTGCCTCCATTTCAGAACTTGTTATTGGTGTATTCAGGGATTCAATTTCTTCCTGGTTTAGTCTTGGGAGGGTATACGTGTCCAGGAATTTATCCATTTTTTCTAGATTTTCTAGTTTATTTGCATAGAAGTGTTTATAGTATTTTCTGATGGTAGTTTGTATTTCTGTGGGGTCAGTGGTGATATCTCCTTTATCATTTTTTATTGTGTCTATTTGATTCTTCTCTCTTTTCTTCTTTATTAGTCTAGATAGTGGTCTATTTATTTTGTTAATTTTGTCAAAAAATCAGCTTCTGAATTCATTGATTTTTTTGGAGGTGTTTTTGTGTCTCTATTTTCTTCAGGTCTGCTCTGATCTTAGTTATTTCTTGTCTGCTGCTAGCTTTTGGATTAGTTTGCTCTTGCCTCTCTAGCTCTTTTAATTGTGATGTTAGGGTGTCAATTTGAGATCTTTCTAGCTTTCTAATGTGAGCATTTAGTGCTATAAATTTCCCTCTTAACACTGCTTTAGCTGTGTTCCAGAGATTCTAGTACATTCTCTTCGTTCTCATTGGTTTCAAATAACTTCTTGATTTCTGCCTTAATTTCATTATTTACCCAGTAGTCATTCAGGGGTAGGTTGTTCAATTTCCATGTCATTGTGTGGTTTTGAGTGAGTTTCTTAATCCTGTGTCCTAATTTGATTGCACTGTGGTCTGAGAGACTGTTTGTTTTGATTGCAGTTCTTTTGCATTTGCTGAGGAGTGGTTTTCTTTTTGAGACAGGAGTCTTGCTCGAGGAGTGTTTTACTTCCAATTATGTGGTTGATTTTAGAATAAGTGCCATGTGGCACTGAGAAGAATGTATATTCTGTTGATTTGGGGTGGAGAGTTCTGTAGATGTCTCTTAGGTCTGCTTGGTCCAGAACTGAGTTCAAGTTCTGGATATCCTTGTTAATTTTCTGTCTCATTCTAATATTGACAGTGGGGTGTTAATGTCTCCCTGTTATTATTGTGTGGGAGTCTAAGTCTTTTTGTAGGTCTCTAAGCACTTGTTTTATGAATCTGGGTGCTCCCGTATTGGGTGCATATATATTTAGAATAGTTGGCTCTTCTTGTTGAATTGTTCCCTTTACCATTATGTGATGCCCTTCTTTGTCTTTTCTGATCTTTGTTGGTTTAAAGTCTGTTTTGTCAGAGACTAGGATTGCAACCCCTGCTTTATTTTGCTTTCATTTACTTGGTATGCTTTCAATTCCCTTTTTTTTTGGCTTTCATTTGCTTTCATTTCCCTTTATTTTGAGCCTATGTGTGTCTTTGCATGTCAGATGGATCTCCTGAATACAGCACACCAATGGGTCTTGACTCTTATCCAATTTGCCAGTCTGTGTCTTTTAAATGGGGCATTTAGCTCATTTACATTTAAGGTTAGTATTGTTATATGTGAATTTGATCCAGTCATCATGATGCTAGCTGGTTATTTTGCATACTAGTTGATGCAGTTTCTTCATAGTGTCATTGGTCTTTATTTTTTGGTGTGTTTTTGCAGTGGCTGGTACTGGTTTTTCCTTTCCATATTTAGTGCTTCTTTCAGGAGCTCTCACAAGGCAGGCCTGGTGGTAATGAAATCCCTCAGCATTTGCTTTTCTAGAAAGGATTTTATTTCTCCTTTGCTTATGAAGCTTAGTTTGGCTGGATATGAAATTATGGATTGAAAATTATTTTCGGTAAGGATGTTGAATTTTGGCTCCCACTCTCTTCTGGCTTGTAGAGTCTCTGTTGAGAGGTTTGCTGTTAGTCTGATGGGCTTCTGTTTGTAGGTGATCTGTCCTTTCTCTCTGGCTGCCCTTAACATTTTTTACTTCATTTTGACATTGGATAATCTGATGATTATGTGTCTTGGAATCAGTCTTCTCATGGAGTATCATAGTGGTGTTCTCTGTATTTCCTGAATTTGCATGTTGGCTTGTCTTACTAGGTTGGGGAAGTTCTCCTGGATAATATCCTGAGGTGTATCAAGCTGGAAACAAGTATCCAGCTTGTTTCCATTCTCCCCATCTCCTTCAGGTACGCCAATCAATAGTAGGTTCAGTCTTTTTACAAAGTCCCATATTTCTTGAAGGTTTTGTTCATTCTTTTTCATTCTTTTTCTGTAATCTTGTCTGCATGCCTTGTTTCAGCAAGGTGGTCTTCAAACTCTGATATCCTTTCTTCCGCTTGGTTGATTTGGCTATTGATACTTGTGTATGTCTCACAAAGTTCTTGTGCTGTGTTTTTCAGCTCAATCAGGTAATTTATTTTCCTCTCTAAACTGGTTATTCTAGTTATCAGCTCTTCTAACCTTTTATCAAGGTTCTTAGCTTCTTTGTATTGGGTTAGATCATGCTTCTTTAGCTCAGCAGAGTTTTCCATTGCCCATCTCCTGAAGTCTACTTCTGTCAATTTGTCCATCTCATCCTCTGTCCGATTCTGTACCCTTGCTGGAGAGGTGTTGCAATCATTTAAAAGGGAAGAGGCACCCTGGCCTTTTGTTTTTTGCAGTGTTTTTTCATTGATTCTTTCTCATCTGCATGAGTTTGTCTAGTTTTGATCTTTGAGGATGCTGATCTTTGGATGGGGTTTTTGTGGGGACTTTTTGTTGCTGATGATGTTGTTGCTTTCTCTTTGTTTGTTTTTCTCTCAATGGTCAGATCCCTCTTCTATAGGGCTGCTGCTCTTTGCTGGGGGTTCACTTCAGACCTATTCATGTGGTTCGCTCCTGTGCCTAGAAATATCACTCAAGGAGGCTGGAGAACAGCAAAGATGGGTCTCTGCTCCTTCTTCTGGGACCTCTCACCTTGAGGGACACCAACCTGATGCCAGTAGGATCACTCCTGTAAGGGTTCTCTGACAACCCCTGTTGGAGGGTCTCACCCAGTTGGGTGGCACAGGGAACAGGACTGGTTTAACGAAGCATTTTGACTGTCCCTTGGTGGAGGGAGTGTGCTTCGCTTTGGGGAAACCCATTTGTCTGGGCTGTCCGGATTCCTCAGAACTACCAGGAGTAAAGGATAAATTTTCCTTTCCTCCTGGTAATGGAGGTGCGGCCACCCCTCTCATTAAGGGCTCAGGCCCAGGGAGATCTCGGTTCTGTCCCTGAGCCTCTGGCTGGAGTTGTTGCAGTTCCTGCAGGGAAGCCCTGCCCAGTGAGGAAGGATGTGTCCGGGTCAGGCCTGAAGAGGCGCTCTGGCCACAGTCTGCCACAGCTGGTGTGTTGGGCTGTGGGGAACACGTCTCGGGGACCAAGTCATGGAGCCTCCCTGACTCCAGCAGGGGAAAAGTGCGGCCTGGAGCTATAGACATGGCTTCCGCCCTTCCCCCGCTCAGGGAGCTTAGTGTGTTAGGCGGTTATGAGTCCCAGGGCTGGCTGCTGCCCCTATCCCAAGGAGCTCAAAGGGCTTAGGCTGCAGGCAGCTGCAGCTGTGGTGTTGGTCACCCCTCCCCCGCCAAGCTTGGCAGGCTTCAGCAGATTCCAGCTGAGGGGCTGTTGAGAATCTGTGCGGCTCCAAGTTTGGAAGCGTAGGCCCCGGTGGCATGGGTTTGCCAGTGGGATCTTCCCATCCGCAGGTTGCACAGTTCTGTGTAAAAAGCACGGTTTCCCCAGCTGGGTAGCACGCTCACTCACCGCCTCCCTTTGCTGGGAGTGGAAGCTCCCCTGCTCCCTGTGGCTCTTAGGTGGGCGCCACACCCGACTGCTCTTCCTTCCTCTTCATGGATCACCTCAGGCGCCTGGTCAGTTCTGATGAGAGAACCTAGATATACCTTGGTTGCCCATGAAGCATTCACATGCCAGTTAGGGTTCTTTTTCACGGGAGCCTTTGATTGCGGCTGTTTCTAGTCGGCCATCTTGGCTCCACCTAGAGCGTAGTCTTTAGAGTAACTTAGGTTTGGTTAATGCTTGTCCACTCTGCCTGATAAAATATATGTAATTAAATTATGTATACATTATATTGGTGCACTGTATGTCTTTTATTATAGCCCATAATACAGTCAGATTTGTAGTGTTTGCTATTTTTTCTTATAGGTCTTAATCTAATAGAAGAAAGGAATTACGTCTATTTTCTTAATTAATAAATAATTGATTTTTTGAGATGGGAGCTCACTATCTTGTCCAGGCTGGTCTTGAACTCCTGGGCTCAAGTGATTCTCCTGCCTCGGCCTCCCAATTAGCTGGGTCTACAGGTAGGAACGGCCATACCTGGCTACATCTAGTTATTGTTTCCATTAGGTTCAATATATTGCATTGTATCTAAAGCTGCTTGGTAGTTCTGTGAAACCCCTGAAATGATAAGGAAAATTTTATGTCTATATGTGTTAATATAATTTTCTGGAAAAGGAGTCCATCACTTTCTTTAATTTCTCAGGGAATTTCAAGAAGTCATACAAAGGAATAACCATTGGCCTAAAGATCTCACAGTGAGTCTGTTTATTAAGTAAAGATCTGTTTGTAAGGGACATCAGTTGTAGTACTTGTGCACTAATTTGTAGGTTTTAAGATTTGGATTTCTCTGTACTAGTTGTTCTTGAAATAGGGCTTACATACATAGCAATTCCCTGCAGTGGGATGTTTCAGCTTCTTCTTTTGCTGACTGTCTGCCTATGAGCCTTTTCAGTAGCTTCCACTTCTGCTGGGAGATGGAATGATACGAGGATGGGAGATAACACAAACCAGTCAGGGTAGCTGCCTTATTAGCAGCTCCAATAAGAGCTTTCAGGGAGGCAGAGTTGAAATTACTGATCCAAATGGAGCTTCGGGATTATCAATGGATATCAATTTTCCATAACCTTCTGGTCTCCCATGACTATCAATGACTTAAAGTTGGCTGTAAGCTTAAATGATTTCTTTTAACTAAATGAAAAGGATCAAGTTCATAAAGACTGTGAGCCTTGAGAGTTGTGCTAAGACTCCATCACCTGGGCTGGGGTTTTGGCTCGGGGAAGAATTTGATTGGCAGGAAGTAGCAGAATTTCATTTTTAATGCTCTAGTCCATTAATAGCGTGAAAGCACCACAGGCTATCTTTGGGAGAATGTCCCTAAAAAGCACAGTGCTTCTCAAAGGGGGCGGCATGCTGAAATCTCTACAGAAGGGTGGGAAGGAGAAGCATGAGTGTGTGTTTGGGATTTGAAAAACTTCCAAGGGACTGTCACGTGCTGCCCTCCTTGTCCCCACCTTCAGCTGAGGATGCACTGGTCTGTGAAGAATGAAATAGTATCTGTGGGACACATTGTGCTTCTTGGCAAATTATGTATTTACCATACTGTTGTCCCACTTGCTGGCATTCAGAAGCAAACTTGACTTAACGCAGGATATCCAATATGCATATCTAACGTTTCAGCGTCCCCCATTTATGTTTTTTATTCTACATACACCTGCTTTGACTTTGTCATATTCCTGGCACGTGGATTCAGATGGAGACAGTAAAACAGCAAAATTTAGTGTATTTATCTCAAATAATGTGTCTCCCTGGAAAGCAGGCGTCATTTCTTTGGGAAGACTCCTCCATTTTCTTCATTTTTGTTGATGGCTGAGTAACAAAACCCAGCCACCTCTTCTTCCCTTACACTGTGGAGCAGCAAGAGAAAAACATTTCTGGGAAGTTTTCCAAAAGGTGCCAGCATCTTAATGACCAAAGGCAGGGATGTCGATGTCATTCAGCTGGGCATGTGCCTGGAACATTTGCCCCATTGGAAAAGGAGAAGGTTTGCCTCACAATAGAACTCTGTGTTTCCTGTTAACTTTCTGGAAAAACAGAAAATAATGGCAACATGGGCTTTTTGAGTGCAATGCCACCGTGCTATCCGTTTTGTGGCATTTGGTATTATTTAGCACTTTGGGTGCTCTCTCTGTTGCTAGAGTAAGCAGGCACAGAAAAATAGAACAATCAAGGAATGTGCACACGCACACACACATGCACACAGATGTCTTACAACAGCGCCCTTGGGTCTCATGAGCAGCACAAAGCCCAGAGAAGTTGAACACCTGGCCCAATGTCACACAGCTGTGGCAGCGATGGTCACACGTGTTTCTAAATGTGCTCCTTCAGTCCTACGCTTCAGCCCTGGGTGTTGCTGCTTTTGGCTCTCTTTACTTTTAATTTTGTTCTGTTCCTAAAAAAGAACCCAAGAAAAAGAATGCTTACGCTACAAGGAAGAGAATAACAGAATTCTGTTTTTTCATTTTGCTCACAGACCTCCAAACCCAGAAGAGAATTCTGAGTGAGTAACAGGGTCAGAGCTAAGCCCCAGGCCACGTGCACATGACCCCCACCTCCAGCCGAAAGTCATGGTCACATGTCACGCCTCCACGCGGCTGAAGGGCCAAGCATGTACTCAGAGCCCTGCCACGGGCAGTGCCAGGATGGGAGGAGACGCACACTGAGGCCAACTGCTCTGGCCACAGGCCAGGAGGGGCGCATCTGACCTGAGGCACCTTCCTCCTCGGAGCCTTCTGCCTCTGCCTAATTACAGCTGGCTTCTCTGAAGTCAATCTGGTCAAGGTCAACTGGCCGCTGTGGGAAGCCAAGCTCAGGAAGGTAAATTTAGAGAGCTGAAGGGACACCCTCACTGCCTGCTCCAGCTATGACTCAGCGGAAATTCTGAAATGAAGAGCCAAATGCTTGTGGAAGACAGCGGCATAGAGGCGTGTGGATTGGCAGTGAATGAGTAAACGTCAGGACTGGCTGAATGAATGAATGAATGAATGAATGAATGAATGAATGAATGCACGAGCCCTTTGCCTCCGCTGAGCGGCTCTGGGGAAAGTAACTGGGGTTAAGGACTCTCTGCAATGGGTTAGTTGGAGGATGCTGACAGGCCGTGCGGAGTCCTTGGAGGAGCCTGGAGGTGACATTTGCTCCCTCCACGTGACACCCATGCAGTTGGGCAAAACGTCTGACTTTGAACGAGGAGGAAATCCTAAGTGGATGGACTTGGAGAGGGCCCTCAGCTCCCAGTCACCATAGGACATACAGAAACAGGGTCGGCGGGGTGGTCGGCGGCAGTTGGCAGGCATCTCTGGCTGGAGTCAGAGCAGCTACAAATAGGCGGTGACCTTCTGTAGCCATCCTGCTCCCACAGAAGGACATGCACTCTGGGAAGAGGCTGCTGGGTGTGTACTGGTGCTGAGGCCAGGCGGAAGGAACTCAGTCTTCCCATTGCAAGGAGCTCAGCTCCTTTGGCTGGCAGAGGGAGGGGGGACACCTGTCTCCATCTGGGGTGGAGATCCTGGTCTTAACATTCTGACAAAATGAGAGCCTGGAACACACTCAGTGGAGAATCCTAAAGAAGGAGATGTCAGACATAACCCCAGGCAGGGCTCCCGCAAAAGTAGGGCGGGACACTGCCTACTGCGACGGCCATGAAGACTATTCCCTTGTGACCAGTTGGACCCAGTTTTTCTGATGTAGATTAGAGGTGGCAGGGTCAGGAGGCTGAGGTAGGAGAATGATGTGAACCCGGGAGGCAGAGCTTGCAGTGAGCCGAGATCACGCCACTGCACTCCAGCCTGGGCAACAGAGCGAGACTCCGTCTCAAAAAAAAAAAAAAAAAAAAGGTGACAGGAAAAAGACAGAGAGGGGTGCCAGGAAACATCTTTGCCTTCTACTAATTCCAGATTCATTTACTATTTCTTTTAATATTCATCTTTAATATTCATCTTTTAAAGGGGTAAATGTCCCTTTCAGAAAGTTATGCCAAAGTCTAAATTACTCGAGAGGCTGCTTTGCTTTCCTTCAACACTCTGAGATGACACATTGCACTCTGCAAACGTTTATTGAGAATTGCTTACGTACAAGGCACTGTGCCAGATCATAAGACCAAACAAAGATTAATACAAGATTCATAACATGGTCATTGCAAGAGCATGGGCTTTGGAGTCAGACTCAAGTTTAAATGTTAATCCTAGCCCTCTGCCTTTGCTTGGTGAAGCTCATCTGTAAAATGGGTATATCAACACCTGCCTAATGAAGTCAGCAATGAGGATTAAATGGAATTCTTACGCAAAACACCTGGCACCACACCTTCTATGCACCAGGCAATTTGTAAATGAAGATTCCCTCCCCTTGAGGAGAGTGGCAAAGTTGTTCAGTGGGAGAGGGGGTCTTGGAAACCACTACTGAATCCCAAACCAGGATCGGGATTTATTCAGCAACATGCAAGTAACATGCTAGAGGACTGTAATGGGAGGAGCCCCAGGGGCATCAGAAAAGGGGCATTTACAGCGCCTTGAAGGGAAAGAGGGGTTTAATCATTAGAGGGTGGAGTGGGTGGCACCCCAGGCTAAAGGGCTAGCACAGACCCAGGCACAGAAGTGTCAGGTTGTGTAGCCTGCTCTGATGATGGGGACTGCCGTGATGTGGCTGGGAATGGAGTGTGCCAAGGAGGCCGTAGGGATCAGCCGGGCTGGAGCCTTGGGTGACCATCGTATGATCTCCTTGAGTGTGTCTCATGGCCCTTCAAGGCTCTCCCAGTAGCAGAGGCTGTGTGTGGGCCTCATTGGCTTCCTCTAGGCTGCTCCCCAAAGCTCTGTATCTAGAAGAAATTCTCCAGAGCTCCAGGAGCTGTGACTAGCTCCTTTCCTGGCATGTTTGCTGCAGCTATAGAGGGTTTTAACTAGGCTCTCTGTTCATAGATCGGCGGAATCCCAAGACATGTTAGAAGAAGCATATTGTGCCAAGCCATTGGTTGGAAGTCATCTTGTTCCTTTGGGCATTAATTAGACCCTATTTATGCACAATGTCCAGTTTTGAACATGATCAAACCCTAAAGATATCAAAGAGGAACAGGAAGGGCACAAGGAAGACCACAGGGATAGGGGATCATGCTGTCCCAGACAGGCTGAGAACATAGGTTGTCTGGGCAGGAGGAGGCTAGGAGCAGTGTTGGGATTCTCTCTACATAGAGAATTTTCACAGGGACAAAAATCATTTTCCTTCCTGTCTTGGAGACTAGAGAGAAATGTGGGCCAAGCAGCATCAACTGGGGTCACACACAGTGGTCTCTTCTTTCCCCCATCTGCCTTGAGCATCATGACAGATGAGATGAGGAGAAGAAGGTTTGTGCAAACCCATGATACTGTCCCCAAGTCCACTTATGAGACCAGGATGGAGCACACAGGCTGGATAGGGACAGCCTTGCATTGGCTCTAGTGAATTCTTTAAAGACTAAGGCATTTGCAAGCTTCAAATGAGTTCTGTCTTCAGCTCTTTGAGCAGCACATTCCTTGGTGTATCTCACCACGGATTGCAAAGCACAGGGTGCTGGGGCTGGGAAGACTGGGCGGCTATCCCTAACCCTGAGTGTGCCCCCATGGCACAGGTCCCTCGAGGAAGGGCAAGACAGGGTAATGTCTCAAACTGGCCTCTGTGCAACCAGAGACAGCACCAGGGCACTCACCTGGTGCCGGGAAGCTGGAGAAGAGAGGATCACAGGAAGGGAGGTGAGAAGGTGAAATTCAGGTTGAAGAAAAGTCAACTGTTGCCTCATTCTCTTGCAGACTCTGGCTCTCAATGTGTTCCTGTGAGGTAAAGGATGGTGAAGGTGGCACAGGCCAGGGACAAACTCAGTGCTTGCCAGTGTCTTGTGCATAAGTGTTGGATAAATCTGTGTTGGATAAATGTATTGCCTGGGAGTCAGTTGGAGGTTGATTTTCGCCAATTCCCTTCCTTTCCTTCTTCTTTCCTATGAAGGGGGAAGAGGCTAGCATGCTAGTCCTTAAATAGGAGAGTCCCCTGTCCTAACTTTAATTATTGTGAAACTGGCTTCCAGGGAGCAATATTCAGAAACATAGGGCAGCATTAACTGACCCGGGAGGACTTGCAGGTAGGCACCAAACAGAGGGTGAGCAGGAGGGAGCGGCTCCTCTTGCTAGTGGATGGAAAGCTCAGCTGGATGGATTTATTAAAGAAGACCTGGACCCACCCTGAGAAATCAGATGCTGATACAGACTGGGAGAGGGGACAGGGCTGTGGTCCTGAAGAGCCCTGCAGAATCAAAACTGATAAGCAAACAAAGCGTGAGGCTGAGCCGCACTGTGCAGTTCTCGAGTGTTCCATCCTCATGACAGCAGGGGAGACTGAGTATTGTTAGTCCTATTTTCCATGTGAAGAAACTGAGATGCAGAGGCTCAGGACTGGCAGACTATGACTTCAGTGCTCCTTCTTTCTCCGCCACAGGCCACTCTGGAGAAAACTAGTACTGGTGCTGGGACTAACGTTCCCCAAAGCAAGATGTCTGGATTACCCACCTCACTATCACCTGGGAACTTGTTAAAAATATAGATTCTAGGCCCCTAGAGCAATCTTGCTGAGTCAGAATGTCAGAAGCTAAGGCTAGGGGAGAATTCCTCCTAGATGTTTCTCTTGCTGAAATTGGGATGAGGGCAAAATGCTTCCCCGGACGCATGTGGCATGTGTTCTACCTTCAACAGCTGTTAAGAATCATTTCCATTTTGTTTAAAGGGGCTTTAAAGGAGGGATAACAAGTTGAGAAATTTGATTCTTGAGCAGAAAAAGATCCAGGAACAGAAAATCATTCAAACAGTGACCAATCTAATCCAAGTTTATTAGTGTATATGTTCTGTGGCCCCTTTTTAAACAGATGTGTTGTTTTCCCATGTATCTGGCATTCATCCCCTCTGTTGATGCTTGGTGCAAACAGGAAAGCTAATGGACCAGTGACTCAAACCAGATTTTCTGGAACCTCAATCTCCCTTCTTGGCTTGATTTCACTGAACAATTAATTACCAGGGATTTCTAATCTTGCTCGTAGAGTCTCTGTATCAGTTGAGATGCCTTGAGAAAACTCTGTCTCAAATAGGTTTATCTAATAAGGAAATGGGTTCTCTCCCATCACAAGAGGCTTGGGTGGGTCTCTGGATTTGGTTAATTCAGTGGTTCGACTATATCAGAATGGACCAGGTTCTTCCTTTCCAGCCACCCCTGTGAGGGCTTTATACCAGGCTGGTGGTAAGTTGGGCTGCAGCAACCCAGGCTTCGTGGAGCCCCAAACAAGCTGTGTCTGAGACAGTAAACTTTCCCAGAAGCCCCCAGCAGCCCTTCTCTCAGGCGTCAGGCTGGAGTTTGCTCATCATGGACCCATGCCTAGACCAGCCACTGGGAGACGAGAGGGGAAAGCCACCATTGGCTTAGACCTCTCAGGATCAGCCCTCAGAGCTGGAGTCTTCCCTGACACACAGGCAGAGAGAAGGATAGATAGCGTCACAAAATCAGGATTCTGCTCCAAAGGAGGAGGATGGAGGAGTGTCAGCCACAGGTTCTTTCCCAGAAAAGAACTGCTTTGGAGAAGTCGCTTACGTACAGCGATTTCCAAGACTGCCTATTATCCTAAGTAAGAGGACAGGTTTTACGGCACCCACTGATCCAAGTGAGGGCTGAAATTAAGCCTCCTCTGCTCTCTGCTCCTCCTGCCTACTTCACATGCTGAAAGCAAACACAAGGCAGTGGTTAGAGAGGAGGATGGAACATCCAAGGGAAAGGTACAGAAGTCTATTTTTTGTATGTGTCCTGTCAATTCTGTCCAGAGGATATCCTTATCTTATGTTGTCCTTCAAATTGAAGCTTTGACACCTCTAAAAATATAAGGCAGTCTCCATGGAGGCTAGAGCTTTCTCTGGCAGAACCAAGGAGAGGGCCTCAAACATATACTCAACAAATATTTGTTGGGTAAATAAATGCATGGATGAACGGAAGGATGGGATGTTTGATGAGCACGATTACATGACAAACTTTAGACAAACTTCTTGCAAACAATGCTGAGTGCTCTAAAGAATGCTGCTGGTGAGGTCAGTAGCAGGGCTGGAACTGTGACCTTGTGGAGCCATCTGTGGTCTCGTCCAACCCCTTAGGTTGCTCTAGACATGATCTGTGGGGACAGCTGCTGAGGTCAGCCCTGGCTTTGGTTCCTATATCATGAGGGTGAGGAAGACAACAGCTGGCAAGGGCTTTGTCTCAGTAGGTACCCCCAGACCTGTGAACTTCATCCAGCTGAACTTCCCTCCAGGGGCCTGTAGAGGCACAGAGGGAGGGAGAAGCTGAGATTTTAAGTCTACTTGCTTGATTTCACACTCTGGCAGAGTTGATCCAATCATCGAGCTTGGTGAGCTCTGATGGACTGCCATATTTTTTCCTATTAGCACTAGAGTATGGAGGGAAACTCCTTTATTTCAGTTTATTTTTTTTTCAGTTAGAAAATATTTACTTTTGGTGGCAGATGTTGCATATATAAGAAACTAAGTTGAACCTAAAATAATACTGATTTGAGAACTCAATGGAAGTAAATATGGCCGCATCTCATGACCCTGGAGGCCAGAAGTCGAATCAAGGCATCAGCAAAGTTGGTTCATTCTTTAAAAAAAAATTTTTTTTTTAATTTTGATAAAATACATGTAACATGCAATTGACCCTTTTAACAGTTTTAAGCATATAGTTCTATAGTGTTAAGAACATTCACATTGTTGTGCACCAATTTTGGATTTTTAATGGAGGTATATACTACTGTAGAAAAGGACACAAATACTGAACACACAGCTCAATGAATTTTCACGAAGCAAACATTCCTGTGTAATCCATCCCAGATTAGAAAATAGAATATTATCAGTACCCCAGGAACCCAGCATGTGCCCCTCCAAGTCACCCCCAACCCATCCCCCAAAATGTCACTATGATCCTTATTTCTAGCACCATGGGAGTAAGTCTTATGGTTTTTGAACTTTATATAAATGGAATTATGTAATGTGGATTATTCTGTGCCTGGTCTCTCTTGTCCAGTGTCATGTCTGAGGGATCCCTCCGTGTCATAGTAACAGTAGTTTCTTCCTTTCCATCACAGTGTAGTATTCCATTACATGAATATCACACAGTTTGTTTATCCATTCTGTTATTGATGAATGCATGCAGTTTGTTTTCATTTTGGGGCGATAATGAAAACAGTATTTATATTTATATTGTTTATATAATAGTGAATAGAATTATATTTATTATTTGCTCAATGAATGCTTCTCTGAGCATTCTTGGAGATACATTCTTTTGGTGCACGTTCGTAATGTAAATCCAGGAGTTGACATGCTGAATCACAGGATATTCTTGTATTCAAGTTTAGTAGCTACTGTCAGAAGAGTTTCCAAAGCAATTGCTCCGGTGTCCATTCTCACCAGCAGGGTATTAGTGGCCCAATGACTTTACATCTTTACCAACAGTTTTTCTCACATTAGCCATTCTGGTGTGTGTTTGGTGGACTCTCATTGGAGTTCTTTTTTTTCTCGTTGGAGTTTTAATTTGCATTTCCCTGCCATACATTTTTTTCGTATGTTTATCGGTCATGTTGACATCTTCTCTGATGATGCATCTGCTCAAGTCTTTTACCACTTTTTTAAAAATTAGCTTATCTGTCTTTTTTAATTGATTTGCAGGAGCTCCTTATATATTCTGGGCATTCTTTATATATTCAACAGGATATATAAGGAATATATATATATACATTCAACAGGAGTTCTTTATATATTCAACAGAACTTTTATTGGCTATATGTATCACAAATATCTTCTCCCATTCTGTGGCTTGCTTTTTCAATCTCTCCCCTAGTGGTGCCTTTTGTTCATCAGAAGTTCTTAATTTTAACATAGTTCAAATTATCACTTTCCTTTACGGTCACTGTTCTTTTTGTGTCCTGCTAGAGAAATATTTGTCTGCCCCAAGAGCTATGAAGATATTTTCCTGTTATTCAATAGAAGCTTTATTCTTTTGCCTTTCACATTTAAATCTACAATCCACTTGAAATTTTGCCTTGCTTTTTACAAACACATTCATTGTAATGCTTCAAGCTAAATAACTCAGATGTGCCAGAGAATCCTGGTCCCCAGGGAAAAACTTCAATGTTTATTATTTTTGTCCCTATGAGAAAATACTCTTTTTACCCCAATCTGTAAAAGATGATGGCAAGATAAGCTAAGCTTCATTTTATTGAGAACTACAAGTGTGAGACAACTGTTAGTGTATGTAAGGTTTCTGGAGCTTCCTAGAACTTTATCTTTATGGGTGGGTTCTGACTCTCTATTTTGCACTCTTGTTGGTGTTTATTTCTCTAAAAGAAGACTGAACATAAGTATTTCCCTTTTGCTTGACACATGATGCGTGGATCTATAAACTTCTCTCTTGCTGGACTAAATTTAAAGAGCTATGGGCCACCTACCTGACATTCATCTTTTGTAACTCACCTTTACCTGTCTGGAGGCAATGAATGGTCTGTGGTCAGACAGCCTTCTGGCTGCATTGCCTTTGATTGGGGGCATTTTCCTTCTGTTTGGATTATTTACACTCTAGGTCATAAAACTGTCTTCTTCACCAGATGGGAACCTCCTCAATATATCTCAGTAGTTGAAGTGGCTTGTGAAATCCTGTGAAGTGGAGAGCTGTTCGAAATGTTTTTCATGCTTCCTTCTTTCTCCTTCAGTACCACCCGATGCGCCTCCTGCTGTCTTCCAGCTCCACCCTCTCTGTCAGCTTGATGGATTTGTCCATTTATAGTGTCTATTGAAAGTCACTTCTCCTTTGGCATGTACTGCCACATTTTCCTCTGTCTGCCTCTTTTGACTTTTTATGCCCATTCTGTATTTTGTCAGTGGCTTTACTGAGCTGCCATTTTGTATTGAAAGTGATCGTGGTCTTTCTAAAAAAGCAGATTTAGCTTTTTGCAAACACTTATCGTTTTAGAGTTTTAGGGCCCTTGTTGTTAGTTTGATCTAATGACAACCTTCTCCCAAAAATAAGGGCAAAAATTTTACAAAGGCTGCTCCTAAAAAAGTAACTTTAATTTGATCTTGAGAGAAGAACAACAAGTTTGGAATCTCATTACTAGGGTGAGAAGGAGCAGAGTTGATTCTAGTCCCAGCTCTGCCATCAACTAACTATATGGCCTTGACCTTACTTTTTTAGGTCTCAGTTTCCTGGTCAAATGAAGGAATTGGCTCTCTAGTCCACTTTCAGCTCTACCCTTATGGAATTCTTTAACAAATGAATGAAGTCAAAATTAAAAAGTCAGGACTATGAGTCAGTCATATAGATTTAGCTTACCTTTCTTAAGATTTTGTTTTAAAATTTTGTATACAGAGACATTCTTATAACAGAAGTCAATCTTACTAAGTTTCATCACAAGCATACACAGAAAATGTAACATAATGCAAAGTCCAAGTAATGGCTTACCTAACTTAGCAATATTCAACATAGCAATCAAAGCCAAGTACAAAAAAAGACATTGGACAGTTTTTTTGGCATTAAACTTCAAATTTGATCTGTTAATTTATTTTGTGTAGAATCATTTAAATGTTGATGCACATTTAAATTTTTAAAATATTTCACCAGGTTTGTTGAAATTAGATGTGTAGTATACACTGCTATTTCTTTCTTTTAATAGATAGTTTAAACATATTTATTTTTAAAAAGCGTCTGGTGACATAGATTTCCAGGGAGTGGTTGCTATGTCAACACACATTCACTAGGCATCATCTATGTGCCAGGCATTGTGGAGATGACAAAGACTTTTATTCCAACATATGATTATTGTCCTTAGGAAGCCTACAGTCTACTTGGACAAATAAGACTTAAGGAAATAAAAATGTAAATAATGATTAAAAATCATGGCTCCCAAGTATTTTTTTAATATATTCGTTTTTGCATTTATGACAATTATATCTCTTTTTTAAATTTTACTTTAAGTTCTGGGATACATGTGCAGAATGTGCAGGTTTGTTACATAGGTATACATGTGCCATGGTGGTTTGCTGCACCTATCAACCCATCATCTAAGTTTTAAGCCCCACATGCATTAGTATTTGTCCTAATGCTCTCCCTCCCCTTAGCCGCCACCCCCTGCCAGGCCTGGTATGTGATGTTCTCCTCCCTGTGTCCATGTGTTCTCATTGTTCAACTCCCACTTATGAGTGAGAACATGCAGTGTTTGGTTTTCTGTTCCTGTGATAGTTTGCTAAGAATGATGGCTTCCAACTTCATCCATGTGCCTGCAGAGTGGGAGAAAAAAATTCTAATCTACCCATCTGACAAAGGTCTAATATCCAGAATCTATAAGGAACTTAAACAAATTTACCAGGTTTGTTTATTTGTTTGTTTTTGTTTTTGAGATGGAGTTTTGTTCTTGTTCCCTGGGCTGGAGTGCAGTGGCGTGATCTTGGTTCACTACAACCCCCGCCTCTGAGGTTCAAGCAATTCTCCTGCCTCAGCCTCCTGAGTAGCTGAGATTACAGGCATGCACCACCACATCCAGCTAATTTTTCGTATTTTTAGTAGAGATGGGGTTGCATCCTGTTGGCCAGGCTGGTCTCAAACTCCTGACCTCAGGTGATCCACCCGCCTCGGCCTCCCAAACTGCAGGGATTACAGGCACGTGCCACTACTTCCAGCTAATTTTTTGTATTTTTAGTAGAGATGGGGTTTCATGATGTTGGCCAAGCTGGTCTTGAACTCCTGACCTCAGGTAATCCACCTGCCTGGACCTCCCAAAGTGCAGGGATTACAGGTGTGAACCACCATGCCCTGCCAGTTTTTTTTTGTTTTGTTTTGTTTTGTTTTGTTTTTTTGAGACGGAGTCTCGCTCTGTCACCCGGGCTGGAGTGCAGTGGCCGGATCTCAGCTCACTGCAAGCTCCGCCTCCCGGGTTCACGCCATTCTCCTGCCTCAGCCTCCCGAGTAGCTGGGACTACAGGCGCCCGCCACCTCGCCCGGCTAGCTTTTTGTATTTTTTAGTAGAGACGGGGTTTCACCGTGTTAGCCAGGATGGTCTCGATCTCCTGACCTTGTGATCCACCCGTCTCAGCCTCCCAAAGTGCTGGGATTACAGGCTTGAGCCACCGCGCCGGGCTGCCCTGCCAGTTTTTTTAAAAGAATCTGATAAATTGATTCTACAGTTCATTGGGAAGATAAATGAACAAGAACTGCCAGGAAAATATTGAAAAAAAAGAAAAAGCATTGGTTAGGGAGATAGTGTGCTTATACTACCAGTTATTCAAATATTACAATGATAAAAGTCTGTAACAATGTAGGATCAGACAAGATAACAGAAGCAGATCCAAGTATTTTTGGGTGTGTGTCTGAGTGTGTGGTCAGTGGGACAAGATAATATGAGGTAACTGATAAACTCTTGTGAAATAATAACAATAGATGCTTCACAGTATATATTAAAATACATCCGAGATGCACTAAAAGTTCAATGTAAAAATGAACAGAAGAAAATATAGGGTGAATCTCTATGTACGTTTGGTGTGGGAAAGGCAGTTTAACACAGTTAAAGAAAGTTTGTTCGATTTAACAAAAGAAAGATTAAAATACATTTATTTATCAAAAAGCCTAGACATTAAGAGAGATGGGAGGAATAGGCACTAGTGTTCTACAGCACTGTAGGATGACTACAGTTAACAATAATACATCATATCGTTTCAAGAGCTAGAGGGAGGTATGGAATATTCCCAAGACAACGGTTGAGATGATTAAACATTGGTTGAGATGATGGATATCCTAACTACCCTGATCTGATCATTATGCACTATAGATAGCAAGACATCACTATATACCCTATGAATATGTATAATTATTATATGTCAATTAAAAAATAAAACTTTAAAAAGATAGAAAAAGCACTAACCATAAAAATAAATGGATGTGCAAAGAAATTGAATATTTTTTAAAAGCTTATACAATTTTAATCTGTAATGATAGAAAAACGTACAACGATAGTGGCCTGGAGCCAGGGGTGGGGTAGAAATTGACCTGGAAAAGGCTTGCAAAAATTTGGTAAAATGAGCCAAACACAAACAGGAGAACAAAAGGATGGTAACCATGTGGAAACAAATTCAACGCTACTATTAATTGCCGAGTGCAAAATTCAGACATGCAGGTATCATTCTAACTTATCACACTGGCAAGGAGGAAAGAGAACAATCAACGTTTTGTGTCAGTATAAGGGGAATATACACTCTCTGTAAATGACGTTTTGATGCAGCTTAATAAACAAATCAAAACATGTTCAGATTTTGAAAATTATTAAGTAAATGCACATAGATATCCTCACTGATTCTGGAGCCTGTTATCTCCATCCCAAACTCTCTTCTCATCTAGGACTCTATCGCATTCCTGTCCTCCTCTTCTCCTTGAGCCTCCCCTGTCCTTCCTTCATCCCTGAACCTCATCCCATTCTTAAACCTCACTCCATCTCCCATTCCCTATTGTAACTTCTACTCTTAAACTTGTATAAACTTGTATATTCATGATTATTCACTGCAGTATGTATTAGCTTTTGCTGTTAACCAACCACCCCAAATCTTAGAGCAGCCATGTAACTAGTTCACAGTTCTGTGGGTCAGCTGTGTGGTTCTCCTTATCTGAGCAGCTTGTCCAATCCCTGCTGGGCGTCTGGGAGAGGATGGCGAATTGGGGGGTGCTGGATGATGGAGGCTAACCTCCTCATAGGCGTGGTGGTTGGCAACCTGTTGGCAGGGCTGAAGGGGCAGCAGGCAAGCCTGGACTTCCTCATACGATGGCAATTGTGGGGTCCCAAGAGCAGCAAGAGAGCCAGTCCCGGTGTGCAGCTTGTGCCAAGTCTCTGCTGGGTACGCTCGTGGACACAGGCAGTGTTGGCCAAAGTACGTCGCACAGCCGATGCAGATGTGAGGAGTGGAGAAATAGGCTTCACCTCTTGATAATGGGGATGCTATGTGGGCAAGTTGTGTAATCTGCCACACAGCATTATTTATGATAACGAATGTTGGAAACCATCTAAATGTACACAACAAGAATGGTCAAGTAAAACAGTTCAACCACACACTGCAAAATGCATAATATTCTAGAAAAACATTTTGGTCCATGTAGATGCTGTGTGAAAATACAAAACAAAATGTGCTGCCTAAAACCACTTCAGTGGGGGGACATTTAAAAAAATGACTAGAAGGACACAACCTAACATTGTCTACCAGTCTTATGTCTGATGAGCAGGATTATGAGAGGTATGTTACTTTATACTCTCCAGTTTTCTCTTTTTCTGATAGAGCACATGAGGCTGTATTACGTGTAATTAATGTACAGGTCAATCTGCTCTTACGGCCTGGATATCCCCCTTGTTACCTATTTGAGTGCAGGTGAGTTACCAAAACTCTTCAGGCCTCAGCTTCTTTATCTATAAAATGAGGTAAGTTATGATGATGCCACCTTGTAAAATTGTGATGAGGATTAATTGAGATATTTCATGTGAAGGGCTTCACATATTACTGGGCACATAATAATTGATCAGTGAATGTTAGATAAGAAGTCATTATTTTTGCAATTAAAGTAATCAATATCATTTAGTATGAAAGACATAAATTTATAATAGGATTTGGATTTATTTAGCATGCACTGCTTAAGGAAATACATGAAAAAAAGTAGTCAATAACTTTTAGTAATGCTTTCTATTGGATTTGTATTATTAATACCAATATGAAAAATAGTAATGTATATAATATGTTGGAAGTATTTACTAAATCCACAGATGATTTGTGCTGTGCAAAGGGATTTGAAGCCCAGCCAAAGATTTTTGTCTCACCAGTTGGGAGCCAATTATTTGAGGCAACAAAAGAAAAGATACAATGAAGCAGAGCCTGATCAATTGTCGATTTGACTGTGTAGGCAGTCAGTGGATAACGCCGGTAGTCTATTTCTTAAACTGTGTTAAAGACTTTTTCTCCATTACAATGACACCATAATTGTTTATGACCCTTTAAATATGACCACCCACAGTTTGGTCTTCTATATTTCCTTTTTTGTTTCAGATGCACTGTCTTAGGGGTTTCTGGGAAGCACAGACTGCGTAAGGTTGCTACTTTCTGGGTACTATCTACTGCTTTTATTATTTTTAAATCTCACATGTGACTTTCAAAGTTCAATTTGTATGGAGACCACAGCAAACATCTCCCCTTATTTGGTCATGGAAATTTCTTCAGATGCCCTTTACTCCCCAAATCACATTAAAACAAAACAAAAAAAAAACACAGAAGTGGGAGCAATGTGATGTACACTGTTAGAAATAAGTGTTGGTGCCACAAAAGAAATAGCACTTGAAATTTTCTCAGCCAGGCAAATTTACTTCTGCAGAAGAGTGCAGCTTGTGCCAGTCATGGTCATAAGAGAACACTGAGTAGGGTAGGGCAGGGGTGTTTATCCCTAATACAATTGGTTCCTACTGCTGTGTTCTTTCTCCATTGGCTGGGATTGGACTGCACAGTCTAAACTGACCTGATTGGCTAATGTTTGAAATTGAACACAGCTATCTAGGCAGGAAGGGGAAGGTTATCCCTTAGGGCACAAGGCATGTCTAGGCTTCTCAGGGCATGTCACAGCACGGCAAGGGCGGAAAGGGTTGTTTACAGCACGGGTAACTATAGAGACTAGAGAAACAAAGAACCGGAAGGACAGGGAATTAAAACCTTTGAAGAGGAATGTATCATCTCTGACAATGTCCCCCTCATGATTTTATAGTTTTTCTGCTTCAAAACGCCTCAGCATGTCTCAGCTCTGCTGTTCTTCTTGGGCATCTGGAAGGGAGAGTTTATTTGAATAAGGTGAGGGTGAACTAGGGAGGTTTTGGTGAGAGCTGTTTCTGTAAGTCTTTGCACGAAACCTGTATTCATATACAGGATATGATACAGCACCCTACAAGAATGAGCATGCCTATAAAGATTACAAGGGAGGTGAATATTGAGGTCATAATTCCTTTCCATTTCTTGAACCATTTTTCCATGAGGCTTGTAAAGGGGTCGTTTATTCCAGAATTTTTAGCTAACTCATTTGATAAGGAAGTAAGGCCTTGTAAGGCTTTTGTTATTGTTCCATCAGGGGCAGTGTTATTAAGAATAAAAGTACAATATTGGACTTCAATCATGACACAAACCCCACCTTGTTTTTTTTTTTTTTTAGCTAATATCATGTCAAAGGCTATTCTATTTTCCCAGGCCATTTGCCCCGTAATTGTTCAAGTATTCCTTTAATAGTATTTCTAGTATAATTAGCAAAGTGTTGTTGATTATAATAGACATAATTTATCTAAGCTACATTCTTGTTTACAGTCGATCACCAGAACAATATAGACTCGAATCCTGCAGCTATTTGATTTCAGGCTTTGAATTCATCTGGTAACCCTTGTGGTACTCCAATAGCGTCTATATAAACATGAGGCTCAAAGGATCCTTGAGAGGCATCTCTCTTTTTATGATATTCTGTTTTCAACTTTCTTAGTTGAAATGCCAAGGTGAAAGGGATAGCCAATTGAATTAGAGCGTAAGTGCCACTCCAGTTACTTGGCAGAGTAGCCAGCAATAGTCCCCTGCAATACCACCACACGTTTGTTCAGGGATGAGCAAGGGCAGACTGATTGGTAAGCTGTTGAAAAGGCTTGGTTTCACAGCACCCTGTTAAGTCTCCAAGGAATGCCAACATTTCCCCCTGTTGTAAAAGGCATGAGGTGAAGTTAGTATGAGGGGCTGGAGGCCGATGGCCCTCGGAGGCTGACCCACAGGGCTTTTGACCTCAGGGAACAACAGTGAAAGAGTCTTGCATGACTCATCGCCTTGGGATGTGGGGCTGTGGAAGAGAGCTCCCATACAGCTCATGCCCGGTCTGTGAGAGGACCACCCAAGTGGAAAGGGGACAATTTAGGTCTCTGGCCTGCCTGTCACACAAGAGTAACAGTCGCTTTTATTTAGCATGTGAACAGAATATTTAATCCATTCCAGCCAAGCATTTGCATCCTGATACCCTGTTTCAATTGCTATAATTTGTTTTAAATCTTTAACCTCTACAACAGCAACTTTGGTTTTATCATTGGGTATATAATGAGAAAAGGTTTGGTTAGTGGAGAACTTAGGAGAGGGAGAAGGGGGTGCAGGAGGTGGGGAAGCAATGAAGCACATTTCAAAGGATCCTATGGGGTCCTTCCCCGACACTTCTGCTCCCATACCATAGAAATGGTTAATGAAGGGGAAGAACTCTGTGGAGCAGAGATGGTGATCTGTGCTGGATTACATTGGTTCAGCTGACAATTGGGAGGGGTAATTCCTTTAGTAAAATGAATATATGGTTTTAAGAAACTGTGAGTACTAGTTGGGGAGGTCCATCCTTGCTCTTTAGTATTTCATGGAACATTGCACCAACTTCGGCAGAGAAGCTCTGCTCTAAGAGGACTAGATTCCCAGTTCATACTGGAATGTTTGTCAAACTCTTCCCAAACTAACTTATCGCAGTTAACAAATGCCCAGTCTGAGGAGAGCCAGGAAGGACAGAGACACTTTTCTGAGGTGGAGAGTTGCTTTTGACTTGACAAATCTCCGCAGGGTATAACATGGCAAGCATCAAAGGTAATAGTTTGGGGTGAGCTTGACTTGGTTACATTAATGATAAGGGGACTAGTGATAGAAGGGGGAAGGAAAGAAATACAGAATAAGAGGGTTAAACCACGTTAGCCTTAGCTTGGTAGGAGTTGGTCCTGGAATAATGGTCCATGATTCTGGGAAGGATGGTGCCCACTTAACTCGAGTTTGACGAGTCCAGCCCTTCTTGGCAGTCTGAACTGCTGTCTTAGTTGTTAAGAGCACTAATTAAGATCCTTCCCAAGCGGGCTTGAGCTTCCCTTCTTCCAACTCCTGATGAGGACATGATCCCCAGTCTGGTGGTGGTGAACTGGAAATTCAAGAGTTGGAGTCTGGGCTAGAATGCCTTGAGTCCTGAGGGAAGAGAGGGCAGAAGACAGATCTAATATATAGTTTTTGAGAAATTGAGTGATGGTTTTCCCAGTTAAAAGCAAATAGGTCCCAGCTGTCCTCTGCTAATGGACAAGTCCAGAAGGCATCTTTTAAATCTATTACTATAAACCACTGGTGGCTGTATGGGATCCTACTGATAATAGTATAAGGATTGGGAACAACAGGGTGTGTAGTTTGGACTATCTGAATAATAGCTCTAAGGTCTTACACCAACAGATATGACCCATCTGGCTTCTTTACAGGCAGTATTGGAGTGTTATAGGGAGACATACAGAGTTCAAGAAGCCCATCATGGAGAAGACCTTTAATTACTGGTTTTAGATTTACCCTGGATTCTAAAGGAATAAGGTATTGCTTTCTCTTTACTACTTCCCCAGGGATTTTTACTTTAACATGAATGATAGGAATCTGTAACTTTCCTCAATTCCTGTCTTTTGACCATACCTCAGGATGAATGTGTTCTTCGTCTGCAGTAGTGAGCAAGTTTAGGGAGGGGAGGAATTTTCCATGATTGATTTGGAGGCCCAAGCCTAATTTTAGCATGAAGTCTCTTCCTAATAGATTTGTCCCTGCTTCCAGAATTCACAGAAATTTGGTACTAGCTGATCAGTTTTTATATTTCACTTCTGTCTCCTACTTACTGGTTCCTTCTCTAAATCCATATTTTCATTCCTGGGTGTTATGTCTTCCCCCATCTCTCTCAGTCCCTATGTCCCACCCAGGACAAAGCACTCTTAGTTGGCCTGGCAGAGAGGAGCTAAGCCGCTGGTGGGAGTGTGCTGATGGTGCTAGTAGGCCCTGACCACAGGCAGCCACACATTTGCAGGGACTCTGGTTGCTGTAAACACGTGACTGGGCTGAAGCCAGCAACGCTGGGCACAAGAGACCTCCAGAGCAGTCCCTCAGTCAACCTGTCCCAGCTACCCAGCTTGCATCCGAACTTGCCCTTCTTCCTCTTTCCTCGCCAGCTTCACAGTCATGCCAGGATGGGGTAAAATGACAAGCTTTTATCTACTTGAAACAGTCATGCCACACTGCCAACACAGTTTTCAAAGCATTATAGCCTTTAAAGAGATCCTTTCTTCCTTTCCTAATTTTTTTTTTAAGTTCCCAGACTTTGCTCTTTGGTGCTCTTTATATGGCCTGGAAAGTTGGGGCCTAGGCTCTTTATAGGTGCTGGCCCCCTGAGTACTTTGTTGTATGGTGAACAGCAGAATTCTTGCCTTCTGCTTTTGTTTTTCTTCAGCCCTTCTTACATACACGTTTTGAGCCTCCCAAAGAAGTTCACTCATGGGATGGTTTTCCAATTTTCTATCTTTTGTAATTTCTTTGAAATATCTGGCCAACTGTTAGTACAGAATTAAGTTTTAACATTCCCTGCCCAAGAGGATCCTTGAGACCTAGACGAGCATACTTTCTCATTTGTCCTTTAATCTGTCTAAAAATTCTATAGGCCCTTCATCTTTCCCTTGGTGTATATCAAATGCTCTGGTAAGATTCTGGGTTCAAGGGAGTGATTCTTTGATCCCTTTTATTATCATTTCCCTAAGGTCTTGCATGTTTTCTTGACAGGGTGCATTGTTATTGTCCCACTGGGAGTCTTGTGGGGGGAATTTTCGATCTGCTGCAGGAACATTTTGGCCAGGCGGATGTTCACATTCCCAGACTACCATAGCAGCTCTATGGATTGTGCTTCTTTCTTCCCCTGAGAAGAGGATGCTTAGGATGAACATTAGCTCAGCCCAGGTATATAACTGTGGTCCTAGAAACTGGTCAGTTTGATTTGCTACCCCATAAGCGTCATCTAATAGTAGCTTAAGCTCTCTTTTTAGGTTTCATACTTCTGAGATGGTTAAAGGAACATTTACAAAGCCTCCTCCTATGGGCACTTCCCTCAAGCAGAAGAGAGCTGGAGCTGATTCCCCTGAGGTAGGTGGGAGGGAAATTCTGAATATCTTCTTTTACATTGCTCTGTTTCACATTGAAGTCCCTTTAGGGAAGGGTACTTAGGCTGGTAGTGAGTGGGCTCTAGGGACAATTTCCAAGAGGCAGGGTTATAAGGAGGGGGAACAATGGTGGTAGGAGAAGGGTCTGGGACAGCAGTTCTTGAGGGGAGGAAAGATAGGGGTGTTTGGTGGGGGAAGGTGATCTAGCAGGTCCCAAGGCGTAAATCACTTGGAGTTCAGAGTTTCAGTTTCCTTAGGGGAAACATTCTCTGGTTTATGCTTATCTTTTAGAGCGTATAGAAGAACAGGTCCTTGTCACCAACACAAGGCATAATCTATCTCTTCTTGGGAAACTGGACCCTTGTTATTAACATGTTCTATTAGAAGCTGACAAATACAATCCTCATTTGATGCAAATTTTGGCCAGAAAACTGAGAGTTTGGGAATTGGTTCCTAGGTCCAAATAAAACAACAATATTTTAACATTTGTTGCTTTTTCTTATGCTTAGTCCTTTATCTTTCCAATACTTTAACATGAGACCTAGGGGACTATCAAGGGGAATATCATTGCTGTTAGCTTTATCCTTTTTACTCCTGTCTGTCTTGGGGTATTTCTCATCTTGATGGTTGTGGGGTGAGGCTCAACTTCCCCTACTGGAAATTTCTTGCCTTCCCTACGACTGGAGGTTTGTGTGAGGCTCAATCACCTCTACTGGAGATTTCTCGCCTTTCCTTTCTTCTAGAGGCTCAATCTCCCGTATTAGGGATTTCTTGCTTCCCTTTTCTCTAGAGCCTCAACACCCCCTAGTGAAGGCTTCTTGCACTCTTTTCCTTTCATTTCCTCCTCTCTGGCTGCTTCCCTGAAGGGAATGTCGTGTCCCTTTTAACATTGGTGGATCAGTATAAACCCCTGACAGGACCCCCAAAAGGCTGCCATAAGTCATATGAGATGACCCCAGAACCACAGATTGGACTCACTCACTCCACACACCAGTAGTGCTTATTCACACACTTTCAACTTTCAACCTCCGAGATGTTCCAACCATCAGGGAAATACTTTCTCACTCCTGTGACGTTTTTTACTTTGGTCTGTGCACAGAGTTACCTGGATGCTGTAGTATGTGATTACCTTTTTTTTTTTTCTTTTTTCCAAGTTGTTGGTCTGTTTCTTCCTGTGTTGCTGAGAGTCCAGGTTTATTCATCACACTGAGTGAGTCTCGATTCCTTAACCTGAGGCCACCACAATGAGGCAGCAGGTGCACCTCCTCATGAGAGAGGACCAGACCCTTCCCCAGAGGAGAAAGGGAATCCCAGACAGGCCCCCAAATTTGTTAGAAATAAGTTTTGGTGCTGCAAACGAAATAGCACTTCAACAGAAATTTTCTCAGCAAGGCAAATTTACTTCTGCAGAAGGATGCAGCTTGTGCCAGTCACGATTGCAAGAGAACACTGAGCAGGGGGGTAGGGCAGCAGTTTTAATCCCTAATGCAATTCATTCCTATTGTTGTGTTCTTTCTCCATTGGCTGGGATTGGACTGCACAGTCTAAACTGACCTGATTGGCTAATGTTTGAAATTGAACACAGCTATCTAGGCAGGAAGGGGAAGGCTATCCATTATGACGCAAGGCATGTCTAGACTTGTCAGGACATGTCAGGGCATGGCCAGGGCAGGAAGGGTTGTTTACAGCATGGGTAACTATAGAAACTAGAGAAACAAAGAACTAGAGGAAGAGGGAATTAAAACCTTTGAAGAGGAATTTATCATCTGTGACATACACCCCTGACTAACAATTTATTTAAACAATGTCTTGTTGACAGCAGTGGCACTGTGGAACTTTTTGAGAACTAACTACTTGCACTACTGTCCTTAAAGTAGGTTATTGTGAAAATTGAACTTTAGAAATTCTTAACTTAAGGGCACAACCTGTTATCACAATTTCATAAGTTTTCTTCTTACTGCATTAAAACAGTATGCTTTCTGTCTTTTCCTTCAGCTGAATCTTACAAACTTTATGACTTTCCCTCTCAGCGTGTATTATTTTGGACAGAAGAGGATTTTTTTTTTTTTTTTTTTTTTTTTTTCCTGAGACAGGGTCTCACTCTGTTGCCTAGGCTGGAATGCAGCAGTGTGATCATGGCTCACTGCAGTCTTGAACTCCTGACTCAAGCAATCCTCCTACCTCAGCCTCCCTGGTAGCTGGGACTATAGGTCACACCACCATGCCTGGCTAATTTTTTTGTTTTTTGTTTTTGTAGAGACAGGGTTGCCCAGGCTGGTCTTGAATGCCTGGTCTCAAGCTATCCTCTTACCTTGGAGGTCATATTTTTGTTTAGTCTTTTCTCTTACAGCATGCTATCATTTTGGTAAATTTAGATACTCTACTTGGACCTTCTCAAGAATCCTGGAAAATGTCAGCATACTTAGTGTGATAGATACCCCGTCAGCTGAGCCAGGTTTTCTGAGTGCAACATATCTTAACAGGTAGGTTTTATTTTCTTCCTGATTTTGGCCACACAACACACTGAGGAAGTAGCTTCAGAAAAAAACTCTACAAGATCCCAAGTCCCCTTTTTAGACAGCAGTGAATCCCACCTTGTGTCAAGAACCTCTGTGAAATTAAGACCTTGAGGTTTCTCTCCCTCTTCTCTACTGGACACCAGTTGCTTCATTCCTGCTGGCTCTGTGACCGCATTTGATTGTCTGATCATTGTCTTTCCACCCACTCTGGGAGGCACACACTGCTTTATTCCTTGTGTGTCTGGGTGTAGAGCCTTTCCTCTGTGGCCTGCAGATGCGAGGGATACAAGATGAAGTATTTATTGACACTCTCCCTGTCTCTGCAGCGAAATGAACATATCTGTGTAGCCAGCAGGCATTAGCCTTGGATAGCCATTGAGTGTAAATGAGGCCATGTTCCATTGATCCCTAATGCTCAGCTCTGCCAAGCCCCTATCTTCCACAAACTCTCCCCTTCCCAAGTGTGTGTGAGGCTCCCAATCTGCTTCTGCAGATTTTCAAGCTAGTTTCAATTGGCACTCATGGACAGCCAAAGGGGAATTTCATCAGGTCCCTGTAACTTGAATGACCCCCGCCCCAGCTCCTTCACATTCCTTGGAGATGTCACTCCCATTGCATCATTTGAAACTGTGGCAGCCACAGCCCCCACCAGGGAAACCTGCTGACCACACTGGAGCTGCTCTCAGCTGTACCAAGGCTTGGTAGCCCACCTCTCTCTGTCCCTGGCTCCCATTCATCCATCTGCTCCTGCTGACCTCCAGGTAAACCTTTCTTAGTTCCTTCTGACTCTGGAGAACTGAGAGTGAGAATGATATATTTCATACAAAAATTGCTTATATCCTAAATTGTAATAGCATTTGGTGCTATAGCACTTTAAGTTCAAACAAACCTGAAGCCATCTTCTTCCAAATATACCAGGGCACCTGAGTGGGCAGGTCAAGGTGGATTCCAGTATTTGCAATATGCTATACCTAGAATCCGTTCCCTTCTCTGACCTTTACAGTTTGGGGCTGTGTAAGGTTTGCTAGTGTAGACTGCCAGGGTTGTCACATATAATTTGCATGTTGTGCACCATAAAAATCTAAAGAGAGATTAAGAAGTAAATAATGCCGCAATGTTGTTCAGTGCACAACCTGCACAACTGTTCACCGTGATTCTAAGTGCTTTCCTAATTATGAGTTCCCTCTCTTGGGCTCTGTTGTTCTCACTGCAATATGGCCCAGTGCAGCAGAGCTGCCGTCCAATCCTCGACCCTCAAAAGGCTCAGAGATCCACTTTTTTCCCCACCCTACCCGCAAGATACTAATTAGCCATTATAAAAATTTGCAGGGGCTGAGAGATGCTATCAGAACTCCCCTCACAACAGCAACTGAGCCCCAACCAGTGGCCAGGCAAAATATCCTCCTCCAGTTGCAAGAACCTCTCCTGTCTTCAGATGCTCAATAATTGTGAACCATAGAGCCTATTAAGGTTTGACAATAAATGTTCTTCCTACCAGAATCCCTGCCAAGTAGCCCGGAACAGGAAATAGAGTCATCAGTAGAGTCACAGCCCCCGTCTTTTCTTGACGTCAGCATCTCTTCTGCTCCTTCCTGGATAGAGACCATCTGCTACAACTCTCTCCTCCGTCTGTGTCTCCTTTTGTCACTGCTAATTGGACTTCCAGTGGGAATCTGGGAATAGCCTCTGCATCTCTGTTATTCTCTGCACTTCTTGTGGGTCTTGTGCTTCAGTGACATAGGCCATCTCTGATTACCACTTGGGCCATGTGCCCACAATTCAGGTTGCAACCATTAGGTACCTTTATTTGTTTGAACAGAGTCACAGTTGGGCTATCAGCAGACAGTGAGATACTCAATAGGCTTAATGATGCAGCATCCACAGATATTCACAGCACAGTTCCTGGCACCCATGGAGACAGCAGACCAAAGAGAGCCAAGGCTGCTCGGACAAGCTAGTTGAAATAGTTGGTGAACAATTACATCTATATATAGAACTGACCTCGCTGTGCCCCTGGCTGCTGGCTTTGATACCATTCTTTCGGGCATTTTGAGGTCCCAGACCTCCTTCAACACTTTGTTCTACTAAATGTTAGGGCTGCTTATGAAGCACTAAGCAGGTACCTCATTATAGTCCTGTTTGATTTCAGGGAAGTGACGATTAGACAATAACCCGGCCCAGACCCCCATGTTGTACTGGGTCAGATTTTGGTTTCAGCTCTCAGTTGAGCCAGCTGTGTGATCACGAAAGTCACTTAACCTCTTGGGTCTTTGTTTTCTCATATCTAATATACAATGACTAAATCAGCAGAGAGGAGAGAAAATTGCCTTTGCAAGCTAGTATAACTGGGTTTTAACCCCAAATCCCCCCAACTTTGTAGTTGGTCAAATGGTTTAAAACCGAACTTGCTTCCTCTTCAGAAGAATGGTCAAGTTCATGCTTACTGGGCAGGACTGCAAGAGGATGAAATGGGAGAAACGACGTGTGAGACACACAGTAGGTATTCAATCAATGCTAGGTTTTTCCCTGGTTCCCTGAAGACTGTGTGTCACTTTGGTAAAAACTCTGGATTTGGAGTCAGAAAACCTGGGTTTGGAGTTTGATCGTCTCAGAGCAAATCATGTGCCCATGTTAAGCCTCAGTTTTCTTGTCTGTGTAGGGGTGTTATCACTGTTAGGATCAAGTAGGATAATACATGCAAGGGCTGCTTTTGGAAACATAAAAGACTGTACCCATCAGAATGTGGGGGTACCTTCTCTAGTTTACACTCAGCTGTAATGAACTTTTGCCACTGCACCCTCATACCAGCCCCTCCACGGCACGTTGAAAACAGGCAGTGGATATGCATGGGATATGCTTTCTCAGATGGCTCACATCCGTATCTTTATTCCTCAGCCTGCGCCTTGGCTAGGCTTTCTGGAAATCCTGGTCCAATCATCACCATACCAGGAGAGCCCCAGGAACCAGGCGTCAAATGAAGGAGTCTTTACTGATGTTCCCTTACCTCAGTTGTCAAACAAATGAGTCTTTACTGATGCTCCCTTACCGTCGGTGATGATGAAGAGGAAGTCTTTATGCCTCCAAAATAAACAGATGAGCCTCTGTTGAAATTCTAGCCGGTTGGGTACTGAGCCTTCTGTGTAATGGATAACTTAGTATAAAAATAGAGCACTCCGCTCACTGACTTTCAGAGAAGCATGGGGAAGGAAAACAGCATTTCCCAAATTTCCCTCCCCAGTCTGCTGGAGCATGGTATTCCGGTCCCAGGTGCCCGCTGTCCACCGTGGGACACACTGCACAGCACACCTCGTGCTCGGCCTGGTGCTTCCCCCACCTTCTCCTCTCAAGCATTTCTCGCTGCACCCAGCAACCCCTTTTAGCATTTGGTTAAGCTGCCAGGAGCTTACCACTATGGGTATCTGGATACAGATTCCTTAAAATGGCTACTTTGGGGACAGAAGAACCAAGTGTATCCTCCTCACCAACACACCTGACCAGTGACCAGAAAGGCATTTCAGTAGGTTGATTAGACGTAAGTGAAAACGACTTTTCAATGTTGGGATCTATGTGGAGTAAGTACTAGGTGTCCACTAAAACGATGACATTGTGCAGCTGAACAACCCTCTGTGAAAGTGCCTGAAGAATCTCAGATGCCAAAAAAAAGACAAAACAAAAAAGATATACAAAATGAAACGTCTCCTAGATGTTTATGAAAACCTGTATTAATAATTCCATCTAGTTTTCATGGGAATGGTTTCTTGTCTCAGATAAAGAATTGCTCACTCTCTCAGCCAAGGGAGCTCGTTATTTTGGCTTTGCTGACAATCAAAGAAAATGTCTGAAGTCCAGTTTTAGTTACATGGTGACACGGTAACGTCCTCCTGTTGGGGGCACAGTACTTGGGGGGCAGTGAGGACAAACAACGGACCCAGCAGTGGTTCCTCCTAAAAGGCTAAAGGCACCCCGTTGGAGAAGTAGTCCCGTAGGAGACAGAGGCCCTATGGCCAGTTTGGGTGCTTCATTTTAAGGGACAGTAACGAACAGCAACATGTACTGGGGATGCGGACAAAGATGGCAGAAGCTCTGGATCCCACTTCAGTTATGGGAAGGGGGCTGTCCACACAGAGGCAAGGAGTTTTGGGGTACATGGCGATCACCCACAAATCGGGGGCTTTGGGGGGCTATTCTTTAAGTTGTAATGGTGACCAGTGGGTGGCCATTGATATTGGAGTAGATTTGGGGTAAAAAATGTCTTCTGAAGAGAAGAACAAATGTGATGGCAACAGGCTGGTGTTCCATGATGGTCTTGCCTCAAGTGGGCTCTCCACTGGACCGACTGGCGCCTGTATGAGGGCTGGGACCACTATAGCCCCGCACTGCCACACCTCCTCCCCTTGGGCTCCTGGGATTCCTGAGACTTGGAAAGGGCTGTTGCCATGGGGTGAGTAGGAAGAGGACAAGCTTGGTCCTGGGGCACAGCAAAGCCCTCCGTTTCTGGATGCTTGCAGGCAGGTCTGGCTGCCCTCACAGGACATCCTTGGGGACAGACGCTAGCAGAAAGGACAGCTGGCCTGGCCCCTCGGGGTGGCAGACAGTGGACACTGCGATTAGGTGAAAGTCAGGCAAAGACTCCACCCCCGGTGTGGACTCTGGTCCTTTGCAGATCCCCAACTAGATCCTGGCTGATGGCGACGTGTACTCACTGGAAACTTCCAGCAGTCAGCCCCCACTGAGCTCAGCTCCCCCGGGCCCTTCAGGTCTCTGTGTGGAAGCAGCACCTCCCCCAGGGAGCACCAGCCCACTCTCTCCAGATGACCCCCTAGCTCTGCGCTCATCCCTGTCGCCTCCATCTTCTCTGGCTCTGAGAGAAACTCCACTCCCCACAAATCCCTTTTTTTTTTTTGAGTTGGCATTTCACTCTTGTTGCCTAGGCTAGAGTTCAATGGCGCGATCTCAGTTCACTGCAACCTCCACCTCCCAGGTTAAAGCGATTCTCCTGCCTCAGTCTCCCAAGTAGCCAGGATCACAGGCCTATGCCACCACACTCAGCTAATTTTATATTTTTAATAGAAATGGGTTTTCACCATATTGGTCAGGCTGGTCCCGATCTCCTGACCTCACATGATCCACCCGCCTTGGCCTCCCAAAGTGCTGGGATTACAGGCATGAACCACTGTGCCCAACCTCCATTTCTTATCTTTTTTTTGTCCTTGCCCAGGGCAAGGCATTTTCCACAAGGGCTTTTGGAAACTAAAGCCAAAAAAAGACCCACATGCTATTTTTCACTTTATGCTCCATCTCATTTCTCCCCGGGGGCAACAAGCCCAGGAAGTGTGGCTGATGGATGCCAGAAAGGGCAAAGGGGCGGAGACTCTGGGGAACAATGTTGGTTACCATTCGAAGCCCATTATCCCTACATTTACATGGAATCTGCTGTGTGCAGGTGTCAGGCACCTCACATGGCACCGCCTTCTCTCAGATAATCATTCATTCTTCAATGAGTCTTTAAAGAAGCCTTTGCCATGTGTGGCAGACACTGTTCTAAGTGCAATGTGTGAAGCACATGAAACCTCAGAAGCTGCTTTCTGAAAGTGAACCTTAGAACCTGGATTTTTACAGATGAGGAATTTGGGATACAGAGAGAGAAAGCTCCACAAGATTCACACCTGGGTTGGTTCCAAAGACCCCACTCTTTGCCCGCCAGTGCGTTGCTTCCCAAGGCAGTCATCAGTGATCATGGTGGGAAGAGCTCCTTGGGAGGCAGTGGCCAGGAGCAGTGCCTGAGCAGGTGGAATCTCAAGGCACCATTGAGGACACTCTGTACCCATAGCTGGTGGGAGGTGAACAAGATCTTGTCTAAGGCAGGCTGGACTCTGAAAAAGTCGAGGGGCTCTGCTGACCTCAGGGAGCCAGACTCAGAGTCAGCTTGACGGGGTGGAGGAAGGAAGAAAACTGAGCTGATCCAAGGGCAGCCCCAGAGTGAAGGTGAATGATGTGGATATCATCCAGGCAACCTCCAAAGGGCTCCCTGAGGCTCCCCTGATTCCTTGTTCCATCATCAAACATCTGTCTGGGTCAGGCTTTGCCAAGTGGGTAGAGCTGGAGGCAACACATTCCCAGCCACTGAGTTGACCACACTCATGTTCAGAGGTTCTCTGCCTCAGGAGCTTTCAGAGATAGTGACACCTGTTCCCTATCCACCATGAATCTGATGAGATGGGTCAGGGGGCTAGGGATGGAGGTAAGTCCATAAACAAAAGATGTGGCCAGATGCCAGCATAAGGGTTGTGCTTGTGGCGTTGTGGGATGCACAAAGGAATACAAGATGGACTCAGCTTGGCAAAGTCAGAGAAAGGCCTGGCTCACGAGGTGGCACAGAAGCAGTGTCTTAAGGCATGGGTGGGCATCAGCCAAGGCCAGGTGGAACAGGAAAGAAGGGCCTCCAGACCAGAGGCATGGTGTGTGCAGGCTCTGGGGAGTGGAACATGGGAGGATCCATGAGTAGAGGCAGCTGGGCCTGAGGATCTGCCTGCCTGGGCTGCAGCAAGCACACCCTCACGGCACCATGAACTCCTGGCCCATCCCAGATCCCACCTCTCACACCTGAGTTACTCTGATTTCCACCTTCCTTGCTGGAATCCTTCTTCCTCACCCACACAAGCATGACCTCAGTGGCTCCCTGGCAGCACTTTTGGCTCTTACACCCCGGCTCCAGGTGCCTTTCCCCTCTCCATAGCTCCTTGACCCTTTGTGGACCATAGCCCCTGGAACTCAGGCCCGGAATCAACTTCTGAACTATCGGGTCAGCAAGGCCAGACTTCAGCCCTATGGAGCCCTGGAGTCCCAGGAAGGGGCCTCAAGCCCACAAAAGGAAAGGAGACATGAATGGGCATGTCTTTGGGTCCTGCGTCCCCCTACCCCTCTCTTCCATCGGTTTTGTATACCGTTCCAGGATTCCACATGAGGCTTTGTGTGAAAATGAAAAGTGCCCTTTTGCTATAGGAATAACAGCTTGACAGGCTGTGTAGCCCAGGGATGAAGAACATGGACAGAGAGTGAGCTCTGGCTCCATCACTTCCTAGCCCAGTGACCTCTCTGTGGCTCAGTTTGTTCATCTTAAAAATGGGGATAATGGCTGGGTGCGGTGGCTCATGCCTGTAATCCCAGCACTTTGGGAGGCCAAGGCAAGTGGATCACCTGAGGTCAGGAGATAGAAACCAGCCTGGCCAACATGGTAAAACCCCATCTCTACTAAAAATACAAAAAAATTAGTTGGGCGTGGTGGCACATGCCTGTAATCCCAGCTATTTGGGAGACTGAGGCAGGAGAATCACTTGAACCCAGAAGGCGGAGGTTGCAGTGAGCCGATCGTACCACTGCACGCCAGCCTGGGTGACAGAGCAAGACTCCATTTCAAAAAAGAAAAAAAAGAAAAGGTTGGGGGGAGGATAATGACAGTACTTTCTTCTTAGGTTGTTGTGAGAGGTGGATACGAGCACAACAGACAAATTGCTTTGAAGGGGCTGGCACCCGCAAGATTGCTGGTTATGAAGATCGCTACTGCTGCAGATGGGCCGTCGTGGGGCTCTGAGCAGGGGATATCACAATTAAATCTGTGTTTCAAAAATCTGTGGTCTGGCAGTACATTGGGGAATGGATTGGGACAAGGGTGCTGGGACTCAACACAGAGGGGTCCTTACAGAAAGTTATATTACAGCCTTCTCAATGGAAAAGGAAAGGACCTATGGCAGTGGGTGGCTGGGACAAAGAAGCGCAGGGATTCTAAGGAGACCCAGTAGGACATGAGGACCCTGTGGTTGTGGGGGAGCCTCAGAGGGGAAAGAGTTGGAGGATGCTGGCATCCTGCCTTAGGTGAGAAAGGTTTAGATGTTTCAGAAGAGAAGAACATCTACGGGAGTTGAGCCATAATCCCCAAAGGTTTAAGGTTTTACCGGGTTTATTCCTTAATCCAGTCAAGTTAATACCTAATATTAGGTCCCCAAGTCCACCCTTGTCAACTTGGCACCCGTACGCATCTCCTGAAAATATATCTAATTTCCAAATAAGGACATCACCAAGGTGATAGTTTTGCAACTGTCCTGCACACAACTGAAAACTCAACTAACCCCTTCTCCAGAATTCGGCTTTCAGGATTTCAACATCCCGAATTTTATTCCTTCAGGATTGTGATTTTTGGAATTTCAGGCTTTAGAGATTTTGCTCTTTCAGACTTTAGAGATTTTGATCTTTCAGGATTTTAATATCAGGGATTGTGTCTTTCAGGATACGGTTGGCCCTGCTATAATGATGATAAGGTATGTGAAATTGCGTGATGCAGGTGGCCAGTGAGGACACCCACAGGTAGAGCCAGGAGAGGGGTTGCAGATGTAGACTTAGGAACTGCCAGGCTGTGGTACTTAAAGATAAGGAGGTGAATGAGGTTGCCAAGAACAAGGATGAAGAATGAGATGAGATGAACAAGGACTGAACCTGGCAGAATGCAGGGAAGAACCTGGTGAGTTAGAAGGCTTTGGAGTCATCGGTGGAGCCCCCTGCTTGTCCCTGTAATCGTGTGAGCGCCTGAGGCCACAGGTCCCGGCTGGCCATGTTCACAGCAGCCCCGCAGCCCGAGGACAAACACACAGTGACACTGGCAGGCTCTTCCTAGGGCAGCTCCTCAGGTGGTCTAACGAGTACAGGAGCCTGGCCAGAGCTCATGGAACGGGGCTCAGTTCAGCCTCCCAGAGCACAACAGCTGGTGTGAAACAGAATCCCTCACCATGAGCCATCTGCAGTGCATTCCCCGAACAAAGCCCAAATAGAATCTGCAGGGAAGTTGGGAGGATGCTAAATTAAGTAGGTGGCAGACACCATTTGATGACACTTCATCTAAGTGACAGGTTAACATACAGCCAAGGTGGGATGAGCAGGTGGCCGATGGAAAATTCAGGGCAGTGAGCTGGGTTTCTATCTCAGAGAGAGCAGGGGTTGAGGAGTGCACCCAGATCCATCCATGGGGCTACTAGCTGCATGGAGGGGAGCTGCCTCCCACTTCGGTGATCCCACGGCCCCAAATGTGGCACTGGGGATTTACTGGGTGTGCAGTAAGTGTTCATAGAATTGGACTGAATGGATACTGCGGGCAAAAATAAAATTATTCTTGCTTCAGTTCCCTGAGACTTGTCGTGTGGAAGGTGCTCTTTTTTTTTGTTTTTGCCTGAGGTATTTGAGTGAACATTGCTTCAATTTTCTGAATTATTCCTCTTGTTAGTGCCACATTTTGGACTTGCTTTTTTACTTAATAAAAGGAGTTCATTGAAGGAAAACCTCTGAAAGTGTAGTGATGGGACTGATCAAAGCCATTGTCAAGGTCCATTTCCCTGGAGGGCAAGGAAGAAATGCTGGGTAAGTGTTGCATTTCTCATGCTGGCTGGAGTGCCTGGGGAGGGGTGACTGACAGCTGCTCCTGGTTTCCCAGCAGCATGAGCAGGGCCCATCCAGATGCAGGGGCCACCTTTCCATCAACAGTGTCCCTTGGCCTTGCCTTCTCAGGCTTTCTGGAGGAACTGCTTGTCATTTAATCTCCATGATGGACTCTTACCCTAGAGCCCCATGTTGCTCCCTTTCCCTGCATGCCTTCAGAAGGAAAAACAATTGGGCATGAGTTTCTAGATACACAACCACTTATAGTTCATCTGCAGAAGATGATTTTGCTTTACAAAATCTAACATTGCATGTTAGATGCAAGCAGTGTTGTGAATACATGAGTGTCTTCATTTGTTTGCTCATTAATCCATTAAATGGGTATTGAACACCTTGAAAGGCTCAGGCATTGGAAATCAAGGTGAAGAAATTAAGGTGCCTGGAAGGACCAGGAAGCAGCTGGGTGAAATATATACTGCATATGTTTAGTGCAATGTGATAGGTGCAGGGTAGAGGTAATGCGCGTCTGTGGACAGAATGTGAGCACCTTGAGGACAGGATTCTTTGAGTACTTACTGGGCACCAAACATTGCTCTAAGACATTCATTTCATTTTCCCAACAATCCTGTGAGGTGTATACTATTATTTCCCCCCTTTACGGTTGAGGAAACTGATCTTCAGGAACTACGTGACCTGCCCCACATCACATGGATTGCAAGTGGGGGATCCAAGGATTTGATGCCCGAGCCAAACTCATCACTAATAATCGTCCCTACTCTTTTCTGTAGAAGCCTTTTGGAATATTTAGCCTTTGGAAGAAATACCTCACATGGATCGGGGTCTGTCTTCAAATACTTGAGGAGTTATCATAGAAGACATCATCCTCCTACCACCTTACTTTTGGGTTAGAGTTGGCTTATTTTTTATTTGTGTGCAGTCCCAGTGAGATTGCTAGGGAAGGTGCCTCCCTCCCCAAGTCAAGGGGCAGCATACAAGCTGAGCCAGCCACACAGAACAGAACCTGGTTGGCCCTGTCCCATGATGCCTGAGGGCCTGTGTGGTGGTTTTGAGTGTTGAGATCCTCAGAGCACCAGGTTTCCTGAGGGGTCAGCTTTCAGAGCTATGGCAGTTCTGTGAGGTCTCCTCAGGCAGAGGACGAATCAAACTTTTCTGTGAGGTTCCAGAAAGACTAATTAGGACCAGTGAGCTCTGCACTGCTGGAAGGCTAATTCTGATTCGGAATTGGGGGACGGTGGGGAGGTGCACACATCAGAGAGGGCTGGAAGTGGACCAAGAAGCCTTGAGAAGTAATGAGATCCCTGTACTGCATGTGTTCAAGCAGGCACAGATGCGGTGGAAGGGATTTGCCCTTTGGGCAAAGGGCAAGCTTGAACTAAGTGCTTGAACTAAGTGCTGTCAACACCCTTTTCCTGAGATGATAGTATCTTTCTATATGTTCTTTGCTGATTCTCTCTACACCTGTGAATGGCCCAAGTGCAAACTTACCCCTGCCATACCTTCCCTATCTATTAACAGATGCACCTTTGGCCTGCCAGCATGTAGCAATAATGCCATTTAACATGTATTAGGGGCTACTTATGCCCTCGATTGCTAGTAGGCACTATTTTAAGTGCTTCACATCTTCTAAATAATTTAATCTTCATAACTACCTATAAGATTCATATTACCAGTATGCCCATTAGTTAGATGGGAAAATTAAGTCACAGAGAAGGTAGGTAAATGCCTGAGGTTACACAGCTAGTAACTGTCAAAGAGAAGATGTGAACCCAGGCAGGGTCATGCCCTTAATCTCAAAACTGGGCAGCAGATGTTGTGATGGTACACTTAGTGCCTATAAGGACGGGTCCTGTTTATTTCTAGGCATGACATTACACAACAAAGATAATATCCAAACCCATTTCATACACGAGGGCATCAGAATCTTACTTCGCTGAGATAGGTATCACACATGATAAACTGTAGATGGAGAACTCTTGTTAGTATGATAGTCATAGTCCTTGCCTAAAGATGGGGGCATTGACAGGGGTGGGGTGAGTAAGGTGAGGGACGTGGTGGGCTGGAGACTGCTCAGACCAGCTCCTGAGCTGTTACTGTGCACATCTCCCCCAGATTCGGTGTCCAGTGACCTCCTGTTGGTATCTTGAAACAGGCCACAGCAAAAGTGTTCACACCGAGAAAATTGGCAAATGCTACAAATAGTTATGCAATTGAAAAACAGATTTTTCTCAACTTGTGGCAGATCAGGCTACAATATAGACACAATAATTGTGCCATGTCTTGATCTGAGCATGGGCCATTTCAGGTAAAAGGCTGCCTCCTCCGACTCCTTGGAGCATTCTTTTTCTTGCTCTCCCCACGAGAGTCACTCTTCCTATCAGGGGACTGGTGGCTCACTGCCCAGTTAAGGCATACACACAGGGCCAGCATCTAGCTTATCTCAGCAAGCCTTGGAGGAGGCTCTCTCCAGAGATGGATCTTTTTATAGCCACAAAGTGCCACACAGTGCAATGGAGCTCGTCACTTGGCCATGACTCAGGAGATTTGGGTTCCAATTCTGGAACTCCTGCGAATGCGTTGGGTGACCTTGGACAAGCCAACAACTCACAGTGGGGTCAGTTTCCTCTCCACCAAAGCAGAGACATCAACACCCACTAAATATATCAGAGAGCTTAGAGAACAAGGCATGGTACATCAAGCAGTCTGCTTATGTAACAGTCAACTATCAGAGTTCCACTGTGTGGGTTTACCAGATGGGGATGGGGGTCTGGAGGTCTCTTGGTGTCTCCATCCTGCCTGGGGAGAGGAGGTGGATGGGACATGCAGGAAGGGAAGGGGATGAGCTGGGATCTGTAAGGAAGAGGGTGGCGGAGTGACACAGACTGATGGTTAACTGTAGGTGTCAACTTGACTGGGCTGAGGGATACCCAGATTGCTGGGAAAGCATTATTCCTGGGTTTGCCTGTGAGGGTGTTTTCCGAAGAGATTGGCCTTGGGGTCAATGGATTGAGTAAAGGGGATAACCCTTCCCTCTGTGGGCAGGCATCACATTGAGGACCAAGATAAAACACAAAGGTAAGAGAAGGATAATTTCACTCCCTCTGCTTGAGCTGGGACACCTACCTTTTCCTGTCTTCAGACACTGGTGCTCCTAGTTCTTAGGCCTTCAGCCTCAGACTGGGAGTTACAGCATCAGCTCTCCTTGTTCTCAGGTCTTGGGACTCAGACTGAATTCGTTTCCCTGATTCTCTGGCTTGCAGTCGGCAGATCGTGGGACTTCTTGGCCTCCATAATCATGTGAGCCAATTCCCATAATAAATTCCCTCTTCTGGCTGGGTGCGGTGGCTCACACCTGTAATGCCAGCACTTTGGGAGGCCAAGGTGGACAGATCACCTGAGGTCAGGAGTTCGAGAGCAGCCTAGCCAACCTGGTGAAACCCCATCTCTACTAAAGACACACACACACAAAAGCCAGGTGTGGCAGTGCACACCTGAGTAGTTTCAGCTACTCAGGAGGCTGAGGCAGGAGAATCACTCAAACCCGTGAGGTGGAGGCTGCAATGAGCCGAGGTCATACCACTGCACTCCAGCATGGGTGACAGAGCCAGACTCCATCTCAAAATAAATAAATACATACATACATAAATTCCCTCTTCTATCACCTATCATTTATCTATCTATCACGTATTAGTTTTCTCTCGAGAATCCTGACTAACACACTGCTGTAAAAGACTGATGACTCAAGTACCTAGAATTTAAGCTAATGGGGCTCTGATTACTCAGTCCCTCTATGACTAATTTGCTTCCCTGGACTCCCAAATCAAAGAAAGTGATCTGCTAACTTGAGACCTCCAATGCACAAATGCATCACAAGGTGGAGAGCCTGCTTGGACTCCGTCCATCTCCCCTCCGCCTGCTCTGTGCAGACAGAACTGCATTTCCCAGCATCTGCATAGGTGAAGCCAATTAGAACAAGCAAGAGATTAGAGGGTGGGAGAAGGGACACCCAGAATATTTCCCTTTTCCCTCTAGTTCTCATGGCATTTGTGTCAGCAGCCATATCATTTTTGTGCAGCAACCTCCACTAAACTTCCAGACCCTGGCAACTCCACCTCCTCCCATTGTCTTCCCAGCTCTAGGGTTGGTAGCAGCTTCTGCTGCTGCTAACCTGTCCCTCTGTGCTTCCCAGCTCGCCCATCCCTCTGTCACCAATCCCCTCAATCAGATTGCTTCCGTTAGAAAGACCTAGAGCAGTTTCTATTTCCTGGCAGAACTGACTGGCAAAAGACCACTGGGAAAGAGAGTGTAGAGGAGGAGTCCTGGCAAACTCACTGCTTACTCTGGACAATAACAAGTTTCAGCTCTTGCACAGTGTCCTGCACACAGTAGGAACCCAGTGAATACTTAGAAAATGAGCCAGGACTATGTTAAGGTTTCTAACCCACATGAGGTTCAATAAATGCCTCTGGACTCTCCACAGCCAGATCGTCTCACTTATTCCCCTCTTCATGTGATGAAATAAAGAGAAAAGCCCAGAGGATGCAAGTCTTCAGGTGGGCTGTCCTCTTGCTTTTCAAATTTCAGCCTATACCAAATTTATCTCCCTGGCAGTGTCACTTGGTTCATGTAGGCAGCACACAGGCATTTCACGCCACAATCCAGAAAAGGCTGAGGTGGGCACGTGGGGGTCCATGAGAGCCAGGGAGCCTGGAGGAAAAGTCTGAATGGCTTCTCCCAGGGCACTTTTTCGAAGCTCTTCTCCTCCTCCTCTTGTCGATGGTCTCCCATCCTGGCTGACTGACAGGCTGTCCATGGACTCTGTCAGTGGACTCCCTTCACTGCTGGCTTCCAGCTGGGTGTGGTCAGTGGGGAAATCCGACAGGAGACTGGGGTGAAGGGGGATGAATGAGGTTGGGGCAGTGCTGGGCTACAGCCTGCTCACAGTGGCTCATGAGAGTTGACTGTGCACATCTACTGCCAATTCTGCATCTGGCGACCTCACATTGGTAGCTTGAAAAAAGCCATGGGGACAGTATTTAATACCCAGAAAATGGGTACATGCTACAAATATTTTTTCTCCAGAGGGCCAATGATTAAACACTGGCCAGCATACCATAGTGCTGGGATACTTATTCTGCTGACTTCCTCCTTGTGGGGTAGCTTCACGGCAACCTTAACCAAAGGCCACTGTTCCTCTCAAAAGAGTCACCTCTATTGCTTTCTCTCCTTCTGGGTATTGCACTATTTCTTGTGGTTTACCAACTCACCCCCAGCTTTGCAGGTAGCACCTTTATTGGACAATCTTCAATTGTCTTACTTAGAGTGGACCATTTATTCCCTGCAGTAACCATGGTTGGTACACTGGGGAAAAAGAGGAGTCATATCCACTGGTCAGCTCATACCTGGGTGCAGGGTAGGATGGCCACTCATGCCCCTAAGTGTGATTGTTCTAGAAACTGGGTCTAATGCTTCCAGAGGGCCACAAGAAGTCAGTAGCCTGGAATGACATTCAAATTCTGTTTTAAAAACAACTTTCTCTCAATGTCTTTGCCTGCTAGGCTTCCTATCCTCATAACTCTTCTAATACCAGAATATGGAAAAAAAAAAAATCTCTTCAAAAAGATGACTTTGGAAACCCTCACATTCCACTGCAAATCCTGGGGACGCGTCCTCACACTGTGGGGTCAACAGTCTCTTGTTCTGGCAGCTGGTTCAGAGTGTGGAGCTCTCAGATCAGTGGCTTCCAGCCCACGCTGCATATTACCATCACCTAGAAGCTACAGAAAACCTGATCCTGGGACCCCTAGCTCCATTAAATCCACTCTGACAGACACTGAAGTGTGTGAACTTGAGAAATAACCTCTCTAAGCCACTTTGCTCATCAGAAAGATGGGAAAAATCAGACCTATTTTACAGGACTGCCTGGAGGATTACATGAGTAGTGAACAGTAATTTGCATTAGCACATTCATTCATCATTCTCCCACCCCTCTCGCTTCAGCAGCCCCTGAGGACAGAAAGGACAGAGCAGGTCACTGCAAGGCATAGAGACCAATGAGAGGGGTCTGTGGGCCAGCACATGAGCTTCGCCTGAGAGCTTTCTAGAAACCCAGACCCTCCAGCCTCATCACAGTCCCACAAATTCACAAACTCTGGGGCTAGCACCCAGCAGCTGGTGTTTTAACTTATCTTCCAGATGATTCTGATACATGCTTCGCCTGAGACCCAGTGGTCTAGATGTGTCTCCCTTTATCTGCTGTTGACTTCTGGAAAGCCTAGCTGCACTGTTTTGCCTGCTTTGGCCCAGATCAGTTACTTTGGTAAACTGGACTCTCTCACCCATCTGGGCACTTCAGGCCCATTCTTACCATGCAGTTCAAGACCACCTCTGCTCCCAGCACCTTCAACCAGCTCTGCAAAGGTTATTTGACTTGCCTGAGCGTGGAAATACAGGGTTAATTGCTCATGAAACTAGGGGTGGGGGAAACGCAGAGACAGAGTCTCCTCTTCCTAGATACCTAGGGCCATTATTTTGGGAAATTACTTTGCTGTTTTACTGTAAAATGGCTACTGTGTTTAAAATGATGACGATTGTTGATTATCTTTCCGCATCAGATGAAGACTCTTGGGATAAAGCTATCCGCCATGGGAGACAGAGGCAAGGAAGCTGTTTTCCTCTCTCAAATTCCGTGGGTAGACGTGTGAGTGTGGTTGTCAGGGTGCAAGCTCGTGTGTTTGGATGGGGTGGGCAGGTAGTAGGGTCTGAGGAGAAAGAAAAAGGGAAAGAGTGTGTCTTTGTAATACATACATCCCCCTACCTCACAGTTCTTTGAAAAGGTCTGATTTGGAAGTTTGGGACCAAGAGGGTTAGAGCCAGAATGTGTTGCTATGGAGATTTTCCAGCCTAGGCTGCTGGATTTCATCTGTGTGCTCATTTTTCAAGCACTGGAGGGAAGGATCTCTCCTTGCTGCTACCCATTGTCCCTGCAGACAATTCTCCACCAGAGAAAGGCTCTCCTTGCCTTGGCAGCTGCCAGACCGGACTGCTATTGTGCTTTCATGAACCCCAACAGGAGAATTAACCTCCTGTTTGGTTAGGTGCAGGCATTCAGCAAGTGTGAATGTTGACTCTGAAGAGAAACTGATAGAGTCCCAGTAGGAATCCAGCCTCCTTGGCTGGCTGGCAGGCTCTCATCTTTATAAAACGCCTCCAGTTTTCCCCAAGCTATGTTCACCATCCATCACTGTGAATTTTACTGATGAGCCCGTAAGTACATGAAAAGGATTCCAGGATTTGGAGGCCCATCCCTTACACAGTGAATGCACATTAGCTGACACTCTCACTTACTAAACATGAAATCACCCTCTCGGCCTCTGTTCATTTCACGGCCTCTCCCACGGGCAAATTTGGCAGCAGTAACTGCAGGGCATCTAAGTGAATGAGGTACTCCACAAAACGAGTGGCTGAGAGTGAAGAAGCTCCTCTCTGCTGGGCAGCCTGGCTTCTCTCAGTGGTTGCCAATAGCTGAGTCATAAGCCATCTTTGATTGGTACATTTTAAGCTACCATGTGAGAGAAGGGGATGATGCCCAGGTGGAATTTGCAAAAGGCCCTACAGCAGCAGAACAGATGATGGAGACTCACTAGCTGACAAGAAGTGCGCTGCGTTTCAAGAGCAGATAAAAAACATTGCAGCCACACTTTCATGCTGTATGGGACTCACACCACAGCACAAGTGGGAAACAGAGAAACCCGTTACAAATTTGTCATTCAGGTCTTGACACGCCAATTCACCTTTCAAATCTGTATCCATGAAGATTCCTCACGCGGCATTATTTTCTCTAAATGTTTTTACATCTTAAACATGTAAATCTTCACACAGACCTCTGCATCATTCATCGTATCGTTAGGCTGATGATGATGATTACAGGGTAAATTAAGGACAATAATCATAAACCGCATCGAGATATTTACGAATCACTGTGGTGAAACTGCTTTATAGCTTTGAATAAAATCCTTGTCAGACTCTAATTAAATGTGTTTTAAAAAGTAATGTTCTGATACAGAGCAAGCTTTTTGGAGCAGCCGTTAACTGAAAGCCCTTGGTGTCAGAGGAGAGGCTGCTGGGCTGCTTGTTGCTATGGGGACTGTCAAAGGCAAACTTTGGTTCCTCCAAGGGCCTTACTAGTTTGGTCAGAGGCAAGAGGCCAAGGGGAATGATTTTCTCCACTAAATTAGAATTTAAAAGATACAGATGAGGATGCATTGGGTGTGGAGGAACCTTCCTCTGATGGATGAAGACAGCCGAGATGGATTTCACCCTGGGTGGAGAAGCCTGATGAGACTAAGGTACTTCTTTCACTGCATTTATAGGAGAAGCTGAAGCCTGGTTGAGTGACAAAGATCCCAAACACCACGGGGGAAGGGGCCAGACGAGGCCAATCTGGTTTACCTATTAGGGCAGTTCAAATTGGCCGTTATCAAAATGGTAGTGAGGCCTCCAGATGCTTGAAGCCATGAATTTGGATTATGTATTGAGATGAGTCACGTGATTATGCTCTCATACATATTTATGAATAGGAATAAGATAAAAACAAAACATATTACAGTGAGAGGTTAGTAAGAAAGGTATCTAGGTACACTTGCTGTAGGTATTATTTTTTGCTCTATACATGGATCTTTTATAATACAGTGTTCTTTAGAAAAACTTGACCGTAGAAAGAAAGATGATAACTTTAGTGCATGTTTCTGGTTGACCCTATGTTGATCCCCTTCACTGCGTTGGTGCACTCATGCCCCCTCCACATTCTCCCTTCCCCCACTACCGTGGGCGCTATGAGTTTAGTTATTAATTGTCCTTGGCTCATAGGTGATCCCTTAGTAGGGGGCTATGTCCCCACCCGCAGGAGTCATCAGCCCACACCCATGGCTGCCTGACTGATGGGCAGGGGGGTATGGAAGGGTGACACCCTTGCCTAAATGGGAGAGAAGACCGGGGAGAGGTGTGTGCTCCAGAGCCCCCGACTAGGGGTAAGAGTAACATCCCTACTCAGCTCCTCTCCTTCTCTATCCTGCATCCCCCCACTGGCTTATAGTTCTTCCTGGAGACAGCACATCTGCAATAAGCACTGTGCACAAAATCCCTGTCTCAGGCTCTGGCTTCCACGGACCCTGACCTGAGGTAAGAACCACAGAGCAAACCGAATGTTCCCAGGCTCAAAAGAAGGCAAATTGCAGGGCCATATACCTATCACAGAAAATACATGACCTTTGAGCCTTAACTTTGCAATCAGAGTCCTATAAAATGAGAGCACTGTGTCACTGACATTTCAAAAACCTGAAATATTAGGTCACCAATGAAAAAATGAGGAAAGGAGTAAAATGTGATCATTGCCTGAAAATTTTAAAAATAAACTATTTTTACATGGCACAGCAATAGACAGTTTGAATGCTTTGTAGTTAAAACTCCATCATGTTTTGGGGTGACATATTCAGCTACTTCTTCTGTTTTGTGGACACTGATATAAATACCACTTAGAATTCATTTTGGTTTTTTGAAATGATTGAGAGACCAAATTTAGGTCATAACGTTAGTGCATTATAGACAAATTGTCATATTTACTATGTAAAAGCTGAAATCTAAAAAATTATGACCACAGAAGAAGCCCAGAGATACCACTCACATAATCACCCAGTTGCAAAACAGGAAGTATGGTGGTTAATTTTATGTGTCAACTTGACTGGGATAAGGGATATGCAGGTAGCTGGTAAAATATCACTTCTGGTGAGAGTGTTTTCAGATGAGATTAGCATTTGAATCAGTAGACTGAGTAAAGAAGATCATCTTCACCAATGTAGGTAGGAAACTTCCAATCCACTGAGGGACTGAATAGAACAAAAAGACAGAGGAAGGGTAAATTCATTCTCTCTGCTTGAGCTGGGACATTCATCTTCTCCTGCCTTCAGATATTAGCACTCTTGGTTCTCAGGCTTTTGGACTCAGACTGAATTATACCCCTGACTTTCTGCTTGCAGATGGTAGATTATGGAACTTCTTGACCTCCATAATTGCATGAGCCAATTCCCATAGCAAATCTCATACACACGCATGCACACACAAATGCACACACATATCCTATCGGCTCTGTTTCTCTGGAGAGCCCTGACTAATACAGGGAGTTAGTTATTTAGCGATTCAGATTGTAAACTCCATGTAGCTTTTTGATGAAATTGGCTACGGTGTGAGATCACCAAATCTGGTCACACAGCATGTCCCATGCACTCTGGAGCAAGCACAGAGCAGTTGGTGAACATTCAGCCCCAGCACTTGCTGGCTTTGTGACCTTGGTCAATTACTTAATCACAAAGCTTCAGGCTTTTCATCTGTAAAACAGGCACAACAGTGCCTATCTCATTGGGTGATTTAGGGTGTAATGTAATGATGTCCAAAATGCACTCAGTTCCATGTTTGGCTGAGTAGAAAATCTCAACAAATGGTACGTATGACTCTGAAGGAAGGGCTAGACTCCTGATTTTTGAAACTTCAAGTGGATGTTTATGTAAAACACCTTAAAAGTTAAAATGTAACTAACAAAGATTACAACTGAATATAAACTCTGTGTTATTTCAAACTCTTCTGATCTTGTCTGTGTACATTCTTTTATATCGGACACAGAGGTACTAGTATACACATGGCATTTTACATTCTGCTTTTTTTCATTCGGTATTATTTTGCATACACATATCTATGCTTGCTTGGCGTAGTCTATAGATGCCACTTTTATATTTCATCTATGAATCCAACACATAAGTATCACAGAAGTTGGAGGTAGAACTAACGCATTACATGAACATTTGTCTCCAAAAAGCCCCAGGGTTCCAGGATGCACAAAATCATTAGGCCAAAGCCGTTAGCAAGTCACTCAGTATCTCCATCAGTCAGCGCAGCTCGGTCTTGCAGAGGTCTGCACACTGGTTCCCTTAAGGAGGGCCCACGTTCTCCTCTGTTTGCCACGCCCCTTGCTGGGACCACTTAATTCCTGACACTTTTCAGAGCAGGTTTCTCAATCTCTGCATCATTGATGTTTGGGCCACACAAGTCTTTGTTCTAGGTGCTGTCCTGTGTATGGTGCTCAGCTGCAGGCCTGACCTCCACCCAGTCAATGCCAGGACCACCTAACCCCAAGTCATGACAACCGAGAATGTCTTCAGACATTGCCAAAGGTCCCCTGGGGGACTGAATCGCCCTTGATTGAGGACCACTGTGAGGATCTTTCACCATCACGGGTTCTGGGCTCCAACAGTTTCCTCCCTACAGCCCCGGAATATCCTGGCTTTACTTCTGCATCGTTCTAAGAGCTGTACTAGCTCTTTCCCAGGAAGTCTAGTTGCCTTTGTAGAAATCAAGCTATATGATTGATGTCTAACACAGGGCATGACGTCTGGGGGCCAGAGAGAGCAGGATGATTTCTGCTTCATATAAATACCAGCGGGATGAGAAAGGCAATTGATACAATGGAAAGTCCCTTTACATTTCCAAGTCTGAGTTCCTCATCTGCGAAATGGAAGTGGAAATGGGAAGCTTGCCTAACTCAGGGCTGTCATGATGGTCAGCACGTTAAGTGATTGACTCATTTGTTCATTCAACATTCATCAAGAGAATGACATGCCAGGCACTGTGTTTGGCACGTGGGATACAGAGAAGTATTAGACAAAGGGTCGGACCTCAGAGCAGAGACAGACACAAACACCTCTCTAACACAGTGGTTTCCTTGGTGAATGTGTGGATCAACAAAAGGCGGTGTGTGCAGACAGTGGAATATCGTTCAGCCTTAAACAGGAAGGAAATTCCAATATGCTACAACACAGATGAACCTTGAGAACACGATGCTGAGTGAAATAAGCCAGTCACAAAAGGACAAACACTGTGTGATTCTACCTATACACGCTACCTACAGTAGTGACATTCATAGAAACAGAAAGTAAAATGGTGGTTGCCAGGGTCTGGGGAAGAGAGTAGGAGTTATTCCTTAATGATGTTTGAGACTGAATTGTGCCCCCCTAAATTCATATGTTGAAGCCCTAATCCCCAGTGTGCCTGTATTTGAAGACTGGGCCTTCGGGAGGTAATTAGAGTTAAATGAAGGCCGAGCCCCAGTCCAATGGGACTGGTGTCTCTATAAGAAAAGGAATAGACGCTGGAGCCCCCTCTTTCCACGAGCACACAGAAGAAAGGCCACGTGAGGACATGGGGAGAAGCTGGCCAGCCACAGCCAGGAGGAGAGGTCTCACCAGACACCAACCCTGCCAACGCCTGGATCTTGCACGTCCAGCCTCCAGTCTGTGAGAAAATAAATGTCCATTGTTTAAGCCGTACAGTCTGGTGCTTTGCCATGGAAGCCCAAGCAAACTGATATAAATAGGTAGAGAGTTTCAGTTTGGGAAGATGAAAAATTTCTGGAGATGGGTGGTGGTGATGGTTACACAACAAGGTGAATGTGCTTAATGCTACTGAACTGTATACTTAAAAATGGTTACAATGGCACATTTTATGTTTGGTATGTTCTATTCAAATAAGAAAGTCACACACCCACAGAGGCCATCAGAGAGACATGCACAGGACATTACGAGCCTTGAGAAGGGGGCCTGGCACAGCTGGGGACGGGCATGGCAGGGGGCTGGGGGTGGAAGAAAGAGCAGGGCAGATGGGGAAGCCACATAGGCTGAAGAGCAGACAAAGCCGAGATACAGAAGGTGAGAGGAGGGAGATGTGTGTGTTGAGAGCCACAGGCAGTTTGAAGTTCCGGGAGCTTGCAGTGGGAGGTGGGATGAGGAGGCAGCAAAGAGGTGAGAACTGGCCTGCACAGTGAGGAGATGGGGGCCGTGAACACCCTGGGAAGGAGACTGGACTTCCAGCCACTGAAGGCTGTTGGGCAGGGCAGCACGATGGGTGGTCATGGTTGAGTGAGGTGATGTATGTGAAAGCCCTTTGTAGGCTGTAAACTCCTGCGGAAACGTAGAGTTCCATCACCGTGGTTATTGCTAGTGATGATGGCTGCCAGTGGCATAGAGCATCTGGTGCAACAATGGAACCTAGGGTTGCAGGGAGTGTTATCTCAGCTGCAGGGCCCCTCAAGGCAAGTTCAGGAAGCTTGGACAGCTCCTCAGAAGACGTAAGAAACAAGGGGCCATAAATATGGACCAAAGATTGTGAGAGCCACCAGGAGACACCTGGAATACAGTCACAAATCCAGACCCACAAATTCCGCCCAACAGAGACTCGGTTACTTAACAGAGCTGGCAGTGCAGGGTGGCTTATTGATGAGGCTGTTCCATTTCAAGGAAGCTCTGCAAGAATCTACACAGAAAAGAAAGCATGGGACTCTGTTGAGGGAGCAGTAACAAATGTGAGACCTGAGGAGGAAGGAGGGAAGAAGGGTGTTGTTTTGGCTATGAGAACTCATGCAGAAAGCAGTTAGACATTTTGAAGACTAGAAATGTGTTATGCACTGACATTTATTCAGAAATGGTGGGTTGAATAGTTCCTATACTCCTTAGGGGAGCAGTTCTACCCTGCGACGGTGTAAGCCCCCACTTGCACAACAAGGCTGGAGTATTGGAAGGTAATCCTGACTTTAGGTGTGAGATTTGTGACTTACATCTTGCATATAATTCAAATATTTGTAGATTGAATCTTATCTCTTCACTGACATACATTAGAATCTCGGAGTTGTAGTCAATTTGTTTCTGATTGACTTTTCCCTTCAAGGGAGTTGTTAAAGGCTTCCCTGCAACCCTTGCTTCTCTTGGTAGCCCTCAGCACACACGCACACACGTGCGTACACACACGGAGCCCTGCGAGGCTGATGGCTTTTAAAGAAAGCCCTTGACAAATCCTTCTAGGTCATGAGCAGTCATTTCCTAGCATTTCAGTTTTGAAGGTTCAGACTTTTCAATTTGGTCACAACTGAAATATGTTAAGCTCAGAAATAAAATAATATGAAGGCATTTCACACTTTTCATCTAAAACTCCAAAGCTAAGAACTCAACAAATATTCATTTGGCATCGATTGTACTTATTACTATGTGGAAAATATTTTGTTTATTTTCTCTCTACCTGTCTCTAAAGAATATGTGACTTTACAAAGAAGCATAAGACCAGGCTTTCTGTTGGGAACAGTATCTTTTTCCCTTTGACTTCCTAGTGTCTGACACAAGCCGTAGAATACGATAGACTCTCCATAAAAAATTCTTTTACGTAAACCCAGGAGGCGGAGCTTGCAGTGAGCTGAGATCCGGCCACTGCACTCCAGCCTGGGCGACAGAGCGAGACTCCATTTCCAAAAAAAAAAAAAAAAAAAATTCTTTTAAAAAATGAATGAAAATACACAATCAATTCAATTAGGGAATCAGTATACACACATAATAAAATAACTTTAAATATATGTAAACACATATGGAAATAATGGATGCTAAAGAAGTCATAAAAAAGTAAGAGGGGGTAAGAGCAAAAGAGGCACGGCCAGCATTGACTGAGTCCTTACCGTGTGCCCAACACTCAGACACTAAGTTGCATTTCCCTCATGAACCTGTGATCATTTGTAGTAGAAGAAGAAATCTAAGGGCAAAGAGGTTCTGTGTCTTGCACAAGATCACACCACAAGTCAGAGAAGGATCTGGAATTTGAGCTCAGATTTGTAAGTCTCATCATCCCTGTTTTCTCCCCTGGCTCTGCCGTGAAGTGCCCCCAAAGGCTTCGAGAATGGAAAGAGGCCACTGTGGGGCTGGCTGTCTGGGAAGGCTCAGGGAAAGGGGGGATGTGAGCCACACTTTGAGCCTGGGACTTGGGAAGAGGCGGGAGGGAGAGGGCCGGCTGGCTGGAGGAGGCAGCTGGTGCAGGAGAGCGGTGGAAGATTGTCTTGGGAAAGAAGAACCAAATCTGACAGCCTCGAGAGGCCTCCTCTCCAGGGCCAGAGCTGTTCCCAGGACATGATGGTTGGACCACCAGATTGTAGGCCCTTAAATGCCAGGTTAAGAACTGAAACTTTATCCTGTAGCAACGAGAGACCGTGAAGATTCAAGCCTGATTAACTACAAAGTCATCTTAAGGGGAGACTGAAAACTTAAAGAATACATAGAAAGGGCATGGAAAACCTGAAGTCCCCTTTGCTAAGGAAAGCTGAGATCTGAAACACAAGCCTGCTCCTGCCCTTCTGTCTCCCCAGCCTGCCACCTTTCCCAGCCCTTTACGTGCCTCCCTGTCATGACACACATGATCTAGTGACCTTGGTGACTAACGCACAGAACTGGAGAGAATGCATCACACCCACTCATTCCTGTCAGTGGCGAAGGGCTGCCCAGTTCAGATGTTCCCGGCAGGCAGCCACAGCATCCTCTCACCCTGTGTCGAGGGTGACTCAGCATTTGCAGTGACATGAATGTGATGCAAAGTGACTCAACTTCCCCACCCCACAGGACTATCCCAGGCTGTGGGCTCCGTCCCAGGATCAACAGGATAGGTGCCAAGGGGGCAGGCCTTTGCCAGGCCCTGCACTTGAAGAGGCTGGGGAGACCAGCCTGGCTGCAGGCTCCCCTTTGCCGGCCAGGTGTGCCCATCCCTGAACTCTCCTGCCACTGGCCTGTGCCAGAGCTGGGACCCCATTCAGATGAAGCCCTGATTTGGACATTAGGAAAAGGATCTCGTTTTTAGTAACAGCGCTGCAGATAACATGACGGTGTAGCCATGTGGATTCAGACTTAGAGAGGGTCACAGGTGAGCAGCACTCAGCCAGAGCCTAAGATGCTGGGGGTGGTTTTTGGAGCACACCTCAAAAGAGTAAACATTCTGAGGAGATGCAAAGTATTTATTGATGTGCTGACTTTTCATCTTAAAACCTCAACACTTCATTTGTGAAATTCACCTCTCTGATCTGGGGCACCTAAACCATGACAAATAAAATCTCTCACCCCAAGGGCCTCTCCACCTCTCCCATGCCCTCCTTCTCACTAAACCAGTTCTTCAACTGCAGGCTCATTCCTTGCAGATGGTTTCATTCTGACACAACCATCCTGGCTTTCATTCCTCCCTCCCTCCTTCCCTCCTTCCCTCCTTCCCTCCTTCCCTCCTTCCCTCCTTCCCTCCTTCCTTCCTTCCTTCCTTCCTTCCTTCCTTCCTTCCTTCCTTCCTTCTGCATCTGGGTTCTTTGGCCTTTTCAACAAAACACTGCAACTTCCCTCCCTCCCTGGTCCAGCTGTGCTTGTCCAGTCGACCTCCAATGCTGGAACCATCTGCCTTTCTCACATTTGCTCCCATGCAGCAAGTGGGGTGGAAGAAAACCATGAACTAATTGCTGGCACTGGAGGTTTATTGCTTCTGGTCACAACTGTCCCTAGTCTGGCAATCTTCTTTTATGTCCCTAGCCAGATCCCTTTCTAACACTCTACTGTGCTGATTACAGACCTGCAATGCTCCCAGAGTGGGGAGCATACTGAGGTGGGGGTGGTGGCCAGCGTGCTGATGTCTACAGGTGCCTCCATAGCTGAGCCCAGCACTGCAGTGTTGGCAGTACCTGACACACCACAGAGTGATTCCCAGCAGAAACTGAGGACAACAGTGGATGAGGACAGGGCTGCCAGGCACATAACAGGCTCCCTATGGGGACTTGCCAGGTCCACTGAAAGCATCTGAAGTCCCTGGGTGTCCCCGATGCAGGTAGAAGTAGAACAAAGGAAGTTCTGTTGCATTTCTACCCTTGGGAAACTGCTCTCGTTCTCTAGATATGCAGCCAGGAAACTCAGAAGACAGTTTAAATACAATGCTCTCCATAAACTTGAAAAAAGAAAAATGATCTCTTTCTTTCTGGGAAACAAAAAAATCCCTCGTTCCATTTAATATGTTTTTAAGAGGAACAAACTAATAATCTCATCTCTAGGTTGAAAGTCAGAGGGTGATTGGCTATCTCTATAAACTTAACGTCCTTAATGGGAGAAAATATTTGCAAACTTTCATCTGACAAAGGTCTAATATCCAGAATCTATTAGGAATTTAAACAAAGTTATAAGCAGAAAAAAAAAAACCCCATTAAAAAGTGGGCAAAGGACATGAACAGACACTTTTCAAAAGAAGACATATATGCAGCCAACAAACATATGAAAAATGCTCAAAATCACTAAGCATTAGAGAAATGTAAACTGAAACCACAATGAGATACCATCTCACACCAGTCAGAAATTGTATTATTAAAAAGTAAAAAAATAATAAAATAATAGATGCCAGCGAGGCTGTGGAGGAAAGGGAACGCTTATACATTGCTGGTGGGAGTGTAAATTAATTCAACCATTGTGAAAAGCAGTGTGGTGATTCCTCAGAGAACTGAAAATAGAATTACCATTCAACCCAGTAATCCCACTACTGGATATAAACCCAAAGGAGTATAAATCTTTCTACCATAAAGACACATGCACAAGTATGTTCATAGAAGCACTATTCACAAGAGCAAAGACATGGAATCAACCTAAATGCCCATCAATGGTAGACTGGATTTAAAAAATGTTACATATATATATATACACACACACACATGCACACATGCATATACATATATGTATACATATATATACATACACAATGGAATACTATGCAGCCATAAAAAAGAGTGACATCATGTCCTTTGCAGCAACATGGATGAAGCTGGAGGCCATTATCCCAAGCAAACTAACACAAGAACAGAAAGCCAAATACCACATATTCTCACTTAAAAATGGGACCTAAACGTTGAGTACAAGTGGACACAAAGAAGGAAACAACAGACAGGGGGCCCATATCTATTGTTGGAGGAGGGAGAGGATTACAAAACTACCTATCGGGTACTATGCTTATTACCTGGGTGACAGAATAACCTGTACACCAAACCCCTTTGACACACAGTTTACCTATATAATAAAACTGCACATGTACCTTTGAATCTAAAATAAAAGTTTAAAAAAATGCAACAGCAATAAATAAATAAACAAGGAAACATGTCTTTGAGTGAATACTGGTAAGGTATACAAAAAACCAACAATTGATGCTTTTCTATTTAATAAAGCAGTAATGTTTCCATAACTGAAATGCAAAATATGGCTACCCTCCAGAACTTTAGAGGGCTCCACGGTAACAAACTCCAGGGCAAAGTTTGGGTTCCCAAGGGTGGTGTTTAAGGGCCTAGAAAGCCTAGGGCTAAGCTGCTTCACTGCCCATGGCTGGCCATGCTCCTAAGCCTCTCACTTTCCAGCACATTCTGGGAAGGCTGTGATTTCCTGGCCTCTCTGCACTTGAAAAGCCTTCCTCTCCTCTTCTTGGACATCCTCCCCCTACATTCTGTTGTCAACTGGCAAACACCTACTCAGCCTGCAAGAGCCAGTTCAATTACTAATCTTCTCCAAAGTGTTCCTGAGGATTTCAAGATAAAGTTAGTCACTCTCTTTGCTGTGCCGTCAGAACCCCCAGGTCCCCAGACTCTGCAGCTCTTATCCTATTGTGTAAGACCTATTGATTCACGCCTGTCCCTCCCATCAGGCCACATGAGTGCACAAGTGGGGTTGTGTCTTGCTCATCTTTGTGTCATCATTCCCCCTGCAAAGCCCATCACTATGCCTGGTATGTCATCATGACTTGATAAATTCATCCTTTGAAAAAACAATTTCTTTTTATATCTCTGAATTCCTTGCTCATCATAGCTTTCATATCAAGAGGAATAGCAATTGGAAAATAACCATCCTCAAGCAGTATTGATATAGTGCCCTTGCACATGAAACTACAAAAGAGTTGGAGGTCTAAAATAAAATTTGAGGCTAGGCACAGTGGCTCACACCTGTAATCCCAGCACTCTGTGAGGCCAAGGTGGGCAAATCACTTAAGGTCAGGAGTTCAAGATGAGCCTGACCAACATGGTTAAACGCTGTCTCTACTGAAAATACAAAAATGAGCGGGACGTGGTGATGTTCACTCAGCTACTTGGGAAGCTGAGGCAGGAAAATCGCTTGAACTCAGTGGAGGTTGCAATGAGCCAAGATCATGCCACTGCACTCTAGCCTGGGTGACAGAGTAAGACTCCATCGCAAAAAAATAAATAAAAATAAAAAATAAAATTTGGACAATTATGTAACTACCAATGGCCAACCAGTATATCCTGGATTTCTATGATGTCCCTAGAAACGGATGAACACACAGAAAATATGATCCCTGATATAAGGAGCTTACAGTCTGGTCAGGGAGGCAAGACCTATACTGAATAAAAACATGGTATTTTGAAGTTGGAGGGGTATCATTAGAGAAGATAAAACAGCAACCACCAAACAAGCAAGCAGTCCGTTGGTTCTGATGTCACAGGTGCAGCTCTAATGCTGTTCCACACACATCCCTCCTGCAGGCAGCTGCTCTGCCCACCAAGGCTGCTGCAGGCCTGGGAGGGAGCCCCCACTGGAAACACTTGGAGATCTTCGGGATTCCAAGCTGGACTCATGTCCAAATTGGAGAGAACGCCTCCGCTTTGGGTTACACTGTGGTGGAGGGGCACCCTCTAGGGTGTCACAAAGTTTGATGAACATTTTTGTCACATCCTCTGACTTTAAAACCCAAATAGGAGTCCAAGGAGCTGGGCCAACGCTGGCTTCAAACACAAGATGGCATGCTACACTCTGATCCCTGCCTATCTCTAGTAAAGCCTGTTCCTGAGTCAAGATCCTCAGGCCATCTCTTGTTTTTTTAAGTTGAGTTCTTTCCAGGGAATGTCTTCCTTCTCCCTTGTCAGTTCAGCTACTCTGAGAAGCAGATGCTAGGACTAGAGTTGACATGCCAGAGGTTTATTGGAGGAGACATTTGGTGACAAAGGGGAGGGAGCATAGGAAGGCAGGGAGGACCCTCAGACTGCAGTGCAAGTCTGACCCCTGTGAGGGGAGAGAGGGAAGCAGGATGGTCAGGAGGAGCCTCAGATGTCACAGAAGCCCTGAGAGTCCCAACTGGGCCACTAGGAGTCCCTGGGCCAAAGTTGCCAGGAAGAGAAATCCTCCAGAGTCCTGGCTCTGGCACCCTCTCTGGGAAGCCTGGGGAGGTGGGACTTGGCTTGGCTTCCATAATGGACCCAAGGCTTAGCAGCTGGAGGCTGTAGTCAGCAGTGTTCTCCACAGAAGCTTCTCTTGCAGGGAGATCTGAGCAAGGCATTTCCATGGCTGCCACACCCTTGCAGGTAGGATTTTGTTGGACAGCTGGAGAGCTTACTGAGCTGTGTCTGTGGGCCTTGTCCTGGCACCCTATTCTATTCGTCCCCCGCCCCCCCCCCCGCCCCCATTGTAATGAAAAGCAGGAAAGAATTGATCAAACTGCAAACGCTGTGGAGCGGGAGTGAAGTTCAGATTGTTCGCAAGCCTCAGGTGTGCAAAAATAAATTTAGCAATTTCTGAGGCAATTAAGTAATTTCTCTTTCAGTTCAAGGTTTCTCTGTCAGTTTGGGGTTACTTTAGTGAATTCAAGTGTTCCCGATCCTGTCTCCCTGTGGGGTTGCACACACGTTTCAGGTCTCACCTGCTGTCATGACAGTGGAGGAGGATGGCGCCTGGCCATCACCCTGCCCTGGCTTCACTGGAGGTGTTTGCAGACCAGGGGCCTGGGGTGCTGGCCTCTGTCACCACGGCCTCTCCTGCTGCTGTCCACAGTGTCCCTCAGGTCTGTGGCTCATACCACCCACCTCACAGCCACTACTGGTATTTGTCAGCTGTGAACCCTAGTCCATTTCTGGTCTGAATTCCTTCTCTCTCCACTGGCAAGTTAATTTCTGCATCATGGCGGGTGTACAGTCTGCATCAGGGAGGGCCGTGCAGCTTAGTCAGACCTGCTCTCTTCCGCTAGGGTATTTCCAGAAGAGAGCTGTCCGCTGAAGACTGTCCACTGGTGATATTTGCTGCAGCGAGGGGAAGAAACCCTTCATTCCGGAAGTGGGAGCTGGGGGGAAAAGCTTCAGTATGAGGGCACCTGTGGGCAGAAGACGTCTCAAGAGCATTGACATTATGGTCCTCGTCACATCCCGTGAAGACGTAAACGGAATTGACAGTGATGTGAATTTAGACCTACAGTCCCGCTCCTCTCTCTCAAGGGAATATGTTTATGTTGAAGGGACAGTTCATGCATCTGAGGACTGTGTGTCCAATGAGAGAACCTTCTCAGCCTTTCCTGTCTGCCTTTGTGTTCTCTTCCGTCTCCTCACTCCCCATGGGCATTTCCACCGCAGACTGTCAGGGAAATCAAAAGCAGGGAAATGCAAACCAGTCCATAGCCAGCTCTGGCCAAAGGCTCACCTGGATGGAACGTGGCAGCTGTAGCTTTAGCTAAATGGGTTTGGAGGAATTTCCAATGGCTTTCACTCCCGCAGTTGTCACAGGGACAGTTGCAGTGTCTTCTCAGGGCATCTTCCCAGCGTGGCCACTACAGAATCATAAAAAGCCTCTGGAGGCCCATGACTGCGCCCCTGTGCATAAACAGCCCAAAGGAGAATCCTCACATTCAGACAACATAAAATCTGCTTGAGTGGACACAGATTCCTCACTAATTCTCCATGAAATCCATGTCACACTGCCACCTACTTCTTTCTCTATTACAGTAACACATGAATGAGTCATAGTCTGGACGATCTTCTGGAACCCCCCGAGAGCTGCAGGAGCTGGGAAACAAGCCCAGGCAGCGCTGCCGGGCCTCTCGATATAACACTGCTTTCGTGCCAGACCCACCGGGGGCTGTGCCTCTGCGACATTTCAGCTCTAGAAATGCTTCCTCTCCATTTCCAGCCGCCATCGCACACACGCAGATGCCTGAAATTCCCATGGCTAGTGACTCACGCCTCCTGGCTCAGCAGCAAGAGTCCTGCGCTCACTTCGTCTTTGTTTAAAATGAAGAAGGCACTGGGAGGGTGTTGCTTTAAGTCAGAGAGTGTCAGAGCCGGACAGAATCTTAACGGCAACCCTGTTCTGGGTACTTGTCCAACTGGGCATTGCCATCGCAGCCCAGCCTGGGGAAGCCACAGGAGAAGCAGGGCTTTTGGACTCTGCAGAGCAAAGGGTTCCTTACACTGGAATGTGGTGTGAGGCATCCCTTTTATAAACAAACGAGTATATGATATGATGCAGAATGCTGAATCTGGGTGAATTTATAAAATAGAGCTTGATATGTTGACCACTACTGGACAGTTACTGGTTCCTGGACTCATTTACAGCAGCTGTGTGGCTGCTCTGTTGGGAGGTTTGGGGAGGCGCTGCATAAACAACAGCGAGCTACCACATGACCCAGCAACCCCACTTCTGGGTATACACCCCGAAGAATCAAAAGCAGGATCTGGAAGAGATATTTATAGCTTCATGTTTATGACAGCATTAGTCCCAATAGCCAAATAATGGAAGAAACCCTGGTGTCTATTAATGATGAATGGATAAACAAAATATGGTCATCTATACAATGAAATATTATTGAGCCTCAAAGAGTAAGGAAATTCTGACATGCTGCAACATGGAGGAACATTATGCTCAGTGAAATCAACCAGACACAAAAGGACAAATACTGTATGATTCCATGTACCTGCAGTACTAGAGTGGTCAAAATCATAAAAACAGAAAGTAGCATGAGAAGGGCCAGGAGCTGCTGGGGAAGGAGGGGAAATGGGGAGTTGGTGTTTCATGCGGACAGAGTTTTCATTTGGGGAGATGAAAAAATCCTGAAGATGGATGTTGGTGATGGTTGCACAACATCCATCTAGTGGCTACTGCGGCATCCAATACCACTTACTATTCTGTGTCTTATATGTTCAGCATACACTGACTTTACCTCCTTCTCTGGACAGCTCCTGGGGGTTGGGTGATGCCTCATTCACTCTGGCAGTATAATTTTCCTAATGCCACTAAACTGTACCCCTAAAAATGACCAAAATGGCAAATGTTGTGTTATGTTAAAAGAGGGGCTGCGTATGAGAACAGGTGTGAATTGCCAGATCATCTCATCCCACCCCTCCCTGTCCATTTCCAGGTGGTGGAAGCTGAGTGCAGAGAGCTGCTGTCATTTCCTGGGGTGCACGGCTGGTTAGTGCTGGAGCTGAGCCCAGGCTTCCTGACCTCCACGTCAGTATTCTTTCCTTGAAAAAACCCACTGTTTATCATTTTTTTCCATGCTGATCGGAGAGACGGCAGTCAGATGAGGCAGATGTGGCCACGTCACTTGTGGCCACTCCTCTTTTCCAGTCCCACTGCCACCACCCTTGTCCAGGTCTGCACAGCCTGGATTACAGCGGTAACCCTAATTCGCCTTTCTGACTCTGGTCAAATGTGTTTTGCTTGCACTACTGATGGATAGACTAAGCATTTCACCCCCCTGCCTCCCAAATGTCCATGGTTTCCCATTTTCAAGAACAGAAATAGAGAAAGTTTTAGACTTAAATGTGACACAATTAATTGGTAATGGGCATGTGTCCTCCAAGAAGTAGATACCAAAGTAAAATTCGAGGTGCAAGAGATTCTAGGGGATAGACACCTGTGAAGGGTAAGGAGGTGGGAGCAGGAGAAGCTGAGAGGGAAGGAGCATTGGACAGGAAGAGCCCCGGATCTCACGGCGGTCCTGAGCGAGTGCCAATCAGACAGATGGCAAGTCCTTGAGCCAAAGCTGCCTATAAAGGGAATCACCCAGAGGGCAAGAATGGCTCACTTCTAGCACCACTGCCAGGCTCAGTGTTGGCTGGAGGCAGCTGGCAGAAGTGCAGCCGGGTGCAAACACCCTGATGGATCCAGAGGTGCAGCTTCTAGGAGGTTTCAATCAGCTGTGGCCTCTGCAAAAGATTTGCTTGCAGGCAGGTTCCTCTGTGGCTACTGCAAGATACTTGGTCCTTTTGCTTTTATATACTGAGAAACATCTGGATTCTGAGGCCATGGTCAGGCCAGGAAAAAGTGCCACAAAGGATCACTGGTGTTTCTTGGCTTTGTCTAGGTGGGTGGGTACAGGGATAGGATAGTTGTGACGCATGAACAGTGCATTTGGCATCCCTTCTCTTACTCTGTTAGATAGAGTCAAATTCTGGTGTTCAGGGTCATCCATAACCTGTCCCTCCGGCCATTGAATGCTGCGGAGCTCTCAAAGGAAAAAACCGTCTCCTCCTTAAATCCTTCCCTTTGTCCTCAGCCTTTGCTCTAAGCCCCCGCAGCCCTCTGAGCCTTACTTATGGCATCTACTTTTGTATAGCTCGTATCTTCCCCATGCACAAGCTTTATCTCCTTGTCTGGACAACTCCTGGGGTTTGGCATGATGCCTCATTCCCTCCTGCAGTGTGGTCTTCCTAATGGCACATTCTGTCACATCAATGGCATTGATGTACAGTCCGGTCAAGTTAAATTAACTTTCTCCTCTCAATGGACTCATCACATGGGAACATTGAATTCAATACCAACACGGGGGCTGAGGCCGGGGCCTCCTCCCTCCAAGAGCGCAGAGGGTTTGATCATGTGTTCCTGCTACCACGCAGTAAAAGGTGAGGCTTTCCTTTACCCTGCCTGTCGACCTGTCCTTCTGCTCAAAGAGGAGCTATCTACAGCAAAGAGCCCCGTGTTTCTGTAAGAACAGGCCTCGGCAGAGGCATTTTATAACCTATCACAATATAAGGACCAGCACCTTATTTTTAAAAGATACTTTTCAGACGGGGCGCGGTGGCTCACACCTGTAATCCCAGCACTTCGGGAGGCTGAGGCGGGTGGATCACGAGGTCAGGAGATCGACACCATCCTGGCTAACACGGTGAAACCCCGTCTCTACTAAAAATACAAAACAATTAGCCGGGCGAGGTGGCGGGCGCCTGTAGTCCCAGCTACCCGGGAGGCTGAGGCAGGAGAATGGCGTGAACCCGGGAGGCGGAGCTTGCAGTGAGCCGAGATTGTGCCACTCACTCCAGCCTGGGCGACAGAGCAAGCCTCTCTCTCAAACAACAACAACAACAACAACTTTGACTTTGTAAAGCCCTAACAATATATAAATGGTAGGTATTCAGTATCTCTTCAGGAATAAAGCAAGCAAGGAATGCCAAAATTGGAGGCTGTGGTGGGGAAGGCGCCTGGCAAGACTCAGAACAAAATGTGCTGCTCCACTGTTTTGGCCTGAGCCAGCTTTGGCTCTATGATGGATCCCAGGCCACTGAGTTTGAAAGTAATGTTCGGCTAATTCTATCTCATCTTCTGCAGATCACTTCCTCCTCTGCCGAGATTTCTCACAGCACTTCATCTCTCTCTGGTCAACCCCAGTATCAGTCATCAGCACGAAATGCATCACTGTAAAGTTAAATGAAAGCGCAGTGGGCCCTTCCTAATAGTGCAGAAATAGGGATAATGAGCTAGCTAGTTGCTCTCCCTTTTAAAAGGGAGAGGAAGAGAGAGATGAAAAAGAGCCAGAGTCACTTCAGGAAGAAATGAGCTATCTTTATAAAAGCAGGGGACAAATTCTAGAAATAACCTCCAGAGTGGAAATTTGATGACTGCCTTATTCAAAATACTTGCTGTAACTTAAAATACACTGTCAGGGTATTATAGAAAAGACAGTTGTACTTTGAGAAAAAAAATAAGGCTTCACGAATAGGAGAAATATTTTTAAATGATCTATTTTTTCATAAAACCGTAGTGCTCATGATTTGTCCTTGAGGCGTGGCACTGGTTTGATCTAGCTGCTCTTATTTGCTCCTGTGATACACCTGTGCTTTCCGAGGACACCCGGGGGCTGCACCCCTCCACAAGCAACGTTCAAGAGGAGCACGGGGCCAGTGCCCTGCAGCGCCCCGTGGCTACAGAGCCCTGGGCGGTGGCACTGGCCGCCTGAGACATGCCCTTGGGACATCTGGGTTTCTCTTGCCCATTTCTCCATGCAGTAAACCAAGAGTGGTCGTTGGGTGGCCACCTACCCACAACCATGGCCATCCATGCCACCAAGCAGTGGTGTTAGTGAAGCCCTGTCCCATTCTGCAGGGCAACCAAGCCTGTTAGAAAATCAGAGCCAGTACTTACCGCTTTCTGCAAAACAAGTAAGACAGCAGGTGAGTTCCTCCTGCCTTTCAGCGTCACGCTCACGTCCCTTCTCTCCGCTCCAGATGACCCTGAGTGTCAGCCCAGCAATGGCGCACAAATCCAAGGATGTCATCCAATTCTACTGATGGCTGAAGTGGGTCTGCCCCCTGAAACAACTCTGGGCAGTTTTCTGTCACTCCTGTGACCTCTCCTTTCTCCAGCTATCACCTGTTGGTGGTCCCTGATGCCAGGCAATGAGTCAGGGACCCAGAGGGAGAGGAAGCCTAATCCCCAACCTCAAAGGAAAACCTAGACAAGAGGGACAGAGACACAGGAGAAACGGCAAAAGAGACAGAGCCACACAAAGAGACATACAGGAGACTGCAAGATGGCGAGCCAGAGAGCCAGAGGAAGAAAGGTAGAAAGAGAGAGGCGAAGAGAGGAAGACAGGTAAAATAAGGAGAGGGAGGAAAAAGAGCAGATTGAAAAGCATTTTCTTTCTTTTTTCTCTCTCATGGCTTGAAAGTTCTTTGAAATGATTCATTCTCTGTCCTCTTCAGACAACAGCAACCAGCCCATGCTCATGTGCAACCTGGAGGAAGCCTTCCTGGGTCAGCGGAGGAATGTGCCCTGTGTCGCTCTCTGGGCCATTGGCTGGCGCCTGAGGGCTCCAGGGCGCCCCTGATAACTACATTTAGACAGGCAGTCACAGGCCTGGGGACTGCAGGCACAGTGAGGAAGGTAGGGAAGGGTGTCTCCAAGGCAGGCCCACCAGGAGCCCCCACTGGGAGTAGTGCAGCCCCTCTCAGGGGATGGAGCATCTGGAATTCCATGACTGAGGTGCAGCAGGTGACTGAAGGTTTGAGGAGGCAGTGCTCCCACTCACAGTCAGAAGCAGAGGGGATGAGACGGCCAGATGTGACTGCAATCAGACACAGTGAGGTTTCAATCCTCACTCTGTCCTTTTCGTTGTGTGGCCTGTGTGACAGGTCCCAGAGCCTCTCCAGCCTCTGTGGGAAGAAGGATCATCTGATGCCTCTGTAATAAAGTTGCTGAAGGAGTGGAGGCAGCTTTGACGTTATCAGTGGAACCCACCAGTGCAGACGGCTTCATCCAAGGGCACCTGAGGCAGCAGATCTGAGGATTAGGGACGTCAGGAGCTGAAGCCTGGCTGGAGAGGTGGTGCGCACAAGGCACCCTCACATTCCCCAACAGGAGCCTGGAAAAGGTAAGCGGCAGTCAACATAGGTTTCACAGCCAAAAGTGGAGGATTTTATGCAGCAGGCCAGTTCTCTGAAAGCCCACTTGCGAAAGGATACGTTCTTGGAATACCCACTCTACCTACTTGTGAAAAGCCTGTTTGAAGGAAGAGGCTTTCTGGCCATACTCAGTGAATTCAAATATATTTGCCAGACCGGGTGCAGAGGCTCAAGCCTGTAATCCCAGCACTTTGGGAGGCCGAGGTGGGCAGATCACAAGGCCATGAGATTGAAACCATCCTGGCTAACACGGTGAAACCCTGTCTCTACTAAAAATACAAAAAATTAGCCAGGCATGGTGGTGCATGCCTGTAGTCCCAGCTACTCAGGAGGCTGAGCAGGAGAATCGCTTGAACCCAGGAGGCAGAGGTTGCAGTGAGCTGAGATCGCTGTACTGCACTCCAGCCTGGGCGACAGAGCAAGACTCAGTCTCAAAACATAAATAAAATATAAATAAATATATATATCCACCTTGTGCAATATTTCAATGCTTGGCATGGGAAGTTTTTAATTTTTAACTGATTTCTTTCCAGTCCTTGGTAAAACCATTTTCTGTCTTGCCTACATTTTAGCTTTTTAAAACCCTTTCTCCAGTTTTACTGAAGTGACTGATTTAACCCCCAAAAAAGTTTTTCATTTTTTATAAAATTCCTAGCAATAGATTTGGAATGGCAGCGGGAAGGGAAGACTAAGAGACAGAGGAGGAGGAGTCTGAGGGTCAAAGAGGGGCAGTTTGGTCACCAGCCTCCAATGAGTTCTACCTTTGGATCTCCCCTTCCTTGTGTCATCCTCTTCCATGCTGGATAGGAATGACTTATGTAACCAAGAGGCCAATGCAGAAATAACACAGCAGTTTCCCCCTTGCTCTCTCTTGGACCACTTGCACTGGGATAGCAAGACGCCATGTTGGAGGGCACTCAAGCAGTCCTAGGGAGAGGAGCACACGGCAAGGAGCTGAGGCCTCCTGCCCACAGCCGTTGAGTAGCCATATAGGGGGTAGACGTTCCAGCTCCAGTCTCAAATGACTAATCACCTTAACTGTGACCTTATAAGAGACTTCAAGCCAGAACCATCCAGCTAATCTGCCCCTGAACTCGTGACCCACAGAAATCATGGGAGATAATAAATATGTATTGTTCTTTTAAGCCATTAAATTTGGGGATAATTGGTTCTGTAGGCAGACAGAGGAGGACTCTGAAAAGCAAAGGAGGATTTGAGAGACCCAGATCCCTGTAGTCCTGACTTTCCATGGCTCTCTTGGGCCCTGCCTATGCATCTGAATGAATTGCTCTAAGTTTTATAAGCAGCTGGAAGGAATACATATTTTATAAGTTGGAAAATTTGATGAATTGGTCATTATGGAAATAGATCCTTAGATGAATTGACTTTCAGTGAATTAGTTTTCTGTGAGTAACCTAGAGCTGGAATATCTAGAGCGTTTTTATATTTTTGAATCATAGAGCCAGGGTTTTAGAAAGCATTTCAATTGAGAGAGGTTAAGGTCAGGTTGATGTGAATAAGTATCAAAGTAGTAGTAGCTGAGACAGAGGTTTGGGAGACATAATATCATCTGTCCCCTCTCTCTCATTCTCATTACATTTATCTGGATCATTGTAAGGCAAATGTAATAAATTCCCTATCCATGGATGACAATACTTATACTTTTTTATTTTTGGTAATCTGTGATTATGTTTGGGAATAAATTTGCCTCTACAGGATGATGATAAGAATGTAATTTGCAGATAGAATAAAAAGAGAAATTGGATTCATAAATAATGTCTCCACAGATGCTTAAAAGATGAAAATTCTACTACTTTCACCAACATGTGGAAGCCCGTTTTCTTTTGCAGATACCCTGTGATTTCCAGCAAGCAAACCAGCTGCAATTGTGGTTTCCATGAAGCACAGCTGGAAAACTGCTGCCCCCACGGAGGAAGAGGAAGATGGGAAGATGGTGGTTTCTGCACACCAGGCACCAGCCTCGGGGCTATGAGCTGTACAAACACTACCCACTTGATCCTCATGACCATCTTCTGAGGAGGCTGTCAATGGTCTCACTTTAGATATGAGGAAATTCATGCAGACAGAGGCTGACTAAATTGCCATGGTCACACAGCTAGTAGGAACTGGAGCTGTAACTTGAACCCGGGTCTCTTGTTTCTGTGGCTCCTGGTAGTGCATGCTGGGCTTGAAGTGAGATCCGGAGTATGTTGGAAGCAACTCTCTCCCTATCCTGAAAATCCTTATGATACCTGCGCAAAGTTGGCAGCCAGGAGCAGCGGCTTCCAGAAGCATGGCTGACCCTTGTTGGGATCTTGCTCCTGTGAGCCTTGGAATGTCTAAGGAGAAAGAGCAGCCAAATGTAGACCTGCAGGAGCTTTGAGATATAGCTCAGGCATCATCTCTGGGAAGTCTTTCCTGGAACCACAGCCTGGGCCCTGTACCTGATTCCCAGCCCCTGTGGCTCTTTCTGCATTTGCTGCCTCCTTTCACAATTCTGTCTCCTTATGTCTTCCACTCTACACCCAAGCCCCTTGAGGGAAGGGCCATGACTCAGTCATCCTGTATCCTAGCCCCCAGCCTGGGTCTGCATCCGGAAGGAGCTCACTAAGTGATTATTGAGCCAAACTGAACTGTAGCAGGAGTGAGCAAGCAAAGCTAAATCATGGGTGCAGAATGGGAGCACAGAGCTGCCAGAATCCAGAGACAGCTGTAACTGCCCCAGCACAGGGGGCTTCAGGCCACGGTGAGAGCCACTGAAGGCAAGAGCCAGGTGGTGGCTCAGTTCACATTGAGTCCTGCTGAAGAAATAGGCACACCGCGTGTGTTAAAATCAGCACCCCACGCATCTGTAGGAAGAGACTGAGGCACCCTGGAGGGCCCTCCCAATAATTAAAAGGCCCCCTGGGGCCTGTGGGAGCCCTAGCTGATGAAATCATGCAGGCCTCAGCCTTTAAAGTGTTTCCAGTAAAATGCTACCAGGATTTTCCTCCCTTGAATCTGGATGAAAGGGCTGTCTGTGCTACAAAACGCACACCTGGCGTCGATATGCAGTCTCTTGCTGCCTGTTAACCAACCCACTAGCCAACAAGTGCTGCCCACTGCCAGGTGCAAGCACTTATAAAAACTAGTGCCTCTCTCCCAAGGGCTTATGACCTGGTTAAGTGGAAAGGACAAACAGACTGAAAGAAAAGGCAATCGCGGGATAGTATTCAGTTAATTCTTCTCTCTCTCTTGCTCCCTCTCTCTCTTGTTCCCTCTCTCTCTCTCTCTTCCTCCCTCCTTTCTATGACTTGTCCTCTCCACACAACTCCTTTTCCATTTTCCCTCCCCTGCCTCCCCACCTTCTTTCTTGACTTCCCATCTTGCTCCCTTTCTTCCTGCCTGCCCATCTGCTTTCCTTTCTCATCTCTGGTGCAAATTCTGCATACAGTCGCTCTCCTCATTTCATGACATGCTGTCTTCATCAGTTTCTGAGTTCTTTTGTTATTTGATAATATATTTTACATGCCGTCCTCATATAATCCCTTCCCCCAGAAAAGCCCCATTCAAAAGCACTTACTATACATCCTTAGACAGGCAATGATCTCTGAAATACATATAGGCTTGTTCTATATGTAAGTGTTTTTGTAAGTACACTTTTCTTTCATTAAATATACAGATCTTAATTGTACAGTTTGATGTGTTTTGACCAAGGTATATACTAGTATAACCACCACTCCAACCAAGGTACAGAACACTTTCATCTCTCCGGAAAGTCCCCCTGTGCCACCTTCCAGTCAACTCCCAGCCTCCAGAGGCACCCGCTGTTCAGATTTCTACATGCATTTTGCCTGATGCTGAACTGGAACCTTACAGCCTTTTACATCTCGCTTCTTTCACTTAAGATAATGTTTTTAGGTCATCCATGTAGCTCATTCTTTTTTGTTGCAGAGCAGTATTCCACTGTGTGAATGAACGTACTTTATCCATCAACAGTTGATGAAGTTGGGTTGGCGGTACTTTTTGGCTATCATGGGTAATGCTGCTCTGGATGTTTCTGCACAAGTCTTTATTGTGGACATGCATTTCCATTTCTTTTGGGTAAATGCCCAGGAATGGAATTGCTGATTCATTAGGAAGCCATATGTTTAACTTTATAAGAAACTGGAGAACTGCACTCCACAGTGTTCATGCTATTTCACATTGCCCCCAGTGCCATGCGAATGTTTCGTTCTTGGGGTCTAGAATATCTTACTGCAGTTTTAATTGGAAGTTCTCCGATGACTTTTGATATTGAGTATCTTTTCATATGCTTATTGGTTATTATTTCCTCTTTAAAGAAGAGTCTAGATCCTTTTCCCATTTAAAATTGCATTGCTTCTGTGTTTACTGTTGATTCTTAGAAGTTCTTTACATAATTTAGATTTATGTACAGTAAATATTTTCTCCCAGTCCATGTCTTGCCTTTACCTTTTCTTAACGGTGTCTTTTGATAAGCCAGACATTTTAAATTTTCACAAAGCCTATTGTATCGGGGGTTGTTTTTGTTTGTTTATTTACGGTTAGTACTTTTTTTTGGTACTAGTCAGGAAATCTTTGCCTACGTTCTCCTAAGCTCATGAATATATTTTTCTATATTTGTTTCTAGGAGATTTATAATTCAAACTTTTACGTTTAAGCCTATCACCCATGTATAACTATGTATAGTACAAATAAGGATTGAAGTTCATTTTTCTTTACATTTACTTATCCAGTTATTCCAGCACCATTTGTTGAAAACACTTTCCTTCCCTCATTGAATTTCCTTGAAGCTTGTGCTCATAACTTACATAACAAGTATTGTGTTACAATTTTCATTATATTTCTTAATTTTTCACTTAACACAATGTTTATATGATCTATCTGCAATGCTATATCCAGTCATTTGAATTCACTCATTCATTTTATCATTCCATAAATCTGCAGTGGTGAAGAAAACAGAACACAGCTTTATTCTCATGAAATTTATAATCTAGTGAGAGATATTGGCCAAAAAATATACACACACCCAGGTAATGATAAGAGCTATAAAGAGAAATAAAGCAAGACAAACAGGAAGAGATTTAATGGGAGGTGCTATTTAAATAGGGCAATGGGTCAGGAAACCTTGCTCCTGGTCCTGACATTGGAGCAGAGAGCCATGGGCTCATTCAGTCTTGAGTTGAGCAATTGCTTCCAGAAGAGTTAAAAGGGCAGAGAGCCCAAAGGATGGCAGATGAAGGGATGAAGGGCAAGAAATGAGATCAAGGACCACATCATGTACAACCGGAGAGGCCAAGGTAAGGACGCTGGATTTTGTTTTAAGAATGCTGGGAATCCACTAGAGAGTTTTGAGTGGGAGAGTGATATGATATCATTTGTGTACTGAAAGTATTTGGAAACAGAGAAGAAGGGGGTGAGGAGAATGGACATGGGAGGGCGAGTAAGGCAGGAATTGCCATGAGCAGGGTGATATGACGTGGCCTGGGCCAGGGTGAGAGTAGTGGATACATGCAGAAGTGGTCACATCCTGATAGACTTTGAAAGTAGAGCTGATGGATTAAATAGGAAGTGGAGGGGGAAGATGAGGACTCAAGGGTAACAATAATAAAATGTGGCACATTCAGGAAGGGACAGGTTTGAGGGAGGAATAACAGGTTTGATTTTACAGAGTTTGAGTTTGGGAGGCCTGCTGGTGATAGAAATGGAGATGTTTAAGAGGCGATTGTATATAGAAGCCTGGAATCCAGCAGGGAGGCTGTGATCAGAATCAGAAGTTTGGAAGTCATTAGTGTGCAGATAGTATTTGTGAAATCACAGAACTAAGACATCACTTACAAAGTGAGTGACCCTGGAGGAAGAGTCTGAGGATGCTGCACCGGGCAGGCTTCACTATTCTGAGGTTCAAAGCATGGGAGGAGGACCTAGCCAAGGAAGTTGAGGATGTAAAGGAAAAGCCAAGAGGCGGTGGGATTCCATGAGCCAGGTGGATGGAGGGTCTGCATAGAAGCGCCTGCCCCATCGTGCTGAAAGCTCTTACCAGGTGGAGGTAAATCAGGGCAGAGAATTGCCCTTGAGATTTATCCCTGTGGGAACATTGCTGACCTTCAAGATGTCAGGCTTGAGGAAGTGGCAGGACAAGAGATTATTTGGAGTATGTACTGGAAAGAAAACAAATGATGAGGAAAGACTGACAGTAAATAGGTTGAGCATCTCTAGTCCAAAAATCTGAAATCTGAAATGATCCAAACTCTGAAACTTTTTGAGCACCAACATGATACCATAAGTGAAAAATTCTATGCCCGACCTCATGTGATGGGTCACAGCTGAAATGCAGGCACACGACACACCCAGTTTATTCCATGTCCCCAAGGGAAAAAAGATCTTCCAGGCCCCTTCAGCTGCCATCTATCTTTTTGGCAGACACCCGGATTCCCCACACAAGCACACTCGCAAACAGTAATAAAATAGCACTGATCCAGGCCAAACACGCTGAATGCAGGTTCCCCTCAATGCTCCACAGGAGGCCAAGACCTCTGTGCATTACTTACTCTGTCTGTGTGTGTGTGTGTGTGTGTGTGTGTGTGTATTCTCTACTCTGTGGGATAAAGATACTGTTGAAAATGTCAAAAAGGCCTTCAGATAACCCTGTGGGTAACAGTGATAAGAAAAAGAGAAAGTATTTATGTTTATAGCACAGGAAGTCAAGCTGTTGGAGAAACTGGACAATGGTGCGTGAAACATCTTACAGAGAAGTACGGTGTTGGAACGACCACAATATGTGATCTGAAGAAATAGAAGGATAAAGCTAGTGCCATTCTATGCTAAAAGTGATAAGCAGAAGTTAATGAAAAGTAGAAAAACACCGGGTAAAGCTGAACATGAAGGTCTTGATCACATATTGAAAGAGTTGATCTGTCAGCATCCCAGTGAACACATGCCAGTTAATGGTATGCTGAGTATGAAACAAGCCAAGATCTATCACAATAAACTGAAAATTGAAGGGAAGTGTGAATATTCAACAGGCTGGCTACAGAAATTTAAGAAAAGATGTGGCATTATATGTTTAAAGATTTGTGGTGATAAAGCATCTGCTGATCACAAAGTAGTAGAGAAATTCATTGACAAATTTGCCAGAATCATCACTGATGAAAATCTGATGCCAGAAACAGTCTATAACACTGACGAAACATCCTTGTTGTGGTGTTACTGCCCCAGAAAGACATTGACTCCAGCTGATAAGATAGGAATGAATGATGCCAAGGATAGAATAACAGGTCTGGGATGTGCTAATGCAGCAGGCATGCATAAGTGTAAACTTGCTGTGATGGGCAGACTTGCATTCATGCTGTTTTCAAGAAGTGAATTTCTTACGAGTCCAGTTGTTATGCTAACAAAAATACATGGATCACCTGGGGCATAGTTTTTGATTCATTTCACAAACATTTTGTACCAGTGGCTTGTGCTCACTGCAGGGATGCTGGACTGGATGATTGACTGCAAGATTTTGTTTTTCCTTCAACAACTGTTCTGCTCATCCTCCAGCTGAAATTCTCAACAAAATCACACTTATGCTGTGTCATTTCCTCCAAATGTGACATCATTAATTCAGCCATGTGACCAGAGAATCCTTAGATCAATCAAAAGTGACTACAAAAACACTTTCTTGAACAGCATGCTAGCAGCAGTGAATGGAGGCATGGTTGTGGGGGGTTTTCAAGAGGAGTGTAACATGAAGAATGCCATATATGCCATTGCCAATGTGTGAAACACAGTGACTAAGACACAGTCGTGCATGCCTGGCACAATCTCTGATCTGTAACTATGTTTCATGATAAGGGTGAACAAGGTGGTGTCTTTGAAAGATTCTGTATGTCAAGTGAGAAAAAAAGATGTCTGACTTCCTTACATATGGTAAAAATATTCCTTCAGAGTCCATTAGTAAGCTGGAAGAAGTGGATATAGAAGAAGATTTTAACATTGATAATGAGGCTCCAGTTATTCTTTCACTGGCCAATGATGAAGTAGTAAAAATGGTTCTGAATCAAGATGATTGTGGTAATAGGGACAGTGAGGACGATGTTAATGCTGCAGAAAAAGTGCCTAGAGACAACATGGTGAAGTGGTGTGAGGGGCTTATTGAAGGACTAGGGCAGTATGCATTCATAATAGAACGTGAAGTCATGTCTGTTTATAAAATCAAAAAGAGATTTCTAAGACAAAACCCACAGAAAACGAGGCAGATGACTCTGGAGGAAACATTTAGAAAGGCCACCCAGCAGAATGCCTCCTCATCCCTAGAGAACACTTCCTGGTCCCTCAATGCCTCTAATGTTTCCCTCATCTAAAAAAAAAAAATACAGTTACAGTAAACTTGTAATCCAAGCAAGGCATCATGGGTGGAGACTGAAAAGCTGCTTGCTGTTGCTGTTATTTAACAGTTGTTCCAGGTGTCTGGCGATGCTACTGTGCTGCTTACACTTTACTCTCTCACTGTAATAATGGTATGTCAATAAGTGTAAGAGAATGATTGCTTATAGGCGTTATATAAATTCAGAGTCAGGAATGATGGTGATGCCAAAACAACTACAGACTGTCCACAGAGATGGCCGAGATAGTCACGCCTTTGCTTTCTGATAGGTCAATGTAGACACACTTTGTTTTATGCACAAAATTATTTAAAATTATGCATAAAATTACTTTCAGGCTATAGGTACAATAAATATGCAAAATATATATATGAATTTCATGTTTAAACTGGGATCCCATTCCCAATATATCATTCTAAACAAATATTACAAAATTCAAAGAAAATTCAAAACCTGAAACTCATCTGGTCCCAAGCATTTTGGATAAGGCTACTCGACCTGTATAAGTCTTCGAAGGAGTTTTGTGTCAAATCTACCCATTTTCCCCCTTAACACTGGTACTTTTTAGATCTTATTTAAGAAATTTATACTTGCCTCAAAGTGACACCAGTTTTGTCTTACATTTTCTTGCACTAGCTGTGAGAATGGTTTTCACAGCTAAACGTTTAATCCAGTTAATTTGTGTGTACGATATGAGGTAAGACACTTTTCCACTCATCTAGAAGATGTTTATACCTTCTGCTCTCTCCTCAAAACTTCCTCCCCCATTTCTTCCTCATACTGTGATTTCTACCTCACAGAGAAAAGGGAAGCAATATTGTGAGAATGTCCACAAACTGCAACCCTGCATCCGCTCGCCTACCTGCATCTGCGTCTATGTCCTTGAACTCTCTCCTATTCGTACAAGTGAGTTTTCCATGTTCCCACTGAGGGCAACCTCTCCAGCTGAGCCCTCAATCCCACCTTCCTTGTCTACCCAGCGCTCCCCCTCTCCTCCATTATCATTATCCATTACTTCCCTCTGCTAAATTTAACTCATTACCACAAGAACATTATCAGTTCTTCTGTAAAATCAGCAACAATCCATGTTAAGCCTCCTTCTCCCTCCTGGTACCTCACTTCTCTTCTTTTTCTGCATCAAAAGTTCTCCAAGCATTGTCTATAGTCACTGTATCCAACTTCTATCCTTTCATTCTCCCTTGAATCAGGGTTTTGCCCCAACCAAGTACACTTTGAAAGTAAAGCAGACAGAATTTGCTAATGTACATTGTTCCTTTTCAGTTCATCAATGATCCCCACATTCTTATATCCAATGGTCAATGTTCAGTCTTTATTTTCCTTAACCTGTCATTTAAAATGATTGTTCTCCCTCTCTTCCATGAAACACATTCATTCAATGTTTCACTCTCTCATTTTCCTCCCTGCTCTCTGGCCATGTTGGAGAGTTCAAGGCACAATCCTTAGTTGCCTTTTCTGTCTGTATTCACTCCCTTTGGAAGGCCAGCCAGTCTCATGGGTCTAACACCATTTATTCACTCATGATTTTCTGGTATGCATCTCTAGCTGGTGCCTCTCTCCTGAATTCTAGGCTCATATATTACACTGCATTTTCACCTCATTTTGATGTTCAACAGATATCTCAAACTTGACATGTCCACGAGAAAACTTCCAATCTTTCCTTTCAAACCGGCTCTGCACAGTCTTCCCCCTAAAAGACAAGTGCATTCTTTCTGTTGTTCAGAATAAAAATCTTGGATCCTTTCTTAACTCTTTTGTTGTTGTTGTTCTCTCAAGCTTCGCATCCTATCCATCAGGAAATTCTGTAGGCTCTACTGTCAAAATGTGTCCAGAATCGAACTACTTTTCAGTACCACCCAAGTCACAGCCATCATAATCTGTTGCCTGGATTTGCTGAAACTCTCTCTAGCAGTTTATAGGTCTTATAGCATGTTCCTTAATAAAGTTTAAAATATATTTTGCATAAAGTTTTTGTTTTACCTTCTTCTAGATTAATTCCTGGATATTTTATCATCTTGTTGCTATTGTAAATGTGTCTTGTTTCCCAGTAAATATTTTAGGTGATTATTTCTGATAAAGTGTATGTGTAAATTGACCTTGTATTCAGTTACCTTGTTGAACTCTCTAAATATGCTGATAGTTTGTTTTTATTGGGCCTGGTAGATTTTCTATAAAGATCATCTGGAAATAGTGATAGTTTTATCTCTTCCATTTTAATCCTCACATTTCTTTTTGGTTTTATCCTATTACATTTTCTAGTAGCAGCATTTGTTTTACATTCAAATGTAAAGCAGACAAGAAAACAAGAATTTCAGGTAAAATTAATTCTAATAATACATTTCATTTAATCCAATATATCCAAAACAATATGATTTTTCTAAGTTATTTACTCACCCTTTCTTTCTATATCTCATTGCTTCCTCATAGATTTATTTCTTTACTTTGCTGCAGTTCTTGTTTACAGAATACTTTCATTGTATGTTACAAATTATGAAGACTTGTGTAATTGAGAATATCTATTTCATCCTTATAGTAAAATTGTTTAGCTGCATATAAAATACTAAATTTGAAGTTCTTTGCCTTCATGTTTAGAATCTTTATTTGCTTCTTTCTCAAATCTATCTGACTATATGTAACTATTTTTTCTTGTTCATTTTTGATCTGATCTTTTATTTTTAATTAAATTATTCATAGTTATTTTCTACTTCATTTCAGATAATCCCAGGATCTGAAGCTTTTGGAGTCTAAATCTATTTTGGACTGTTCCCTCTGACTCTTATTCAGGGAAGCCTGCTTCCTCATGATTTTTGTATGTCTATATATTTTTAAATTTTGAGCTGTTATTTGGCTGAATTTAATCTGTAGGAGACCTGAAGGACCTGACTCTAGGAAAGTTTCCACCAAAGAGGATCTGTATTTGATTCTACTGGATGTCTTAGACTGGAATATTTTTAATTTAATTTTAGATTAATGTTTCTCTGACCATTCAGGAAGTATAAATTCAACACCAGATGGAAGAGGAAAGGCCCATGGTCGCAAATTCTCCGGGGATTATGACTTGGTTTTATCCCTTCTGGCTTCATGCTGGAGACAAATATGTTTCCTAAATGACTCTTTTGTCTCAGGCAAGTGGATTCTTTTATTTTTTTTAAAGCCAACAATTCACTAAGAACATGGACACTTTGAGAGATGGCTTCATAAGAAGAGGTGCAGTGGGCAGCTCCTACAACAGTTCCAAGTTCCCAGGCCTAGTTTCTACTCCCTCTTTAACAAGCTATTCAAACTCAAAGTTCTAAGATCTTGAATAACCATTTGCTCCAGGACATTCCTTCATTCACTCATCCATTCATTCAACATATAGGTACTCAGCACTTACTCTGTCCCAGGCTTTGCTCCAGGGGCTGTGCTTTATCAGGAAATAAAATAATCAGAAATCCCTGCCTCACAGAGATTACATTCTAATGAGGGCAGCCTTCATTTCCAGCTTCATTGACTATACTTGTTTCAACTCTCTATTTGTTGAGGGAGACAGAAAGTACAGGCTAGACTGACTTACTTATGGATTCAGTATTGTATTTTAAAACATTTAAAAATATATCAAGCATCTAGATGCTTTCTGCGGGGAGTTTTTCAGCATATCTGGTCTGAAATACTTTCAGAAACTGCCAAATTCTTTTTCCTCAAACCCAATAACTTCAGTTGGTTCTTCTCAAATTATTATTCTGCCTTCATGGTTTGAATATCCTTTCTTGGCTTCTTGAAGCTATGTAAAAGCTTATTTAATTGTTTTATCTTTTTGGTCAATTAATTCTTATTTGCCTGGTATAATTTGTTCAGTGTGTCGTGTTTCTTTATGGTATTTGTGCTCTTCAAATGTGTCATTATCTTTTCCTCTGAGCTCATATTTCCTTGGTTCTGTCAAAGCTGGTAATTGCCCTCCTACCATAAATGATTAGAAAATTGGAAAACAAAATCTATTAAACAACTGTTTTCAGATATTGAACCACAGGCATCACAAGGCTATGACTCCAGTGAGAACAAAGACAAATGAAGTGAGCCCTGCAATTGTACCAGCTTACTACCTGGCAGCAGTTTCTGGACTACAGGGCAGGGAGGAAACCCCAGTAAATCCCAGCAGTCTTACCTAGTGAGGAGATAGAGATCAGAGCCTGAGAAAGCAGAAGCACCTAGAATTGGCTAGGTGGATACCTGGAGCAGAGGCAGGTACGTGGGGCTTAAGAGAACAGAGGAGTCCCCTGGGGTCTTTGGCCAAATTGTGATCTGAGCATGCATGGAAGGAAAATCCATAACACCAGGGAAAGAATCACTGAGAAGCAATAGGTTGAAAAATTCCTGGAGTTCTTACAGGACTGGGGAGAGTTTGCAATCCCACCAATTATGAGAGACCTCATAATACAGAAGGCATTTAATAGAGAGAGTTCTTAGAAGGGCCACACCTTAGTAATGAGACTATTAGCCTTAGAGTAAGGGCTGCTCTGGATCTACCCTTATAAGCCTAAAAAGCAAGCCTCAAAGGGATCAATCTGATCTGCAAGTAATGTAACTGCAGGAAGAACACAGTCCAACACTCTTTAAAGGAATACAACAAAATCCAGCATTCACTGACCTAAAATTCTTGCTGCTCAACATTTAAAATTTGTTTATAATTTGTATTAACTAATCTTTTCTGGAGTCATGTGGTCTTGACTTAGGTCTTATTTAAATCTATTTACTAAGCCTGAATGTGATCAATATATAAGAAATTCAGAGAGATTAAGTGCTCAAATATGCAAAGTACTTGTATTCTTTTAGTATCATATATCCCAAGAGCTATGAACAACACTCAGACCAGTGTTTCCCCATGGTTTTTAAATTATTGCTCCCCTAAGGAGTATTTTAAACAATTTTTTAATAATTACTCCATTGCATAAGATTTTAATATGGCAGATATAATGTATATACTTTTATGTATTGGCTTATATAAATGTATATCTATGCTTTAGACATTAAAAGAGTAAGATTTTTCCATCCCCTTGGGAACAATATTATTCCCATTGAGAATACATGCTCTAGACCCTCTGCAGTCAGTTATTTCAAACATTAAAAATGTCAGTCCTTTATGCTTATCTGCCTGCGTGTCCTATCTTCTAGCAACAAAAAATTAGAAGTCAAAATTTTCAAAATGTATTTCCAGTGGCATCCAAAACATGAGATATTTGACAAAAGAGGTCAAAAACCTGTACACTGAAAACTATGAAAAGTCACTGAAGAAATTAAATACCTAATTTAAATGGAGAGCTACACCATGTTCATGCATTGGAAGACTTTAATGTTATGATATCAATTTCCCCCAAAATTGACCTACAGATTGAATATAATTTCTATCAAAATTTCAAATTTTTTAAGATATAAATTAACAAACTGCTTCTAAAATTTATATGAAAGGTAAAAAATCTAGCTTGGATAGTCAAAGTGATTTTGAAAAAGAACAAAGTTGGGAGACTTACACTGCCTAATTTTAAGACTTAATACAAAGCTACAATAATCAAGACAATTTGGTCATTGTGTAAGGATAAACATATGGACTAGTGGAACAAAATAGAAAGTCTAGAAATAGACCATATGCAAAATTGCCAAGGTATTTCAATAGGGAAACAACAGGATTTTTTTTTTCAACAAATGGTGCTGTAATAACTAGCTATTCATATACAAAAATATGAGCTTCGACACTTATCTCACACCATATAAAAATATTAATTCAAGATAGGTCAAATAACTAAATGTAAAATCTAAAACTATAAACTTTCTAGAAAAAAAATATAGGGGAAAATCTTTGTAACCTGAAGTTAGGCAGATATTTCTTAGATATGGCCCAAAAAAGTATAAACATAAAAGAAAAAACAGAAATTGAACTTCATCAAAATAAAAAACTTGAAAATGTTGAAAGATATTGTTAAGAAAATAAAAATGCATGCCACAGACTGGGAGAAAATATTTGAATAACATATACATTATGAGGTATTTATGTTTAGAATATAGAAATAATTCTTGGAACTCAGAATAAGAAGACAAACAACCCAATTAAAAATATTTTTAAAAAATTTGAACAGGAATTTTACCAAATAAAATATGTGATGGCAAAAAAACACACAAAAAGATCCACAATATCATTAGTTATTAAAAAGAATGCAAGTTGAAACCATATGTTACTAATACATACTACCAAAATGTCTAAAGTTAAAAAATAAAATAAAACTGACCATACCAAGTGTTGACTAGGATATGGAGCAACTGGAACTCTCAAACATTGCTGTTGGGACTGCAAAGTGGTACAGTCACTTTAGAAAAACAGTTTAGCACTTTCTAATACAATTAAACCTACATTTTCCATATGACCCAGCAATCCTACTTCTAGGCATTTACCTAAGAAAAAGAAAATATTGTACATGAGTGTGTATAGCAGCTTTATTTGTAATAGCCAAAAACTATAAGCAGCTCCAGTGACCATCAACTGGTGAATGACTAAGCAATTTTTGGGATATTCATGGAATGTAATACCTCTCAGCAATATGAAGGAACAAATGACTGATACATTCAATGCAATGATAAATCTCAAATGCATCATACTTAGTGAAAGAAGCTAGACTACTTCTTTCACTACCATATGATTCTATTTATGTAAAATTGTAGTAAAGGCAAAACGATGGTGATAGAGAACAGATCCATCTTTTTGGGGAAAGGTACTAGGGTGGGGTATTGGTAGGGGAATTCTGTAAAGGGTCATTAGTAAACTTTCTGAACTGAAAAAATTGTTGTGTCTTGATTGTGATGGTAGTTATACTAATACACTCACTTGTCAAAACTCAACTGAACACTGAAAAAAAGTAGATTTTATATACATTATAGCTCAATAAATCTGACCCTTTTTTTTTTTGAGACGGAGTTTCGCTCTTGTGGCCAAGGTTGGAGTGCAATGGCACGATCTCAGCTCACCACAAATTCTGCCTCCCAGGTTCAAGCGATTCTCCTGCCTCAGCCTCCTGAGTAGCTGGGATTACAGGCACCTGCCACCACACCCAGCTAATTTTTTGTATTTTTAGTAGAGATGAGGTTTCACTATGCTGGCCAGGCTGGTCTTGAACTCCTGACCTCAGGCGATCCACCTGCCTCAGCCTCCCAAAGTGCTGGGATTACAGGCATGAGCCACTGTGCCCAGCCCCTGATTTTTTAAAAAAAAAAAAACCCATACCCCTAAGTAAATACTTCTAATTCTAAATACATTCTGGATTTCAGAATGAGTAAAAGGGATGTGGACTTGGAAGGATCTTCTGGCTTTACAATCTGGGTTCAGCAACTCCTCCCCACTTATTTGCTACAGGTAAACATGCTGCTAGGTAGATCTGTCTTCCAAGATCTGCTACACGGAATGCAACTGATAACACAGGAGAGGCATTCAGGATGAAGAAAAAAAGAATTCTCAGGATCCTCCTGATCCTGTCACTGTTGTTACTCTTTCACTCCTTACTCAGCCAGTCTCTGGGCCTTCCCTAATTTTCGCCTCTTGCCTTTGGCTGGCTCTAAGCTGCAGCTGCTGCTGTTTTCCTTACCATCCATTTCCCCGTAAAAGCATGAGTAGTAATATGGGTGAGGGGGAGGGCCGGAGGTGGAGAGATATAACTAGAAAGTTTTTTCAAAATCCATTCCTCAATACCAGGCTCTCTCTCATTCTGTGTTTTCCACTGCACCTGGAACCACTTTATTTCACCTTCCCAAAGGCTTCTCATGATTTTTGCACTAGATTCTGGGAACCATCAATATCTTCTGGCTTCTTGGGTAGAGATCCCGGGAAAGAGCCAACAGCTGGTGCTTGTCCATAATCATTATATTTACTGAATTCCAAACTAACTTTTGTCTTGAATCTTTTCCCTTGAATAAAAGTTGGAATTGGGTTATAAATAAATGCAAGAGTCAACAGCAGCTCTACCGAAGCCAAGGTGGGGCTGGGTCCCATAGTGCTACCCTACCTGGTCGGGAAAGGAAGATTCCAGGATCAGAGATTACTGAAATCAAAGAGGCAGAGACAGAGATGTTGTAATGTGCTTAGGGCAGCAAGAGCAGACCAGTCTGGAGGAAGAAGAATAAAGATAAGGTTGGAAAGCTGGGGGTGGGGTGTTAGTTCATGGGACTTTATATGACAATGGAGGAAGTTTGTTTTCTGCAGGCAGTAAGGAGCCATGGATAATTCGGATGATCCAGCAGCATTACCATCTCGTATGTTGTTTCAGGCTTAAAAGCCAAAGCTTCCCAATGGAAAGGCAAAGAAGCTGCTGGGGATAGGGGAGCCAGAGCACTGGGCTTTTGTCAAGAATTCTTGGCTGGTGTAATAAAAGGTAGGAAATGCTGGAAGCACAGAGCAAGAGCAGAACTTTCTAGTCCAGCCTCTGAATTTTATAGCTGAGGAAACGAGGCCAAGGACAATCAGGCTGGCCAAGTGTCAAGGTGAGTTAGTGGCACACCTGGTTGTGCAGTTGGAAGTAGCCAGTGATTTTTGAAAATTCCTATTCATGGAGGAAGGCATATAAAATGGTCAGATCATGGAAAATGACATTCCAGTTGGGTCTTTCCAACCCACAGTACAAGAACAGCTTCTCAGACAAAGTGTATTTGCCCATGGTCTTTCCAATAAATTCTCAAATAGACATCAAGATTGAGCAGTCAACTTGGTCACTTCCTCAAGCAGGCTGCTTTTGGACTCAACGGAAAGTGCACAACCAGCCACCTAAGCACTTGAGCCCAAACCCTGGCTCAACATCTGGTCCCTGTTTCTCAATGTCAGGTTGAGTGGATTGTGCAAAGCACACATGCCTCCTACCAATTTAGCAATTGATAAATTGCTCTGGGGAGGCACTTTCAAGGAGTCCTCTTGCTCTTTGCCTTTATTCTCTGGCTATTCGGGGTTTTTTAGGTCACGAAGAGGGAATGGGACAGAGAAAAAACTTAAAAAATTATTTCTCAATCTCAAACTGGGAGTCAAGTAACTTAACCAACTAATTGTTCTGAAAGATTTCCTTTGCTCTTTCTCCTTCAACACAACAACCTCTTGTCAGAAATCATTCATTGTGGCCTGCAGAAATTACACACCAAATTCTAAGGTTGGCCACTAGTATCAAACAATAGATCATTAGTGGACTTCTATGAATTAAACATTTATAAAATAGTCCAAGAACACTATCTGGGGTGCTGCAGGTCTGCTGGGGAAACAGGTAGGGAGATGGAAGGGTCTGTGTCTTGATTCTGAGCTGGACATTTGATTGATGACTATATCGGACAGTTGACGTCTCATCTTCACTAGCAAATGTCTTCCTATGATGTACTCAATGACCTAAGATCCATGTAAAAAAAAAAAAAATGATAACCAAAACCTCTCCTGAGCTCAAAACTTTCATGTTATTTTTTTTCAAATGTTTTGACTGATTGGAAGAATTAAAATGAAATTTACTTCAAAAACAGCAAACATGAGTGGTGTTGTGTGCACATGACCTGGATTTATTAGGTTAAAAAAAAAAAAGCCCAAATAAACCATCTTAAAATATGCTAATACATGTCCACACCACCCACAACACACTTTTCCCCAATGTTAAATATGAAAATACAGTGCAAATCACCCTGGAAATGTGTGGTGGAAAAAGAAGGTATGCTGTGGCTGAGATAATCAACACACACTGATTACTGTTTTTCTAAGTGCTTATGAGCCTTTTGCATTTCTTCTATATAATTCAGTATCAGAGTTAATGACGTATCATAGTTTTCTCTGATTCAGAAGCACCTCAATTCCTGAAAGTTTTTGCTCCCTTCAAGACAACTTATCTGCAGCAAAATTACCAATAAATCTCTCAGCGTGAGAAATAACAGGGCTGAATGACTTTGTGATGAATAAAGAGGGTGGTTGGCTCCTCTCCATTCATCTTGATAATCTTCATTGCTATGTAAACAGTAAGATACATTATCATGATTCATGTTCAAGTCAGTTCTCAGCTCAACACTGATTCCAGAGAAATGCTACCTAGTAAACTATTTTATTATGATTGCAAAGCAACAGTAAGAAAATGGCAAAAAAAAAAAAAAAAAAATGACAGCCTGAACTTGTAAGTGAATGTGTGTGTGAGAAAGAGAAATACTAAGAAAGAGTAATTAATCTCTGTGAGATTAGACACATTTAGCAGCATGTCTAATGAATGAATACTCTTCTAAATATGGTTAAACTATTCACTTTTAATTATTCTCATCAGAATCCATGTTAACCCAAGTTAGGAGATACCAGGAATAAGCAGTAAATTCCACAATAAGGGTTTCAAGTCATTCCTGTTTTAACATCCCCAAACTTAGAAGTATGAAATCAATGTTATTGTTATAGGGGTGCTAAAAGACTGGGGTTGGGTAGATATTCTAAAAATGTCTGAGAACTGATGGGATCATATTTCCAAACAAGTCCAGAATTCTGTCATCTGTGCCCACTTGGAAGAAAATTCTCAAAGTAAGAAAATGATTCTCAGGCAGGCACCTGGAAGAATCTGTGATTGCCAAAACATTTCCAGGGAACCATTTTCTCTCTCAGGATACATGGCCCTGATCCATTTGCATAATGTCCTAATGCTAGAAAACCAACAAGAGTAGACAAGATCTGCCTGTCTGTTTCAAGCCAAGAGGAAGCCAGACACTCCTCCAAAGCTCTCTTTCCCCTTAGGATTGCATCAATTTCCACTGTATGGGATTATTTTTAAACATTGGTTTAAAATATTCCATAGCCCAGCTGTTCAATATCATAACATAAGGTCAACTTTATATAGTTGTACTTCCTTGAAGAGCTAAAGTAAGGTGACCCAAAAGGCCAATTTTCCCCACCAATAAAAGTACTCATTCTTGGAAAGCTGCCATTATGTTATGACACTTACATTTCCTTGTTTTACTGATGTAAAATTTGAACTTTGAAATACATTTGTGGATTTAATGTTTGTAGTTCTCAGGCTTGGATCACAAGATCTCAGTGTGTCTCAATTATGTTTGCTAACAATGAACTGAGCCTAGATAAGTCAAATCCAGTGATACTTCCCAACTGCATAGAGCCCAATTTAGCCAACCAAAGTTATTTCGAATTGTCAGAATTAGCATCTCACCTGTGAAATAGTCAAAAGAGGAGCTACTATGGGAGGCTGAGGCAGGTGGATCACTTGAGGTCAGGAGTTCAAGACCAGCCTGGCCAACATGGTGAAACACCATCTCTACTAAAAATACAAAAATTAGCCAGGCATGGTGGCCTGCACCTGTAATCCCAGCTACTCAGGAGACTGAGGCGGGAGAATCAATTGAACCCTGGAGGTGGAGTTGCAGCGAGTCTACATGGCACCACTGCACTCCAGCCTAGGTGACAGAGCAAGACTCGGTCTCAAAAAGCAAAAAAAAAAAAAAAAAAAAAAAGAAGAAGAAGAAGAAAAGGAAGAGGAGCTACTGCAACATAGGATGGTGAGGAAGGGAGGGACTTAACACAGACTGAGGAGCAAGAGCAACTAGCAAGGTTCAAATCCAAGCACGCCACCTGTTGGTTTAGCTGAGGGGCTGTGCCTCAGTCTTCTCTTTCAAATGAGGAAGGAAATTCCTTCACAGTTCTGTTTTGAAGACTAGATGAGATCATACATGTGAAGCTCTTAGAAAAGGTTTTAGGCTGTGGTGAGTGTGCATGGTGTTTGGCATTAGCATCATCACGAATCAGCAGAGCTTTTTTGTTTGTTGATCCTCACAAAATTCCTGTAAAGAGAGACTCATTTTACAGATGAGGAAACTGGGACTCAGAGTGGTTAAATAACGTGCTCAAGGTGATACGGTGAGAAAGAAACATCCAGGAATACTTGCTTGTTTTCTCTTTCGTGCTATTGCTCTCTAGATACTGCTTTTTACTTCTTTTTTGAGCTAACCAAAATTTTTATTTCAAGTACTTTGAATGATCCCTTTTTCTCTTTTTCCTTTTATCACATCTTCCCTTTCCCCCTTTTCCTTTCTTCCTACAAGTATATTTTTAGCATCCCCCATGGACAAAATGCCCTTTTAATCCTCACGAAATAGATATGCATTGTTATCAAAGCAAGGAAGGCCTCCGGTGCCCTTGTCTCCCAGAAGGGAAGAAGGCTCCGTGTCCTTCCCGCTTCTTTGATGTGGCCTAAGATCTCTCAACTTCACTTATCCTTGAGGTTCATTCAGTAGCCCCTAGCAAGGAGCTGTTCCTGCCCAACCAGAGATCTGAAAGTCAAGCTCAAGTGCCCACAAATGGCTCCAAAATAAAGTCTCCCCTAAGACCCTCATCTAAAAGTAGGTTGTTCCCTCCCTAAAGAGTGCCTCATTTTAATGGTACACAAGATCCTCACTCAGAAGCACTTTATGTTCCAGACTTTCCCAGACAGTGCTGACTTCAATATCATTTTCAAGAAAGATAATTCCTTAAATGTAAGTCTGTAAGAAAAACTCCTGTTTCCTTCCTTATACTCACACTTAACACAGAACGCTTCTGTAACCAAATGTGTGTGGGGTTTTTCCACACCAACTAGTTCCCCAATTCTCTTCAGACACCAACTGGGTGTTCAATAATTCGATTCAATTCTGACACCATCTACCTGGGATTAGCACATGGGCATTTTGTCCCACAGGTTAAGTGTTCAGTTCCTCCTGACTCCTCACCCCACTTCAGATGCCAATCACAAGCGATGGTCTCTAGGTTACCCACAACTCCTGTCTGACTTGGTTACAAATAGGAGGTTCCCATAACCTCCGCCTCAGTTTTGACCATTTACTAGAACAGTTTGCAGAAGTCAGGGAAATACTCACTTATATTCACCTACCAGTTTATTATAAAGAATATTACAAAGGATACACATACACAGCCAGATAAAGAGATGCAGAGGGCAAGGTCTGAAAGGGTCCCAAGCACAGGCACTTCTGTCTCCGTGGAGTTGAGATGCACCACCCCCAGCACATAGATGCATTCATCAATCTGGAAGCTCTCAACCCTCTACTTTAGGGATTTTTATAGACATAGAAAAATCTATGATGTAGATCTTTCATGACATAGGCATGATCAATTTTTGACTAAATCTCCAGCCCCACTCCTCTACCCAGAGGATGGAGAGTGAGGCTGAATGTTCCAAGCTTCTCATCATGGCTTGTTCTTTCTGGTGACAGACTCCACATAGGAGTCCACCAAGAGTCACCTTGTTAGAATGAAATGTGCTCCTGCCACCCAGGAAAGTCCAAGGGATTTAAGAGCTCTGTGCTGGGAACTGGGTCAGAGACCAAATATTAGGACAAAATATTCTCCTAGCACCCCTATCACTCAGGAAATTACAAGGGTTTTAGTGGCTCCGTGTCAGGAATCAGGAGCAGGGACCAATACCTATATATTTCTTATTATGCCACAAAGCCCAAATGTAATTTTTTGAATGTGCGTAATGGCTGCATTTTCTGTAGGAAAAGAAAAAAGAACAAGACAAGTATTCCCCCACCAGAAAATAGAATAACTTCCTGGCGTCATCAACATGCCACCTCCAGGGTCAGGTCAGCATTGGCCCAGAAATACAACCGTTTTATATTTTCAGAAGCTTGACTTCAGTCTGGCCAAAATGACTTAAGCTCACCTGGTTTTACTATGCATGCGAATGCATGTGTACACAACATGTGATCACGCGGGTCGTCCTTCCAGCAGCAGTGAGCTGCAGAGACCGGTCTTCTAAAACAAAAGGCGTGGGCAGCAGGGCTGTGGAAACGGGCTGCCTAGAAGTGCTGTGCTCACACGAGGGACTTTGAATCCCAGATGATAGCTTTCCAAGCTAATGTGATTAATGTGCCCTTGTAGGTGACGTTTCCTGCTATTTCATGTTCTCCAGTAAAAGCTGACCACTCCCTGCCTTACGGCCTCCAGCAGGGTGGGGGAGCTGAAACAGGAACTCCTGTATCTCAGCTGCTATGTAGAGGAGTGGTCGGTTCCTCAAAAAGGAATGCCACCCTCAGGGGATTTCGAGCTGTTGGTCATCCTGGTTTTCCATCATCACTCTCCCTCCCTGCCCACCACCCCAGCCCTGTGGACATCCAGCAGGAAGTAGTGGCCACGAGGCAAGCAGCTGTGGCTGGAGATCAGCCAGAAAGATGTGGGCAGAGGCGGCTCAGAACAGTCTCAGAAAAATGGAGACAGAGTTGTAGAGGACTAAATTCTAAAACTAAAGAGATGAAGGGAACTTAAAGATGGCCTATTCTAACTTTTCCTGCTTCCCTGGAAAAGAACTGAGTCCTGGCATCCAACTGACTAGTGGCAGAGCAGGCTGGACTTGCTACAGACTGTCCAGTATAGGACTAAATAATTTTTTAAAATGTAATGGGTGTCAAAGAGGAAATGAATGAAAATGCTTTTGCCAAATGGGGAGAGGAATAATGAGTGGCTTTTAAAAATAAATCTCCAAAAGATCTAGCACTAGATGGGTGGAGCTTCATCTGCCACTCTAACCAGTTAGGGTAAAAGGGTCAGCACCCAGGCTCCATCCGGAAACCTTCCGGCAAACCCAAATCGTCTAAGACACTGACTCTCAAACCTTCCACACAGTGCCATCACCTTGGAGATTTTAAAGAATTCAGGTACCTGGTCCCACCTCAGAGACTTTGATTTGATAGGGTTGGGTGGGCCTGGGTATGGGGATTTCTCAGAGTTCCCCAGGTGATTCTGATATGCAGCCAAGTTTGAGAACCGTTGTTAAAACATGAGCATTTCTCCACTTTTCTCCTCCCGGAGCTTATCCTCCAACCCCCTTTATGACATTTCTTACCACCTGGCTCCTGGGGCTCCCTGGTGCATTCACAGATGTGGCCCACATCACTGTGGCTTACTTTTCTGAGCCTGATCCCTGAGTAGATTGATGGATCTGTCTCAGGAAGAGTGATCCTTGGAGAGACACATAATGACTCCCTGCAAATTATTCTCCTATTTGAAACACAGCTCAAGCCAACTATTATTGCCCTACAGGGGAGAATAAAAAGAAAGGCATGCTCACTTAGCATGTGAAATTGTCCTCTATCCTTTGACCTCCTCAGCCTGGCTGTGATGTTATAAGTTGGTAGAATACCACCGCATTCCCCTTAGCCACAGAAAATAAAGGAAGGAGCTTCATCAAGAATAGCTTCAAGTGAGGGAGGGCATGACCAGGTTTGCTTTCAGGAAAATGGCTGCAGTGCGTTGGTGTGGAAGATGGATGCCACTCAGGAGACTAGAGTTAGGAAGCCCACTTTGGAGGCTAGTGGCACAGAAGGTGAGAGAAGATGAAGCCTGAGCTAAGGCCACCCATGGGGGACTGACGTGAAACACTTGCTTGTAATAAATCCTGTGCATTGGTAATAGATTTGGGGGAGGGAATGGATTTGTTGATGTAAGAATTTAGGGAAATTTGAGTGTCTACATAAAATGACTGAGAATATCATGATCCAGGAAAGGTTAAGAACCACTCATCTAAGAAAACCGACACAGAAAAGAACCACTAACTGGCAGAGAGAATAGCCTTAGATTCTGTGTGATGTTCTGCACCTTCTTTTTAAATCCCCCAGCTAGTGATCTGGAACTTTATGTATAACTCTAGCACCTGCCAACAAACTCTAAGGTTAGCCTATGCAAGGAAATGAGGAGAAAGAGTGAAATAACTGTGTTTAATGTTTTCTGGTTTGACGCTCCACATGGGGCTTGTGACCTTAGCTAAATTAAAGACTTGGATGACTATGAAGGGGACAAACATGAAGTTGGCCCTGACCCCTGCTTATAGTTCCTTAAAGTCTTTACAGTAACGATTTTATTAAATAGATAGCTTTGCAAAGCCTGTACAATTATTGTTGTCATAATCATTAATGTAAATTTATCAAATGGCAGAAACTACTGCAGCTTGCTTGGTTACTTAAAAGGCATAGGAAATTTGTGGGAAATGCCAAAATCCTGAAATGGTTTTTTATTACAACTCAAGAGAACAATGAGGATATTGTTGTCAGATATCTCAATGAGGCAAATAAAGTATAGAAAGAAGAATTCCTCTTCTTTTAAAAATAACACTTTTTCTGATTGTAAAAATAACCCGTAGCCATTGTAAAAGCTGTAAAAATGTAAAAACAGCAAAAACAAGTAAATAAATGCCAACCATATTCCAACAGCCATACATAATTATTATAAACATTTTGATGTGTTTTTCATCTTTCTTATAAAAATACTTTTTTGTATAATTGCAGTAATATTATATTGTATATAACATTTTTGTTCCCTAAGATTTTTTTTCACTTAGTATTATAATTAAGATCTTTCCTACCATTATTAAATATTTTTCAAAAACATGATTATAATAGCCATTTTTCCTTCTTTATCAGTGCTCCTTCAGTAGGTATATTGTGATGAGTATAAAATATGTTTCTTACGTTCTCAGGATATAGCATTAGTTTTATGTTTAAATGCAATCATAGGAACTGGGCCTTTCTATTGCCTTCTTGTCTCTTTCATGTAGATCTTTCAGCAGAAGCTCTCTTAAATGACCTTTGCTTAGCTGACTCCCCAGATTAATTGACTGACCTTCTATTTACTCTATTTGTTCATGACCATGCTGAATCCCTATAGTCCAGTAGTCTACTGTGACACACTGATATACTTTTGCTCCTCCTGTTCGATGTATATGCTTACCAAGAGTTGATTGGGTTTGTTCCCAACCTGTTTCTGCCACCTGTGTATATTATAATGATTACACAATTTAATTATATGCTTCACCAACCCATAAAATCTCAGGGTGGAAAGAGTGTAATTTCCATGAACATAAAGTAGAATCCTTCAGAAAGTCTATAAAGAAAAGTCACTTAAGATATTTTTATTTAAAAATAATTGTTCACAAAAATCAATCATTTCTATACACTAGCAATTATAATTTGAAACTGAATGTTAAAAAACAGCCCTTATGATTGTTCACAGGATCTATATGCTGAAAACTATGAAACACAGATGACAGAAATCAAAGATCTAGATAAAAGCAGAGATACACAATGTTCATTGATTGGAAAATTCAACATAATAAGGATGAAAATTTTCCCCAAATACATCTATAAATTTACTGCAATTCCAATAAAAAGTTCAGCCATATATGTACACAAGATGATTCTAAATTTCAGGTGAAAAGGAAAATGAATTAGGATAGGTAAAATAATTTTTTAAAAAAAAGAATAAAGTTGGATTCATAGCACTACTAAAGTAATCAAGACAGTATAACAGAACTTTTGATTTCAAAATGACAGAGGAAAAGCAAGCTGGTTTCACTCTCTCCTCAAAAAACAAAAACAAATACACAGTACTGAGATAAACACCAGCAATATCCCAGAACTCAAATATCAGAATGAGACAGTTCCCAGGGCAACAGAGCAGTGAAATCACTTGGAGCAGATAGTAAAAGGACTTCCATATCCATGACACCCCTCCCTCCAAGTCTGCCTGGCACAGCGCCAAGCATGAGAAAAATTTCTCCCTGACTCACAGTTTCTACAATGGAAAAAGTGAGACCGAGGTGGACAACCAGCTTCTTTATCAACTTGGGCTCCCTAGGACAACAGTCTCTGTCTTAACCCATGGGGAAGCATCAGGAGTGCCTGAAAGGAGAAATAACCCTGATTACAGCCAGTGACAAAGGTGCGGGTATTACCATTCCGAGGCCTGGAAGCTCTGCTATGTAACTAGGCCGAAGGAGATGCCAAATTAGAGTGGCTGTGCAGCAGCACCACACTGTGGAAGGTTTGTTCCCCAAGTTCCTTGGGCATAAACTCCTAGCCAACCTTCCCACACTACCAGGATGTCCCCTTTGAGATTTCTCCCATTTGGAATGGGCAGCACTCTGGTTGTTTACTACAACTGAGGCAACCCTGGGCTTAAGGCACCATCTAGTGCCAAAAAAGAGGCAACAACATAATTGCAGGGAAAAAAGACAATCTACAATTAAATTACAAAGAATTTCTAGGAAAACTTATCCAATAAAACTCAAAATAACCCATGCAGAAAAGACTGAAATAAACAATCTTTCAATGCAAAGATGTAAATGTACATCTATAAAAAACAACAGCAAATGGGGAACCATGACCTCCCCAAATGAACAAAACAATAAACCAGTAACTGACCCTAATGAAACTGCAATATGTATGCTCTCAGACCAAAAAATGAAAATAGCAGTTTTAAGAATACTCAGAAATGTCTAATATAACATAGAAAAGCAATTGAGAAATTTATCAGAGAAATCTAACAAAAAGATTGAAAAAATTAAAGAATCAAACAGAAATCATGGAACTGAGAAATACATTTGCTGAACTAAAAAATGCAACAGAGGTTCTCAATAGCAGAATGGATCAAGCAGAGGAAAGAATCAGTGAGGTTGAAGATAGGCTATTTGAAAATACAGGGAAAACAAAAAAAAAATGAAAAGAAATCTACAAGATATAAAAAATTACCTTAAAAAAACCAAATCTAAGAATTATTGGTGATCAAAAGAGAATTGAATAAGAACAAGGGATAGGTTTATTCAAAGGCATAATAACAGAAAACTTTTAACACTTGAGGAAAAAATAAATATCCAGGTACAGAAAGGTCAGAAAACACCAAACAGATTCAACTCAAATGAGACTAACCCTAGAATAAAGTAATCAAATGTTCAAGAATAAAAGATAAGTAGAGACTCTTAAAAAGCAACAAGAGAAATGAAGCAAATAACATATAAAGGAGCTCCAATTGATCAGCCAACAGATCTTTCAAAGGAAATCCTACAGGCCAGGAGGGAGTAGAATGACATTTTCAAACTTCTAAAAGAAAAAAAAAGACTGTCATCCAAGAATACTATATCCAGCAGAACTATCCTTCTAATATGAAGGAGAGAAGTCTTTCCCAAACAACAAAAGCTGTGAGAATTTGTCACCAGACCCATCTGACAAAAAATGCTAAAGAGAGCTCTTCAAACTGAAAGAAAAAAATACTAACATGCAAAAACAAAACAAAAACAATAACAAAACATGTAAATGTATAAAATCCACTGGTAAAATTAAGCACATAACAAACCCAGGATACTCTAATACTATAATTGTTTGTGCAATCTACTCATAACTTTAGTAAGAAATCTATTAAAAACACTAATACCTACATCAACCCACTAAAAGATAGGCAATACAAAAATATGTAAATAGGAGAGTATACAATTAAATGTGGAGAAGATGGAGTTAAAGTATAGAATATTTTTTAAATTTGTTATTTCTTCCCCTTGTGATCTAAAATAAGTTGTTATCTCTTCAAAATAATTTGTTATATCTATAAAATGTTTCTTTGTAAGTCTCCTGGTAACTACAAAGCAAAAACGTGTAACTGATTCACTAAAAATAAAAAAACAAATTAAAGTATACAACCAGAGAAATTCACTTAACCACAAAGGAAGATGGTAAGACAGAAAGAAAGGAAGGGAAGAGTTACAAAACAATAGCAACAAAATGGCAGTAGTAAGCTTACTTATCAGTAAGAATTCTGGATATAAATAGACTCAAGCCTCAAATTAGAAGGCATATAGTGACTGAATGAATAAAGAAACAAGACCCAAATATATGCTGCCTGCAAGAAACCCACATCACCTATAAACACAAGCATACACTGAAAGTGAAAGGGTGGGAAAATATATCTCACATAAATGGAAACCAAAAAAGAGCAGGAATAGCTATCCTTATAGTAAATAAAATAGATTACAAATCAAAGACTGCAAAAAAAAAAAAAAAGGACAAAGAAAGGCACTATATAATGACAAAGGAGTCAATTAAGCAAGAGGACTTAACGATTCTAAGTATTTATGCATCCAACACTGGAGCTTTCAAAAATATAAAGCAAATATTATTAGATCTAAAGGGAGGGATAGACTGTAATACAATAAAGAGGAAACTTCAACATCTAACTCCCAGCATTGGACAGATGATCTAGACAGAAAATCAATAAAGAAATATTGAATTTAAACTACATACTAAACCAAATAGGCCTAGCTGACATTTATAGAACATTTTGCCCAACTTCTGCCGAATGCACATTCTTTTCATTAGCATATGTAACGTTCTCCAGAATTGACCATACCTTCAGTCACAAAAGAAGTCTCAACAATTTTTTTTTAATTCAAATCATATCAAGTATTTTTTCTGACCAAAAGGAATAAGACTAGAAATCTATAACAAAAGGAAACTTGAAAACTACACAAACATGCAGAAATTAACCAATAGGTCAATTTGGTTAATTGGGTGAATGAACAATGGGTCAATGAAAAAGTTAAGATGAAAATTTAAAAATTTCTTTAAACAAATGAAAATCGAAACACAACATACTAAAACCTATGGGGCCCAGCCAAAGCAGCATTAACAAGGAAGTTTACAGTAATAAATGCCTACCTCGAGAGGCAGAGGTTGTGGTGAAGCAAGATTACGCCATTGCACTCCAGCCTGGGCAACAAGAGTGAAACTCCAATAAATAAATAAATGCCTACCTCAAAAAAGTAGAAAAATTTCAAATAAACAACCTAACAATGCACTCAATGAACTAGAAAGGCAAGAGCAAACCAAACACAAAATTAGTAGGAGAAAAGAAATAGTGGCTGGGGACAGTGGCTTACGCCTATAATCCCAGCACTTTGGGAATCCAAGGTGGCTGGATCACCTAAAGTCAGGAGTTTGAGACCATCCTGGCCAACATGGTGAAACCCTGTCTCTACTAAAAATACAAAAATTAGCTGGGTGGTGGTGTGTAGCTGTAGTCCCAGCTGCTTGGGAGGCTGAGGCAGGAGAATTGTTTGAACCCAAGAGGTGGAGGTTGCAATGAGCTGAGATCATGGCACTGCACTCCAGCCTGGGTGACAGAGTGAGACTCCATGTCGGGGGTAAGAAAAAAGAAGAGAAAAGAAGTAGTAAAGATCAGAGAAGAAATAAAATTGGGACAAAAAAACACAAAATATAAAACAAAAAGTTGGTTTTTTGAAAAGGTAAACAGAATTAACAAAGTGTTAGCTAGACTAACTGAGAAACAGGAGAAAATGTGCACATCAAATCAGAAATTAAAACTGATGCTCTTTCCCTTCGGTGTGCCACTGAAGATCCTGGTGTCGCCATGGGCCGCCGCCCCGCCCGTTGTTACCGGTATTGTAAGAGCAAGCCATACCCAAAGTCTGGCTTCTGCCAAGGTGTCCCTGATCCAAGATTCGCATCTTCGACCTGGGGCGGAAGAAGGCAAAAGTGGATGAGTTTTCGCTCTGTGACCACATGGTGTCAGATGAATATGAGCAGCTGTCCTCTGAAGCCCTGGAGGCTGCCCGAATTTGTGCCAATAAGTACATGGTAAAAAGTTGTGGCAAGGATGGCTTCCATATCCGGGTGCAACTCCACCCCTTCCACGTCATCCGCATCAACAAGACGTTGTCCTGTGCTGGGGCTGACAGGCTCCAAACAGGCATGCGAGGTGCTTTTGGAAAGCCCCAGGGCACTGTGGCCAGGGTTCACATTGGCCAAGTTATCATGTCCATCCACACCAAGCTGCAGAACAAGGAGCACGTGATTGAGGCCCTGCGCAGGGCCAAGTTCAAGTTTCCTGGCCTCCAGAAGATCCACATCTCAAAGAAGTGGGGCTTCACCAAGTTCAATGCTGATGAATTTGAAGACATGGTGGCTAAAAGCGGCTCATCCCAGATGGCTGTGGGGTCAAGTACATCCCCAATTGTGGTCCTCTGGACAAATGGCGGGCCCTGCACTCATGAGGGCTTCCAATATGCTGCCTCCACTTAATACTCACCCAAAATTCTACTTCCTGTCCAAAAAAAAAAAAACAACTGATACCACAGTTGATACCACAGATCCAACTGATACCACAGAAACACAAAGCATCTTCCAAACTTTTAAAGAAGAACTAATTCCAATTCTTCCCAAACTATTCCAAAAAGTTGAAGAGGAGGTATTTTTTTTTCAAAACTCATTTTATAAAACCAGCATTACCTTGATACCAAAACTAGACAAGGACACAATGAAAAAGAAAACTACTATCCAATATCACTGATGAGCATAGATGCAAAGATTCTCAACAAAATACTAGCAAAAAAACCAACGACACATTAAAGAGATCATTCACCATAATCAAGCAGGAATTCATCCCAGGAATGCAAGGATGGCCCAACATATGCAAATCAATTATTGAAATATATCACATTAATGGAACCAAGAAAAATCATATGCCAATTTCAGTAGGTGCTGAAAAAGCATTGGATAAAGTTCATCATCCTTTTATAATAAAAACCCTCAACAAACTGGTTATAGAAGAAACATATCTCAAAATAATAAAGGTTGTAGATGATAAGCCTGTAGCCAACATTGTACTGAATGGGGAAAACATCAAAAGACTTTTCTTAAAGATCTGGAAAAAGATAAGAAAGCCCACTTTCACCACGTTTATTAAACACAATACTAAAAGTCTTGACCAGAGCAATTAGGCAAGAGGAAAAAAGTAAAGTGCATTCAAGTTGGAGAAAAAAGAAGTCAAATCATCCCATTCACAGATAATATGATCTTATACTTAGATAAACCAAAAGACTACCAAACAATTGTTTTGCATTTATTTCTGGGTCCTCTCTTCTTTACCATTGGTCTACATGTCTGTTTTTATTTCATTACTGTGCTGTTTCAGTTAGTATAACTTTGTAGTGTATTTTGAAGTCAGGTAGTGTGATACCTCCAGCTTTGCTCTTTTTGCTCAGATTGCTTTGGTTACCTGGAGTATTTTGTGGTTCTAAACAAATTTTAGAATTGTTTTTTCTGTTTCTGTGATGAATGTCATTGGCATTTTGATAGGGATTGAATGTACAGAATTGAATCTGTACATTGTTTTGGGTAGCCTGGTAATTACAGCAATATTAATTATTTCAATCCATGAACATGGAATGTCCTTCTATTTTGTTTTATTGTGTTCAATTTTGCTCATCAATATTTTATTTTCTCTCTTATGGAGATCTTTCACTACTGTGGTTACATTTATTTCTCAGTATTTTTTTCTTTGCTATTGTAAATTGGATTGCTTTCTTGATTTCTTTTTCAGCTAGTTCACTGTTGATGCATAGAATCACTACTAATTTGCAGCAGAGAGGTGGATATCGATTTTCTAAAAATTTCTTTAGCCAGTCTATATATTTTAATTGAAGAATGTGTTCTATTTAGATTAAAGGTTATTACTGATAGGTGAGAACTTACTCTGTTTGTTATTTGTATTTTGATGCCTTTGCATATTTTTTGTTTCTTTCTTCCTCTGTTATTGTTTATTTTTGTGGTTTGGTGGTTTTCTGTAGTGATGCATTTTAACTACTTTTTCTTTCTTCTTTATGTGTCTGTTCTGCTAGTGAGTTTTACACATTCGTGTGTTTTCATGATGGTAGATACCATTCTTTTGCTTCCAGATATAGGTCTCCCTAGTGTTTCTTGTAAAGCCAGTATAGTGGTAATGAACTCCATTTTTGTTTTCTGGAAAAGACTTTATTTCTCCCTTCATTTTTGAAGGATAGTTTTTCTGGGCGTGGAATTATTGGTTGTAAGTCTTTTTCTCTTTCAGCACTTTGATTATATCATGCCATTCTCTCTCTGCCTGTAACGTTTCTGCTGAGAAATCTGTTAGTCTAATGGCCATTTCTTTACATGTGACTTGATGCATTTCTCTTTCTGTTTTTTGGAATTTTTCTTTGTCTTTAACTTTTGACAATTTTACTATAATGTGCCCCAGGGTGAAAGTTTTTGAATTGAATATATTTAGAAACTTTTAAACTTCATGAACCTGGATGCTTATTTAACTCCCAAGATTTGAGATTCGTTTCAGATATTGTTTTATCAAGTAGGCTTTTTATGTTCTTTCTTACCTCTTCTCCTTCTTAAACTATCATAATGTGAACATTTGTTTGCTTTATGGTGTCCCATAAGCCCTGTAGACTTTTTTTTCTTCTTTGTCTGCCTTGGTTACTTCAAAAGACCTGTCTTCACTTTTAGAAATTCTTTTTTTCTGCTTTATCTAGTCTTAGCTCTTAATTTCATTGTTTATTTCCCTCATGAAATTCTTCAGCTCCAAGATTTCTGTTTGGTATTTTATATCTACCTTTGTTGAATTTATTTCATTAATTTTCCTGATTTCCTTGAATTGTATATCTGTATTTTCCTGTATCTCACTGAGTTCCCTTAAGGTTATTATTTTTGATTATTAATACTTCTCTGGCATTTTGTACATTTTCATTTCTTTAGGCCTCTGTTCCTAAATAATAATTATGCTTCTTTGAGGTATCCTGTTTCCTCGCTTTTTCGTGTTTATTGTATCCCTATGTTGATATCCGCTCAACTAGTGGAATAGTTACCTCTTTCAGTTTTATAAAATAGCTTTCATAAAGACTTATTCCTGTAGATGGATCCTAGGGTATTGGCTGGGTAAGGTACACTGGTTTTGGTTCTGGAAAGACAGGGTAGTGCAATGTTCATGCAGTTTCTTCAGCTATAATTTATGTTAGTGATGCTTGCGAGTACCCCAGTGACCTAGGCTATAGGAGTTTGTGGTGGCAGTGTTGTGGCTTAGCCAGCGGTGGGCTTACCAAATTGCTTCATAGGCAAGGAGCATGCATGTGCACACAGTGGCCGGACTGCTGGGTTGTTTTTCCAGCTAGAGGTGCAGTACACAGTGTGGTGTGTTGGCTGACTTGAGAACTGGCTCACTGGGGGCGGGGCCACCAGGCTATGTCTCCAGCTGCAGGGATGGGCATGTGGTGGCTCCATGACTTGGGGACATTTTCTCAAGGGGCGGGTCAATTTGGCTGTTTCTCCAGCCAGGGGCACAGTGGTCAACCGATTTTGACAAAGGTCCAAAGGCAAAGAAATGGAGGAAGGATAGTTTCTCCACAAATGTGTTTGAAACAATTGGACCTCCATTTTTTTTGGAAATCCCTTTTTTTCTTACCACACCTTTCCCTCAAGCCTCTTTGCAGGTCCCACATAAATTATTTTTTGCTTATAAACAGCATGTCCCTAGAGAGGAGCGATGGTAGCAACCTGCCTGATATGCAGCCAATAAGGGAGTACCTTGTCTGCAGAATTTAAAAATAATAATGACATTAAGAGATAATATGCTTTTTAAATCACTGTTACAGCAACTCTAAACAATGCCACTGATGATATACACCTCTCTCAAGAACATCTTTTTATGGGAGTCTAAGTTCTAATCACTTCTGTTGAGTTGAGTAATGTACATGTGAACTTTAAATTAGCACATTTCTATTACTTATCCTTGAATAGACATTTTATTGCACATTGAAGTCGATTTGGTGAATTCTTTATTATTATAGTCAGCCCCCAGCAGACACAGATTTAGCTACACACATTCCTCTTGAAAGTAAATTCATAAAGGTATGGACACTAGATTCAAATTAACCAAGAATAGCACAGTGATTGTAAAAATGAAGAAACAGAAATTGGGTTACTTCTATTCTGTCGTTATATACAACCACTTGGAGTTTCCATTTGCCTCTGAAATTTCTGGAATGTATTGTGAAATGGAATGCTTATGATTCATTGCCAAATTTATTCTCACGTTTAAAATCTTTTCTATCTATGCATATACCTGCTGTTTCATGTGAAATAAACTTTTCAAAAACAAAGTGGATAAATATTATTCCTTCATGAGTGAAGATGGATTGATGACTTGCTAGTACTGCTATTTTGATGAAGTCAATGACAAATTTGTAGACGCTAAGGCTCTGAAACAGAAACTGTAATGTGATTATCTATTACTGTAATAGACTAATATGCAAGTATATGGTTTTTTTTGTTTAAATAATTTAAACATGCTAATCTACTAATAGTTCCTGTTTGTACTATAATATTTATTTTATTTTAATTTTTAATCAGCATAATTATACAAAATTCAGTAGAAGAAAAACTTTACTGTCTATGTTTCTTTTCTGGCCATTATTATTCATTTCATTTCTTGATTATTAATGAAAATTATTTTAGTTGTGTTGGGGAAAGAGGTGTTAAAAATTATCTGCTTTGGGTATTAAATGGGCCACTTACGCTATTTCTTATTAAACTCGTATTGCGATATAGACCTCAGTCTTTTTTCTACATTTTTTGTAGGGGAAGCACTGATTTTCAGATTGATCTGGGGCTGTATGTGCACATCTGGCCCTGAGTGGTGAGCTTCCCCCACACTTTCCCTACTCACACTTCTACCAACGGCGGCCAGCTCATTTCAGCTCCTCTCCACCAGGATGAATTCTCCTTTCTTTGCCCCTGCTGGGATGTGATATACACCTAAACCCATGGCCACGTCTATCTTGCCACCGGCACCAGACAAAGGTCCCTTTGCCTTCGCAGCCCCATCATCCTACCTCTTAATTTTTTCAAGTCTACTCGTATAAACTGACAACTCATTGTAGATTTATTTGCATTTCTCTGATTAGTAACAGTTTTAAACATGTTTTACACTTGCTAGTCCCTTGGGATTCCTGTTGTGTAAATTGCCTGTTTGTGTCCTTTGTCTATCTTTCCTTTTTGCGATTGTCATCTTCTGCTTGTTGACTCAAAGGCGCTAGTGATTCCAGACACTGATTCCTCATTTTAGAAATTGCAAATATCTTCTCTCCTGCTGTCATCTTCTTTGATCATGATATCCTTCTTTAAATAGAAATTCTGTCCACACACTTAGTCACTAATGAAGCAATGTCTTTAGGTGCTCACTGTCCTTGCTGCCAAGACCGGACAGATTGAGTTATTTGATCTGGGAATACCTCTTCCTATACAGTATATTATAGTTACTTCTAGTGCTCATTCATTTGATCTCTTTTCTGTATTTTTTACTTTCCTTCCTCAATTCTTTATTCAATAAAATATTTTTGAACACATATTATGTACAATCAGCATACTAGTCATTGAGAAACAAGAGTATACAAATAGGTATAGTCATTATGCTGGAGGGATGGGAAAAGAGAGACCAAATAAAGAGAAAAATACATTTATGCTCCAAAACTTGTGAAGCAACCAAGATGTCCTTCAGTAGGTGAATGGACAAATAAACTCTGGTACATCCAGACAATGGAATATTATTCAGCACTGAAAAGTAATGACATGACCCATCAATCTGTGAAGACATTGAGGAAACTTAAATGTGTACTGCTAAGTGAATGAAGCCAATCTGAAAAGACTGCATACCTGATGATTTCAACTTCACAACACTCAAAAAGGCAAAGCTATAGAGACAGTAAAAAGATGAGTGGTTGTGGTTGCCAAGGGTTGGAGGAAGAAGGGAAGCATAGGTAGAGCACAGAGGGTTTTTAGGGCAGTGAAAACACTCTGTATGATACCAAAATGATGGATACTTGTCATTATATATTTATCCACACCCATAGAATGAACACCAAGAATGAAGCCTAAGATAAACTAAAAACTTTGTGTGATGAGGGTATGCCAACGTAGGGTCATCAATGGTAACAAATGTGCCACTCGGGTGGAGGATGTTGATATGGAGGAGGCTGTGCATGTGTCAGGGAAGGGGGAATATAGGAAATCTCTGTACCTTCCTCTTAATTTTTCTGTGAACCCAAAATGGATCTAAAACATACAGTAAATTATATATAACATATATATAATTGTATATGTATAAAATTCATCCGTTGATGATAAGTGTTATGAAAACACATTATACATGGAAGGTGATAACGAGTGATAGGAATGCTTTTTGAGCTGGTCCAGAAGCCCTCTTTAAAGAAGTGCATTTGAGCAAAGCTAAAGGAAGCCAGCGAATAAGCTATGATGAGAGTATCAAGGGAAGAGCCTTCAGGCAGAAGGAACAGCACGTGCAAAGACCCTGAGGCAAGAGCAAGCCTTGTGTGTGTTGCAGGAACAGCAAGAAGGTCTGTGCAGCTGGGGGCAAGCACATGAGAGAAAGAGTAGCAGAAAATAAGGAGTAGGTGGGAGCCAGATCACGCAGGAGTGAAAATGCAGGCATTAGTGAGGACTCTAGATTTCATTCTTCACCTGATTGGCACAGACATTCTTTCTTAAGTTAACACCTTAAGCTCAATCTTTTCTTTCTTTTTTTAAAAACTTTTATTTTAGGTTTAGGGTACATGCGCAGGTTTGCTACATAGGGAAACTTGTGTCATGGTGGTTTGTTGTACAGATTATTTTATCACCCAGGTATTAAGCCTAGTACTCAATAGTTATTGTTTCTATTCCTCTCTCTCCTCTTAAAACAGACCCCATGTCTATTGTTCCCTTCTTTGTGTTCATGAGTTCTCATCATTTAGCTCCCACTTATAAGTGAGAACATGTGGTATTTGATTTTCTGCTCCTGAATTAATGTGCTAAGGATAGTGGCCTCCAGCTCCATTCATGTTCCTGCAAAAGACATGATCTTGTTCTTTTTATGACTGCATAGTTGTCCATGGTTTATATTACCACGTTTTCTTTATCCATTCTGTCACTGATAGGCATTTAGGTTGATTCCCTGTCTTTGTTATTGTAAATGGTGTTGCAATGAACATTCTTGTGCATGTATCTTTATAGTAGAGTGATTTATATTCCTCTGGGAAAAAAACTTCAATATCACTGATCATTAGAGAAATGCAAATCAAAACTACAATGAGATACCATGTTACACCAGTCAGAATGGCTACTATTAGAAAGTGGAAAACAAACAAACAACGGAGGCTGGCAAGGTTGCAGAGAAAAGGGAATACTTACACACTGTTGGTAGGAGTGTGAATTAGTGCAACCATTGTGGAAAGCAGTGTTACAATTCCTCAAAGAGCTAAAAGCAGAACTAACGTTCAACCCAGCAATCTTTCCTTTCAAGATGATTGTATTTCAGCTCTGATTCATTACATACCTATTTTATGGTTTAAAATGAGAGACAGTCTTAATTTATCATCCTTCCAGATCATCCCCTCCACATCAACCACCAGTTAAGTGATGCTGGGAAGCTTAAAAAGATAAAAATATGTGCAAGTGATATATTAGCCCCTGTATAAATATAGAGCATGAGCATCATTGGAATTGCACACATTGACACCAAGAAGCCAGGAAGATTTTTATTTTTAATTAGCAGAGATAAATCATTTGTAGTCAACTGAGAGTTCAATAGCTCTTTTCAGTAAGAGTTTGGAGAAATTAATCCTTTGAAATCTGTGATAATTTTTTATAAAAATAAAAAAATAAAGATTTTCTTAGCCCTAGCATTGCCATATCCTGAGTAATTTAGTGCAATATGCTATTGGTTCAAAAGTGTTTTCAATTAAGAAAGACAAAACTTCCTATCTCAGATTAATCAAAATTCACTTTAAGTGACTTGAATTAGCAACAGGAAATGAAGCTTCATCAACTTGAAAATTAAACTAAGCAACATTTGGTTTATTATTTGGAAGTGCAAGTCAAAGGAAAATTTAATAGAAATTTTTAAATAAACAGCATGTGGTTTAAACTTCCTATTGCAAACTTCAATAACAAGTATGGAATCAGAGTATATATCAGGGATCAGGGTTCAGAAGACATCTCCAAAAACATCCTTCAGTCCCCCCACCTCATGTGAGGCAGACATGCAGACAAGTCATGACTTGGGCCAAAGGGGAACATGATTTGCTATTTCCCCCACGAAGGCTGTCTTTCAGTAGCTTGCACCCACCTCTGTACATGGAGCACATTTTCATTCAGTTCATCTAGTTCTCCCCCACTGGTCTTCCAATCTCAGCTCACTGTCATCTCCTCGGAAAAGACTCCCCCGACCTCTCAGACCACAGTGCCAGAGTCCCTCTGTTTGTGGGGCTTGATGCAAGTGGCATTTGCAAGGCAGAGTTCATGTCAGCTGTTCACACTGATCTCTAGTTCACGGCACCAAGTAGATGCTCAATGAATATTTGTCAAATGAATGAAGGATGTGAGGAATTTGTGAAATCACCATGAGGGCAATTGCTGTTGAAGTACTTGAACTAGCAGATGGATGCAAAGATCCAAAAATGTACTATCTGGGAATTCTAGCTTTACTGTGATTAAAGATGGGATCTTCAGGGGTTTTTTTCCTGATGACCACATGCTTTTGGTTTTCCTCAAGTTTTTGGAGCCAGGGTTTGATGCTATCAGTGACAGGTAAAAGCTGCCTTGGGATGGCTCCTCCCTTTCTGATAAAAATTCCCAAAAGCCAAAGAGAGGGGGCTCCTAATTCATGGCATGTGGACATCAACCAGGCCAAGCTTTGAGGTCAACTGTGGGGTGGCCCTGAAGGCCTGGTTCCCATTTACTTCTACATTTGTCAGATGTTTCACTTACCGATTTTGCCATTTCTAATCAAGGGAATCTAAACATAAAGAAGAGATGAGGGAGATAGGATAAGAGGGAAATGAGGAGAAAAAGAAAATATTTCGAAAGGAGTAGTATAATGGAATGTAGTTCTTCTCTAAAATATTTTCTTTAGACTATCTGATATACAGCCAACTTCTCACCTGTTTTCTTTGTATATTTACCTCTGCCCAAAGAAATTCAACTTAGAACTATTGCTCTCTCAAATGCTTCCAAATGTTATTGTGATAAATTATTGTAAATTCCTCAATAATTAAAAAAAAGCTTTATGTGTATGATAATAAAGAGAACTCTAAAGCCAACCAGAGATAATAAAATTTAACATCACAGCCAGGGCCCAGCAGAGACTCTTGGGGCTGGAAGTTTTCTATCTGCTCCCAGTAGTTTCCCAACTGTGGTCCATAGAACATCAGTGTCAACATCAATGAGGAGCTTTTAAAATGAGAATTTCTGGAAATTGCCACTGGGGATTACACATTGCCCAGATAATTCTTAGAAACTCTCTGGTTTGGGCCAGGAGCAGTGGCTCATGCCTGTAATCCCAGCACTTTGGGAGGCCAAGGCGGGTGGATCATGAGGTCAGGAGTTCAAGATCAGCCTGGCCAAAATGGTGAAAGCCCATCTCTACTAAAACTACAAAAATTAGCCAGGTGTGGTGGTATGCACCTGTAATCCCAGCTACTCGGGAGGCTGAGGCAGAGAATTGCTTAAATCTGGGAGGTGGAGTTTGCAGTGAGCCGAGATTGCACCACGGCACTCCAGCCTAGGGAACAGAGTGAGACTCTGTCTAAAAAGAAGGAAGGAAGGAAGGAAGGAAGGAAGGAAGGAAGGAAGGAAGGAAGGAAGGAAGGAGGGAAGGAGGGAAGGAGGGAAGGAGGGAAGGAGGGAAGGGAAGAAAGGAAGAAAAAGAGAGAAAGAAAGAGAGAAAGAAAGAGAGAGAAAGAAAGAAACTCTCTGGTTTGAGAACCACTGGCCTCACCTGGCCCTCGTGTCTTATAGATGCGGAAGATTAGGCACATCTGGGGATGACTCAGCTGGTGAGAAGCAGGGAACAGCCTGACTCTGACCGGGACCTTTCTCTGCGATCACCATCAGACCCAGAGCTTTCAGTGAGGTCTGCTAGTGATAAAAATAAAGACACACTTCCTACAGACCTGCAGTAGAGCTGCTTGCTGCCCACACCATTCTGCAATCCGTGGGATTCAATGTCTTGACTGTCGGAACTGGCTACGATACCAAAGGCTGGGGTCGCAGCAGGTCTCCAGCCGGAGGTGATTGGTGGGCTTTGAAAATGTGCTCCAGCAAGTGTTCCTGCTCAAGCTTTTATGGCCCAGGACACCCCAGGTGGGGGTGCAGTGGGCGACACAGTGGCAGAGGGGCAACTCACTTCAATGGAGCTTGAAGCACTAGGACTGCGGGAAGACTGTGGGCACAATAGCCTTTGGGTAGCAATTTCCCTATGTGTTCAAAATGACCTCCGCCTCACCATATGAGCTGAGAATGTTTTTTCAGATTTACTGCAAAATTTCACAGCCAGCCCGGAATGTCACTAGTGTTTTTGAAGTTCAGGCCCTGCTATGTCTTCGGAACACACAGTCCTCACAGAGGTCAAGGAAAACCACCCAGGAATGAAAAGCTGCATGATCGATACAGGCAGTAGAAATCCCATTGCCCTTTGGAAAGCAATTTATTTTTCTCTCCAGCACTGAGAGCTATGTTCACTGAACATGAAGTCCTAAGTAGGAAGTAACACTTTTTCACTGTGGGGCTCAAGGAGAAGGAAATAGTTATTACTCAGAATAACTTTCCCATCTTAAACAAGAGCTTGACTGTAAAGAATGAACTTGAGAAGTCTCTCCTCTGGGAGCTGAGCTATTCATAACTCTTGGAAGCACAGTACGCACCCTGCAAAGGTCACTGTGGTTCCCCTCCTCCTCTTCGTCACCAGTGGAGTTGGTACAGCAAGCAGTCCCTGGGTGGGGGCTGATTTATTTCAGTTGAGATGAGGTTACAAGTGGGCTAAAGGCCTTCTGGAAACCAGTGAGTAAGCCCATATGGGCGAATGTGGGCAGGGGCTACTCTGTCCAGGGCAAACTCTGAACAGCTCAATGCCACATCCAGGCCAAGCATTGTTCACTTTCTTTCTGAGAATGGAGGATTCCTGGGTCAGATACAGCCCTTGCCCCTCTCGGCCAGGTGACTGGACCTGGAGGCTGGTGGGCAGGGGGCACTTGAGCTAAAGTTGTGGGATTAGTATTCTCACCTTGGTCAATGCACGCCTCTCCCTGGCACCTTCTCTCCACCACCTCCCAAAGCAAAACACTCCGGGCACCCGCATTGTGTCCCTTTGCCCACATTTCCAGTTCCAGGACCTCAATTTTTAAAAATTTTATTTTTGTGTTAAAAACACTTATTAAGATCCCAGAGTGACTTTTAAAAAAGACAAAGGTTGACAACATCTTGGTAGACTTCATTGATACCGTGACACCTGTTTAAACAAGAGTGCCTCCCAACTTGCTCCAAAACATGCTTTCTGAACCAGGGTCACAGGAGGAAAAACCCCAAAATGCTCCCTTTTAATAGTGCTTACCAGTTCTAACCCCGTCCCAACACCATAATGACCCATGAGGCATGACATGGACTAGGGGGACATTATGACGAGGAGAGATGAGAGGTATCATTGAGTCATGCAGCCTTCCCTGTTTGGGAGAGGAATATTCTTGGATCTCCTCTCCTACCTTATTCTTGTGAGCAGTTTCCCTCACGAGGCCCTCCAGCCACAGGCTGTGGTGGAATTTGAACCTTATCAGACACAGTATCAGTGTTATCATGGGAGCCCAAGAAGTCATGTTAAAAGTGAAGAGATCAGATGATTAATGCAATTAAGGCAAGATGTTCTAGGACAAAGGACAATGCGTGGAGTAGCTCTGTTTAAGAAAACGCAGTGGCCTGGAGAAACAATACAGAGGAAATAGTCACTCAAAGGGCTTCACCACCACTGAAGCATAGAGCTCAGAAAATTCCAACTCTTCTGATGAGTGTGGGTGACAGTTGGCTATTCTTCCTGGCAGCTTGCTAGTAACAGTTATAACCCTCCCAAGAAGGGCTTTGGATGCCCTGAAGCCTCAAAAGGCTATGGTGATGACAGGCAGGGGTGGGTTTGCTTGCTTGGGCCTGCAAACACCCCACCATGGTCTGACCTAGGCCTTCCTGGGTTCCTGTGATCAGCACAGTGACGGCCTGGGGTCAGAGGGAGTTTCTGCCTCTCCATTCTTCCCAACCAATTCAACGACTGTGTATTAGGTTCTATTCACTGAGGTTCCCTACAGTTTGTGGGGGAAGTCATCTCTACCCCAGGCCAAGTTTTCTCCAAAGTATCCTACATAACCTGGCTTCAATATCTGTCCAAACCTGTTGACACATTCTAGTTTGTTAAAAATCCCAGGACAGGAAAGAGCAAACATCCGTCACTGTAGTGTCGACTCCAGCTAGCTGAGGACATGCTCCGGCGGGATGTGACCATTGCTTAGAAGCTTAGATTCCCTGCTTCTGCAGTCCCCTGTCACCACAGCTCATGCTGGAGCCCATCCTGGTTCCAGAACTCTGCCTGTAGTTTTCAAAAGGGGAATGAGCTAGATCCTAGTAAGCGCATGAGGCTATCCTTTTTGGGTGCGAGGCCCTGTGCAAATCAACCCAAGGACCCAACCTCCTCTGTCCTATCCCAACCTCTTTATCCCTGGGAGATCAGGTTAAGATAGTGTATTAGTCAGGATTCTTCAGAGGGACGGAGTCAATAAGACACATATATATGAAAGGGAATTTCTTAGGGAGAATTGGCTCACATGATCACAAAAAGGAAGTCCCACCACCAGGTAGGCCATCTGCAAGCAAGAGAGAAAAAGAGGCCAGTAGTGTGCCGCAGGCCTCAACACCAGAGAAGCTGACAGTGCAACCTCCAGTCCAAGGCTAAAGACCCAACGTCCCCCAGGAGGCTACTGGTGCAAATCCCACAGTCCAAAGGCCAAAGAACCTGGGGTTCAGATGCCCAAGGAGGGCAGGAGAAAATATACCTACTGCTCCAGAGAGCATTAAAAAGAAAACCAAGCAAGCTGAATTTCTCTTGCTCCTGGTTGCTTTGTTCAAGATGTGTTTGCCAGCAGATTGCATGTTGCCCATCCACACTGAAGGCAGGTCTTTCTCTCTCGGTCATCGACTCACGCATCAATCTCCTCTGGAAACATCCTCGCAAACACACACAGAAACAATGCTTCACCAGCCATCCAGGCATCCCTCAGTTAGTCAACACCTAAAATTAACCACAATCGATGGACATCCAGAGTTTAGGAAGAATAGAAAACGACTCCTTCTTCATCTTTAGGTGGTGTGTGAATGGCCTTGAATGCAAGCCTCAAATGTAACAAGGAAGAATGCTCTTGCTCTTTCTATTGCATAACAGCACACATATAAAAGGGCTTTTGTATTTTTCTGTTGAGTTTAGTATCATTTAAATGCTCTACAGTATGGTTACACGGTAAGTGGCAGAATCAGGACTCGAATCCGGATCTTTTCCTTCCAAGGCCCTTGCTGACAGAAAGACTGAGTTTTTAAAATTAAGTAGGTCCAAATAGCTGGGCCAAATCTCATACTTTGAAAAAGAGGACAAGCATTTGTGTAGAGGAGCAGTTTGGGTGCCTACCCTGGGAGAGTGCAATAGGGCGAGAAGATAAATAGAAATTTTTCACCGTAAATTTCTATTGTTCTTCAGGCCCAAGGATCTGGGGATTTCTAGGACAATGCAGTTTTGAATATCAGAAGTCTGCCTCATTCCTCCAGGGCTCAAGTCTGAAATATATTCAAGACCTCACCAATAATCGCCAATCAAGGAAACCATATCCGCAAAGAGAAGCAGTTTATCTGACAAATATTCCCCCCCCTTTTTTTTTTAACACAGAAATGGAAAATAGATTGAATCCTGAATCTCTTGAATCCTGAATAGCCCTATTTCAAGGAATACCCTACTATTTATGATAATCCTATGGCAAACACAATGCTGCTTAAATGAAACGCATTTACCCTGGGGCCACTCAGTGAAATTGTCTTACGAGTCCACGTTAGTGGTTGAGGGATGGCCCTTCAATAATGCATTATTTAAGCTAAATGGATTTTAAAGGCCCTATTAAACTCTTGACAATTTTTTTTTTAATTGAAGGTAGTGATGGTGAAATGGATATTTGAAGTGACCTAGAAATTATGAGGCAGGAAAAATAATGATGGAACACACTGATATGCTCTTTTGTTTCTGGAGCTGTTACAACCTAAGCATAAATGGGACCATTGACAGGGGTCTAATTATTTTTCCCCTTGGAGAAAAAAACAGCAGCTACAATGCAAACAGTGACACCTGAATCAAGACATTCCATTTTTGTTTAGTTCTAGCTTCTCACAGTCAAGTTAAAAAATAATAATAAACTACTATCTGAGATTAGAAGGCTCAAAATAGTAAGGGGAGAATAGGGTCCCAAATACACAGCTTTCATCATTTTTAATGTGAATTTCCCTCCGTTTTATCTCACATTTTCTCATCTTATTAATACAATAGCACGGGTATAATTTGGCCTCTAGTTGATGGGTCAGAGTTCTTATCCAGAGAAGTGTACTGGTTAGCCGTGGAATGTATCTGAGTCACACGACACCAGAGTATGTTACCAGCGGCAAATCTATACAGATCTGCAGCAACCTCAATTCTTGCCTCCCCAGAAGAAAGAATTCAGCCAAGGGGCCTAAGGCAGAAGGAGAGACCAAGGCAAGTTTTAGAACAAGAGTGAACATGTATTAAAAAGCTTTACAGCAGGAATGAAAGGAAGTAAAATACACTTACAAGAGGGCCAGCCAGGTGACTTGAGAGATCAAGCGTGTGGTTTGACTTTTTGACTTGAGGTTTTATATGTTGGCCTCCGTCTGGGGTCTTGGGTTACTTCTCCCCTGATGCCTTCCTTGGGGTGGGCTCTCTGCGTGCGCAGTGGCCTGCTAGCCCTCGGGAGGGAAGCATGCGCAGTGTGTTTACTGGAGCTGTGCGTGTGCTCGCTCGAGGCATTCTTCGCTTACCAGTCTAGCATTTCTAGAGGAAGGTCATGTACTAGTTAAACTCCACCATTTTGCCTCTTAGTGCACATGCTTGAGACCACTTGCCCAACTCCGGAGATCTTGCAGGGAAGCGGCCCATCACCAGTTTCAGGTGTTTTCTATCTACTGGGAGCCTGCTTTTTCCTGCTACCAGCTGCAACCAATTATTATTAAAGAGACAGTTAACAACCGCCTGACCACCACCAGATGGCCCCTTGACATTCCTGGTGTGCGTGTGTTGGGAGGAGCCCTCTCCTGCCTGAGAGCTGCTGTGCTCTGAGAGCTGCTTGCATTTTACATTTTCCCAGTTTGAGCTAAGCATGGGTCTAGACTTCTTTCTCTTTTCTTACTCTGTGTGGTGCATTTGCTCCTAAATGCAAACGCTGAGCTCAAAAAGTGCCCAGTAGAAGAGTTCCCACATAGGGGAAAGAGCATTCCTTACTGAATTTCTGCCTCATTTTATTCTTACGTCTTTAGACTATCCTTAAACATAAATTACTGGCAAGCAACAGATAGCGATTGTGTGGCACACCATATGCTTTCCGCATGTCAATAAAACCAGCCACTCAAAGGTCTCGTTTCTATGTCACCTGTCTGTCACAGGTGTAGATAGTCATAGGTACAAGTGTGGACCTTTATCACTGTCTCCCCTTTCCCCGTGCAACCCTTCCTCCAGTTTCTCTAACAGTAACCTGTGCGCTTCTCCTTCATAGACTCTTCCAGCTGTGACTGTCTGTAATAATTTGTTTAAAAGCCATCTCCTCAGCTAAACCGTAGGCCCCAGGAGGGCTGGAATGACATTTACCACTGTATCCGCAGGTTGAGCACACTCTGCAGGATCTATAATCAGTAGTTAGTTCATATTTGTTGAATGAATATAGAATGATGGGAGCCCCCAGAGCAGGCTGTATCATCCAGGTCAGGACCTGACCAACTGCGCTGCCATTGCTCTCACTGTCTAACTGCTGCTTCCGGGGTGTGCTCCACACATCACTCCAGTTGCATTGCTTGGGCTCCAGGATGACGTGCTTCTTCCATTTTTGTCACGTACTTCTTTGCTTCTCCAGGCTCTGAGCATTCTAGGGACTCTAGGGGACGGTGGTTGTCATGAATTAAACAGTGTTTCTCTCTATGCCACTACACACCTGGCTGCTAAAACCCACTTATGAACCAAGCTCAAATTTCCATCCTCAGGGCTCCTGGGCCCAAGGCAAATCACAGGGTGTGCTTAGACCCCTGCTTTCACCATTTCAAACGTAAATTTACCTCAGCTTTATTTCATGTTTTCCCATCTTATTAATAAAATAGCATGGATGTAATTAAGCCTTTCATTGATGGGTCACAGTTCTTATCCAGAGAAGTGCACTGAATTGCCGGATACAATGATGGCTTCTTCGGAGGCAAATGGGGAGAGAGTCGGGGCAGTGGGGGCAGGGACAAAAATGGGGAGGATTGATTCCAGGAGCCCCCTCTGATACCAGAATCCACAGATACTCAAGCCCTTGATATAAAATGCCATAGTATTTGCACATAACCCATGTATATCCTTCCATATACTTTAAATCATCTGTAGATTACTCTAGTACTAATACAATGTAAATGCTATGTAAATAGTTGCTATATTGTGTCGTTTTTATCTGTATTATTTTTTATAGTTGCATTGGTCTTTCATTTTTTTTTTCCCAATATTTTGAGCCATGGTTGATTGAATCCATGGATGCAAAATGCATGGGTGTGTAGGGCTGATTGTATCTCTGAAGCAAGCCTCTCAGACTCCAGTGGCATCAGTCTTACCTGGAGGGTTTGTTACAACACGAATTGTGAGGCTTTACCCCAGAGTTTCTGGTTCAGCAGGTTTGGGGTGAGGCTGGTGGATTTGCATTTCTATGCTGTTTCCAGGCAGTGCAAAGCTGATGCTGCTAGTCCAGGAACCCCACTTTGAGAACCCCTGCTCTCACTTGACCTCAAAAGCCCTGTGTTGAAGTCCAAGCTCTGTCTCCACCAACTTTACTCTACTACATTTATAAATCATTTATCCTATTTCAGAGCATTTGAATGCCTTACCCTCTACTCTGCTTTTCCCGGCTATCAGCTAAGTGGCTTGGAAGCTGAAGGGACCCTTTCAGGCCCGCAGGATCTGATTCATCAGCTTGAATGCGTCCTTTATTTTATACGTTTACAAGTCCAAGACTGGCAGGGCACTGAAAGCCCCAGCTCACCCGTGAGTGTAGCCTGTGGCCTCGGAGATTGCGTGCTGCTTCCTAAGAAGCCTTGTAGCCATGGAGTCAGCACTGTCAGCATTTGGTGCAGGGTCAGGCAGCCTAATTTCTAGAGAAACCCTCCCTCTCATTTAAGGAGCCCATCACCGTAAAATGCAAACTTCCCCAGGAGCCTGAATGTTAGCTGGGACCTGAGAAGAAGTCCAAGAATATGGCCCAGACCCCTCTGGGACTGTGAAGAAGGCCATTTGTAATACAGCTGGTGCAGGAGGCGAGGCCACTTGGGTGCTCAAATAAATTCCCTTTCTCTGTTTTGTAGCAACCCTCCAAGACCACATCCCCTGACACCCTAAGTGATGTGAGTCGGCTGAGCGACACCCACTGGAGGTAAGCCAGATTGGACCAGCATCAGCCATGCCTTGCAGAAGGGGTGAGGGTGTGAGGGCAAGGGGAGGGCAGCCTAGAGCAAATAATTCCTTCCAGAAGAAATGATGGGGTGCGGCAGTCCCCCTACCCCTGCCCCTCACTGCTGTATGTGAGAAGGACTGTGCTGCTACTCTTTGCACTGGGCTAAGTAGCAAGGCGGCAGGGCTGGCTTTGGGTGCATCCGCTGGGGCTAGGATGCAGGGAGATGGTCTGTGCATTGGTGCCCACAAGCCTGAAGGGCCAGAGTGGAGGACCTGTCTCACCTACCACAGGATGTGGCCCCAGAGGCTGCCTGCAGAGGTGGGGCAACCCGCAGAGGGTGGATCCCAAGGCGGGGGTCTAAAGGCATCTCAGAAGTGGGCCCCAGAAGGAGGGGTCATGTTGCTCAAGTCTTGTGAAGGGCAGCAGCTGGCCATACAAGAATCACTGAGAAACAATCCCGCCCCTGATCCCTAAGTGAACGACTTTGAACAGCTGCCAAGCCCAGAGGACATCAAAGCAGAACACGCAGCCCAGGTCTGGAAGACTCTGTCCCTCCCTACAAGGGCTAGAACCTGGATCGCTACTGGTGCAGTCTCTGGGGGTATCTTCCGTCTTCATGCAGACTTGGGAGCTGGGGTAACATTCACTTCAAATTAAGTTTGGAGTAATGTACATTAGATTGAACATTTTGTTTTATGAAATGAGACTATTCCTGTGGCTAGAAAGCCAGAAAAGACTTGAGACACACAGAGTTTATCCAGGTCTCAGGAAAGAACTAGCCCAGACAGGACTACCAGGACCCAGGGGGAACAGCGTCCAGCTCCCTGAGGACAGAGGACAGTGTCTTCCTACACTGGGAGCATTTATCTATTTATAAGGGTTTCTTTCCCAATTTAGGGAGAGACATTTTTCATTTTGATAATTGAAGCTTGCATTCATTATACATTTTACTACATGCCAAGAACCTTGCTAATCATTTAAATGTACATTTTCTAGTTTCAAGCAACCCTAGGAGGTACAACCATCTACTATACGGACAAGGCATCTGAGGCAGTTATTCAGTTACTTGCACAGGTTAAGAGTGGTGCAGCTGGGATTAGAACCCAGCAGTGGGATGTCCAAACGTGGGTTTTTAATCCTCTGCAACAGTGGTTCTCAAACAGGGCAATTCAGCCCCTCAGGGGTCATTCAGCAATGTCTGGAGACATTTTTGGTTGTCAGAACTTGGGGTGGAGGCTGCTATTGGCTTGTATTGGGTGGAGACCAGGGATGCATACTCTACAAAGTACAGAATAACCTCCTAGAAGAAAGGCTTCCCCAGATGTCCACACTGCCCAGCCTGAAAAATTGTGCTCTGCTGCCTTCCTTTTATTGATTATTTATTTATTTATTTATTTATTTATTTATTTATTTATTTATTTATTTTGAGAAAGGGTCTTGCTCTGTCACCCAGGCTGGAGTGGAGTGGCACCATCTCGGCTCACTGCAGCCTCGACCTCCCAAGTTCAAGTGATTGCTTGTGCCTCAGCCTCCCATGTAGCTGGAATTACACTCATGCACCACCATGCCCGGCTAATTTTTGTATTTTCGGTAGAGACAGGGTTTTGCCATGTTGGCCAGGCTGGTCTCAAACTCCTGACCTCAAGTGATCCACCCTGTGGTCCTCCTAAAGTGCTGGGATTACAGGCGTGAGCCACCATGCCTGGCCAATTTTTCAAATGGAAATAGTTTTGTTTTTCTGAATATAAACATAATACATCATTATAAAAAAATAAGTCCATATGGAAAAATACACATTAGAAAATGAAAATGACTTGTAATCTCACTCACCAGAGACACTTGTGGTTAATGTTTGTTTACATATGTTCAGGTGTTTTCCTCCCTGGACATGCACACATACACGGATTTTTCTTTCATGCAGTCTTTCTTTATGTTTGTCCTTTTCCAAAAATGGAATCATGTTGTAGGTGTTGATCCTTAAGCCTACATTTACTTAACCATACGTCATACTTCACAATGCGTATGGTCGACTTCTTTCCCGGTCAGTAAACACATGTCAGTGGTCACTGGTTCTCAGGGAGGCCATCCTGCCCCCTATCAAGGGTAGACTGGAAATGTGTGGGAGATTTTCTGGTTGTGGGGGCTTTTCGGGTTCCTGGCATTTAGTGGGTGAGGTCTCAGGGAAGTCAGTCCCTCCTTTGACAATTACCCCGAATAATTTTGAAATATCACACCGGACATTCATGTGGTTAAAAATTCCTGCCTACAATAATCTGAGCCAAGACATAAACTTCATTTTAATTTAGACACGACTGGTTTTGGCATGTTTTTAACATACACGATGTTTTTCAGGTATGTTGAGGGATACCGAGGGAGGATTGTACCTTGCTTTGTTGGGAAATCCCATCCGCAATTGCCATGCAGCGGGATCCTGAGATCTGAGCTCCCAACGCACACGTTTGAAGGGTCAGCTTTCCTGGCTGGGGCCTTCCTGGTGGTTTTACACAGGGCAAACTTCACACACTCGGCATCTCCTCGTTTATGCATGCCTGTGCGTTCCCACGTTGAAACGTTTCATTCTAGATTCCTCTTCTTTTATTTCTCCTTTATATTACAGTGAAGGCAATGTATTGATTTTTTAAAACTTATGTGTGTGTCATTGGGCCATTGTATTGATTTTTTTAAAAATCATATATATAGGTTATATTATCTATGAATTTCATTTCAGAATAGTAAAAGGGGCATTACAAGCACTTATAAAAAAGAGGCATTGATCAGCTTGGGTGTGCGGACGCTGAGAACCACCGATCCGCCTCACCACATTTAACTCAGCCCCACCCCCACGCTCACGGGCATCACGGTTTATTTGGCAAATCTATCACTGATGCATATTGAGGTGTGTGGGTTTATATAAGCAATACTCTGATGAACAGACATGTTTATAAATATACTCTCTAGGCACTCACTGAATTATTTCCTTAGGAAAAAACTTCATAGGAGTAGAATTGCTGAGTCAAAGAGCATGCACATTTTCCATTTTGGTGTAGTTTTTCCAAGTGATCTCTTTACAAACGTATGAGTCACACCCATGTGAGACTCGGCGAGGGGAAGATGAGGTCAGGCAGCAGGCACTGCAGGTGCTGGCTCCTGGGGTGGGGGACTGCGGAGGTCCCCTGCATGGAGCCGGAGGTAGGGGACAGTAGTTCTCTGCTTCAACAGAGCCATGCCTCGTTGTAGTTCGTGTCCTTCCTGACCCAGTGGCCCCTGTGGAGTTAGTGAGGATCCTTTCATACATTTCTTTCCAGCATAAACTATAAACAGGCATGAGTGGATTCTGTTAATTGCAACAAATACAGTCGGTGTCACTGAGTGACGGAGATGCATTCTGAGAAATGCATTGTTGGGTGATTTTGTTGGTGGAATGTACCAGGGAATGTACTTACCTACACACCTAGGCTGTATGGTAGATGCTATGGCTCCTAGACTACAAACTGTGCAGCAGGCTACTGTGCTGAATACTGTAGGCAATTGTGACACAGTGGGATGTGTTTGTGCATCCAAACATGTTGGGACATAGAAAAGGTACAGAAAAAGATACAGTATAAATGGTAAAAAGTGGTACACTGGTATAGGGCCCTTACAAGGAATGGAGCTTGCAGGATGGAGGTTGCTGTGGGTGAGTCAGTGAGTGGGGAGGGAATGTGAACACGTGGTGGTACATTAGTGTGCACTACTGCAGACTTTATACACACTGGACACTGAGGCTACACTCAATGTCTTTTAAAAAATGGTTCTGTCTTCAATGAGTTCACCTTAGCTTACTGGAACTTTTTTACTTTATAAACTTTTTACCTTTTTAAAACTTTCTGACTCTTTTGTAATAATACTTGGCTTAAAACACCAACACAGCCAGGTGCAGTGTCCCACACCTGTAATCTCAGCACTTTGGGAGGCTGAGGTGGGAAGACTGCGTGAGCCCAGGAGTTATAGACCAGCCTGAGCAACACAGCAAGTCCCTGTCTCTACAAAAAATAAAAAAGTTTAGGTCAGAAATAGTGGCTCATGCCTGTAAATCTCAGCACTTTGGGAGGCTGAGGCAGGTGGATCACTTGAAGTCAGGAGTTTGAGACCAGTCTGACTAGCATGGTTAAACCCTGTCTCTACTAAAAATACCAAACAATTAGCCGGGTGTGATGGCACCCACCTGTAATCCCAGCTACTCAGGAGGCTGAGGCAGGAGAATCACTTGAACCCAGGAGGCAGAGGTTGCAGTGACCTGAGATCGCACCATTGCACTGAAGTCTGGGTGACAGATCAAGACTCTGTCTCAAAATAAATTAAATCAATCAATCAATCAATAAATAATAAATTTTAGCCAGGTGTGGTGGCATGCACTTTTGGCCCTAGCTACTCAGGAGGCTGAGGCAGGAGGATTGCTTCAGGCCAGGAGTTTGAGGCTGCCGTGAGCTATGTTGCAACCACTGTGCTTTAGCCTGGAAGACAGAGCAAGACCCTGTAAAAAAGAAAAAATTCAAAAGAAAAACACACAAACACATTGCGTAACTACCCAAAAATGTTTTCTTTCTTTATATCCTTATTCTGTATGATTTCTTCTATTTAACTGTTTTATTTTTATTTTTTTACTTAAAATTTAGTTTCGGTTAAAAAGTAAAACACAAACACACACATTAGCCTAGGCCCACACAATGTCAGAATCATCCACATCATTGTCTTCTACCTCCGCCCCCACTGGAAGGTTTTCAGGGGCAGTAACATACATGGAGCTGTCATCTCCTATGACAACAATGTCTCCTTCTGGAATCCCTCCTAAGGACCTGCCTGAGGCTGTTTTACAATTGACTTTTTATAGATGGAAAGAATACACTCCAAAATAATGATTAAAAAGTATAGACTAGTAAATACACAAACCAGTGACGGTAATTTATTATCATGATCAAGCATTATGTGCTGTACATAATTGCATGTCCTCTACTTGTATGCGACTGTCAGCACAGCAGTTTGTTCACACAAGCATCGCCACACACACGTGAGTAATGCGTTGCGCTATGACATGAGGATGGCTACAACATCACTTGGTGATAAGAGGTTTTCAGCTCCATTATGATCTTGTGGGCCCACCATTGTTTATGCAATCCATCATTGCCCAAAACATGGTTATGCAGTGCATGACTGTATTCCTGACTGATGCAGAAACTTAGCTCAGTTTCAAGTGACTTCAGTCTATCGTAGTGCTGTTTTTCACTTGGACTTTGTTACGTGTTGGATTGAGTCCCCCCCAAATTTCTGTGTTGAAGCCCTTACCCCTGGTATCTCAGAATGTGACCTTATTTGGAAAGAGGGTTGTTGCATGTGCAAATTAGTGAAGGTGGGGTCATACTGGGATACGGTAGGCCTCTCATCCAATATGACTGGTGTCCTTATAAAAAAGGGACATTTGCACGCAGACACGCACACAAGGGGAACGCCATGTGAAGATGAAGACAGAGGTCAGGAGGATATTTCTGCTAGCCAAGGAACATCAAATCTTGCCAGCAATCCACCAGAAGCTACCAGAGCAGCACAAAATAGATTCTCCCTCCCAGCCCTCAGAAGGAGCCAACTCTGCCAACACCTTGACTTTGGACCTTAAGACAATAAGTTTCTGTTGTTTAAGCCCCCAGCTTGTAGTACTTTTTTTTTTTTTTTTTTTTTTTTTTGAGATGGAGTTTCACTCTTGTTGCCCAGGCCGGAGTGCAGTGGCGTGATCTCGGCTCACTGCAACCTCTGCCTCCCAGGTTCAAGGGATTCTCCTGCCTTAGCCTCCCGAGGAGCTGGGACTGCAGACACACACCACCACACCAGGCTAATTGTTGTATTTTTAGTAGAGATGGGGTTTCACCATGTTGGCCAGGCTGGTCTCAAACCATGTTGGCCAGGCTGGTCTCGAACTCCTGACCTCAGGCGATTCACCTACCTCGGCCTCTCAAAGTGCTGGGATTACAGGTGTGAGCCATTGCACCTGGCCTGTATTACTTTCTTATTGCAGCCCTAACAACTAGTACAGACTTCTAAGCTTCAATTCCTGAATGTATTAAGACCTGACAGCAGAAGTGCCATCACTGCCCAGTAGAATTGTTGAATGTTGAAACTTGAGGCCATCTCAGGTGTCATCTTGTCCACCCACCAACTCTGACATACAGAGAATTAAAATCCAAACAGGGCATGTGACTGTCCAAAATCAAACAGCTGGTTGGCAGCAGGGCCAGGTCTAAAACCCTGATCTTTCAGGTCCTTCCTGACATCCCTCCTGCTGTGATGAGAACTCAAAGGGCAGCAAAGCTCCATAGGTAGGTTTGGGCAGAAAATGCCCTGCGAGGCTTATAACCACTATGTCATTATATCCCATCAAACTCACCTGGGGAGTCTTTAAAAGAAGAGTGTGGGCCTCGTCCCAGGACTCACTGAATCACATTTCTGAGAGTGTGATCTGAAAATCTGCATATTTTAAAATTTCAACTGGTTTGAAAATTCTTGCACACCACCCTCCTCTATGGCTGCCAATGAGAGGGGGTGGGCCTGGCTGGGGGGCAAACAGCCTGGGTTGGGTGCTGCCAACTGTGTGACCTTGGGCACACTAGTGAATTTCTCTAAGTCTCAGCTTCCTCATATATAAAAGGAAAGGACAGTGATGCCATTTATTGCCTCGTTAGGCTGTATAGAATCAAAATAGAAAATTCAGGGATGGCACACAGCAGGGTGCCTGGCACGTAGTAAACACTCATTAGAATTCAGCTATTATTATATTGTTATTCATAAAGAAGTGGGCATGACATTTATGATGCCTAATCTTCAGGCCCCACCACTCCCGGATGTCAGGGGCTGTGCTTTGCCTGTGTTTTCCTCCTCTAACAAGGTCATAGGCTCATGCTAGTCTCTTTACCTGGATATCTTTCTCCATCTCCCCAAATCCTACTCACCCTTCCAGGACAAGTGTCACCTCCTCTTGGCACCTTCCTTCGTCCCCAAAGTCAAGTGCTGGCTTCCTCCCTGTGTCCCCAGCCCCTTGTCCAAACCTCCTCTTGGCCTCGTTCCCAGTCTGATCGATGGCAGGGTGGTTGTTCTGTGTCTCAGCCCTCACTAGTCTGTAGTCCGGTACTGAGTGCTGCGGCTCAGAGGAGGTGCTCAGAAACGTTAACTAAATCGGATTAAAATGCATGCTCATTCCATTCCAAACAATGTCCTGCTAGACTTCTCTGTTGGTGGACAGACAGCATTCCAAGTGACTCTGTTTCATCGACACCCCCTTTTATAGGAGCACAAGGGAGGAACAGGCAAAGTGCGCAGGTCAAAGGTGGCACTTACCCTCAAATGTAATTCCTAGGGACTGTCACAAAGATTCTGGGTCATGGGTTTCCAAAAGATGCTTCTTTCAAGGTGCAATGGACAGCTCATGGTGATTTCCATGGAATCTGCACGGCAGATGCTGACTCTAATATAGAGTGATGCGCGTCGATTCCCCAAAGAAAAGAGCGGTAGTTAAGGAATAAAAACATCACTGTGCGCAGAGGCGATATTAATCATGGCCACTGCTCCGCAAGAACACTGCTTCGTAGGACACTATCTGTGCCTACGTTTCTTACCACGGAAGTTTCAGGGTATTAGGTCAGGCGAGATGAAAGAGGGAGACAGAGAGAGAGAAATTGATGAATGGTGCACTGCTGAGTTATTTTTCTCTTAAATATCTTCTCCTTTTCATCTGTTATAACATCCTGACCTGAAGGAAATCTCTAATGCCCTCTCCTCTTAATGAGATGTGGCTGCACGGGCTTGAGGTAGATGCTGTCAATCAGGTGGGCCACTGTGAACAAAACTAGAGGCAGCTCCCAGGGTTGAGGTGATGGGCAAGAAGGATGACACCAGATGATTAAAATCCCCCCAAAATCTCCGGCCTCCTGTTTACCTAACTTTTGACTGCTCTCCTGCCTTCCTGGGTTTACCAGAGCCGCTCATGATTTGTCCTGCCTTCCTGGGTTTACCAGAGCCGCTCATGATTTGTCCTGCCTTCCTGGGTTTACCAGAGCCGCTCATGATTTGGCAAATGCTTAGGCACTCCATGACTTGGAGTTTCTCTGCCACTGTGCAGCAAACTAGTAACTCCTGGAGAGAAAGGGGGTTTTCATTTCTTTCTAGAGGGCCTATTCCTCTTGAAACCCACTGTCTAAACTTTGTCTCCTCCTGTCCTTCTTTTCACTGTAGGTTATCTATTCATTAATAATTACCTCCTCCTCCTCTGTGGTGCATCTTAAATTCATTCCTTTCTCTCTCTGCCCAAAGGAAAATATCTGCACTTTAGCCTAGAACCTCATTCCCTCATCTTGGAACCCTGCAACCTCTTTCCTGGTTACAGACAACCTCAGCCACAAATCTTCACGCAGATACCAACAAACTCTTCATCCTGACGGTCAAAGCTCTCCTGGTCCTGACCCCTCAGGCCTTGTTAAATATTGCCTGCTCTCTCTCCTTTATCTATTATCCATCCATCTATCTATCCATCTATCTATCTATCTATCTATCTATCTATCTATCTACCTACCTACCTATCATGTATGTGTCATTTGTCAATATATACCTATCATTTATCTTTTATCTCATCTATCATTTGCATCTATTTATCACCTATTTGTCATATGCATCTGTCATCCGTCTATAATACACATCTATCAATCATATGCATCTGTCTATCAATCATTACCCTCTAATCCCGTCCACTTGACCTGAATCAGGACCTTATTCTCTCTGCCCCTGGAACAGCATGGTGGCCTCAAGACTTCTTAAATGGGGGCTTAGGGCTCCAAAGGCAAGTTATCCCTAGAAAACCAAAGAAGGGCTTGCCTTTTATGACTGAGCCTCATAAGTCACACATTATCATCACCATCATAGCCACAGCCCATCCAAATTCAAGAGGAGAGAATACAGATCACAGCTCTCATTCGAAGGAGTGCCAAAGTCATGTTGTAATAAGAGTGTGGGTTAGGAGGTATCACTGAAACCATCTTTGGGAAACACAGCATGCCACACCTCACTGCCTAGGTTAAGTGACTTAACTGCATAATGACATTTCAGTCTATGACAGACTAAATATACAATGGTGGTCTTATAAGATTATAGTGGAGCTGTCCTATACAGTGTACCATTTTTAATCTTTTAAATTATTTCTTTACTGTACTTTTCTATGATGAAATATGTTTAGATAAACAAATCCCCTTACCATTGGTGTTACAATTGCCTACAGTATTGAGTACATTAACCTGCTGTCCAGATTTGTAGGCGAGGAACAATAGGCCATACCTTAAAGTCTAGGTGTATAGGAGGCTACACCATCTCAGTTTGTGTAAATATGCTCTATGATGGTCAGATGATGATGAAATTGACTAATGATGCATTTCTCAGAACAGATCCCTGTTGTGAAGGAAGGAACATGTAACTGTACTACCTGAACCAGTCATTGAATTCAAGAAAAGAAATAATTTGTCAATTGCATATTAATTTAATCTGCAGCAAAAATCAAGTAAACTTTTATTAGGCTTCCTATTTAAAATGTTAAAACTCCTGTTAGAATTTGTATAAGAGAAAAGATCATCTGCAAGATCAAAACAGGCAGGGAGAGGCTAGGGATGACCACTTAAGGACTTGAAATCATAAGTGGAAGTAGGATTTGTCTTGGGAAAGAAATGCCTCTAGGAACTATCCAAGCAGTTTTCCAACTTTTCCATTGTCTGGCTCCCTCTCCAGATTCTTTAACCACCCTTATTCTTACCCTTATTCCCCTATTCTTTTAATTTCTTAAACTCTGCAATCCAGGCATATCAATTTTTTGTAGTTTCTTAAACTTGCTGGAAACTCAGTCTCCTCAAGACCTTTGCACATGCTGCTCCCAACCACCTAAAAACATTTCTATTCCTAATTCAGGGCTAGCTTAGGTATTATCTTCTCCAGGAGGCCTACTGAGACACACTTCTCTTTCCTGCCATCAGAAAATATCCCATCTTTTGGGCTCTTCCTGGTTACTTGTCTATCTCCTCTACTAAGCTATTAGCTCTATGAAGGCAGAGACAAAATCCATCTATATAATGGTGACCTGACAGTGCCTGGCACACAGCAAGTCCTCAAAGAATATGCTACACATTCTGTCACTGCTGCATCCATAGCCCCTTGTGCTTATCCCTTTAGTAGAAGCTGGTCCGACTTCCAACTGCCAGCCCCTTCATTCCCTTGCCCTAGGGCTTTCTCTGTCCACCAAAGCCTGCTTTGCCTATTTCAGGATCAAGGCATAAGTTCTAGGAAATTCATGCTCTGTAGGAGGAGCCTCAACCAGTGATTGATGGGACTTGGTGTATAAATACCCCAGCTTCCTCACCCCTTGGTGAGATAACTCCAAGGCATGTATTCTACACTGGATCTTAAAGTTTCCCAGTATGATTAAGCTCCCGCAATGGTAGCAGACCCAACAATGCACCCTTTATTGACCACCTTCCTTTCTGTCTTCTTCACTTCCAGAGTGCCAATAAACTCCTTGCTCTTGAATCCTTGACTCAGCATCTGCTTCCCTGAGAACCCACTCTAGGACAGAATGTTTGCTGAATCAATGAGTGAGCCTCTGTCCCTGTCCCTGTCGCCCACTCAGCACACCACAGCTGGTGCATGAAAACTGATTGCTAGTAGCCATACGTGTTCTGAGAAGGGGAGAGCACATACACAACAGGAAATTTCAAATCTTCATTTCTGTCTCTACTGGCATTTGTCACTGAGACACATGCAAAGAAACCTTATTTTATTTAAGTGCAATGTTGAAGAGTGGCACTGAATAAGATGATTAAATCAGTAAGTAGCATGGCACCTGTGACTGTAATTAGCTCTAGCAATAGAGACCAAGACTGGCTAGATTATTTGCCAGAGAAATAATACTACTTGGTTTTCATCTGCCTGGCAACAGACTGACATTGTACAATCCTTCTCCCATCCTGCTGCACTAATGGAGACTGAGAGCCACTCCAAGTGGGTCACCAAACAGTGGACTGGATGAAAATGTTGAATGCAGGAATGAAATCCAGTCCTTTTCTTTTTTTCTCTCCACTACAAATCACTGTCTGTAATTTGGAGAGGGAATTTGCAGTGGATTATACATGGCTCTAGGGTCAGAGAGGGTACCTCCTCTTATTCCCCTGACACACTTCATCCTTTAATTCTCCATTTTTCCTTAGCAGGGGAAGAATATTGCACTGGTTCTTTGGGAGATGAATACTAGAGATACTCGAAAAGTATGCAGCTTAATCCTGAAAGGGGTCCTTCAAGGTCGGAAAATCAGTGGTCCAAGATTTGAAGTTCTCCTTGGGCCAAAACCCAGCTCCATCTCTAAGGGTGAGGGCAGAAGGGAGAAGAAGGCCTACAAAAAATGGTATTTGTACTTCCCTCCCATTCTCAAAAGAAAGTGATCTTAATTAAACCTGAGTGATTCTTGACAGGGTAAAGAAATCTTAAGAAACTAAGAACTCAAAGAGTTGAAGAAGAGAGAGCAGTCTTGCCATACTCAGAGTGTGTGCCTGAGTGTACCTGCATGTGCATGGGTGGGGAGTGGAGGGACAGGTTTCCCACTTTACTTGAATCTGGCTCCTCCTCTCTTAGGCTGACTGACATGTCTCCCTGCTTCCATTCCCTTCCTTTCAAATTCAATCACCTCACCATTTTACCAGCCCAGATCTTACCGCTGGACTCTCCGACAAGTGATAAGTGTGTCCCTGTTGCCCCCAGGGGGTGTGCTGAGACCCTCTGCAGAGCCCAGGCAGGATCCCAGGAAGCCTGAGGGAATGGCAGGGACTGAGACAAAGGACAAGCTGGTGCCTGGTTTCCAGGAGGCAGCTGCAACCTGGAGCCAGCTTATGGGAGGATGGTGAGTTCAGTGACATCAAACCCTCCAATTTTTCCAAGAGATGCCAGAAAGGTACTGACTTTTAAAACTTTATAAGAATTAAACATAACAAGTCTGTAAGATTAAAAAAAAATCATCTCATGGCCACCAGCTTGCAAGCTCCAGCCTACAAGATAAAGCTTAAGTCCTTAAGCAGGACCTCCAAAGTCCTTTATGGTCTTGTCTGCTCCTGTTGTAGTTTCAGAACTACTTCTCAACCCTTTGTTCCCAAAGCCCCAACCCACACCTCTCCCTGAGTGTCAGCTCAAGCTAGTATGTAGGATTGAAAAGGGCAGCATAGACTTGGCCTGAGGTGGAGTTCACTTTTCACATAGCAAACTCGCTATTTATGCTTAGAATGCTTATTTAGGTAGCTTTGAAGGGTTGAGAAGATTATGGGAGGGCACCAAACTCCCGACTCAGGTTTCCTCTAACGAGAATGCTCTTCTATGCTCTTGGCCACCTTGCAAAATTGTATCTGTTCTTCAAAACTCAGGTTGGGCGTCCCTGGAGACTTTACTGACTCCAGAAAGAATCACTCTCTTTCCCCCTCCCCGCTCCATCCCCCCCCACCCTCACCTCTCCCCCCCACCCCCCACCCCCGCACCTTGCATACATTTTTCACTATTATATGTGTGGTAATGCGCTGTATTATTGCTCCCACGTCTGCTCCCCTGCGGACTGTGAACTGCCGAGTTTGAGGACTGCGTCTCATCCTCAGGGCTTGGTGCCCAGAGCCCTCCCTCTGCTTCTGTATTCCGACGTGGAGCCATCTCTCACACTTCCGCGAACACACCAGACATCCAATAGCTGCTTGTTGCAATGAAACCAAAAGGAGAACTGAGAATTCACGTTGCCAGGCTCCTGATTCACAACTTCCTTGTAGAACGCACCTCGCCCGCCACCTGCCTAACCCACTTACGTAACCCAGTTCGGCGTTTCCTGGGTCTCACTGGGCCTGCGAGGTTGTGCGGCGGCCCCACCTGCTGCGGGGCTGGGGGACTGCCGCGGGGGAGCAGGTGCACCGCAGAGCGCGATGACGCAGAGCCGTGTCTGGCCAGACTGGGAGGGGGAACAGCTCTGTCAGACCGCCTGGGTGCAGCACCTGGGCTGTGAGAAAGGCGAGAAGGGAAGGATGAGCCATCTCACCGCGCTTGCGGAGGACTCGGCGCTGGAGCGTGGGCAGGGTCTGCGGCGTGCAGGCAGAAGGACTGGCGCAGCTCCCTCAAAACCACCTGGGTTTCTGGGGAGGAGGAGTCCCGGGAAAGACCTTGCATGGGTGGATGAAACGATCTTCTATTTCTGGTGGACGCCAAGGGCAGTGTTCGGAGACGCCCAGGCATGTGGGCAGGGGAGGGTGGCTGCAACGCCTTCGGCACCTGGGGTTCTTGCACCAGCTGGGCCATACCATGGACGGAGACACAGATGGTCCTTCGTCTCCCAGTGCCTGTCCAGGTGAACGTACGAGGCAGCGATTCTGACCCTGCTTTCGATCTGCCTCCTGGACTCGAATGGAGTCACACACGTCCATAGGAAGAAAAGGGGTTGCCCCAAACAGTGTTCCCTGGAACCACAGGCCCAGGCAAATTTCCACTGAGGCAGTGAGAAGTATTTGGAAAATAAATGCACCTTTTACCAGAAAAGGGACTTCGTCGTCTTTGACATTTTGAAACCCTGGGGGAAATGTCTTTTTGGTGCCAGGACTTACCTTGCTTATTTCAGTTAATCTCACACCACCTCCTGGGGTAGGCACCATTTAAAATCATCAGAGACCTCACGTTTGCCCCCAGAACAGGCACCAGCTGCTGCTGGTGAGATCCACACACGGTCCCCCACCCCCTTGCCCCCACGCCAGTTTTCTTTTGGTGGGCTTGCATTAATCCAAGCTTCTATGTGGTGACCTGGGAGAGAGGAGCAGGCTAGGTGATGGGGAGAAGGTGCTGATGGGATGCTATCTTTCCCCCCTCTAAGAGCCTCCACTGGTTGAAGTCTGGCCAGGAATACAAGGGTCTGATGCTGACAGGATTCTTCAAGTATGAGTCAAGGACTCCAGGGCTGAGCAGAGTTACTTGCTGCATTTGGAGTGGAGGAGACTATTCTTCCTGTCTGCATAGAAACAGCCCTGCTGTGGGGCCTGTAGAACAGGGAGCTTTGAATGAATCCCAAAACAACAACCTTGCCTGGTTTTGGCAATGCAATGACAAGCACTCCTTGTGGTCCTGCAGAAGCAAGGGGGGTGGAGGTGGGGAACAGGTGCAGGAGAGTCAACGGGAGTGATGTGATGGAGCAGATCACTGCAGCTAACACACTGGCTCTGCGTGCAGAAGACACTCTTTTGAGACTCAGAACAAATAGGGGACACTGTGAAGAGGGTTTCTGGAAGCCAGGCTGGGGAGGGTATAACTTTGATAACTCTAATTTGTCATTAAAAGTGAGTGTGTCTTATATTACAAACACAGGCCCATGAGGTCACCTGGTCACCTGGGATCACACCGCTGTAATAAAGATGAAAAAACAGATTCAGAGGAATTAAGTACTTTTTCAAAATTCCACACCAAGACAAGGGAATGCAGGACAAGCAGTTGGGATGGGAAACAAGCTCTTGCTAATTCCTAAGGAGAGCACAGTAGTGGGGGAACTACAGTCTTTCATTCTTATCACAGATCTATCTGTTCTGTGGCAAGTGAGGTAATTGCTTGAATGTTAGTTTTTTGCCTTGACTTCTTCAACATTTTTTTTTTTTTGAGATGAAGTTTCACTTTTGTTACTAAGGTTGGACTGCAATGGCACAATCTCAGCTCACTGCAACCTCTGCCTCCTGGGTTCAAGTGATTCTCCTGCCTCAGCCTCCCAAATAGCTGGGATTACAGGTGGGTGCCACCACGCCCAGCTAATTTTTGTATTTTTAGTAGAGACGGGGTTTCACCATGTTAGCCAGGCTAGTCACGAACTCCTGACCTCAGGTGATCCACCCGCCTCGGCCTCCCAAAGTGCTGGGATTATAGATGTGAGCCACCATGCCCAGCTGACTTCTTCATCTTTCAGTGAAATTCATGTAGTACCTACCCCTAATTACCATAGTAAAATGGAATTGTTAAGGTCTAATAAGGAAATATAGTTGAGCTCATCTTGTACAAACAAGATAATTTACAGACAAGGTGAAGCATTCCATTTTTTAATGTAGCTGGAGTAAATAGGAGTGACTTACATTGCAGAGAAACTAAACTGTTGCAAATGGAAGTTGAGTAACTTGAAATTTGTAATTTGTCCTGTTTTTTAAGAATAACACTCTGGAAGACAATAACGTTAACATGGCAATACTCCTTGAGTTGATCTACAGATTCAACGCAATCCTTATGAAAATTCCTGCTGCCTCTTTTGTCTAAATTGACAAACTGATCATAAAATTTATGTAGAAATACAAGAGACCCAGTATAGCCAAAACAATCTTGAAATAAAAACCAAGTTGAAAGACACAAGCTTTCCAATTTCAAAATGTATGACAAATCTACATGAATCAAGACGGTACAGTACTGCCATAAGGATAGACATGTATTGAGAGTCCAGAAATAAAATCATATATTTATAGTTAATTGGTTTTTGACAAGGGTTCCAAGGCAATCAAATGAAGAAAGAATAGTCTTTCAAACAAATGGTGTTAGAATAACTCGATATCCACATGGAAAAGAAGGAAGTTGGACCTGTACCTCACACCACATACAAAATTAGCTCAAAATGAATCAGAGATTTAAGTGAAAGTGCTAAGACTGCGATACTCTAAAAAGAACACAGGAGTAAATCTGTATGACCTTGAATTAAGCAATGGTTTCTTAGACATAACACCAAAAGCGTTAAGCAAAAAAAGAAAAAGAAAGATAAATCAAAATTATGGATTTTATAGATGAAGTCAAAAAATAGACTTCATCAACATTAAAAACTCTTTTGTGACAAAGGGCACTATCACGAAAGTGACAAGACAACTCACAGAATAGGAGAAAAATTTGCAAATTATATATATGATAAGCATCTAGTATTTAGAATATATAAAGAGTTCTTATAATGTAATCATAAAAAGAAAAGAACAAAAATTTTGTAAACAACCGATTTGAGTAGACAGAAATTACACACAAAGAAGATATACAAATGGCCAGTATGCAAAGAAAAGATGTTCAGCATCACTAGTAATTAGGAAAATGAACATCAAAACCGCAATGAGGTACCACTTCGCACCTACCTGGATACCTATAATAAAAAAGATAGACAAATAAGTGGCAGAGAAAGCGTGGAGATACTGGAACTCTCATACATTGCTGGTGAAAATGTAAAATGGTGTTTCCCTCTGGAAAACAATTTTGCTATTCTAAAGTAAATTAGACAGTAATTCTGTTCCTAGATACATGCCAAAGAGAATTGAAAAGATACATCCACATAACAACCTGTACACAAAGGTTCACAGAGGGATTATTCATGATAGTCAAAAAGTGAAAACAACTCAAATGTCTATCGATTGATGAATGGATAAACAAAATGTGATCTATACATACAATTGAATATTATTCAGCCATGAGAAGAATGAAAAACCAATATATACAACAACATGGATAAACCTTGAGGACATTATGCTAAATAAAATAAGCCAGACTCCAAAAGCCACATGTTATAGATTCCATTTATATGAAGTCTGGAAAGGCAAATCCATAGAGACAGAAAGTAGATTAGTGGTTGCCAATGGCTGGGAGGGGAGCATGGGAAGTGACAATTAATGGGGTTGGTGTTTCTTTCTGGGAGTAATAAAAATGTCCTGAAATTAGTGGTGATGGCTGCAAAACTTTGTGATTATGTTAAAAACTGTCAAATTTTGCACTTTTAAAAGGCAAATTTTAAGGAATATTAATTACATGTCAGTAAAAAGAAGAGAGGAAGGAAAGAAGGATGGAAGGAAGGAGGGAAGGAAGGAATGAAGAAAGGAAGGAAGGAAGGAAGGAAGGAAGGAAAGAAGGAAGGAAGGGAGAAAGACAGAGAGAGGAAGAGAGGGAGGGAGGGAGGAAGGAAGGAAGGAAGAGAGGGAGGGAGGGAGGGAGAAAGACAGAGAGAGGAAGGGAGGGAGGGAGGAAGGAAGGAAGGAAGGAAGGAAGGAAGGAAGGAAGGAAGGAAGGAAGGAAGGAAGGGAGGGAGGGAGGGAGGGAGGGAGGGAGGGAGGGAGGGAGGGAGGGGAGGGAGGGAGGGAGGGAGGGAGGGAAATAGAGAAAGAGAGAGAGAATAACACTTTTAGAAGTGTGTTGTCTGGCCCGACAGTGCAACCCAGACTCTTCCAAGAAAAAAGGGGGGCATGTCCCCCACAGAGAACGAGAAGGGTGGTCTCCATTGTCTCACGTATTAGGGTTTTTCACTCAGACTAAACCAATAGGATGGATGGACAGATGATACATAATGAGAGAGGATTCATTAGGAAAAACGGCTCATGTGATTCTGGAGGCTGAGAAGTCCCACGAACTGTAAGCCGGAGGCCCAGGGAAGTCAATAGTGTGGCTCAGACCAACACTAAGGCCTGAGAACCCTGTGGGGTACGTGCAAGTTCCAGAGCTGAAGGCCAAAGAACCTCGAGTGCTGGTGTCCAAGGGTAGGAGGAGAAGGGTGTCCCAGCTCCAGAAGAAGGGAAAATTTACCCCTTCTCTGCCTTTTTGTTCTATCAGGACTCTCAGCAGATTGGCTGGTGCCCACCCACATCAGGTGAGGGCGGATCTTCCTTACTCAGTCCTCTGATTCAAATCTCAATCTCTTCTGGAAACACCCTCACAGACTTACCAAGAAATAATGCTTTGCCAGCTATCTGGGTACCCCATAATCTAGGCAAGTCGACACCTAAAATGAACCATCACATTACTTATGCTCAGGCAGTTCAGACGCCTGTACCTAGAGCTAGTGCAAAGAACACTCCTGTCCGGGCTTCAAGAATCTCCGCTATCAAACCTGGGACTCCTTGTAGCCCACATTTGACCTTCCCATGCTTCAATATTCTGGAAACCAGGTCATACCTAAGAAATGTAATAGGTTTCTACATGTTACCCAGATCCAAAACCTGAATGACCTTAAAGAATTCAAATTGCAAAGGAAGCAATCCACACTTTACAAATATGTTCACTGCAGCACTCCTTACAAAACTGAACACCTAGAAACAACCTAACTAACTAACAACAGGGAAAATCATGGTACATCCTTACAATGGAATAGTATAGAACTCAAAGTCATGACTGTAAGAGCTTTCAGTGATATGGGAAATGCTATGATCATGACAAGCAGAACATAAAATGTAAGCTACCAAATCATAGTGTATGGCGTTCTCAACTATGGTAAAAAATGTATATATATACTTGCCTTAAGAAATATAAGGATTTTCAGCAACCTCCACCAAAAAAAGAAAAAAGGAATATGAGGATTCAGCCAGAGGCGAGAGATGTTTAAAAAGAAAGAAAGAAGAAAGAAATACGGGAAGACATATGCCATAATATTGTTAATGATCATCTTTAGCGGGTGGATGTTTTACTCTTTTCATAATAAAATTTTCTTCTCAAAATTTCCACAATAGACATGTAATCCTTTTGTTATCAGGAAAAAAAGGAATCATATGGGAGGGAAATTCCAGGTAGCAAAGTAGAAGAAATGTAACAGAACGTCAAATGTGCCACCAGGGATGAGCTGGAAGAGCTCATTGACCTCCTGGCTGGCACTGCGGCATCCCATGCAGAGAAGCAAAAGTGCAAGGAATGGTGTCTGCTTGGACATGCACAGGGTCGCGGCATCCCATCAGAGAAGCAAAAGTGCGAGGAATGGTGTCTGCTTGGACGTGCACAGGGTCCCTCACGGGGCTTAAGGAATGACTTGTGGATTCAGGCCTCCTTCTGGTTGGGGAGCCTCACCCAGCGTTGACCAGGAGCAAGCATACCATGGATCTAGTGGGCTGCCAGCAGGTGCAACCAGGTGGATTAACCAGATTGGTAATGAGGACTTGCAGAATTTCTTTTTCTTTTCTTTTTCTTTTTTTTTTTTTTTTTTTGAGACAGAGTCTTGCTCTATCACCCAGGCTGGAATGCAGTGGTGCAATCTCAGCTCACTGCAAGCTCCACCTCCCGGGTTCACGCCATTCTCCTGCCTCAGCCTCCCAAGTAGCTGGGACTACAGGTGCCCGCCACCACGCCTGGCTAATTTTTTGTACTTTTAGTAGAGATGGGGTTTCACCGTGTTAGCCAGGATGGCCTTGATCTCCTGACCTTGTGATCTGCCTGCCTCAACCTCCCAAAGTGCTGGGATTACAGGCGTGAGCTACTGCACCTGGCGAGGACTTATAGAATTTCTAAAACCATTTCCTATACATTATTTCTTTTCACCTTTATGACACCTAAGATAAGGATCAATTTTTTACCTCCATGATATAGACAAGGAAAATGTGCCTATATCAGTGAAGTTAATTGTAGATGCAGTAATAGATAAATCTCAAATTATCAGGGGCTCAGCACAATAAAAGTGTATTCCCTGCTAACACACAGGCACACCCACAGACCACTTCCGGCACGGTGGCTTTTCATGTGGTGTTTCAGGACCCAGGCCCCTTCTATCTGTGGCTCTGTCCTTCTCTACTCATCAGCACCTTCTCTCTCCAGCAGGTAGGGGAAGAGCTGGAGTCGGGGAGCACGTGGACATGTCAATGGCCAGGTCTGGGCACAGCAGACGTGCCTCCCATGGACATCCCATTGGCCAGAGTCAGTCGTGGGGGCGTTCCTGGCTTCTCCCCTGTGCTCAGTGGAAAAGTAAATGATTTGAGGATGAACAAGCCATCTCTGCCAGAGTCCCAGCGTGTAAGGCATTGGTTGAAGGCCACACAGCTAATAAGAGACAAAGCAAAGACTCAAAGTCCGGGCTATGGTGTCCTCGTCTACCTGGTCATCCTGCCCTCTTGCAGGTCCCTGGAGTCTCTCCCTTCAGTGATGTTCAATAGACCCCGGCTATGAGCATCCACTCAGGGCCTTGATGCCAGCATGACCACTGAAAGGGGTAAAAAAAAAAGTCTAATGAAAACAATGATTTTAAATACAAACCCATCAATAATTCTTGTACAATATTTTTCCCTAGGTTTTATTCTTCCTTGATTAACTCCTGCAACTCCCCATCAAACATAACACCAGTTGTAACACAATTCCTTTCTGTGCTTATGATCTGTGTTGCCATATAGAGGTTGTGTTTGCAAGAGTGACCTTTCAAAGGCTCCTGCCCTGCTTCTGAGGGCCCCTCCTAGCCAGTGGGATCTGCTGCCACTGGTTGGAGGGTGGTGCTGGATTCTGCCTTGTGTTCTGAATGGTCATTGTTTCCAGGAATGTCTGCAAAAAAAAACAAAAAAAAACAAAAAAAAAAAACAAAAAAAAACAGATAGAGAAAGAAAGAAGAAAGAAAAAGCTAAGTATAAATATGAACTGGGCTGACTAATCATCACCATTAACCAAAAGATTTATCATCCAAACATGGCTTAAAGAAATACAGATACCTGGATATACCTATTTACTTATAAACATTTATTTAAATAAATGAGCAGGGATCCAATTAATATCATCTAGACGGTTCAAACACATTTTCTTATCTGACCACCACATGAACCCTGCTGAGACAGTTTTCCTTTCCTTGTTATGTCAATGGTGGCTGGTGATATTGGATGGTGAGTAAGTGGGTTGGTGTTTATCTTCTTGGCAACCTCTTGCTGCTGGAAACCTTTTGCTCCCTGAACCTGTTTCTTGTCTGTAGAGTGAAGAAAGAGCAAAAATTAGTAAAAATAATAATAATAATAATAATAATACAACACCTACTTCTTAGCATCTGTAAGAGAATTGAATGGGATAATAGATTTACAGCATCTGGGACATGATCAGAGTGACTATTTCAGTTACAATTAATGAAATGGAGACTCAGATGGGTAATTTTCTCAAAGCCAGATAGCCAGTGAGTGGTAAGGCTGAGATTTGAACCCAGGTCCATCTAAGTCTAATGCCTGAACTCCTTTTACCTGCTGCTGACTCTTTCTACTAGGAAACTAGTTCGCAGAGAACTAGCTCCTAGTTCGCGGGAAGCATCCTTTCCACTTAATTCGTAAAATATCTCAATCACTGTGTAATCAAGCTCTATGACTTTTCAGCATTGCTCTTCATTCCAGCTTCTTGAACTGAAAGCTGAGCTCATGTATGTGCAATCTCTCTCACCTGGGATGAATGCTCATCTGGAAATACTGGAGTTTCTGGAGCCATCTCTGAAAAATGCAGCAAAAATGGATCAGGGTCTCCACCCATCTCAGCCCGCTGAGCTCGTGGTGAGGGCTAGAGGACAGCAGCAGAGGGAGAGAGCATGCCATCTGGAGCCACAGGCCCCTAGCACCAGCTCCACCACGGAACAGCTGTTTATCCCCTCTGAGTCTCAGTTTCCTGAACTGTGAAATGGAGACACCTATAACACACCTGTTTGCCTCACAAGGTTGAGAGCATTGGTTGAAGTCAAGCCGCTAAAAGCACACTGCAAACTGTAAAGTTCTATATGATTTGTTTTTACCAACCAAACCACAATCCATTGCCAGACCATTCTTCAAATAAGAGACAGATTTCTGGCCAGCCGTGGTGGCTCATGCCTGTAATCCCAGCACTTTGGGAGGCTGAGGCGGGCAGATCACCTGAGGTCAGGAGTTCAAGACCAGCCTGGCCAACATGGTGAAACCCCGTCTCTATTAAAAATACAAAAATTAGCCAGGTGTGGTGGCGGGCACCTGTGATCTCAGCTACTTGGGAGGCTGAGGCAGGAGAATTGCTTGAACCCAGGAGGCAAATCTTGCAGTGAGCCGAGATCACGCCATTACACTCCACCCTGGGGTGATGATGGAGTGAGGCTTCATCTCAAAAAAATAAAAAATAAAAAAATAAAAAAGAATGAAAAAAAGAGAGACAGATTTCTTTCCCTTAGCCATAATCATGACTAATATATTCCAGGATGTTTTGCATTTTCCTAGGCTTCAAACAAAACTAAACCCAAACAAGAATGTTGAAGCGGTCCTTAATTCCACAGTTCTAGTGGAGTATCTCCTGTGCGAGGCCCTGGGCTGAGCGTGCTGTGGAAGGCAAATATGACTAAGACTTAGCCCTCTGCTTGAGGAGCTCATGGCCTGGTGGGAGAGTTCAGACAACTACATGAAGTGTGTCATACCAGAAGAGGGGAACAAATAAAGTGTTAGAAAAGTGTAAGGAGGCAGAGCTTACTATTAGTTTAGTGAACTCAAGAAAAGCCTTTTGGAGGACAGAATATTTGAACTGAGCCTTAAAAGTTGACTAATATTTGGGCAAGTAAAAATAACCACTTGAAAGCCAAGCCAGGTGTAATCCCAGCTACTCAGAAGGCTGAGAGGGGAGGATCACTTGAGCCCAGGTGTAATCCCAGCTACTCAGAAGGCTGAGATGGGAGGATCACTTGAGCCCAGGTGTAATCCCAGCTACTCAGAAGGCTGAGATGGGAGGATCACTTGAGCCCAGGAGTTCAAGGCCAGCCTGGGCAGCATAGTGAGGCTCCATTTCTAGAAAAAAGAAAGAGAGAACCACGTAAGCAAAGGTTTGGGGCAGAAAAACGTAGGCTATGTAGGCAAACAGGAGACAGACTTGGACTTGACTGACTCAAAGGGCACATAAAGAAGAGGCTGGGGAGCAGAGACACATAAGTGGGAATTGAAAGCCAGCCTCGTGGCTTGTTTTTTGAAAAGGAAATAGAAAATTGATCCAGCAAGAGATTGCAGAATGGTCTGGAGCAGAGGGAGACCCAAGGCAGACAACACATTTCCGAGTTCATTGCAGTGGGCCAAATACCAGGAAACTCTGAATGAGGACAGCAGCAGTGGGAACAGGAAGATGCCTTGTAAGAATAAAATCCAAAAGATGTGTCAGAAAAAATAGCAGAAAAGACCTGGGACTGTAAAGCCTGGTAAGCAAATGGAGGTTTGTTTCACTATTTCCAAAGCTTCACAGATTCATCCGTGCAACAAAGGTGGGTCAGACGCATGCTGGGGTGGAAGGTAGAGCAGCGAGCAAGACAGACGGGATCCCTGTGGGGCTCGCGTGTTCAGGAGGCAAAACCTGACCCAGTAACTCAGTGCGGAAACACGGTGGGCACAGGGCAGTGTCCCTGAGGCGGGGCCAGGGAGGAGGGGAGCTATCCAGGGAGGTAGGGGGCCTCTCTGAGGAAGTGGCATTTCATCTGAACTTAAATAATGAGCATGGAACAGCTGGATGAAAGTGGGGGAGAAGCGATCTTCAAGACTTTTTATTCAAATGGCATTTTAAGGAGTTACTGTTTGTTTATTTGTTTATTTTTGAGAGAGGGTCTCATTTGGTCACCCAGGCTGGAGTGCAGTGGCGTGATCAGAATTCACTGCAGCCTCAAACTTCTGGGCTCAGGCGGTCCTCCCACCTCAGCCTCCTGAGCAGCTGGGACTACAGATGCACACCACCATGCCCAGATAATTTTTTACTTTTCCATAGCTGTGTTGCCCGGGCTAGTCTTAAACTCCTGGCCTCAAGTGACCCTCTCACCTCAGCCTCCCAAAGCACTGAACTACAGCCGTGAGCCACTGAGGCCTGGCCATGGGAGTTACGTTTTGGTGTCAAGACACCAAGGTCCCTCTGTGGCCCGAAACAAGGGAAAATCTCTTATTTACTATCCTATGGAATATCCTGTGTCTTGCATACAGTATACTCCCAACCTCTGATAATGTCTTCTTTCTCCCAACGTAGCTATGAGACAGTTCCCCATCTTTTCTTCCAAACAGCTGGCCTTTGGATGTCCACATGGGTTTTCATTTTCTCCAAAAATCCAGCTTAATAGGTAATACTTATTACCAAACTTAAGCGTCCCAGAAGCTCATAGACACTAGATAAACAAGACTTGTTCATCAATGTAGAATATGACAAATGTCCCTGGTCCATTTAAGAGAACACAGGGTAGCTTTTAGAATAAGACAGGTGAACTTTTCTATCCAAAGGGTGAGTCAGCCCATCTGGTATGACAAATGCTGTTCCTGGCTTCATTCCTTGCCTGAGACCATTTGCCAAAACCTTTTTCATGAATCAGTAGTGAAGATAATCTAAGCCGCTCCCAGTAGACTCACTAGTGCATAGGTTCCAGGCATAGGACATCAATTTGGTTTGGTTATAAAATTTAATATTCTACAACTCACACAGAATCTAATTCATTTGCCATCTGGTTTGGGAAGAAAGACCTCTGGAAACATTCGGGGGCCTTCAGGATTAATATTTCTCATCTTCTTCCCAGTCTTCCTCAAGACCTTTCCATTCACACTAAAAGGTAATAATCTACCTGGAGTATTACCCTTTATTTCAAAAGCGGTAAGTTCATTTCACCTGGTTTACTTTGTAATATATCTATGGATTTTCTCATTCTCTTACCCTAACAGTTTCAAGCCACATTAAATGTTCTCTACCCCATCCTTGAGGGCTGTGAGTGTATAAACACATCACGTTACAAGCTAATTATCTTAAAACACCATTTTATACTTTCGTAACCTGAAAGGTTTACAAAACACCTTCACTTACATTATCTCAATTTGTTCTCATGCTGACCCTGAGAACACTCCTATAAAACAGGAAAATCATGCATTGTTATTTGCCTTTTACAGACGAGGCTATTAAAGCCCAGGAAGGTGACATGGTCAAGATCTGGGATTCCTTCTTTGGTCTTCAGTATGTGTCCTGCCTAAAACACTTAACAGCCCTCATCCTCAGTACCTCACTAGGTTAGGGTGATGTCCCCTAACCTCAGCATTCCAGAGTTTCTATCTAGTTTTCCAACCTTGTCTTCTCCAATATCAACCATCTGTTCCAATGCAGCTGGTGTTTCTAGTGTTATCTGAGTCTCTCATGCCCTGGAGGGCTTTAACTGGCTGCTCTGCATCCCCCTAGGAGCTGGTGGGTGGGCTGCAGGGAGCCTGAGTACCCTGCAGGGATGCAAGTGGCACTTTGCATGTACGTGCTTGTGTGCATTTGTCTGAATTCATAACTTTCATTAGATCCACAAAGAGGTCTGTGGCATTCTCCCCCTAAAAAAGGTTAAAATCAATTTCATACACTGTTCTCCTTGCCCCTAAAAGTCCTTTCCACTCCTCTTGACCTATTTAATACTATGCCTCTTAATTTTTTTTCAGAACTTAAACAAAGCCAACTATTAACATTAGTGATCTGTAAATGTCCCTTTCTAGACTAGTTTATTTGTTCTTTTCTTTCCAAGGATTAATTCAAAAAGGGAGAAGCTGAAGTATTCCTAGGGTGGCTTTTACATATGCAAATAACATGCCATAACTTATCCCAATTGATAGAACAATTAGTCGTAAACCTTAATCATTCCCTCCAGGGTTGATTTAAATCCTTCCATTAGCACAATGGTCCTGTGTGATAAAGAGCATAAACAGCTCAATAGATACATCTAACCACATTGATACAGATAGGGTATCAGTTATGAAAACTATACTCTCCTCTGTAAGGACTGCGTAATGATATGCCAGATGAACAAAAATAGCAAAGGTTCAGCCATTTCCCTAGACACCAAAACAGGCCTCACTGCTTTTGGGGCCCAGAGGACATAATGAGCCTTGTAAGAACAGATTTTCTTTGGGAAGTGTCTTAGTGCATTTTGTGTTCCTTATAAGAGAATTCCTGAAACAGGGTAATTTATAAAGAAATAATATTTATCTTCTACAGTTCTGGGAGCTGGGAAGCCCAAGGTCGAGGAATCACATCTGGTGAGGGCCTTCTGTCTGGCAGGACTCTGCAGAGCCCTGAGGTGATGCAGGGCGTTACATGGTAAGGAGGCTGAGTGTGCTGGCTCCGGTCTCTCTTCCTCTTCTCTTAGAACCACCAGCTGCACTCCCATGGTGATATAGTTATATGTGTGCTCCTCCAAAACACATGTTGAAATGTGATCTCCAGTGTTGAAGGTGGGCCTAGTGGGGGGTGTCTCAGTCATGGGGGTGGATTCCTCATGAATAGTTTGGTGCTGTCCTAATGATAATGAGTGAATTCTTACTTTGAGTTCACACAAGATCTGATTGTCAAAAGAGTGTAGCACTTCCCTCCTCTCTCTCTCGCTTTCTCTCTCACTGTGTGATTTGCTGGCTCCCACTCTGCTTTTTACCATGAATAAAAGCTCCATGAGGTCTCATTGGAAGCTGAGTAGATGCCAGCACCATGCATCCTGTATAGTCTACAGAACTGTGAGCCAATTAAACTTTTTTTCTATGTAAATTACTCAAACTCAGGTATTTCTTTACAGCAACACAAAAACGAACTAATACAGACAGTTGATATCGAGCAGGGCATCATTATAAAGATACCTGAAGATGTGGAAGTGGCTTTGGAACTGGGTAACAGGCAGAGGTTTAAAGAGATTAGAGGGCGTAGAAGACAGGAAAATTAGGGAAATTTTGGAAGTTCTTAGATACTGGTTAAATGGATGTGACAGCTGAGCTTGATCAGAAAAGTCCTATAGCCATGGCATCTGTATTAGTCATGGTTCTCCAGAGAAACAGAACCAATAGGAGATATAAACATATGTTTATCTAGGGAGAGATTTATTATAAGGAATTGGTTCATGTGATTATGGAGGCTGAGGAGCCCCATAGTTTGCAGTCTGCATGCTGGAGACCCAGGACAGCTGGTGGTGTAGCTAGAAGGCCTGAGAACCACAGAGCTGATGGTGCAGATTCTAGTCTTGAGTTGAAGGCTGAGAACCAGGAGTGCTGAAGGCTAAAAACCAGGAGTGCTGAAAGCAGGGGAATATCATCAGTCAGACAGAATTCAAACTTCTTCTTCCCTTTTATCCTATTCAGGCCCTCAACACATGGGACAAGGCCCCCCCTCACTGGGGAAGGCCATCTACTTCACTCAGGCTGCCGATTCAATGCTAATTTCTTCCAGAAATGCCCTTGCAAACACCCAGACTGACCATATATTTGGCCATCCCACAGCTCAGCCAAGTTGACCCATATAATGAACTATCACAGCAGCTACTGGATGCTGCAGCCGACTCATCAGTGTCTCCCTCAGGAGGGTTTGAGAATCCTGCTACTTGTCATCAGGAAAGGATATTTTCTCATTCTCATCAATATCTATCCCAAACCTTAAGTCCTTACTCCCAACCATCTCCATCTTCTTCATTCGCAGGAGACAAACGTCACCCACTTGAGCCTATGGAGCCCAAAAAGCCTAAACACCTACTCTTCTGCTTCCTCCATTCTCAGAGGATGGGGTGCTGTTTCCCTTTTCTAGACCAACCCCTCCATCCTTGCCCCTCATCCAGTCCATCTCCCTAGAGCCTTGATCTACCACATTTAGCAGACAGTACTCCGTCTTCAGACTCTTCTCTTGTGACACTACAGTTGACCCTTGAACAACATTGGTTTGAACAGCGTGGGTCCACTTATGCGTGGATTTTTTTTCAATAAAAGTTACACCAAGTGTGCCTGCTTCTCCTGCTTCCCCTTCCACCTCCTCCACCTCTTCTATCTTTGTTACCCCTGAGACAGCAAGATCAACCCCTCTTCTTCCCTCTCTTCCTCAGCCTACTCAATGTGAAGACAATGAGGACAAAGACCTTCATGATGATTCATTTCCACTTAGTGAACAGCACATATATTTTCTCTTCTTTATGATTTTTCTTAACAACACTTTATTTTCTCTAGCTGAATTTATTTGTTTATGTTATTTGTAAGGCTTTGTGTCAGCAGTAAGTGATTAGTAGTTAAGTTTGGGGAAAATCAAAATTATATATAGGCAGATTTTCCACTGCGAGGGGAGCCAGGGCTCCTAACCTCTGCATTGTTCAGAGACCAACTATACCTTCTTTTGAAGCTCACACCACTGGCATACACCACCTGCCATTTTTTTTCCTTAGTCACCACCTCCAAACCCCTGCACCATCCCTGTGGCCATTATTCTATGTCATTAACTCCCGACTCTGGTGACCCTTCCCCCCTTTGTCATTCCTTCGTTTTGGTAACTTCACCATCCTTGTGAATGTCCTAGCCCTTAGAGGTTTGATACCCTCTGCAGCAGCCTTTTCCTTCCTCTCTAGCAGTCGCCCTCTCCCAAGATCACACCCTAGACCTTGTCTTCACTAATAACTATGCTATGCCTGAAATCCCTTTTTCAAATATTCCATAATCTGATCGCCACCTCTCATCCTTCAAACATATTGGTTCTAGTAGCACCACAACATAATTTTTTACCTTATCAAGACTGGCAGTCTATAAGCCACAGCTTTTTGCAATGTTCATCATATAATTAAAATCATCAACTTGTAATCACTCTCAATTTCCTTGTCCTTTTCTGTCTGCCTCAGACATAGCAGGAAAAAGTCAAGACTGAGCAAATCTACTTTTGTGTGATTTCATCCAAGCAACCAAACACTGCTCAAGAAAAACTACACAATTTGGCTGGTTGGTTGGACAAGTTCAAAACCATGAATATCGAAAGGACACCCATGCTCCCCAGCAATCCTACCACCCAGTGAGTTTGCTTTCACACTCTCCTTGGGGACGACGGTATACTCTCTCTCTCCTCAAATCTCTTTTACTCTCTCCACTCTCAGCTCATGGACTTAGCTCATCTTTATGGGAAAAATAGAAGCACTCTATAATTTGATGTCAGCATAATTAAATCCCCAGCCCTGAGCTCTAAACTTGTATATCCAACAGAAGACTCAACGTCTTCCTTTGGATGTCTGATAAGCACCTCAAACTTAGTGTATCCAAACAGCACTCCTAATTTCTCCCAAAGAAACTGTTTCTGGACCTGTTTTTTTAGTCTCAGCAAATGGCTCCACTTTCTACTCTGCTGCTTATTGAAGGGCTTACAGCCTTCCTATATGGCCCTGTTGCTTGCTGCCTAGGCAATATCCACTCTCCTCTTCTTCCTTATTAACATGACTTGAGTCCGGGGGGGTCAATGTGACAAGCCAAAATGCTTACCTCCCCAAACTTATTTACAGAGAAGACTGGTCATGTGACCTCAGTTTTGGCCAATGAGATATACTCAGAAGTTCCTGGGTGGGCTTTCCGAGGAAGCTCTTAAAAAGGGAAGACCCACTGGGTATTACTGCTTTTGTCATTCCTCCTTTCTCTTTCTTCTTGGCTAAAATGCACGCATGACACCTGGAGGCACAGCAGCCATCTCACCAGCAGAACCAAAGTCTCACAGGTAGGAATGGGGAGCTGAACGGGTCCGGGTCCCTGATGGCATCACGGGGCAGCTGTATTAGCCTTGCACTACCCATCTATGGACTTTTTGTTGCTTTTGAACAAATTAATCCCTGTTTGCTTAAGCCATTACAATGAGGTTCCTGTTATGTGCAATTTTAAATGCATGACACTGTTGAAAACACAGGGCAATCCTTGCTTCAGAACTAACCATCTCCTCCCAAGACAGGTAGACACTTTTACTGGGTGTTCATTCCAACTGGTTTCTAAAAAAAATGAGTTCTTAAACCCAAATGAGTTCCTAAATATACCTTTTCTCCTTTTTCCTACACTTAGGACACTAAGTTCTCCAGCTTTGGTTTTGAGTTGCCACAAAAATATCTGTTTTTCTCCCCATGATTTCCCCACTAATACCTTTGGAAACTGGCATTTGGGATCCTCACATGTTCATTTGTGTGAGGTTTTTGTCCATCTAAGCCCCCCTCCATGTACATACACATCAGAGATTTCCTAAGCTAAAGTTCTTCTTTTTAACAAGCACCTATATGGTTCTCACTATTAATATGTGCCAAAACCCTGGTATAAGTGTTTTACAAATACAAACTCACTTCGTTTTCACAACACCCAGGTACTATCTTTATCTCCATTATTGAGATGAGGAACTGAGGCACAGAGAGGTTACCTAAATTTTTCAGTATTGCTAAGCTAGTAAATAGCAGAACTGAGTTCAAACCCAGGCTTCAGAGACAGTGCACCATGCTAAGCTCACATGAATGGGGAAAAACTAAACTAACCAACCAAACACAGAAACAGCAAATATTCTTGCAGAACTTGAAAACCCACCACATTTAAACCACTGTCTAAACTGCAAAGAAATCCAGGAATTAAATAACACACGTTCTGTATTTTCCAAGAGCTTACAACAGAGCAGAGAGGACCCATGTATCCAATCACTTACCGAAAGCAAAGCGTGATGACTCCTCTGGGATGAAAAGAGGCACAGAGCACACACTTAGACCATGTAGGGACATGGGATGGCATTACGATGACATTTCCCGGGAAGCATCCAGATGTCCCCGTCCAGGTTGTGATGGGGCCATGGCGAACAATTTTTCTCAGCAAAACGCAGCCATCTCACCAGCAGAACCAAAGTCGCACAGGTAGGAACGGGAAGCAGAACGGGTCCGGGTCCCTGACGGCATCACGGGGCAGCTGTGTTAGCCTTGCACTGCCCGTCTATGGACTTTTTGTTGCTTTTGAACAAGTTAATCCCTATTTGCTTAAGCCATTACAATGAGGTTCCTATTATGTGCAACTCTCAGCTTAATTGGCTGTGTGACTTTGGTCAACTCACTTCCTTTCTGGGACTTGGACTTCAGCATATACAGAATGAGGGATCTGGATTTTACAAAGTTACTTCCAGTTTGACAGTTGGTGGGCTGATGTTTTTGGCAATGTTTTGGTTATGGAGCCTCACGTTACTCATTCTGTAAGCCCCAGGCTAGAGCTTCTGTCCTTCCAGTTGGCTGTGATGTAGATTAATATTATTTTTAAATTGGGAACCGCTTTCCATGTCCATAAACATAACACTATGTCATGATTTTAATGCCTGCATAATATTATGTTGTATATACTCTACTTCATTTAACCAGTCTTGTTTTATTCACAGCTAGATTGTTTCCACATTTGCTGCCATGAATATCTGTGTATCCATATCTTTATGCCATGTCCAATTACTTCCCAAGAAAAATTCCCGGAAGTGATTTTTTTTTATGTCAAAGGGAAAGCACATTTTAAAGATTTTTGGTGCCAAATGTCTCCCTGAAAATTTGCCCTTTTTACACTTGAATGTATGTGAGTTCTTTCTTTCTCCCCATAACTTCATCAACCTGCAGTACCAATTTAAAAATAAAATAAAAAAGAAGAAAATAAAAGAAGAAAAGTTTTTGCCATTTTCCTGGAAAAAATATTTTTATTGGCTTAAGTTGTGTTTCCTTGATTACTAGTGGTGTTATCAGTGTTTCCTAGGCTTATAGGCCAGTCAGTTCTTTATTAGTGAACGGGCTATGTGATGGTTAATATTAGGTGTCAACTTGATTGGATTGAAGGATGCCTAGATGGGTGGTAAAGTAGTTTCTGGGTGTGTCTGTGAGGGTGTTGCCAGAGGAGATTGACATTTGAGTCAGTGGACTGGGAGAGGAAGAGCCACCCCCAATGTGGGTGGGCACCATCCAGTCAGCTGCCAGTGTGGCTAGAACAAAACAGATGGAAGAAGGTGGGGTAAGCTGGCTTGCGGAATCTTCTGGCTTTCATCTTTCTCCTGTGCTGGGTGCTTCCTCCCGTTCCTCCTGCCCTTGGACATCAGACTCCAGGTTCTTCGGCCTTTGGACTCTGGGACTTACACTAGTGGTTTGCTGGAGGGTCTTGGACCTTTGGCTGCACTGTCAGCTTCCCTGCTTTTGAGGCTTCTGGACTCGGACTAAGCTGCTACTGGCTGCTTTCTTCCCCAGCTTGCAGATGGCCTATTGTGGGACTTCACCTTGTGAACATGTGAGCGCATTCTCCCTAACAAACTCCCTTTCATATATACATATATCCTATTAGTTCTCTTCTTCTGGAGAACTCTGACTAATGCAGGCTATTTATGGCCTTTATCCATTTCTCTGTTGGTGCTATTCATATTTTGCTTATTGATTTAGAAAGCAATATATTTTGCATTTTTTATTTTATTACTGTTATATCGTATAGCTATTTTAAAGCTATTAACCCATGATTTATTATATGTGTTGTAAATATTTTCTTCATTTTATTGTTTGCTTTTTAATATTTTTTTATGGTTCTTTAGTTGAACTGAATTGGTTAACTAAAGTAGGCAAAGGTTTTCTGTCGAGGGTTGGATAGCAAATATTTTAGGCTTTATAGGCCCTACAGTCTCTGATACAACCACTCGACTCTGCTGCTGTAGCTACAGACAATTCATTAATAAATGGACATGGCTGTGTTCCAACAAAACTTTATTTACAAAAACAGGTGGCGGGCAGCTGGATTTGGCCTACAGGTTGTAGCTTGCTAACCCCCAATCTGTACAACTGTTTAATATTCCCCCTGAGGTTCTGATGGTTACCCTTCTAACTTTAGCAATATCTCATCCTTACTCAGATCTGTTCCTTGAGGAAACCCACAATGAGTGGGACACAGAGCCTGCAATCCGCGAATTGTCTCTTTCCCAGGACAGTCCACCATGTCTATGCCACTCAATCAGTGCTGCTTTGTTCAGAGCAACAACCCCCAACCTTTTTGGCACCAGGGACCGGTTTTGTGGAAGACAATTTTTCCACGGGGGGCGGGGAGTAGCTGCGGATGGGGTGGGAGAATTCAATTCTTATAAGGAGCTCATAAGGAGTGTGCAACTTAGATCCCTCACATTTGCAGTTCACAATAAAGTTTGCACTCCTGTGAGACTCCAATGCTGCCACTGATCTTACAGGAGGCGGAGCCCAGGTGGTAATGCTCACTCGCCCAACGCTCCCTTCCTGCTTGCGGCCTGGTTCCGAACAGGCCAGAGACCGGTACCAGTCTACGGCTGGGGGTTGGAGACCCCTGGTTTAGAAGACCAAATGCTGCCATGGTTCTAAATCTTTACTTCTAATTTGTCATTTTATGAAATAAAAAGGTAAGATCATTCCTTGATTTCATATTTCTTTTGAGTTTTTCCAAAACATATTTTGGAAAAAGATTATTTCCCATATTTCCAAAGAAAAATCGTGACTGTCTCTGATCTGAGTTTCCATAAATTCATTGTTTCACTTAATCACATGTGGCATTTGCCACTGTCTTATGGGTTCAGTTTCTGAGGCTGGCTCCTTAGAGATGCATATTTTCCCTTTGGTTCCTTGCCTGCCATCAGGATGGCTGCCAACAGGTGAAATACAAGGCCTTGGTAACGGCCTGTGATCTGAATTATTAGACGTCCTCTAAGTACATTCAAGTGAGAAAAAAAGACAGTATCACACTTTCCTGCTCAATTATACGTTTCATTTTATGTTACGAAGATAATACTTTATTAAGACAGACAAGCATAAGTATTCAAAAGAACTAAAATTACTAAATTTAAACTGATAACGTATTACTGAGATTATTCTTTAAAGAAGGTAAAACACTGAGGTAATGATAGGAGAAACACAGTTAATGTTTTGGAATATTTACTATGTGCCAACACTATGCTAAGTACTTTTCAATCATTCACTTATTTAACCCTTACAACCCTACAGAGTGTATCCTAAAATCAACCCATTTTATAGACAAAGTAACTGATGCTTATAGATATGCATTTCATGCTTATGTTCACACAGCTAATAACGGAGCACAAACTTAAAACCTGGTGTGTCTAAATTCAGGGTACATGCTTTTTAAATTGCTTTTCTCAGTAATTCTGAATCATAATTCTTAAAAAGTCCTCCCCTCTCCATACCCCCCATAATAGTAGTAGCAGCAAGAGATGTTTGTACAGTGCTCAGTATGTGCCAGGCCTTGTTCCAAGGGTTTTCCATGTACTAACCTACTAATCCTCCTGTTGACGAAGAGTCAGACTCTGTAAAACTATTTTAAGAGATTTATTCTGAGCCAAATATGAGTGACCATAGCCCATGACATAGCCCTCAGGGGGTCCTGAAAACATGTGCCAAAGGTGGTTGGGGTGCCCAAGGTGGTTGGGGTACCGCTTGGTTTTATATATTTTGGGGGGGCATGAGACATCAATCAAATACATTTAAGAAATACTCCGATAGCAGACTTCAGAGAGAGCAGGTTGTAAAATATTTCTTATCGGACTTAAAAGGGTGCCTGGCTCTTAGTTGTTTATCTCCTGGATCTGGAAAGGAAGGAAGGAAAACAAGGGGAAAAGGGAATTCTCTACAGAATGTGGATTTTTCCCACAAGAGACTTTGCAGGGCAATTTCAAGATATGGCAGAGAAACATGTTTTGGGGTCAAACATTTTATTTTCTTCCTCGTTATACCAGAGTCAGATTGGAAAGTAAGTCACGATATACAGGGTTAAATAAAACCCATCTGATGAGAATTTATGGCTTGTAGGGTATGACTCCCCAGACCCCTTAGATAGGAATTTGGGCAAGATAAAAAAATCAGAGCTTAGTCCACGCTCCTTAAAACCTTTATTAGGTAGGTACTATAAGCATCCCCATTTTTCGCATGAGGAAACTGAGGCACAGAAAAGTTAAGTTGGTAAATATCAGAGCCAGGAGTTAAACCTAGACAGTCCTAGCTGGCTTCAGAATTCATGCTTGTAACAGCCATGGTTCAGTTATAGGATGTTTAGAAATCACAGGAAAACATGAAATCACTAACCACTGTCAATTACAGCTTAATATATCTCTTGTTGATTTGAAGAGGATACACAGCTTCATTCTAAAGCATATCAAGTAATCCCAGCTACTCGGGAGACTGAGGCAGGAGAATTGCTTGAACCCAGGAGGCAGAGGCTGCAGTGAGCTGACGTCGTGCCACTGCACTCCAGCCTGGGTGACAGAGCCAGACTCTGTCTCGAAAATAAATAAATAAAATTTAAAAAATAAAGCATATCAAGTTTTTCTTTCTGTTGGACCTTCCCATGGCTTTTGGTGGCAAAATCCCTTGCAAAACAGCTTTCTTCCAGTCTTAGAACACTTTGAGCAAGTATGGTCCTCCAACTACTTCCAAATTAGGGCCTTATGTTGCTTTCTTAGAATGACCCCATCATCTGTTTGAGAAGCAAGTATTCTTGAAATTTTTTGTATGCAAATTAAAAAGGAACATACAATCCTACCATCGACTTAGATAACTTGCTATTGGGAAAGCAGTGATTTCTGTGTTAGTTCTTCCTAGCAGAAGGAAGTCATTTCCCTTTCTTTTAACCTGGGCGGTTTGCTCTGTGAAGTTGCCACTGAAGTTGGTCCTCATATTTGTCCCTTGGAAGTCATCAGTAATTCTGACACAGCCCGCTTGAGCAAGAAAGCTTTCAATTAGCAACATAGGCTTATCAGTTCATAATTTTTTATAACGCACATAAAATGAACATAACAGTTTGAAACATGGAAGAAAGAGGTTTAGCCCAGTCCAGACACGAGCTTGCAGTCTAGAGAGGAGAGGCATGCTTCGTGAGACACTGTGCACCCGTGGTGGGCATGCTACTGCAAGCTGATGCCCTGGGGACATTTGGTGGCAGTTTTAAGGTGTGTCCCAAGACCTTCATTACAACCATCTTTTCCGTATCACCCCTACCATTGCTAAATGTGCCTTCACTCCAACCTGTGAATGAGCTGGGCCTGTACCTAAGGGACTGGCCAAGTTACTTCGAATAAGCTCTCACGCAATTGAAACAGGACATTAGGGCTGACCTGATAAATGATTGCAAAAGGAGTTTTTGATAATGAAAATCTTAGCCTGGGCACAGTGGTTCATGCCTGTAGTCCCAGCACTTTGGGCGGCCGAGGCAGGTGGATCACCTGAGATCAGGAGTTCGAAACCAACCTGGCCAACATGGTGAAACCCCGTCTCTACTAAAAATACAAAAATTAGTGTGGTGGCGGGTGCCTGTAATCCCAGCTACTCAGGAGGCTAAGATATGAGAATCACTTGAACCCGGGAGGAGGAGGTTTCTGTGAGCCGAGATCACACCACTGCACTCCAGCCTGGACAACAAAGAGCAAAACTCTGTCTAAAAAAAAAAAAGAAGACGACGAAAAAAAGAATCTTAGTGTGTCACAAGTGGAGGTTTTGACCCCTGTTGTCAGCCAAAGCCTTTAACAATGGAGATAGACAAGGAGGGGCCACTGAGGGGCAGCCCGGGAGCTTACTGAGAATGAAGCTGTCATTCTTTGGCTGACAAAATGTAATTTGCTAACCATCCTGCCAAATAGGCGTGCTCCATCTTGCCAAATAGGGGCTGACTATTCTATTATCTCTAGTCCCACGTTTCTGGATTTAAGAGCCTCAGAGGCTGGTTTATAGTTTACACTTCAGTGAGATCTCAGATCAATTCCAACACGCGGGGAAATCCAATAAGCAGGGACACTGAAATTTATGTGTTTATTTAAAGCTTGCTGTGAAACAATTACATGAATCTCACTTATAATCATCTATTACAGTTTATAAGTTACTATCCACAGCAGATTTTGCTTGAGACAGGAAAATAAATTATGTTCTCAGCATCTTGTAGAATGTCTGTCTGACAGTTCAAGATGAGAAGCTGTGAAGTTCCCTCACGAAAGTATGAAACCAGGGGCTGCATTGATTACAGCTGTCGTGTGTGTGTGTTCTCCACTTCAGTGAACGGAGAGCATAGTTAAGGAGCAGGATGCTGCAATCAGTCAACCAACTGCTATCTAGTGATGTCTTCTCTGTTCAGGGCAGTCTGCTAGCTCTCCAGGGGAAGCCCAAGGCAGCACCCTTTCAGGAAACTGAATACCCATGTAACAATAATAGTAACACCACAAGACAGAATGTGCTGATGTTCAAAGGAAGATGAAACAATAGGCATCGTAGGAGAAAGACAAGTGCCTGCTGGGTGACCCAGGAAGACTTCCTAGAGAGGATGGAATTCGGCATGGGTTCTGAGAGTGGGTGGTGTTTGAGAGGCAGGGACAGGGACATCCAGGAGGGGAAACCACCTGAGCCGAGGCACAGAGCAGCAGTGCCTGAGGTATGTTGGGGAAGAGCAGTGGCTCTCACTGGGGACAGAGGACTGGGGTAAGAAAATGAGGGGTTAGGCCAGAGAGGAGGTACAGTGGGGAAAGGCTGGAATGCTGCCCTTTCTCTGTATCAGAAACAGTCTTCTAACAGGTACTGATCTAAAGTACCTATTAGAATGCCTTTACCCTGAGAGCCGCTCAGGGGAACTTCAGAAGCCTCCTCCAGGTTCTGAGAGACCCTTGGGAACCCCACAGTCTTGTACAGTAATTGGTTCCCTTGTGCCCTGCATGAGTGACTGAGGAATTAAGTAAGACACCGTTCACCTCAACATGGGTAGATATTATGTAGAAATTCCACCTTCAGATCTCTCCTCTTCATCATTATTTTTTAGATGAATGCACTGAGAAGCCAGCAACAGCATCAGAACGTCTCTCGCCCTCACACAAGGAGCAAACGAAGCAGAACATCAAAAGGATGGCGCTAGAGCTGTAAGGAGAAACTTCATTCGTGTGTTTAATTGAGCTGCTGTTATTTTGCCAGGCAAGGGGCTGGGCCTCGGAGATACAGCAATGAAACAGACCAGGCAAGATCCAAAGCTTCATGAAACTTGCAAACCATTGAACAAGATAGATAGTAAACAAATTAATGCATAGATAAAAGTTGGAAAGAAATATGCAGGCAAAGTTTTGGGAGCTATCAGAGACTACAACAGGGAAGGTCAGGAAATGCCTATTGGAGCAGGTGACGTTGAGGCTGAAATCTGAAGGGCCAGTGAGCATTAGCCCGGTGAAGGGAGTAGGAGGAAGAGCATTTGCTCCTTCGCTCATTGCTTACTCTCTATGCCTGGATACCTTCTTTAGTTATCTTGATGACCTTAGAGACTACAGTGACTCTATGGCTCTAATTCCCTGAAGGCTGAGACAGTCTATACAGCCTGAAGTGAGTCTACAGTATTTTTTTTCTCTTCATAATATATAGGCACCTCCCACATCCCAAGATGTAGCTATGTTGGCAGGCCTTGGGTATTTGCAGGTGCTGCAGTGGGTCTTCCCACAGTTCGCTTTACAGTTAACCTGAGACAGTGCTTGCTTGAACCCACCTACAGGCTGTTCAATCTTTGTCCTCAGACCTCATCATCTTTCACATTGTAAGACACTTCCTTTCTGAAATTCTGCCCTTGTCTCCATGTCACCATCTTTCCTCCGTTCAAATTCTCTGGCAACTTCTCCATCTGCTGTTTTCCATGCTATCAGTTGAGATCAGGTTTTGGCTAGAAGCAGAGGCCCACAATAGCAGTGGCTTACACAAGATGGAAATCCATCTCTCCCTCACGTAAAAGCCTGGGGATTGGCAATCCAGGGCAGGCATAGCAGATTCCCAAAATCATCTAGAGGCCTGGCCCCGTGCCAGCCTTTGCTGCTCCATCTTAAGGTAGAACACATCCTTGTGGTCCAAGAAGACTGCTAGAACTCCAGCCCTTCACACCAAGATTCTAGGAAGCAGGATGAAACTTTGGACAAATAAAAAGGTGACAAAAGACGCCACATGTCTATTAGGACAGGTTCCTGGAAGCGATTACATGACACTCACTCTTTTTAAAAATATATCTATTTTTAATTGATATATCATAATTGTGTATTCTTAAATCTCCTGGCCAAAACTTAGTCCCATGGTTACATCTAGTGATAAAAGAACGTGGAATATATAGTTTTTATTTCAGATAATTCTGTGCTCAACTAAAAATGTGGGTTTTGTCATGGAAAAAGGTGAGAATAAATAATAATGAACAAACATCTTGATGGGTATGTCTAGTTACTTGGTTGTGGTGATGGCATTATAGGTATATGCATATATCCAAACTCATCAAGATATATGTAGCAAATGTGTACAATTTTTGTATATCAATCATACCTCAATATAGCTTAAAAAAAGATAAGTGTGAAAGCACTGATCTGTGCTACACAGCGATGAATGTGGCTGTCATCAAGAATTTCGACATGTATAGTCCCAAACTTGCCAGTCTCATCCAACTGGGACTGTGTGCAGACGATGTCCACATTTCTCACTTCCTTTTTTTTTTCTGAGAGTCTAACTCTGTTGCCCAGGCTGGAGGTCAGTGGCGTGATCTTGGCTCACTGCAACCTCCTGCTCCTGAGGTTCAAGCAATTCTCCTGCCTCAGCCTCCTGAGTAGCTGGGATTACAGGTGCCCGCCACCATGCCCAGCTAATGTTTATATTTTAAGTAGAGACGGGGTTTCACCATGTTGGCCAGGCTGGTCTCAAAACCGTGACCTATAGTGATCCTCCCGCCTTGGCCTCCCAAAGTTCTGGGATTACAGGCTGGACCCACTACACCTGGCCCACATGTCTCACTTCTTGACTTTCTCCTAAGCTCAATCACTGCATTCCAACTATCTGCAGTATACCTCCGCCTGCCTGTCTATAGATCTCAAAGTCAACACCTCCAAAATGTCAATTCCTTCCCACATCCTGCCTTCCTTCTCCTGTGTTTTTACGCTGCCATAAAGTGATCCCAGGCTTTCCTCCACTCAACACACACTACTAAGCTCCTACTGCCTGAGATACTCCATTCCAAGTGCTTGGGATACATTGTGGAACAAAACAGACACACACACACTGAGTGCCCACCTGAGGAGCTGGTGTTCTAACTTCCTCCTGTTTTGCCTCAGTCTTCTTCATACCCTTCATTCTAGGCAAACTGAGTTACCTGCTATGTTCATGCAGGACTTGTCCTTTGTGTTCTGACTCTTTCCAGAATGTTCTTTTGTTGATGTCTTACTAGCAGTGGCTCTCAACCAGGGTGATTTTACCTGGAGACATTTTTGGTTGTCACAGCCGGATGGGGTCCTATTGGTATGCTGGTGGGTGTAAGCCAGGGATGCTGCTAACCATCCTGCAATGTACGGCAACCTCACAGTAAAAAAAAGATCTGGTCCGAAGTCAGTGGTGCTGAGATTGAGAAACCCTGTACTAGAGTCAGGTCATACATATTCTTCAATGCCAGCTGTAATGTCACTTTCATGAAATGTCCATGACGTTTTCTCCCATTTCTGTGTGCTCAAACCTATCTATGTCTCTGCTGAAATCCTAGTTCCCCTGTGTGTACCTAGTTCCCCTGTGTGATGACGCTCATCGCTTTTCACAGGCCGTAAAAGTCAACAAGGCTGAATTTACGCCTGATTCATCTGAGTTCTCGGGGGCTAGCACAGAGCTTGGCCTACAGCAAAGAGGCGCTCAAATACGTGTTCTATGGAGGAGTAGGAAATACGCAAGTGTCTGTCTCTTCTCCCAGACTGCATTTCCTAGGAATTAGACTGAAGATTCTCGCTTCAGAAGGGAAACTGCCAGACTCCTTCAGCCACATCTGGAAGTTTCAACTGGCATCAAGCCACAAGAAAGACTCTGCCTCTACCAGCCTGAAAGGGAAAGGGCCAGTGGAAAAAGAGACTAAAAAACATGGCAGGAAATATGACTCTGTGCACCCTCAGAGGCTCCCTGCAAAAGTAATCAAAAGCAGGAAGAACCTTTGCTTAGATGGGAGCTTGACCAGCTTTGCAAGTGGGTTAGGGCAACAAGTAACCTCAGCGGCCCTTGGAATCCTCACAAAGCAGCAACCAGGAGCCATGTGCAGCTAGCTGCACCCAGGGCAAGCTCCCAGCCAAGGAGCTCTGTGCAGTTTCTGGGCCACTCCTGGTGAGGGCCTGAGCACAGACCTTGCTGTGGCTGAGTTTCGGATGGTGTGTCAACTATCACTTATTCACTGAAGTTTTTCTGGCCAAGTCCTTGAGTTGTCTGGGAGGCTGGAGCATCCTGGCAAGCCTGGAAAACTGTGGAATCTAAACAAACTGGCTCAGTTATCTCAGGTTCCTGTTGAATCCAAATGTGCCAGCTTTAGCCTTCTCATCTAGCTGCTGAAAGCCAGGAGCTCTGCTAGGCACCGTTGTTAATCCTCCTGGCAGCTGAAATGGCAATAAGGTCTGCGGGGTCCCAGTTCTGAATCTCTGAAAGCAGGCACAAGGGAGCTTTGGGGCTTTTGCAAAAGGAGTGATTGAAGTCAGATGGAGGAGAAGAAAATGGCTCAAAGCTGCAGTCAAAGCCCAAAGCCACAGAGCTTTCGGTGAGCACTTTACTGCAGATCTGTGCCACTGGGGAGTATCTGTCACTCATCCAACTTAACGCAGAACAGACTCAACGATTAGTTAGGTCTCTTACCATCACCTAATTCTCTGCTTCCACGTGCACCTAATTCTCTGTTTCCACGTTCGTGCACTATGGCGGGGTTGAATGTTGAGAGAGGGTGGGCCAGGAGGAAGCCTGCTAACACGTTTTCTTTTTTTTTTTTTCTTTTTCCTTTATGCAGGGTTTTGGAGGCTTAAGCAGGAAGCAGAGAGTGGGTGTGCTTTCCAGGAAGGAAACAGTGGTATGGGGCGTGGACCATGCGGTTGGCTTTCTGCTTTAAGGTTCAGCCATGGGATGACTCTAACTCGATGTCCTAAATCAGCCTGTCCAACGCAAATATAGTACCAGCCACAAATGCAAGCCACAAATGTGATTTTAAATTTTCTCATAGCCACATTAAAAAAGAGAAATGAATGTAATTAATTTTAATAAAATATTTAATTTAAGCCAAAATATCAAAAATATCATTTCAACATGTAATTGATGTGAACAATATTAATAAGACACCTTACCTAATTTTATTATACAAAGTCTTTGTAATTCATTGTGTATTTTACACTTACAGAATATGTCAATTTGAACTAGCCACATTTCAAGGGCTTAATAATACCCTTGTCTGAAATGCTCACCTGCAGTGCAAACCCAGAATAATTTAGTCCTTTCACAAGGTACCAATTGGTGCCCAGGCACTAGCATATCAAATATACAACAGGGGGCTAAAATAGCACTTGAAATATAGTGAGATGGGGATTTTTTAAAAAAAAATTTACTAGAATCCTCTCAAGGGGAACATGTATCATATGTGGTTATGAGAAATCCTTTGAAAAGTTTGCCGTGGCCAAAAGAAGGGTAGGAGGTGGAGATGGAGAAACTCCCATGAAGAACTCCTAGGTCCTAGGTCAATCGCTGAACTTGGATCTCTCAGAGATTTCACCATTTTTAAAAATTACTCTTCTAGGGCCAAGACAAAGGTCAATAGTGACTCAATTTATTATTGGAAAAATTTTAACAACTTCAATCTCTAATAAGAGGGCCTGAACAAAATTGTGAACCACCCACATGAAAGAATATTTTGCCATGATTAAAATACTATTTAGAAACATGGGGATATACCTAATATAGAACGGCAAGTAGAGGAGGAAAGCATATTTAATAAGTGCAAAAGAAATATGCCAAAATATTGCCATTGTTTTTATTAGGAAGTAGCATCATGGGTGATTTTTCTGGACTTTTCAATGTTTTTCTAATGAACACATATTACTTTGAGGATTATCAGGAAGGGGATAAAACAAAACCCAATGACTCACTTGCCAGAATTTCCCCGGTTCTGTAACTACTTAATTACATATGTGTATTTACAATGCGTGTGTCTTTGTAGTTATGCAAGTGTGTGTGCACATGTGTGTACATGTGTGCATGTGTATCATCCCGAGTTGTCTCCTGAACATGATCTCAGACTAATGCTCCAGAGATCTAGGAAAAGGCAAACTTCTTCCACTCTAACATAATTACTTCCTTGAATTTTATTAATTTGGATAGAACATCATGTCTGTAGCCATTCTTTGTCATTTCTAATACCCACATCCCCAATTGCTTTTTGAGAGATAATATCTCTTACAAACATTTCTAGCTGGATATAGAATGATTTCTCCTCTTCACTTTATGTGTAAATAAGACAATAAATCATTTCTGATCTCCAGGTTCCCTCTCCTAAATTTCAATCCAGAAGTGAAGAACGTGAGGTGACTATGCAGCCAAAGAATCATGCCACATCACTTTCATGACATCTAATCATACCAACCTGACTGAACAGCTTTTCAGAAGATCATTTTATATAGTCTGTTTTATACTATAGGGTTAAGAGGGAGAAAGAAAACTGATAATAAAGAAGAAGTAGAAAATTTAAACTATTTGGAAAAAATCCCCCAAGTAATGATAAGAAATGGGGTAATCATTAAATACTTTAAGACTGCAACATATTCAGCTAAGAGACATATGCTAAGAAGATAAAAGTTTATAGAAGAAAATAATATATTATGAATAATTCTTTTTCCAGGAGCATGGTAAATTAGATTCCCTGACAAGCCCACCTACATAAAATAACTCAAATACTGAATAATAAATGTTTTAAAATATATTTTGCACATTAACTTGTGTAAAAGTAAGTATATATGCCAATCTCCCAAGTGAAGTAAGACACAGAACTCTAGAAGTACCAAAAAGAGCACCTATCATGGAGAATTTTGCCAAAATCCAGAATCCTTGAGTTTCTGTTTTAATGACTACACCACATACAGGTGGCAGAAAGTAAAGCCCAAAACATACCCAGGTGGGGAATAAAAATGAGATCCCCCTAAAACACTGAGACTCCAAAGAACTTTACCCACAGTGAAGCCCCACTGAAAAGAAAGGAATAGCAAGGAAATTGACTATCTCAACCCTAGCGATGGAAGGAGTAAATTAAAATAACCCCCTGAGAATTCATAACTATAAGTTGGGCTTCCTGTGTATTTGAGTTTCTGTTATCTATGTAGTCTGAAAACCCTAAAAAGGAAAATTTAATTTGAGGTGGACATTGATGGATAATGTTTCAAAGTGACTGGCTGAAAATAGTCAACTTTAACCTGGACCTCAAATAATCTGCATAGACACACTTGTAGTAAAAATGAGCAGTTCATGGTCAAAATAACAAAATGCAAGAAAACATGGCACACTCTAGTCCCTTTAAATAATGGATTAGTTATCTAGACAAACCCTCCCAATAAAAGATAAAAACTAAAAATTCTGATGTTAAAAAACAAACAGCATTAAAAGGTAGGAGGGTTCTGCTTCTGGGGAGATGAAGTAGGCATACTTTTCTCTATTCTTCCCACCAAGTGCAAGTAAAAACCTTGGTAATTATACATAAGGCATTCTCAGATGAAGGAAGACCAAGAGAATCTATCACTAGCACACCCTACCCTAAAAGAATGGCTAAACGAAGATCCCTAAACAGAAAGGAAACAATAAAAGATGGAACCTTAGAACATGAGGCAGGAAAGAACTAACATTGTAAGCCAAAATATGGGTAAATACAATAGGCCCTAATTTTCCTCTTGAGTATCCTAAATTATGTTTGATGGCTGAAGTGAAAAATTATAACGCTGACATTGCTCTAAAACTCTTTGCAAAAGCACAAAAGATTTGGCAAGAACACACAAAAAAATCAAGATTTGTAAAATTCATATCTTGAAATAGAGTTAACAAACATTAAAAACTTAGAAAGCCCTACCGTCTGTCTAATTAAATTCTAGAATAAGACAATAGGAAATAGGATATGTTCTGTGGATAACAGCTGAAAATTTTCCAGAATTATTGAAATACATTAATAAGGAGGTGTAGGAAGACCAACAAATGTACCCCAGAATCAATACCCAGACTTACTATGGTAAAATTTCAGAACATTAGATAGAAAGAGACATTAAAAAGAAGTCAAAGAGATCATCGACAAATAAATAGCAACTAGACTGACTGCTAGAATCTTGCAGCAACCACAGAAGTGAGAAGATAATAGAAAAAATACCGTCAATAAGCGGGGAAAAAAATTTCTACCTAGAATTGTATAACCATAAAAATTCACTTCCAAAGAAAAGGACCAAAAAACCCACAAAAACCAACAGAGACAAAAGTAAGCATGTATCCCACTAAATTAAATTCTAAAGTGGATACTTCAGTAGAATAAAGAGATCACAGATGGAAGGATTGAGATGCAAGAAGAAATGATGAGCAAAGAAAGTAAATTCAAAGAAACATGGATTCTATCAAAAATAATTATGATAAATGGGAAAACAGTCTAGAAGTAAAATACTGTATAACTGTAGTATGTAAGTTTGGATGGAGTGATTAAAGTTAATGCACTTCAAATCCTCATATTGTTGAAAAGAAGGGTAAATAATTTTGAATTGCAAATATTTGAAAGTCAAATATGGAAAACAATAAATCAAATAAATAATATTAACCAAAAAAAACCAGCACTACATATGACAAACCCACAATTAAAATCATACTTAATGGTAAAAAGTTGAAGGCTTTTCCTCTAAGATCAGAAATAAGACAAGGATGCCCACTTTCACCACTTCTATTCAACATCGAACTGGAAGTTCTAGTCACAGGAATTAGTCAAGAAAAAGAAATTAAAAGCATCCAAATCAGAAAGGAAGAAGTTAAATCGTCACTGTTTTCAGATGACATGCTCCTATATGCAGAAAACCCTAAAGCTTCCACTAAAATAAAAAATCAGAACTAATAAACAAATTCAGTAAAGTTGCAGAATACAAAGTCAACATATAAAAATCAGTTGCATTTCTTTACAACAATAACAATGTATACTACAGAGAAATCAAGAAAACAATTCCATTTATAATAGCATCAAATACTTAGGAATACATTTAGCCAAAGAGGTGAAAACTCTGTACACAGAAAATGAAACAATAATGAAAGAAATTAAAGAAGGCATAAATAAATGGAAGAATATTATGTATTCATGGATTATAAGAATATCACTAAAATGTTCATGCTACCTAAAGCAATACACAGATTCAACATAATCTCTATCAAAATTCCAATAAATTTTTTCACAGGAACAAATAAAATAATTCTTCAATTCATATGGAACCAAAAAAGACCCTGAATAGTCAAAATATTCTTAACAGGGGGGAAAAAAGAGGAGGCATCACACTTCCTAATTTCAAATTGCATTACAAAGCAACAGTAATCAAAACAGTACAGTGCTGGCTGGGCACAGTGGCACATACTTGTAATCCCAGCACTTTGGGAGGCCAAGGCAGGTGAATTGCTTGAGCTCAGGAATTCAAGACTAGCCTGGGCTACATGACTAAACCCCATATCAAAAATAAATAAATAAATAAGTTGGGTGTGGTGGTACGCACCTGTAGTCCCAGCTACTTGAGAGGCTGAGGTGGGAGAATTGCTTGAGCTCAGGACGTCAAGGCTGCAGTGAGCTGAAACAGCACCACTGCACTCCAGCAAATACCTTGTCTCAAAAAAACCACAGTATAGTACTGGCATAAAAACATATACACAGACCAATGGAACAGAATCAGGAGCCCAGAAATAAATCCAAGCATACATGGTCAACTAATCTTTGGCAATGCCACCAAGCAGACATGATAAAGAAGGGATGGTCTGTTCAATAAATGGTGTTGGAAAAATTGGAAATCCACATGCCAAAGAATGAAACTGGACGCTTACATTACACCATACACAAAAAATCAACTCAAAATGGATCAAAGATCTAAATGTAAGACCTAATACCATAAAAATCCTAGGAAAAAAAAGCATAAGAGAAAAGTTCCTTGACATGAGTCTTGGCAATTATTTTTTGGATATGACACCAAAGGACAGGCAACAAAAGCAAAACAAAAAATGAAAAAGAAGTGGAACTACATCTGACTAAAAAGCTTCTGCAGAGCCAAGAAAACAATAAACAAAATGAAAAGGCAGAATATCAGAAGAAAATATTTGCCAACCATTTATCAGGTAAAGGGTTAATCTCCAAAATATACAAGGAACTTACGTAACTCAACAGCAAAAAAGTAAATAACCTGATTAAAAATAGGCAGCCCTGGCCGGGCGCAGTGGCTCACACCTGTAATCCCAGCACTTTGGGAGGCCGAAGCAGGTGGATCACGAGGTCAGGAGATCGAGACCACCCTAGCTAACACTGTGAAACCCCATCTCTACTAAAAATATAAAAAATTAGCTGGGCATGGTGGCGGGCACCTGTAGTCCCAGCTACTCGGGAGGTTGAGGCAGGAGAATGGCATGAACACCACAGGCAGAGGTTGCAGTGAGCCGAGATCGCGCCACTGCACTCTAGCCTGGGCGACAGAGCAAGACTCTGTCTCAAAAAAAAAAAAAAAAAAAGGCAGCCGGGCACAGTGGCTCATGCCTGTAATCCCAGCACTTTGGGAAACCAAGGAGGGTGGATCAACTGAGGTCAGGAGTTTGAGACCAGCCTGGCCAACATGGTGAAACCCCATCTCTACTAAAAATAAAAAAAATTAGCTGGGCATGGTGGCATGTGCCTGTAATTCCAGCTACTAAGGGGACTGAGGCAGGAGAATTGCTTGAACCCGGGAGGCAGTGGTTGCAGTGAGCCAAGATCATGCCACTGCACTCCAGCCTGGGCAACAGAGTGAGACTCCATCTCAAAAAAAAAAAAAAAAATAGGCGAAGAACCTGAATGGACATTTTCCCAAAGGCATACAAATGGCCAAGAATATGAAAAGGTGCTCAACATCACTAATTCACGGGGAAATGCAAATCAAAACCACAATGAGCTATCATCTCACACCCATTAAGATGGCTATTAACAAAAATACGTGATATAATAAGTATTGGCCAAGGTGTCAAGAAAGAAAACCTTTGTACACTGTTGGTGGGAATGCAGATTGGTGTAACTATTAAGATAAACAGTATGGAGGTTCCTAAAGAAATTAAAAATAGAACTACCATATCCTCTAGCAATCCCTCTTCCAGATATATACCCAAAAGAAATAAAATCAACACTTTGTAAAGATATCTGCACTCCCATGTTCACTGTAGCGTGATTCACAGTAGCAAAGTTACAGAAACAACCTAAATGTCTGTGGACAGATGAATGAATAAACAAGTTGTGGGATATATATATATGCACGTGTGTGTGTGTGTGTGTGAGAGAGAGATATTATTCAGTCTTAAAAAGGAAAGAGATTCAGCTGGGCGTGGTGGCTCACTCTTGTAATCCCAGCACTTTGAGGGGCCGAGGCGGGTGGATCACAAGGTCAAGAGATCGAGACCATCCTGGTTAACATGGTGAAACCCCATCTCTACTAAAAATACAATAAAAAATTAGCTGGCCATGGAGGCAGGCACCTGTAGTCCCAGCTAATTGGGAGGCTGAGGCAGGAGAATGGCGTGAACCAGGGAAGTGGACCTTTCAGTAAGCTGAGATTGCACCACTGCACTCCAGCCTGGGTGACAGAGTGAGATTCTGTCTCTAAATAAATAAATAAATAAGGAAAGAGATTCTGTCATCTGCAACAACATGAATGAAACTAGAGGACATTATGCTAAGTGAAATAAGCCAGACAGAAAAAGACAAATACTGCATGATCTCACTTACATGTGGAATCTTTGAAAAATCCAAATATATAGAAACAGAATAGAACAGTGATTACCAAGGGTGGAGGAGTGCAGGAAATAGGAAGATATAATGACAAAGGTGCAAACTTGCAGTTATGTCATAAGAATAAGTCTACAGATGTAGTATACAATGTGAAGATTATTAATAATATTGTACCATATGCTGAAAATTTGCCAAAACGGTCTGTTTTAGGTAATCCTACAAGAATACCTAAAAGGAAAGATAACTATGTGATATGGTTTGACTTTGTGTCCCCACCCAAATCTCATCTCAAATTGCAATCTCCAGGGGTTTAGGGAAGGACCTCATGGGTGATTGAATCATGGGGTGATTTCCCCATGTGGTTCTCACGATAGCGAGTTCTCGTGACAGTGAGTTTTATGAGTGTTTAAAAGTTCCTTCTTCACATGGGTTCACTTTCCTGCCACCTTGTGAAAAAGTGCCTGTTTTGCCTTCTGTCATAATTGTAAGTTTCCTGAGGCCTCCTCAGCCATGCAAAACTGTGAGTTGATTAAACCTCTTTTCTTTGTAAATTACCCAGTCTCAGGTAGTATCTTTATAGCAGTGTCAAAATGAACTAATACAGAGAATTGGTACCAGCACATGGGGTACTGCTATAAAGATAACTGAAAATGTGGAAACGACTTTGGAACTGGGCAGAGATTGGAACAGTTTGGAGAGCTCAGAAGAAGACAGAAATATGTAGGAAAGTATGGAACTTCCTAGAGACTTGTTGAATGGTTTTGACCAAAATGCTGATAGTAATATAGACGATGAAGTCCAGGCTGAGGTGGTCTCAAATGGAGATGAAGAACTTACTGGGAACTGAAGCAAAGGTCACTCTTGCTATGCCTTAGTAAAGAGACCAATGGCATTTTGCCCCTGCCCTAGAGATCTGTGGACTTTTGACCTTGACAGAGATTATCTGAAATTGGAACTTACATTTAAAAGGGAAGCAGAGTATAAAAGTTTGGAAGAGTTGCAGCCTGACAATGCAATAAAAAAAAGAAAACCCCATTGTCTGGGGAGAAATTCAAGCCTGCTGCAGAAATTTGCATGAGTAATGAGTAGCCAATGTTAATCACCAAGATAATGGGGGAAATGCCTCCAGGGCATGTCAGAGATCTTGGTGGCAGCCCCTCCCATCAGAGGCCCAGAGGCCTAGGAGGAAAAAATGATTTTGTGCGCCAGGCCCAGGGCCCCCCAGCTCTGTGTAGCCTCAGTACTTGGTGCCCTGTGTCCCAGCTGCTTCAGCTCCAGCTCTGGCTAAAAGGGGCCAAGGTACAGCTTGGGTAGTTGCTTCAGAGGGTGCAAGCCCCAAGCCTTGGCTGATTCCATGTAGTGTTGGTCCAGTGGGTGCACAGAAGTCAAGAATTGAGGTTTGGGAACCTCCACCTAGATTTCAGACAGTGTATGGATGTCCAAGCAAAAGTCTGCTGCAGGAGTGGAGCCCTTGTGGAGAACTTTTACTAGGGCAGTGTAGAAAGGAAATGTGGGGTTGGAGCCCCAACACAAAGTCTCCACTGGGGCACTGCCTAGTGGAGCTGTGAGAAGAGGGTCACCATCCTTCATACCCTAGAATGGTAGATTCACTGAGAGCTTGCATTCTGCAACTGGAAAAGCTGCAGGCACTCAATGCCAACCTGTGAAGAAGCTGCCCAAGGCCATGGGAGCCCACCCCTTGCATCAGTGTGCCCCAGATATGAGAAATGGAATCAAAGGAGATCATTTTGGAGCTTTAAGATTTTTGAGACCATCCTGGCTAACACGGTGAAACCCCATCTCTACTGAAAATACAAGACAATTAGCTGGTCGCGGTGGCAGGCATCTGTAGTCCCAGCTGCTCTGGAGGCTGAGGCAGGAGAATGGCGTGAACCCAGGAGGCAGAGCTTGCAGTGTGCCAAGATTGCGCCATTGCACTCCAGCCTGGGCGACAGAGCGAGACTCCATCTCAAAAGAAAAAAAAAAAAGAAAGAAAGAAAAAGATTTAATTATTAACCTGCTGGATCTGGGACTTGTATGGGGCCTGTGGCACTTTTGTTTTGACCAATTTTTACCATTTGGAATAGATCTATTTACCCAATGCCTGTACCTCATTATATCTAGGAAGTAACCTATTTGCTTTTGATTTTATAGGCTCATAGGTGGAAGGGACTTGCCTTGTCTCAGATGCAACTTTGAACAGTGGACTTTTGAGTAAATGCTGAAATGAATTAAGACTTTGGGGGACTGTTGGGAAGGCATGATTGGTTTTGAAATGTAAAAAGGACATGAGATTTGGGAGGTGGCAAGGGTGGAATGATAGGGCTCAGCCTTCTGTCGCCACCCAAATTTCATCTGGAATTGTAATCTCCAGGTGTTGAGGGTGGGACCTCATAGGTAATTGAATCATGGGGGCGGTTTCTGCATGCTGTTCTCATGATAGTGAGTGAGTTTTCACAAGATCTGATGGTTTTATAAGTGTTTGACAGTTTCTTCTTCACATACGCTCTCTTTCCAGCTGCCTTGTGAGGAAGGTGTTTGCTTTGCCTTCTGCCATGATTGTTAAGTTTCCTGAGGCCTCCCCAGTCATGCTGAACTGTGAGTCAATTAACCCTCCTTTCCTTTATAAATTACCCAGTCTCAGGTAACTCTTTATTATAGCAGTGTGAGAATGGACTAATACATTATGTGAGATGATGAATATATTAATTAACTATAGTAATGACTTCACTATATATATGTATTATCAGAGCACCACATTGTATATCTCATATATATACAAGTTTTAAAATAATAAAAATAAAATAAAACAAAACTACTATTTGTTCCCCTTTTTGAAAAACACACACACACACACACACACACGGAACATTGATCAAGATACACTGTACGCTGGGCCATAAAGCAAGTCTCAACAAATTTCAAAGGATTGCAATCATACAAAGTATTGAATTATACTAAAAATTAAGCTTTTTAAAAGTCATTAGAAAATCCTGGGCCAGGCACAGTGGTTCATGCCTGTAATCCTAGCACTAAGGGAGCCCAAGGTGGGTGAATCATCTGAGGTCCAGAGTTCGAGACCAGCCTGGCCAACATGGTGAAACCCCATCTCTACCAAAAATACAAAAATTAGCCAGGTGTGGTGGCAGCTGCCTATAATTCCAGCTACTCGGAGGCTGGGGAAAGAGAATCATCTGAACCCAGGAGGTGGAGGTTGCAGTGAGCCAAGATCTTGCCACTGCACTCCAGCCTGGGTGACAGAGTGAGACTAGTGAGACCCCATTTCAAAAAAAAAAAAGAAAGAAAGAAAGAAAAGAAAACCCTATACACACCATGGAATACTAGGCAGCCATAAAAGGGAATGAGATCATGTCCTTGGCAGGGACATGGATGAAGCTGGAATCCCTTAGCCTCGGCAAACTAACCCAGGAACAGAAAAGCAAACACTGCATGTTCTTACTTATAAGTGGGAGCTGAAAGGTAAGAACACATGGATACATGGTGGAGGGAACAACACACATTGGGGCTTGTTGGGATTGGGGGAGGGAGAGCATCAGGAAGAACAGCTAATGAATGCTGGGCTTAACACCTAGGTGATGGGTTGATTTGTGCAGCAAACCGCCATGATACACCTATGTAACAAACCAGCACATACTGCACATGTACCCTGAAACTTAAAATAAGAAATAAAAAAAGAATAAATCTCCCCAAACTCAGCAATATATCACAAGTCTTTTAAAGTCTTTTAGAGGGTTGATGACCCTTAGTCTCCTATTCATTCATTCTTGCCTTCTTTTGAAAACACACACACACACACACACACACATACACACACACACACACACACAATGAAAATTTAAATCCAAGTCTCTGCACCTGAGAAAGGAGCTCCATTGCCAAGTATTTTGCCCCCAGGAATGCCATGTTGTTTTAACATCTCCATGACTTCCTGCAGGTCAGGTCTTCTTGGCCACCATTCTGACCCTGTTGGTAGTTATAATAAGAACCCCCGGCTTCTGGGGCCTAAGCACTGCCATTTGTCCTCAATTGCTTCAGGCTCCATATCCCAGTTGCTATCAGTGAGCCCAGTCCTGTGACAACTTCTTTTGCCATCATTGCTCCCTGCTGAGGGAGCCACCATTGGCCACTAACACCCCTTCACAGTTGGATCTGGATGGCCTTGGTGGATGATGTGTCCTCTAGGCCTTCCCATGGAATATAGTCCTCTAGTGAGCTGGTTGGCCTCACAGAATATATCCATTTTAGCATGCTCACTTCTTGTTTAATCCCTTATTCTATCATCTACCAGAGAAATTCAGGTATGTCAACCTTGCTAAGCATGGGACATTGCCTTTTCCAATCTTCTAGGAGCCACCTTAGCAGCAAGTTTACATCATTTCCAAGTGTTAAATCCCAAAAGAATTTCCTCTAAGTCGGTCAGGAGATCAAGACCATCCTGGCTAACACGGTGAAACCCCATCTCTACTAAAAATACAAAAAAATTAGCCGGAGTGGTGGCAAGCGCCTGTAGTCCCAGCTACTCGGGAGGCTGAGGCAGGAGAATGGCCTGAACCCAGGAGGCAGAGCTTGCAGTGAGCCGAGACAGTGCCACTGCACTCCAGCCTGGGCGACAGAGTGAGACTCCATCTCAAAAAATAAAAATAAAAAAGTTTCCTCTAAGTCAAGGAACTCTCATCTCCAGTGTTATGATCACTCCTCCATGTTGATTAAGCACCGTCAGAATCTAGTCCCACACTGCTGGTCCATGCTGTCTAGGGCTGTAGACCCTTTCCTCTCTTAGCTCATGCAGCATATGCCCTGATGTGCTTATATCGCAACTTAGCTCTGGTTCTAAGTCTGGCAGCACCAGGACAGGGGAACAGTTCCTGAGTTGGGCACCTATTGCCTTGCAGTAGAGAGTCTTCTGTTGCTCTGTGGAGTGCTGGTTTGTAACGGGATGGATGAGCCACTCAGGATAGGCCAGAACTATCAATCCTGAGCCTCATATCCCACATTTTCTATTAGTCTACTGCAAGGCATGAGAACTGCTTTGCAAACTCTCATACTTAATTTTTTGTTTGTTAATTGCTCTCAGGTTTCTAAATTTTCATTCACTGTTGTCTTATCATCCTGTAGGGCTTGGATGCAACTTGATAATGACCATCCATAACAACCAGCAGGATTGGGCAAGGAGCCATCAAATCACAATGCAGATTTAACTCCATCTTTGCACCTCAAAAAGGGGCTCCAAATTTTCTCTCTTGCTCGTCTGCTTTGTATCTCATTGCCTTCTGTTCTTATCTTTATTATTTCCCTCCTTCTATTCTGTTTGTGCTTAATTTGCTATTCTTTTTCTAGCTCCTTGATATGGATACTTGAATAATTGATTTTTTTTTTCTGAATAGGCTGTAGTAGACATAGAGATGTGACACTCTGATAACCCTTCAAAAAAGAACTCTGGGCCAGGTTGGGTGGCACATGCCTGTAATCCAGTGCTTTGGGAAGCCAAGGTGAGAGTATCACTTGGGGCCAGGAGTTTAGGACCAGTCTGGGCAACATAGCAAGACCCTATCTCCACAAAAACAATAAATTAGCCAGGCATGGAGGCATACACTTGTAGTCCTGGCTACTCAGGAGGCTGAGGTGGGAGTTCAAGAGGTTGAGGCTACAATGATCTATGATCATACCACTGCACTCCAGTCAGTGACAGAGTGAGACTCTGCCCAGCTGCTTATAAGTGTGGTCATATGACAGTCTCTAGAAGGCAATAGAAGAGAAAGCAGCTGGATAAGAGAGAAAACACAGAAGTCAAAAGTTGGTTGTTTGGAAAGACTAATACAATTGATAACTTCCTAGCAAGATTTATTAAGAAAAAGAGACATAAAGAAAGAGAATACTAACTGCCAATATCAGGATTCAATATAGATTAAAAAGATAAGAAAACACATTATGAATCATTTTTGCCAATACATTTGACAACTTAGATAAAATGGGCAGAATACTTTAAAAGCACAACTTACTAAAATAGCCACACAGAAAATTGAAATTTTAAATAATCTCAAATCTGTCAAAGTAATTGAATCCATAATTTAAAAACTTTTCCACAAAGAAAACTCTGGTTCCAGATAGTATCACTGATACATTCTTCCAAACATTTGAGGAAGAAATCATACTTACCTTGTATAAACTCTGTTAGAAAATAGAGATCAGGGACTACTTTCTAGCTTGTTTTATGAGGCCTTGATAGCATAATATGTCAAGAATATTATAAGAAAGTAAAATTATAGGCCAATTTCTGTCAGACTAAGGCAGAAATTCAAAACAAAATAAAAACACATCAGATTCAGCAAGTGTGGTTTATCCTAGGAAGGCAAGATTGATTTAATATTCAAAAATCAATCAATGCAATTCATCACATTAACAAAATAAGTGACAAATACATAATCATCTCAGTAGATTTAGAAAAGGTATTTGATTAAATTCAATACCCATTCATCATTTTAAAATCCCTCAGCAAAGTAGAATTGAAAGGAAACTTCCTCAATCTCATAAAGGGTAGAACAAAACACCTACAGCTAACAATAAAGTTGAAACACTGAACATTTTCCCCTGACTATCAGAGCCAGACAAGGATGTCCACTATGGTTTTTCTTTCAACTGTTAATTGTTCATTCTAGCCACTGTAATGAGGCCAGAAAAATAAGTAAAACATATAAAATTTCTACAAAAAAAATGTAAAATGCTCATTTGAAAATTATGTGACTGTTAACATAAAATATTCAAAATAATCTACAAGCTATTGAATTTAATGACTGAATTGAGTGAGGTTACTAGATGCATGGTCAATATACTAAAATCAGATCAGTTAGGAGGTAGTGTCACATGTTCTAAAAGTTGACTTCAAGCTCTTTCCTACCCTTGGCAATTTATCTGGCTTCTCCATACAGGTGATCTTCTTAGTTTAGATGGGGCGAAAAACCTGCTAGAACAACTCCAACATTCTTTGAGAGTGAAGGGTGCTCCCAAGAGAAGAAATTGGTCTTTTGTTTAGGGAAACAAATATTTAGTGAGTTATTGGTTATGAAATGTAAGACTCAAGGTTTTCACCAGAATGGGGAGGATCTGTAAAAGAGAACTAAAGTTCTCTTCATAGTAATATAAAAGACTAACCTCTGAGGAGAAAGTATTTTGAGTTGTTTCCTGTTTTGTGTCTTATTTCCTGTCTGTTGTCCTCCAATGCAACAAAACTATATTAATTGCTTAATTAGTGTCAGATGTATTTTGGAATTTTCTTAGGAAATAAAAGAAGGGCTGTGATCAGATTGGTGGGTGAATTGAACCACAGAAAACAGAAAGCAATAAAGTATAGCAAACCAGGGAGAGAACCCAACAGCCAAAAGTGGTCTAGAATAATCTGACAACTGGAATTTGCAGTTGACTGATGCTGTCTGGGAATTTTCAGAAATATTTAGGAGGGGACTTAATTCACTAAAATCAAAAGTGAGATGTGGACTCAAGTTATTTTATTTGGATATAAAAAATAGTTACACCTCAGTTATCTACAGACTTGGGGGCACTCAGTTTCATTATAATTACTGTATTGACGAAAAACTTTTGTATGAAAATAGAATATCACATAGCTTGCAAAGCACTTTACTTCACAGATAATTCATTACCATTTTATTCTCCAAATCTGTCCCTATACTTGGAAGAGATGATATATATTTTCCCTAAATAATACTTTTAAGGTATTTAAACAGAACCTAACACCATTTTAGAATACAGCCACACAATGATTTCTTCAGGATTATTAAGTAATCCATCCTCTTAACCATAGAGCAAACATCCAGCTCATTTGAAATTGTTTGCTTGTTTGTTTTTTAGAGATGGGGTCTTGCTGTGTTGCCCAGGCTGGATTAGAACTCCAGGCTCAAAAGATTCTCCCATTTCAGCCTCCTCAGTAGCTGAGACTATAAGCATGTGCCACCTTGCCCAGCTGAAATAAGATTTTAAATTTGAAAGTAGACCTAACCTTTCAGGGACATCTTTATTAGAGAGCGTGTTGATACTCTCTAGTGGCATGGGCCAGATGGCCCTATAATTCTCCCCCTCTCAGGTTCCATAATGCATGGAGATGGAAGAGAATGAATAAAGAGAACCTCACAAAGGCTCAAGTGTCCAAAGAGAAATGTACCAATTATACTGCTTCCTTTAGCAAAAGTGAACCTGGGATTAGCATGGCAGAGATGGAGGTCACATCTGTCTGTGATGAGCAGAGACGTCATTAAATAGCTTTTGTTTTATCAATGAATAATTTCATCTGGCTTTTCTTCCCTTATATTGGAGCTAATTGATCAGCTCTCTCTTCCTCAAAAAAGGTCTTAATCTTACAAATTAACTGCAAAAGCACTTCCAAAGTTTTTCCTTGTGCAGCCCACAGCAACAAGGAAAGAAACAGGAAGTTGTGAACAGGAAGTTGGGATCACCTAAAATTCTTTTTGGGATAAAGTTAGTGTCAAAGTAGAATTTTCTAAATGTTAATGACATGACTCTCACACAAATATAGAATGAACATGCCTCAGAAATTTATTTTACTCATTAATGAAAGAACTAACAGAATCATAAAGCTGATTCAAAGGGAACTGGGGAGAGTGAGCATTATAAATGCTATAATTATAAATTATAGTTACTGAAAGAAATAAAGCTGAATACTATTGTTAGGTTAGGTATAAAACTAGTTACTGGCCCACAGGGCAATAAAATGATAATCTTGTGGCTATCTTTTCTAAAGGAGAGAAATTATGTTATATCTCTACTGCAAAAAAATAAAAATAAAAATCATTTCCACCTTGTAAATCTGCAAGATAACATTTAATTTTACAGAATGTGAGCTCTAGCTGATGGTAAACAGTAAGTGAAACAAAGGTACAGAACCCGTAGACAATGCTTGTGTGTGGCAACGAGAAGACATGGTCACCTTTTACTTCATATCCAAGTCTTGGGTGTTTTTTCTTAACACTTGGAATACATAAAAGAATGAATGAATAAACTTTAAGCACATAATTGTAAGGATTTAACCTTATCAATCTATAAATGCCATCAAGTTTCTCTGGGATTTATCTATTTCGTGGTGTGCTTGTTTGTTTAATTATTTACTTTTGCAACAAGTAAAGAGACTCTTAAGACTGTATTTCCCAGGAGGAAACACTCTTCACAAAAATATCATCTCTTTGCCTTCACTATTACTAATGTCATTAAAGGAGTACAGGCTCTGCTAGAAGGAGTACAAAGTTCAGAACATTCAGAAATTTCCTTGAACTGGTCAGCCAAATTGAAGGAAATTGGTTACAACGTGTTTGAAAAAAAGAGAATAAATCTTTAGGAAAACAAGTTTAACTAGTCCATTTTCACTCTGTTGAAAAAGAAATACCAAAGACTGGGCAATATACAAAAGGAAGAGGATTAATGCACTCACAGTTCCACGTGACTGGGGAGGACTCACAATCATGGTGGAAGGTTAAAGGCATGTCTCACCATTGAGGGATCAGGAGGACCAGAGAGAGACCTTAGGGAGTATACAGAAGGATATCTTTATTGAGTACACTCAGACCCAGTGGACTTAACATCCAAAGACTGGGCCCAGAATAGAGAGAGCACTTGATTTTTTAAATTGTTATTATACTTTAAGTTCTAGGGTACGTGTGTACAATGCGCAGGTTTGTTACATAGGTATACATGTGCCATGTTGGTTTGCTGCATCCAGCTCATCATTTGCATTAAGCATTTCTCCTAATGCTATACCTACCCCAGCCCCCCAGCCCCTGACCAGCCCCAGTGTGTGATGTTCCCTGCCCTGTGTCCATGTGTTCTCATTGCTCAGCTACCACTTACGAATGAGAACATGCGGTGTTTGGTTTTCTGTCCTTATGATAGTTTGCTTAGAACGATGGTTTCCAGCTTCATCCATGTCCCTGCAAAGGACATGAACTCATCCTTTTTTTATGGCTGCATAGTATTCCATGGTGTATGTGTGCCATATTTTCTTAATCCAGTCTATCATTGATGGACATTTGGGTTGATCCCAAGTCTTTGCTATTGTGAATGGTGCCTCAATAAACATACATGTGCATGTGTCTTTATCATAGAATGATTTATAATCCTTTGGGTATATGCCCAGTAATGAGATTGCTGGGTCAAACGGCATTTCTAGTTCTAGATCCTTGAGGAATCGCCACACTGTCTTCCACAATGGTTGAACTAATTTGCACTCCCACCAACAGTGTAAAAGTGTTCCTATTTCTCCACATGCTCTCCAACATCTGTTATTCCTGACTTTTTCATGATCACCATTCTAACTGGCATGGGATGGTATCTCATTGTGGTTTTGATTTGCATTTCTCTACTGACCAGTGAAGATGAGCATTTTTCATGTGTCTATTGGCTGCATAAATATCTTCTTTTGAGAAGTGTCTGTTCATATCCTTTGCCCAATTTGATGGGTTGTTTTTTCTTGTAAATTTGTTTAAGTTCTTTGTAGATTCTGGATATTAGCCCTTTGCCAGATGGGTAGATTGCAAAAATTTTCTCCCATTCTGTAGGCTGCCTCTTCACTCTGATGATAGTTTCTTTTACTGTACTGAAGCTCTTTAGTTTAATTAGATCCCATTTGTCTATTTTGACTTTTGTTGCCATTGCTTTTGGTGTTTTAGTCATGAAGTCTTTGCCCATGCCTATGTCCTGAATGGTATTGCCTAGGTTTTCTTCTATGGTTTTTATGGTGTTAGGTCTTACATTTAAGTTTTTAATACATCCTGAGATAATTTTTGTATAAGGTGTAAGGAAGGGATCCAGTTTCATGTTTCTACATATGGCTAGCCAGTTTTCCCAGCACCATTTATTAAATAGGGAATCCTTTCCCTATTCCTTGTTTTTGTCAGGTTTTTCAAAGATCAGATGGTTGTAGATGTGTGGTGTTATTTCTGAGGCCTCTGTTCTGTTCCATTGGTCTATATCTCTGTTTTGGTACCAGTACCATGCTGTTTTGGTTACTGTAGCCTTGTAGTATAGTTTGAAGTCAGGTAGCGTGATGCTTCCAGCTTTGTTCTTTTTGCTTAGGATTGTCTTGGCTATGTGGGCTCTTTTTTTGGTTCCATATAAACTTTAAAGTAGTTTTTTCCAATTCTATGAAGAAAGTCGGTGGTAGCTTGATGGGGATAGAATTGAATCTATAAATTACTTTGGGCAGTATGGCCATTTTCATTATATTGATTCTTCCTATCCATAAGCATGGAATGTTCTTCCATTTGTTTGTGTCCTGTTTTATTTCTTTGAGCAATAGTTTGTAGTTCTCCTTGAAAGGTCCTTCACTTGCCTTGTAAGTTGGATTCCTAGGTATTTTATTCTCTTTTTAGTAATTGTGAATGGGAATTCACTCATGATTTGGCTCTCTGTCTATTGTTGGTGTGTAGGAATGCTTGTGATTTTTGCACATTGATTTTGTATCTTGAGACTTTGCTGAAGTTGCTTATCAGTTTAAGGTGATTTGGGGCTGAGATGATGGTGTTTTCTAAATATACAATCATGTCATCTGCAAACAGAGACAATTTGACTTCTTCTTTTCCTAATTGAATACACTTTATTTCTTTCTCTTGCCTGATTGCCCTAGACAGAACTTCCAACACTGTGTTGAATAGGAGTGGTGAGACAGAGCATCCTTGTCTTGTGCCAGTTTTCAAAGGGAATGCTTCCAGTTTTTGCCCATTCAGTATGATGTTGGCTGTGGGTTTGTCATAAATAGCTCTTATTATTTTGAGATACCTTCCATCAGTACCTAGTTTATTGAGAGTTTTTAGCATGAAGCGCTGTTGAATTTTGTTGAAGGCCTTTTCTGCATCTATTGAGATAATTGTGTGGTTTTTGTAGTTGCCTTCTGTTTATGTGATAGATTACATTTATTGATTTGTGTATGTTGAACCAGCCTTGCATCCCAGGGATGAAGCTGACTTGATAGTGGGGGATAAGCTTTTGGATATCCAGCTAGATTTGGTTTGCCAGTATTTTATTGAGGATTTTCACATCAATGCTCATCAGGGATATTTACCTAAAATTCTCTTTTTTGTTGTGTCTCTACCAGGCTTTGGTATCAGGATGATGCTAGTCTCATAAAATGAGTTAGGGAGGATTCCCTCTTCTTCTATTGATTGGAATAGTTTCATAAGGAATGGTACCAGCTCCTATTTGTACCTCTGGTAGAATTCAGCTGTGAATCCACCTGGTCCAGGACTTTTTTTGGTTGGTAGGCTATTAATTATTGCCTCAATTTCAGAGCCTGTTATTGGTCTATTCAGAGATTCAATTTCTTCCTGGTTTAGTCTTGGGAGGGTGTATGTGTCCAGGAACTTATCCATTTCTTCTAGATTTTCTAGTTTATGTGTGTAGAGGTGTTTATAGTATTCTCTGATAGTAGTTTGTATTTCTGTGGGACGGGTGTTGATATCTTCTTTATCACTTTTTATTGCATCTATTTTATTCTTCTCTCTTTTCTTCTTTATTAGTCCTGCTAGTGGTCCACTTATTTTGTTGACCTTTTGAAGAAACCAGGTCCTGGATACATTGATTTTTTTGAAGGTTTTTTTGTGTCTCTATCTCTTTCAGTTCTCCTCTGTTCTTAGTTATTTCTTGTGTTCTGCTAGCTCTTAAATTTGTTTGCTCTTGCTTCTCTAGTTCTTTTAATCATGATGTTAGGATGTTGATTTTAGATCTTTCCTTCTTTCTCTTGCGGGCATTTAGTGCTATAAATTTCCCTCTACACACTGCTTTAAATGTGTCCCAGAGAATCGGGTACATTGTGTCTTTGTTCTCACTGGTTTCAAAGAACAACTTTATTTCTGCCTTCATTTTGTTATTTACCCAGTAGTCATTTGGGAGCATGTTGTTCAATTTCCATGTCGTTCTGCAGTTTTAAATGAGTTTATTAATTCTGAGTTCTAATTTGATTGTACTGTGGTCTGAGAGACTGTTTCTTGTGATGTCTGCTCCTTTACATTTGCTGAGGAGTGTTTTACTTCCAATTAAATGGTAAATTTTAGAATAAGTGTGATGTGGTGCTGAGAAGAATGTATATTCTGTTGATTTGGGGTGGAGAGTTCTGTAGATGTCTGTTTGGTCCACAGCTGAGTTCACATCCTGGATATCCTTGTTAATTTTCTGTCTCTTCAATCTGTCTAATATTGACACTGGAGTATTAAAGTCTCCCACTATTATTGTGTGGGTGTCTCTAAGTCTTTTTGTAGGTCTCTAAGAACTTGCTTTATGAATCTAAGTGCTCCTGTATTTGGTCCATATATATTTAGGATAGTTAGCTCTTCTTGTTGCATTGATCCCTTTACCATTATGTAATGCCCTTCTTTTTCTCTTTTGGTCTTTGCTGGTTTAAAGTCTGCTTTATCAGAGACTAGGACTGTAACCCCTGCTTTTTTTTGCTTTCCATTTGCTTGGTAGATCTTCCTCCATCCCTTTATTTTGACACTATGTGTGTCTTTTCAGGTGAAGTGGGTCTCCTAAATACAGCACATTGATGCAGTCTATGTCTTTTAATGGGCATTTAGCCCATTTACATTTAAGTTTTATGTTGTTATGTGTGAATTTGATCTTGTCATTATGATGTTAGCTGGTTATTTTGCCCATTAGTTGATGCAGTTTCTTCATAACATCGATGATCTTTACAATTTGGCATGTTTTTGCCATGGCTGGTACCAGTTGTTCATTTCCATGTTTATTGCTTCCTTCAGGAGTTCTTATAAGGCAAGCCTGGTGGTGACAAAATCTCTCAGCATTTTTGCTTGTTTGTAAAGGCTTTTATTTCTCCTTCACTTATGAAGCTTAGTTTGACTGGATACGAAATTCTAGGTTGAAAATATTTTTCTTTAAAAATGTTGAGTATTGGCCCTCACTCTCTTCTGGTTTGTAGGGTTTCTGCAGAGAGATCCTCTGTTAGTCTGATGGGCTTCCCTTTGTGGGTAACACGACCTTTCTCTCTGGCTGCACTTAACATTTTTTCCTTCATTCCAACCTTGGTGAATCTGACAATTATGTGTCTTGGGGTTGCTCTTCTCGAGGAGTATCTTTGTGGTGTTCTCTGTATTTCCTGAATTTGAATTTTGGACTGCCTTGCTAGGTTAGGGAAGTTCTCCTGGATAATATCCTGAAGAGTGTTTTCCAACTTGGTTCCATTCTCCCCGTCACTTTCAGGTACACCAATCAAATGTAGCTTTGGTCTTTTCACCTAGTCCCATATTTCTTGGAGGCTTTGTTCATTTCTTCTTACTCTTTTTTTCTCTGATCTTGTCTTCTCACTTTATTTCATTCAGTCAGTCTTCAGTAACTGATAATCCCTTATTCCACATGATCAATTCGGCTATTGAAGCTTGTGTATGCTTCACGAAGTTCTCGTGTTGTGTTTTTCAGCTCCATCAGGTCATTTATATTCTTCTCTACATTGCTTATTCTAGTTAGCAATTGGTCTAACCTTTTTTCAAGGTTCTTAGCTTCCTTGCGATGGTTTAGAACATGCCCCGTTAGCTCAGAGGAGTGTGTTATTACCGACCTTCTGAAGCCTACTTCTGTCAATTCTTCAAACTCATTCTCCCTCCTGTTTTGTTCCCTTGCTGGTGAGGAGTTGTGTTCCTTTGGAGGAAGAGAGGCATTCTGCTTGGAATTTTCAGCCTTTCTGCACTGGTTTCTTCCCATCTTTGTGGTTTTATCTACCTTTGGTCTTTGACATTGGTGACCTACAGATGGAATTTTGGTGTGGATGTCCTTTTTGTTGATGTTGATGCTATTCCTTTCTGTTTGTTAGTTTTCCTTCTAACAGTCAGGCCTCTCCACTGCAGGTCTGTTGGAGTTTACTGGAGGTTCACTCCAGAGCCTGTTTGCCTGGACATCACCAGGGGAGGCTGCAGAACAGCAAATATTGCTGCCTGATCCTTCATCTGGAAGCTTCGTCCCAGAGGGGCACCCACCAGGTGCTAGCCAGAGCTCTCCTGTATGAGGTGTCTGTTGGCCCCTACTGGGAGGTGTCTCACAGTCAGGCTACATGAGGGTCAGGGACCCACTTAAGGAGGCCATCTGTCCATTATCAGAGCTCAAACACTGTGCTGGGAGAACCACTTCTCTCTTCAGAGCTATCAGGCAGGGACGTTTAAGTCTGCTGAAGTTGTGCCCACAGCTGCCTCTTCCCCTAGGTGCTTTGTCCCAGGGAGATGGGGGTTTTATCTATAAGTCCTCGACTGGGGCTGCTGCCTTTTGTTCAGAGATGCCCTACCTGAGATGTGGAATCTAAAGAGGCCATTGCCTTGCTGAGGGCAGTGGGTTCCACCCAGTTCGAACTTCCTGGAGGCTTTTTTTACACTGTGAGCATAAAATCGCCTACTCAAGCCTCAGCAATGGTGGGTGCCCCTCTCCCATCCAGTATCCCAGGTTAATCTCAGACTGCTGTGCTAGCAGCGAGAATTTCAAGCTGATGGATCTCAGCTTGCTGGGCTCCATGGGTGTGGGACCCACGGAGCCAGGCACCAGAGGGAATCTCCTGGTCTGTCAGTTGCAAAGACCATGGGAAAAGCACAGATTCTGGGCAGTAGTGTACTGTTCCTCCTGGTACAGTCTCTCACAGCTTCCCTTGGCTAGGAAAGGGAAATCCCCCAACCCCTTGTGCTTCCCAGGTGAGGCAACGCCTCACCCTGCTTTGACTTGCTCTCCGTGGGCTGCACCGACTGTCCAACCAGTCCTAATGAGATGAACCAGGTACCTCAGGTGGAAATGCAGAAATCACCCATCTTCTTCATCAGTCTTGTTGGGAGCTGCAGATCAGAGGTGTTCCTATTCAGATATCTTGCTGGAATTCCCCATCAGTCTCTTTTATTTTAGCTATTCTGGAGGATGTGTGGTGATATCTCATTGATTTTAATTTGCATTTACACGATTATTGAGGAAACTGAACACATTTGAACATCATTTTTTATGAATTATATATTCAGCCTTCTACTTATTTTTCTATTATTTGTCTTTTTCTTATTGTTTATAGGAGTTCTCTGCACATTCTAGATGTGATCCCTTTGTCAGTGACATGTGTGTATATGTTTTCTCCCACTCTAAAACTTGCCTCTTCACTTTCTTAATGGTGTCTTTTGATAAATAAAAATTATTCATATGAATGTGGTCTAATTTATCAATCTCTTCCTTTACAGCTATTGGTTTTTGTAATCTGTTTAAAAAGTATTTCCCTACTCAAAGTTATAAAAATAATTTATTTTATTTTTTAATATTTATGTATAAAGCTACATTCCTTCTGAAATGGATTTTTGTGGGTAGTTTAGGATACATTTCAAGATCTTCTTTTTACACATGGCCATCTAATTGATCTATCAGCATTAATTTCTTAATTATATTTTTATTTTTTTTGTATTTTTTGTAGAGATGGGGTCTTACTATGTTGCCCAGACTGGTCTCAAACTCCTGAGCTCAAGTGATCCACACACTCCCTCCCAAAGTGCTGAGATTAAAGGTGTGAGCCACTGTGTCTAGCTACTTGTATTTTTGTACCCCTTAATCAACCTCTTTTCACTCCTCCCTCCTTCCCACTACCCTTCCTGGCCTCTGGTAATCACTGGATAGGGTGTATCTTCATGAGATCTGCTTTCTTCAGTTCCATGTGATTGAGAACATGTAGTATTTGATTTTCTGTTTCTGAGTTATTTCACTTGGGATAACAGCCTCCAGCTCCATCCAAATTACATTACTGCAAATGACAAGATTTCATTCCTTTTTATGGCTGCATAATATTCCGGTGTGTGTGTGTGTCACATTTTCTTTCTTCATTCATCCGTTGATGGGCACAATCTCTGCTCACTGCAACCTCCACCTCCCAGGTTTAAGCAATTCTCCTGCCTCACCCTCCTGATTAGCTAGGACTACCGGCATGTACCACTATGCCCAGATATTTTCTGTATTTTTGGTAGAGACAGCATTTCGCCATGTTGGCCAGGCTGGTCTCAAACTCCTGGCCTCAAGTGATCTGCCCGCCTCAGCCTCCCAAAGTGCTGGGATTACAGATGTGAGCCACTGCACCTGGCCAAACTTTGATTATGAAGAGTACTGCACTAGACATGGAGTGCAGAATCTATTCCATATATTGATTTCCTTTCTTTTAGGTATATACAACATAAGTTTTAATCCTTGAAAGCCCTATTTTAACTTACATAAGCCTATATTAACTATTTTAATTATGGATCTGTGGGATTCCATTTATTTATTTATTTATTTATTTATTTGAGAGGGAGTCTCCATCTGTTGCCCGGGTTGGAGTACAGTGTTGCGATCTCAGCTCACTGAAACCTCTGCCTCTCAGGTTCAAGCAATTCTCCTGTCTCAGCCTCCCAAGTAGCTGGGATTATAGTACAGGCAGCCACTATGACTCTTGGTTATTTTTTGTATTTTTAGTAGAGACGGGGTTTCGCCATGTTGACCAGGCTGGTCTTGAACTCCTGACCTTAGGTGATCTGCCTGCCTTGGCCTCCCAAAGTGTTAGGATTACAAGCATGAGCTACCATGCCCAGCCACTGGGATCCCATTTTAGTCAAGCCAATTTGTAAGTACCAAAAATTTGACTTTTTGAATGTATTATTCGTTGTGTTAGCACATCTATTCCCGATATCAGATATTTTAGGGCAATGGCTACTATGACTATGGGACAGTTAGGCAAGAGTATAGCTAAAGTGAGCCACACCTATTTTTCCTCTATTTTATATTTACTTTCCTAAGATTATAGGGGGTACAGTGTTTAAACTTAGTGGGATTTCAAAGTATAATTTGAGTTTCTGCATTGATTAAGTCTATGAATTAGAAATTTTTGGAAATTTGAATGTTGGCCTGCCTTGCTAGTTCAGGGAAGTTCTCCTGGATAATATCCTGAAGAGTGTTTTCTAACTTGGTTCCATTCTCCCTGTCACTTTCTGGTACACCAATCAAACATATATTTGGTCTTTTCACCTAGTCCTATATTTCTTGGAGGCTTTGTTCATTTCTTTTCACTCTTTTTTCTCTAATCTTGTCTTCTTGCTTTATTTCATTAATTTGGTCTTCAATCACCGATATCCTTACTTCCACTTGATCAAATCGGCTACTGAAGCTTGTGCATGTGTCACAAAGTTCTCATGCCATGGTTTTCAGCTCCATCAGGTCATTTAAGGTCTTCTCAACACTGTTTATTCTAGTTAGCCATTCATCTAACCTTTTTTCAAGGTTTTTAGCTTCCTTGTAATGGATTAGAACATGCTTCTTTAGCTCGGTGAAGTTTGTTATTACCGACCTTCTGAAGCCTACTTCTGTCAACTCATGAAATTCATTCTCTGTCCAGGCTTGTTCCCTTGCTGGCAAGGAGCTGTGATCCTTTGGAGGATAAGAGGCTCTCTGGTTTTTAGAGTTTTCAGCTTTTCTGCTCTGGTTTCTCCTCAACTTTGTGGCTTTTTCTACCTTTGGTCTTTGATGTTGGTGACCTACAGATGGAATTTTGGTGTGGATGTCCTTTTTGTTGATGTTGATGCTATTCCTTTCTGTTTGTTAGTTTTCATTCTAACAGTCAGGCGTCTCAGCTGCAGGTCTGTTGGAGTTTGCTGGAGGTCCACTCTGATGCTATTTGTTTGGGTATCACCAGGGGAGGCTGCAGAACAGCAAATATTGCTGCCTGATCCTTCCTCTGGAAGCTTTGTCCCAGAGGGGCACCTGCCTCTTTGAGGTGTCTGTTGCCCTCTACTGGGGGGTGTTTCCCAGTCAGGCTACACAGGGGTCAGGAACCCACTTGAGGAGGCAGTCTGTCCATTCTCAGATCTCAAAGATTGTGCTGAGAGAACCACTGCTCTCTTCAGAGCTGTCAGATAGGGATGTTTAAGTCTGCAGAAGCTGTCTGCTGCCTTTTGTTCTACTATGCCCTGCCCCCAGAGATGGAATCTGTAGAGGCAGTAGGCCTTGCTGAGCTGAGGTGGAATCTGCCCAGTTCATGCTTCCAGGCCTGTTTGTTTACACTGTGAGCTACTCAAGCCTCAGCAATGGTGGACACCCCTCCCTCCACCCAGCTGCAGCATCGTAGGTCGATTTCAGACTGCTGTGCTAGCAGTGAGCAAGGCTCTGTGGGCATGGGATCCACTGAGCCAGGAATGGGAGGGTATCTCCTGGTCTGCCAGTTGCTAAGACTGTTGGAATAGTGCAGTATTTGGTCAGGAGTGAACTATTTCTCCAGATACAGTCTGTCACAGCTTCCTTGGCTAGGAAAGAGAAATCCCCTGACCCCTTGTGCTTCCCGAGTGAGGTGACACCCCACCCTACTTCAGCTTGCCCTCCATGGGCTGCACTCACTGTCCAACCGGTCCCAATGAGATGAACCTGGTACCTCAGTTGGAAATGGAGAAATCACCTGTCTTCTATGTTGATCTCACTGGGAGCTGCAGACCGAAGCTGTTCCTATTTGGCCATCTTGGAAGTGACTCCCAGCACGTGGCTTTTATACACACTTTAAAAAGGGGGTGGGCTAGCTTGAAGCAGGCTTACGGTTACAGTGGCACAAAAGCAAGGATATGGAGGCAGAACAATTAATTAAATTGTGACAGGTTTATCACTCAGGATTACACATGACCGTCATCAAGCAACCCAGATGTTGGTTATCTAGATTTTGCTCAAAAGGGCCTTGCACTGGTTTATCTTATAACCTTCACTGTGGTGCCCAGAGAGCTGTAGTTCAGGCTTTCTTAGATAAAACAGAATACTTGAAGTTACCAGTTACAGAGAACAAGAATCTATAAACTCATACCATGAAACAAAGGAAAATTTGTCTTTCCTCTCCCTATGTTTAGGGAGTGCTGGGAGAGTGTCCAGAGCACATTCCTTTGTGTCCTGGCTTCTTAGATAGTATTATCAAGACTTTCCCTGGGTCTGGGTTGTGCCCATTGCTGCCTCTGGGAAAAGTCAGCCTAATACAGGAAAGCTTATTTCTTTCTCTTTTTAATTTATTTTTCTTTATTTCTTTAATTTCTCACCTCATCACATGGTAGAAGACAAGAGAAGCATGACAGCCAAGTGAAAGGGGTTTCCCCTTATAAAACCATGAGAACTTACTCATGGGGTAATGGCGGTATGGGGGAAACTGCAGCCATGATTCAATTATCTCCAACCAGGTCCCTCCCACAACTTGTGGGAATTATGGGAAATACAATTTGAGATAAGATTCGAGTGCGGACAGAGCCAAACCATATAATTCCACCTCTAGCCCCTCCCAAATCTCATGTCCTCACATTTCAAAACCAATCATGCCTTCTCAACAGTCTCCCAAAGTCTTAATTCATTTCAGCATTAACTCAAAAGTCCATAGTCCAAAGTCTCGTCTGAGACAAGGCAAGTCCCTTCTGCCTATGAGCCTGTAAAATCAAAAGCAAGTTAGTTACTTCCTAGATACATAGGAACTATAGACATTGGGTAAGTACACTTGTTCCAAATGGGAAAAATTGGCCAAACAAAGGGGCTACAGGCCCCATGCAGGGCAGTCAAATCTTAAAGCTCCAAAATGATATTCTTTGACTCCATGTTTCACATCCAGGTCACGCTGATGCAAGAGGTGGGTTCCTATGGCCTTGTGCAGCTCTGCCCCTGTGGCTTTGCAGGGTAGAGCGTCCCTCCCAGCTGTTTTCACAGGCTGGTGTTGAGTGTCTGTGGCTTTTCCAGGCACATGGTGCAAGCTGTCAGTGGATCTACTATTCTGGGGTCTGGAGGACTGTGGCCCTCTTCTCACAGTTCCACTAGGCAGTGCTCCAGGGGGGACTCCGTGTGGGAGCTTAAACCCCACATTTCCCTTCCACACTGTCCTCGCAGAGGTTCTCCATGAGGGCCTTACCCCTGCAGCAAACTTCCGCTTGGGAAATTCAGGCATTTCCATACATCCTCTGAAATATAGGTGGAGGTTCCCAAACCCCAATTCTTGACTTCTGTGCACTTGCAGGATCAACACCACCTGGAAGCTGCCAAGGCTTGTGGCTTGCACCCCTTGAAGACATGGCCTGAGCTCTACTTTGGCCCCTATCAGCCATGGCTGCAGCAGCTGGGATCCAGGGCACCAAGTCCCTAGGCTGCACACAGCATGGGGACACACAGCTGCACAGAGTAGGCCTGGCCTACTAAACCATTTTTTTTTCCTAGGCCTCTGGATGTGTGATTAGAGGGGCTGCCATGAAGACCTCTGACATGCCCTGGAGACATTTTCCTCATTGTCTTGGGGATTAACACTCAGCTCCAAGTTACTTATGCAAATTTCTGCAGCTGGCCTGAATTTTTCCTCAGAAAATGGGATTTTCTTTTCTATTGCATTGTCAGGCTGCAAATTTTCTGAACTTACATGCTATTTACCTTTTCAAACTAAATGTCTTTAACAATACCCAAGTCACCTCTTCAAAGCTTTGCTGCTTTGAATTTTCTCCAACCAGACACCCTAAATCATCTCTCTCAAGTTCAATGCTCCACAGATCTCTAGGGCAGGGGCAAAATTCTGCCCGTCTCTTTTTAAAAACATATCAAGAGTCACCTTTGCTCCAGTTCCCAACAAGTTCCTCATCTCCATCTGAGACAATGTCAGCCTGGATTTCATTGTCCATATGATTGTCAGCATTTTGGTCAAAGTCATTCAACAAATCTCTAGGGAGTTCCAAACTTTCCCACATTTTCCTGTCTTCTTCTGAGCCCTCCAAACTGTTCCAACCTCTGCCTGCTACCTGGTTCCAAAGTCACTTCCACATTTTCAGGTATCTTTTCAGCAGAACCCCACTCTACTACTGGTACCAATTTACTGTATTAGTCTGTTTTCATGCTGTTGATAAAGACATACCCGAGACTGGACAATTTACAAAAGAAAGAGGTTTAATGAATTAACATTTCCACATGGCTGGGGAAGCCTCACAATTACGGTGGAAGATGAAAGGCACATTTCACATGGCAGCAGACAAGAGAAGAGTAAGAGCCAAGGAAAAGGGGTTTCCCCTTATGAAACCATCAGATCTCGTGAGACTTATTCACTACCATGAGAACAATACGTGGGAAACAGCCACCATAATTCGATTATCTCCCACTGGGTCCCTCCCACAACACATGGGAATTATGGGAGATACAATTCAAAATGAGATTTGGGTGGGGACACAGCCAAAAAATATCACAGGCCAAGCCAACTCAGAAAAACAAAAACAAACACACTTTTCTTTGAGGAGAAGAGTTCAAAGTTCATTTGACTTCTTCAAGGAATTTTTCTATAAAAGTTTACCAGAACAGGTGGTTAAGAAAAGGCAAAACAGATGGTTGGGCAGCCTGCATTATCTCAGAGTGATGATGAAGTGGCCCTGCCTCAGCTGGCATCACTGCTGTAGAGTGGGGTTAGATATGATGTGACACAGAAGTCCAATGGTGTGACACAATGAGGGATCCATCCCCTGCTTAGATTCTGAGCAGAAAGGGGCCCCTGAGCACCAAATGCTGGCTATGCAGGGAGATCACAAGCAACAGAGAACATACCAGGGCAAGATGTAGAACTTAAATGACACCGAGAGAGAATGAGCTGTAGCACTGTGCCACCAGTCCGATTAACTAATGAAAGGGATAGCCATAACATCTTGTAGGAATATTTAAGGGGAAACAAGCGTGACCACAGAAATCAATACATGAACTTTTGGTATTCAATGACTACTTAATGTCCAAGCTGGTTTGTAATCTTAAATCAGAAGCCCACAAATTGTTTTAAATGCTGGTGCAAGGCAAACAAAACACATCTATTATGAGCCAACAGTTTGTGACTTCTGCATTTATGGTTCACTTTCAAGCCATATCCAATATCACCAGATCTCTATAAGAGTCCCCCTTTCGAATGATCTGGTCCCTATTCCCAGATACCTCATCCCCAGATTATCTCTTTCTGTCTTGTGTCTTTGAATGGAAGACCCTTTGCCAAACTTTTGATTCAGTGTCTCCTAAGATTTGCATTTCAAATCATCTTTCTTGGCTTGGCCCACTGCAGTCTTTGAATGAGTGATGTTCCACCTTTGTGTTCGACCTTGGCATCCAGGGAATACACTCCAATTTTGGGGCTTGGCATCTCTGCTACTGTTTTTGTGAAGAGAGATTCTGAGCTAGGATGTGTATGTGTGTGTATGCGTGTGCATGTGCACGTACGTGTGTGTGTGTGTATTTCCTTAGCCACACTGTAATTAATAATTACAATTAGAGGTTCTCAAATTTTACTGCACATTACAATTACTTAGGAATGACTTAGGAATTATACAAATGCTTGGGCCCCACCCTAGAGATTCCGATGCAATTTGTCTGGATTATGCAATTTGGCATCAATACTTTTTAAACGTTTTCCAGTGATTTCAATGTGCAGCAGGGTTACAAACCACAGAAGGAAAGGCAGCAGAGCATATGATTCAGAAGGTAGACTTACCTCCAGGGCTACCTGAGCTCCCATTCCGGTTTTATCATCCAATGGCTATGTGACCTCAGCCAAGTGTCTACAGTGTCTAAGGCTCCCTCAGTCACACAAAACACATAACAACAGGCTGCTTCATAAGGCTGTGTGAGTTAAATGAAGCACTGTTTGTGAAGTGCTTAGCAAGTATGCAATAAATGATGGCTATTATAATTATCAGCAGCTGTGAGAGAGAATTTTATAGCCATTTATTATTTAACAATATTTTCAGTATTCTTGCTATTTAAAAAAAATTTTAAACATCCATGTTAAAGTCCTATTGGATTAGTCACACACACACGCACAAACACTTATATACACACATATAAACTAAGTAAAATGTGTACTCATTTCAAAATACTGTTTCAATAAATCATTTTCATGACAGCATAGAAATTACAGTTAAAGAAATCCTTTGAGCATTGTGATATGTAGATACCTGAGCAGAATAGTGTCATAAATTTGTTAAATATGGTTGCTGCCTGATATGGTTTGGTTGTGTCCCCACCCAAATCTCATATTGAATTGTAGTTCCCATAATTCTCACATGTCATGGGAGGGATCTAGTGGGAGGCAAATTAATTATGGTTGTGGCTACCCTCATGCTGTTCTCATTGTAGCGAGTGAGTTCTCATAACATCTGATGGTTGTATAAGGGGCATTTCCCCCCTTGGCTCTGCACTTCTTCCTGCCACTATGTGAAGAAGGACGTGTTTCCTTCCCCTTCAGCCATCATTGTAAGTTTCCTGAAGGCTCCCTAGCCCTGCAGAACTGTAAGTTAAATCTCTTTCATTTATAAATTACCCAGTCTTGGGTATTTCTTCATAGCAGTGTGAGAACAGACTAATACAGTAAATTGGTACCACAGAGAGTGGAGCACTGCTGTAAAGATATCAGAAAATGTGGAAGTAGGATTGGAACTGGGTAACAGGCAGAGGTTGGAACCATTCAGAGGGCTCAGAAGAAAGGAAAATGTGGGGAAGTTTGAAACTCCCTAAAGACTTGGAGGGTTCAGAAGACAGGAAGATGTGGGAAAGTTTGGAATTCCCTAGAGATTTGTTGAATGGCTTTGATCAAAATGCTAATAGTGATATGAACAATGAAGTACAGACTAAGGTGGTCTCAGATAGAGATGAGGAACTTGTTGGGAACTGGAATAAAGGTGACTCTTGCTATGTTTTAGCAAAGAGACTGGCGTCATTTTGCCTCTGCTATTGAGATCTGTGGAACTTTGAACTTGAGAGAGATGATTTAGGGTATCTAATGGAAGAAGTTTCTAAGCAACAAAGATTTCAAGAAGTGACTTGGATGCTGTTAAAAGCATTCGGTTTTATGTATTCACAAAAATAGACTTTGGGATTGGAACTTATGTTTAAATGGGAAGCAGAGCATTAAAGTTCAGAAAATTTGTAGCCCGACGATGTGATAGACAAGAAAAACCCATTTTCTGAGGAGAAATTCAAGCTGGCTGCAGAAATTTGCATAAGTAACAAGGAGTCAAATGTTAATGGCTAAGACAATGGGGAAAATGTCTCCAGGGCACGTCAGACAACTTTGCAGCAGCCCCTCCCATCACAGGCCCAGAGGCATAGTAGGAAAAAATGGTTTTGTGGGCTGGGCCCAGGGCCTTGCTGCTTTGTGCCATCTTGGGACTTGATGCCATGCATCCCAGCCATGGACAAGGTACAACTTGGGCTGTGGCTTCAGAGTGTGCAAGCCCCAAGCCTTGGCAGTTTCCTCAGGGCGTTAAGCATGCAAGTGCACAGAAGTCAAGAATTGAAGTTTGGGAAACTCCACCTAGATTTCAGAGGATGTATGGAAATGCTTGATGTCCAGGCAGAAGTCTGCTGCAGTGACAGAGCCCTTATGAAGAACTTATGCTAGGGCAGTGCAGAAGGGAAATGTGGGGTTGGAGCCTCCACAGAGTCCCTACTGGGGCACTGCCTAGTAGAGCTGTGAGAAGAGGGCCACCATCCTCCAGATCCCAGAATGGTAGATCCACCAACAGCTTGCGCCATGCACCTGGAAAAGTCACCGACACTCAATGCCAGCCCATGAAGGCAGCCAGAAGATACACTGTACCCTGCAAAGCCACAGAGGCAGAGCTGCCCAAGGTCATTGGAGCCCACCTCTTGCCTTGTCTCAGATGAGGCTTTAGGCTTGGACTTTTTAGTTAATGCTGAGTTAACTAATGAGTTAAGTTAACTAATGAGTTAAGACTTTTGGGTATTGTTGGAAGGGCATGATTGTGTTTAGAAATGTGAGGATGTGAGATCTGGGAGGGGCCAGGGGCATAATGATATGGTTTGGCTGTGTCCTCACCCAAATCTCATCTTGAATTGTAGCTCCCATAATCCCCAATGCCATAGGAGGAACCTGGGGTGAGGGGTAATTTAATCATTGGGGTGGTTACCTTCATGCTGTTTTGTGATAGTGAGTGAGTTCTCACAAGATCTGATGGTTTTATAAGAGGCTTTTCCAGCTTTGCTCAGCAATTCACTTTCCTGCTAGCATGTGAAGAAGAACATATTTTCTTCCCTTTCCACAGTGATTGTAAGTTTCCTGAGGCCTCCCCAGCCCTGCAGAACTGTGAGTTAATTAAGCCTCATTCCTTCATAAATTAGCCAGTTTTGGGTATTTCTTCATAGCAGCATGTTCATATCGCTATCAGCATTTTTGTTAAAGCCATTCAACAAGTCTCTAGGAGGTTCCAAACATTCCCAAATCTTCCTGTTTTCTGAGCTCTGCAAGTCTCCAGGAAGTTCCAAATTTTCCCACATTTTCCTGTCTTCTTACATGACTACATGACTCTGGTGTTGATGGTTAAAAATTTTAAAATGAAGAGAGAGATAAGTTGGATTAGGCAGAAAGTAACAAATACAAAAGATAGGTAAAGAAAATGGAATTAGTGAATAATAGATGTTCCTGCAGAATAAATTAAAGCAAGAAAACAGAACAAACATTAAAAACTATAATTCAGGAAAGTTTTCCTGAAATAAAGAGATTTAAAACTACCTATATGTTTGTAAGGTACCTCATGTCTGTTTCTAGTGAGGGGCTCTGGCTGCTTCCACTTACGGCAAAAGGTGAAGGGGAGTCTGTGTGTACAGAGATCATATGGTGAGAGAGAAAGCAAGAGAGAGGAGGAGGTGCCAGGCTCTTTTCAAAACCAGCTCTCAGAGGAATTCTCATGGGAACTAACAGAGCCAGAACTCATTCATTATTGCAAGGACAGCACCAAAGTTTCCTAGGATCCAAACACTTCTCATCATAACCCCTCCAATGCTGGAAATCAAATTTTAAATGAGATGTCAGGGTCACTATGTCCAAATCATAGCACAGGGCTTTCTTAATACTCCTGAAGTCATACCAAATAAGTAATTCCAACTGCAATAAACTATCACTCAAACAAAAGAAAATCAGTAGGATTGACATGGTTTGGCTGTGTCCCCACCCAAATATCATCTTGAATGTTAGTTCCCACAATCCCCACGTGTAGTGGAAGAGATCTGGTGGGAGGTAATTGTATCATAGTTGGGGGGAGGTTTTGTCCATGCTATTCTTGTGATAGTATGTTCTCACAGGATCTAATGGTTTTATGAGGGGCTTCCCCTTCACTTGACTCTCATTCTTCTCTTTCCTCTGCCATGGGAAGGACATGTTTGCTTCTCCTTTTGCCATGATTGTAAGTTTTCTGAGGCCTCCCCAGCCATGCTGAACTGAGTCAATTAAACCTCTTCCCTTTATAAATTATCCAGTTGGGTATATCTTTATTAGCAGCATGAGAACAAACTAATACAGTAAATTGGTACTGGATACTGGGTAGTGGGGGTACTGTAAAGATATCCCAAAATGTGGAAGTGACTTTGGAACTCAGTAACAGGCAGAGATTGCAACAGTTTGGAGGGCTCAGAAGAAGACAGGAAAATGTGGGAAAGTTTGGAACTTTCTAGAGACTTGCAGGGCTCAGAACACAGGAAGATTTGGGAAAGTTTGGAACTTCCTAGAGACTTGTTGAATGGCTTTAATCAAAATGCTGATAGTGATATGAACAATAAAGTCCAGGTTGACATGGTCTCAGATAGAGATGAGAAACTTGTTGGGAACTGGAGCAAAAGCGACTCTTGTTATGCTTTTGCAAAGAGACTAATGACATTTTGCCCCTGCTCTAGAGATCTGTGAAACTGAACTTGAGAGAGATGATTTAGGGTATCTGGCAGAAGAAATTCTAAGCAACAAAGCATTCAAGAGGTGACCGAGCAAAAAGGTTTGGAAAATTCACAGCCTGACTATGCAGTAGAAAAGAAAAACGCATTTTTCTGGATAGAGATTCAAGCTGGCTGCAGAAATTTCCATAAGTAATGAGAAGCCAAATGTTAATTGCCAAGACAATGGGGAAAATGTCTCTAAGGCATGTCAGAGACTTTTATGGCAGCCCCTCCCATCACAGGCCCAGACGCCTTGGAGGAAAAAATGGTTTCATGGACTGGATCCAGGGCCCCCTGCTGCATGCAGTCTAGGCACTTGGTGCCCTGTGTCCCAGCCACTCCAGCCATAACTAAAAGGGGCCAAGGTGGTACAGTTCAGGTCACAGCTTCAAAGGGTGCAAGCTCCAAGCCTTGACAGTTTCCACATGGTGTTGGTCCTATGGGTCCACAGAGGACAAGAATTAAGGTTTGAGGACCTTTGCCTAGATTTCAGAGGATGTATGGAAATGCCTGGATGTCCAAGCAGAGGTGTGTTACAGGGGTGGAGCTCTCATCGAGCACTTCTACTAGGACAGTACAGAAGGGAAATGTGGGGTTGAAGTCCTCAAACAGAGTCCCCACTGGAGCACTGCCTAGTAGAGCTATGAGAAGAGGGCCATCGTCCTCCAGACCCCAGAGTGGTAGATCTGCTGACAACTTGCACCATGAGCCTGGAAAAGCCACAGACACTCAATGCCAGCCATGAACGCGGTCACGAGGGGGGCTGTATCCTACAAAGCTACAGGGACAAAGCATCCCAAGGTCACGGGAGACAACCTCTTGCATCAGCATGACCTGACTGTGAGACATGGAGTCAAAGGTGATCATTTTGGAGCTTTAAGATTAAATGACTGCCCTACTGGATTTCAGACTTGCATGGGGCCTGTAGCCCCTTTTGTTTTAGCCAATTTCTCCCACTTGGAATGGGTGTATTTACCCAATGTCTGTACCCCTATTGTGTCTAGAAAGTAACTAACTTGCTTTTGATTTTAGAGATTCGTAGGCAGAAGGGACTTTCCTTGTCTCAAAGGAGACTTTGGACTTGGACTTTTGAGTTAATGCTGGAATGAGTCAAGACTTTGGGGGACTGTCAGGAAAGCATGATTATGTTTTGAAATGTAGAAAGGATGTGAGATTTGGGAGGGGCCAGGGGCACTATGATATGGTTTGGCTGTGTCCTCATCCAAATCTTATCTTGAATTGTAGTTCCCATAATCCCCACATGTCATGGGAGGGACTCAGTGGGAGATAATTTAATCATGGGACAACTTCCCACATGCTATTATCATAATAGTGAGTAAGTTCTCATGTGATCTAATGGTTTTATAAGGGGCTTCCTCCTTTGCTTGGCTCTCATTCTTCTCCTTCCTGCCACCATGTGAAGAAGGATGTGTTTGCTTTCCTTTCCACCATGATTGTAAATTTCCTGAGGCCTCCCCAGCCATGCTGAACTGTGAGTCAATTAAACTTCTTTTTTTTTCCATTAATTACCTAGTCTCAGGTATGTCTTTATTAGCACTATGAGAACAGACTAATACAAGGATGTTATATGTCATGGTGATGTTTTATCAGGCAGCACTTTTCCTATTTTTACCACCAGAAAACACAAAATAAGCACATTACTTCTATTTGGGAACAAGTTAGCCCTTGTCAGAAAATAGAAGTTATTCTTGTTCTGCCAAGTGCTTGACTTTTGCACAGAAATTCAGAAAAGAAACAGAGGTATAAAGATGATGCACAGAGAAGACAGTGACAGAGACACTGAGACAGAGAAAGCAGGCTTAGGGACATGTGATGTGCTGTAACAGACACTGAAAACCGGATTCTACTTTCACGACCCTTGGCACAGACATCACGCCACTAACATTGGCACCAAGTCAGAATTGTAGCTGGCTGAAGGAAATGTGTCAAAGGTCAGAGACACATTACTGCAATCACATGAGAGGCACATTAGAGCACAATTAGAGGCACATTAGAGTTGTGGAAACTTATTTGAAGTCTTCCCACAATCCATTACAGTGGTACACCTCCAGGCCATATCAGCCCCTTATTGGCATGTTAAACATAAGTATGTGCTTATTGAATTTGAGTATACTGAAAGCTCTGTCCCACTCTGTTTATATTTAATCAATTTTCTGCAAAGATAAAAATTATAAGAGTAGGAACTGTATGTCTGTGTGTGTGTGTGTGTGAGTGTGTGTGAGTGTGTGAGTGCATGTGTGGTGTGTGTGTTTTGCAGTAGCCGGAGGAGGAAGGTGCTAGGAATGGGATCTTCCAATGGTTCTAAAACGTGGCTGCACACTAGAATCATTTGGGAAATTTTTAAGAATTCCAATGTCCATGCTCTCTGGACTCAAACCAAGCCAATCAGAATCTCCAAGACCTGGAGGGAGCAGTAGTATTTAAAACGCCCTTGGTGATTTGCATGCTTAGCCAAGGTTGCAAACCATTGTCTCCTCTCTGTCCCACTCATCTAACTCTTCTGGATCATCTTCAAAATTATAAAAGCATGCCTTACTAAAATCTTCCTTTGATTGGGGTTGAGACTCGGGACTACAGATTGAGTTTCCTTAAATTCACCACGGTATAGATTATGTTCTTCTAACTGCTTATTTTATTTATTAATTCATCTGTTTTAGAGATAAAGTCTCACTTTGTCACCCAGGCCAGAGTGTAATGGAGCAATCATAGCTCAATGCAGTCTTGAACTCCCACCTGAGTAGCTAGAACCACAGGTGCATTCCACCACGCACAGCTAATTTTTTTAAAACAAATTTTTAGAGATGGGGTTTCACATGTTGTCCAGGCTGCTCTCAAACTCTGGCCTCAAGCAATCCTCCCATCTCAGCCTCCCAAAATGTTGGGCTACAGATATGAGCCACCACACCCAGCCTATTTGTTTTAATATAATAGAGCAGTCAAATTAAAAAAAGATTGGTTTCTAAAGGTAGGATGATTGGCCTACAGCAGGAGTCATGGCTGCATCCTGTCCAGTTGTGTGGGTCCCATTCATTCTTCGCTTTGATGTACTATTGCCCAGTGTGCCCATCTCACCTCTCCAAAGAGGCTGCAAACTCCCTGAAGTGAGGTCACATCTGCCACCTGGGTCCTTCCCTCCACTTTGCATCATGCCTCATACACAGTGGGCACTCTATGGCCTTCTGATTTCTCTAGGATGTGTCACTCCCATGGAATAACAACATTTAAAAACATTTTTAAATTTTAATGTGCTTTCGTACTACCTCAGTACATTTTTGTTCACATTTCTAACATAATCCTGACATAACTGCCTTCTCCACACACCCCTCTTGTGGTTTTCACCACACCTTACACCACAAACTCTACCTCTCCAGAACGTTCCCCTTTGGATTGGTTTCCATGGAAACCTGTCCCTGGGGGAGAAAAGTGTGTGTTTGCTGAAGGAGAACCATAAAGACAGGTTGCCTCCTGGTGTAAAGAAGTCACCAAGGGAGATGGAGAGAGAGTTGAGGCAGAATTCCACCAACTCTAGTGGGAAGCTAATGCACTTCATGCCAGTTCAATCCTGTAGACACAGGGACAGATTTGAAATCCCAACTCAAGGCAGAGGCGAACTAATAGGGTTGCCTTGTCACACTGAATTAAGCCTTCCAATTTAGAATACTCCTATTCCAGGTCACTCAGTCTTCAGTGGGTGAGGCAGGGTGGGGCGGTAGGAGGAGAGGAGTCTGAGACTTGTCAGTGGAGAGTGAGCCAAGGTGGCCCCAAGCAAGGCATGCGGCCTACTACTTAGAACAGAGGTTGGGGTGCAGTCCCCACACATGCCCACAAGGGGTCACAGTTATTCAAAATAAGGCTATTCCTCACTGCCTTCATGACAAAAACCAAAAAAATGCCTTAGAGCTAGCAGTCTTCAAAGATACAAGGAGACTCTCAGAGAATCTCTTTGGTACATTAGAAACGAAGCTATGAGAGGGGGTGCAGAGGCCATGTGAGCCGAGCCTCCAAGTCTACCTGGGATGTATGTAACATTCAGTAGGAGCCACAATTTAAGATGCAATGCCATGGATGTGTTACAGGTTTACTACACAGGAACAGGGATTGGTGGCACACTTTTCAACAAGCCACTCCAGTTACACGAAGTTACTCTCCTTGTTTCCTCTGATCAATCATTTAATAAATACTCGTGAAGCTTCCACCTAGCCATACACTTGCAATGTGCAAGATGCTGAGAAATTAAAGAAAATAAAAGAATATTGGAGACCTCCCCTCTAGGAGCTCAAAATCTAAATGTGGAGATCATTTTATAACCAAGATGGTGATGGTTGTGGGATCACTCAGCTATTGGAGTGACCTATTCATCTGCACGAGTCCCCCTGAAAAGAAACAATGACTTAGAGCACCAGTATTTACTCTCAAAAAAGGGTCCACAAGAGATGTTACTAATTTGGGGAAGTATCCTAGAAAAAAGCCACACACTTGCCTTTACAATGGTAAAGTGGGGACTCTGGACACCAAATCAGTTAAGCCTCACTTTTTAAGCCCTATGTACCATGTAAGGCCTGAGCACTTTAACAAGTCAGGAGGCTAAAGTTTAGAAATCAAAATTAAATTTACTATGCATAAAATAGTCAACTGGAGTGGACCTCAAATAGGTTCTAAATCTGTAACACTCAAATTCCAAGTCTTGATTTTTATATTTTTTATGTATTTCTTATATTAAAGTTAACTGGATTTTAATATAATTGACTCTACCTCTTTGATCTCTTGTTTTGCTTCCTCCTTCAACTGCCTTTTCTGCACTCCCATTCCAACAGTAACTATGACCATGTGGTTTACTATATACAATGTTTTATTTATTTTATTTATTTATTACCATTTATTATTGTCCTGTGGATGTTACCAAAACTCCAGGGATTTGGTCTAGGCCCTGCTTCTCACTACACAGAAAGCCAATCACTGAGATGCCAACTATTGCCAAGGAAGAAGGCTTTAATCAGGTGCTGCAGCCGAGGAGATGGGAGCTCAGTCTCAAATCTGTCTCCTTGACTGACCAAAACTAGGGGTTTATAGAGCAGGGAGAAAATGTAACAATGTGTAAGAAAACAGGAACTAGGGTGGAGCAAGGAGGTGTCTGGTGCAGAGATCTGGTGAGTTTCAGTTCTTTGATACTTCCTGAAGGTCCTTTCCTGAGGAAGGAACTTATAAAACAGATACAAGTTTCAAGCTTTAACAGGAGAAGGGTCAGTTTCTATGTTTATCCCAAAACAACTGTCTATGGGACTATTGGGCCCATTTCATTGAGCAGATATTGCCACGGTGATACTGAAACACGTTTGTACCAAAATTTGGCTACAATAAACTTACAGGTTCTTAGCATGCCTTCTGGGGACAATTCATCCATTGCTGAGATTCAGTAAGTTCAAACAGTGGTTTGGTATCCTTCTATCTCCAGCATCTGTGTGTTTTACAGGTGAAGCAAAGTTGAACCTACTAGATTTGAGGACTTAGTAATACATAGTTTAGGGGAAGAACCTTTTGAAGATTTTTGTTGTTGCCATGAACCTGCGTGACCAACACATTCATGAAGGCTTCCCCTCTAGCCATGAGACTGGCATGGAGGGATAGTTCTAGGAGTGACCTTAGGTGGTGTTATCCAAATGTCCTTCAATTCAACTGTTGAGAAATTCCATCTCATAGGAATCAGCTAGAAGCAGGGGCTGCATAAATGAAATAATATATTGACTACTGTGTAGGAACTGTTACTGCCAAAAGTTCTTGCCACCTGACTCTTAGAAGAGTTGCACTTATTAATTTGGAAGGAAAGTCTGGCCCTCACCAAATCACCCCATTGGTAATAACTGGAGGGAAAAAGAGCAAGAAAATAGTAATAAAGATAATAGCAGAACTCTCATTTGGCCAGTCATACTTATTGCAGGCCTACTCTGTGCCAGGCACTGGGTAGGTACTGGAGGCCACAGAATTGTCACTTTGGGCTGATAAGAAAGCAGAAAGTCAAGAACTGTACAGCAAGAACATTTTTAAGACTGCAGAGGCAAGGCAAAATCAGAACCCAGAGTAAATGGAAGATAAAAAAGGGCTTAGAGAAGCTGGAGCTCCCTGGAGAGTGGTGCCATGGGTAACTCTGAGTATGTCCATATGGCCTGGGGAAATGAGAGACAAGTGGATAATTCTAACTCAGTGTGGCCAGTGCTATTTATAGAGGCAGGAACAGGGTAGTGTGCGAGCACAAAGAAGAGAAGTTACTCCCTCATCGTCAGGGAGAAGATAGCAAGAAAGTCATGAGTTTTGCATTTAACAGTGTTGGCCCCGATGGCCATGTGGAACCCCAGGAGGCAGATGAGACTTGCTCAGAAAGTTGCACAGATACTGCTTGTGGCACCATGGGATCTGTCAGTGGCCTGCAGAGTTTCTCAGGTGAAGGCAAACCTACTATTTCAAACCCTTACAAAAACTGCTGTTGGACTTCCAGAAAAATAGTGTTCACAGGCGAGAAGCACAGGTTTAAAGAGGAAAATCTACATGCAAACATGACCTAAAAAGTATTTAACTCCTGGGTCTCTGCCACCACCTTTCAATTATCTGAAAAGGAATCCCTTGCTCTTTAATTACAGTGCTTTGGCGTCCACAGGGCTTTCCAAAATAGTCACTTCATGTGGTTGGAATCAGGGCCCTTCCTTGGAATAAAAGTTTAATTTAAAACGCTAGGAACAGGAAAGGGAGCTAGGAAAGCCACAGGGCCCCTGGCTCTGCACCCTTAGGCACTCGCTGCTATGCCTGCCACAGAACAGTTCAAACAGGGGATCCATGAGCTCCCCATAGAGGAAACTCAAAGGGACAACGCTGGCCAGGGGGCTGTTTAGATTTAAATAACACATAACATTGTACCCAAGGACCTTCCCAGGAAAAAGTAAATGAAAATCATTTTTTTTAAAAGTCTCAAAACGGCCAGGCACAGTGGCACACAACTGTGAGGCAGAGGTGGGAGGATCCCTTGAGCCGAGGAGTTCGAGACCAGCCTAGGCAATATAGTGAGACCTCATCTCTACAAAAAATTTAAAAATTAGCCAGGTGTGGTGGCATGTGCCTGTAGTCTCAGCTATTTGTGAGGCTGAGGTAGGAGGATCGCTTGAGCTTAGGAGGTTGCGATTGTAGTGAGTTGAGACAGTACCACTGCACTTGAGCTTGGGTGACAGAGAAAGAGACAGACATTGTCCCCCCCCCCCAAAAAAAAAAGTCTGAAAGCAACTGCGGGAAAGCAGGGTACATGAACAGATTCTCCAGCAAAATGTGCAAACGAGAAAAAAATAAGCAGAATGGAAGAAAGGAGGGAGGGAGGGAGGGAGGGAAGAAGGAAGGAAGGAAGGAAGGGGGGTAGGGAGGGAGGGGGGAGGGAGGGAGGGAGGGAGGGGAGGAAGGAGGATGAAACTGAAGTTAACTTTGCATACATATATAAAATAAGTAAAATCTGTATGTCTATGTCAAGAATAATGTTTACTGCAGATAAACAACAACATAACCACCTATTAAAAAAACAGTTAACAGAAAAGCTTAAGACTGATTCTGTCAGATTTACCACACAGTTTGGAGTCACAACTTACTCTATATTCTCTGTAGCCTAAGCTACATCCAGGGCAGAGAAAGATCACATGGTAGAGCTCAGAAACAACTGAAAGCAAAAATTGGACACAATCAGAGTTCTTAAAGGATAAGCTCTTTCCAATACACTCAAAACTGGAACAAATGATGTATTAGATGGTTCTTCTTGACCTTTAATTTTTCCAGCCTTCACTGTATCAGGGCCCCTCCCTGATATTAATACCACCTTCTGTAATTGTATGGTCACTTCTTTCTATTTTTCACCTCTACTGTAGTAATGTGCAGTTCTCTCAGACAGACAGAAATACAAAGTACTAAGATAAGAAATCTATGTGAAGGCTATTTTCCTGGTTTTGCTTGCTCAGGACTTCAGTATTTTTAACTATAATTGTTGAGGTAGGGTCTGTAGAATCCAGACATTACATATAATAATTCTCATAGCAATATTTTTTTTTAAAAAACTCAAGACTTTAAGTAGACAATAAAAGTATTAGTTGACAATGATTACACTTACAACTGTAATAAGAATTATACTCAAGTCATGACATGATTATAAGAAATATACAGGGAGCTCTGAAATGAATTTTTAATCCCTCCAAAGGAACAAGAGATAATTACCCGAGCGACCTCTGAATGTTTTTCTCCCACATTGTTCCCCCATGCTCTGATCTGAAGAATGACTGATCAGAAAGTTCTAGGCCACATTGCTTCAGTGAAGTATAGGAGTGGAAGGTGAAGGGAACACATAACCTTTCAGGCTGATAGAAAAGTAGAAAAGTACATGAAAATAACTAATCATGAAATCAACTAAGTAGATTGTAAAATCAATGCATAGTTCCTCACTTTGCTACAGAGGTGCAACTTTTTCTTCAAGGTGCAATAAAACCCAAGAAGGACCCTAAGGGGCACCATGTAAATAACAACTGATTATCTGCACTCTTTTCCTTCTCCAGTTTTGTTTCATTTTTTTCATGATGGACAGGTTTGTGTGACAGTTAAGCAAGGAGCTAAAGACCACAGCATGAAGGAAAATCCACATTATCTCGAGTGAAGCAGGTCTTAAGTCACAGGAGGAAAAAGATGCTATGCTGAGTGTGAGGGTAAGGGACCAGGTGACATGAATATAGAGGCAGGAGCCAGGAGAATCAAAACAAGGGCAGAATGCTAAGGCTAAGATGTGACAATACACAGCAGAAGACAAAGTTCAGGGTCACTGGAGGGTTTTGGAGGTCTGTTCATATGTCAACCTGCTATGTGACACTTTAAAAAGCTGAATGACTTCAATGACTTTAAAAAGCTGAATGCCTCAGGCCGGGCATGGTGGCTTATGCATGTAATCCCAGCACTTTGAGAGACTGAGGTGGGAGGATTGTTTAAGGTCAGGAGTTTGAGACCAGCCTGGGCAACAGAGTGAGACCCCATCTCTACAAAAAATTTAAAAATTAGCCAGGCATGGTAGCATGCGCCAGTAGTCTCAGCCACTTGGGAGGCTGAGACAGGAGGATTGTTTGAGCCTGGGAGTTTAAGGTGGCAGTGAGCTATGACTACACCACTACACTCCAGCCTGCGGACATTTAAAAAAAAAAAAAAAGTTGAGTGCCTCAAAGGAAGACAAATAGAACAATGGAACAGAATAGAGATTATTTGGGAGTTGCAGGAAAGTGAAACGGGGAGGGAGTAGCCTGTAAAGGGTGAAATAGCTGAGCCAGCTACAACAATGGGCTATGGAACTATTTCCCATGGGAAAACTTGGGGAAAAGGTCTAAATTTTTTCTCAGAATTACCCTACCTGAGGAGGCGAGAGCTGTGATTTCATGAGCCAACTCTTCTTTGGCTTTTGTTATGAGCTGCTCCCATGGGATGCTGAATCCCAGCACTTTTAGCCTTTGTGGTTCTGTAAAAGTCCCCAGGCAAAGAGCTAAAATAATGGCAGTTGGAAGTCATCAGGAACACAAATGATAAGGTAGACTACATGTATGTTACATTTGGTGTATGAAAGTGGTAACCCTACAAACAAGTGAGAAAAACAATGAACTCTTCAATAAATGATGTTGAGACAAATGACTACCCATATGGCAAAAGATAAAATTAGTTCCCTATCTCACACCATATGCAAAATGAAGTTCAGATGGATTAAAGAGCTAGATGTAAAAAAAAAAAAAAGAGAAAAAAATATGTTAAAAAATTATGGGCAAATATCTGTGACCTCCAGATATTGAAGGGTTTCTTAAAGGATTAAGATCAAAAACAATAAAGAAAAAATACATATTAATTTGACTTTTTCAAAAATTAAAATGTCTAGAAAAAGTTCTAGAGATCCATTTCATAACAGTGTGACTCTACTTAACCCTACTGAACTGTAAACTTAAAAATGGTAAAATGGGTACCAAAAAATAGTTTGACAGAATGAATAATACCTAGTATTTGATTGCACAGCAGTGTGATTATAGTCAAAATAATTTAACTGTACATTTAAAAATAAATAAAAGAGTATAATTGGATGGTTTGTAACACAAAGGATAAATGCTTGAAGTGATGGATACCCCATTTTCCACGATGTATTATGCATTGCACACCTGTATCAAAATACCTCATGTACCCCAGAAATATATCTACCTACTATGTATCCACAAATATTAAAAATTTTTAAATAGTTAAGATGATAAATTTAATGTTATGTGTTTTTACCATAATAAATACATATAATAAAGGAATCATAAGCAGCCTGAAAAAAATCAGCCTACAGATTTAATGAAGTCATTGGCAGCCAACAAATATGGTAAAAGATTAATATCTAGAATATACAGTTATCCTTTTAGTTGATAAGAAGAAGGCAATGAGCCAGGTGGTAAATGTGCAAAGGATATAAACAAGATTCATGGAGAAAATCAGTGTCTAATAATTACATTTTTTAATGTTCCACTTCAATAAAACTCAAGGAAATGAAAATTAAAATGACAATAAAATAACATGGCACACCTATCAGACGGGCAGAAATTAATATCAGGTAACATAAAGCATTAGCAAGAATGTGGAGAAGTGAAAGTTTCCATATATGGCTTCTGGGAGAGTGAATGGAAACAATCCCTCTGGAAAGCAGTTTCGCAGTAGCCAGTGAGGTGAGGATGAACAGTGAAGTTCAGATGCTCTGTAACTGAGCAATTCCACGTGTAAAGAAACATCCCAGGGGAAACTCTTACACACGTAGTCCAGGAGACATCCAAGAGGATAACCATTGCTGTGCACAACACAAAAGCAAAGAAAAGGAAGGAGAAAAAGAGGTAGAAAGTAGGGAGGAAAAGAGGATCTAAATGTCCATGAGTAGGAGGAATACATAAATAAACCAAAAGAAAAAGTAATTTATCTATTCATACTCAAGGAGGAATAGATAAATAAACCACATTGGATTGTATGAGAAATACTGTTCGGCAATTAAAATGACCGAGGAAGTTATATGTATATGAACATGATTAAGTTTCAAATGCATAGAGTGAAAAAATTATAATTTGCAAAGTATATTTAGATTATATATCATTATACCATCTATTTAAATTTTTTAAACAAATCAAGCAAATGGTGTAATTGTTTATGGATATAAAAGAGCCAAAACAATGTTTAGAAATATTTTAATGCTTCTTAAAAGGATCTAAAAATGTGGCAAAAAATATACATTTAACATCAGCGGTGGGCATATGGGGCGACTTCAGAAAGTTCATGGAAAAAATGAAATTAAAAGGTTAAAAACTTAAAAAAAAAAAAAAAAAAAACACTTCTTTTCTGTATAAGCTCCATCAAGGTCAAGACACTTTTGTAAGTGATGATGTCAGCCATTTAGTTCCTCCCTAAAGAAGCGAGGGTGCTGGGAATTTAACCATGTCAATGCAGTCTTTCTTACCTTATTAACTGAAGAAAACTAGGTGCCTTTTAAAACTTTAAGATTAGGAAACAAAAAGACGTCAGAAGGACCCAAATAAGGACTGTAGGGTGGACACCTACTGACTTCCTAGTAAAACTCTCATAAAATTGCCCTTGTGTGATGAAAGGAATGAGCAGGAGCATTGTCATGGTGGAGGACTCTCTGGTAAAGCTTTCCTGGGCATTTTTCTGCTAAAGCTTTGGCTAACTTTCTCAAAACACTCTCATAATAAATAGATGTCCTCATTTTATTGCCCTCCAGAAAATAAAAAAGGAAAATTCCTTGAGCATCCAGAAAATCTTTTGCCATGGCCTTTGCTCTTGACTGGTCTGCTTTTACTTTGGCTGGAGCACTTCCTCCTCCTGGTAGCCATTGCTTTGATTGTGCCTTATCCTCAGGATTGAAATGAAAGCTATGTTTCATTTCCTGTTCTAATTCTTTGAAGAAATGCTTCAGGATCTTGATCCCACTAATTTAAAATTTCTATTGAAAGCTCTTCTCTTGTTTGCAACTGATCTGGGTGCAATGGTTTTGGCATCCGTCAAGTGGAAAGTTTGCTCAACTTTAATTTTTCAGTCAAAATTGTGTAAGTTGAACAACTGAGATGTCTATGGCATTGGCAATTGTTTCTGTCATTAAATCCCCTTCAAAACTTGACGTAGATGGTCTGCTGCTGTGACCTTCATCTTCAACATTCTCATCCCCTCTTGAAATGAGTTATCTGTTTGTAAACTGCTGACTTCTTTGGGGCATTATCTTCATTATGATTGTCTTAAATCATCAGTGATTTCACTATTCTTCCACTCAAGCTTCACCATAAATTTGATGTTTGGTCTTGCATCAATTTTAGCAGAATTCATATTGCTCTGATAGGTGCTATTTTCAAACTGATGTCTTATTCTTTTTAGTGCCTCAAACTAGATCCTGTTCAGACATGTTACAAGTTAGTTTCAGCTTACTTTGGTGCAAAACAATTTTGAAATCCATGTATAGTTTTTTCATAATACTGATTTTCCATGAACCTTCTGTAGACCCTCATATAAGTGTCTATTATTTTTGCATTTTGGGAGGTGTCTGAAATATTTCATAGTTTAAAATGTAAAAGATAAAGTATCAGTAAGTCATAAGCAGCAGCTATGAAGTCTAGAGCAGTCTACCATAGTGGTTTTGTGGGTTATTACCCACAAAAATGTCATTATTATTGTCAATTATGAAGGTCCCTGGTACGCATGTCTAAAACCTTGCCAAAGATCATTCTTTATCTCCAAAAGCAGATCAATGTAAATCAGGTTTATTTGCTAAGCTTGGAAAAAGTTAACCTTGTAATTTATAAAATTATAAATAAGTAGCCAAATGATAACAGCTAATATGACTCCTCTTAGCAATTATTATACATATAATTATATATTACAGTCATTCCTCAGTATCCATGAGTTATTGGTTCTAGGACCCCTGTGGATATTAAAATACAAGAATGCTCAAGTTCCTATAGAAAATGGTATCGTATTTGCATAAAATCTTTGCGTACAACCCATGCAATCCTCCTACATACCTTAAACCATCTCCCAGATGAGTTTTAAGATCTAATAGAATCTAAATGCTTTGTAAATAGTTGTTATACTGTATTGTTTGGGAGATAAGAAAAAAAGTGACAAGAAAAAAAGTCTATACATGTTCAGTAGAGACTCAACCAACCTTTTTGCTTTGTTTTTGTTTTTGTTTTCTTTTTTGAAATGGAGTCTCACTCTGTCACCCAGGCTGGAATGCAGTGGTGCAATCTCAGCTCACTGCCTACCTCCCAGCTCAAGTGGTTCTCCCATCTCAGCCTCCTGAGTAGCTGGAACTACAGATGTGCACCGCCACGCCTGGCTAATTTTTGTATTTTTAGTAGAGAAGGGGTTTTGTCATGTTGCCCACGCTGGTCTCAAACTCCTGGACTCAAGCAATCCACCTGCCTTGGCCTCTTAAAGTGCTGAGATCATAGGTGTGAGCCACTGTGCCTGGCCTTCTACTTAGAAAAATAATACTTTTAATCCACATTGGTTGAATTTTTTTTAACAAAGTGTCTTTTTTTGACATACAAATACAACCAATACAAAAAGAGATAACTTTTTTCCTTTGATTCCAGTGATAAGTTGCTAAAGAAAATATATATATATATTTTTTCTTTATATACAGGGACCAGACTGGGTGAGGGAGGCCCTGTGTATGCAGGCCTCTGCACAAGTAGGAATCCGGGTGAGAATCAAGGACCACTCTGGGGAGATCTACCAGGATAGACTGCCTGAGTTGAGCAGAGTGTGAGATGTGAGCAGATGCTGAGGTCAGAGAGACCAACAGATCTCCAGGACAGCAATTTCATGAAGGCTAGAACCTTTACGATACTCCCCAAAGCAGAACTCAGGGATGTCCAAGGGAAGTGTTGGGTGATTTTTCTTTGATAAGGATTTGTTTTTTCTTCCCTGGAAGGGGAACAAGGCCTAGAGATCATGATGAGTATTAGTTCTGAGGCTGCAGCCTCTTTATCCTATTAGAGGAAGGCCTTCTCCCCCTGCGGCAGCCACAGGGTGACCTCAGAAAGAAAAGCAGCTTTTTGGCCACTGAGAGACATTCCTGCTGCAGCTTTAACTATGGCCTGGCTGGGTCATGGCAGTGGCACTAATGCCTCACTGAGGCAGTAAGGGGCAAGGCTGGAGAGTGAGGGCAGGGGGACTGCTGCTGTCTGGGGGCTCTCTGAAGAAGGAGGGTGGTGGTGGGAAGCGATGCTCTTACCCTCAGCTATCAGCACCAAGAGATGAGAGGAAAAGGCATCTCTAATCTCTTGGTGCTGATAGCTCTGGGAGAAGATGAGGGGGCCCCTGATGTTATTCTCCCCTGGAGACTAAGAACAGAGGTATCTGGGGTACGGGCAAGAAGCAGAGGAGAATGAATGGTGGGGACTGGCAGAGAGAAACAAGCAGAACCTCTGGTTTTCTTCTATGAATAAAAACCTCAAGTCACTGCCATGAAACCAAGATGTTAAGCTTAGAATGCAGCAACATCCAAGAGCCTAGAGAAGCAGTTATCCCCATGGCGGGTCCCATATAACACCTCATTCCTGGTTCTTTCAGCCTTTCTCATACTGACAGCATGATGACAGAGCCAGCCTTCCGCCCAGAGGCTGCTGGTCCCAAGCTGAGTCCACTCCATGGATCCATAAAAACAGCAGGAAAGAGCTTTCCTCACTTCCCTGCATCTTGGCACAAAAGCTCTTCCCACAGTCTCCATCAGAGCATTCCACCTGCGAAAACCTTAGTCTCTCTGAAGCCTCTCTCTATGCCCAGATGTTACACCCAATGCATTCCTCTTTGGGGCTCCAAACCACAGACCCAGGACTCCAAGATTTTCATAAAAGTGAACATAAACATTCCACTTTCCCAAGTGTTTATGTGTAGGGCAGGGGAGTTTGCCAGTTATCTAGGAGCTGCAGAGAAGTGGGAGAACCTCCACCCCAGGGCCCAGGAGCCTCACTATGTGAGGATGAGCTTCACGGCCAGGCCTCCACCCACTCTTCCCTCTCCTCTTCATTCTCTCCTAGCACTCCGGTCTCCCAGGAGAGAGGAGGAGGAGCAGCTCATACCACTTCTCCCAGGGTTCTGCGTTCTCGGGGTGCAGCCCGACAGGTGCAGGGCTGAGGAGGCCACAGCTCTGAGGGCACCTGGCAAATGGTGAGACCAAGAGAGACGACAGACCTTAGAAGAGAGTACTGTGATTTGCAAGTAGCTCTGGGAGGTCAGTGGCAGCAGCCACCACAGTGCCTACCTGCATGGGCATGCTGGCTGTCCCCAAACTTGGTTCTGCAGCTCAGGATCTTATAGGAGCAGTCCTCCCCACAGCAACCAGACATGCTGGGGCAAGAGTCATCAATTTCAAATTGCAGGCTTCTCTGAAGAACTGGTAGGGGCCATGGTTGTGCCTGAACACCATTAACATAACCTCCTTCATCTGTGTGCTGTGGGCCATGAGCTGCAGGCTCTGTAGGAGGAAATTCCCCCAGGCCTTTCCGCCACACCTTGCTTCCCATGCAGGACTTCATCCCCTGCAGTCCACGTCAAAGAAAAGGCAATAGTAGGTAACTGCATTCCCAAGCGACGAGGTACCAGGCTGGGTCTTACTCTCTGTCCTTCCAGCCCCACTCCCTCTGCTCATACATGGTCTGCTCATACATCGCTTTTGGTCAGGTCCAAGGCCCAATCCATGGTGGCTGGCTGCAGTCCAGACCCTCGCCTATACTCAGTGGTGACATTCAATCCGGTTTCAATCAGATTTCCTCAACAGCAGGAAAGCTTCCAGAAGGTCTCCAAGCCTGTTGACGGCAACCCCTTTGGCACAAACAGCATCCATGGCTGTTGGCTCCCCGAGCCACTTCTGTTTCTTCTCCTTGGCTTTGCTGGACTTTCTCCCCACAGCGGAGATGGCGACGCTCAGCTCCTCCCTCAAACATTTGCAGGCGGGCGCGCACGGCCTGCGGCTGTGGCTGCGGTGAAGACAAAATGGAGGGGTTCTGCACTGCGCTTGCGCCTTGCGGGCTCCCGGCCCCCTTCCCACTGGGCCCTGGTGCCTACTCGCGCCCCCTCGCGGGCCACGTTGGTTAAACTAATGGATGCAGGATAAGAGGACCTGTGGCTATAGAGGGCTGACTGGATGTAGAAGTTTATCATATAATTTTGTTTATAAATTATATTATGATTTAATTATTTATAACTTTTTTTGTTTTGCAAGACTATAGAATTATATATAATTATTGTAGTTTATCCTTATCTTTATTTCACGGAGAGGTAAGTGATAACCAGGGAGTTACAGCGCTTCATAAGTTTCTGGTGAGTACCAGGGAGCAGAGCCAGGATCTAAACCGAAGTCTGCCTTTTTCTGAAGCCACAGTCCTCTTCTTTACACCAAGCTACTCTATAGAAAGAGCATTCTCTGGCCAGAAGCAGTGGCTCACGCCTGTAATCCCAGCACCCAGGAGGTGGAAGTAGGAGAATAGCTTGAACCAGGGAGATGAAGGTTGCCGTGAACCGGGATCGTGCCACTGCACCAGGATCGCACAACTGCACTCCAGCCTGAGCAACAGCGACTCCGTCTCAAAAAAAAAAAAAAAAAAAAAAAATTAAAATTAAAAATATAGGAAGAGCATTCTCAAAGAAGCTCAGTTCCAACCTTCAACCTCAGTTTTTTTTATCACTTTATGTTTTTTATTTAGGGAATGTGTATTGAAGAAAAAATAAGAGTCTGGCTAAAGAGATGAAGAGTTCATAAGGGAGTGTCTCAATTTAAACAAGAGTAGCATTGGCAATTGTTGTCCTTATGAGCAGCCGACAAGGCAGAATTGGAATGGTGCTGCTCCTGACTACCTCTACTCCACGCTAGGCTTAGGGGCTGGAGTCACCCAAGCCCTCAGGGTAAGAAAACTCCAAGACCTCACGACTGGGAACATTTAAACCATCAGTTCCTGCCTTAATCTTATCCCTTCTTCCTCCTCGTGACACCATTTTTGTTCCCCTAACAACTCAGGGCTTTTCCAAACTCTGAGGCAATTCTTACCCCAAGCAGAATTTTGAAAGCCTTTTTCCAATATCATGGTGCTCAACAACAAGTTCACTTTGCTGTCACCACAGCCCAGCACATGTTCCCAAAGTCTGAAAGCTGTCTTGTTTGTAATTGAGACCCTGCCAGGCACCCTGGTGTGTCTGGAATCGGTTCCTTCCAGTGGGTTCTTGGTCTCGCTGACTTCAAGAATGAAGCTGCAGACCCTCACGGTGAGTGTTACAGTTCTTAAAGATGGTGTGTCTGGAGTTTGTTCCTTCAGATGTTCAGATGTGTCCAGAGTTTCTTCCTTCTGGTAGGTTCATGGTCTCCCTGACTTCAGGAGTGAAGCTGCAGATGTTCGCAGTGAGTGTTACAGCTCATAAAGGTAGTGCGAACCCAAAGAGTGAGCAGCAGCAAGATTTATTGTGAAGAGCGAAAGAACAAAGCTTCCACAGCATGGAAGGGGACCCAAGCAGGTCTCCACTGGGAGTGGCCAGCTTTTATTCCCTTATTTGGCCCCATCCATGTCCTGCTGATTGGTCCATTTTACAGAGTGCTGATTGGTCTGTTTTACAGAGTGCTAATTGCTGTATTTACAAACCTTTAGCTAGACACAGAGTGCTGATTGGTGCATTTACAATCCTTTAGCTAGACATAAAAGTTCTCCCAAGTCCCCACCCAACCCAGAAGCCCAGCTGGCTTCACCTCTCAATCCCCCCTCTAAACAGGACACCCCAACTGCTGTTGGGAATTGGGCAATGACCGCTTTAGCTACTTCCTGCTGGATAGGGGCAAAGAAGGGGCCCTGCAGTTGTAGTGTCCTCCAGAGGGAAACTCTCTAGGCCAGTGAAAGGGCCAGTGGGTCTGTCCAGGGGTCCTTGGTAGAAGTTGTTAGTTGAGCTCTTCCATTTGTAAGACCATGTGTAGCTTGATGGCCTCAATTCTAGAGGAAACAAATTTGACAAGGAGGTTAAAAATACAGGGCCCAAGAGCAAGTAATAGCAAGATGGCTGCCATGGGACCTAGAAAGCGGAGAAGCCATGTTGCCCAACTCCAGAGGTTGGTATAAGAGTTTGAAAGGCATTGTCTGATTTCAGAAGCCTTTTCCTGTAAACACTGGGCAGCATCTTGTACTATCCCTGACTGTTTAGTGTAAAAACAACACTCTTCCCCTAAGAAGGTGCAGAGTCCTCCTTTCTCAGCCGTGAGGAGGTCTAGGCCTCAGTGGCTTTGGAGAGTGACTGCTGCCAAAGAGTCTATTTGGGATTGTAGAGTAAGGATAGATTTTGTTATTTCTTGCAAACTTTCTGAGAAATCCTTTGAGAGTGTGTGGTAGTAGGATAATGAAGTAGATAAACTGGCTATTCCGGTTCCTGTAGCAGTAGCCATTCCTAACCCTGTAAGTAGGGGTGTTAGTTGTATGGCTCTGTGCTGACGGACTTGAGCTTTGAGAGGTACTGACAGGGTCTGATTTCCTGGGGCAATGTTAATGTTGGGACTTAGAAAGACTAAGGTGCAGGTGCCTGTCCAGTTAGTGGGGAGGCAGATATAGGTCAACATTCCACATAAGAAGAATATATCTTGGCTGGGTAGACAGAACTGGTTGTATATGTTAAAAAGGTGTGAGAGTTTGTTGTTTTCATTTTCCCATACTCCTAGAGTACTTGCCAAGGTAGCTCCAGTGAGCGGCTGGAAAGGCATGTTGGAAGCAAACTGAGTGGCTCCCTGTGTTCTATTTTCTCATTGGAGAAAAAAAATTTTGTATCTACTAGGAACTATTTGAGAGAGTGACTGAAAGAGGGGATTAGAAGGCATTCACTAGTGGTGGGGGCGCTGCTGCAGGGGGTTCAGGGGTGAATGGTCATGCTGGGGGTATGTTTGCCATTACAAAACCTGGACTGTTTGTTAAGCAGGGAGGAGGCGATGATTTTGGGGGGCCCTGAGAAGCGGACAAGTCATCTGAATGGAGCTGTTTGGGTGACTCGGAAGTTACTATGATCAGTTGGGGTTTGAAATTGTAGGGAGTAATTACACTGATGGGGTAGTAGGTGACCCAGGGGCAGGCCTGATAACAGGTTACATTGGATGCATAAAGGGGCTTGGAAAGTTATGATGGTGTTCGTAGTTACAGGGCCATGTATGGACTTTTCATTGCTTGTGTAATAGGTGAGGTTGGAAATGTAAGAATGTAAAAGTTGGATTGCACGTCCTGTTAGGGTATTCTTGGTCCTATCAGAGATGGGGAAGTTGGCTAATGATTGCATATTTAGAAGTCGGAAAGGGTCTTTACCTTCATAATGAGGGTGGTAGGTTAATTTGGTAAAGACCCAGTTTTTTGCGAGAATGGGAGTGGCAACGTAAGAAGTTGATCGAGAGATACAAAGCCAACAGTCATTTGCCAGGGAAGAAATGGACTGGTTTAACAGAGAGTGGGTTAAGTTGAGAGTCTTGTAGAGGTAATAAGGAGCTAGTGGAAGGGGAGGGATAATTTTATAAGGTAACCAAGGAAGGAGGAGGGAAAGATAGGCAAAGAGTAAATAGGAAGGTTAAAGAGGGTGCTCTGGACGACGAGATCATTTTATCCAGTCTGAGTTAAAGGTAGGGGTAAATTGCTGTTGGAAGGAAGGAAGATAGAAAGAAGATTGATGTGATTAGGATTTTCATCCCAGCAGGAGCTACAGTATATAGTCCTATCGCAAAGAGTGTGGTTAGTGTGCTACTTAATAATATGATGAAATAGCAGAAGGATTCCATTAAAGGGGTAAGGAGAGGTGTTAAAGATAAAGATTTTGTAAGTTTTCACTTATCTTTTTTAAGGAGGAAGGGGTTTTTCTTCAGGATCATTGGTAGGAGCCTTTTTAGTCTAGGATGTTTCCTTCCAAAATAGGAGATGTGAGTCCTCCAATGGTTCACAGGTGTATCGAGGCTGGTCTGGCTGATCTTGGGACTCCTGAGCTGACGGTCCTGCAGGTTCCTCAGGGGGTGTCCAAAGTTTAACTTGGGTGTGATGAGTCCAAGATTCCACTCCTGCCACCTTAACTGTAGTGGGGGTAGAGGGGATTACCGAGTATGGTCCTTCCCACAAAGAGTCCATAGATGGTGAGGCAGAGGGGAGAGATTTGACCAACACTAGATCTCCTGGTTGAAACAACTCTGTTCCCTTTTCTCTGTGACATCCTTCAGGTAGGTTTTTAAGGTTTCATTGATATTTTGCCAAGGAAGTTATATCTTTGACCAAGTTGGCCATTTCCTGATCAAGTAAGAGGTCATTTGTGAGATAAGGTTGTCCATACAGCATTTCATATGGACTAAGCCCTATTTTGTGAGGAGATTCTCAACAAGGCCATGGGCGAAAGAGTGGGCCATGGGAGATGAGTTTCTTGTGTAAGTTTCCTTAAGCGCCTCTTGAGTGTTTCATTTGCCTTCTCGACCTTCCCTGAGGGTTGTGGCCTTCAGGTGCAGTGAAGGTGATATTGTATCCCTAGCACCCTGGAAATTCCCTGAGTTATCGTGGCTTCAAAAGCCAGACCATTGTTGCTCTGTAAGCTTTGGAGAAGCCCAAATGTAGGAATTATTTCATGAATTAGGACTTTAATCACTTCCTGAGCCTTCTCTGTCTTGCGGGGGAAAGCTTTTATCCAATCTGTAAAGGTATCAGCATAGACCAACAAGTATTGAAATCCCCTTGACTTAGGCATATGGGGGAAGTCTAACTGCCAGTCCTCTCCAGGATAGTGACCTATTCTTTGTCCCCTAGAGGGGGTCTTACAATGGACCAAGGGATTATTCCTTTGGCACACCTCACAGGCTTTGACTACCTGTCGGATGGTCCAGAGGAGATGTGGCCCTGTAAATAGCGATTTGGCCATTTGATGAGTGTTTTCAATACCCATATGAAAAGTTTGGTGGAGGGTTTTAAGTATTTTCCACTGGTTGGCTTCAGATATAAGTACCTTTCCTTCTTTTGTCATTAACCACCCCAAGGGGAGAAAACTATGCCCCCATGAAAGTCCCCATTCTGTTTCAGTTGGGGAATACTGGAGCTTAATCTCTTGGAGGGGGTTTTCCATACCAAGGGTCCTTCCATAGGTATTTCTAATGGGAGTTTCCACCTGGCAGCAATTTTGGCCTCAGCATCTGCCTGACAGTTTCCTTCTGCTTTTTCTCCTTCACCTTTCTGATGGCTTTGGCATTGTAAGACTGCCACCTCCTTGGGTTTTTGCACTGCGTGTAATAACTCCATAATTTCCTAGTGGTATTTAATGGGGGTTTCCCCAGAGGTTAGGAACTCCCTTTCTTTCCATATTGCAGCGTGCGCATGTAGGATTAGATAAGTATACTTGCTATCTGTATACACATTTATTCTTTTTCCCTTTCCCAGTTCTAAGGCTTGGGTACGTGCCACTAGTTCTGCTAACTGGGTGCTAGTCCCAGGGGGAAGAGGCTTACTTTCAAGTAAGGTTACATCACTAACTATGGCATAACCTGCCCTTCGTATCCCATTCTCCACAAATGAACTTCCATTGGTATATAGGTTAAGGTCAGGATTAGCTAAGGGGACTTCTAAGAGATCATCTCGGGCAGCATAAGTCTGGACTATAATTTGGTGGCAGTCACGATCGATTGGTTCCCCGTCCTCTGGGAGAAAAGTGGCAGGGTTGAGGGCCACGCACGTATGTATTTGAAGCACTGGTCCCTCAAGGAGTAGCGCCTGGTATCTAAGTAGGCAGCTGTCTGATAGCCATAAACTTCCTTTGGCACCTAGTATGCATTTACATCACGAGTAGTCCAGACAGTGAGATCCTTTCCTTGTATTATTTTGATAGCCTCTGACACTAAGACGACCACCGCTGCAACTACCCGTAAACAGTGAGGCCAGCCTTTTGCTTCTACATCAATTTCCTTACTGAGGTATGCCACTGGTTGTGGGGTTATCCCATGAGTCTGAGTAAGGACTCCAAGAGCTATACCTGCTCTCTCTGTGATGTATAAAAAGAAGTTTTGTCTTATGGGAAGGCTTAAAGCTGGAGCTTGTACTAGGGCCTGCTTTAAGGTTTTGAAGGCTGTTTCTGCCCCTGGTTTCCATTCTACTAGATGAGTATTTGCCCTCTGGGTCTCCTTGATTAGAGTATAGAGGGGCCTGGCTATCTAACTGTATCTGGGGATCCATAGTCAGCAAAAGCCGGTGATTCCAAGGAACCCCCGCAACTGTTTTAATGTCTCAGGGCAAGGATAAGCCAGTATAGACTGTATTCATTCCTTGCTGAGGGCCTTGGTCCCTCTGGCTAAGATAAGGCCTAGATATTTGACCTGCTTTAGCAAAGCTGGGCCTTCAACCTAGATGCCTTGTACCCTTGATTAACTAGAAAGTTAAAGAGATCTAGAGTAGCCTGCTGGCCTGAGGCTTCTGAACTGGTAGCCAAAAGTAAATCATCCACGTACTGAAGGACCAGACTGCCTGGACCTGAAGTGGCCTAGATCTTGGGCCAGTGCCTGACCAAACAGATGAGGGCTATCCCTAAATCCTTGGGGCAAGACTGTACACATAAGTTGGAATGTGTGGTCTGTGGGATCCTCAAAGGCAAAGAAAAACTGGGAGTCAGAGTGCAGGGCAATACAGAAGAAGGCATCCTTGAGGTCCAGAACAGTGAACCATTCTGCTTCCTCTGGTATTTGAGAACAGGGTATAGGGGTTGGGTACAACTGGATATAGAGGAATTAATGCCTCACTGACGAGCCTAAGATCTTGCACTAGTCTCCACTAACCATTCGGTTTTTGTACTCTTAGAATCGGGGTGTTGCAGGGACTGCTGCATTTCCTTACTAAGCCTTGAGCTTTTAAGTGTTTAACAATATCCTGTAATCCTTTATGAGCTTCAGGCCTTAAGGGATATTGCCTTGATAAGGAAAAGTGGTGGGATCTTTTAGCCTGATTTGGACTGGACAGGCAAAATTGCCCTTCCAAATTGTCTTTCCAATGCCCAGATTTCAGGGTCGATTCCCTCCTCAAGCAGGAGACAACAAATGGGTAACTTGTTCCCCATATTCATGTAGATAATAGCTCCAGCTTTGGCTAATATATCCCTTCCTAATAAGGGTGTGGGACTTTCAGGCATAACAAGAAGGGCATGTGAAAAGAGCAAAGTCTCCCAGTTACAACTGAGGAGGTGGGAGAAATACCTGGTTACAGGCTGTTCCAGAATTCTTCAGATGGTAGTGGACCTTAAGGACAGTCGTCCGGGACAGGAGATTAACACTGAGAAGGCCAAGCCAGTGTCCAGGAGGAAGTCAATTTCCTGGCCCTCAATGGTTAAACATACCTGGGGCTCAGTGTGGATGACATGAGCTGGCGTTTGCCACGGGCACCTTCAGTCCTCTTGTTGGATCATCTGGCTGGGGGCTTCTGGCCCAGAGAACCATTGTACTCTGGGGCAGTGTGCCTTCCAGTGATTACCTCAGCATAGCAGACATGGACGAGGGGGTGGCTTGTTTCTCATTGGACAATCTTTTTTAAAGTGTCCTTGTAAGCCACACTGATAACAAGCCTTAACGGGTGATTGGCCTGCTCCATTTTCTGTCCTCTCTGAACCACCAAGGTTTGTTTGTCTGAGGGCCACAACTAAGGCTGCAGCCTTTCTCTGATCTCGCTTTTCCTTTTGGGCCTTTTCCTCTTGGTCCCTATTATAGAACACCAAGGTTTCCAGGTTTAATAATACCTCCAGGTTTTGTTCAGGGCCCAGGGCTTTCTTCTGGAGCTTTCTCCTAGTATCTGTGGCTGATTGGGTAATAAACTTATCTTTTAGGATCAAATGACCCTTGAAGGAGTCGGGTGACAGGGGAGTATATTTTCTTAAGAACTCCCTTAGCCACTCAAGGAAGGCCGAAGGATTATCTTCCTTTCCCTGAGTTATGGTGGACATCATTGAATAATTCATGGGCTCTTTCCTAATTCTCCTTAGTCCTTCTAGAACACAGGTCAACACATGCTTATGACTCCAGTCCCCACGATCTGAACTGAGGTCCCAGTGGGGATCCATACTGGGGATGGCTTGCTGACCGGTAGGGAATTTGTCCCTGTCTTCAGCTGTCATTCTATCATTTACTTGACTAAGATACCAAGTATCTCCAAACTCTCGGGCTGCAGCTAAAGCCACATTCTTTTCATTAAAGGCCAGGGTTTGATCTAACAATAGCCTGACATCTCTCCAAGTGAGATAGAAGGTTTGCCCTAGACCCTGTAGGACATCTATGTACCTATCAGGATCATCTGAAAACTTCCCCAGGTCTGCCTTGATCTTCTTTAAATCAGAGTGGGAGAAGGGGACATGTACCTGGGTTGGGCCAAATTCCCCTCCCCCTACAGCTTGAAGGGGACATAACCGATAGCCTGGGGGGGGGGTTGTGGTCCCTTGGAGATTTCTCTGCTTATTTCCTTCTGGGAGGGGGAGATTAGAGGAGGCTTATTATTACTAGGAAGTTGGGCTATAGGGAGGCTAGGCTATGGGGGTGAGCTGAGAGTTTCTCCTGTGGGATGTAAATTCCAAGCTTTGCATAGTTGTGTATTCTCCTTCAATGAAAAGAAAGCTCCGACACAAGGTATTTCATTCCATTTACCTTCCCTCTTACAGAAAAGGTCAAGCTGCAGGATAGTATTGTAAGTTATACTTCCCTCAAGTGGCCATTTTTCCCCATCAGAGAGAGAATACTGGGGCCAGGTCATAGTGCAGAAAAAAAATGAGCCACCTCTTTTTCAGGGTTTGTGGGTCAAATTGGTCCCAATGGCTTAGGATGTATTTCAAGGGTCAGCCTGTTGATGCCTGAGTGTTTCCCATCTGGAAGACAAAACTGCCCGCGGTTTTGGTTTGTTTTGTTTCTCCCCCTGCCCAAGAACCCACAATGGTCCTTGGACCCTGCTGATCAGAATAGTTGCACTCACCAACGCAGCAGCAGAAACACCTCCTGCCCAAGAACCCGCAATGGTCCTTGGACCCTGCTGATCAGAATAGTTGCACTCACCAAAGCAGCAGCAGAAACACTAGTTTTCCTCCTAGACCACAAGGAGGACTGAGAAAAATAGGATTTACTGGCCCTTACCGACTCATTCTCGAAAACCTGTTAGAGTCCTAAGCATTCTCCTGTTAGTACTGGGACTTTACTCCTGTTCTATAAAGATGTTATGCCCCAAAAATGAAGTGGAGGGCCATACCCTGAGTGAGGGAAGGGATCTCCAGGGTTGGAAGAGTGACGCCTTTTTTCCTCACTTGAATAAGAAGGATATCATTTCTGAAGCTCCCCATATCCTAGCTTCAGAAATAGTTTTTGTTAGGCCTGCTTGTCTGAGGAGGGATCCTAGAATTCCAGATAGTCCCCCTGCCCCAACAGGGCTTTGGGCAAAAATTATGTCTTTCTGATTGGTGAGCCCAGGGCCTAAAGAAAGTAACAGTACTGAAGTTTATACTAGAAATCATTCTTATAGGAGAAACTAGAAAAGCACCAGAGACAGGCAGTGGTTTTTAGAAGTGGGACTAGCCAAGGAGAAGAGAGGGGAGAGGAAGATTATATGACAGGCACTAGGACCCAGGAGGCAAGAGTCAGGATAGATAGGATAGATGGGTGAGTCTCGCTTGGACGACATGACTTTGAGAGTTCTGCTCATGACTGCAGGGTCAACCAACCTGTTGTTGGGACCCCAGAGTTGTATGGCTTTCCTCTCTGTTGACTCTTGGCTCAGCCCAGAAGTACAGGAAAAGCAGAAGCTGGTTCCAGGCAAACCAACTCTCCCACTCCCAAAGAGTCGGGGGTTGTTAGAGAGCCCTTTCCCAGAAAGCCTGACACCCGTGTCTTTAGTCCAGTGGCCATGCTAGTCACTTTTAACTGGCTGACAGGTGCCCAGTATTTAGCCACCGAATTCTAAGGAAAAATAGGACAGAATAGCAAGTGAAAGGGGTCCAATGGTACTCATCGCTTGGTGATTGTCCCATTTGGGTAGCCAAAATGTGTCCAGAACTGGTTCCTTCCCGTGGGTTCTTGGTCTCGCTGACTTCAAGAATGAAGCCTTGGATCCCCACAGTGAGTGTTACAGTTTTTTTGTTTGTTTGTTTTGTTTTGTTTTGTTTTGTTTCGAGATGGAGTCTCATTCTGTGACCCAGGCTGGAGTGCAGTAGCACCATCTCGGCTCACTGCAAGTTCCACCTCCGGGGTTCATGCCATTCTTCTGCCTCAGCTTCCCAAATAGCTGGGACCACAGGTGCCTGCCACCACACCCAGCTAATTTTTTGTATTTTTAGTAGAGACAGGGTTTCACCATGTTAGCCAAGATGGCCTCAATCTCCTGACCTCGTGATCCACCCACCTTGGCCTCCCAAAGTGCTGGGATTACAGGTGTGAGCCGCCATGCCCAGCCGAGTGTTACAGTTCTTAAAGATGCTGTGTCTGGAGTTTGTTGCTTCAGATATTCTGATGTACCCAGAGTTTCTTCCTTCTGGTGGGTTTGTGGTCTCACTTGACTTCAGGAGTGAAGCCGCAGACCTTCACAGTGAGTGTTACAGCTCTTAAAGGTGGTGTGTCCGGAGTTGTTTCTTCCTTCCAGTGGGTTCGTGGTCTCACTGCCTTCAGGAGTGAAGCTGCACACCTTTGCAGTGAGTGTTACAGCTCTTAAAGGTGACACATCCGGAGTCGTTTGTTCCTCCCAGTGGGTTCATGGTCTCACTGACTACAGGAGTGAAACCGCAGACCTTCACAGTGAGTGTTACAGCTCATAAAGGCAGTGCAGACCCAAAGAGTGAGCAGCAGCAAGATTTATTGTGAAGAGCGAAAGAACAAAGCTTCCACAGCATGGAAGGGGACCCCAGCGGGTTGCTGCTGCTGGCTCAGGTGGCCAGCTTTTATTCCCTCATTTGGCCCCACCCATGTCCTGCTGATTGGTCCATTTTACAGAGTGCTGATTGGTGTGTTTACAAACCTTTAGCTAAACACAGAGCGCTGACTGGGGCATTTACAAACCTTTAGCTAGACATAAAAGTTCTCCAAGTCCCTACCCAACCCAGAAGCGCAGCCAGCTTCACCTCTCACTGGGGCCTGACAGCTTTTATCTCTCTAAAGGGGACCTCATCTGCTCATAGATCCTACTGGGTGTTGCTCATGAGCCAGATTTGGGCAAGAACATTTTAGGTTTTATTCTGGGTTTCTATTCCTACTTACAAGCTGGCAAAGAACCAACTTTCAACAAATTGAGATTAAAAGATCTAACAGACAATTATTAGTGATTCATGAACCAGACAGTATCCAGCCCACAAAATAGAAGGGAGCTCAACTGAGCTGAGCATGGAGGGCAGGCTTCATAGGCAGAAAAGGCTGAAGAAAGCCGAAACAAGGAACATAAGGTGGACTTGTCATTTCAAAGTTACTTTCCTTACAGAGAGTCTTGGTGGCTTAGTGAGGTGGGGCTATCATATCTCTTCTGATTTCTCAAAAGATCAGACTTTACAAGTAAACAGCTTAGCATCTGGTTTGGTGATGTGGAACCATAGTATGAGTAACTCTATTTGGGGTAGGTCTGTTGGGGCCTAGTGCAGGAATTCAGTCCAATTCAATGGCCTCCCATAAACTTTATTTAACAGAGCTCTGTGATGTTGAGCAAGTTACTTTACTTCTCTGGACCACAGCTTCCTCATTTGGGAATGAAGATTGTAATGCCAGCTACCTCCTAGGCTTATTGTGAGGAGTAAATACATAGGGATGGAAAGTGCGTATCAATACAATGCCTGTCACTGAAGGACTCATTAGGTGTTAGCTGTTATTAGACTATAGCTATTGTGAATATCAGGCTTCCCCTCTGTGTTGTCTGGGGCTTCTGAATATCACCTTCTCCTGAGTTTCCCATTGTCCTGTTTGTCCCCCTGCAAGGCCCTTTATCATACTGGGTGAGAACCCCCAGGATACATCTTCTCTGTCTTCATGCTCTTCAATTGCTGTTTTATTTCTACAGTTGGATTTTTCCCCCAGGACCTGCAGCTGCTGAAATCTTCTCAGCACCTGCAGTATCCCAGAGGGCAAAGACAGGGCCAAGTATTGGATTCTGGATTCTCTTCATTGTTGTCCCCCTGCAAGTGGAGAGGTATCCAAGCTGGGCCTTGTCCTAAGATATGACGGAACTGATCTTCCAGCAAGCACGTGAACTTAGAAGAGAACAACATGCACCACATGAGAATGCATACTGGCCAACACCCTATGCAAACATCCAGAGGAGCTGTGCTCAGACTCCTGACTCATGAAAATAGTGAATTTATAAATGCATATTGTTTAAAGATGCTAAATTTGTGGTGATTTGTTACATGGCAATAGAAAACTAATAGAGATAAAACTTGACATTTGAAGTGCATCACATAATGACATTAGTAGATGAGAATCTCTCAAGAAAAAAGTAATATTTTGAGTTAAAATGAGAGATTGGATATATAATTCTTCCTCCTTCCACAATCCCAGGAAATGAGTAGTTAAAAATTTTTTTAATCTTACAAGATAAGAACAACAGAGATGCTTGAAATAAGGGCTGATTCTTCCTCACTCCCTTTCTTATGTAACTGAACATCCTCACACTTGAGGAGAAGTACATTTCCCTGCTCCTTGATTTTCAACTCAGCCATGTGGCTTGCTTTGGCCAATCAGTTATAGGTAGATGTGATGTGACTAGAGGCTTAAAACTCATAACTGATCTTGACACCACCTTTGCAAAATTATGACTGAGACAGCAAAAGAGATCTAATTTAACCAACTCCATCTTCTTCTAACCTGCAAGCTGTGCTTGTTCATTCTGGGTGTAGGCTGAACTAACTTTGGGAGAAACTTAGTTTATAGTTTAAAATAAAGATCATAAGAGCCCTTTCCCAAAGCAGACCTTCTTTTTGCCTGGGGACTAGATTGCTTTTGTAGGACTGAGAGTAGCCATAAGATTAGAAACTATCATTTAGGAATCATGCAGCTGGAAGCTACAAGATTCTGACCCTCCCTAAATTGCTCCTAAGATCAATGCTTGAGATATTTTGCAGACCCTGCACTTGATGGCACCACTTAGATCAATAAACTGGTTCATCTGATCTTGCGGCCCCTTATCCAGGAACTGACTCATCACAAGAAGACAGCTTCAACTCCCTATGATTTCATCTCTGACCAATCAGCACTCCTGACTCACTGGCTTCCCACACACCCACCAAGTTGTCCTTAAAAACTCTGCTCCCCAAATGCTCAGGGAGACTGATTTGAGTAATAATAAAACTCTGTTCTCCCATACAGCCGGCTCTGTGTGAATAACTCTTTCTCTATTGCAATTCCCCTGTCTTGATACATTGGCTCAGTCTAGGCAGCAGGCAAGGTGAGCCCATTGGGCAGTTACGATCTTGCCTTTTATGCTTCTACCATCACTATGTGAACTACATACTGTTTTCAAGAGTGCCTTGTAGTTATGTTACAATCAAAGTCAACTTTAAAGCAAGAAACACCACAAGAAATGAGGAGGATCACAATGTAATGAAGAAGTGCTCGGATCACCATGAAGATATCACTTCTACCAATTCTAAATCATATGCATCCAATAACATAGCTTCAAAATACATAAAGAAGAAATTAGTGAAACCAAAAAAATACACAAATGCAAACTGTTGAAACTAAAAAAGAAATAAAAGCAAAAAAAAAAAAAGTAGGAGATTTTGACACAGTCTCTGAAACTAGTAGAACATGCAGACAAAAATACAATCAGTAAAAATGTAGATGCTCTAAACAACACAATTAACATGACCAGATTGGCACCTACAGAATACTATTCCAACAATGGCAGAATACAATGAAATGAAAACTCCAGAAAATACATCAGTGAAGTCTTCCAGACTAATTAGGAAGAAGCAATGTCAATCATTTACAAACTCTTTAATATTGCATATATTTATGGAAAAAGATCAACCTGGGCCACTACCTCACACCATACACAAAATCAGGCCCAGGGAGAATTTTTTAAAATCTGGTAAATCTAAATCTGAGAGGTAACACAAATAAAGCTTCTTAAAAATAAAATAAGGAGATATCTTCATGACCCTTGAGTAGACAAAGACTTATTAAATAAGACATGTTTAAAAATCATCCCTAAAGGAAAAGATTAATGAATTAGAAAAGTGAAGAATTTGTGTACATTGTGAAAAAGCATGTCATCAAAAGGCAGAAAAATATTTACAATGATGTATCTGATTTTTAAAATTTTTATCCAGAAAAAACAATTATTAATTAGTAAGAAAATGACAGATAAGCCAATAGAAAAATGGACAGAAACTTAAATAGGCACTCTCTGAACAAGATATACAAATGACCAGAAACATATATCATCATAAGTCATCAAGAGATGCAAATTAAAATTGCAATGAAATAACAATATGCACCCAATTAGAATGGCTCATATTTTAAAACCAAAAATATCAAGTACTGGTGAGGATGTGGGGCCAATGAAACTGCCAGTAGGAGCATAAATTGGTGCAGTTACTTTGGAAAACTGGCAGTATCAACTAAAACTGGAAAAACCCATCCCCTAAGACCCAGAAATCCCCTTTCTACATATCAACCCAACAGAAAAGCACACACATGTACACTAAAAGACATAAACATTAATGTTCACAATGGCATTACCTGTACAAAAGAAAAAAAGGCATGAGATCCAGAAAAACAGAAATACAGCACAGGACAAAGATAAGGGGAATTCCAAGAATTAGAGCAAACAGAAATCCCAGGATTAGAGCTGCCCAGGGATCCCAGGAAGCTAGCAGCACAGGGAAGAGAATGGAAGCTTCTAAGGGATGGCTTCAGGGAAGAAAAATGGGATTAATGGATTCCCTGATGCAAGTCAGCTCGAGGAAAATTACACTGTGGGCTGTGAGATGTGTGCAAAGAATGAGCAATGAGCACAAAGAAAACTAACTAAAGACATGGGCCATTGTTACTTTCAGGAAAAGAAACAAAAAGAAGGAAATGTCACACTCCAACCTTCAGCTGTGAAGATTATTTGTATACGTATATTAATATTCTGAATATTGTCTCCAATAATGTGGAATGACTATGTTGGCAGGATAAGGAAAGGGATTCAGAGACGGAGACATTGTAAGAAAGCTAAATCTTCATTTGCTACAATAGGAAGTCAGTAGATAATGTCTAAATTTTGGAAACAATTAGATGTGTAAGGGCCAGAAGAGACAGATAAAATAATTGAAAGTGCTTGTCCTTAGAGTGGAAGAGAAATGTGGAGGGATTGGGGAAGGGAGAGATGGAACCATTGCATTTTACAAAAGCCTGTTAGAACTATTTGAGTTTTTCCAACTCTGTGTTGATATTACTTTGATAAAATAAAAATCAAGTAACTAAACAATGAGTGAAATGAGAAAAAGTTCTAGAACATAAACCAAAATAGTAACAGTGTCTCTAAGTAATGTGATTATAAGTCATTAGTTTTCTTTCTTTTTTCTCCTGATTTTTCCACAATGAATATTTTTAACAGTTAAAAGATCCAGTTTATTATTAAGCAGAATATTTTATTTATCTGAGGTCATAATTGTTTTCTGTGAACTCCTGAGGGAACTGTTACAGGTTGCTCAGCAATGAAATCAGAGCTCAGGGAGCTCCAAGCTGGGGCCTGGCAGAAGTGACACTGCTGGGCCCGAACAGAGCAACAAGTGATCCAAACAGTGTCCATAAGGGCAAGCCAGGCACTCATTTCCGAAGTGGTCAGTGTACAAGTCTGATGGGCAGGCATGGGCACAGAGTGTGGGTGGGCACGTGTGGAAGCCGGGCAGAGGTTTCGCACCTAGAAGCCCAGCAACAGACAATCACATTTCACATACACAAGAGGCTCTGCCTTTCAGGCTGTAGACGCCCAAGCAGGGTCTGGTTTCAGGAAGCATCACTTAAGCTGAGGATAGGTGAGGCTTCAATCTTACCAGGAGAAACTAGATGTTAGGCAAGTAACCCATCTGCCCTCAATGAGTTCAGAAAAAGCCAACATGGGACACTGGGGGATCTCTCTAGGGTCCAAGCTCTAGGATTCCTGGCAGCGAGAGACTTGGGGGTAACTCAGGGAGCCCAGCCATTGCAACCAAACCCCTGGGAACTGTGCCCAGAGTCATCAATTCATTACACCCTGTGTTAGTTTCCTACAGCTGCTGTAACAAAGTACCACAAACAGAGCATATAAACAACAGCAATTTATCGTCTCACCGTTCTGGAGGCTAGAAGTTCAAGATCAAGGTGTCAGAAGAGCCATGCTCCCTCTGAAGGTGCTAGAGAAGGATCTGTTGCAGGCACCTCTCCTAGATTCTGGTAGTTCCTCGGCTTGTGGCAGCATAACTGCAATCTTCACGTGATTGCTCTCTCTCTCTCTCTCTCTCTCTCTCTTTTTCTCTCTCTCTCCGTCTCTCTCTCTTTCTCTCTCTCTCTGTCTCTCTCTGAGTGTGTGTGTGTGTTCTGTCTGTCTTCATGTCCAAATTCTACTTTCTCATAAGAACACCTGTCATATTTGGATTAATGACCCACCCTATTTCAGTATGACCTTATTTTAACTTAATTCATCACATTAATGAATTAACCCTATATTTACAGTAACCCTATATTCAGACAAGGTCACATTCTGAGGTCATGGGGGTTAGGACTTCAATGTATGAATTTGGGGAGGGGGGACACAATGCAACCCATAATACAGCCCAGAGTGATATAGGTATTAGAGTTTGGATTCAGCCTCAACCAGAAAGTGGGGCATACCAGTGGATCCAATTTCAAGGAGCTGAGGAAAAGCGCAGCAGGATAAAAGAGCAAAGCCATACCATCCTTAGGTGCATATATGAAAATGAACGAATGTATAGTATTACCCATTAGACTTCAGGTGTGACGTGGAAGTATGGTACAGTAGGATGACACAAAGGAGTTGTCATTAGCATCGCTGCTGTGATCATCATCAAAATCACAGCCAACAAGTCCTGAGCACCTACCTAAATGAACTGTTTTACATGATTCGACGCAGCTAATCCTCAGCTTGGACCAATGGGATGGGTATGACTATTATCCTGTGAACAAAAGTTTTCTGAAAGGGAATTTAGAGGAAAGAGACTTTATTCCCCTAACAGTTGGCAAACTGAAGAGACACAGCCTTCAGTGTAAAATGAAGGTACGTCCCAGAAAACAAACGAAAGGTTTTTCTTTTATAGTGAAAGATCCCATCCAGGTTCCCACTCAGGTCCACTTAGTCAAATAAAGGATTCAGGCTTGCTTAGTTCTGACCGGTTGATGTTTGGTGAGTTCTGATTGATCAACATTTGCTGAGTTCTGATTGGTTGACATAGGTCACAGCCTATTGGTTGGCTCAGGCAGCACAAACATGAACAGGCAGCTATGAAAGCCCCTAAGTTAAGCAGAGATGCAGGTTTTCCAGGAACTCCTAGTATGTGTGTGACCTCTAGTAAGCAAATGGCCACTTGGCTCTTGAATTTAGGCTATTAACCACTCAGGATTCATCTGAGGGACTGGCTCTTTCAAGGTTCAAATCCACCCCCCTCCCTGTTTATCAATAGTGCTATCAGATAGCACTGATGATTGATTAGGTTGGTTGCATCCCATCATCCTGCTAGAGTGGCTGGCAACCTGTTCCAGATTCTTCTAGTCCCGTGCAGAAATCCTTTGACAATGCAGTGACCGACTGAGCAACTAGAGCCATTTACTTATGAGAGGCACTCAGGCACCCGTTAAATTTGAATTAACATCTCTTGGCTTAACTTGGCTTCAGTTTCCAGCTGGAACGAGTCTAAAGTCTCAAGGTGTTGGGTCAGCACGATCCTGGTGAGGGTCTCTTGCAGGCATCTGTTAAAGCAGACTAGAACGATTTTAAAGGGGAGCCAAGTGCTTAGTCCAAGGAGATTCACTACGATTTGTAGGATAGAACACAGAAGGAATCCTATACCAGAAGAAGACGGATGAAAATATCTGGAAATTGGAATTCTAATGCAGTAAGCCCAGCCAGGAGGCTTTCTGAAGGTGTCCTTTTCAGACGGCCAGCTGTAGGATTTGGCCAACTTTGGATCTCAGATGTTTCTAATTCAACCTGACTGGAAATATTTACCCAGGTGCAACAGGAAGTGTTAGTGACAGCATAAACACCACCACATGCCATGAGGAGACAGTCTAATGCAATGTGGTTGTGCAGGATCACATGGGCAAGGGAATCTAGAAATCTCTGTTGTGCCCTGATGGTAGAGGCAGTGGAGTGGGCAATTCTGCTAACTGCAGGAAAGGTTTCTGATCCTATATTCATTCTAAGCAGGGTCTAGCCCAAGCCAGGACCCGAGAATCCTTTCCCATTTAGATCCTTCACTAGGGTTAAGCCCACCAGGTAAATCACATCCTTGAGGGTATCCACAGCTACCATCTTTATAATCTGAGGGGTTCTCACCAGCATAGTCATCAGTTATTGGTAGAGCTCTTTTGGCCCTGGGATGTAGAGTCTATATTCCCTGAGTTACAGAATTAATAACGGTGACAGGAGCAACGACTTGACCCGGAAAGTAAATGCCTGTGTTTTCTCGGGACCTGAGGCAGGGGTAGAAAAAATCTTTTTGGATGACGTAGTTGCAGCCAAAAACACAGCCTGAAGGGGCACATAATTATCCTGAGAGGTTATGAAAATTCAAGGAGCTGTTTACAGGCAAAAGAGGGTATGTGGTCAAACCAAGTACCTGTCTTAGGTAATGACACAGTGGTATGATCCAGCCGGTAGATTTGGGGAGCCATGGAGGAGACTCTTAAGCTTTTTTTGGTATATTCTGCAGAGAGGAGTCTTACTAAGTGTTCTGTTTCTATGGGATTTTGCAAGATATAGAGTAGAAGTGGTGGTGAGTATTCAGAAGAAGGGGAGGAAATGCAAGGTAGGGTAACAGGAAGGTATTTATGGGATATACCAGTGAGGAGAAAACAAGGATGAACCTCAGGAGCATGAATATGCACCTAATAGTCAACAGTCAGTGGATCAAACAGGGGTACCAAGCAACTGAGCACTACATTAAGGAAGCTGGTCACTAGGATAATTATAGGATTCCTGTTTCCTCCAATGAATTCAGCAGGGGGAAAGGCGGCGTATCCAATGCTCAGTTAGCTTTTGCCTGCAGAGGCAAGGGATTGGGATTGCTGTATCTAGGCATTATCTTCCCATGAGTAGGAAGAACTGGAAAGCAGAGTCAAGAAAGAAAGGAAAAGGAAGAAGTAAGGCATGGTGTAAAAAGAGGGGATTATAAAGAGTCCAGCAAGGCAATGAGTCCCATGGTGTGTCTAAACAGTGGAATATATGGAATTACCCCAGAGTGGCATAAGACATCCAGGATGCACAAGATTCTCAAAGCTGTGATAATTAAAATAATTACAAAGTAAACATAAGGACTAGGCATGTTAGCTCAAGATAAGAAAGAGGTTATACAGGCCTGCTCTGGTATCTTGGGAGAAAGCAGTCTACCTCAGATGTTGTCTTCTCCTTGTCCCGGTGGCTGTAGTTTTACTAACTTGAGTTTGATATCAGTGACCAGTTGGGAGGTTCACTTGGTAGAAGGATCAAGAGCCTTCTTTTTAAATGAGAAATATGGATCCATGACTCAATGCCCTGTAATTTAGCAGCACACAGGCTGGTTAAAAGTACCTGATAGGGTCCCCTTCAGTGAGGCTGGAGGGAATTCTTAACTTGGTGTCTTTTCCATGAATTTCCTTGATGAAGCAGCAAATTTTTGGACTGTAACTGATTATAAATAGCTTTTTTAGAAGAATAAAAGTAAAACCGTAATTGTCAGTGGATTACATAAGACTTAGAATGGCCATAAAGATGCAATTGAGAAAGAAATTTGATTATTTCTGTCACATACAAGCTAATAATCATCAAAATCATGACTGATAGTACATATAACAGATCAGAATCTTAGGAATCACATACGATTTTGGAACATATATTAATAATGCATTACACAAATATAACTTAAAGGAAATTAAACACTATTTCTTGTTTGATAATGCTTCCCACGTGACTTGCCCAATAAGTCTAATCATTTAATATCTCTACAAGATGATGAAAAATACATTATTTGATGCTCTCCAGAGACCCTACTGGGAAATCCTAAAGTTAATTTTAGGTCAAAAATACTTAATTTAGAATCTTGTTCCTGGGGGAAACCCACCAAATATGTAAAAAGGTTCAAAATACTTGATCAAAAGAGAATCACAAGTCACTACTAAATAGTAGTTATTCATTTAACCAGAGTGATAATAAAAAGACTTAAAAAGCAATAAAGAATGTTACATGGACATAAAAACTCTAACCTTTTAAAGCTCAGTTTTCTTTTTCTTTTTTTTTTTTTTTGACACAGAGTTTCAGTGTTTCATTCTTATAGCCCAGGCTGGAGTGCAATGGCATGATCTTGGCTCACTGCAACCTCCACCTCCCAGGTTCAAGCGATTCTCCTGCTGAGCTCAGCCTCCCAAATAGCTGGAACTACAGGCACACGCCACCATGCCCAGCTAATTTTTGTATTTTTAGTAGAGACGGGGTTTTGCCATGTTGGCCAGGCCAGTCTTAAACTCCTGACCTCAAGTGATCCACCTGCCTCGGCCTCCTAAAGTGCTGGGATTCCAGGAGTGAGCCACCGTACCTGGCCAGTTTTCCTTTTTTTTTAGAGACAGGGTCTCGATCTGTCACCCAGGCTAGAGTACAGTGGTGTGTTTGCTGCAGCCTCAAACTCCTAGGCTCAAGTGATCCTCCTGCCTCAGCCTCCCAAGTAGCTATTAGTTTTCCTAAGTAACCAAAAATTCAATAAAGATAACATGAAACACAGGAAATTATCTTAGTAAACACAGAGTCTTTGTTTTCTAGGTCAGTTACCTAAAAGGTAAAGAAAAAACCTCCTGTAGGTTTTTTAGATAAACTGAAAGTTAACCTGGTATTTGAATTTAATCAGACACAGGAAGAGTGTGTCCAGGGTTAAGAATGTACTCATATTATAGAAAGATGTAAACAAGAAAACTAGTACCTTGAGCAGGGAAACTCATGGCTCTTGGTAACAGCATGGGAAGATTCCTGGCTACATGGAACAACTCAGACACATCAAGAAAACCCAAGAATACAGAATCAAGTTACACTGAAGGGAACATTGCTTCTCTAGACCTTCAAGGTAAACATTTCAGCATCAGGCCATAACAGCAGAGTTAGAACGGGAGAAAAAAAGTTACAGTAGCCGAAGAAAAGGTTGAAGAAAAAAGATATTACCCCAGCCAAGGAAAAAGATAGACCTTTTCAAGGTTAGAAAGAAGAAATGCATTTCTTTTTGTTTTTTGTTTTTTGGTTTTTTTTTGTGACGGAGTCTTGCTCTGTCACCCAGGTGGGACTGTAATGGCGCAATCTCGCCTCACTGCAACCTCCACCTCTCAGGTTCAAGTGATTCTCCTGCCTCAGCCTCCTGAGTAGCTGGGATTACAGGTGCACACCCCCATACCCGGCTAATTTTTGTATTTTTAGTGGAGGCAGGGTTTCACCATGTTGGCCAGGCTGGTCTCGAACTCCTGACCTCAGGTGATCGGCTCGCCTTGGTCTCCCAAAATGCGGGGATTACAGGTGTGAGCCACTGCACCCAGCCGAAGAGCTGCATTTCTAACCTGAAACTCGAGAAATTAGATAGATCTCAGGAAGAAATGTGGCAGGAATAGAAACTGTTGTAGTTCAGAGGGTGGCTGTTAAAAAATAGATTTCAGAATTAAAAATCAAAACCTCTTGCAATTTTTTTTTTTTTTTTTTTTTTTTTGAGGTAGAGTTTCGCTCTGTTGTCCAGGCTGGAGTGCAGTGGCGCAATCTTAGTTCACTGCAACCTCCACCTCCTGGATTCAATTGATTTTCCTGCCTCATCCTCCTGGTAGCTGGGACTACGGGTGCCCGCCAGCACGCCTGGCTAATTTTTGTATTTTTAGTAGAGACAGGGTCTCACCACGTTGGTCAGGCTGGTCTAGAGCTCCTGACCTCATGATCCGCCTGCCTCAGCCTCCCAAAGTGCAGGCATTACAGGCGTGAGCCACCGCACCCAGCCTTAATGTATTCATTCTTAACAATTTGGAAAATTCCATGAGACATTAGACAATTCTAGCCATCATCTCAAGTTAAATTTTCTATTAACTATTTTTATATTACTTGTCTGTTAGGCACATATCATGAAAGCAAGAATCTTAACGTTAAATACACGCATATTTTGCTGATAACTCAGAAGATCTGGTTACTTTTATTAAGCAAACAGTATTAAATTAGTGTTAGCTGCCAAAAGTTGACTAAAGTCACATAAACTTGAAAAGCATTTGGATTTATTTACTTAATTTATGAATACTCACATTTATTTAAGTCAATTTGGGGCCAGGCACGGTGGCTCAACAAAAACGAACAAACAAAATCAACTTGGTATCATGTAGACAATATACGAAAAGACGTGCATACATCTCTACACATAAAAATATATACGGAGACAAATAAAGATCGTATAGCTTTAATTTTAAAATTTTAGCCATGTGTTAGGTGTAACTTACTTGTTTAAAAGGATGGTTGGATTCAAACTGTGTCTCTGTAAATGGAACAGGTTAAAATTTATGTCTCACGTGGCCAAAGCCCTCACTGAGTTTTAGAGAAAACAGGGTAGCAATTTACATGTCAAATAGCTGAGAGAATCTAAGCTTTTTCAAGGAGGATCACAATGGGTTCCAAGAAAACATAAAATTATAGGAATTTATCACAGGATTTTATGAGGAAAAATAAAGATGAGCCTAGAGAAAATTTAGAAATCTTTTCAAAATAACCAGCTGAAGGCCAAACTATCATATCCTGGAGACCAATTTAGTTATGTGATTTCTAACTTAGTCTCCATTTTCTAACTCTACTGCTGAGCTCAGGGCTGTCAATTCAAGCATTATTCCCCTGGTTCAAGACAAGGAAACGTGGGCTTGATAGGCTTCTAAGGAGTTCCTTTCCAGGAGGTGTGTTGTATGGGAGCCGATGGAACACACGAAAATCAATGATTGTCAGTCAGGACCCCCCAGTTGGAGGGATAGAGATTTAGGAACCATCACAGGTTTGTCGGCTCCTGCAACCATCCAGATGAGTTCAGAACTCTGGCAGGGACACTCCAGAGTATCAGGGTTAAGGATAGGGTGGCTCAGTGTCAACTAGAGCTCTATTCCCAGAATGTCCCTGGAGCACCCCTTGTCCTGCTTGAGGGTAGAGGACCAGCGACTTTATCAAGATTTAATTGCAGCCATCATTTGTATTTGGGGCAATCCTTCTTAAAATGTCTGGAACATCTTCTGAAAACCCACTTTTTTTTTTTTCTAATTTTGGTTTTGAGGAATGGGCATGTTTGAGGTGTCCCTTGCTAATTGTTGTAACTGAAGGACCATTAACTTAGCGGTTGACAGTCTAATGCTCAAGTAGCCCTAGATTTAGTCTTTTCTAAAGTTTTGGATAATGAATTGGCCAAAGGGGCCATTTCATAAGGTTACTTTACAGCCCAGTTAAGGTCATGATGTTTTACCAGGGTACTGAGGGCTTCCGAAAGACCAGCCACACACGCAAAAATGGAATTAAATAAATTGTTTCGTCATTTAAATATTTGATCTCCAAATTTTGTTGGAAAGTCTGTTCAAATTTATCAAAATAATCAAGGACAGTGTCATCGTTTTTGTGTGTATAACACTGTATGGCTTTCCAGTTTATCTGATGGGGAAAAAGTAGGGGAATGGCTTTTAGTAATTTGGTATCCTGTTTCTGTGCCTTATCAAATCCCTGGGCACCAGTCTGCTTAAAGTTCTCAAAGGGTCTTTCCCATTCAGCAGCTAACAGCTGATAAAGATTGATAAGCCCTGATGATTAGGCTACAATGTTACTCAAATTCAAGGAAGTTAGTCTTCAAGGGACGAGGGAAATGTTTTACTAGGGCCAGAAGTTCTGACACCGACTAAGGAGCATGGAATTTGCCGACCTCTACTCCCCACTGTTTGGGCCTTAAAAGGGGCTGAGTCTGGCCGGGCGCAGTGGCTCAAGCCTGTAATCCCAGCACTTTGGGAGGCCAAGACTGGTGGATCACGAGGTCAGAAGATCGAGACCATCCTGGCTAACACGGTGAAACCCAGTCTCTACTAAAAAAAAAATACAAAAAACTAGCCGGGCGAGGTGGCGGGCGCCTGTAGTCCCAGCTACTCGGGAGGCTGAGGCAGGAGAATGGCGTGAACCCGGGAGGCGGAGCTTGCAGTGAGCTGAGATCCGCCACTGCACTCCAGCCTGGGCGACAGAGTGAGACTCCGTCTCAAAAAAAAAATAAAAAAAGGGGGGCTGAGTCTGGAGGCGGTGGAAATGTCAAGAGAAGAGAAAAAGAGGAATTCAGAAAGTGTGAGAGGAAGGAGGGAGTGAAAGACAGAGCAGAGGCCTTGTAAAAGATGCCGAAGACAGACGAGGTGACAGGAAAGGTGAGCTAGCAGAAGGGTCTTAGAGAGGCTTTTCTGCAGCTTTACTTTCAGTCTCCCACGTGCTAATCTCTTTTTAAGTCATTAAGATGTTTGCCTAATTTGGAATTACTTTCTTTAAGGGAAGCACAGTAGCTCTTGATTTTATTCGAAACTTTAAAAGTCCCAACTGCAAAAGGCTTTTCATTGTCTCTGGGAAGTTCCGTATTTTCTTTGTTCTAATTGTGAGCACAGACAGGCAAGTTTTCGAATTTCAAAGGAACCCCATCTTGGCCAATAAAGTTTTTAAATCATCTCAGGTAATTTTTGTCCAGAGACCTAGAAAATTACAACTCTCTGGACCATAACTTTTGCTCATAAAGCCAGCTGGAGTGCCAGAGGGCAGCCGATCAGCAGGGAAAGACAGAAATCACGGGTTACGCATTGCACTAACCTGATGAAGCCATCCCTCTAGTGCACCTTAGAGTGTCCTCACAAAACCTGATGGAACAGCTGGGTCTGCAACCTTATGAAGAGGCCACTTAGGCAAACCAGATGGAGAGGCCCCCCCTTCCCGGGGAGGTCTGTTTCAGGATCCAGATGAAGAAGACTGGCTGAGGAGGTTTAATAAAGGTTCTGAGGCTTAGATCAAAAGCATGGGAGGAGCCAGGCACAGCGGTTCACGCCTGTAATCCCAGCACTTCGGGAAGCCAAGGCAGGTGGATCACCTGAGGTCAGGAGTTTGAGACCAGCCTGACCAACATGGTGAAACCCCATCTCTACTAAAAATACAAAAGTTAGCTGGGCATGGTGGCGCATGCCTGTAATCCCAGCTACTTTGGAGGCTGAGGCACAAGAATCACTTGAACCTAGGAGGCGGAGGTTGCAGTGAGCCGAGATCGTGCGACTGCACTCCAGCCTGGGCGACAAGAGTGAAACTCTGTCTCAAAAAAAAAAAAAAAAAGGCGTGGGAGGTCTGAATTCAAGGGCTTACCTGAGGCTTCCTGGCATCTCTGAGAAGACAACTGAACTCAAAGGACCCTTGCAGATCTCAATGTGTTGGTTCAGGACAGCGTCAGGAGAAGAATTGGTGTTGCTCGAATTCCACTTCTGATTCCAAAGAATGTGAACCAAAGCTCTCTGAAAAGGAATTTAGAGGAAAGAGACTTTATTCCAGTAAACAGTTTTCATACCAAACACAGCTTTCATGTAAAATGCAGGTGCGGTCCAGAGAACAATGGGAAATTTGACTTTTATGGAGGACGTTCCGACCCAGGTTCCCGCTGTAGTCCACATATACACATGAAACATTTAAATTTGTGTAGTTACGATTGTTTGACGTTTACTCGCTCTGATTGGTTGATGTAGGTCACAGCCTATTGGTTGGTTCAGGCAACATAAATAGGAACAGGCAACTATGAAAGTCCCAAAGTTATGCAGACATGCAGGTTTTCATGGAACTCAGAACACATATGTGACCTCTGGTCAGCAAATGGTCACTTGGCTCTTACTGAATTTAGGCCCAGTCACCCACTCAGGATTCATCTTGAAGGAATGACTCTTTCAAGGTTTACAATCCCCCATTTCATAAATGAGGAAACTGAAACGCACAAAGATTGAGTAGTTTTGTCTAATTCCCCAGTGATTAATGACATAACACAGGATTCCACTCTGTCTATCTGGCCCTAAAGCCTGTGCTCACCACAGCCACTCTGCTTGTGTGGACTCCCACTGAGGTAAATGGCTGCCTGGATCTCTGAAGGAAGAAGCGACCTTGAGCGGAGGCCGTGCTGGGATTGACTGTGGATGTCTGCCATGGACAGGAATGTGGGAAGTTGGGGTATGTGTGCTGTGTCTATGCCACGCAGTGGAAAGAGCTCTAGACAGGGACTCCAGAAAGCTTGGCTCTAGACCTGACTTTCAGTTTATGGGCCACAGGTGCCACTCATCTGTGTATCAATGGCCTCACCAAACAAAATAAAATAAGATGATTTCAAATTTCCCTTTTGCCCTATAATTCTATGGCTTTTATATAGCTATTTTATTTATTTATTTATTTAATGAGACAATGTCCCACTCTGTTGCCCAGGCTGTAGTGCAGTGGCACATTCTGGGCTCACTGCAACCTCTACCCCTCAGGCTCAAGCAATCCTCCTGCCTCAGCCTCCTAATTTCTATGAGTACAGGCACACACCACCCACAAAGCTAATTATTTAAGGTTTTTGTAGAGACAAGGTCTCACTATATTGCCCAGGCTGGTCTTGAACACCTGGGTTCAAGCCATCCTCCTGCCTTGGCTTCCCGGAGTGCTGGAATTACAGGCATGAGCCCCCCAGCTGGGCCTGTGGCTTTTATAATGAAAATAATTGAATTACTCCTCCTTTCTACTGAGAGACAATTTATAAATGTATTAAATTTACATATAGGTGCATAGCTGTACATAAAAGAAAAAGAGTTTTTTTAGGGAAAAAAACAAATATTTCTATCTGAACAGGATTACCTACAGAAGTTGCAGGATGTCTTTCTCAAAAAATGTTTAAGTTTGTAAGAGAAATACCTGTGTGCCTGTTAACAAGAGCCTTCTGGATGACCAGGATTCAGACCCATGTGGATGACAGGTGTTCTTGGGTAAGAGCTCTGGAGAGCTCATCAATCGCCCATGAGCACGTACGAATGAATTCCACCATCATTCATTGTTCAGTTTGGGGATGAGTGAGCCTAGGTGGGAGGCCGCTTGCATTCATCCAAACCAGACCGTATTCTTCATTTCACAGGGGTGCTGGAAGGATTAATAACTGTCTGGAAATGTAACATTTGTACAGTATTTTGTAATCCTTGAAGAAAAGACACCAGATACATGTGAGATCACTGGCAGCCTGAAATAACAACATTGTTTTTCCCCCTCTCTTCCAGAACCTGCCAATAAACTCTCTTTTTATATAAATGCTGTCATGCTGCTGTGAAGAAATTTCAAAGAAAAGCCATGGGAACTTCTCCCACCCTTTCCCCCTGTGATTCACCGTCGTTCTCAAAACAACTGTTTTTATGTCTGAAACGTTCAGAGCTTGAGAACTCGAGGCAGAATTTGACTGTATCTTTCCTTTTGGAAGCTGGCACACAGGCTACTCAGCAGGCACCTCCCGGTCCAAAACTCCCCATGAGAAAAGAGCAGGCTGCTTCTTTCCTTGCACCTTCTACACACTCTGCTCTGCCCTAAGGGCTGCTTCCCCAGACCCCACCTGGGGACAGGCAAATCCAGGCAACGCATGAGTTGAGTGGGTAAGAGCCGGAAATGGGGTTGGGAGACACCTCTGCCCACTCAGGATCAGCCGCTTGGTTAAGAGCTAGTGGTTAGGGCTAATCCTGATGGGATTAGCCCTAATACACATTAAAAAATATTGCAATCCCTCAGTCATTAAAACAATGGATCCAAGGATTATGATGTAGAACAGTCAAAACAATTTTACCAAGAAAGAACCAAGTTAGAGGACTCATTCTACCTAATTTCAAGCCTTATTATAAATATACAATAATGAAGATATTGTAGTTTTAATATAAAGACAGACAAACTCATGACTAGAACAGAGGATCTCAGAAATAGATTAAGATATATACGGTTAATTGTCAAAATGACTTTGACAATAGTACCAAGGAAATTCAATGAGGAAAGAATAGTCTTTTCAACATATGGTGCTAGAACAATGAGATAGTCACATGCCAAAGAATCAACCTTTACCTGATACCGTATGCAAAAATTAACTGGAAATGGAGCATGGACCCATTTGTACACCTAAATGTCAGAGTTAAAACTATAAAATTTCTAGAAGAAAATAGAAGAGAAAACCTTACTGACCTTGGTTTTGGCAAAGGTTTCTTAAATATGAAACAACAAGCACAAAGTATGAAACAGAAAACAAGTTTGACATCACCAAAGTTAAAATGTTTGCCCTTCTAAAGGTTATGAATATAAAAGTAAAAAAGACAGAGATTGTGAGAAAATATTTACAAAACATATGCATCAAAGGACTTGTATCTAGATTATATAAAGAGCCCTTACAACTCAATAATAAGAATTAAAGTAAATCAATAAGAAAAAAATACCCAAAAGATTTGAACATACACTTCAACAAAGTAGATTGATGACAAATAAACACATTAAAAACATGATCATTATCCAAAGTCATTAGGCAACTGCATATTAAAACTACAATAAGATGCCACTTTACTCCCACTAGAATGGATAAAAGACTAACCATACTAAGTGATGGCAAAAACATGGGCAACTAAAGTTCCTATACACTGTTGGTGAGAATGTAATATGGTACAACCACTTTGGAAGACAGTTTTTTTCTAAAAAGATGAAACATACACATACCATATAACCCAGCCATTCAACCTATGCACAAGTGTACATGAATGTTCATAGCAACTTTATTTGTAATAACAGCCAAAACTGAAAACAACCCAAATGTTCATCCACAGTTTGATGGATAAACACACAGCAGTATAGTATCCATAAATGAATATTACTCAACAATAAAAAGAAATAAATTATTGATACATGTAAAAATATAGTAGAATCTCAAAATCATAATGCTGAGTGAAAGAAGCCAAACAAAAGAGGCTACATGCTGTATTATTTCATTCATACAAAATTTTAGGGGCCAGGTACGGTGGCTCATGCCTGTAATCCCAGCATTTTTGAAGGCTGAGATTGGAGGGTCACTTAAGGACAGGAGTTCGAGACCAGTCTAGCCAAAATGGTAAAACCCCATCTCTACTAAAATATAAAAATTAGCCAGGCATGGTGGAACACACTTGTAGTCCTAGCTACTCAGATGGCTGAGGCACGAGAATCGCTTGAACCTGGAAGGTCGAGGCTGCAGTGAGCCGAGATTGTGCCACTGCACTCAAGCCTGGGTGACACAGTGAGATTCTGTCTCAAAAAGAAAAAAAAAAAATTAGAAAATGCCAACTCATCTAAAGTGATAGAGAGCTGACCAGTAGTTGCTTGGGGAGGGAATATTCCCAGGAGAAATGAGGAAACCTTTGGGGGTGATGGATGTGTTCATTATCTTGGTTGTGGTGATGGTTTCACAGGTGTTTACAGAAATAAACATCACTGAATTGTACAATTTAAAGATGTAGTTTACTGTATGTTAATGTCATTCAGTCTTTTAAAATGCTATCTAGTTTTTTGGGTTTTATGTTTTGTTGTTTTTTGTTTTTTGGGTTTTTTTGTTGTTGCTGTTTTGTTTTGTTTTGTTTTGTTTGAGACAACTCCAGACTGGAGTGCAGTGGCATGATCTTGGCTCACCACAACCTCCACCTCCCAGGTTCAAGAGATTTTCCTGCCTCAGCCTCCCGAATACTTGGGACTACAGACACGTGCCACCACGTCAAGCTAATTTTTGAATTTTTAGGAGAGACAGGGTTTCACCATGTTGGCCAGGATGGTCTCAATCTCTTGACCTCGTGATCCGCCCGCCTCAACCTCCCAAAGTGTTGGAATTACAGGCGTGAGCCACCACGCCTGGCCCTTGATCCAGTTTTTAGGCCCTAGCTAGAGGCCTGTCATTTCCCTTTCTTGAGCAGCTCATTTAATTCCACACCCCAACCAACTCCCTTAATGGGCTCTCACCCTCCAGGCCACTATTCCTCTTCCCTAATTAACCCAAGGCTGAGTACCAGACAACCAAGGATAGCCCATATACCACAGAGCCCTGAAATTATTCCAACTGGTCAATCCTAAGCATGCTAGCCCTGCCTCGCCTGTTCCTTCCAGGAGAAACCACAAGAAGGGTGCTTGCTCACAGCCCCCCTCTTTCTGCCTTCTGACCAACCCCAGTGCTTCCCTCAGGCAGCCCTCCTGTGCTCATACAACCTGTAACACTTTCTGTTTCCTTTCCCATAATCTGTGTCTGGCATCATACCTCATCCAAGGCAGTCTGGTTAAAACAGTCCATCGTACTTCCATGAAGCTGCTTAAAAACAAAAGCACAGTTGGCTCTCTCTATCCTTGGGTTGTGCATTCACGGCTTGTGCATCCGCAGGTTCCACCAACCCCAGATCAAAAATATTCAAAGAATAAAAATAATACAACACTAAAAAATGATGCAGGCTGGGTGCGGTGGCCCAAACCTGTAATCCCAGCAATTTGAGAGGCTGAGGCGGGCGGATCACATGAGGTCAGGAGTTCGAGACCAGCCTTGCCAAAATGGCAAAACCCCATCACTACTGAAAATACAAAAATTAGCCAGGTGTGGTGGCAGGTGCCTGCATTCCCAGCTACTCAGGAGGCTGGGGCAGGAGAATCGCTTGAACCCAGGAGGCAGAGGTTGCAGTGAGCCAAAATTGCACCACTGCACTCCAGACTGGTGAAAAAGCAAGGCTCTGTCTCAAAAAAAAAAAAAAAAAAGCAAATAGAAAACAATACTTCCATAGCATTATGTTGTATTAAGTATTATAGGTAATCTAGAGGTGCATGCAACATAAGAGAGGATGCACACAGGTTATCTGCACATGCAACATCATTTTGTATCAGGGACTTGAGCATCAGCAGATATTGCTATCCTGAAGGTCCTGGGACCAGTCCCCTCTGGATACCGGGATGACTATAAAACAAAAACAGGAATGTAAAGATGACATGAATCTATTGCCATGATTTTACAAAGGAGAAAGAAGAGGAACAGAGAAAGCCATCTTCCTGCCCGTCATCAACTCATCAGCTGTATAAGCGGGAGAATCTTTTAACTGGAAGTGTCTGAACTTTACCGGATGAGAGGAGGAATGAGTGGGGGAAATGTAGGCTTTTGGGAATACAAAACATCTCTTTGCAAAGAAAATGACAGCAACAAACCCCAGAACAAATAGAAGAGAACTGGTAGGTGAAGAGGCGATCCAGTGGCAAACATCCACGTAGGAATACATGGCAGTGATGGCAGGTGGAGCAGCAGAATCAATACCAAGGCCAGCTAGTGGGAGCCCACACAGACAGCAGTCAGGGAGCTCAGACAAGCCTGGCAGGGCCCATCCGGCCAGAGGAGGCTTTTCCCTTAGGGGAAGCTTGGGCAGCCAAATTATCTCAGATAATGATGGTCTTGTCAAGCAAAGGACAGCAAATGCACGGATGTGGAGCAGGGCCACAGGTCACTCACCACATACCCACCACAGCAGTGGGGACACAGCGTGCTCGGTCTGAACCCTCCCACTCCCAGTGGCCATTCAAAACAGTCTCTTTTCTTCTTGTCCCCAACACCCTCATGGTGTCATTTCCCAAAAGCCGTCTTCTCACCTGCAGATTTGCCCACTGACTCGTGCAGCAGCCCAGCCCTGCCTCGGGGGTGGAAGATCGCAGGGCACAGAGGGCTCGGGAAAATTCTGCCCACCTGCCACACAGCACTTTTCAATGCCAGCTCACAGAGGCTGAGCAGCGCTGCTCTGTCCATCTACCCTTTCCTACCTCAACTGCGTTCACTGGACTGTGAGGCAGGCCCTGGAGGGTTCCTGCTCATTCCTCCAAAAATCAATGCTTCAAAAACCAATCTACCAAACGACCAAACTCACCAAAGGCCAGATTCATTAAAAGCCGATTTGCTGAGTTGTTGACTGGGACTCACAATTACTGACTGGGACTCAGCAGGCCCAGGCCAGGGGCTACTCACAGGGTTGGAGCCAAAGCCACAAAGTAATAAACGGAGATTTGGCCTCGGGCATCCACTCATGCATTCTCCCTGGATAACTCTGCTGAAGGCCTGTGGATTGAGTTGGCTTCTGGTCCGAGGATTCGGGGACCCTGGGTCCCCACTGTTGCTCTCTCAGCCTCCTTCCCACGCGCGGTGTCTCCCGAATGGCTCTCATGTCATTTGTTGCAGCCCCACTGGTTTCCCGGTTGGAGGTCCAGGCTGCTCACAACCAAGGGTGAGCAGGCACAAAGCCTCCAATCGCACTCGAGCCTGCAGAGATGCAGGCAGTCACCTGCCATTCTTGATAGATAAACCCCAGGACACAGAGGGTTATCCCCTGCAATGAAGGCAGCTTCCACAGCTGCCTCTGGCCTTTTATGTTCCTGCACCCTCTACACTCCAGTCTCAACATTGCAAGAGATAAGCCTGTCTGTAATTTAAATAATAATTTTGAAATATGCCCTTATCTGTACTGGAAACATGTTCTATAGATTTTCTCATGGCCTGCTTGGAAATTAGAAGCGATTTTGTCACTTGGAGCGTATGACTGACGGCATATGACGACTCTCTGAAGTGTGTTTTGCCTTTTTGTGTCCAAGCTGAGAGAAGGGCCCCCTGAGCCACAAGAGGGCTCAGTCAAGTGAAGGAGTTTCCCTTTCCCTTGGAAACTAGAAGGGATTTTGTCACTTGGAGCCATTACGTCTAGATTTCATCAATATTGAACTATCCGGCTTCCCGCAGCCAGAGCTGCGTGGAGACCGATTTTCTTTCAACCCGATTCAGGCTGCAGACCCTTGGTGAGGATGAGCTCACACTGTCTGTCCCACCTCGTTTAAGGCTTCTGTGGAGACTTTTGGAATCTGTTTTACTGACTTTTTTCGTGGTGATCACTTATTATTCAGCATTTCAGCATTATTCAGCTTTTTATAACCTATTCTAGCACCAACATTTTGTTAATTCCAGGATTTATTCCATTTGAGAGACACCCAGGCTGTTTCAGCTGCCTCTGTTTCCCTCCAGCTGCCGTCTTCCAGCCTTGCCACTGCTCAGTGCTGCTGAGGGCCGTCACCCAAGAGGAGACCTCCCTGCTTTCCTGTGGCAGGCCCCTGGCTTCTGGGTTGGAGGTCAAGGCTGCTGACAACCAAGGGGTGAATGAGCACAAAGCCTGCATTTGCACTCTAGCCCGAGAATAGTCCAGCCTGGGCTCCTCCCACCTCAGAAAAGGGAGAGCTGACTCTATATTTAAAAGGCTTGTCATCGAAAATAGCTTGTCTCTGCGCTCTCCTCCAAATTTCTTACAGCAGGAAAAGAATGAACTTCGCTGTGTACTGGAATCAGATAAGACTGCCCACAACTTAAAAGTGTTGAGGAAAAGAGAGGGCAAGTGGCTGGGTCAGTATCTCTGTTATTCCTCGTTTTATCCATTAAGGTGCTTTTCCAGATAACCTTTCCAAGCACGTGAGACACCTTTTAACGTTTTCCTACAAGAGACTGAAAAGGAACCGGGGTGTCCATGGCCACACGCTTCCATCTGGGTAAATGTCACCACTGAAAACCTGTCGACTTGGCACTTTGAAATGAGTGTCTTGAACACCTGCTGTTTCCCTGACCCTTGTAGTTTCCCTGAGAGGCTTGGAGTGGGAGGGCAAAGTTCAAGGACAACTAGCATCGATATTGGTATTGAAATTAGACCGGGCGTCATTCCCACCATCAGGACTGGGACCGCTGCCTTTGTTGAACGTTGTCACTAACTAGGACTCAGGGCTGAGCTCTAGCTTTGGGAGTAGCTGCTCTTTCTGGGATGCATGGGGAAAAAATACCAAAACATTGACTAATCTAAGTCTCATTTCTCCCAGACCACACCCATCTTGGGATAATCAAGGACTTGGATGACAATCCCACTAGGATTTGTCCCCAGCAGTCACCTAGACACCGCCATCCCTTGCCTTATACTTACCCACAGTTGGGAACCTGAAATGTTTCTCCTTTCAGCTATTTTTCCATTTCACTTTTCAGAAGTTTTATTATCATTCCTTCTGCCCAGGGCCTGGTGGGCCTCTGCTATTCCTAAAAGTCAAGAAGAATTCCTTTAAATCCTAAAAGTGAAGAAGAACATTTTTAAATCCTAAAAGTCAAGAAGAATTCCTTTAAATCATTACAGGCCTTCCAGCCAATGAGTGCCATCTGGCTGGTCTTTCAGTAACTCCTTCACTTGATTGAGCCCTCTTGTGGCTCAGGGAGCCCTTCCAGTTTTCAACTTGGACACAAAAAGGTAAAACACACTTGAGAGAGCCGTCACATGCAGTTGGCCCTCTGTATCTGCAGGTTCCACATCCACAGATTCAACCAACCACAGTTAGAAAATATGCAGAAAACAATGTTTTCACAAAGTACCAAAAAGCAAAACCTGAATTTCCTGCATGCCGAGTACTCCACTGAATCCACATGAATGAAGTAATGTGGAGGGACTGTATTCAGTATTAGAAATAAGCTAGAAAGGATTTAAAATACATGGGAGGATTATATAGGTTATATGCACATACTATGCCATTTTTTATCAGAGATGAGCATCCGCAGATTTTGGTATCCATGAGGTGGTCCTGGAACCAATCCCCAATGGATACCAAAGGATGACTGTACTAGGAAAAATGCAAGCAGGTCATTAACGGCTATACCAGAGAAATAGGTCGACGCTAAGAACTGAGTTCATAGCAGACAGCTCTGATCTGAAGGAGGTCGATGTACTAATGCAAGGCCAAGGGCAGGCTGAGAACAGAGGTGACAGGGCTCAAGAAGATAGAAGGGCAGAGAAGGAGGTTCCTACGGGGTGGTTGGTGCGTGGACTGAAAGAAAGGCACAGGCATCTAACCTAGCATCTAATAACCCGTCCTTTGATGGTCTTTACATGATCTAGACTGCATGATTACTGCCTCCAATGTTCTTAATATTCTCAACATGCTTTCATCATTCAGATTTCTAAATCCATCTGCTTAGAAACCTCAAGCATTGTTCCTTAAACCAATTCCTCTGTAATGCAACCTAGTTTTCTAAGCAAGGGAGCTTGTCCTCCAGCACTTACTGACTCGTGGCAAGTGACGCCCCAGAGATGAGGACACTATATTTATCTAAATTTTTTTTGGTTATGGATGACAGAAATCCCACAAAGAATAGCTTAAGCTATTTCTTAGGAATTTATTTACTATAAATTCTTGATTAAATAATTATGAGTTTGCCGGGCGTGGTGGCTCACACCTGTAATCCCAGCACTTTGGGAGACTGGGGCCGGGAGTTTGAGACATTCCTGGCCAACATGATGAAACCTCGTCTCTACTAAAATTACAAAAATTAACCAGGCGTGGTGGCGCATGCCTGTAATCCAAACTACTCGGGAGGATGAGGCACAAGAATCACTTGAACCCAGCAGGTGGAGGTTTCAATGAGCCAAGATTCTGCCACTGCAGCCTGGGCAACAGGATGAGACTTTCTCTCAAAAGAGAAAAAAAAAATTATTATTGGAAGGTATTAGAATGCATTGTGGGATCCAGGGAAGGGTGGACCAGCAAGCTGTGAGAAGAACGAGGATGTGTTTGGGTCTCAGGGATAACTGGAGTCAGGGTCTAGATCCCCCCAGGACTCCTCATCTCTATCTGTGCCTCTCTTCAGAAGCCTGCACTCTCCCTCTCTGCAGGACAGCTTTCTCCAAAGGCGAGAAACACCAAGGCCAACTCGTGAATCTCACATTCTATTGCTCTTACTGCCAGAAAGAAACTCTCTGTTTCACTAATAATTCAAAGCATTCTGGGGGAAGATTCTCCAGGCTCAGTGTGGCAGTGTGCCCACCTGAATGCTCACTTTTGCCACTTAGCACACCCATAACACCAGTGAGCTGTGGGGGCAGGGGAGAGCATGCCATGAATGCAGCAGCTCCCAGGAGCGCCATGCAGTAGAAGCACGATCCGTGTTCCCAGGAGAAGAGAGAAGCCGGGTGTCTCGTAACACAGATGTCCAGAAGACTCAGAAAATCCTTCTTCACCTGGATAATGCCCATTTTCCCCAAGGCTCATCTCAGGTGACACCTCCAGAAAACTTTCTGTAGCCCCAGTGGATCAGGTACCCTACCGACATGCCCCCATCACCCAGCACAGGCACCTATCTCTAGCCTATATTTTTGATTCCCCTCCTCACCTGTACCACCCTGGGGAAAACAACTGTGGCTGTGCATCTTGGCATTTCTAAGACATAATCCAGTGCCTGTCCCATGACATGCTTTCAATTCACATTTCTTAAAACATGCATCAAAGAAACATTGAAAAATACGAGATAATACCAAGGAAAGAGGCTACAGCCCCACTGTATGAGTCCGTTCTCACATCGCTATAAGGACATACCTGAGCCAGGGTGATTTATGAAGAAAAGAGGTTTAATTGACTCACGGTTCCACAGGCCGTACAGGAAGCATGGCTGGGGAGGCATCTGAAAACTTTCAATCATGGCGGAAGGCGAAGGGAAAGGAGGCCAGGTCCTACATGGTGGGAGCAGGAGGAAGAGAGCGAAGCAGGAGGTGCTACACACTTTTAAACAACCAGATCTTGTGAGAACTCACTACTAAGAGGACAGCAAGGAGGAACTCTGCCCTCATGATCCAGTCATCTCCCACCAGGCCCCTCTTCCAACATTAGGAATTACAATTTGACATGAGATTTGGGCGGGGACACAAATCCAAACCTTTTCACCCACCAAGTGTAACGTGGCTTGCGGGCCACTGGGTACAGAAGATGAGGATGTGAGGAAGTCCTGGGCAGCATCGCACACCAGCCCAGAGCAACCGAGGGTACTCACAGAGGCACCAAAACAAGCTGAGTTTGTTCAGTTTACGTTGTTTAAACAAGAGAATGTCTAATTTTCAAGATTTTCATTAACATTGTTTTAAAAATTTGTATTCCATCTCTATAAACGTCAATTTCCTTCTGTGATTTCTGTGAACCTGTGCTCTCTGGATTGTCTTTTCTGTTTATTTTGAGGAGGGAATGTAATAAGCATTTATCACATGCCAATTATGAGGCAGGAATGGTGCTGGGCACCAGCAAGACGTTCAAAACTCTCAGACACAATCAAATCAGAATCACACTGTCAGTGCTTTGGTAGAAGCACCCAAAGGGACTTTGAGAGCAGAGGAGAGAGAATTCTCAATCAGGCTGGGGCATCTGGAATCTTCCAGAAGCTGCATTGTGGAGAGTGAGAGGTGTGTTGACTTGGGTTTTTTGATTACAGCACAGAATCTGCCTCTGGCCAACTCAGGCAAAATGGAACCACATTAGAATGAATCTATGAACACAGACTCGGCAAAGGCAGGAGTCACACCAAATCAAGGGATCTGGCCAGCAAGACTCACAGGTAACCCAGCTGGAGCTGCAGAGCTGGCTGAATGAGCTCCTCACACTTCGTTTCTTTCCTTATGTCACTTCAGTCACATTTCCAAATCCTGAGATGAGGATCCAGGGGCCTGGGCTGAATGACACCCCTTTCCTTTGGCCAGGAGAGGACAGAGGGTGTTACTGACACCCCCACAGTGTTGCACAGGATGGTGGAGAGAAACGTTCCCTGAAGAATAAGGAGAAAGAGATGCTGATAGTAAAACAAGAAATGATCAGTAAAGTGAAAATTAGTTAAGTGAGGAGGTAGAGAAGAACATTGCAATTTTACGGAAATACAGTTGCTTATATGATTGGAGCAAAAGCCCAGTGTCAGAGAGTCACAAGAGTTAGCAAGATGAGTAGGCAGGGGTTGACCTCAAAGAACTTCCTGAGCCAGGCCACAGTCTGTACCCTCTCCTGACAGACGGGAGAACCACTGGGAGGTTTGAGGCAGGAAAGAGACATAATGAGATTTGCATTTTTAAAAGATCTCTGGCAGAGATGGAACTGGATGGGAGGAGGCTGAGCTACTGGAAGCCGCTTTAGGATCTAGGTGGTGAGTGAGGCGTTCAGGAAGGAGGTGGGGGCAGGAAAAGACTAAGAACTGCTGAAGGGGAGAATCCTAGGACTTGATGGCTGAAAGTGGAAAATGGGTGGGGGAGGGCAGCCAAAGGATAAGGGGATTTCTGACTTGATGGCTAAGGGTGTGTTGGAGGGGAGCGGTACAAGGTCAGCACATTTTTGGACACGTTGAGTCTGAGGTTCTTACGAGGCTTCCCAGGGTCTTAATAATCCAAATCCTACTCACTCCCGGTTATAAATAACAGCAAAAAATAATAAACAATATTATTCCCTCATTCATTTGTTAATCAAGCATTTAGTGGCCACCTATAACGTGCAGGTGTTGGGAATATAGCACATAACAATTTCTCTCTGTAAGGACTCACAATCCAGCACAGATAAGTGAACACAGGAATACAGTATGATAATATTCTGCTACAGACAGTAAGAGACTGAAGTAAATTTCCTCTTTTGCTATGAGACTTAGGTGGAAAGAAAGAGTAGAGGCCATTTTAAATATTATGGCAGTCCTGAAGTCATTCTCTTGCATTCCCAAAACTGACATACTCAACTCTTCAAATGTCTTTAATTTTTACATCATGAAAACATAAACTTAACCAAAAAATTCTTCCTCCACAATTCCTTTCAGTTTGTTTCCACTAAATAAGTATGTTCATATTCACACAGGAAGATACATTACACTGCTGAACACCAAGTAACTGAGGAGAGGTTGCAAATAGCTGGAGTAAACAGCAAATTGATTAAACCATAAGTTGATAGAAAGCTCAGACGTTGCACAAACCCCGATCGCTCTCACGACCAACACCAGCGCAGCCCAGGGAGCGTATCTTAAATCGGCAATCTGGAAACTCCCCCGTGGCCACCTGTTCCCCTTGCTGTTCTCAGTCCCAGGCTCTGGACTTCATACTCACAGGCACACACACACATCCCTGCAGACATCTGTTTTCAAGAAATGGTGGTGCTAAACTCCTCCCGGAAAATGTGCTGAGAAAATTCTTCTATCCATCAGCTGTGAAGAGCAGAAAGCAAACGGGAGGCGAGGGCCCTTCCAGCTGCCCCGCGCTCTTGCCCGATGGATGGCTGTCGTCCACCTGAGGGCTCTCATTTCACTGACAGCTGCTAACATCTTCTAATGCTTCCCTGGTGTCTTGCTGTGACAGTTAATTTTGCATGTTAACTTGGTTAGGCTGCATTGTCCAAACATTTGGTCAAACGGTATTCTGGATGTTTCTGTGAGTTTTTTTCAATGAGATTAACATTTAGATGAGTAGATGTTGAGTAAAGCAAATGACCCTTCATAATATGGGTGGGCCTCATCCCAACAGTTGGAGATCTTCATAGAACAGAGACCGACTTCGCCTGAGCAGAAAGGAATTCTGCCAGCAGCCAGCCTTTGAACTCCACCTGCCACTCTTCCTTGAGTCTCCAATGTGCCAGACCACCTTGCAGATTTTGGACTTGCCAAGCTTCCATGATTTTATGGGTCAGTTACTTAAATCTCTAGTTACTTAAATCTCTCTCTGTCTCTCTCTCTCTGCATCTCTCTATCCTGTTGGTTCTGTTTCTCTAGAGAACTCTGACACATATACTTGGCTCATCTTCAGCTGTGTTGCCCAGATGTTTTGCCCCCGAGACCTGTAGTCAGCCTCTAGGGCCTCAATCCCAGCATGGTTTCTGCACCTGCCATGCCGTGGTGTGGAAGGAAAGGGGAGGAGGAGGTGGGCTGCAATGGCACAACCGTGTTGGGCAGAAAACTCCATGCTCAGGCCTTATGTGAGCCTTTCTGCCCCCAATGCCCACCTCAACCCGTCTAGGAGAACGTGAGGCCTCCAATTGTGCTGCATTTAATTGGAAAGAGTGGCAGAGCGAGACTGTACCAGAAAGTTCCCATTGAACCCTGGCCATCGACGCAGCCCTTATAAGGGGTCAAGAGCATGCCAGTCCCTTGCTTCTCTGCGTTCATCAGCATTGGCTGAGTACATGCTGTGACTGACTGGTGTTGGTACAATGGGCACAGAGATTAATAAGACACAGTCACTGCCCCCAGGGAGCCAGAATGTCATGTCCCTTTTCTTTTATTCTTCCACAAAACTGGAAACATCATCCAGACATCAGAATTTCAAGCTTTTTTTTTCTTTTTAATCCTTTCAGAAACCACTTAAAGGGAAAACCCACTGACCACCAACTGAGGGCTGAATTTTCACAGCCCCTAACATCCAGGTGACTATACCCAGAGGCACAACGGAATTCAAGTGCTAAGGAACCACAGGCATTTTAAAGATAAATTTAGCAGCATTTTTAGGCACTGCTGTTAAGCTTGTCTGTTCTACCCCCTGATTTGGGGGCATAGGTTTCAGGTTCTTGAAAGTGAGGCTACATCCATTACAGGTTAGATTCTTAAAAAGGGAGATGCATAAGAGTTTATAGAGTTTTAAAATACATATATATTTTTTAAAATTGTAGTCAACAGAGCACTCGGAGGGAATTACAGGTTTCCTTTGGAAGAGGTAAACATGCTTCAAAACTTCTTTCCCAGGAGGCTGTGTAGTTGTATTCACATTGTCGTCACTAGGTGGCAGCAGAGGTACTTCTGTGACTTTCAACCATTGGCTTTGGAAGGGATGGGGGAGGGGAGGCAGCTGACTCAGGCTTCACTTTGATGTAGGTGAGTGTGGGGCTTTTCCTCCGGGCATCAACTATGTCAAACCACCATAGTATCTATTAATGTCAAAATAAGTACCCCACAGTATAGAATTGATTTTAATACATCATTATCAATATGTGGCCAACAGGGAAATTTCCTAGATCTCAGATGCACTTTGTCCCCCTTGTGTGGCCTTTCCTTGGTGTTCCTGAATAGTAGAGATAATCTAGTTTTAAAACTGGTCCTTTTGTGAATGTGTACTTTCATAGCTCCATGTCTCAGGCACCCCTAGACTATTCACTTAGAATATTAAGTGAATAATATAGAATACCCCCAGGAGTATTCACTTCTCTATTCTCAGGCTGCCTTGGTGCAGACAAATATATTGTCCCCAACTTCCTGCCTTGTGCCCGAAGAGAAAAAATGCTCATCATCACTAGCCATCAGAGAAATACAAATCAAAACCACAATGAGATACCATCTCACGCCAGTTAGAATGGCGATCATTAAAGTCAGGAAACAACAGGTGCTGGAGAGGATGTGGAGAAATAGGAACACTTTTACACTGCTGGTGGGACTGTAAACTAGTTCAACCACTGTGGAAAACAATGCGGCGATTCTTCAAGGATCTTGAACTAGAAATACCATTTGACCCAGCCATCCCATTACTGGGTATATACCCAAAGGATTATAAATCATGCTGCTCTAAAGACACATGCACACATATGTTTATTGCGGCACTATTCACAACAGCAAAGACCTGGAACCAACCTAAATGTCCATCAACGACAGACTGGATTAAGAAAATATGGCACATATACACCATGGAATACTACGCAGTCATAAAAAAGGATGAGTTCATGTCCTTTGTAGGGACATGGATGCAGCTAGAAACCATCATTCTGAGCAAACTATCGCAAGGAGAGCAAAGCAACCACCACATGTTCTCACTCACAGGTGGGAATTGAACAATGAGAACACTTGGACACAGGAAGGGGAACATCACACACTGGGGCCTGTTGTGAGGTGGGGGGAGGGGGAGGGATAGCATTATAAGATATACCTAATGTAAATGATGAGTTAATGGGTGCAGCAAACCAACATGGCACACGTATACATATGTAACAAACCTGCACGTTGTGCACATGTACCCTAGAACTTAAAGTATAATAAAAAAGAAAAAAAAAGAAGTCGTACTAAAAAAGTGCCTATGGAAAACAGCAGAATTTGACTCCGTTCTCTGTGTCTGGAAATGAATGGATCAACCTCCAGTTAGGGATGCTGTAGAGATGTTTCCTGGATTGAGAAAGATGAATATTGAATTAGAAGGTGACCAAAGTTCCTTCTAATTCTAGGATTCCATTACTCATAAACACATGGCAACTACAATAAACCAGCACTCCACAGTACCTCCCAGTGAGCCTGCTTTGGGGATACCCTCCTTAAGACATGTTCAGATCATGCAGTAGCTACAGTCTATACCACTCAGCCTTGAGCTAGAAGAGCTGCTCCACCAGCCCCTTCCTCTGTTTTCTGCCCCTGCATGGGCCCTTCCTCCATGGTTTTTATCACTGCATGGTCTTACATTTACTTGTGTGCTTGTTGCATCAATGTCTACCTCCTATCCTTCACTGAAATCTGCAAAGGACAGAAACTAGGTCTGTCTGTGCTCAGCACTGTATCCCCAACACTGCACAGAGTAGGAGCATAATTGTTGAATGAATGACTGCATACCAGTCCCCCTCGGGCCCATCACTCTTCAGGATGGAAACCATCTGCAGACTGGGCACCTTCATGTCCATTTCTCTGTTCAGTGAGCTGGTCCTGGCTTTCTGCAGCTCAACCTGGCGCTCACAGGAGACCTTGAGAACTCTAGAGAAGCAGGTGATTGGCCCTCTGAGTAAGGTTCCTTCCAGCAAAGTTTACACTGTTTGACCTGCCAAAACAAAGACTTGACTTGAACTGTTCCATTACATTGTAGCTCCAGTGTCTTGGGGGGACCCTCCGATTCAGAAGAGAGTTCTTTATGTCTGCAATAGACCCACATACCTCTCTATATCTTTAATCAAAACCATCAGAACACTGCCACTTTCGTTCTGCTTCCAAAATTCCCAAAATGGGTGATTTTTGCCCCCAAAGGACTCACATATCAGTGTAGCCCTAGTGGGAAGCAGGACAGAGGACATCTCCCAGGCGTATCAGGCAGCACAGAGGGAAAAGATGCCAACACAGGGCTAGGATGTGACCTGATGTGACCTAATATGACCCTTGACAGGTTCTTACTTCACATGTTGGCTTTAGTTTCTTCCTCTGTAAAAACAGAAGGTTTGGTTTGGTCAGATAGCATCTCAAGTCCCTTCCACTCCTGAAAATCTATCATTATGCCTGGGTCATGTGGCTCAAGGGCAACTACCCCATCCCAGGTGAAGACATCCCATTTCTAGACACACTAGTTTGAGGCCTGCTTCAGTAGACTATTTCAATCCCCAAAGAAACTATAAAATGATAGGAGCTTTTCCCTAGATTTCTAACCTTCTCCTTAACACATTATGGCTGAATCTCTTACAGATGTTTCTTGACAGATCATAGTGAAATTACTTCTCAAGAATGACAATCAAATGGAACTTTGTCATTTTTTAATTTAACATTCACTATTGTGAGTTTCCTCAAGGATTTCCAAAGGCTACATGATTATGGCACAACGGATAATTTTTCTGGGGCCCGATTTTAGTAGCAGATGCTACTCTGAGCCGCTTAGCCAATCGATGGGCCTGCCCACCTCCAGTCTCCACAGGGAGAGGCAGTCCTGTTTTCCTCTGCTTCCCTTAGCACACTCAGCAACCGTCATACAGTGATAAAAGTTTCACTTCTTTAATGGAAACAGCACCCAAAGAGAGCCCAGTGTTTACGCTGGCGATGAAAGTTGAAAGAAAGTGAAGAGTTGTAAGAAAATGACAGTTCTTCCAGAAAGTGGAAGTTTTAGCTAATTATGGCATGGTAGGAGCTGTAGTCTTTTAAGGGACAGAGAGTGTGTGGGAAATCCCTCAGTATTTTTTTCTCTCCTTTTTCTCCATTCTCTGGTGCCCCAACCCTCAGGCAAGCCCACAGCAGGCTCGGTGCAGCAGTGAAAAAGGCCAGCAACAGGCATCCGCAGGAGCTACAGCTCTAAGGCAGAGAAAGCTTGCTCTCAGTTCAGCAGAACTCAGCTCCAAGAAGGTGGCACGAACCCTGTCGCCTCTCTCTCTTCCTCTCTCTCCCGCCCTCTCTCTCCCCTCACTGCTGTAAGGCAGTCACAGAAGTGGGTAGTTACTGGCTGGACAACCATAAAATAAAGCCTCAGGGAACCAGAGGTGCTAAGGAGAGAGCAGAGAGAGGAATTTGGGAAAGCATACAGCATTATCCCCAGAGAAGTAAAAAAAAAAAATATATATATATATATATATACATATACATATATATATGTGTATATATATATATATATATAAAATAAGATTGGGAAAGGAACTCCATAAAGGGGTTTATGAACTCCTGGCTAACCCCTGGCCTGAGCATGTATAAATCTGATCCTAATTGGCATTCAAAAGACTTTGAGAACTGAGATTAAGAGACAGGTCTCCCCAGGTTCCAGTCTGACCTCTTGGGTAGGGGGCACTCACAGGGGGCACCCACTTGGGAATGATCTGAGTAGCATTGAAAGGCTTTGAAAATTGAACTAACATTGGAATTGCAGCTCAGAGAAGATGGGTTGAAATGTGAGGCCTGAACGTAACCAGGTCAAGCGCCTGCCAAAACAAAAATGTCAACATCTTCTGTAGGATTTAAACAAAACCTGAAGTCTTAAATATAATAATCAAAATGTTCAGGGTACACTCAAATAGTATTCAGCATATAAAGAACCATGAAAACCTCAACATGTAAGGGAAAAGTCAATCAACAGATGCCAGTGCCATGATGACACCAACGTTGGAAGTACCCGACAAAGTTTTTAAAATGCTTGTATGAGCAATCTTGAAGACTCTTGAAGAAAAAACAAAAATACAAGGTATCATTAAAGAAACAGAAGATATACAGGACAAAAATTAGAAATTTTAGAGTTGAAAGTATAATAACCAATATTAAGAAAACCACACATTAGATGGGTTCAATACCACAAAGGATGTGACAGAGGAAACAGTGAACTTGAAGATACATCAAAAAAAGAGGGAAAAAGCGTTGAAAAAAATCTAGTAGAACTTCAGGTACACATAAAACAATAATAAAAGTTCTAATGTTTGTGTCGCTGGAGTTTTAGAGGACAAGAGAAAGAGTGCAGTGCTGAAAAAAAGTTTGAAAAACCAATGGCTGAAGACTTCCCAAGTTTGGCAAAGGATATAACCTACAGATTTAAAAAGTTGACTGAACTTTAAACAGGATAAACACGAATAAAATTATGCACAGATGAGTCACAATGAAATTTTTGAAAAATAAAAAGAATGAAAAAAGTTTTAAAGCAGCCACAGAAAAACAGTGCATTGCAAATAGAGGATTTTCAATTTGAATAACTATAGATTTTTCATCAAAAACTATGGAGACAAGGAAGCACAACAACATTTTAAAGTAGAGAAAGAAAGAAAGAAAGAAAAAAAGAAAGAAAGAAAGAAAGAAAGAAAGAAAGAAAGAAAGAAAGAAAGAAAGAAAGAAAGAAAGAAAGAAAGAGGGAAGGAAGGAAGGAAGGAAGGAAGGAAAGAAAGAAAGAAACAAAGAAAGAAACAAAGAAAGAAACAAAGAAAGAAAGAAAAAGAAAGAGAAAGAAAGAGCTATAAACTCAGAATTCTGCGAAATAAATACATTCTTAGATGAAGGAAAACTAAGAGAATTCATGACCAGTGTACCTACTTAAGAGATTTGCTAGATAAGTTTTTCAGGCTGAAAGGAAATGATCCAAGAAGAAATCTCAGAACTTCAGTAATAAAAGGGAACACCAGAAATGGTAAGTATCTGGGTAAATATAATAGACTATTCTCTTTTTGAGTACTTTAAAACATATCTGATGTTTGAAAGCACAGGGTATAACATTGTCTGATGAAGTTTTCAATGTGTGCAGATGTAATACATAAAAGAGAAAGGTAACGAAACCTAGTGGTAAGTTTTACACATTCCAATTAAATTGGTAAAATGCTGATTATAAATTGCCATTAAAGTGTTAAAGTTTGTATTTTTTTAAATCCCTAGAGCAACCACTAAAAATGTTATATGAAAAGATATGGTTAAAATCAAAATAAATTCAGATGGAATGCTAAAAACAAAAAAGTTCAAATAATACAAAAGGCAGGAAAGAGAAGATGGACAGGAAGAAAACACAAATAATAAAATGGAAGACCTAAATTCAAACATATGATAATTACATTAAATGTAAATGGTCTAAACAATATCTAGTTTTTACCTCAACTTTGATCCCCATTTAGGGAATCCTAACTAAAAGGTTTTAGAGACTTCCAGAAACCACTGGACCATACTTTTAGAATCACTGCATTTGAATTTTTATCATTTAAAAATAACTAAAAGTGTTGCAAATGGTTGCCTCTGGAGAGTTGGCATTGTGATGGCTTTAGGGAGAGGTCGGAAAAGGAACTAATTTTTTGTTTAATCTACATGATCTGACATAGGCTGCAATACATAAGTTAATGTCTTTTACTACCACATAGTTTTCAACTATTTCTCTAGGATGGTGGTAGGCACCCGTAATCTGAGCTACTTGGGAGGTTGAGGCAGAAGAATCACTTGAACCCATGAGGTGGAGGTTGCAACAAGCCGAGATCATGCCATTGCACTGCAGCCTGAGAAACAAGAGTGAAACTCTATCTAAAAGAAAAAAGAAAAAAAAATCAGACTTAATCTGCACTATAGACCAAATAAATCTAACAGATATTTACAGAACATTTCATCAAACAGCTGCAGAATACACATTCTTTTTCTCAGCACACAGATCATTTTCAAGGATAGACCACATGTTAGGTCACAAAACACGTTTTAAAACATTCAAAAAATTGAAATCATGTCAAGCATCTTATCTGACCACAAAGGAAAAAACCTGGAAATTAATAACAAGAGGAATTTTGGAAACCATACAAAAACATGGAAATGCCACAATATGCTCCCGAATGGACAGTGGGTTAATGAAGAAATTAAAAAGGAAACTGAAAAATGTCTTGAAACAAATGATAATGGAAACACAACATACCAAAACCTATTGGAAACAGCAAGAGCAGTATTAAGGGGGCAGTTTATAGACATAAGTGCCCACATCAAAAAAGAGGAAAAACTTCAAATAATCTAATGATGCATCCTGAAGAATTAGAAAATTAAGAGCAAACCGTATCCAAAATTGGTAGAAAAGAAGTAATAAAGATCAGAGTAGAAATAAAGAAAACAATACAAAAGATGAATGAAACAAAAAGTTGGGCTTTTGAAAAGTTAAACAAAATTGACAAACCTTTAGCCAAACTAAGAAAAAAGAGAGATGATGCAAATTAATAAAATCAGAAATGAAAAAGGAGACAACACAAATGATACTGCAGAAATTCAAAGGATCATAGTAGCTACTATGAGCAACTATATGCCAGTAAATTGGAAAGTCCAAAAGAAATGGACATACTCCCAGATACATACAACCTACCAAGATTGAACCAGGAAGAAGCCTAAAACATGAACAGACCAATAACAAGTAACAAGATTGAAGCCATAATAAAAAGTCTTCCAGTCAAGAAAAGCCTGGAACTCCCAGCTTCACTGCTGAATTCTACCAAATATTTAAAGAACTAATACCAATCTTACTCAAACGCTTTCAAAAATAGAGGAGCAGGGAATACCTCCAAACTCATTCTATGAAGACAGCATTGCCCTGATACCAAAACCAGACAAAGACACATCAAAAAAAAAAAGAAAACTACAGGCCAATAACTCTGATTAGTATTGATGCAAAAATTCTCAAAAAAATACTAGCAAACCAAATTCAACAACAGATAAGAAATATCATTTATCATGGCCAAGTAAGATTTACCCCTGGGATGCAAAAATGGTCCAACACATGCAAATCAATGTGATACATCATATCAACAGAGTGAAAGATAACAACAATAATCACTCCAATTGATGCTGAAAAAACATTTGATAAAATTCAACATCCCTTCATGATTAAAAAAAAAAAAAAACCTCCAAAAACTGGGTATTGAAGGAACATACTTCAACTGTAATAAAGTCATATATGTCACACACACGGCTAGTGTCATTCTGAATGGGAGAAAAAATAAAAGCCTTTCCTCTAAGATCTGGAACACAACAAGGATGCCCACTTTCACCACTGTTATTTGACATTGTACTGGAAGTCCTAGCTAGACCAATCAGACAAGAGAAATAAGTAAGAGGCATCCACATTGGAATGGAAGAAGTCAAATTATCCATGTTTGGAGGTGATATGATCTTGTATTTGGAAAATCCTAAAGACTCCATACACAAAAAAAACTATTAGAACTGATAAACAAATTCAACAAAGTTGCAGGATATAAGATTGACATACAAAAATCAGTACCATATCTATATCCCCCACTATGAACAATGTGAAAATTTAAAAAGTAATACCATTTACAATAGCTACAAATAAAAGTAAATACCTAGGAATTAAAAAAAGAACTGAAAGATCTCTACAATAAAAACCATAAAACACTGATGAAAGAAACTGAAAAAGGCACCAAAAAAATGAAAAGATAATCCAAGTTCATGGACTGGAAGAATCAATATTGTTAAAATGTCCATACTACTAAAGCGATGTACAGAACCCATGCAATGCCTATCAAAATACCAATAACATTCTTTACAGAAATAGAAAAAAGCAATCCTAAAATGTATGTGGAACCACAAAAGCCAAAGTTATCCTGAGAAAAAAGAATAGCCAAAACTATGCTGAGAAAAAAAGAACAAAACTGGAGGAATCACATTACCTGACTTCAAATTATACTACACAGCTAGAGTAACCAAAATAGCATCGTACTGGTACAAAAACAGACACAGAGACCAATGGAACAGAATAGAGACCCCAGAAACAAATCCATTCATCTACAGCGAGCTCACTTTTAATAAAATGGACATCATTATGTCAGGTAAAAGAAGCCAGGCACAGAAAGACAAACACGTTCTCACTTATTTCTGGGAGCTAAAAAATCAAAACAACTGAACTCATGGATATAGAGAGTAGAAGGATGGTTACCAGAGGCTGGGAAGGGTAGTAGGTGGCTGACAGGGAGGTGGGGATGGTTACTGGGTACAAAAACAAGTCCTTAGAAAGAATGAATAAGACCTACTATTGACAGCACAACAGAGTGACTACAGTCAACAATAACTTAATTGCATATTTTAAAATAACTAAGAGTGTAACTGGATTGTTTATAGCATAAAGGATAAATGCCTGAAGGGCTGAATACCCCATTCCCCATGATGTGATTATTTCACTTTGCATGCCTGTATCAAAATATCTCATGTACCCCATAAACATATACACCTACTATACACCCAGAAAAATTAAAAATAATTTAAAAAATAAGTATTGGATTGCCAGGCACAGTGGCTCACACCTGTAATCCCAGTACTTTGGGAGGCTGAGGTGGGCAGATCACGAGGTCAGGAGATCGAGACCATCCTGGCTAATGTGGTGAAACCCCATGTCTACTAAAAATACAAAAAATTAGCCAGGTGTGGTAGCATGCACCTGTAGTTCCAGCTACTCGGGAGGCTGAGGCAAGAGAATCACTTGAACTAGGGAGGCGGAGGTTGCAGTGAGCCGAGATCACGCCACTGCACTCCAGACAGAGCGAGACTCTGTCTCAAAAAAAAATAATAATAATAAAAAACAAATAAATAAAAGTATTGGCAAGTTTGTGAAGAAATTGGACCTTTTGTGCACTGTTGGTAGGAATGATGCAGCTATTAAGGAAAACATTATGGCAGGTCTTCAAAAAATTAATAATAGGTTTACCATATAATTCAGCAACTCCACTTTTGAGTATATACCTCCCGAAATGGAAAACTAGGAGTCAAAGAAGTATTTGTACACCTACATTCATAGCAGCGTTTTCCATAATAGTCAAAATGTGGAATCAACCCAAATGTGTCCATCAGCAGATGAATAAACAAAATGTGGTGTATATACCTATATATATATGTAATCAAATATTATCTAGCCTTAAGAAGGACTGAAATTCTGACATGTACTATGATATAAATGAACCTTGAAGACATGCTAAGTGAAATAAGCCAGACACAAAAAGACAAATACTGTATGATTCTACTTATATAAGATACCTAGAAAAGTCAAATTTATAGAAACAGGAATAGAATGGTTTAATATTAAGAAACATATTAGTTTTAGGCAAGGCATCAGTAAAAAAACAGAATCTTTTCATGAATACCAAGAAAGTATTCAATAAAATCCATCATCCATTCCTGTTGAAAACTGTTCAAAAATTAGAACCAGAGTAATAATGCATTAATATGAAATGGCTCTCTCTCCTAAAAACCAAAAAACCAACATCACATTTAAAACCCTAGAGGATATCCTCTATAACCATTACTAATTTATGTTTTAGAAATTGTAGCCAACACAAAAATATATAAAACAAATAAGAATTATATTTATAGTAAGAAAAAGAAAACATATATCATTGTTTGTAGGCAATATTTCTAGTGATCTAAAAGTACATTCTACACTTTACAGAGAACCCTTCTTTCTGTTCGTCTTCACTCCTCCCACCTTGATTCCAGTTCCTCTTTTATCTGAACATTTATCACCCTTAATTACTCGTTCTTGCTTTAATCCATTTTAAAATATTGCAGCCAGTTTGGACTGTTAAAGACATCTTTCTGCAAACAGTTATCCAGGTGGCCTTGAATCAACCCAGTTCTTCTACTTTTCTCACTTGTAGTTTTCGAGAATAAGTATAAAATGTGCTGGGAATGCAATGTCCTGAGATAGAGAGAGGCTGGCCACAACAGCCTGGGCTTTATTCCAGTTCCCCTCCAGAAACAGGATGTCCTTCGGTGCTTTGGTCCAGGGACCCCCCAGGACTCCGGAGTGTAAAACACAGAGCGGGGTGCTTTCTGGGATCCCTCACCTGCAGTGCAAGTGGAGGATGTACAGCCAGGACTCCACCTGCCTAGGGCAGCTTTCCTGAGCCTTGAAGGACCAGCTTACAATGGACCTTAGGCTTCGGCTGTTCCTGGCTACCTTTCTGTGAGTAACGAACCCACTTCGTGTAACCTGATGTGTGGGTGGGTGATAAGTCGATAACCAGTGTATAGTGGGCCTGCTTACACTTTCCACTTTAAATTCCCAGTAACTTCTCTTTGTTCTTAGAATGAAATCCAAAGTCTGAACACACCCTATAATGTTTTAAATGAGCTGGCCATTTTCTACATAATATTTAACAACTGCAATTATTTTATACATTTGTCCACCTATTACTTTTGCCTTCCTCCCCTGGAATGTGACCTCCATAGAAGCTAGGCATTTATGTGTCTGGTTCACCCCCATCTCCCTAGTGCCCAGGACAGTTCTGGTACATAGTAACCACTCAATGAGCACCTCTTGGAGACATAAAGGAATGAATTTCAATTCTGAGCATCTATAATTTACGAAATAAAGTAAACATTTTTCTCTGGAAAGTTTCATGAGGAAAGGTTTTATCACAGCACTCGATAGCCAAACATTTCAACATGAAATTAATGAAAAGAAATGAAATTACCCAGAACACAATGGAATATTTTTAAATGGGTTTGAGATCAGCAATTGTACTTAATATGAGTTTTTGAAAGTATGACAGCAACAGAAAAGTTGATCTTAGCTTCTGAAAGTTAATAAAGCTGAGTACAAAGTTTAAGAGATTACTGCCTAGAAATCCACAATTAATCAAATTAACTCCAGCTACATTAAATAGATTTGTGGCCTTAGGCATATCTGCCATTACTTTATTTAAGTTAGGAAGGAATTTATTGCTTTTCAGTAAGCAGGGTCAGTGACAGAAAAGCTGAAACATCCATGGATCATCTCACGTTTTTACCCACTAATTCTTTTGAATGAGTAAGTAGATGTTGTCAACTTACCGCTCCTATAGTTTGACATGGTTTGGTTGCCCCCTCCAAATCTCATGTTGAAATGTGATCCTCAGTGTTAAAAGGGGGGCCTAATGGGAGGTGTATGGATCTTGGGGGCAGACTCTTCACGAAGAGATGGAGGATGGGGGTAGTAGGTATCAGTGAGTTCTTACTCTGTTAGCTCCCAAGATAACTGGACATTAAAAAGAGCCTGGCACCTCCCACCTCTCTCTCGATTTCCCTCTTGGAAGTGATCTCTGCACAAGTCAGCTCCCCTTTCCCTTTCACCAGGAATGGAAGCAGCCTGAGCTGCTCACCAGAAACAGATGCTGGTGCCATGCTTCTTGTATAGCCTGCAGAACCATGAGCCAAATAAACCTCTTTTCTTTATAAACTACCAGCTACATGTATTCTTTTAGAGCAACAAAAGCAGACTGCAACACCAACCTTGCTAAATGCTGCCAATACCTTAATGAAGTAGGTGATCACAGCAGATAAACGGCAGATCATTTTACATAATCATGTTATATTATTTGTCTTAATCTCACGTGATTAACAGCAGCCCTAATATATTAATTCCATCTGGCCTGGCTACCTGTGGAGTCACTGTAAGGCATATAATTAGATTTATAAGGGCTGTCTGCAATTATAATTTGGCTTAAAACATTTGGAGGTATGAAATGTGCACTACATTTCTGCTCCATGAAATTCTACAGATGCTTTAGAATGAAAACAGTCATTCAAGAGAATAATCACATTGTATTATTATAATGAAGTGTTACATTGGCTGAATTGAACCTGTGATTTTTCTGCAATTTTTCTATCAATAAAAGCACTGACAACAATTTAATTCAGCTTGCCCAGCATGATCAAAGATACCATTGAGGGAGAGGAATCAGCAAGGATCCTAGCCTAGCTGGGGACTCAAGACATGACTTTGACATGATATTGTCAATTGCAGGCCACAGCAGTGAGGGTGGGGAAGTCCAATGGACAAGTGGAGTCCCAAAACAGGTTCACTGGAGGCATAAAAAAATGCAAGGAGTCAAGTTCAAGAGACTAAATGCATAGGGGTCAGTAATGTAAAGCAGTCATTATGACCTTCCTCTATGAGGTGAATGTAAGCACTTCCAAATATAAAAGAAAGACATGAGTAGTCAGCAAAGAAAGAGAAACTAGTTTTTAAAAAGCCAAACAGAAATTTGAGAATTGAAAAACAGAATACCTGAAATTTAAAAATGCACTAAGTGGGCTCAATAACAGAATTGAAATGAGAGAGAATGATGTCGGTGAATTTAAAGATAGATCAGTAAAAATTACCTTTCTGTAAAACAAAGAGAAAAAGGATTAAAAGTAGGTAAATAGCCACAGGAACTTGTGGGACAATCTCAGTATCAGTGGAGTCCCTGAACAAGAGATGAAAGATATCGGGACAGACAAAATATTTGACAAAACAATGAACAGAAATTCCTCAAATATGGCAAAAGACATAAATGCATAGATTCAAGAAGTCTAGAAAAACCAAACAAAATAAACTCAAAGAAAACCATGCTAACACACATCAAAATTAAACTGCTGAAAACCAAAGATAAATATCTAGAAAGCAGCCATAGCAAAATGATATATTTTGCAAAGGAGACCAACAACTCAAATACTAGTGAATACTAATGATTCCTCATTAGAAACCATAAAGGCAGTGGAGTAAAATCTTTAAAGTGCTAAAAGAAAAAAAATGTCAACTCAGAATTATATATCCAATGAAAATATCCTCCAGGAATGAATGTAAAATAAGGATATTCTCAGATGAAGGAAAACAAAGAGAATTCATTGCCAATGTATCTAAGAAAAATTCCTAAAGGAAGCTAATGTGGAAGAAAAATGTTCCTAGAAGAAAATCTGAAACTTCAGGAATGAATAAAAAACAGTAGAAATGATAAATAGCTGGTTAAATAATACTTTTCTAAGTTATTGAAACTATGTATGAAGTTTGAAAGCAAAAATTGTAACACTGTTTGGGAGGGTGTCAATGTATCCAAATGTAATACAGATGACAACTATAACACAAACAGGGAGGGTGAAGAAACCTATATGGTTACCAGTCTTCAACATTTTACTTGAAGTTGTTAAATATTAAATCCAGATAAACTATATATATGTATGTATGTGTGTATATATATTCACAAACATACATATATGTGTATATGTGTGTATATATATAATATCATAATATTATATATTCTTTGGAACAACCACTGGAAAAAAATACAAAGAGATTGATATGGTTTGGCTCTGTGTCCCAAATCTCATGTCGAACTGTAATCCCCATGTGTTGAAGATGGGGCCTAGTGGGAGGTGACTGGATTATGGGGGCAGATGTTTCCCTTGCTATCATTGTGATAGTGAATTAGTTCTCAAGAGATCTGGTTGTTTAAAAGTGTGTAGTTCTTCACCCTTCATTCTCTCTCTCCTGCTCTGCCATGTGAAGATGTACCAACTTCTCCTTCACCTTCTGCCATAACTGTAAGTTTCCCGAGGCCTCCCCAGCCATGTTTCCTCTACAACCTGCAGAACCATGAGTCAATTAAATCTCTTTTCTTTATAAATTCCCCAGTCCCAGGCAGATTGTTGGTTTGAGGTTTTTTTTGTTGTTGTTGTTTTGTTTTGTTTTGCTTTGTATTGTTCTACAGAGTCTTGCTCTGTCTCCCAGGCTGGAATGCAGTGCCACAATCTCAGCTCAACCTCTGCCTCCTGGGCCCAATCAATCCTCCACCTCAGTCGCCTGAGTAGCTGGGAGTACAGGCATGTGCCACCATGTCTAGCTGATTCTTTTGTATTTTTTGTAGAGATGGGGTTTCACCATGTTGCCCAGGCTGGTCTCAAACTCCTGAGCTCAAGAGATCCACCTGCCTCAGCCTCCCAGAGTGCTGGGATTACAGTTCAGGTAGTTCTTTATAGCAGTGTGAGAATGGACTAATACAGACATAAAGCAAAAATAAATAAATAATTAATTAATTAAAAAATTTTTAAAAACTACCCTAATGGATAAATTAAAATGGAATACTAAAAATAATTCAAAGAAGGTAAGGAAGGAGAAGAGAAGAGCAAAAACAAACAGAAAAATAACAAAATAGGAGGTCTATATCTAATAATATCAATAATCATATTAAATGTAAATGGTCTAAATATATCATTTAAAAAACAAAGATTGTCAGATTGGATTTTTTTTTAAAAAAACTAACAACTATATGTTGTCTACAAGAAACCTACTTTAAATATAATGATACACATATATTAAAAGTCAAAGAATGAAAACAGATAAACCACGCAAACACTAATCCAAAGAAAGCTGTGTTGTCTACATTAATATAAAAAATAGACTTCATATAAAGGAAAATTACTTACCAGGGATAAAAAGGGACAGTACAAAATAATAAAGGTCAATTCATCAAGAAGACATACAGTCATCAGTTTGTAGCCACCTAACAACAGAGCTCCAAAATGCATGAAGCAAAAACTGATTGAACTGAACAGAGAAATAGTCACATTTACTATTACATATGGTGACATCAACATTCCTCTCTCAGTAATTTATGGAACAAGGAGACACAAAATCAGTAAGTGACAATGAATGATAGGATGCACACTCTTGTGACGACACATGGAATGTTCACCACGATAGGCCACATACTACTGGATATAAAACCACTTTAACAAATTTAAAAGAATTGAATTCATACAAAGAATGTTCTTCGAATACAGTGGAATTAAACTAGAAATAAGAGAAAGATCATGAAAAATCCCCAAATACGGCCGGGCATGGTGGCTCACACCTGTAATCCCAGCACTTTGGGAGGCCAAGGTGGGCGGATCACGAGGTCAGGAGTTTGAGACCAGCCTGGCTAACACAGTGAAACCCCATCTCTACTAAAAATACAAAAAATTAGCTGGGCATGGTGGCGGGCACCTGTAGTCCCAGCAACTTGGGAGGTTGAGGCAGGACAATGGCTTGAACTCAGGAGGCGGGGACTGCAGTGAGCCAAGATCGCTCCACTGCACTCTAGCCTGGGTGACAGTATGAGACTGTCTCATTAAAAAAAAAAAAAAAAAAAAAAAAAAAAAAAAAATCCCCAAATACTTAGAAATACCTTACCTTTCCTCCCTTCAGGAAGGACACCTGAGGCACATGTTCTTCACTGGCGCCCAGGATACTACAGTAGAATTGAGTGTCAGTTGTCCACAGAGGTAACTTGCTTGATGATTTTACCCTTTAATGCCTGCCTTTCCCTGCCTCTTTTAATTCTCTACTCTTACACCAAGGTTTCCTGGAATCAGTCCCCAAATAAACTCCTCTCTTGGGGTCTGCTTCTGGGAGACCCTAACCTAAGACAGCTGCATATACAGTTAATTCTCATTATTCATGATAATTAGATTTTCTAAAGTCATAGCAAACACTGAATAAGTCAATACTGAACCATTGTTTCTAGGGGTAATACAGGATTAGTTTCCTTTGAGTCTCTTGTTATATTTTCATCAACCAGTCAATACATAAGCTTATCTGATGTGTGTTTCTGTTGAAAGACACATCATTTTAAAAAAAATAATATGGCCGGGCACGGTGGCTCAAGCCTGTAATCCCAGCACTTTGGGAGGCCGAGACGGGCGGATCACGAGGTCAGGAGATCGAGACCATCCTGGCTAACACGGTGAAACCCCGTCTCTACTAAAAAATACAAAAAACTAGCCGGGCGAGGTGGCGGGCGCCTGTAGTCCCAGCTACTTGGGAGGCTGAGGCAGGAAATGGCGTAAACCCGGGAGGCGGAGCTTGCAGTGAGCTGAGATCCGGCCACTGCACTCCAGCCCGGGCGACAGAGCGAGACTCCGTCTCAAAAAAAAAAAAAAAAAAAAAAAAAAAATAATAATATATATATATATATATATATATATACACACACACACACACACACATATACATATAGTTGATTCAATAATACTGAATTTGCTAACAGCATTATAAACTCAGGCCTGAATGAAGTCTATCTCACATTTTCTCTATGAGGCACATCACAGCCTTATTGCTTTTATACTAGATAGCAATTCAGCATTAAGCTTGCAGGCCATTTTAAATAGCAAATCACACACCCACAAAAAAAGCACAAAAATATGAAAATATGTGGCACTAAGTAAATCCCAATAAGGACATTTGTTTACAGTATGACAGTTGAAAGAAGAAGGCAGAAGGTCACCTTGTTTGACCTCAGCCGTGAATACGTGCTTCAGGCAAGTCAAATTTTCCAACACTCTGGACATGTTGCAGATGCCCCATGAGTATTGATTTAAAGTTTACAAATAGGCCGGGTGCAGTGGCTCACACCTGTAATCCCAGCACTTTAGGAGGCCGAGGCTGGTGGATCACCTGAGGTCAGGAGTTCAAGATCAGCTTGGCCAACATGGTGATTTTCCATCCCTACTAAAAATACAAAAAAATTAGACAGGCATAACGGTGCATGCCTGTAGTCCCAACTACTCCAGAGGCTGAGGCTAGAGAATCACTTGAACCCAGGAGGCAGGGGCTGCAGAGAGCCGAGATCATGCCACCACGCTCCAACCTAGGAGAGACAGCAAGACTCCATCTCAAAACAAACAAACAAACAAAAAAGATAAATAAAAAATAAAGTTTACAAATAAATTTTAGCAAGTAGGCAAATTCTCAAATACACAAACTGCAAAAATAAAAAATAAGGATTGACTATGTTTTTCCAACCTTATTTGAAGTCAAGCTGGTGATTTGTGGGTGAAATTTTAAATGTACTTCTTTCTTATACGGAATGGAGAAGGCAGGAGCACCTTTGCTGAGTCAATAAGGACACCATCTGCGTCTACGAACCAGGGATGCCATTCTGGAACATTCTTCTCAGCCCTTAAATGCATGTAAATTATATAACATTGTGCTGAATACATATAATTGTCTTTGTGGCTCTCTGTGGTTGACTAAATTGTAGGTATTGCTCTTCTTCTTATGTATTCATTAGGACAGGTAAATTTATTTAAACTGTAGTATAAACAAGAAAAAAATGGAATGACTCCAGGAAAAAACAGCCATTTCTTACACAGTGTATCTATCAGTTCCAATCATTTTCAGAGGGAGTGTCCTCCAAAAATGACTTTTGCTACAGAAGGATAGTTGAAAAGTAATCCTCAAATACAAGGTCAGGTTAATGCTTGTGCAACATACAGAAAGAGTGGATAAAAGAGCCTTGGATGAATGAACAAATCATGCAGGTGTAAAGCACTTAGACAGAGGTGATAAAATGAGTCAAACGTTTACTTTTGAAATGACTTTCTTCTCTAAATTATAACGATGGGAAATAAGAAAAATGCCCCAAAGCAGGTAATATTCCAGCATATTATTTTTAATATCTCTGACATATAAGGTTGTGTAGGAAGGCAATACAAAGTCTAGCTAGGAAGAAGAAGAGAGGATTACAGGTTTAATTTATCTCAAGCTGTCATCCAACTAAAGCAGGAAACAATTATGATACAGAACGTCGAACATGGACTAATCATTTTAATGACTAATGGAAAAAGCTATAATAGATTTTTCACCCAGAAACTTATAGTTAAATAATACCATAGTTTCCTTCGTACCACTTTTCCCGGTTCATTTCGGCACAGGAACTTGGCCATAGTCAAAGTCCTTTCCTTTAGCTACCACTCACTGGAAAAGCAACAAAACACACAAACCACAAAAACACTCATGTTAACACCTTCTGACAACTTAATAAAAAGGTAGCAACTGACTCACAACGCATTATCAAATGTGGAAAAGCACGCTCTAGAAGGAAACTTTCAACAGCTCATCCATCATCCAACAAACCTTCACAGAGTACAGTATTTTCTGTCAAGCAGTGTGTCCGGAAATGAGAAATGGGGTTGAATATAGGGTAGAATTCTTCCCAGGATATGCCCCTTGTAATAAAACAGATTACTAATCAGACATAAAACACAGTGACATAGGGGCCAGAAGAAAGAAATGCCCAGGAGACTGCAGGAGCTCAGAAGAGAAGTAACCAGTGGGTGGGTCAGAGGAGATTCCTGGATATGCCAGTGCCTGGAATGAGAGAACCTGGAAACCCAGAGAAACTGGGCATCCCAAGTTCACCTGAAATGGGAAGTTAATGTGTGGGCTGGAAAGAGGTGCCTGAGAAGGCAGGCAGGGGAAATCTTGTGGGCCTTATTTGCCAGTGCTAAGGAGCTTGGGTTTGTTTAGCGGGCAAAGGGGACTCACTAAGAGATGTTCAGTCTTGGGGAGAGACCGGGGAGAATTGTGTGGGGTGTAAGATTTAAAATTTAGGGAGACCAGCCAGGAAGCAGGGAGAGAACGGATTGCAGAGGTGGTACTAAATTAGCAACACTGGGAAGTGGCTGCTACAGGAATCCAGGTAACAGTAATCTCAACATCAATGAGGGCATGAATTAAGACCATGTAGAGGGATATGAGATGAGGGGGGAATTAAAAAATAATTATTTAGGAGACAGAATCACTAGTATTTGGTGAATGATAGATGTGAGGTGTCAGTGAGGTAAGGGAATCAAAGACTCTTCCAGATTTCTAGCTTGCACTGTTAATTGGACAGTGTGTATCAGAATAGTTCCTCAAGACTGAACGGGACAGACTTTGTATATGCTGTAATAACAGTATCTGATGATGCAAATATTGGAAATAAAAATAAAAATTATCATGACTGCCAGAGTCATCATGTAACATTCTACTCCGATATAATCTACTCTGTGATCTCAGAAAAGAAACATCCTCACTACCACTGAGCACAACCTTGTGAAGCTGATACCCTGACCCGAAAGATTCATTACAGCCGGAGACAACATCTCCTGGGCACCTGCTAAGAGAGTCTGAGATTCTCTGAACCCAAAGAACATCAACGGCCCTCCTAGGCAGCATCAGTCCCCTGCAATTCTACCACTTTAAGGCCACCACCATGTTTCGGTTTTTTTCCCTATACACAGGTTAGACAGGATCTAACCAGACTGGAGGACCCCCTCCCCGAGGTTTTCATAAGCGCCAGAGGAAGCTGGTTATATAACAGGGTGAAGATGAGCGCTTTAGAGAGGTCTTGACTGAGCTTCTGCCTTTCGTACTCTTACCCGGAAGCATTACACCCTGAAGATATATCTGGAGTCCAGGATTTCACGGAGAACTGGATAGCTGGGCATGCCAATTGTATCTTCAATGGCTCTCTGCTTGCGCTCGGCACGGAATCCAAACTCCTTAGCACAGATACAAAGATCTTCAAGCTCAGGTGGAGCATTTACCCAAATCACAATGGTTCCCTTTTGCTGCAACTGGCCCTCCCACCCACAGGGCCATGGCAGCCATGTTTACAAGGCATAGTCTGGAGACCTCTTAACAGTTTACTAAACCAAACATGGACGCAAGATGACCCTCTGCCAGGAATGTCTGTCTCTTCTCTTTTTCTCAAATGCTGGATATAATGGGACTTTAGTAAATGACAGCTGGTAGAGGTGCAAATGATTTACCCAATAGGAAAAACATTCCTCCCGAGGTCATGGTTTTATTGCTCTGTAGGATATTAACCAGTTTTGTCTCTAGCTTTGCAATCCATTCCAGCATTTTTTTTTTTACATGGACTATATTAACTAGTCTTTTAACCTCTTCTTTAGCACCCTGTTGGTTCCCTAATTAATGAGCTAAGTAAATCTCTGACACATGCTCTTTCTATATCTTTAAAATTATACTTTGAAAAAGATAAGCTCATTTCCCACACCCCACTCTTTTCTGTGGTAGGAATAAGCCTGAGAGTAGTTTGTATTGCAAAAGGTTTTACTATCAAAATATGCTTACCAGTACGAGATTTTAAAAATATTTCCACGACAGCCGTTTCATCTTCTGGAAATGAGTGAGTCTTGTATTATCTGCAATATCTGATTACTGCATTTCCATTACCTCTGAGGGTCACCTAACAGCCTTGGAGAGAGTCAGGGTCTCTGAGAGAGGCAGCTCTGCCTACCAACTACCACTCTGTAATATCTGGAGAGGCCGGGTGTGGTGATTCACGCCTGTAATCCCAACAGTTTGGGAGGCCGAGGCGGGTGAATCACCTGAGGTCAGGAGTTTGAGACCAGTCTGACCAATCTCTACTAAATACAAAAAATTTAGCCAGGCCTGGTGGCGCATGCCTGTAATCCCAACTACTCGGGAGCCGGAGACAGGAGACTCACTTGAACCCGGAGGTGGAGGTTACAGTGAGCCAAGATTGTGCCATCACACTGCAGCCTATGCAACAAGAGGGAAACTCCATCTCAAAAACAAAAACAAAAAAACAAAAACATGTATCTGGAGAAAGGCTTTGGGATAAGCCCAAATTGTTCTACTTGACTTTCGGTGTTGCCCTACCTACACTATTAGCCAGATCTATCTGATGAAACTTACTGCTAAAGTTACTTGAGACTTGGATTCTGCTCACCTGCAAGCCTCATGTCTTTGGGGAATTCACCAGGTTAATCTTTCTGGGTCTCAGTTCCCACATCAGCTCAACAGGGCAATATGCTCAACAGGGCAATTTCCACATCAGCTCAAAAGGGCAATATCGTTTTCCTTACAGGGTTGTCCAAAGACTTACAATTAGCCTGGCTCACTATCGATGGTCCACAAGTGTCAGCTACCTAATACTAAAACGCCTAGGCATGCTTGGATAGGACAACTTGGGCACAGAATTTAGAGGGGTGGTTTTGTTTTGTTCTGTTTTGTTTTTTGGTTCTCTGGGAACTGGACAAGGTGACACAGCCAAGGCCCTTCCAACTCTTAAGAATTCTTCCCCAAAGAAAATACTTTGCATATGCCTCAGCAGAACTCAAAAATATCCACGAACTCTTAACTGACACTAAAAAGGTGCATACTCCAAAAATCACTTCTGATTCCCAGGTGTCCTACCAGGTCTGCAAATCTTCGATTTGGGGGTGCATGACCTAGCTGCTCTTAAGCATACGCCCTCAATTGTTACCCCATCTCCCGGCTCACGGCTGGCCCTCGGGATGCAGCGACCCCTCCTCGCCAGGCTCCGCGGGACTCCGGGAAGGGCACTCAGTGCTCCAGCAACGGCAGGGTTCGCATTGCTGAGGTCCGCCCAGAGAACAGCCGCGCCTCCAGCTCGCAGTTCCTCGGAGCCAGGCCCGGGAGCATTTGTGCCCCGCCCCACGCGCCGCGTAGGCCTCCCCGGATCACCGTCCCCGCACCCCGCGCCCTTCCTCCACTCCCGGGTGATACCTCGCCTCGCTCTGGCTCCGCCCCCGCATCTCAGTCCCGGATCCTGACCGCCTAGAGACCCCGCCCCGCCCACGCCCCGACCCCCGGCCCCACCCCCGAGCCCCCGCAGCCCCAGAGCCGCCCACGGGCTACTGACGCCGAAAGCGGCCTGGCTACGTTCTCAGCCTGGCCCCGCCCCAACCCTGGCCCCGCCCATGCCCCAGGCTCCTGCCTGGGCTCTGCTCTCGGCCCCGCCCCGCACCCAAGCCCCGGCCCCACCCCCAAACCTCCGCAGCCCGCGAGCCCAGGCCCCGCCCCCGAGCCCCGGCCCCGCCCCTGAGCCGCCCACGGGGTAGCGATGGCGCACTTGGCCTGGAGACTTGCAGAGCGTTGGTGTCCGAGGTAAGCTTGGAGCCCCGGCCTCCCGGCCCAAGGTTGCCCGCAGGATACCGCTGTCCAGGCGAAGGTCGCCGCCGTTGAAAGACCCTCCTTCCCTATTGTCTAGGTGGCAACAGGACTTTCTTTGCTGGTTTTCCAGCGAGGCAGTACTAAAGGATAACCCCCTCACTCGCGCGCCCTCCTGCACCGATGGGCCCAGAGGGGTCAGCATGGGCGCGTCGGAAGATCAGGGCTATGGTTCTCTGTCCGCAGTCCCCGAGGTCTCCGCCTGCGTTCGCGCACGCTCCCATCCTCCGGGGGCCGGACTCCGGGCGGGTGAGCCGCCCAGCTGGGCACGGTGGTTCCCCGGACACCCGGGCCTGCACTTCCCAGCCGGGCTGCCTCTGGGGTGCAAAGCGTTGCTTGCTAAAAGCGAGGTAAACGCAAGCCGTTACCACTCGTGTGGACTTAACACTCTTTGCCCTTTGGAGAACTCGTATGCTATAAAGTGAAATGGCCGGGTACGCAGTCACGGCTAAGCAGCACGCTCCACGTCCCTGGGGTCCCGGGAACCCCGCACGAATCTGTGTGTAGGGAACAAAACCGAAACACGGTGGTGGCCTTGAAGTGGTAAAATTATTAGTGATTTTCCCGACTTTATGTATTTCTTAAATGGTCGTGTTTTTGCTATTTGTTTTTAAAACTCACGCTTTATTTAAAAATAAATAATTTGTTCCACATTTTGTGGAAACTTGTACGTTTCTTCTTTTTGTGGACATTTTAAATTTTTCTTTCGTTTTCTACTTGGAATTTGCCATATAAGATGCAGTTTTTCCCTTTACAGAAAATCATTTTAATATAAAACTTACTGTAGGCTGATCTTACTGAATCAGTTACTAATAGTCCAAAGTTTGAACCTAGAGTTCATTGTACCATTTTCGAGTTACGTAATTGTGTTTGTGTGTGAGGTTTGGGCTTTGTAACCTGTATTATTTTAATCATCTTTGATGCCATTAACTCTACTATTCCGGGTCATCGTCGTGAACATCCATTTTTTGCTTGTGGCCTGCCTGAGTCCTGTGCATTGAAGTTTGCCACCCCACCCCCGCTCACTATGTGTGCTTAAAAACCTGCTCGTCACCCCGCGGTGGTTACTGTTTCTGCTCTGTTCCTGGCTGGCTGGTTAAACATCCCCACAAAAGGGGGCACGCCTGCTGAGCCTCCTCCTTCACTGACTCCCTTCCACTGCAGGTAGATTCCCTCCCATCTGCTGAGAAGGCTGTGGCTCTGTCTGGAATGCCAGCAACTGTTGCTATGCCCTTTTGAATATTTCTTGTATATTCACATCCATTCTCCCTTCCTTCCACCTGTGTGTATGTTGGAAACCGGTTTTCCAGCAAAAAGACAAGAATTGACCTGATATAGTTTATGGCTTATCAGTGAGTGCAGAGGCTGTTTCAGGACTTTGGGACACGTTACAAAATTCTGTGCACTTTAGCTTTTTGGTCTCTTGCTGTTCACTGTCTTGCATGCGCTTCACTTCTTGCTTTTGGCAAAATTTACATGGTATTCCTGTTCTGGCTGTTTTTATCTTAAATTGCTTACAAATACTTCCCTGGATGGTTATTTACTTTTCCATTTATTTAAAGTTAGTACTGTTAGCTTCCGTATTGAGTTACTATCTTGGAATCCTTACAGCCAATTATTTGCAGCCAGTTTGCAGAGGCAAGTATAAAGAAAATATGGACAAACATAGCATTTTAGTATGTATGGGTTGGGAACAATTAGAAATCAGGCTGCAGAAATGTGAGGGTTGGGAACATATAGAAATCAGTCTGCCTAATTGTAGTTCTCTGCAGGTCATTAGTTTCCCAGTAGTTCAGCTGCACCTGAATAGAACAGCAATGAGAGCCAGTCAGAAGGACTTTGAAAATGCAATGAATCAAGTGAAACTCTTGAGGAAGGATCCAGGAAATGAAGTGAAGCTAAAACTCTACTCACTGTATAAGCAGGTAAATGCCTACGGTCTGACATTTAAATAATTTTAGGCAAATGACTCCTTAAGTAGATAAACTGTGTGTTTACTAAAATGTAGCCTTAATATTTTGGGTTTGTCTTGCTCCCTCTTAAGTATGTGTGTGTGTGTGTGTGTGTGTGTGTGTATATATATATGTGTGTGTGTGTATATATATATATGTATGTATGTATATGCGCGCAAGTTTTTTAATATTAGACCTTGAAATATTATCAAGGCACAAAGTGCCTCAGTGTCATGCCAGAGTAAAAGAGACTTACGAGATATAATATTCACATTTGTAGACCTTATTTAGCTCTTGATTAGAATAAATCAATTGAAAAAGGTATTTTTAAGATAATTGGGGAAGTTTTGAATAAGGTCAGAGTGTTAGAAGATACCTAGAAATCATTGTTAATGGTGTCAAGGTTATATAAGAAAATGTTGATATTTTTAAGAAGTGCATACTAAAGGATATAGGGGTGAAACAATGGATAGTTGAAGTTCTCTAAGCAAAAAAAGAAAGAAAAGGATAGATGAGGCCAGGCATGGTGGCTCACTTCTGTAATCCCAGCACTTTGGGAGGCTGAGGCGGGCAGATCCCTTAAGGTCAGGAGTTTGAGACCAGCCTGGCCACCATGGTTAAACCTCGTCTCTACTAAAAATACAAAAATTAGCTGGACGTAGTGGCGTGCACCTGTAATCCCAGCTACTTGGGAAGCTGAGGCAGGAGAATCGCTTGAATCAGGTTGCAGTGAGCCAAGATTGCGCCACTACACTCCAGCCTGAGTGACAGAGCAAAACTCTGTCAAAAAAAGAAAAAAAGAAAAGAGAGAGAGAGAGATGAAGCAAGTAAGGCAATTTGATCGTTGTTGAACCTGGATGATGGGTATTGGGAATTCATTATCGTATTCTACTTTGGTATGTTTGGAAATGTTTATAACAAAATTTAAAACCTAAAGCTTTGAAGTTTCAATGCCAAAGACTTCCCCGATGTATCTGCCTCTCTGGGCTCCTGTGTTATCTGTTTTTCTGTGCTATGATGGGTATGAGCTTCTCTTTCATATGGGTGTGTATAGTAAAAAATTTAACGTTGTCCCAAAGGACGTGTGGCTTTGTCCTTAGCTTCTGGGAAGGGAATCTCTAAAGCCTGATAGGAGTGTCTTTATTTGCCTGGATTGTCTTAACAATGTGATTTAGGGTGGGGGCTTCAGGTTATACAGTCAGGCACAGGTGATGGAGCCCCACTGAAAACTCTGGACACTGAGACTGATGACCTGAGCGTCTCTGGTTGGCAGGACTCCCTGTCACATCAGTTCGGGGAGAGGTGCCCTGTCCTGACTCCATGGGGAAAGGACAGTGGAAACTCCACGTTTGCTACTGCCCCAATCCTCCATCCCTTGGATGATTCTCATCTCTATCCTTTCCCTTAATAAACTACTAACTGTGCGTTTAACAACTTGCAGTGAGTTCTGGGTGTCTTTCTAGTAAATTATTGCACCTGAGGGTGGTCTTGGGCGCCCTCCAGCCTTGCAGTCGGTGGTAGCATTGAGGACAGTCAGGAGACAAGGGCAAGCCCTTATGCTGTGGGCTGTGTTCCCTCTAACTTCTAGGTTGGCTAACTCTTGCCAGATGACACTCTCTCTATCTAAAGAAATTCATAGCCTCCTTTTCTGCCTTTTTCTTTTTCTTTTTTTGAGACAGTTTTGCTTTGTCACCCAGGGTGGAGTGCAGTGGCACCATCTCAGCTCACTGCAACCTCCACCTCCCAGGTTCAAGCAATCCTCCTGCCTCAGCCTCCCGAGTAGCTGGAATTACAGGAACTCGCCACCATGCCTGGCTAATTTTTGTATTTTTAGTAGAGATGGGGTTTCACCATATTGGTCAGGCTGGTCTCGAACTCCTGACCTCAGGTGATCCACCCACCTCCGCCTCCCAAAGTGTTGGGATTACAGGTGTGAGCCTCCCGGCCTGTTTTCCAAAGACTCTTTCTTCTTTCCTCTTTTAGCTAACTGTATTATAAAATTTTAAAATTTTAAGTGGAATTTTGAATTGCCATTTCTGAAAAGTAGCTGAATGGGATATAATTATTCATCTCAAAATACCCACTCCGTCTAGCCTCAAAAATAAAATTTAATTCCTTTTTGCATTTTACTTACATGTTTTTCAGTTAAGTTTCCTAAGAATCAGTGGCTCTGACAGCCCCACCCTAGCCCCTCAGCTGCAGTTTCGTTGCCCAGGTACCAAAAGTCCACCACTGAATTCGTGGTGTCTTTTTGTACCTTTAGATGGGCTTTTGGAATATGCTGTCGGTTTCCAAATATTTGTTGACTAGTTCCTTTTAAAGATTGTTTGCTTGAATATTTTGATTGATTGTGGAAAATATGATTACCAATATAAAACTAATGAATCATTAGATTTTTTTAGAAAGTACTTCCCCAAAACCTTTATTTTCATAGACAGGCAGTTATTTATTTCCAGTCTTTTTTCTGTTGTTTGTGCATTTTTGGCAATAACACCAAAAAGACTGGAGGGGAGAATTCCGATCAATTTACATACCCTGTGAAAGGATTTGGGGGAGGCATTCATGCGCCTGTGGATTTTATGGGTCTTAAATATTTAGGGATCCAGTTTACATGGTCACTTGACTATATTGCCCCTCTCCTTTTCACAGGCCACTGAAGGACCTTGTAACATGCCCAAACCAGGTGTATTTGACTTGATCAACAAGGCCAAATGGGATGCATGGAATGCCCTTGGCAGCCTGCCCAAGGTGAATTTACTAGTTACTCTGCTTTTATTTGCTGTCATTCTAAAGAAGTTTGGTGCTTCTCATTAAGCCATTATAAATGGAGCCTTCAAGATCTTGATGTGCTTCTATTCTTTCTTCATTGCAAGATGCTAGTTATTAGTCTAGTAACTTTCTCAACGTGCTTATTCATTGACCATGGACTGAGGCTGTTTGTCATCTTCCATTCAGGAAACTGCCAGGCAGAACTATGTGGATTTGGTGTCCAGTTTGAGTTCTTCATTGGAATCCTCTAGTCAGGTGGAGCCTGGAACAGACAGGAAATCAACTGGGTATGAAACTCTGATGGTGACCTCCGAAGATGGCATCACAAAGATCATGTTAAACCGGCCCACAAAGAAAAATGCCCTGAACGTGGAGGTAATGTTACCTGCCCTCGGAGTTTGTCCTGTTTTTCTTTTCTTCTTCTATGTGTTTCACGCAAAAGCTGTAGAGTTTCAGCATCATTCCTATTTTATGGTATGTCTTGTTTGATTTGTGCAGGAAGGTTGGTAATTGTGGCTACTTCATACAACAGAGTCGAGCGTTCATTGTTTAGAGTTTGTGAACTTCAGGTAGGTTCTGATATACCCAAAAGGCGCCGTGATTTTCCTAATGATGGAAGCACAAATAATATAAATGAAACATGTTGCTGTGAGAGAATTCGCATAGAAGCCATCTATGTTGGTGTAGACTGCTCCCAGAAGTATCTTCATGTCACTTAGACGTGAAAGTAAGTCTTTCTGCTTGCATGGGGGCTTCATTTTTTACAAGTATAGGGAGAAAGGAGAGAAGGACTTTATCTTAAATCATTACTCAACTCGGCTTTAAAGTAGCTGCTTCACTCGGCAACTTCAGTCTTTGAATCTCTCATTGAACTAGAATGATAATAAAATAACCACTTTAGCCCCTTCTCCTTGAAAAAAATTATAGGGAATTAATTGGATGCTTGGTGCTCCACTGGGACTAAAATTTGAGAGGACTATAGCTGTTGGGTCAGTAACCTCCATTGTGGCAGAAAGAGCATACTCACTTTAAAATCATCTTCAGAATTTCCTAAAGTGGGATATATGTCATTCAACTCATAAAGCATTTAATGCTCAAACTTTATTTCCACTTTGCCCTGACTCATTTCTCTACAGCTATGGTAATCACAGCTACTCTGTACAGAGTGCCTAATGAGTGCCAGCACTCTCTACACAGGTGTTTATTTAATCCTCACAAGGAGCCTACTGTTATCATTTCTTAATAATAAGATAATTAGATTAAGAAGTAACTTGCTCAAGTTCACATAACAAATAAGCAGCAAAACCTAAATTGAAACCCTGATAGCCAGTCGTGGTGGCTCACCCCTGTAATCCCAGCATTTTGGGAGGCCAAGGTGGGCAGATCATTTGAAGTCAAGAGTTCAAGACCAGCCTGGCCAACATGGTGAAACCCCATCTCTACTAAAAATACAAAAAATTAGCTGGGCGTGGTGGTGCGCGCCTATAGTCCCAGCTACTGGGGAGGCTGGGGCAGGAGAATCTCTTGAACTGGGGAGGTGGTGGTTGAGCTGAGATCACGCTATTGCACTCTAGTCTGGGCCTCGCAGTGAGACTCCATCTCAAAAAAAAAAAAGAAACCCTGATAATCCATCTTCTAATCCTGGTCTCACCAGTTGCCCTGCTGTGTTGTGTTATCACTATAATAATGATGGAGTGAGTTCCTTATCACTTCCCTCAGGAGAAATGCTTAGATGCTTATTCATGTACAGTCATCCCTTGGTATCTGATGGGGATTGGTTCCAGGACCTCCTTATGGACACCAAAATCCGCGGAACCTGTAGTCCCCCATAAAAAGGCGTAATATTTGCATATAACCTCTATATACACTTTCATATACTTTAAATCATCTCTAGAGTACTTATAATACTGCATACAATGTAAATGCTCTATTAAAATAGTTGTTATACCTTATTGTTTAGAGACTAATGATAAGAGAAAAAGTCTGTACATGTTCAGTATAGACACAGAATTGTTTTCTAGATATTTTTGATCTGTGATTGGTTGAATCTATGGATGTGGAACCCGTGGATACAGAGGGCCAGCTGTTTTATGTGAAGTCCATGTTTCTTTTGCAGTGTATTTATATCTATAAGTATCAGGCCTCTTCATTCTTTCCCACACTGAAATCTCATCTAAGATTGAAATTGCACCTGTTTTAAATGCATTAAAAGCTATATAGTTGCATGTCCAAGATTTTCAGAAATGTTGCTGATTTAAAATTTTGCGGCCCCTTCCTTGAATACCATTACAGTGTCTTGAAAATTCCAGCCAGACACTTCCCAGACTGCCAGGGGCTTCCTTGAGGTCACAACAGAGACGTTGCTTTGTAGAAAGTTTTCTCTGACCACCTCTCACTGCCCACTCTAGATAGGCCTCAGCACCTGCTCTGAGTTCCCTGCTGCTTCAGGCTTTCCACCCCTCTCCTCATTTCAATATGATAGTCCTCTGTTAATTCCAAAAGCTCAAGGACTATTTCTTTCTCGTTCCCTTTTGGAAAAAAAGTGGTTTATAGCCAGCAGCTCCTACCATAGCACCAGGTACTTAATATGCACCAAGTAATTGTAAAAGGAATGAAAATTCTTTCAGGTGTATCGGTCCACCTTTTTTGGTTATAAAATACAACCAAAATAAATGTTAGGCACTTTGCTGAGAGCAGGCTTCCAGCCTGACATTTAGTGAATCCATTGATGGATGATTCCTGTGTTCAGAGTTCTTTTCTTTTCCTTGTCTTCCCATTACACAGATGTATCATGAAATTATGCATGCACTTAAAGCTGCCAGCAAGGATGACTCAGCCATCACTGTTTTAACAGGTAACAGATTTTCTCAGACATCCTAATTAAATTCCTATTTTGAGGGGCGTCTTAATAGATAGGAAATTGAGTTAAAAAGCTCTGAGACCCGGGGGCCGAGGCGGATGGCTCACGAGATCAGGAGTTCGAGACCAGCCCGACTAACATGGTGAAACCCCATCTCTGCTAAAAATACAAAAATTAGCCAAGCGTGATGGCACACACCTGCAATCCCAGCTACTCAGGAGGCTGAGGCAGGATAATCACTTGAACCCGGAAGCTGGAGGTTGCAGTGAGGCGAGATCGCGAACCACTTTTTTTCCAAAAGGGAACAAGAAAGAAATAGTCCTGGAGCTTTTGGAATTAACAGAGGACTATCATGTTCAAAAGAGGAGGAGGGTAGAAAGTACGAAGCAGCAGGGAACTCAGAGGAGGTGCTAAGGCTTATCTAGTGTGGGCAGAGTAGGAGGTGGTCAGAGTACTGCACTCCAGCCTGGGCGACAGAGCGAGACTCTGTCTCAAAAAATAAATAAATAATTAAAACTCTAAGTTCTTTTCCAGTACTGTCATACTCTGGTTTACAAATACACAAAAACTATTTTTAAAAACCCACAGATATCCACTTCTTTGCAATTACCCAACATAAATTAAGACACATAATGTCCACAAAAAGACTTTTACAGGCGCACTCATGGTAACCTGATTTATAACTGCCAAAACCAGAAAACAACTCAAATGTTCAAAAACACACGGATAAATAAACAAATTGTTGACTATTTGTACAATGGAGTACTCAGCAATAAAATAGAATAAATGATACAAGAATATGGATGCATCTTTAAAACGCAGTTCAGCAAAATAAAGACAGGAGTTTACATATTTATATGAGTCCATTTGTAGAAAGTTCTACAGTAGGCAGAAGTTCTTCTCTGTGGAAATTGAAGTCAGAAAGTGATTGCCTTGGAGCAGGTGGGATGGCTAGAAAGGAGCCTACGGGAAACTTCTGGGGTGACGGAGATGTTCTGTATCTTGTTTTGGATGGTGATCTTGTGGGTATTTAAAAATATTAAAACAACTAAACGAACATTTAAGAACTGGTTGTTTTATTATACATAAATTATACTTTAATTAAACACGCACACTCAGAAGCACACTTTCAATGGCTCTTAGAATAAAGGAAAAAACTTCCTCATGGGATCTACGAAGCACCGTCAGGTCTATTCTGCCAGTGCACACCCTGCACCAACTTCCCCCTGGCTTTCTCTGAGTCAGCTACAGTGGCTCTTATTTCATCTACACTGGGGATAACCTCTCTGAAGAGCCTTTGAACAGATCTCAATTCAGTTGTCCCTTCCTTAGGAAAGTTCTTTCCTGAACTCCCTGATTAGACCAGCCCTCCTGGTACATACCCTCATTTCATGATGCACCTCTCCTCTATTTCAGCAGTGGCATTAGCTACATTTATCTGTGTGTTTTTATAGATCAGTGTCCCGTGTACTCACTAGTTGGTAAGTTAGGGCAGGAACCATCGCTGGTTCTCCAGTGTATTTCCCGTGTCTAACCATAGAGTTTTCCATGCAGTAGATACTCAAGAATTACAGGATGAATGAATGAGGGATCTGTTGATTTTCTTACTTATAGGAAATGGTGACTATTACAGTAGTGGGAACGACCTGACTAACTTCACTGATATTCCCCCTGGTGGAGTAGAGGAGAAAGCTAAAAATGGTGCCATCTTACTGAGGTAAGAGTAACCGACCTTCCTGTGATCCCAGAGCGCCCGTTCTTAGTCATCAAAGTGGTAGGTAGTTGAGCAAAAGTGAAATATCTACTTCTCTGTGTCAGTGCAGTTAATTGTGACTTTGGACAAGCATATTTCTCTAAACTGCCTCCATCCATAGGTGGGCATTCATTCTCTGTCTTTGACCTCTGTTACCTGTTCATCCTGCTGGTCTCATGAGATTTGACTGGAAAACATAAGAGTGAGCTATAGTTGTAAACAAAATTATCTTGCATTGAGGTAGAGGAATGTGGCAAATTCTCATCCAGCCAGCGGAATGGGCGATTTCCATGAATGCTGAAAGTAGGAGACTCGGAGGAGTCTTATAAAACACAGGAGGACGTCATGGAGCTTTCCTCTTTTTTCCTGCCAAATCTGCCATTCCCACTTGCTGTGACATTGCAGCGTGTGCTCAGTCACCTAACCTCATCTCTAAGACTGCGGCTGGTTTACAGCCCTGAACTCGCTGTCCAGAATACAGGATTCAAACCAGGGTTGACCTGTAGGTCTCTCCGGTTGGTCTTCCATCCACTGCCATTCAAATGGATGCCCTGGATGAATCTGGTGCGGAAGATCAGGGAAGTGGCAGGACAGGGAGGCGCTGCCGGTGGTGGCAGTGGAAATACCCAGCCTGACAAAAGGCTTTATCTCAGAGTCAGACCGTCTTGCCCTTGCTTCAGTCATGCTGCTTTGGCACATTTCATGATTTTGTGTTTCCATTTCTGTAGGGAATTTGTGGGCTGTTTTATAGATTTTCCTAAGCCTCTGATTGCAGTGGTCAATGGTCCAGCTGTGGGCATCTCCGTCACCCTCCTTGGGTTATTCGATGCCGTGTATGCATCTGACAGGGTAAGTCAGCTCCCAGAAAGCAAGAGGTCAGGCAAGCAACACGAGACGGGAGCCTTTGAATCCTCCTTCAGCATTGCCAGTCATAAGCAGGTTACATGTTGTTTGTGGTAGAATTAACTGAATTTAGATTTTTCCCAAAGCATTAGTCTAATTTGACTGATTTTATTTTTCCTTCATTATTAACTTGCATTTTGTTGTAAACATTGTTCCAACTCTGATTGTTCTAGATTCTAATCAAGTTCCACAACAGGTACTCAGTTTTCATGTTACTCTGAAATATTCAGGAGACACTGGAAAATTTGTTATGGGAGGGAGGAACAGCATCTTTGCAGGTTGTGGAAGGGATTATTTAATCCTTTTTACTGAGTAAATGGATTTAGAATTTTAGAATGAGAAGGAACTGTGAGCATTATCTACTCTCACTCCCTTTGCAGATAAGAAAACTGAAGCTCTGAGAAGTTCCTTGCCCAGAACACAATTCAGCCTTGTGTTCACCATTGCATTATATAGATTTTAGTTTTTAGTTTTACTATAGTAGTAATATATATGTCATAGTGGAAAATAAAATTTTGAAAGATATGAAAAAGTACCAAGAAAAGCTACAAGGTAAAAATCACTCCTTATTTTACCACCTAGAGATAACCAGTCCTAACATTTGGGTTATTAACTTATCTTGTTTAACCAGTCCCTGCCTGCTGGAACCCTAGGCTGTTTCCAGTTTTTATCATTACAAGCACCTAATAACCACCTTTAGGGCATCAGATTGTTCCAGTGACTTATGCTTATGTGATGGTAAAATGTGCTGATTACAGCCTTCTAGGAAACATGGTTTTTACCACTGAAGAGATTTCTAGTTTTGTTCAGAGGTAATCTTCCCCACTGATACACAGGACCATATAATAGCATCCTTAATTCTTTGAATTTTCTTTTGCTGGATTCCATTGAACCAGATTGGATGTATTGACAGACCTAATTCTTAAGAATAATTTTCCCGCAAAAAACAGCAAATGAGATTCTAGGTGCCAGGCTGCCCAACCTTTGTAGGTGGAGGTTTCTGTTCAGAGGCAGAGATCAATGTCTTCGTTCACAGTCTTGTGTTATGTGACTGATTAGTCATCGACCTGCTTTTAACAGGGACTGGGTCAATAGCTCCTGACCTAAAATTGGGGATCTCTTTCTTTAATACTTGGAGGGCAAATAGTGTATTTGAATCTTGTTCTGATTCTCCCACTGAATTGAAAATTACTTTCAATATACATCTTTTTTTTTTTTAAGAGATGGAAGTCTCAGTCTGTCACCCAAGCTGGAGTGCAGCCGCACGATCTTGGTTCACTGCAGCCACCACCTACCGGCTTCAAGCGATTCTCCCACTCAGCCTCCTGAGCAGCTGGGATTACAGGTGCACGCCACCAAACCCAGCTAATTTTTTTGTATTTTTAGTAGAGACAGGGTTTCACCGTGTTGGCCAGGCTGGTCTCGAACTCCTGACCTCAAGTGATTCGCCCGCCTTGGCCTCCCGAAGTGCTGGGAGTACAGGTGTGAACCACCGAGCCTGGCCTACGTCATCCTTTTAAAAATTTTGATGACTTCCATCTTATGATATAAATTATAATGTTGAAATCAGAGAAGATACATACACAATATATATAAAACGTATCTAGTCTATATATTATAATGTATATTGCATATGTATATTAAATGTTTAAAAATTTGGCCAAAAGTAAAATTTATTTGTCAAATAGTATCTGCTGATAAAAGTTTACCCAATCTAATAAACCAAGCATCAATTTAAAATAAAGGAAATTGAGGTGGGCAGATCACCTGAGGTCAGGAGTTGAAGACCAGCCTGGCCAACATTGTGAAACACCATCTCTACTAAAAATATAAAAATTAGCAGGGCTTGGTGGCAGGTGTCTGTAAGCCCAGCTACATTGGAGGCTGAGGCAGGAGAATTGCTTGAACCCAGGAGGTGGAGGTTGCAGTGAGCCAAGATCGTACCACAGCATTCCAAGCTGGGTGACAGAGCGAGACTCCATCTCAAAAAAATATATAAGCAAAAAATAAATAAAATAATGGAAATATGCTAAAGGAAAAGGCTGTAGAAAAAATCGTTTTATAGGATTTATCATTATTGGCTTCAAGAATAAATATATTAAATGATGGGTTAATATTTAACCCATATAACCAAAATATTAATTAGTACATTTTATCTATTTTGTACTGTGGGCAATCGTTACTAATGCCTATTAGCTCTGTCAGCAAATGATACATTTCCTGTATGAGTTAAGAAAAAGGTAGAAATCATAACTGATAAATCTTTGAGTGGTCACTGTTTAGGCACTCTGTTACATGCATTGTATTTATTATAAGTATACGCATACATGCATACATATTCACATAATGTACAGAACAGCCCTATGAAAGAAGGACTTGGCCGGGTGCAGTGGCTCACACCTGTAATCCCAGCACTTTAGGAGGCCAAGGCAAGTGGATCACCTGAGGTCGGGAGTTCAAGACCAGCCTGGCCAATGTGGAGAAAACCCATCTCTACTAAAAATACAAAAATTAGCCAGGCATGGTGGTGGGCGCCTATTGTCCCAGCTACTTGGGAGGCTGAGGCAAGAGAATTGCTTCAACCCAGGAGGCAGAGGTGGCAGTGAACTAAGATCACATCACTGCACTCAAGGCTGGGCAACAGAGTGAGACCCTGTCTATAAAAACAAACATTCTCCTCCAATGTGGCAAAAATAATTTTTACAATCTAGGCTGGGCATGGTGGCTGATGCCTGTAATCTCAGCATTTTGGGAGGCCAAGGCAGGTGTATCACTTGAGGTCAGGAGTTTGAGGCCAGCCTGGCCAACATGGTGAAGCCCCGTCTCTACTAAAACTACAAAAATGAGTTGGGTGTCATGGCACATGCCTGTAATTCCAACTGCTCAGGAGGCAGAAGCAGGAGAATCGCTTGAACCCGGGAGACAGAGGTTGCGGTGAGCCGAGATTGTGCCACTGCACTCAAGGCTGGGCGACAGAGCGAGACTCCATCTCAAAAAAAGAAGGATTGGTTCCCATTTTACAAATGAGAAAACTGTGGCCCAGAGAGGGCAAGAAACCTTCCCAAAGTCACTAAGTAGTCTGATGCCAGAGCCTAAACCCTTAACTCCATCTTCTGCTCTCTTTCTGAAAATAAGCATTTTAAATGCTGCTTATTGGCAACTTGGCATGTACCTGTTTGTGTCCCTTTAGCTGTTGTTGGCAGTTTTCTCAGTTTCCTGCTTACATTCCTTAGGCTGTGTCTTCTGGGTACATTTTTTTGAATAAGTTTTCTTTTGGATAAAAAAAGAAGATACATGACATTAACAAACTTTTTAAAATATTTTGATTTTTTGATTATTTTTATTTATATGCTGCATAGCATACATTATAGATTTATATCTTCTAACAATTATGCATTAAAAATAACACCGTGTCTGGTTATAGGAAATGAAATCTAAATATTCTTAGTATTGAAGTTAGATAAAATTTAGATACATATGGCCAAATTTTGAAGTTAAATATGAAAATTTAGATAAATTTAGATATTCTTATCATCTAAATACATATTATAAATTTTAAATTAACATTCTTTCATAATTTACTCATCAAGAAACAAAAATGTTTCTTAAATGTAAAAAAAATGAAAAAAACTAAAAATGACTATATACTAAATAACCAATATGGAATTAATTCCAGTAGTTAAAGCCAATCAAAAAACCACTGGGGCAAAATCAAGACAAATGATAGATTGAGGAAACAGTTTTTCTTTTTTTTTTTTTTTTTCTTTTTTTGAGACGGAGTCTCGCTCTGCCACCCAGGCTGGAGTGCAGTGGCCGGATCTCAGCTCACTGCAAGCTCCGCCTCCCGGGTTCACGCCATTCTCCTGCCTCAGCCTCCCGAGTAGCTGGGACTACAGGCGCCCGCCACCTCGCCCGGCTAGTTTTTTGTATTTTTTTAGTAGAGACGGGGTTTCACCGTGTCAGCCAGGATGGTCTCGATCTCCTGACCTCGTGATCCGCCCGCCTCGGCCTCCCAAAGTGCTGGGATTACAGGCTTGAGCCACCGCGCCCGGCCTGGAAACAGTTTTTCAACTCATGTAACAAAAGCTGATCTCTCTACAGTATTTTTTAAAGTTTGTCTATAAAGCTAAAATAAAAATGGGCAATGGTGAGGAATGAATAGGTTAGACAAAATGAAATGTAAAGGGCTATTAAAACCATATGAGAGAAACCACTGAGAAAATGAAAAGATAAGCCACAGACCAGGAGAAAAGATTTGCCCGAAGCCACAGAGCAGGAGAAAAGATTTGCCTGATGCTCTAATAAAAGACTTGCAACCTGAATGTGCATCTTACAACTATATAATAAGAAAGTAAACAGCCTAACTTAAAAAATAGTGAACAAAATATCTTAACAGTTGCTTCACCAAAGAAAATATACATATGTCTAATAAGTACATGGTAAAAGACTTCATACCATTAATGGTTAGGGACACGTAAATTAAAACCACAGTGAGACCCCACTACACACCTACTAGCATGGTTAAAATGAAGAAGACTTTTAATAACTAGGTTTGGTGAGGATGTAGAGCAATTGGAACTTTCATACATTGCTGGTGGGAATGTCACATGGTACAACCACTCTAGAAAACAGTTTAGCAGCTTCTAAGCTAAATATACATTTACCACACAGCCCAGCCATTCCACCACTTAGGTATTTACCTGTGATAATTGCAAACACTCAGTTTTCACCCAGTGACCTGTACACAAGTGTTCCTAACTACCTTTTTGTTAAAATTATCTGAACATTTTTATTTTTTAATTTTTTTTCAGTTTCATTGAGGTATAATTGACAAATAAGAATTGTACAGTCAGGTGCGGCATAACAACATTTCAGTCAATGACAAACTGCATGTAAAACGGTGGTCCCCTAAGATTGTAACACCATATTTTACTATACCTTTTTTTTTTTTCACTGTCACCCAGGCTAGAGTGCAGTGGCATGATCTCAGCTCACTGCAGCCTCCTCCTCCCGGGTTCAAGCAATTCTTGTGCCTCAGCCTCCCGAGTAGCTGGGACTCAAGGTGCACACCACCACACCAGGCTAATTTTTGTATTTTTTAGTAGAGATGGGGTTTCACTATGTTGGCCAGGCTGGTCTTGAACTCCTGACCTCAGGTGATTTGCCCACCTCCACCTCCCAAAGTGCTGGGATTACAGGGGTGAGCCATCACACCCGGCCTACCTTTTCTATGTTTGATATATTTAGATACACAAATGCCATTTGTTATAACTGCCTAGAGTATTAAGTATAATAACATGCTGTCCAAGTTGGTAGCCTGGAAGCAGTAGGCTGGACCACATAGCTAGGTGTGCAGCAGGCTGTAGTGTCCAAGTATGTGTAAGTATACTCCATGATGTTGGCACAATGACAAAATTGCCTAATTAGGCATTTCTCAGAACATATCTCCATTGTTAAGCAACACACGACTATGTATATTTAAGGTGTTCAACTTGTTTTTCATGGCAGCCTTCTTCATAGTAGCCTTTCATACATTGCTGGTGGCAATGTGAAATGGTACAACTATTTGAATACTAGAAACAACACCAGTGGCATTAACTGGTGAATGATAAACATATTATTGTACCTCCATACAAAGGAATACTACTCAGAAATAGCAAGGAACAAACTACTTATACAACAGCATGGTGACTCTCAGAAGTCAGACTCAAAAGGCTACAGAATGTAGGATTCCACTTACACAACATTCTGTAAAAGTCAGAACTGTGGGGAGAGAAAACAGATTAGCGGTTGCCTGTGGGTGGGAGGGAGGGACTGACTATAGAAGGGCCCCCAGAACCTTTCGGGGTGGTTGAAATGTTCCACATCTCAATAGCGGTGGTGGCTACATAAGTCTGTATTTGTTAAAACTCATCCAACTATACACTTTTAAATGGTGAATTGTGTGTGCATATTAACCATATAATCTTAATTTTTAAATAAGTATTATTAAGTATTATGAAGTTATAAGCAAATCGTGATTTTTTAAAATAACACATGAAACCAGGCGCGGTGGCTCACACCTGTAATCCTAGCACTTTGGGAGGCCGAGGCGGGTGGATCACCTGAGGTCAGAAGTTTGAAACCAGCCTGGCCAACATGGCAAAACCCCGTCTCTACTAAAAATACAAAAATGAGCCAGGCATGGCAGCACATGCCTGTAATCCTAGCTACGTGGGAGGCTGAGGCAGGAGAATCGCTTGAACCCGAGGGGCGGAGGTTGCAGTGAGCCGAGATCACGCCACTTCACTGCAGCCTGGGCAGAAGAGCGAAACTCTGTCTCAAAAAACAAAAAAAAATCACACATGGAAGGATGGTTTTCTTTCTCTCCTGCCCCTGCAGGCAACATTTCATACACCATTTAGTCACCTCGGCCAAAGTCCAGAAGGATGCTCGTCTTACACTTTTCCGAAGATAATGAGCCCAGCCAAGGTAACTTTTGGAATGTTTAAAAATAAAATTGTATGGGTCTCTCCGTTCTTTCCCTTGCTGATATGGACAAAAGAGAAGCTAATTATTTGCTCTTCAACTCTAAGAGTTTTACCAGTGGAGGAATCAGGCTATGGGAAGTATCTGCGATGCAGGAAAATTAGACATTCTCTCTGCAACTCCCAGAACTGGGATCCTCTTTCAGCTGGCTGCTTAGTGCTAGCTGCATTGCAAGCAGCACAACACCTCCGCCTTGCAGCTGTGTGGTATTAGTCCCTTGAAGGACCAGGGCTGTGCCAGCCTCCCTTGGTCCCATGAGTTTGGAGGCCACTCGGTTCCTTTATGGATGACCAGTGTCTCCTAAGGAGAAACATGATGATGTCTTCATTTTCAGAGTTATGGTAAGTACCAACAGATGGGAGGTTTTGGGGGCTCACTGCTGCCAGAGCCACTCCCAATCACAGCAGCCCCTCCCTCGGCCTGCCTCACAGGTGTATTCTCTCCCAGGCTGGTTAGGTGGCCGCTCAGGTCTTTCACTGTGTTTCCTTGTTGCCAATGCCCTGTGGCATGACTTAAAGGGGATTGTGACAAGACTGGAAGCTGAGTTATAGGAAAAGGACTTGGCAAATATTCTTCAAGATCTCAAAGTGGGGCAGCGGGAATTGAGCCTGTTTTCATTGCGTATTAGGATTTTGTTAAAAACTTGTATGTTTTTACTCTCATTAGGCTATCACAGACCCTGAATTGAACTTGGGAAGGGGGCAGAACTGACTCTACAAGTCTTAGAGCATTTAACTAATTAGAGCATTCCTTGGCCGGGTGCAGTGGCTCACACCTGTAATCCTAGCACTTTGGGAGGCCGAGGTTGGTGGATCACTTGAGATCAGGAGTTCAAGACCAGCCTGGCCAACATAGTGAAACCCTGTCTCTACTAAAAATACAAAAATTAGCCGGGCATGGTGGCGGGCACCTGTAATCCCAGCTACTCAAGAGGCTGAGGCAGGAGAATCATTTGAACTCAGGAGGCGGAGGTTGTAGTGAGCCAAGATCGTGCCACTGCACTCCAGCCTGGGCAACAGAGTGAGACCCTGTCTCAAAAAAAAGAAGAGCATTCCTTTTCTGGAAAAGAAATTGCAGATGTAGAGAGGATATCCGCTTAATGTCTTCAGTTTTTTCAGAAGCGTAACTGTAAGTCTTTACTTTCCTTCAGTCAAATAGAACGAATTTGAGTACCAGTGCAGGTAAAGAAAACTCTCAGAGCCAGATCACTGGGTAGAGTTTCCAGAGAATGGAATTTTGAAAGTTTCTAAAGGTTGACCCAATGACCGTGATTTTTCTTTCCTTTTTACCTCTTTAAAATAATAGTTTATAGGGCCGGGCGCGGTGGCTCAAGCCTGTAATCCCAGCACTTTGGGAGGCCGAGACAGGCGGATCATGAGGTCAGGAGATCGAGACCATCCTGGCTAACACAGTGAAACCCCGTCTCTACTAAAAATACAAAAAACTAGCCGGGCGAGGTGGCGGGCGCCTGTAGTCCCAGCTACTCAGGAGGCTGAGGCAGGAGAATGGCGTAAACCCGGGAGGCGGAGCTTGCAGTGAGCTGAGATCCGGCCACTGCACTCCAGCCTGGGCGACAGAGCGAGACTCCGTCTCAAAAAAAAAAAAAAAATAATAATAATAATAATAGTAGTTTATAGTGTATAAAATGGAAAATCACAGTTGCTGTGGGTTGTAGAATCAAGCATCTGCTTCAGGTCATTTCTGCCCTGGGCCCCCGATCTTGCCCCTCCAACAACGACACACACAGAAGCAGCAGCCCTTACAGACCTTCCCGGGAGCCTGTCTCCGCACACAGTTTGCAGACCATTGCCTACTGAGGTCATCAGCTTCTCCCTTACTGAGAAATACCAGCAACCTCAAAAGACCATGAGTAAATCTCTCTCAGCCTCCTGAAAGCAGTTAACGGAAGCCTTGTTTTATTAAGTTACTGTCTTAACCTTGCTTCTTGCTTTTCATTTCAGGCAACAGAGATGCTTGTTTTTGGAAAGAAGTTAACAGCAGGAGAAGCATGTGCTCAAGGACTTGTTACTGAAGTTTTCCCTGATAGCACTTTTCAGAAAGAAGTCTGGACCAGGCTGAAGGCATTTGCAAAGCTTCCCCCAAATGTTAGTATTTATCTTTTACTTGTAAGAACGTTGAAAATGATTTCCTAAGAGAAAAATGTATTTGCCTTCAGAGAATAAGTCATAAAAAACACAAGACACATCTTCAGTTACCTCTAAGCACATCGAAATTTGGGATTAAGAAATAACTGTAGTAATGTTGGAAATACAGTACTGATTTTTACAAAACTTATCAAATAGACCTTCCATTTCTGTGTGGGGACGGAGGGGCAATTCTGTATGGGGATTGCTTGAGCAGGATGCTAGGCAGTATTTGCTGAGTACTTTTCCTTTGGAATCCAGGTGAGAAGCGTGGATTAGCTACTTTAGGAGAGTCTTATTGTGTAGCACTTTTGTTTTTATATGTGGTAGTGACAGTGACTGCTTTTATATTCTTGCTATTCAAAATGTAGTCCTGGAACCAGATGCTTGAGCAGCTACCTGAGGCTTTTTGGAAATGTGTTATCACAGGTCTGCCCCACACCTACTGAAGTGATTTATATGCACACTGAATTTCAAGAAGCCCTGTCTTATATTATACATGCAGCTTAAGATTTAGCAGCATTAGGGCCGAGAATGGTGGCTCACGCCTGTAGTCTCAGTACTTTGGTAGGCAGAGAAGGGCAGATCACCTGAGGTCAGGAGTGCAAGAACAGCCTGACCAACATGGCAAAACCCCATCTCTATTAAAAAAAATATATACAAAAATTAGCCAGGCATGGTGGTGGGTGCCTGTAATCCCAACTGCTCTGGATGCTGAGGCAGGGAGAATTGCTTGAACCAGCGAGGTGGAGGTTGTAGTGAGCCAAGATTGCACCACTGCACTCCAGCCTGGGCGACAGAGTGAGACTGTGTCTCAGGAAAAAAAAAGATTTAACAGGATTCATTAAATGAACATGGGAGAAACAAGAACCAGAATCATAGAATAATCCCACTCCTGTTAGATTAACTTTTTTTTTTTTTCTTTTTGAGACAGAGTCTCACTCTTGTCACCCAGGCTGGAGTGCAATGGTGCAATCTCGGATCACTGCAACCTCTGCCTCCCGGGTTCAAGCGTTTCTCTTGACTCAGCCTCCTGAGTAGCTGGGATCACAGGCATGTACCATCACAGGCATGTACCATCACAACCATCTAATTTTTGTATTTTTAGTAGAGATAGGATTTCACCATTTTGGCCAGGCTGGCCTTGAACTCCTGACCTCAACTGATCTGCCTGCTGCGGCTTCCCAAAGTGCTGGGATGACAGGCATGAGCCACCACCTCAAGCCTAGATGAACTCTTCACCTTATTGTTGGTTTTGTTTTTCCAGGCCATGAGAATTTCAAAAGAGATAATCAGGAATAGAGAGAAAGAAAAACTACATGCTGTTAATGCTGAAGAATGCAGTGTCCTTCAGGGAAGATGGCTGTCAGATGAATGCATGAATGCGGTGGTGAACTTCTTATCCAGAAAATCAAAACTGTGATGACCACTACAGCGGAGTAAAGCATGTCCAAGGAAGGATGTGCTTTACCTCTGATTTCTAGTACTTAAACTAAATAAGCTTCATTGTGCCTTTTGCAGTACTAAAATATCAGTTACAATGATGATATTTCACTACAGCCCTGATGAATAAAAATTTTGTAAAACAAGCTTAAGAATTCACATAAGTTTTTGGTAGTAGAGAGACTTACGTCTTTTGACATGAATCGTTGTTGCCAGGAACACTGGAACATGGTGCCTGGGGTCCTACTTTGAAAAGCACTCACAGCATTACAGGCTGAAGTCATGTCTTTGAATGCCACTATAGCACTTTGACGTCCACAAACAGTGACTGACTGAATTGGGCCAAATGCGGACAGCCTACAGATCACTGACTTGAGGTCTTCGGTGGGTTGCATGTTCTTTTTCAGCCATCTAGCAAGGGAGCAAAATGGAAGGAATAGTATTACTAGAAAACAAGAATCTTAGTTGGGGTTTTTTTTTTTTTTGGACAATTTAATAAAGAGGCATGAAGGGAAAATTGGGTCATTTCATTGGAAAGCAATGCTCTGCATCAGTAATTGTTTTCTTATTTGTTAGAGAGTCCCGTTGTTTCATGTGGTAGTTTATGGAAGGCATACCTGCAAGCTCCCTTGATTGACCTTGCAACATCCTGTCTTGATTTCATAGCTATCACTTGACAAGGACTGAGGGTGTAATTCCAAGGGCTGCAGAAGAGGATGGGATATTTTGCTTTTCCTAGTCTTCCGTTTGACCTTTCCTTCAAGGTCAAAGTTAGCTAACTCACCAAATCTCTTAACTTTTTAGTTCTAAATTGTTTATTCCAGTAATTGTAATCCAAAATGTTCAGTTTTATCGAAAATAGAATAGAAATAAGCATTAGTTTCGATTGAGCAGTTACTAGTGCTTAATGTCCATTATCATATTTTATCCACCAAAAGCAATGCCAAAAATTAAAAATGAGGTCTGTTGCTACTACTCATTTTCAAGTAGGCATCCCGAGACATAGAGATTAGCTTCTCCAGAGTCAAATTTCTGGTAAATGTCAAAATGAAGATAAAAACCCAGGCAGAGTTTTCATTCCACAGTGGCAGCACAAGCCAACTACTGGCCATTCCTCCCACAAATTACAACTAAAATCTCTACATGAAATATGAAAAAGAACTACTTGAGCATGCTGAAATTAATCAAAAGCAGGTGGATTGTGGAAGGGTGTCAAAATACAGAGAAGCAACTACACAAGGATACGTTTCCCAGATTACAAGAAATAAACACAATTGCTGGAATCTATCTCCTGAGCATGGTGTTAGAAGTAATGGCAAAAACTGCAATTACTTTTGCACCAACCTAATACTTTTGCCTCAAAGGCACAGCCCTATTGTGGAGCAGTGCTGTGATGACCATGGAGTGGCCAGCCAAATAGAAGCTGAGGAAAACAAAAACACCTTGAAAAGAAAAAGGGCCCTCTGGGGGCTAAAGAGTGAAAGCAAGAAGAGAATCCCAGAGCAGAGAGAAAGAAGTTCTAATTCTGCGTATGAACCCGGATAAGTCTGATTCATAAGTGAGACAGACTCAAACCAGCAGAGCAAAGGCTTTGTGAAGTGTACTGAGATTTTAACCACCACCCACAGAAGATCAAGACCGCTTGTAGTCAATCTAACCAGATTGATTTCTTGCCAAAACAAAAACAGCATTTTCCAGATGATTGTAACATGATCCACAAAAACATAACTTCCATCCAATGCCACAATATAGTAAATATTATACCTTGTAGATCCTGGGATCCCTGTGCAGTTGCTTCTCTGTCTATTATGTCATATGGATCCACAATCCATCCATACAATAGAATATCTAAGGCCCTAAGAAGAATATTTACAAAATTATGTGACATAGAAACAAACATGGGAATGTGAACACTTGGGTGAAATAGACAATCTGCACATGTCAATCCTGAGATGACCTGGACTTTGGAATTTTTACACACAGTCTTATAGTTCTTATTACTACATCCCATGAGGTCAAGAAAAATACACTAGAAATGATTTTAAAATATATGAATTTTCAAAAGAGAAATGTTGAAAAGAGAACCAAACAAAATTTAGAACTAAAAATGTAAAAAATAAAAATTCACTGAAGAGACTCACTAGATGCAAACTAGATGAAAAAGGAAGGAGTCAGTGAACCTTGAAGATATATCAATAGAATTTAATATGAAGAACAGAGATAAGGAAACACAAGGAAAAAATGAATTAACAGTGATATCAGCAAGATGATGAAAGAGGAAGTTCTAAGCCCTCATACTCCCACGGAAACATCAAATAAATACAGACTGACTAAAATAACTTTATGAGTTCTGGAAACTAGTCAGATACCTCCAGCAAACAAGTGAATGCCCAATCAAGAAAGTCACCTTAAAAATGGTAGGAACTGGCAGGGCGCAGTGGCTCATGCCTGTAATCCAAGCACTTTGAGAGGCCGAGGCAGGCGGATCACAAGGTTGGGAGTCCAAGACCAGCCTGGCCAACACGGTGAAACCCCATCTGTACTAAAAATATAAAAAATTAGCCAGGCTTTATGGCACACACCTGTAGTCCCAGCTACTCAGGAGGCTGAGGCAGAAGAATCGCTTGAACCTGGGAGGTGGAGGTTACTATGAGCCGAGATTGTGCCACTATATTCCAGCCTGGGTGACAGAGTGAGACTCCATCTTAAAAAAAAAAAGTAGGAATTTGTGGGGAAAAGAAAGAGAGATCAGACTGTTACTGTGTGAAAAGAAAAGGAGGAAATGTGGGGAAAAGAAAGATCAGACTGATCTCTACTGTGTCTATAGACACAGTAACAGTCTGATCTCTCCTGTGTCTATAGACACAGTAACAGTCTGATCTCTCTCTCTTTTCCCCACAGGAATTTTTGTAATATTTGCTCTTACCCTCTTCCCTGTGTGGTGCAGTCAGAGGCAACTGGCCCAATCCCCTGTTCCCTCCCTCAGGACAGGAGCAGAGTGAAACTTGTTGCCACATCCTGGCCTGTCTGTGGGCTGCCTGTGGAACTGGTGTCTATAATGTCCAACTCAGATACCAGACAGGAAACAGCAAATAGTTTTGATTTCAGGCTGGAAGCCACAGAAGGCAGTGGTGAGCAATGCAGCACATGAAAACTACACAGGGATTGCTGCCCTCTGGGCTTCTGAGGGCAGGAGATTACAAACAGAAGAATACAATAGAGTATCTAAGGCCCTAAGAAAGAGCTGCAGTGAGACTTTAGGAAATGAAAACCTTTAAAATCACCTGTGATGGGGAGGGGGGCGCCACAAACACATTCACTGGAAGGAAGCATGCCTAGAAAATACCCGAGAAGACCTGGACTAATCTCAGATTAGTGAAGGTCTCATGGGCTCACAAATTAGTGAGGTCTTACATGCCAGTCTGCAAAGACTGGGAGAGTGGCCACATTTTTTTTAAATACCCAATTTTCAAAAAGAGATCATAAGGCATGTAAAGAACCAGGAAAAGATGGCCCATTCAAATGAAAAAAATACATCTCCAGAAACAGTTCTTGAAGAAACACAGGCATCAGGCTTACTAGACTTTAAAACAACTGTCGGCCAGGTGCAATGGCTCATGCCTGTAATCCCAGCACTTTGGGAGGCCAAGGCAGTCAGATCACTTGAGGCCAGGAGTTTGAGACTAGCCTGGCCAACATAGTGAAACCCCATCTCTACTAAAAATACAAAAAAATTGGGGCATGGTACTGCACACCTGTAATCCCAGCTACTCAGGAGGCTGAGGCATGAGAATCACTGGAACCCAGGAGGCAGAGGTTGTGGTGAGCCAAGATCACATGACTGCACTCCAGCCTGGGCAACAGAGTGAGACTCTGTTTCAAAACAACAAACAACAACAAAAAAACCCCACAACTGTCAAATATACTCCCAGAACTAAATAAAAACATGAACAAAGAACCAAAGAAAGGAAAGCATATGAACAAAATGAGAATATCAACAAAGATAGAAATCATAAAAAACAATTCTTGAGCTGAAAAGTACAATAACTGATTTGAAAATTTTATTAGAGGAGTTCAACAGCAAACTCAAGTAGAAGAAAGAATAAGCAAATTTGAAATCAGCTCATTTGAAATTATTGCATTTGAGAAGCATACAGAAGAAAAATACAGTGAACAGAGGCTTAGGGACTTATGAGATGCCATCACGCTGACCAAGATATGCATAATGGGAGTCCCAGAAGGAGGTGAGAAAAATGAGAAGAGCGACTATTTGAATAAATAATAGCTGAAAACATGCCAAATGTGAGGAAAGACATGGATATACAAATCCAAGCTCAATGGTCTTCAAGTAGGACAAACCTAAAGAGACCCATACGGAAATACATAATCAAAGCTGGCAAAAGTGCCAGATAAAGAGAATCTTGGAAGGTATCAAGAGAAAAGTTACTCATTATGTACAAGAGATCTGCAATAAGACTATCAGTGTATTATTTCAGTAACAACCTTGGAGATTAGAGGCAGTGGGATGATATATTTAAAGTGCTGAAAATTTTAAAAAAAACAAACAAACAACTGTCAACTGAGAATTCTATACCTGGTAAAATATTTCTTCAAAAATGAGGGAGAAATTAAGACATTCCCATAAAAACAAAAGCTGAGGGAGTTTATTATTACTACACCTGCCCTACAAGAAATGTTAAAAGAAGTCCTTCAGTTTGAAATGAAATAATGCTAGATGGTAACTGGAAGACATATGAAAATATAAAGTTCTCCAGTAAAGGTAAAAATATGAACAAATATAAAAACAGTATGAATGTAATTTTTGTTTATAGCTCCACTTTGGATTTTCTACAGTATTTAAGAGACAATTGCATAAAATAATTATGAATCTATGTTAATGAGTATATAATATTAAATGGTATAATTTGTGACATCAATAACATAAGGGGAGAAGAGCTTTAAGGAAGTAGAGTTTTTATATGCAACTGAAGTTAAGTTGGTATCAATTAATATAGATCATCATAACTCTAGGATATTATATGTAATGCCCAAGGTAAACACCAAGAAAATATACACAAGCAGAAGTGAGAAAGGAATCAAAATGTGCCATTACAACAACTTTAAACATAAAGGAAGGAAGGCAGTAATCAAGGAAATGAGGGAGAAAAAAAGCTGTAAGGGACCGAGAAAACAAAATGGCAAAAGTAATTGCTTTCTTAGCAATTACTTTAAATATAATTGGATTGAAAACATATCAAAAATCATAAGTTGGCAGAGTGGATATAAAACCAGAATCAACTGTATACTGTCTAAAAGAGTCTCACTTTAGATCTGAGGATATGAGTAGGGTGAAAGTGTAAGGATTAAAAAGATATTCCATGCCAATAGTAATAAAGAGACAGCAGAAATGGCTATACAATTGATAAAATAGACTTTAAGTAAAAAACTGTTAAAAGAGACAAAGAAAGACATAATATAATGCTAAAAGGTTCAATTTACCAAGAAGATATGACAATTATAAACATATACACTAAATATTAGAGCTCCAAACTGTATGAAGCAGACATTGACAAAATTGAAGAATAAATGGCTCTGCAATAATAGTAGAAAACTTCAATACCTCCACTTTCTTCAGTGGATAGAGAACCAGGCAGAAGATCATAGGGGTACATAGGACTTGAAAAATACTATAGACCAACTGGACCCAACAGACACGTACAGTACACTGCACTTAATGACAACAGAATATGTATTTTTTAAGTGCACATGGAGCATTTTCCAAGAAAGATCATACGTTAAGCCATAGGACATCTTAATAGATTAAAAATTGAAATATGAAATATCATTTCTGATCACAATGAAATGAAACTAGAAGTTAACAGCAAAAATCGGGACAATTCACAAGTATGTAGAAATTAAATAACACACTTTTAAATAACCAATGGGTCAAGAAAAATCACAAAGAAAAAATTTAAAATATCTTGACATGAATGAAAACACTACAAACCAAAACTTATGGGAGGATGTGAAAGCAGTGCTAAAATGGAAATTTGCAGCTGCAAACACATTAAGAAAAAAGAAAGATTTCAAATAACCTAGATTTACACCATAAAAAACTAGAAAAAGAACAAACTAAAACCAAAACTAGCAGAAAGAAGAAAAAAAATAAAGATTAAAGATAAATAAATACTAGCAATGAACATTCCAAAAAGGAAATTGAGAAAAACCATTCAATTTATAACATCAAAAATAACCAAGTTTAGGAATCAGTTTATCCAATGAGGCAAAAGACTGTGTGAAAACTAGAAAAAATTACTGAAATAAATTACAGAAGACATAAATAAATGGGAAGACTTCACATGTTCATGGATTAAAAGGCTTAGTATTATTGAGATATTAACACTACCCAAAGTGATTTGCACATTTAATGAAATTCTATCAAGATCCCAACAATGTGTTTGCAGATATATAAAATGTATTCTAAAATGCATATGGAATCTTAAGGAACCCCAAATAGGCATAATTACCATACGATCCCTCAATTCCACTTCTGGGTATGTCTTAGTGCATTTTTGTTGCTATGACAGAATACCACAAACTGAGTAATTTATAAAGAAAATGTATTTATTTGGCTCATGGTTCTGGAGCCTGGGAATCCAAGATTGAGGGGCCACATCTGGTAAGGGTCTTCTTATTGCATCATATCATGGCAAAAGGCATAGCATGTCAAGGAACCACACATGTGAAACAGAAAAAGGAAGTTGACTTTCTGACATACTAACCCACTTCCACAATAATGGCATTCATCCCCTCATGAGAGCAGAACCTTCATGACCTAATCACGCCTTAAAGGTCTCACCTTTCAATACATCACATGGCAATTAAATTTCAACATAAGTTTTGGAGAAGACATTTAAACCATAGCAGAGAATATACCCCAAATAACTGACTAGCAGAGACTTGAACAGATATTTGCATACAAAGCATTATTCACAAGATAGAAAAGTAAAAACAAGCCAAGTATCCATCAACAGATGAATGGATAAACAAAATGTAGTCTATATGTAGAATGAAATATTATCAGCCTTAAAAAAGGATAAAACTCTGATACATGCTACAACATAGATGAACCTTGAAGACGTTATGCCAAGTGAAATAAGCCAGACACAAAAGGACAAATATTGTATGATTCAATAGGCAAATTCATACAGTCAGAAAATAGAATAATGGTTACAAGGTGCTGAGAAGATAAAGGAGTAGGAAATTATTGTTTAAAGGAGAAACAGTTTCATTATGGGATGATGAAAATGTTCTAGAGAAGGATAGTGATGATGGTTGCATAACAATGGGAATGTACTTAATGCCACTAACTTAATTACACTGAAGCACTTAAAATGGTAAATCTTATGTTATGCACATTTTACTGTAAGAAATATTTTTTAAAAAGCAATGCAATTCACCATATTAATAGAATAAAAGAAACAAATTATTCATAGATACAGAGAAAGCATTTGACAAAATTCTACATTCATGTGTAATAAAAACAACTAGAAGCAGTAGGGAATTTTCTCAAACTTATAAAAGGAATCCGCAGAAACTTAGAGTAAACAAAACACTGAATTGTTTTTTCTGTGAGATTGAGAAAAAAATGAAAGATGTCTGCTTTTACCACATCTGTTCAACACTGTGCTGAAAATCTTAGTCATTGCAATAAGGCAAAGAAAGGAAATAAAAGAATAAAGAATGGAAAGGAAGATGTAAAAATGTTTCTGTATTTGCAGATAATATGACTATTTACATTAAAAAAATCCCAAGGAATTATATGATCCAGGAATCTCACTTCTGGGTATTTATCCAAAAGAATTGAAATCAAAATCTTGAAGAGACATTAACACCTCTATATTCATTGAAGCACCATTCACAATAGCCAAAGTATGGGAAAAATGTAAATGTTTGACAGAGAAGTGGATAAAGAAAATGTGGGCCGGGCGCAGTGGCTCAAGCCTGTAATCCCAGCACTTTGGGAGGCCGAGACGGGTGGATCACGAGGTCAGGAGTTCGAGACCATCCTGGCTAACACGGTGAAACCCCGTCTCTACTAAAAAATACAAAAAACTAGCCGGGCGAGGTGGCGGGCGCCTGTAGTCCCGGCTACTCGGGAGGCTGAGGCAGGAGAATGGCATAAAAAAACCCGGGAGGCAGAGCTTGCAGTGAGCTGAGATCCGGCCACTGCACTCCAGCCTGGGCGACACAGCGAGACTCCGTCTCAAAAAAAAAAAAAAGGAAATTTGGTATATATATACAACTGAAATACTTGTCAGCCTTTTAAAAGACAGAAATTCTGTAATATGTGACAACGTAGACTCACCTTGAGGACATGCTAAGTGAAATAAGCCAGTCACAGAAATAATGCATGATTCCGTTTATATGAGGCATCTAAAACAGTCAAAATCATAGAATCAAAGAGTGGAATGATGGTTACCAGGGCCTTGTGGGAGGGGGAAATGCGAGTTAATAATCAACCGGCTTAAAGTTTCACGTAATCAAATGAATAAGCCCTAAATATCTGTTTACAACACTGTCCACAATAATGTATTACGTGCTTAAAAATTGTTGAGAGTTTTAAGACCTCATGTAAAGTGTTCTTATCACAATAAAAGAGAAATCCCAGAGAATCTAAAAAATAGCTACCAGATGTAATACATTAATGTACAAGTTTGCAGTATACTACGATAATACACAAAAATCAATTGTACCCTTATATTTCATATTTTTCATTTACAGTGGTGCTATAAACTATAAAATACCTAGTGTCGAGGCTCAGAAAATGATACTCTAGAGTATGGCACTTTGGCATGTTGAATGCTTTGGATTAAATGGAAGGCCTCCAAACCAAGGTCTCTCTAACCTTCCCTTGTTTCTTCCCACAAGTGCAGGGAGGGGCTCTCTCTAAAGTTCCCGTATCTGACTGAGGGAAGTTATTCTCAAAGAAAAACAATTGCCTTTAATATTATGTCTGAACTCTCATTAATGAGGAAAGATTAATCACCAAAGAAAAAATAAAGGTTGTCACCACACCCACCTAGACAGACTTTTCATGTACTCTTCTGAGGGCTCTTCTGAGAGACTTTATCTGCATAAGGCAAACTGTTCATGGTGCAGTTCCACCCCTCACCTTCCCATAACTTGTCGCCATCTCTCCCAGAGCTCAGAGGGACTCTGTCCCAGGCTATTGTCTCTTTTTTGGGCCCAGTCATCTCCCCTAAATATAATTTACTTTTCCTCTAAAATTCCTTACATCCCCCACCTTCCTCTCCTCTATGAAGGGGGCATTTAGTCATTAACCACCTGGCCCTTCTTTGAATTTTCATAACTTGTGTGACTCCCATGCACTTGCACCTTCATAAATCTGTATGCCTTTTCTCCTGTTAATTTGTCTGTTGTTGAGTTTAGCAGACTGCTTTCATCAACCTTCAGAGGGAAAAAGGAAAGCTCCTTTTACCCCTGTGCTAGTAATAAATATAACAAAAAATATCTAAGACTTCGTCACTGAACTACAAAACATTGTTAGGAGACATTAAAGAAGACCTAACCAAAGGGCAAATATATCCTGTCCATGTTGAAAGTCTCAATATTATTAAGATGGAAGGTCTTCCCTATTGATCCTGATTCAACTCAATCCCAAACAAATTCTAGTAGTCTTTTTGTAGAAACTAACAAATTAGTTCTAAATGTTTATGGCAATGCAAAGAACCTAGAATAATCAAAGCAATTTTTAAAGCAGAAGATCAAAGTCAGATGCCTAACACTACCTTATTTCAGGACCTGGCCACAGTAAGAAAGTCTTGTTTGGGCAAAGACATATAGATAAATGGAGCAAAATAGGATCCAGAAATACACTCAAATATATGTGGAAAATCATTTTTTATGAATGTGCCAAAGCAGGCCGGGTACAGTGGCTCATGCCTGTAATCCCAGCACTTTGAGAGGCCAAGGTGGATGGATCACTCTCAAGTGAGTTCGAGACCAGCCTGGCCAAACATGGTGAAACCCAGTCTCTACTAAAAATACAAAACTTAGTTGGGTGTGGTAGTAGGCACCTGTAAACCCAGCTACTCTGGAGGCTGACACAGAAGAATTGCTTGAACCCGGGAGGCAGAGGTGGAGTGAGTCAAGATCGCACCACTGCACTCCAGCCTGGGTGACAGAGCGAGACTCCATCTCAAAAAAGGGGGGGGCCAACCCCCTTTGGGTGTCCTCCCTTTGTATGGGAGCTCTGTTTCCACTATATTAAATCTTGCAACTGCACACTCTTCTGGTCCGTATTTGTCATGGCTCGAGCTGAGCTTTGGCTCGCTGTCCACCACTGCTGTCTGCCACCATCGCAGACCTGCCACTGACTTCCACCCTTCCGAATATGGCAGGGTGTCCGCTGTGCTCCTGATCCAGCAAGGCACCCATTGCCACTCCTAATCGGGCTAAAGGCTTGTCATTGTTCCTGCATGGCTAAGTGCCCAGGTTCATTCTAATTGAGCTAAACAGTAGTCGCTGGGTTCCACGGTTCTCTTCTAATAGAGCTATACCTCTCACCATATGGCCCAAGATTGCATTCCTTGGAATCTGTGAGGCCAAGAACCCCTGGTCAGAGAACAAGAAGCTTGCTGCCATCTTGGAAGCAGCCTGCCACCATCTTGGGAGCTCTAAGAACAAGGACTCCCTGGTAACATTTTGGCGACCACGAAGGGACTCTCCAAAGCGGTGAGTAATATTGGACCACTTTCGCTTGCTATTCTGTCCTTCCTTAAAATTGGAGGAAAATACTGGGCACCTGTCGGCCAGTTAAAAACTATTAGCGTGGCCACCAGACTTAAGATTCAGGTGGGAGGCTGTCTGGGGAAGCACTTTCTAACAACCCCCAAACCTTCTAGGTTGGGAGCGTTGGTCTGCCTGGAACCAGCTTCCGCTTTCAATTTTCCTGGGGAAGCCCAGGGCCAACTAGAGGCAGAAAGCTGTCATCCCGAACTCCTGGCGTTAGCTGGTTGAGATCATGGCACAGCCGAAGCCTCTACTCAACAGTCTCCCATGTGTGTGCCCCTACTTTTCCTTCTGACCCATACCTCCTGGGTCCCAACCACGAATTTCTTGAAAGTATAGCCCCGAAATTCTCCTTACCTCTGAATCTACTTCCTCCGATCTCTGTCTCCTAGGTACTAATGCTTGAGACCTTCACTTCCTCTCCCAAGTATTAGAGCAAGTTTTATCTCCAAAGGGATCTAAGGAAGCTCTATGCTGTGTCCTTAGGCATCTAGGCTATGAACCCAGGGAGTCTTTTCCCTGGTGTCCCTCCCAATTTAGGCATACTGCTCTAGATATGGGCAGTTATGTGAGACCCATTGCCCACCACGCTTGCCAGGGCCTTAGAACTGATGACCCAGTACTTTAACAATTGGAACTGGGTCTAAGACAATATAATAGATCAGAATGAAAGCAAATTGAGTAAGTCAAGGAGAGAAGAGACAGAGAGAGACAGAGAGAGAGAAAAGAGACAAAAGAGAGTGAGAGAAAGAAAAAGAGAGATAGAAGTAGTAAAGAAAAAACAGCATGCCCTATTCCTTTAAAAGTCAGCGTAAATGTAAAACCTATAATTGATAATTGAAGGTCTTCTCCGTGACCCTATAACACTCCAATACTACCTTGTTGCCTTCTCCATGACCCTGTAACACTCCAATACTACTTTGTTGTCAGCGTAAACAAGGGTGTAGTCTGAAAACACTGAGACCACTGACAACCAGTAAACTTCCTATCAAAAATCCTTAACCCAGAAACCCGCGGATGGTCCAAATGCATTCAATCTGTAGTGGCAACTGCTTTGCTAACAGAAGAAAGCAGAAAAGTAACTCTTAGAGGAAATGTCATTTTGAGCACACCTCACCAGTTCAGAATTATCCTAAGTCAAAAAAGCAAAAAGGTAGCTTACTAACTCAAATCTTAAAGTATGGAGCTATTCTCTTAGAAAAAGGTGATTTAACATTAACCAATGAAAATTCCCTTAACCCAGCAGATTTCCTAACAGGGGATTTAAGTCTTAATTACCATACAAAGGTCCAACCAGACCTAGGAGGAACTCCCTTCAAGACAGAACAATAGATGGCTCCTCCCAGGTGATTGAGAAAAAAACCACAATGGGTATTCAGTAATTGACAGGGAGACTCTAGGAAGCAGAGTTAGGAGAATTGCCTGATCATTGTTCTGCTCAAAAGTGCAAGCTGTTTGCACTCAGCCAAGCCTTAAAGTACTTACAGAATCAAAAAGTCTCTATCTCAATCCTGACTCAAAAGGTTACCTACACCCTCTCTGAAATGAATTTGCATAAGAATTGTTGTTTATGGGAATGCATCTTGATGGGGCAGCTGGGTTGTTATGAAATACTCAGGAACCCAGCCCAGCTCCAGAACTCACCTCTGAGAACAAAGGCAATGTTGGGCATGCTGGTAAAGGACCACTAGAATCCAGCAGCCTGGGCCTCTTTCTCTGTGATCAAGAAAGGCGGGAAAACAGTTGCAGGACTGCTTCATTGGTGAGTGTAACTAATCCAATAAGCAGAGGTCCATGGGTGGTTACGCACCCTGGAAAGGAATAAGCATTAGGACCGTAGAGGATGCTCTAGGACTCATGCGCATCAGAAAATGACTAGGGGTGCTGGAATCCCTATGTTCTTTTATCGGATGGGAAACATTCCCCCCCAAGGTAAAATGCCCCTAAGATGTATTCTGGAGAATTCGGCCCAGTCAGAGTGTACGCACCTTTTTCCCTGTCAGACTTGAAGCAAATTAAAATAGACCTAGGTAAATTCTCAGATAACCTTGATGGCTATATTGATGTTTTACAAGGGTTAGGATAATCCTTTTATCTGACATGGAGAAATATAATGTTACTGCTAGATCAGACACTAACCGCATATGAGAGAAGTGCCGCCATAACTGCAGCCTGAGAGTTTGCCAATCTCTAGTATCTAAGTCAGGTCAATGATAGGATGACAAGAGAGGAAAGAGAACAATTCCCCACAGGCCAGCAGGCAGTTCCCAGTGTAGACCCTCATTGGGACGCAGAATCAGAACATGGAGATTGGTGCCACAGACATTTGCTAATTTGTGTGCTAGAAGGACTAAGGAAAACTAGGAAGAAGCCTATGAATTATTCAGTGATGTCCAGTATAACACAGGGAAAGGAAGAAAATCCTACTGCCTTTCTGGAGAGACTAAGGGAGGCAGTGAGGAAGCACACGTCCCTGTCACCTGACTCTACTGAAGGCCAGCTAATCTTTTTTTTTAGATTTGTAGAATAAAAATATTTATTCACATAATTTTAAATTAAAGTTGAGGCTAATAAATCTGTCGTGGTAATGATTTAAGCGCAAGTGATGCTTGGCTTTCTTTAACATTCATTTCTTTTCTTCTGAGTGAAGGCGTATCAGTTATTCTTGAACAAGTCAATACAGCTTTGCAAAAAGGAGACATTGTTCTGTGGGGAAAAAAGTCAAGGCAGACCAACGAATTATTAAAACTTGCCATATACCTGTAATGACGCAAGTCCACCAACATAGCTTTTCACAGGAGATTTAAAGTCAGCCAGAGCAAGCTGGCCCTTCTCTTCGTTAAATCCCAGACGAACTGCAACATACCACTCATCCCAATTTCATGCGGGAGAGCTCCTCTCCCTCCGTGGGTAAGGCCACCAGCCAAAGAGCTGACATTCGCTCCAGCACCTCTGCCCTCACCTGCTTGCTCCTAAATGTGATCCTGCTTACTGTAACTTCTTAGACACTATGTCAGTGCATTGTTTTATGAAGGTGAGGGCCTTGGAAAGATTGCATAAAAGTTGCTAGAAATTAGGACTGGGAGCCGTGGCTCACACCTGTAATCCCAGCACTTTGGGAGGCCAAGGCAGGTGGATCGCCCGAGGTCAGGAGTTCAAGTCCAGCCTGGCCAAAATGGTGAAACCCTGTCTCCTGGCATGTTTTATTTCCAGTTCAGATGTTTCAAGTAGATTCTTTCTAAATGCTGCCACTCCTTTCCGTTTGAAATTTATCAGTTCTTCTTTTGGAGATTTGGAAGGTTGTTCAAATTTCTGGCAGCACTCCTGCTGGTGTGCCTCAGCCAGCTTGATGTCTTTGCTCTTTAACCGGACCTTATCCAGAGATTCGTTTGAGTTATCATAGTCAATGAGGGCTTTGGTGCGTCTGTATAAGAGATCCTTAGCAACTTCGATGTTGAGCGTGTAGTATCAGAGGAGCTCTGTTAGCTTCAAATCTTCATCTGATGAAACTCAACCCTCTACTCTCCTAAGTTTCTCAAATAGCTCAGCAACCTTCAATGGGTACTTTTTGATGACTGTGGGCTCTTCTAAAGCCAGGTTATGTAAGCAGGCTGCAGTGTGAATATAGTCATCGGTAACATTTTTATGAGATCTGGTCATTTTGTCAGCTTTCACACAAGAATCTTTGATGCTATTGTAATAGTTAATAAGGAAGTTCTTCTCTTGCTCAAAGAAGTCATCTACCTCCTTAACTCCAGTAAAAAGGACTTCAGCACTTTTCACCACACTTTTGAAGAAGCCTCCAAACATCCCTTTAGTATTTTTCCACCTAACACTTAGATCCTGATCATATTCTAGGAAAACATGGAAGTGGCGATCTTTACTGAGAACAGGGCTAGATGAAAGCCATTGAAGAAAGACTTCATGGGAGGACACAGTCTTCTTAAAAACATCGAGATACTCAGCTTCCAGTTCTTGTATCATCTTGGCAAATTCTTCTTTGGTCATAGACCCTTCACCTTCTCCCAGTTTCTGCATCTTCTCTTGAGGACCATCAAAGTCGGGCTTCGTAGGAGCAGTTGGAATCTGAAGCAGAGAGCTCAACAGCCTCTTGTCTCAGCAGTGATGTTTTCTAGTTGGGGCCTTATTCTACTCTTGCTGGTTCACAGGAGACAACCACTCCACACCTGTGGGGCTACTTAAGCGTCAACTCCTGTTTTTTCTTAACCTTCCTTATTTCTTCTGGCCGTTTAGAATGAGGTGTCTTCCTGAGAGTTGCGTGTTCACTTTGATGGCAATCATTTGTTCAGTTTATCCATTACAGACAATCATTCCGAGCACAACAGTGTTTATACTGCTTCAATGTTGGCCTAAAACTAGTACAACGAATGCTAGGCACCAACAATTAGCTGTCAAGATTATAAAGTCTCCAGTATTCCAAAGGAATTTTTTCCTAATCCTAAAGGATAATCAAGGACTCTAATTTTGAATGAACAGAACATTTCTAAATATAAGCTTTGGTACTAATTTTGTTTTATGATTAAGAAATCATCATTTGGACAGGTTCTTCAGTCTGCCTGGCAGGACAAAATGCATGGAAATCTCCTTTAAAATCAGTTAAGACTCTGTTCCTGCAGCCAAGAATGAACAATCAAGGGCTGAAAACTGCCTCCTTGAGCACTTTTTTTGTTTTTTGGCAGATAGAGTCTTTCTCTGTCACCCAGGCTGGAGTGGAAGGCCAACTAATCTTAAAGGATAAGTTTATCACTCAGTGAGCTGTAGACATTAGAAAAAAACTTCAAAAGTCCGCTTTAGGCCAGGAACAAAATTTAGAAACCCTATTGAACTTGGCAACCTCAGTTTTTTTATGATAGAGATCAGGAGGAGCAGGTGGAATAGGACAAACGAGATAAGAAAAAGGTCACTGCGTTAGTCATGGCCCTCAGGCAAGCGGACATTGGAGGCTCTGGAACACGGACAGTCTGGGCAAATCGAATGCCCAATAGGGCTTGCTTCCAGTGCACTCTACAAGGACACTTTAAAAAAGATTGTCCGAAAAGAAATAAGTCCCCCCACTTGTCCATGTCCCTTATGTCAAGGGAATCACTGGAAGGCCCACTGCCCCAGGGGACGAAGGTCCTCTGAGTCAGAAGCCACTAACCAGATGATCCAGCAGCAGGACTGAGGGTGCCTGGGGCAAGCGCCAGCCCATGCCATCACCCTCACAGAGCTCCGGGTATGCTTGACCATTGAGGGCCAGGAGGTTAACTGTCTCCTGGACACTGGCGTGGCCTTCTCCATCTTACCCTCCTGTCCCAGGCAACTGTCCTCCAGATCTGTCACTATCTGAGGGGTCCTAGGACAGCCAGTCACTAGATACTTCTCCCAGGCACTAAGTTGTAACTGGGGAACTTTATTCTTTTCACATGCTTTTCTAATTATGCCTGAAAGCCCCACTTCCTTGTTAGGGAGAGACATTCTAGCAAAAGCGGGGGCCATTATACACCTGAACATAGGAGAAGGGGAAACCAAGCCCCAGTACTCAGCAGGAGAAATAGAATGGGGAACCTTATGAGGACATAGTTTCCTCCCCTCAGGATGGCTAGCCACTGAAGAAGGAAAAATATTTTTGCCTGAAGCTAACCAATGGAAATTACTTAAAACCCTTCACCAGACCTTTCACTTAGGCATTGATAGCACCCATCAGATGGCCAAATTATTATTTACTGGACCAGGCCTTTTCAAAACTATCAAGCAGATAGTCAGGGCCTGTGAAATGTGCCAAAGAAATAATCCCGTGCACTGCAGGCCATACATTTCAATCCCTGTATCTTTAACCTTCTTGTTAAGTTTGTCTCTTCCAGAATCGAAGCTGTAAAACTACAAATGGTTCTTCAAATGGAGCCCCAGAGGCAGCCCGTGACTAACATCTACTGTGGACCCCTGGACCGGCCTGCTAGCCCATGCTCTGATGTTGATGACATCAAAGGCACTCCTCCTGAGGAAATCTCAATGCATGACCTAATTCACCAGGAAGCAGTTAGAGTGGTCGTCGGCCAACCTCACCAACAGCACTTGGGTTTTCCTGTTGAGAGGGGGGACTAAGAGACAGGACTAGCTGGATTTCCTAGGCCGACTAAGAATCCCTAAACCTAGCTGGGAAGGTGACCACATCCACTTTTAAACACAGGGCTTGCAACTTAGCTCATACCCAACCAGTCAGGTAGTAAAGAGAGCTCACTAAAATGCTAATTAGGCTATAACAGGAGGTAAAAAAGAGCCAATCATCTATCGCCTGAGAGCACAGGGGAAGGGACAATGATTAGGATATAAACCTAGGCAATGGCTACCCCTTTGGATCTCCTCCCTTTGTGTGGGAGCTCTGTTTTCACTCTATTAAATCTTGCAAAAAAAAAAAAAAAAAAGTGCCAAAACAATTCAATAGGGAAAGGAAAATCTTTTCTTTCTCTTTTTCTTTTCTTTTCTTTTCTTTTTTTTTTTTTTTTGTGAGATGGAGTCTTGCTCTGTCACCTAGGCTGGAGTGCAGTGGCGCAATCTTGGCTCACTGCAAGCTCTGCCTCCCAGGTTCATGCCATTCTCCTGCCTCAGCCTCCTGAGTAGCTGGGACTACAGGCACCTGCCACCACGCCCAGCTAATTTTTTGTATTTTTAGTAGAGACGGGGTTTCACCGTGTTAGCCAGGAGGGTCTCAATCTCCTGACCTTGTGATCCGCCTGCATTGGCCTCCCAAAGTGCTGAGATTACAGGTGTGAGCCACCGCACCCGGCCAGGAAAATCTTTTCAATACATGCCAATGGATCAACTAGATAGCCAAATAGAAAACAGAAATTAACATCAAACCAATGAATATCAAAACCTATACAAAAATAAAGTAAAATGGCCTACCAACCTAAATTTAAAGCTTAAAACTACAAAACTTCAATAAGGAAATATAGGAGCAAATCTTGGCAACCTTGGACTTGTCAAAGGATTCTTAGAACATAAAATGCAAAAACTGTAAAAGAAAAAAAATTGATGAATTGAGAATGTAAAACCTTTGTTCTTCTGTATTATCATGAAATAATGAAAGGCAAGCCACCATCTGGGATAAAATATTTGCAATGCTTGTATCAAAGAATTTTATATTGAAAATATGAAAAAAGCTCTCACAACTTCATAAGGCAAAGAAAATGTAAAGTAAGCAGAAGATGTGAACCAGTCACATCACAGAAAACGTTTGAGACATCTTTTCTAGTAGGGGCATGGAATGATGCTCCCCAAGATCAGAACACACAGGCGGCCCTTCCATTGAAATCAGCAGGGATGTGTGAAAGTCAGCAGGGGTAGGAAGTGTCAGCAAGTATTTGCTAAGACCTGCCTCTAAATTCCAGAGGGATAACACATGACCAGCCCAATCACCTCCATTCATACATAAAATCCAGTGACAAGTCCCCAGAAGGAGGTTCCACACCATATGCCGGGTCTTTTTCTCCAAACTTGTCTCGGTTCCCTTGTACCCAGGCACCCAAGCATTGTTTTCCTGCCTTTCCATGTAGATTGGCTTGCGGCTACTGCTGCAGGATTTCTGGCCCCGCTTCTAGGGGGAACACTCTTTTTATCGGGATCTAGTCTTTCAGAGTCCTTCTTTCTCCTTCTGTATTTTATTTTCTCAAACACTTGTGATGTTAATTTGACGTCCCAGGACATCAGGACTCTGTTTCTAGGTTTTTTTTTTCCTGGATCATTCTTCCCATTTTTGTGGGACCCCTTTATTCTCATTAATGGCCTTGAGGGTAGAAAAGTATTTTTCCAGGCTTACTTTTCCCTGCAAGTGGTCAGGCCAGCTGTGATTACTTGTGAAATGCTAAAAATATCAGACTCTACACATCACAGATGATTTCCTGCTGACTTGGAAGGGCTCAATGGTTCTCACCGCTGGCTGTGCATTATCATCTCACCTGGGGAGCACTCTGAAAACAGCATGGCTTGGCCACCGACCCTGAGATGATGGTTCAGTTGGACTGGATGGGCCAGCAGGCACGGGTGACGCTCATATGCAGCCAGAGTTCCGAGCCACTAGAAGGTTGGCAATGAATGGCTTCCTCTGACAAAGACCCTTTGCTTGGGCAAATTCTAGTCAGGCTTCGCAACCTTCTCCTAGGCCCATGTTCACTGCCTTGTTAAATCCAGCTTTAGCAAATAACACTGCCAAGACAGTTTAGCAAGAATCCCCCACCCTCAGTACCCAATCACCCTCAATATTTGATCAAAATTCTTCAGTCCCCATCCTTGGTGTCTGATCACCCTGGCCTGCCTTCAGCAGGAATTCTGCGAGGCTGATTCAGCCAGAATTTCCCCCAGCCTTGATGTCTCCTCTTAGCAATTTTTCATCCACCAATCTCCTGCTCCTTGGCTATACATTCCCCCTAATCCCTGGTGTGTTCGAAATGGAGCAAAGTTTTATACCTGGTATCTCTCTTCCCCTGTTGCAATAGTTTTTAAAAATAAAGTTGCCTTCACAACTGTAACTTCTGTCCAGCCCTGATTTCCTGTGACACCTCCGAGACCTTCCTGCACACTTCCTCAGTCGGATCTGAGATATCTCATTACAAAGCATTATCCTGAGGCTGCTAGTTACTCTCCGCCTCCCCACTGTGCCCAGGGGACTGCTGCTGCCTCCAGGTGGACAATGCGGGTCATGGAGGAGGGAGGTGTCACAACAGAGTCCTTTCTTTCTTTACAAATGCACACTTCTCAATCATCGGTCTATATGATTAATTTCCGTAGTGAGCTCATTCTTCTTAAACTATGCAAAAAACTGTACTTAAGTCCCTTTGGAATTCCACAAATGCTGAATGTATGGAATGTGTAAGGGTTCTCCAGAGAGACAAAACCAGTAGAATATACTTATCTATCTATATCTAAATGGAGAGAGAAAAACAGGGAGAAAGGAAAAGATTTTAAGGAATCGGCTCATGCAATTGAGGCCGACAAGTGTTGACATTTTTAGGACTGGTCAACAGCCTGGAAATTGGAACAGGGGTCAATGCTGCAGTCCTGAGTGCAAAGGCCCTCTGGAGGCAGAATTCCTTCCCCTTCAGGGGACCTCAGCCTTTTCTCTTATAGCCTTTAATTGATTGAATGAGGCCCATCCACATTATGGAAGGTAATCTGCTTTTTTCAAAGTCTGTTGATTTAAATGCTTATCTCATCTGAAAAACGTTTTTACAGCAACATATTGGTTTGTTTGTTTGTTTTTGAGACGAAGTTTCACTCTTGCTGCCCAGGCTGGAGTGCAATGGTGCGATCTCGGCTCACCACAACCTCCACCTCCTGGGTTCAAGTGATTCTTCTGCCTCAGCCTCCCGAGTAGCTGGGATTATAGGCATGTGCCACCATGCCCAGCTAATTTTGTGTTTTTAGTAGAGATGGGGGTTTCTCCATGTTGGCCAGGCTGGTCGCGAACTCCTGACCTCAGATGATCTGCCCACCTCGGCCTCCCAAAGTGCTGGGATTATAGGCGTGAGCCACTGTGCCAGACCTACAGCAACATCTTTACTGGTGTTTGACCAAACAGCTGGATACTGTGGCCTAGCCAAGCTGACACATAAATTAAACCATCACATGGAATGTCCATCAGTGCAAGTTTAGCCTGTAGATACACCCAAGAACCTTGATGGGCGTATCAATGTTGGTGAATCAGAGTAGACTAGGAACCCAACATGCTCAAGGGGGGCTCTAGTCCTTGCTCTGCCACTCCTACATGTGCGCCCCTGAGAAAGCATCTGTTTCTCCTGGACTCAGTTTCTTTTTCATTTCACAAGGACCACGTGGCTGTGCCAAGAGTTCTTCCAGCTCTCAGAGCATATGTGTCCTGTCTCGGTTGAAGGAGCAGTAACAAAAGAGAGGGAAAAGAGATGTGAGAGCCTTTCGTTCGGCCACATAGAGTCAGTTATATTTTTAATTTATCTTATGATATTAGTTTAGAAAACATTAAATGTGGCCAGGTGCAGTGGCTCACGCCTGTAATCCCAACATTTTGGGAGGTCGAGGCAGGTGGATCACGAGGTCAGGAGTTTGAGACCAGCCTGGCCAACATGGTGAAATCCTGTCTCTACCAACACAGAAATTAGCTGGGTGTGGTCCCAGCTACTCAGGAGTCTGAGGCAGAAGAATCGCTTAAACCTGGGAGGAGAAGGTTGCAGTGAGCTGAGATCATGCCGCTGCACTCCAGCCTGGGCAACAGAGCGAGACCCAGACTCTGTCTCAAAAAAAAAAAAAAAAAAATTAACCAGGTGTGGTGGCGCATGCCTATAATCACAGGTACTCGGGAGGCTGAGGCAGGAGAATTGCTTGAACCTGAGAAGCAAAAGTTGCAGTGAGCCGAGATCATGCCACTGCACTCTAGCCCAGGTGACAGAACAAGACACTATCTCAAAAAAAAAAAAAAAAAAGAAAAGAAAAATGGCCAGGCATAGTGGCTCATGCCAGTAATCCCAACACTTTGTGAGGCTGAGGCTGGAGGATCTCCTGAGGTCAGGAGTTCGAGACCAGCCTGACCAACATGGCAAAACCCCGTCTCTAACTAAAAATACAAAAAGTAGCTGGGTGTGGTGGTGCACGCCTGTAACCCCAGCTACTCGGGAGGCCAAGGAGGAGAATCGCTTGAACCTGGGAGCCAGAGTTTGCAGTGAGCCAAGATTGTGCCATTGCACTCTAGCCTGGGTGACAAGAGCGAGACTCCATCTCAAAAAAAAAAAAAAAAAAAGGAAACATTAAACGTTTTTCTTAAATGTTTACACAGCCCACAAGTGGAGTAGCAAATCAACGCAGACACTATAACATGGTAAGTACAATATACAGGAGGAGTGGCCCCAAGTCAGGATAAATTGCAAATGTCTATGGCAGAGAGGTGGGCAAAGTAAAACCCATTGACTACTAGCTCCCGTCTTCAGTTGCTACCACACTGATGCAACAAAACATTACGGAATCTAAACTAAAGTTCTCATATGGCACAAACAGCCCTCTTCTGTTCAAGTACTGCTTTTGTCACACTTACCAAGAGAAAAAAAAAAAATTAAGCCCTAGAGTTCATATAAATATGGCATATTGAGCCAGTAAATACAGTTTACAAGTAATTATAATTTACATGCAGTACCCAGTAGGGATTTACAGTATTATAGAGCTGGGGGTTGGAATCCTGCCAGCTTCACCAACAGGGATAAGACACCACCATCTGCAGCTCTAGACTTAGAAAATCTGTTTACCAGCATGGTCCCGGGACTCCTGGCTTTTGTGCCTGCTGATTTGTTTACATAGCATAGCACTGAAGGAACTTTGTCAAAATCAACAGGCCTCATGTATGGTCTGCCTGTTTTGTGGCCCTAAAACTGCTATTGCCATGTGAGAGAGAGGCCTTATCCTCTCTGTGCTAGTGGGGGGATTAACAGCATAAACTGAGCAAATGTTGGCCAAGGCAGGTTCAAGGTTAGGACCTACAGTTGGCTCAATCTAACATGTGAAAATACTGTACAATGCATTCAAATAGTACTTCATACTTGTCAAAACTCAATTTCACAGTCATTGCTCTATCAGTGTCACAACTCTGATACAACACGAGGTATTAGTAGCACCATTTTACAGGTGGTCAAGGACATGAATCAGTAGTGTTCAGTAGTTCTTAGATAAAAACAAAGCTATTCTTCTATTAAATTGACATAATAATTGCACATATTTATGGGCTACAGTGTGATGTTTTGATGCATGTTTACAATGTGTAATGATCAAATCAAGGTAATGAGCATATCATCACCTCAAATAATTTTCATTTCTTTGTGTTGGGAACAGTCAAGATATCCTCTTCTAGCTATTTGAAAATAAACAACAAAAAAAAATGATTGTTGGCTATAACCACCCTACAGTGTTATAGAACACCAGAACTTATTCCTCCTGTCTAGCTGTACTTTTGTATCCGGTAACCAACCTCTGGCTATCCACCCCTCGCTGTTACCCTTCTCAACCTCTGGCAACCACTATTCAACTCTCTACTTCTGTGAGATCAGCAATTTTAGCTTCCACATATGAATGAGAGCAGGCAGTATTCTTCCCCACTTCTTCTCACTGCCCCCACTACCCTTCTCAGCCTCTAGAAGCCATTCTTCTACTCTCTACCGCCATGAATACAATTGTTTTAATTTTTAGCGTTCACAAATGAGTGAGAACAGTGTGAAGTTTGTCTTTCCGTGCCTTGTTTATTTCACTTACTATAATGTCCTCTAGACTCATCCATGTTGCCTCGTATGACAGGATTTCGTTCCTTTTTATGCTAAAAAGTATTCTTTTGTGTATAAACACCACATTTTTAATTCATTCATCTGTTGATGGAAAGCTAGGTTGATTTCATGTCTTGGCTGTTGTGAATAGTGCTGCAATGCACATGGGAGGGCAGACAGCTCTTTGACATACTGATTTACTTTCCTTTGGGTTCATACCTAGTAGTGGGATTGCTGGGTCATATGGTAGTTCTAGTTTTAAGGACAAAGCTATTATTGATGATTCTTAAAAATAGTCAGGCTTGCTTTGGCTAAAGAATGAATTCACTCAAGGGTGTCAGTTAAGTCACAAAGAATTAAGAATGATAAAGTTATCAAATGATGATATTTACCATGTTACCAGGTAACAGGGGAAGAATCATTAATGCCAGGAGGCATCCTCAGAACTAGAACAATTAATTCAGCAGATCCTTCAGGAATCTGGAGTCATAGCAACCACAACAAGGTTCATGATTGATTGATTGCAAAATGGGCCTAATCCTCCAACCTTTCCTGTACCCAAGCCCCCTGCAACACGACTTTGCAGCTCCTTCCACTGAGGCGAAGCCTGTTTCTCCACCTGTTGAATCCCTGCCCAATACTGTTTTCCCACTTCCACTTTGATACAACACCACTCCCAGGAAACCTTTTGCATTCTTATTTCTGTCTCAGCACTTGAGACTCCAACCTGTAACACTAGGAATACAAAAATAAATAAGATAGGCCGACAGTCCCTGCTTTTAAGGAAAGCAAATAAATGTTTGTAGAATAAAATGTTTAAAAAAAAAAGAGTATCATTTCCTGTGTTCTGATACTCTAGCTATATTTTCAGAAACCAAACTAGGATGTAAAGATCTATAACTTCAAATGAAGACATCAGGACCTAAAACTGAGGTGTATAAACTTTCTATGGTTGTGAAACTTGGATTTTTAAAAATAGGCCTTGTGTTATTCTGTCTTCACATTGCTATAAAGAACTACCTGAGACTGGGTAATTTATGAAGAAAAGAGGTTTCATTGAATCATAGATCCACAGGTTTAACAGGAAGCATGACTGGGAAGCCTCAGGAAACTTACAATCAGGGCAGAAAGCAAAGGTGAAGCCAGGCACATCTTACCGTGAAGGAGCAGGAGAGAGAGAGGGAGCGAGTGGGGAGGTGCCACACTTTAAAACCAACAGATCTCCTGAGAACTCACTCACTATCACGAGAACAGCACGCAGGAAATCTGTCCCCATGACCCAGTTGCCTCCCACCAAGCCCCTCCTCCAACATGTGGGGATTACAGTTCAAAATGGGATTTGGGTGGGGACAGAGCCAAATCACATCAGGCTTCCAAAGCAAGGTCAAATAATCTTCACTTGAGTAATCAGATATCATCACTTTATATATCCTTTACCTACTTCTGGACAAAAATGTAGTGTCTTTGCATTGTCCAGAAAATACCATGGTTCCACTGACCACCTTCTTTTATAATACATCTTTGCCTTCTTCGGCTACGAATATTTAAATCAAATTGGCAAATTATGCCACCGAGGACACTGAAAAAAATGTAGACAAGGACTCTATTTCACCAGGGCAATGATCCCAGCGGAAGCTTCCAGTTCAGGCAAATTCATGAGCTGGGACTGTCTCCCGGTTATGTTACCTTCAAATCAGAACTGATCCTGTCTTTGTAGCAACATATACATTTACCCTGTCAACCTGGCAAAATTGCTTGAATACCTACTATGTAAAAAGTGTAGGCATCATTGCATTGTACAGCAATACATGCAGCAATATGAAAGAAACAAATATAGACCAGGCATGGTGGCTCACGCCTGTAATCCCAGCACTTTTCAGAGGCCAAGTGGGCATATCAGCTAAGGTCAGGAGTTTGAGACTAGCCTGGCCAACATGGCGAAACCCCATTTCCACCAAAAATACCAAAAAAAATTAGCCCGGTGTGGTGGCACCTGCCTGTAATCCCAGCTACTCAGGAGGCTAAGGCAGGAGAATCACTGGAACCCGGGAGGCAGAGGTTACGGTGAGCTGAGATAGCACCACTGCACTCCAGCTTGGGTGACAGTGTGAGACTCAGTCTCAAAAAAAAAAGAAAAGAAAAGAAACAAATATAGAAACACCATCTATCTGGCATAAGCAGGCAAAGAAGTGCACCAAAAAAGATAATTTGTCAAGGAACCGAAGCTTATGACTTTGAGCACCAGGATCCAACCAACTCCACATCCCCACTCTTACCACCTGGGCCACCATCCCTTGCCTGTAGATCTGTAAAATCTCCCAACCGCTCTCCTCCACCCACGCAATCCTTGGGAGGCCAGAGAGGATTTGAGTCAGATCATGCCAGTCCTCTTGTTAAGACTGTCCAGTGGTGCTCCAGTTCTCTCCACGTAAAATCTGGCAGGCCAGGGATAAAGCCAAAGCTCCACTACATCCTGCTATGGTATCCTAGCCCCTGGTCATGCCAACGGTGGGCATGAAAAACCAAGTTGCTTCACAACTTATGCAGCCAAAAAGCCCCACAGCTCACTGGTTGGGTTTCTCTCCAAGTTTCGCACTCTGTTCTTGCTAGATTTCTGCTCACTATTCTAGACTGCAATGGGCCATGGAGGACCCACACTCCTGCTCCCATCTCCATGAGTTTACTCCCAGTAAGGGCTCCTCTAGCAGCTTGGGGGTGGGTAAAAATGGGGCCTATGTGCTTTTATATAGAGCAGTGCTTATCATTTTTTAGCTAAGGCATGTAGAGATTTTGTGATCACCCTGTGTGGCCCTAAATATATCCACGTAAAGCAGAAATCAGAGTCTACCTGACAACTATGGTGGACATTGGAGGCTCTTTCGTGTTTCTCGTCAGCAAGTGACATTTCTTCCACCCGTCAGTTACATTGTTGATGATTTTTCTTTTCCACAGGGGCATTCTGTTCGGCTTTGGGGTCAGATTAATCTCTTTTGGCAATTCATGTCTTGCTAAGATTCTTTCCAAGCCAGAGAGCTCAGGATTCTCACCTGGTAATAGAATAAGCATTAATACATTCAATGTTCCTCTCCATCTTTGCATAGCAAGAGTTAACAAGGCAGATTTGAAAACATATATATGCAGCTTGATAATCCCTATTTAGCTTTGTCATTCCTTTATTCCAACAATATTACTGGGCACCATTTAGATCTTAGCCTGGTCCTAGACATCTAGCAGATACATTGTAAGTAAATAAAAGAATGAACAAGGCCAGGCATGGTGGCTCACGCCTGTAATCCTAGCACTTGGGAGGCTGAGGCGGGCGGATCATGAGGTCAGGAGATCGAGACCATCCTGGTTAACATGGTGAAACCCCGTCTCTACTACAAATATAAAAAATTAGCCGGGCATGGTGGCAGGCGCCTGTAGTCCCAGCTACTCGGGAGGCTGAGGCAGGAGAATGGTGTGAACCCGGGAGGCGGAGCTTGCAGTGAGCTGAGATCCGGCCACTGCACTCCAGCCTGGGCAACAGAGCGAAACTCCGTCTCAAAAAGAATAAAAAAATAAAAAAGAATGAACAAACAAGCAAACAAGCAGGCAGGCTGGGACCACACAAATAGAGTTGGTTATGTGTGCATTCTCAAACTAAGGGCAAGTTACATACAATTATTATTATTATTGTGATTCTTATTTTCCCTTTAATTGCATACTTAATTGGAGATGCACATTTTGAAGCTTCCCGGAAGAAATAGGGTGAATGTTAACATTATTGTCAGGCCACGTAACTTGGGGCCCCCTTTTACTGGTGATTTTGCCTGAGCAAGGGTTACAACATGGATGGAACTGAAAACAACAGCATGCTCTGTCAGTTAGGATGTGGGAGTGTAACTTACTGTTCTTTTTGATTCCACAAAATTCATTTCTGGCCAGAAATGAACTGTTTTTTCTTGCTCTGTTATAAGTGTGTCTATTTTCAGCTATGTCAGTGGGAAATGCCTTCCTTCTTTTGGGTGTTCCAATAACTGAGACTTGAGGTTTGGATTGTTGCAGCCTGCTGTAGGAACTCTGGATGGCCAGTGGCACAGTTACAGCGCATGGTAGAGCTGCTTGGAGATGAACTCAATACCAGAGGGGCTTAGATCCTGTGTTATCAGAAATGGAATAGCATCCCTCCCTGGTCAGCCAGCACCTCCGTGAGAGCTCCACGATGGAGTGCGGTGGTGCAATCATACCTCATTCCAGCCTCGACCTCCTGTGCTCAAGCAATCCTCTGACCTCAGCCTCCTCAGCAGCTGGGACTACAGGCATGCACCACCACACCCAGCTAATTTTTGTTATTATTTGCAGAGATGGGGGTCTCATTTTGTTGCCTAGGTTCATCTCATTCCCAGCTTCAAGTGATCCTCCTGCCTCAGCCACCCGAAGTTAACTTTATATTTAAAATACAAAAGAAAAACCTGGGGTTGTTTTTGTTTTTTGTTTTAATTATGGGTGTTTAGTTCTTTTTCTTTCTTTCTTCACGTAATCATTTCTGGGTAACCAATATAGAGTAATATAGGCAAAGCATCCTTCAGGTGAAGAGGAGATTGACAGGAAAAGGAACAAAACCTATTTTTAAGGTCAAAAGAAATTTCTTCTGGAAGGAAGGCTTTCGACCCAGCAGCAGCAAGACAGCAGTCTCCATGTTTAAATTCTTGGTCTGATGGATGAAAGTCAGAGAAATAGGGCCATGTCTACAGGATGCATATGCAAGGAAATCACTATATGTTTGGAAATGGCATCTTGGCAATGGAGCAAACTTTTAGTGATGAATTCAAGACCTCAAAGGCCAATGTGTTCCCAATGACTGACTGGACTCAGCCTGAGGCCAGGTCCCTGAAGGCACAAACTCAGGACTCTGAGGGGTCATTTCTTACCCCTTAATGCCATTCACCTCAGCCGCATGAACCTCCTTAAACTGGCTTCCAACCATAGCAAAGAATCACTGCACCCAAATACCTCTGAAACAAAGGCACCCCGCTGCTGCTTGGCAGTTGCACATGGCAGGAATTACCAGCTGCTAAACTTGTATGGACGTCTATCGCCGTCTACATTGGGAAGCTACGGAGACAAAATCTAAATCTACATAGAATGGGAATGTCTCTAGAAAATCGAAACCCATTTCTCCAACTTCACATAAATAATTACTGCATTTTTCAATGTTAATGTTGCATTTTAATTACAAAAGTAAAAGGTTTCCATTGGAATAATTAAAATGAAACAACTCAGCAAAGTCTACACAGTAAAAAGGGGAAGTTTTGCTTCGTTTTCCTTCTCCAAGCTCTATCCTTTCTCTGGAGGTAGCCGCTGTCCTGAATTTCCTAAGTCTCCTTCAAAACTCTCTTCTATGCATTTATAGACACACATATATATGTACACATGTAGAGTTTTCTTTTGGCATACATGGATCCATACTGTGTATCTTCCTTTGCAGCTTATTAAAACTCTATAATATGTACTGGAGATATGTTAATGTCAACCTTCTTTTTAACAGTATTCCACTGTATGGATATATGCCTTCATTTAATTATTCAGCTACTGGATGTCATAGGTTGTTTAAATTTCTGACTATTATAGACAATATTTCAGTGCATGGCCATGTTTATCTATTTTTGTGCTCAGGTACAAGTTATTTCTGTAGGATAATAACTAGAAGTGGAATTGCTAAGTTGAAGGACATGTACATGTAACAGGATGTGAAAATATACCTTTTTCTGTTGGGTCTGTTTCCTCCAAGGCCCCAAAGTCTGAGAAAACTCGAGTAGGTGCCAGACACCTATTCATGCACAAGACATCCATCCATATGTGAAAAAACGGAGCATTCATTCAGGATTCCTTAAGGCACTTGAGGATTTCTTTAGGCACAGAGTTGGGGCAGTGCTGTGTACTATGTCATTCCCCTTCCTGCTCTTGGCTTTAAGGGGACTTTAGAGAAGTACCTGGGGAATGGGACTATGTCTCCTAACACTGGTGCGTCAGTCTCCTATGGCCGTCCTAACAGTACCACAAAGGGGGTCGCTTGAAACAACAAATTCATTGTTTCACAATTCAGGAGGCCGGAAGTCAGAAGTCAAGGTGGCAGCAAGGCCATGCTGAAGCCTTGAGGGGAGAATCTGTCTTTGTCTCTTCCTAGTTTCTGGAGTCTGCCTGCAATCCTTGGTGTTCCTGGACTGTGGATGTATCGCTCCCATCTCTGTCTCTACTGTCACAAGAGGTGTCTCTTTCTTCTTATAAGGACACCAGTCATACTGGATGAAGAACCCTCTCTATACTTATTATGACCTCATCTAAGTTTAATGACTTCTGCACCCTGTAAAGACCCTATTTCCAAATCTAGTCACATTCTGGGCCCCTGGGAGTTAGGACCTCCATGTGTCTTGTTGAAAGACAATATATGTTGTTGAGGGACATCTATGTATTTTGTTGAGCCCATAACACCTGGAAACATAACGGTGAGTGGCTGGGATCACAGCTGCCTGTGGCCACAGAGAAAAGAGGGCAGTGTTGGAAGCCAACTGTGCTTTCATTAACCGGGTGAAGGTATGGGGAGCAAGGGCACAGATTTTCTATGAGCTAAATGTAAACGCCAGCCGGACTTAGTGGCTCATGCCTGGAATCCCAGCACTTTGGGAAGCCGAGGTGGGTGGATCACTTGAGGTCAGGAGTTTGAGACCAACCTGGCCAACATGGCAAAACCCTGTGTCTACTAAAATTAAAAAATTAGCCGGGTGTGGTGGCACATGCCTGTAATCCCAGCTACTCGGGAGGCTGAGGCAGGAGAATCGCTTGAACCCGGGAGGCGGAGGTTGCAGTCAGCCGAGATCACACCACTGTACTCCAGCCTGGGGGACAGAGTGAGACTGTTTCAAAACTAAAGAAACTGGCCGGGCGCGGTGGCTCAAGCCTGTAATCCCAGCACTTTGGGAGGCCGAGACGGGCGGATCACGAGGTCAGGAGATCGAGACCATCCTGGCTAACACGGTGAAACCCCGTCTCTATTAAGAAATACAAAAAAAAAAACTAGCCGGGCGAGGTGGCGGGCGCCTGTAGTCCCAGCTACTCGGGAGGCTGAGGCCGGAGAATGGCGTGAACCCGGGAGGCGGAGCTTGCAGTGAGCTGAGATCCGGCCACTGCACTCCAGCCTGGGTGACAGAGCGAGACTCCGTCTCAAAAAAAAAAAAAAAAAAAACTAAAGAAACTAACTAAATAACTAACTAAATAAATAAAAATGTAAACCCCTTAGAAAATACAGTTGACCCTTGAACAACATGGAGGTTAGGGGCTCTGACCCCTGCCCAGTTGAAAATAAGCATATAAGTTTCTTTTGTTAAAGAGTCTTGGCTGGACTCGGTGGCTCACGCCTGTAATCCCAGCACTTTGGGAGGCCGAGGCGGGTGGATCACAAGGTCAAGAGATCGAGACCATTTGGCCAACATGGTGAAACCCCGTCTTTACTAAAAATACAAAAATTAGCCGAGAGTGGTAGCGCATGCCTGTAATCCCAGCTACTCGAGAGGCTGAGACAGAGAATTGCTTGAACGCGGGAGGTGGAGGTCGCAGTGAGCCGAGATTGCACCATTGCACTCCAGCCTGGGCAACAAGAGCAAAACTCCATCGCAAAAAAAAAAAAAAAAAAAAAGTCTTGCTATGTTGCCCGGGCTGGTCTCGAACTCCTGGGCTCAAGCGATCCTCATGCCACAGCCTTCCGAGTCGTTGAGCGTGGTAGTCTAGCACCTGTACCACGCCACCACATCCAGCTACTTTTTTGACTTTTGATTCACTCAAAACTTTTACTAATAGCCTACTGTTGACCGGAAGCCTTACTGTTAACATAAACAGTTGATTAACACATATTGTAAATGTTATATGCATCATACCTCACATTCTTAAAGTAAGCAAAAAAATGTTATTAAGAAAATCATGGCCAGGCGCAATGGCTCATGCCTGTAATCCCAGCACTTTGGGAGGCCGAGGCGGGTGGATTGCTTGAGGTCAGGAGTTCAAGACCAGCCTGACCAACATGGTGAAACCCCATCTCTACTAAAAATACAAAAATTAGCCGGGCATGGTAGCAGGTGCCTGTAATCCCAGCTACTTGGGAGGCTGAGACAGAGAATCACTTGAAACCGGGAGGTGGAGGTTGCAGTGAGCCGAGATAGCACCACTGCACTCCAGCCTGGGAGACAGAGCAAGACTCTGTCTCAAAAAAAAAAAAAAGAAAAAGAAAAGAAAATAATAAGGAAAAGAAACACATTGACACCACTGTATTTATCAATACTATAAGCTTACACCATCTGTTTACAAGAAAACTTGTCTGTCTGAAGTGGCAGGCAACTATTCAATATACAGTACATATCAAGCAACTCAACTTTTTCTTATAACATCCTGATTTTTCTCTGCTTCTTGGGAGTACTTCCAGCATCACTAATGGCACTTTGTGTGTGTCCCATGGTGTTATTCAAGTTTTATGGTATTGCACTAAACACACAAAAAATGCATGAGAACTGTAAAATCACTTTACTGTGATATGTAATTTACTAGAGAGATGAGCTGCTCACACAGAGATGACTGGCATCACATGGCATTTTAAGTGGCTATTCACACCACTTGACCTCACAGCAAGAGCAACGGGAGGTGGCTATGAAATTACTACAGCACTACGGTATTGCTACAGTTACTTTTCTACAGTTAGGATTTAATACTGCATCTTTTTTTTTTTTTTTTTTTTTTTGAGGTGGAGTTTTGTTCTTGTTGCCCAAGCTAGAGTGCAATGGCATGATCTCAGCTCACTGCAGTATCTGCCTCCCGTGTTCGAGAGTCTCCTGCCTCAGCCTCCTGAGTAGCTGGGATTATGGGTGCCAACCACCACACCTGGCTACTTTTTGTATTTTTAGTAGAGACTGGGTTTCAACATGTTGGCCAGGCTGGTCTTGAACTCCTGCCCTCAGGTGATCTACCCCCTCGGACTCCCAAAGTGCTGGGATTACAGGCATGAGCCACTGTGCCTGGCCTAATACTGCATCTTTATTCTCATTTACATTTCCCTTGACTGTGAATGACACCAAATACAGTCTGTAAGTGCTTGTGTAAGTTTTTATAAATTTTAACTTTTCCTAATAGGTTTGTGTACATTTTATGGTAGTAAATGATAAAGTAGACTAGTATCTACATATATTCTATGCAGTCACGACATTCCTTTTTCTCTCTTTTTTTTTTTTTTTTTGAGTCTCACTCTGTTGCCCAGGCTGGAGTGCAGTGACACAATCTCAGCTCGCTGCAAACTCCACCTCCCAAGTTCAAGCAATTCTCCTACCTCAGCCTCCCAAGTAGCTGGGATTACAGGCGTGTACCACCACACCTGCCTAATTTTGTGTTTTTAGTAAAGAGAGGGTTTCACCATGTTAGTCAGACTGGTCTCGAACTCCTTACCTCAAATGATCCACCCGCCTCAGCCTCCCAAAGTGCTGGAAATACAGGCATGAGCCACCATGCCCACCACCCTAATTTTTTCTTAATTTTTTTTATTTCTGGACTATATGATTGGTCTACAAATTTTTTCAAATTGTGGCAAATCTTCAAAAAAATTTCCAATATATTTATTGAAAAAAATCCACCTATTGTTGCGGGATCAGGAGGACCAGAGAAAGACCTTGGGGTGTATACAGAAGGATATGTTTATTATCGAGTGCACTTAGACCCAGCAGATTTAACGTCCAAAGACTGGGCGCAGAACAAAGACAGTACTTGACTTTTATACTTCATAAAAGGGGGTGGGTTAGCTTGAAGCAAGCTTACAGTGGCGTGAAAGCAGGGATAGAGAGGCAGGATAAAGACAGTTAATTAAGTTGTAACAGGTTCATAACTCAGGATTACACATGACCGTTGCCAAGCAACCCAATGTCTGTTACCTAGATTTTGCCTAGGCATGGGCTTACCCTATAACCTTCATTATGGCGCCCAGGTGGCCACAACTCAGGCCTATTTAGAGGCTCATGACCTTCACTCTACTGCTTAGACAAAACAGAATTACTTTAAGTTACTATTTACAGAGAACAGGAATCTATAAACTTATTCCATAAAACAAAGGAAAATTTAATTTTCTTCTCCCTGTGTTGAGGGAGTGCTGGGAGTTTCCGGAGCACATTAGATAGTATGACTAAAACTTTTTCTGGGTCTGGGCTGTGCCTGTTGCTGCCTTTGGGAAAAGTCAGCCTAATCCAGGAAAGTTTATTTCTTTTTTTTGTTGATTTTATTTTTCTTTAATCTCCTGCCACACCATAAGTGGACCTGCACAGTTCAGATGAGCTGTTCAAGGGTCAGCTGTAGTCGTTTGGCGCCTGCTTGAATAGGAGGATCTCAGGAGGGTTTCCGTCAAAAGATGATGCAATTTCCGTTGAAATAGGATGGAAGTGAATCTTACAAAAGCTGGGGAAGGCGGTGCTATGGTCTGAATGTTCATGCCCCTCAAAATTCATATGTTAAATCCTAACCTCCAAGGTGACGGTATTACATGGTGGGTAGGCCTTTAAGAGGTGATCAGGTCATGGGGGCGGTGCCTTATAAACTAGGCCTGAGAGAGATACCTACCCCAGCCCCTTCCACTACATGAAGACGCAGCAAGAAGGTGCCATCTATGAACCAGAAAGTTGTCTCCAAACATGGTATCTGCCTTGATTTTAGACTTCCCAGCCACCAGAACTATGAGAAATAAATTTTTCTGTTTATAAGCTACCCAGTCTATAGTATTTGTTGTTATTTTTGTTTTTTTTTGAGCGGAGTCTCGCTCTTGTCGCCCAGGCTGGAGTGCAATGGCACGATCTCGGCTCACTGCAACCTCCACTTCCAAGGTGCAAGCGATTCTCCTGCCTCAGCCTCCTGAGTAGTTGGGATTACAGGCACCCATCACCACGTCCGACTGCTTTTTGTATTTTTAATTGAGATGGGGTTTCACCATGTTGGCCAGGCTGGTCTTGAACTCCTGATCTCAGGTGATCTGCCCATCTTGGCCTCCCAAAGTGCTGGGATTACAGGCGTGAGCTACGGCTCCTGGCTTCGGAATTGCATCCTAATCTCTGTGGCAGCTGCTATTTTGTTTTCTAAGTTCATGAGCACAGGTGGCTGCCTCTACCTTTGTCTTCCACTTAATCAGGATCAATTTAGGAAGCAGACTCCACCCAATGCTGCAAATTGGCCCCATTATCAATGACCCCGACAGAATTTCAGGAGTGGCAGGCCACTCCAAACTGCACAAAGTACAGGTTGCTTATAATCCCCAGGAGAAAAGAAAATATCCAGCTTCTTCGCGGTGCAATCATGGCCATAGGAGGAAGGACTAGCAGGAAACAGAGCAAAGGAACAAAGTTCAAAGCCTGCCCTCTTTCCACGTGGAAGTTCTCTCCCTAATCTTAAAATCAAATATAAAGCTTAAATTGTAAATTGAGCAGCATTTCCCTCTCAGTACCCTTTCCATTTTCCCACAGGTAAGCTTTGCCTAAAGAAGAGGGTCAGGCCTGGCCGTGTGCAGTGGCTCACGCCTGTAATCCCAGCACTTTGGGAGGCTGAGGCAGGCAGATCACGAGGTCAGGAGATTGAGACCATCCTGGCTAACTCAGTGAAAACCCGTCTCTACTAAATATACAAAAAAAAAAAAAAAACTAGCCGGATGTGGTGGCGGGCACCTGTAGTCCCAGCTACTCAGGTGCCTGAGGCAGGAGAATGGCATGAACCCAGGAAGCGGAGCTTGCAGTAAGCTGAGATTGCGCCACTGCACTCCAGCCTGTGTGACAGAGACAAACTCTGTCTCAAAAAAAAAAAAAAAAAAAAGAAGAGGGTCAGGCCTAACTTGGCTCACAAAAGACTATTTATGCAAAAGGAACATGAAGAAGAAATGGATAATCAGCACATGAGTATATTCTGGAATAAGCTTGGAAGCCCATGGATGGGGACATGTGTCTAGAGGACCAATCACCCCGACAATGTAAAGAACGAGTTCTGACCGGGTGCAGGGGATCCCACCTCGAATTCCAGCACTTTGAAGGCAAAGGCGGGCGGATCACTTGAGCTTGGGAGTTTGAGACCAGCCCAGGCAACATGGCGGTGTGGGGGGCTGGGGGCATCTCTACAAAAATTTAAAAATTAGACATTGTGGTGGCAATGCACCTGTAGTCCCAGCTACTGGGGAGGTCGAGGTGGAGGATCACATGAGCCCAGGAGTTTGAAGCTGTGGTGAGCCATGATTATTGCACTCCTGCACTCCAGCCTGGGGGATAAAGCGAGAGCCCCATCTCAAAAAATCATAAAAAGAAACTAAGTAAAATAAAGAGTAAAAGTTCTTACTTACGGCTTAAAGTAGAGGCAGTTTGTATCAAGATAAAGTGTATGCTTACTGAAAAGAACTCATGCCCACCCTCCACCCACATACATTTTTTCTTGTCCTCTTCACTCCTGTATGAATAAAGCGTCTCCATTAGGTGATTAGGAAGCAGCTTGTGGAGGTTAGACAGTGTGTCAAACGTGTGACACAAAACTTCTGGCTGGGCATAGTTTTTCGGCTTCTTGTCAAGGAGTGAAAATTTCATCATGCTGGAGCTGCTGCTGGCTGTTCTCATGATACCGGTTGCATCACAGAGAAGAACAAACTGAGAACATGAGGAGTGGAGGGATGTGCAATTGTTCTCCTGGCAAGCTTTCCTCCATCTCAAAGATGCTTTGAGATCTCTTACTGCCTCGCATTCCGAGAGTCACAATGGCCCAGGCATTGGTCCGGAACCCTGAGGGCTCGTCCTACGTTTTCAAAGCAGACAAAACCAGCCCATTGAAAATATCCTGCCAAGCCATTCAGGGATTTTTGGCAGAAACTCCAGTCTTGTGTCTGGACATGGACCATTTCTGGGGAAAACTGAGAGCTTTGCTAAAAGGAAGAGGGGAAAGTGGGGGCGCGCATATCCGGTGATATTTTCCCATCTGGTACTTTGTAGAAGCCTTGCTCCCAGTATGTACCTAATTAAGGCTCCACAGACCTACCAGGCCCAAAGAGAGAGTGGTTACATCAGTGCAGTCCTCAGCATAACCGAGGAAAGAGCCTCATCGTCCAAAACTGAGCAAATGCCCAGATTAACACAGGTAAGAAGCCAGACTGCTTCTTATGTTCTTATCCAAACTAATACCAAGAAAACAAAGTAAACAAATGCTCAACTGGAGCTTTCCCGGTAAGAAGCCATTCTTCATTGTAGACCAAAACGCACAGAACAACAGAAGTATTAAATAATCTTAAATCACCACACCTGATAGCACAGCCCAGCGCAAGATAGAAGCGGCTAAGAACTACTATCAGATTTAGAACAAAAATGCAAATAATAGAGTTTGTTACAGCTACTTTTAGATTTCAGCATGCTTTACCAGGAGCCAGGTTCCCCGTAATTGTTCTACTCTTCATGAACCAGCTAGAGAAGCACATTGCAGGCTGGTGAGAAGCAGAGAAGGCGTGTAAGCCTAGCATGCTATGGCAAATCTGGGAGCTTGGACCAGCTTTTCACCAACCTTAAAAACATTTGGCCAAGACTATTAAAGCATCATTATTATACCATATGACACATTAGTGGCCAGAGCGGCAAATATAAAATTCCATTCATATATGTATACATATAGATCTATAGATGTATTTTTTTTTTTTTTGAGATGGAGTTTTGCTCTTGTTGCCCAGGCAGGAGTGTAATGGCGTGATCTCGGCTCACCGCAACCTCTGCCTCCCAGGTTCAAGCAATTCTCCTGCGTTGGCCTCCCGAGTAGCTGGGATTACAGGCATGCGCCACCACGCCCAGCTAATTTTGTATTTTTAGTAGAGATGGAGTTTCTCCATGTTGGTCAGGCTGGTCTTGAACTCCCGACCTCAGGTGAGCCGCCCACCTTGGCCTCCCAAAGTGCTGGGTTATAGGCCTGAGCCACCTCACCCGGCTTTCTTTTCTTTCTTTTTTCCCTTCCCCTCCCCTCTCCTCCCCCTTCCCTCCCTTCCCTTCCCTTTCTTTCTCTTTCTTTTTGAGACCGAATTTTGCTCTCTGTGGCCCATGCTGCAGTGCAGTGGTGTGGTCACAGCTCACTGTAGCCTCGACCTCCGGGGCTCAAGCAATCCTCCCACCTCAGCCTCACAAGTAGCTGAGTCTATAGGTGTGCACCACTACGCCCAGCTAATTTTTGTTATTTTTATTTTGTAGAGATAGGGTCTCTCTATGTTGCCCTGGCTGGTCTCAAACTCCTGACCTCAAGCAATCCTCTTGCCTCAGCCTCCCAGAGTGCTGTGATTACAGGCACAAGCCACTATGTCTGACCTATTCCATCTCTTAACTTTCAACTTGCAAACTCAAAAAGTCGAACTTAAAAAAAAATACTTTAAATGCAAGTACATATTTAAAATATGTTATATAACTAACAAGAACCACTTGAATTCAATGTGATTCTCATAATTTTACAGGTGTTTTTGGTGGGGAGAAGTGGGGTAGAATATTCTGGCAGCCGGAAGACATATCCCCGGCTTCTTTCTTCCAAGCAAAGCTGAGTGCAGGCCGGGCGCGGTGGCTCAAGCCTGTAATCCCAGCACTTTGGGAGGCCGAGGCGGGCGGATCACAAGGTCAGGAGATCGAGACCACAGTGAAACCCCGTCTCTACTAAAAATACAAAAAAATTAGCCGGGCGCGGTGGCGGGCGCCTGTAGTCCCAGCTACTCAGGAGGCTGAGGCAGGAGAATGGCGGGAACCCGGGAGGCGGAGCTTGCAGTGAGCCGAGATCGCGCCACTGCACTCCAGCCTGGGCAACAGCGTGAGACTCCGTCTCAAAAAAAAAAAAAAAAAAAAAGCTGAGTGCATTCCTGTAAACCTTCATTTATATAAATAGCAAACAACAAACCATGTTTTAAGTAATTCAACATGCCAAGGAAGTGATCTACTAAAATGTAATTCCTTACACTTCATGTAAATTGACTCATATGTTCTTAGTCAATGCTCTCAATGACTATTCCATTGCAACTGATGGAATGTTTATAGTTATCTGATGCATGCTGACCTTGGTTGAAATCTGAAGTAGGTCACAATGATTAAATTTTGTTTTTAAATAAACTATCAGATGGATATATATTTTTTACACACATACATATATATATTTACAATGAATAACACTTCTAGGAATCAGTCTCATTCATTTTCTCTAATTACGGTGTGATTAAAGAACACTGTTTAGGAGAGACGTGTCATGAATGACGCCTGGCAAATATTCTGCTGCTAATCAGCTGTGTGATCTTGATCTGCGCCAACCAGGCCTCAGCCCATGGTACTAATATTCCTGGATGGAACAAATGCTTTCATTTTGTCTTTTGTTTTGTATTCCTCTTACTTCCAATTCTATTATTCAGTGGCTAATATATTTACCTTTTCAAAACTGGACTTTTAACATATTATTATTTTCTCCCAAGTCTTTTGTTGTTGTGATGAGAGCTGCTATGCCGGGCCAGCAGCCCACAGAGGTGCTAGCAGCGTGTTATTAACTAAATTGATCCCGCAGCGCAGCAGCTGCATGACTCTGGGTTGTTTTTCTAGTTAGGCTGATCTTTTATTCATGACTTTCAGGTAAACGCCATTCCTTTTTCTGTTCCTAAGAGGGTTTCTGTGTCTCCTGAATACCTTCTTCTTCCCCCCTGCCATGGTGGGTGTGACAAGATCAGCTGGCTTCCAGAAGGCAAGGTGTTCAGTAATGTTCAAAGAGAGAAGATTATCTCCAAGTTTTTTAAGGAAAGCATTCTAAAGAAAGTGTTCCGTTCACAACAAATGAGGTGGGAGGGGTCTGACGACCAGAAAGGGACTTCAAGTTACACCTTTCCTGGCACCAGAAAGTAAGTTCTGACACTGAAACGTTAACCAAAACTTAAAGTGAATTTGTGATATAAGGCTAGGAAAATAGAGTTACAGAGTATAGGTATCTGAAAAATAGAAAGGCTTATGAAGCAATTCAAATTGCAGAAATCAAGTCTTAAATCAAAACAAAGGAGAAAATATATGATTGAGAATTTATTCAGAAGCACTAGCTGCAACATATGCAGATGTGAAATTCAGTGATTGATGTGTTTATTTTGCTTCCTTTTGGAAATATGTTCATATACGTCACTATCATACGTTCTAGGAATAAATAGTTTTTAAACAATATTTCTTAACTATTTGCAACAAAACACTGGCCTCCCAAATAGTACATCGCTATGGGAGCAGAGTGGTAAAGGTTAATTTTTAAAACTTCAAATTAGAAATATTTGCATAGATATTTCTTAAAAAGGAATTATACAAACACAAGAAGGTATATTTAAGATGAATGCTCATAGAATCGAGTTCTAAATCAGGATAAATTGGCCACTACTGAAAGACAAAGCAGTTGCTCAAAAAACAAAAACAAAAAAAAGACTAGATTGCTAAACCGTATGCTAAATACAAATTGCTCATAATTGAAATGGAATGTTTCCCATTGACTTAGCATCTTATTTGAGAACAAAACTGCATATTATTAATTAGAAAATATTGTCCTAACGTTCAAAAAATGTTACATAATATATTGAACAAGATTCTGCTATAGGCTGGGCACAGTGGCTCACAGCTGTAATCCTAGCACTTTGAGAGGCCGACACGGGTGGACCACCTGAGGTCAGGAGTTTGAGACCAGCCTGACCAATATGGTGAAACCCTGTCTCTACCATAAATATAAAAAAATTAGCCAGGCGTGGTGGCATGCGCCTGTAGTCCCAGCAACGTGGGAGGCTGAGACAGGAGAATTACTTGAACCCGGGAGGCAGAGGTTGCAGTGAGCTGAGATTGCGCCATTGCACTCCACCCTGGGCAACAGAGTGGGACTCTGTCTCAAAAAGGAAAAAAAAAAAAAAACTCTGCTGTACATGAGCAGCCATGACCTTGGCAATTCCAAAGGGAACAGCAAAGGAAGATGAGGACAAATGCATGGGTAATATCAAAAGGTGAAAGATACTGAAGGAGGTAGACTGAAATCGAAGCCTTTTCCCTCCAGAATAATCAGAATCTAAGTAATGTTGCTACTGACATATCTTTGCATAATTCAGGACAATGGAAAGCAATGTTATCTCAAGGTGCTTTCCAAAGTAGTTACGTGGTAGTCAATGTCATCGCCTTTGTTACAGGAGGAGAAACTCAGGTGGGCAGCAAGCCGTGCTTACTGGACTACTAAGTGACTGACCCAAGGCTTGCCTTTGTCTCCTTAGCCCGCCTCGCTTGTAATTAACGCAAGAGTTTGCTAAATGCCTGAGATAGAGAGCATCTGCCTCATCCTATTGTGTTTATGAAAGAATGGTTTCACTCAGGATCAGCTAAAGAGGTGCAGATTTGAAGTAAGGGAAGCTGAGGCTACCACTAAAATCTGAATCCTGGGAATGGCCATAAGATGGCTGGATGTGCAGGGGCCAAGGGTTTGGCCCTCTGAAGATTTGCTGAAAAATCAATTTGCAAAAGGCAGAGTAACTGGGGAAAAGGCATACAGATTTATTTAGCATGTGTTATACATGGGAGTGTACAGAATGAAAATTCAGAAATAGAGGGGAGAGTTTCCAGTTTTATGCTTAGGTTCAACAAAGTATGGGCAGCTGTGTAAAAATACGATTGGACAAAAACGGTTTGATCTAATGCTAATAGCCTGAGCGGATGAACCCAGCAAGGCCTGGCTCTCTAGATTCTTCTTGGCCTCTCTGAGCAGTGTTCCTTCCTTCTGGGTATGGGGCAGGGCACTCTCTGGAATGGGAGTCTTTTTGTTTGTTTGTTTTTTTGAGACGGAGTCTCGCTCTGTCGCCCAGGCTGGGGTGCAGTGGCCGGATCTCAGCTCACTGCAAGCTCTGCCTCCTGGGTTTACGCCATTCTCCTGCCTCAGCCTCCTGAGTGGCTGAGACTACAGGCGCCCGCCACCTCGCCCGGCTAGTTTTTTGTATTTTTTAGTAGAGACGGGGTTTCACCGTGTTAGCCAGGATGGTCTCGATCTCCTGACCTCGTGATCCGCCCCTCTCGGCCTCCCAAAGTGCTGGGATTACAGGCTTGAGCCACCGCGCCCGGCCTGGAATGGGAGTCTTATGACCTACAGTCAAACAAGCTAGGTCAGATAATTTCCTTATGGCCAGTTTTTACACAGAAAGGCAAAGGGAAGATTAGAGTAATATTTTTAGGTTTCATGGCTGGCTTTGGGAAAAAAGCATTCTGATTTCTGTAACTTGCACTGGAAAAGAGGGATTCTAGTTTCTCAGGCTAGCCTTGGAGGGAGAGTAGGACTGAGAGGCAGGAAGGCAGAAAAAGGTCAGAGAAAAACTTTTGCTTCTGAGGCTATTTCCTAAGGCTTCATTTTCGGGAACTGTTTTCTGAGCCCCAACAGAAAGAAGGTGCATTTTCTTGGCCTTGGGATTGATGTTAAGCTGGGTCTGAGCTGCTGTAGAAAATGACCCACTGTCCAACCCCCTACACTGGGCCAGAGCCAGACCACACCCAAGGGTTTGGAGAGGGCACCATTTCCAAGTTGCTGCTTTCATATTTCACACCACCACGGCCGTGCACATTTAGCAATGAGGGAAGGGCCAGCCATGATTTTGATGCTGATGTCAAAGCATTTGAAAGTCTCCAGAGAAAGGAAGACCAGTTGAGTGGGGGTGATAATATGAAAGGAATGTCTTTAAGAGTAAGTTCTGTTAAGGAAAAGAAAGAATCTTAGAGGATGCATTTATGGATGACAAATCTCAGAAGGACTCTAAGGGATCAGGAATCAGTTTGAGTTCTGAAATAACAGAAAAAAGGCATGAACAGAAACATAAAGCAAGGAAGATGGGAAATGTGTAAGCCAGATATGTGGAATTCACACACACGCACACATAATTTCTGTCTCAAGAACGGGGAACATTTCCCAGCTAGATATATTTGTAGAAAGCAATAGCTGGAAATACATGAACCCCAATATTTACCCCTATTCGCAATTTTTCTAGTAATTGTAAATTGGGAAACATTACATAATACATCTAAGGCTCAGGTTACTCAATTATAAAATAGGAATAACTAGGCTGGGCTCAGTGGCTCATGCCTGTAATCCCAGCATTTTGGGAGGCTGAGCCTGGCAGACCACCTGAGGTCAGGAGTTCGAGACCAGCCTGGCCAACATGGCAAAACCCCTCTCTACTAAAAATACAAAAAATTAGCCGGGCATGGTGGCAGGTGCCTGTAATCCCAACTACTAGGGAACTAGGGAGGCTGAGGCAGGAGAATTGCTTGAACCTGGGAGGCAGAGGTTGCCATGAGCCGAGATCACATATTTGCACTCCAGCCTGGGTGACAGAGCAAGACTCTGTCTTAAAAAAAAAAAAGAAAGAAAGAAAGAAAGAAAAGAAAATAGGAATAACTAGTGGTACTTGCTTCATTGGATTATTAGGCATATACATTGGTTAATCCATATAAAATATTCAGCACTATGCCTGGCATATAGTCACCACACCATACATTTCAGAGAATACTATTTTTGCAATAATTAAATCAATTCAAACATTTATTGAGTGCCTTACCTACTACATGCCAGGCACTCTGTTAGATAGAATATGGGCAGATATCACCTTCAAGATGTTGAAAAGAAAGTGATTGAGATATTGTAAATGAATAATTATAATGTAACTAAGGGACTGTAAATAAATCATTATAATATAACCAAGTAGGGATCTTGGAGGAGATAGCAACTTACTTTTGTTTTCTTTTTCTTTTTTTTTTTCTGTATGTTTTCTAGCAATTTACTCTTCCTGAACAATTAGGAAAAATGACTTGTGAGTTTGAACCGTATGACTAGAATTTAGCCAGCTTAAAAAAAAAAGGAGATAAAAAGGAGGTACTATTACAGGAAGAGTAACAACGATATATGCCCTGGAGGAGAGGGTTTAGGAAAATTGTAAAATGTCCGATGTGCTTGACATGAAGTGGGCGCTGGGAAGATGATGAGCAGATACCTAAAGGATGGCTGCAGAATTTGGGTTTCCTTCTTCAGGCATTAGGAGGCAGTTGAGCAGGTCTGTATTTTAGAGCAGCAGTATGGAAAACAGCCGAAGGAAGAGAGGGCCTAGAAGGGAAACCTCCAAGGAGCCTGCAAGGAATGAGGCCTGCGCAAATCTTGTCCATTCACTTACATCGATTGTGTTTCTATGACTGTGCTTCTATGTGCCCAGCACAGTTTTAAAGGGTTGGGGATGTAGAAATGAACTAGACAGGCAAGGCCCCTGCCCACATGGAGTCTGATATTCTACAGGGGAGAGACAGGCAATACAAAAACAAACAAGTAAACAGCAACATTCTGAGGAGTACAAAGAAGAAACTAAAAACAGGGTGTCATGAAGTAGAGTAAGGCAGGTGGTAGGTGGGAAGGGTTTCTTTAAAGGGAAGGTCTTTCTGAGGAGAAAATGGAAATGCAGAGGAAAGAGTCAGGAGTCAGGGATCAAAGAACCTGAGAAACCCTTGAAATTGTGTTCAACATGTGGTATATAAGCGCATTTTTATGGGGAGATTCTCAAAGGGGCATGGCCGTGATCTCATCTCCCCATATGATATTTAGTATTCATTTGCTGTACTTACATATAGAATTAATTTTGTTTTAAATTTTTCTCTATATCAAAAGGTGGGGGAGATAGCTATGTAGATATATCTAACTAGATATACAGATATTCTTCCCCCACCCCTCCACTTATTTCATGGAGCTGTAATAAGAGATACGCACTTAGGGGTACAAAATTGGGCTCTGTGATTTAAATGTATCCTCTACATGAAAAAAGGAAAAAATCGTCTTTTGTTCTTCCTATTGAAAGGCCGACGACGGACCTGAAACTGACCTGATGGGCTTGGTGTCAACAAGGATGCCTCTTCTATGTTAATTAATATATTGTAGAAGCATAGATATAACCTTTATATTTTAGCGTAGTCTGGAGGGCTACGTACGGGCGGTGCTCCTGGCTTGATGTGAGCAGGCGGTGGGAGTTGAGGCGGGCGGGCCAGGCCCCGGGTCCCAGAGGCCTACTGGCCATCTTGCAGAGAGTTCAGCCTGGAAAGGCCCAGGGAAGGGCCTGGAGGCCTCCGGAAAGGCCCGGGGAGGGTCAAGGAAGCCCGAGGAGGCCCAGGAAGGCCCCAGAAGGTCCAGGACGCCGAGGGGAAAGTCAGAGAAGGCCCGGGAGGCTCAGGCTTTCCTGCGAGGCCCGGGGCGGCCTCTCCAGGCCAGGCTGGCCGAGTGGGCTGCGCAGCCCCAGAGGGGGCCGTGCGGGGCGCAGGGACAGGGCCTGAGGCTGGTCGTCCTCCCCTGGCGGCGGCGTGCGTCCCGCGGGCTCGGCAGCCGGGTGACCCCCGAGAGGCTCTGCGCCTGGGCGGCCACCGGCGACCCCGCGGCCCGCGAATACCGGTGGACCTGGTGGAACGCGAGGCCTCCCGGGGCGCCCCGCTCTCTGGTAGTTGCCGGGAGACCCGGCCGGTGGGGAAGCCCGCGGAGCCGCAGCCCCGGCCCCGGCGCCGGCAGGTCTCTCTGGGCCCCGCCTGGGCCCTGGGCCCGACTCCCACCCCTGCGCCGGCCCGCGGGCTTCGCAGTCCCTACACCGCCGACCCGGCTGCGCTCCAGGCTGCCCGCCGCCCTCTCTGTCCCCCGCTGCAGGAAGCCCGAGGCAGAGGGGGCGCCCTCCAAGCCGTCAGCCACGCACGCGGAGGCGCCGGGGCCTCGGGGCGGCGCACCAGGAGAGAACGCCGGGGAGGACACTGGGGCCTTCGGCGAGGTGGGGTAAGAGACCCGGCACCGGGGAATCCCGCACCCCCTCCTGCTACCCCTGGAACTGGGCTCCCCACCCAGTCCGGCCACAGCTCAGGAGGAAAAGGCGATTCCTCTTCCCGGGGGCCTCGCAGTTCCCTGAGACACGCGCCTTCACGCATCAGCCCCTAAAGCTCCTGTCCCCCAGCTCGCAGTACCCAAGGCGTCCTTTGTCCCCAGGGCCGTCCCTCGGGTGCGGTGACCTTGTCCAGGAACTGGATGCCCTCCTCCTTGACACACCCCCAGTGGCCCCAGGCAGCGCCACCTGCTCAGCCACGCCTTCCTCCTGCATTCAAACCCAGTGTCTGGCATGCACACACCCGGTGGACCAATACCGGCGTTGGCTGAAAACCGACCTAAACTAAATCTCCCATTTCTTCCTACACTTTTAAGTAGGGGACAATCAATTGTAAACGATTAGCAGATAGACCGATTAGTGCGGTGGCTTTAATTTGTAATTCTTGGCCAGGCGCAGTGGTTCACGCCTGTAATCCCAGCACTTTGGGAGGCTGAGGCGGGTGTATCACGAGGTCAGGAGTTCAAAACCAGCCTGGCCAACATGGTCACTTGAACCCGGGAGGCAGAGGTTGCAGTGAGCCGAGATCGCGCCACTGCACTCCAGCCTGGGCAACAAAGTGAGACTGTCTTAAAAAAAAAAAAAAAAAAAAAAGTTATTCTTTCCAGATAGCCATACCTTAATGCAGTGACTTTTTTTGCTTGTTACCTTAGAGTTCTCTAATTCTTTTACTTTAAACGGCAGTGGGTTAAAACGTTTTAGGTACCTTGACTCATTGGTGTGGAAAATATAGTTTGGTCCTGGGGGCGATTTGGTGTCTCTGAAATATGCACGAGGTGCTTGCCTGGCCTAGTTGTAAGGGTTCAATCCCGCTTTCAAATGGAGCAATTGTTTTGAATGATTAAAAGGAGACTTTGTGCCCCTGTTTTCTAAGTTCTGGATAATTCACCATAGTTTGTTCCAATTTGTATTTCATCTTTTTAGCTGGTTATTTACTTTCTCACCTCTGATCCGGATTTCCTCATCTTGTTCTGAGATCTGCTAGTTTGCTGTTGTCTGTGCTCCTTTTGAGTCAGGCTTGCCCCTTGTTTTTGGTTGGTTTGGTACTGTCACCCTCACCCTGCTCGCCTAGCCCCTCTCTTCTGCTTTCTAAGCATTCTCTTACCTCCTTTAGATGGGAAATCAAACTCACACTTCTTCTTTTTTATAAATGTTGACCCTTACTCATACATGTGCCTGTCCCACAATCTGTATAGGATTTTAAGGAAACAGAGCAGCAGCTACAACAAAATGGGGAGAAGAAATGAGACCTGTGGTAACAGCCTACGTGTGTCAAACGTCTCTCAGGAGGTATGGCAGGCGCTGTTGAACTTGAGTGTTTGGGCAGCGGCTCCTGTTGCTAAGACAACTCCCTTGGAGTTTTCTTGCAGTGATGTCCTTGCTGCTTTTGCATCGTGGGCAGTTTATCCTGTGTTTTCCTTTTGGCACGTTTGGAACGGCAAATGGAAATTTTCTATTTCTTTTAACAAAGGAAAAATTAGCCAGCTCTTCTCCAAATGCCAAACATTTCAAGTTGCAATTTTGCTTCATTTAAAGGTGCTACCTTGTTATCCACCAGGCAGTGCTCACTTCCTTTGTTTTCACACACACGCCCTTTGTGAAAAATATTGGTAAGGCAGGTGGGATATCACAAAGCATAATCAAGTCCCAACTCTTAAGAAATTTGCACACTGTCAGACTTCATGTTTAGTTAATGAGCCTTCTTTACCAGTTGATCAATTTGGTTATGTTAATTTTTTTTGTTGTTTTTGGTTTTTGTTTGTTTGTTTTGGAGACAAGGCAGTCTTCCTCTGTCTCCCAGGCTGCGGTGCTGTGGCAGGATCTCGGCTCACTGCAGCCTCCATCTCCCAGGTTCAAGCGATTCTCCTGCCTCGGCCTCCTGAGTAGCTGGGACTACACGCATGTGCCACCACGCCGGCTAGTTTTTATATTTTCAGTAGACACATGTTGGCCAGGCTGGTCTGGAACTCCTGACCTCAAGTGATCCACCCGCCTTGGCTGCCCAAAGTGCTGGGATTACAGGTGTGACCTACCCATGCCTGGCCTGGTTACATTCATTTTATTTTATAATTGCAACACACAGTTTCATCAACTGAGGATGTTTCTTTCACATGTTCATTTCATACAAGAGTACCAGGATTTATATAGCTGAAAAAAGCTTAAAAATCCACCAGATATCGTAAAAAGGTTTGAAGGGGCACATCTCACACATGAACGTAAAAACCCAGTCATCATGCTGTGAACTACAAAAGGATCTTTTAAATACAAATAACTGGGCATCACCCTCATTCTTTTTTTTTTTTCCATTTTTGGAGACGGAGTCTCACTCTGTCACCCAGGCTGGAGTGCAGTGGCACTATCGCAGCTCACTGCAACTTCTGCCTCTCGGGTTCAAGCGATTCTCCCCTCAGCCCCCCAGTAGCTGGGATTACAGGCGCCCGCCACCACACCCAGCTAATTTTTGTATTTTTAGTAGAGATGGGGTTTCACCAAGTTGGCCAGGCTGGTCTAGAACTCCTGACTTGAGGTGATCTGCCCGCCTCGGCCTCCCAAAATGCTGGGATTACGGGCTTGAGCCACCGCGCCCGGCCCTCACCGTCATTCTTTAAAATCAGGATTTTTTTTTTCTCAACAATTATTTTTAAAAACCTCCCCAGGTGATGATTCTCATGTAGAGATTAGCCCTTGTACATATCATGCCAGAGAACAGGGTATTAGTTGTATTATATTTTTCATAAATCTGTAGATAAAGATAATCTGCAGCCTCCCTTCCAATGTTCAACTACCCTTCCCATCAGGAGATATCTCTGTGGATAAATTAAATCCTCATGCTGTTTTGAAGCTTATTTCTCTCTGTTCCTCCTTAATGAAGAGATTGTATCTAATAATACCTAACATTTCATTTGCTTAGAGTTTCATTTACAATGCTTTTTTGAGACAGAAAACAATTGGGTTCATTCCTAAAAATTTACTTTCTTATAAACTAATCACCTCTTCACTTTCTGTTTTCCAGAATAAATTGTTACAGTCTTGTACACACCTGCCACATTTTCCTCCGTAGTGCTCTGCACCTTGTCTGGAACATAAATACTCTGTTGTTAGTACATTTCCCTTTTGATTTTTGGCTTTCTTTTGAATATTTCGTAAGTGTTTCTCCACATCTGGAAGCCAGAATGAGTAGTGGGCTGGTTAGTGTTGAATATAATGTGAGGGTTACAGACTTCCTGTGGTTGATGGAAAGATTTTTATATGCTTTCATTTTTTAAATTTTATTTATTTGTTTATTTATTTATTTATTTTGAGACAGTCTCACTCTATGGCCCAGGCTGGAGGGCAGTGGTGTGATTGCAGCTCACTGCAACTTCCACCTCCTGGGTTCAAGCGATTCTCCTGCCTCAGCCTCCCAAATAGCTGGGATTACAGGTGTGTGCCACCACAACCGGCTGATTTTTGTATTTTTATTGGAGACAGGGTTTCACCATGTTGGCCAGGCTGGTCTCGAACTCCAGACCTCAGGTGATCCTGACCTGCCCCGGCCTCCCAAAGTGCTGGGATTACAGGCATGAGCCACCAGACCCAGCTTTTTATAGGCTTTTAGATCTGATACTCAGATATAGAAAGTTTGATTAATGCACAATTGTGTTCCAGAGACACACTGAACAGGACATTTTATTCCATTTTAAAAATCAATTTTGAAAACCTGTGTGTTATTATTTTTAACAAAATGTGAATGAAACCACAAATTATTGTAAAAGCCTTTCTAATTCCTCAACAATAGGTGTTATCAAGCTGATAAGGGCTTGGTTAAGAGAAAATTGCTTTCTCCTCAAAGATGCTGAGAAGTTCTTTATAATGAGGGGTGAGAGTCACGAAGCTTTGTGCCTTTTGTCATACTTTACCCAAAGAACGTGTGACATGATTGAGGTTTTTATGTTTTCTTAATGTTAAGTTTATCCTAAAACAAATATTGTTTTAGAACTTATCTCACTGGAATTTGGATTCAGAAGTGCCTGTTCCTGAAAACAAAATCCTCCCAGCTGGAAGGGATAGAGCAGCAGGTGGTAAGAAATCGTAGATGTGTATACTTATACTGAAAGAATCACTCATATTAAAAGGGGGTTTGTTTTGAATATAATCAGTTTTATGTAACTATTAATTGTCATTTTTTATACACATTTCAGGCAAAATTAACAAGGTAAGGATAAATGTTTGGTTTTAAAGTATTCATAAAACATACTATTTTAAAATTATATGTTCTTTAAAAAAAATTTCCTTCCTGAAAGTTAAACTTTAAATTTCATTTCTGTAGAGTTCTTCACACAAGTCAAAGTCAAATATTTTACAGAGTTTCAAATTGGTTATTACATTAATATTTTGTCATATTAAGTATTTTTCAGTATAACAATACTATAAATGAAAATTGAGTATCGTCTTTTTTAGTTATTGTCAAAAAGGAAGTAGTCCTGTCCTTTAAAATGTCTTGAAGCAGGCTAGGTGCAGTGGCTCACGTCTGTAATCCCAGCACTTTGGGAGGCTGAGGCAAGTGGATCACTTGAGGTCAGGAGTTTGAGACCAGCCTGGGCAATATGGTGAAACCCCATCTCTACCAAAAAAAAAAATTAGCCGAGCATGGTGGCACATGAGTGTAGTCCCAGCTACTCGAGAGGCTGAGCTCAGCAGGAGGATCGCTTGAGCCCAGGAAATGGAGGTTTCAGTGAGCCAAGATTGTGCCCCTGTACTCCAGCCTGGGTGACAGAAGGAGACCCTGTCTCAGCAACAAAAACACAAAGTCTTGAAGTAGTTGAAATGACCAATATCTTGTTCTGAAGTAGTGGAAAATTAATCTTTTTGTTTATCCTTTTTGATCAGAACATAAAACATTTAACTGCAAAATAAAGACAATCTTAATGATATTCAAGTCTTATTAACAGTTTAGTTGGTATTTGTAATAAATAGGTTATACTAATTTTTGCTGAAATCAGTAAAAACAAAATATTTCTTTATATATAAACAAAGTATCATTCAATTTTACCATGTATTCCTTGATTAGAACAAGAGCTGTACATTGTTAGAACAAGAATAGGGAACAGAGATATATTATGTTTAAAAGTCTTCTGCTGCCTTATAGAACTATTTGGAAATTCCAGTGGAGCAGCCGATGCCAGAACCTAATTTGTCGGCACATACTCAAAAAAGTACACAGGTGGGATTTGATTCGTCATACCCTTAAAATATTACATTTTAAAAATATATGCAGCTACTAAACGATTTCCCATTATTTTTCTGTCATCAGAATAGTAAACAAGGGATCTTTCAATTATGGAATTGTGCTCTTAATGAAGGAAGTACCATAGAGAAGAGGTAAGCGAATAGTTATTTTGTAACACCCTAAATTGCTGAAATAAATTTAAAATACACATGAGATAACTACTTGGAATACAAGGACCATGAACCACCAGAAGAAAATAGTATTCTGTGGGAATAGTGGGCAATGATAGAAATCCACCCTAAAACAGGAAGTGGCTGCAAATAGCACCAGACAATTAGAATAGGTGGGAATCAAGAGTTTTACTATGTTCTGACAATGAAGATTTTAGATGGATAAAGTATGGGCTTCCCGTTGAAAGCAACAGGAACTGTAATAGGAAAGTAGTATTGCATTCCAGGGACTATGTTAATTCCCTGTATGTAGTAGTTCATGTAACTCACAGCTGACCACGTAAGGAAGGCAGTTATCATCATCCCTGTTTTACAGTTGAGGACGCTTGAGGCATGGTGACAAGTAACTTGCTCAGAGTCGCACAATATTAATGAAAAGTGGAGGCCGGGCGCGGTGGCTCAAGCCTGTAATCCCAGCACTTTGGGAGGCCGAGACGGGCGGATCACGAGGTCAGGAGATCGAGACCATCCTGGCTAACACAATGAAACCCCGTCTCTACTAAAAATACAAAAAAATTAGCCGGGCGAGGTGGCGGGCGCCTGTAGTCCCAGCTACTCGGGAGGCTGAGGCAGGAGAATGGCGTAAACCCGGGAGGCGGAGCTTGCAGTGAGCCGAGATAGCGCCACTGCACTCCAGCCTGGGCGACAGAGCGAGACTCCGTCTCAAAAAAAAAAAAAAAAAAAAAAAAAAAGAAAAAAAGAAAGGTGGAACCAGGATATGAAAGTAACCTGGCTCAGGCTCATAGACATTACAGTATATCGCTTCTCAGACCTTACCTGAGGTTTTTTTTTTGTTTTTTTTTTTGTTTTTTTTGAGATGGAGTTTCACTCTTGTTGCCCAGGCTGGAATGCAAAGGTATGATCTCGGCTCATCGCAACCTTTGCCTCCTGGGTTCAAGTGATTCTCTTTCCTCAGCCTCCTGAGTAACTGGGATTTCAGGCATGGGCCACCATGCCCAGCTAATTTTGTATTTTTAGTAGAGACGGGGTTTCTCCATGTAGTCAGGCTGGTCTCGAACTCCCGATCTCAGGTGATCCACCCACCTTGGCCTCCCAAAGTTCTGGGATTACAGGTGTGAGCCACCACGCCAGGCTGCTTTTTAATTTATTATTATACTTTTTTAAGTTCTGGGATACATGTGCAGAACTTGCAGGTTTGTTACATAGGTATGGTGGTTTGCTGCACCCAACCTTACCTGAGTTTTAAATCTTTTTTATTTTTTTATTTTTTTTTTTAGACAAAGTTTCGCTCTTGTTGCCCAGGCTGGAGTGCAATGGCACGATCTCAGCTCACTGCAACCTCCACCTTCCAGGTTCAAGCAGTTCTCTGCCTCAGCCTCCCAAGTAGCTAGGATTACAGGTGCCCACCACCACGCCTGTCTAATTTTTGTATTTTTAGTAGAGACGGGGTTTTACCACCTTGGCCAGGCTGGTCTTGAACTCCTGACCTCGTGATTCACCCACCTCGGCCTCCCAAAGTGCTGGGATTACAGGCATGAGCCACCGTGCCCGGCTCCTGACTTTTCTTATTTTTTGATTCTTAAACTTTGCCTTGCATTAGGACTAGCTAGAAGGCTTCTCAGAAAGCCAGGTTACTAGTATCTGGAAATGAACGCTTACTGAGGACCGCTTTGTGGCACTTCACACAGCGTCTTTGCTCACGGTCCTGAGTTTCAGGGCTCTTCTGTGTAGTTTAGCAGGAGAGTGGTTCACGTGCTATCAGCCGTGTCCTAGTCAGAGGGTTTTACCTCTGTGAGGCCTGGGGTGAAGTTCACTCTATGTTAAAATTCAATGGGGAAATCAAGTTCTATGGCAGTTGTGGTGACTGATGACCTAAAGCAATGTTGGTGCTGATGGGGATAAAAAAGGCTATTTTTATGAGAAAAAACCTCAGCTGGGAAAACGTATTTCAAGATAAGCGGTCAAACGAAGTGAATTGAATTTTATCACAGTAGCAGAGGAGTGAACAAATGGAGGCAGTAGAATGCAGTGGTTAGGACCAGGGGCATGGGAGTCCACCACGTGGAGTCACTTCCAGCTCTCCCACTTCCTAGATGTGTGACCTTAGCCACTCTACACCCCCGCTTCCTTATCTGTTCAAGGTGGAAAATAAAAGTGCCTATCTCATGAGGTCGTGAGGACTGAAGAGAACAATGTGTTTGACGGGCATTTGCTATTAATACTGGATAGGTTTAATAATGTTGCAGAAATGGAGGTTTGGTATCAATGAAAGATTTTTCTCCTCAATATACCATCAACAAGTAAAAAGAATAAAAGTAATATCTTAGTGTTTAACATTTTGCACAGCACATTCATATAAATTCTCTTGCTTCTCAGACTACCTCCAAGGTAGGTATTATCATTTCCATTTTGCTCACTCACTGGTAGCAAAGGGGTTCAAACCTAGGCCCTCCCCTTCCGGATTTCACACTCTTCATACTACATGTACGTGTCTATTAACACTTGTAGATTTAAAGTGATTTTCCTGTGGTTTTTCAAAGGCAAGGCAGTATACCTAGTATTTAGCTAAATGAGTATTTTTTCTTTTTCTTTTTCTTTTTTTTTTGCAACAGGGCCTCATTCTGTCACCCAGGCTGGGGTGTAGTGGTGCAGTCGTGGTTTACTGCAGCCTCCACCTCTGAGGCTGAAGCGGTCTTCCCAGCTCAGCCTCTGGAGGAGCAGGGACTACAGGCGCGTGCCTCCATGCCCAGCTCATTTTTTGTAGAGATGAATTTTGCCGTGTTGCTCAGCCTGGTCTCAGAATCCCAGGTGCAAGCAATCTGCCTGCCTTGGCCTCCCAAAGTGTTGGGATTACAGGTGTGAGCTACTGCGCCTGGCCTCGAAAGTATTTTTCAAAACTTTTCCAGATTATTTTGTTATCTTTAATGTCAACTGGCTTAAAAAGAAGCAAGAGGATATCAAGCCTATATGTCAACTAATGCATCAAATCTTTCAATCTCAGTATTTCTAGTTATCTTTAAAAAATAAAAACTAACTAGAAACTCAGTATTCTATGGCTTTTTTGTAGTTTTCATTTTACCATAATACCTAGAATTACTCCTAAAATAGAAGAGCATCATTACATGAAAATTACTAGGGACTATATCTGGGATAATTTTTGATAGACATTGTTCGCTTCCTTTTTTGTTACAGTAATTTTTACAAACCACAGTGGCTAACATAGAAGGCTTTTTAAAGTAACATAATTACATTCTTTGAGTTTCCTTTTATCTAATTCTGGATCAATAAACATTTCATTTTAATTTCAGTTTGAGTTAGATATCCTCATTTTCAAACCTAAGAATCGCATGTACACTATCGGCAAACATATAGTTATCCACCTTTAACCTATTGTCTATCCACAGCCACAGTTAGCCATTTTAGGTGTCATAATCTAGTCACCTGTGCTTGCACAAAGGGATGCCTAGTTAATATTTTAATCTATATTTTAAAAAATTTATGTAGTTGTATATTAGAGCATTTTTGGAAACTAACATATTTCTGTTACAGGTAGCTAGATCCACATATGCCATTGGGAGCTACACATTAACCAGCCTTTGATAAAGGGTACTTAACCTTATCATTTTCATAGCATTTTAATTCTAGTCAATAAACGATTCATTGAATTATTTTTTAAAGGGAATTCAAAAAATCTTCAGTGGAAACTGGCTTTAATGTAACCAGTAATCCTATCAGGGTCTTCACTCTGAGCCACCCATTCACAAGCACTTCAGCTGATGAGCAGGTTGGTCCTTACCCTGGACTGCCGGTGCCACTAGGTCTCTGCTGGCCCCATGCTGATGGAGACTTTTTCAACAACAGAAATGAGATTCAATTTAGTTCATGTTCAACTATAGAAAACAACGATGGTGAAACGTTACCTGCTGCAAATTGGAATTTGAAACACGGAAGGAGCAGTGTGGAAGAAAATTTAACAGATGAAAGTGACTTATCAGAAAATGAGAAAGCAAATGATACTTTACTTAGCTCTTTTACAAAGGTGGACCTGAACTTGAAGCCAGAAACAATAAAAAATGTTGAGGAACCTTTCACCGAGGAGCCAAATGAAGTATTTCCATATCCTGATTTTCTCCCTCCTGCTTTCAGTACTCTAGACTTGCACAATTTAGCCCTCTCCAAATCTGACAATTGGAAAGCAACAGTGGAACCTGCAGAAAGCTCTATTGAACACTTGATAACTCGTTTACTGGAACTAGAACGATTACAACATATGACTATTCAAAAAGAGAGGCCAAGACTACCAGCGACTTTCTGTACTCCAGCAGTAACTGAACGACCCTCTTCCTCCAAAGCTACACCAAAAGCGAGACAGCTAAAACTTTGTGACTCTTTGAGTCTTCAGATACCTTGTGTAGATAAAAGTCAAGAAAGAAGTAAAAACAACTCTGGTTCTTGCAAACTTGAGCAAAATGCTTTAAAATGGAATTGGAGCAATGCTGGCAAATATAAATGGAATACTAGACCACCGCCTCTAAAAAGTTCTTCCACCACAAAACAATTGACTGAAACTTATAAGAATCCCAAAAGTTATATTTTAAATCCATGCCAAGAACTTTCATCCAAGCCTACTACTGGCCAAACAACTCAATCACTGCTTAAAATGGTCTCCACAAGATGTCTGCCATCGAGGTCTCTAATGCCAGTTTCACCTATACCTCTGTCTTTTCCCGAAAATCAGAAGGAAGAAATTAAGGCACCGAAGAGAAACTTTGGGACCAAAAAGAAACTTTACCGACAAAATACAGTGTTGAATAGACCGTTCTCTATTCAGAAGCTAAACTGTTTGTCACCTTCCCTTATTGCTAAGGATAAGTGCTGCTCACCCATTGAACAAAAATAACTCTTTTCTTTCACACATCTCAGTGTGAACAGATCTATTCTAAGAAGCCCAACTAAGATATGGTTAATTATTCCAAGACACAGGTACTGTTAACAATCCCCCAAAATCACCAAACGGTTGCTTGATGTGATATGGAGTGGAACTTGTGAAGAGCACTGCTGAGATGTCTATATATAAACCCACAGGCTTCTATACTGACATATTTGCATGTTGTGTTTCAAATAAATGGTTCACTTAGTAGACTATTCTATTCAAAAGGCTATTGTTTTTTCAGTGATTGTTTTCCAGCATCATTCCATCAATAAATGGTATAATTGACTTATTGCAGCTATAGTTCTTGTTATGTAGTCATGAGTTGATTTTTTAAAAGGTCTTTTTTTTTTTTTTTTTTTTTTTTTTTTTTTTTTTTGAGACGGAGTCTTGCTGTGTCGCCCAGGCTGGAGTGCAGTGGCCGGATCTCAGCTCATTGCAAGCTCCGCCTCCCGGGTTTTTACGCCATTCTCCTGCCTCAGCCTCCCGAGTAGCTGGGACTACAGGCGCCCACCACCTCGCCCGGCTAGTTTTTTGTATTTTTTAGTAGAGACGGGGTTTCACCGTGTTAGCCAGGATGGTCTCGAACTCCTGACGTCGTGATCCGCCCGTCTCGGCCTCCCAAAGTGCTGGGATTACAGGCTTGAGCCACCGCGCCCGGCCTAAAAGGTCTTTCCCACTCTGGTATCATTTTTTTTTTTTTTCCTGTGCCCTCATCTCCACAGATCTATCATTTTGACCTATCCTTTGGGCATTTACTTAGCCCTTAAAAGCTAAAGAAGTTGTTGTTCTATTAATGTACAAGATCCTCTAGATCCCCCTAGCTCCTCCCAAATCCTTAGAAATTTTCTATGTCCCCGGCCTTTCTTTGTCATATACATGAAAGATTGTTCTCTTTGGGGCCCAACTATAGGTTTAGGCATGAAATAACCCTCTTCCACTCAGACCCAGTATTTTTTAAATGTTGAAGAAAAAAAATGGGTAAGATCACTGTTCACAGAGCAGCCAAAATGTCATGTTACTAGAATTTTTTCCAGGCTCTGCACTGCTGGAAGTCTTTTTTTTTTTTTTTTTTTTTTTGAGACGGAGTCTCACGCTGTTGCCCAGGCTGGAGTGCAGTGGCGCGATCTCGGCTCACTGCAAGCTCCGCCTCCCGGGTTCCCGCCATTCTCCTGCCTCAGCCTCCTGAGTAGCTGGGACTACAGGCGCCCGCCACCGCGCCCGGCTAATTTTTTGTATTTTTAGTAGAGACGGGGTTTCACTGTGGTCTCGATCTCCTGACCTTGTGATCCGCCCGCCTCGGCCTCCCAAAGTGCTGGGATTACAGGCTTGAGCCACCGCGCCCGGCCACTGCTGGAAGTCTTAAGGCTGGTTAGTTGAAATTCATTCAACCAACACATAACTCATTAACTAGTGAAAAAGGAAAACTACATGACTGACAAACTTACTGCCCCTAAGAATCAAGGAAACAAAATAGAGTCCTAGCTTCTATTGCAGGCCCTCTGAAACACAGTCTTTGGAAGTGGGACCCATGGACACACACTATAAACAAACATTCTAGGTGATTTTAATGCAGGTGGTTCTTGGATCATACTTTGAAAGATGTGATGAAAGGATTGATGTAACATACATAAATCAGGGGTTCAGATATTTGGGGATATACTGTGTTTGGGTTTTAAGTGGATGGTTGGTGAATTAAAATTAATTTTTCTAAAACTTTAAAAAATACACGATTAAAACTTCAACCATTACCCAAAGGTACCAAATGAAAAGTAAAAGGCAGCTGGGCACGGCAGCTCACACCTGTAATCCCAGCACTTTGGGAGGCTGAGGTGGGTGGATCATGAGGTCAGGAGTTCAAGACCAGCCTGGCCAAGATGGTGAAACCCTGTCTCTACTAAAAATACAAAAATTAGCCAGGCGTGGTGGCAGGTACCTGTAATCCCAGCTACTTGGGAGGCTGAGACAGAATTGCTTGAACCTGGGAGGTGGAGGTTGCAGTGAGCTGACATCGCCCACAGCCACCGCCTGGGCGAGAGACTCCGTCTAAGAAAAAAAAAAAAAGGAAAAAAAAAAGGCCTCTCCCCCCATAACCCCACATACAAAGACAGCCACTAAATCTTTGGGTATCATCCCTCCAAATGAGATGGAATATTTGAGTTAGGGATGAGTGAATTAATGGATAATTCAAATAAATGCTGAAGAGAACAACTGTAGCTTTTCCAGCTTTAGTAGCTTAAGGCTCAAAGTTTTCTTAGAGGCAGGGGTCACAGAGAGCATGCTTAGTTTTTAGTTTAATTTCAAAGAATTTTCTAGAATCAAATAGCACAGCAATAGAAAACAAACAATTGCATAATGAAATTTTACCTGTATGTATCCCAATCAGTCTCATTAATCCAAAGTGGTATAATATCCCTCTCATAAAAGTATATGCCAAAGTAGACTTACATTTTCACTAAATTCCAACTCTCAATGACCCGTTTCCCACAAACCATCTTTAATTCTTACAATTCCTTCTAACTTGTGTACTGAACCTTTTCGACAAGCCCGCTGTTTCCATTCTCATTTCTACTTTCCTTAGCAACCTGGATTCTTCCCCTCACCCCGAGGGTCATGATGTAATTTGTATTTGTAAAACCTTCAGAAAGGACATGCCTGTTTTGCTGGCTACTGTATCCTGGCAGGTAGTACTTGACTACCAATTGTCATGCATGACATAGTGGTTACAAGCACTAGCTCTGTCTCCAGGCTGTCTAAATTCAAACCAACTCTTGCCACTGAACACCTCTAACACCTTCAGCAGTTTCCTTAACCTCTCTCGCTTCATTTTTCTGATGTGTAAAGTGGGTAGACTGTCTTTATCTCATGTAATAATCATGTGAGGGTTAAATGACTAGCAGCGAAAGTGCCTGACATATACAAGTATTCACAAAATAATTAGGGAAGAAAGAATGACACAGGAGGGCAGACCATCGTGAGAATGGACGTCCTTAGCATTAGTTAGGTGCAGGAACGGTAATTCCTAACAATGTCGTTTCTTGCAAGGCATGTGCCAAAGCACACGGAAATGGTATGGTGCAACAGATACAAACCCTTCCAGTGAGACTAGCAGTGGGAATGGGCATGGAGATGGGACTGGGACCAGAAGTGCAAGTTTTGTAGGGATTAGAGATGTATCATCTCCTTTATTCTGTAGACTGACGGGGGAAAAATACCTGGTTCCAACAGGTGAAGTTGGACCCACTTGTCCACGTATGTAGTGGACAAAACTGGAGACATGAATACAAAATATTTGGCTATTTTTCATACTTGGTGGAAGTCAACGTCCACTATTATCTTTGAAGAAGAAAACATTTGGCAGTTTAAAACACACATGTAAATTCTGTTCAGGAAAACTTAGACTTGGTTTGCTCATAAATTCCCATGTTTAGCTCTCCAGTCATTGATGGTTCTCAGCTCACAGGATCTTCATGAGGTTGAATCTTTCTAATTAAAGTATGTGTGGCCGAGTGTGGTGGCTCACGCCTGTAATCCCAGCACTTCGGGAGGCTGAGGCAGGTGGATCACCTGAGGTCAGGAGTTCAAGACCAGCCTGGCCAACATGGTGAAACCCTGTCTCTACTAAAAATACAAAAATTAACGGGGCGTGGGGGCAGGCACCTGTAATCCCAGCTATTTGGGAGGCTGAGGCAGGAGAATCACTTGAAGCCAAGAGGCGGAAGTTGCAGTGCGCCGAAATCATGCCACTGCAGTCCAGCCTGGGCAACAGACTCCATCTCAAAAAAAAAAAGAAAAAAAGAAAAAAAGTATGTGTGAAAGGTCCTCAACCAATACATCCTGCACACTATTTTCCCTAAAATATATCAGATATGATAACCTCATAGCCACTTTAGATGGTTATGCAGTCCAGGAAAATTATAACTGGGGCCTTTACATGAAGACTATCCAGAGCCAGTGCCATCTGACCATTTCTTAGCCCGGATTCAACCAGACTAGCTTCTACCTGCCACTCTGTGATGGTTAGCTCCGACAGGGTGGGTGGGTGAGTGCATTCTACAAGGTCATTCTGACTGCCTTCCTCCAATCCTGCTTTGCATGCACTAAGATTCACAAACTACACTGTCTTATTTTACTCACTATTTTGAAAAGCCAAAAACAGTTCCTTCAAAGAAGAAAATAAAGAGTAGGTAGACGGAGGATAAGAGCCCAAGATTTGTCAAGCTATCATATGGGCAATGAACCAATTTGTTTATCGTTATAAAAAAGGGAGTTGGCTCATTACTTATCTATGTTTCCATTACTAGGAAAACCAAAGCAGAAATGTATGTAACAGGAACATGAATATAACACACCCTTTGGTGTACACTGCACCTAATGCTCTGAAAATGTTTTGATGTTTGTGAGGAAAATCTGAACTCAAGCAAAGAAAAAAACCAGGAGACAATATGATAATAAGAGGCATATTTTATTCAGTTTCCCAGTAAGTCAATTAGAAACATGCGCTGCTAAAATGCAAGTTACAGTTCAAATGGTACCACAAATAATTAGAATATACACTGAGCATTTTCAGAAATCAGCTTCCATATCTTGATCACTAAATGGAAAGGTTCTTCAGAACAGTCCCTTCCCCTATATACAGAAGGAGAAGAAAAATTAAGGATGCCATAATGACATCTATCAGAATAACTGGAAAACATTTTAATTTAGCATACATTATTGACATGTAAAAAACAAATGAATTTGTCATGAACATTTCTATAAGGAAGACATTCCATTAGGAGGAGAATGATAAAATTCATGTTGAATATATGCTGGAAATAGGATACTATTAAGAAAGAAACACATTTATGAAGCCCAATTGGAAAAGATGTCATTATAACTAAAGGAGGAAAATTACATTTGAATATATGGCTGCTTTCCTATCTTCAACATTCAAAAGGGCCATTTCTTAACTAATTTGCCTAAATTTTATCATGTGTGATTCCTTTGTTTCATCTCAGAGATTTCATTTCTATCCATATAGCTAGAGTTCTGCTTACAAATGATAAAATACAGGTAAAGCATAAAAGGAATGCAAATATGGAACAAAACTGAGAACATTACATTTCACTTCCTCTACCACATACCATAAAACATTACATAAATATTTCATACTGAAAAAAAGTCCTGAGTACTTATTTTTGTTAGGAATAAAGTGGTACTTAATAATGGCAAAACATTTCTATTATTTTAAAACAAAATTTTGAGACAGTGAAATGAGATAGCTATTGGGGAATGAAGAAAACGGGATGCATTAATAACAATTTAAGGGTGAATATAAGATGCTCCCCCTGCTCAAAACCTCGAAATTCCAACCTCATTTCTGATGACCTTCAAGAATAAAGTCTATCCAGAGTGTAAAAAATGTCTATGCTTTCTAGATCTCAACTATTCTCCCAACCCTAGAAAAAACTGTAGCATCTTTGAATAGTAGTCCATACCTAAGACTTTTATGAGTCCTCAAGTCTGACAATCACTTGATACCATGTTTGCCATAAAGTATAATATGGCAAAAACTTTATGGCAGATAGCATTTGAAAACTATACAGCTACTCTAAAAGATGAATGCAAATTTATTAAGGAGCATTCACTAAAGAAATTCAATCTAGTAGGTCTTGCAAAGTTCCAAATTGCACCTCAGCCAAATTACAGAGTGTAAGAAAATCATGTATACGAACATAAGACAGTTTATAGGGTTCCTTTCAAATAGGTAGTCTAGATATGCTACATTGGGGCATAAAAAACCCACAGTATCATCTTCATTTCCCTTAAAAAAAAAAAATAATAAAACCAATGGCTCTGAGTATTTTGTCTACTTTAAGACTGGAACACTGGTTAATAATGAGGTTCCTAAAGGGTAAGTTGGGGAATAGATACTAAAGGAGTTGAACAGTATTCTTAATATTCCAGTTTCTAGTCTTTTGCATCTGCCTAAAGCTGAAGACTACTTTTAGATATATGCTATTCTGGTGGTTGCTGTTTTTCTAAGATCCTGAAGATCCAATTTTGACAACCATGTGTTAATGTGGAATCTCAGCATCCAAGAGCCTTTTACATTACTAAAGTTGACCACTATTTTTATTTTAGGGAAGAAGAAACTGGGGGAGGGGGAGAGGCAGGAAGTATGATAAAACAAGCACTTTACAGATGAACACCACAATAGCACCACTATTCTAAATACCAAACACCAATAAAACCCAAATCATAATGCTGAAAACTAAAAAATTAGACAAAAACTAAATGAAGGATTGTTTTTTAATAAATCTTTTATAGGACAGAAACCTTAGCTCATGTCTTCTGGTTGTCATCATCTTCCACTGAGCTGCACCTAAAACACAAAGAACAAGTAACAAGCAACTTCGTTTTTAAAGAACAGGTAATAGTTTTGAAGGTATAAGATGAACTGTTTCTAGTGGAACTTACTTAAAAAATTATATAAAATGAAGCCATAAACATCACCAGAAGCATCAAATTGTCAACTACTTTGGGTGAAAATAACTACAAAAGACTTGAATATGCAGCATATTATCACCAAAATAAATAATGGTGGGAAAATCACTACCCGTTTCATTAAGGTAGAATAGCTGCACCTGTGACGCCTTATTTAAAAGGCTTCACTCTACCTGAAGATGAAAATCACCTTGCATTTATTTTAGTAAGTCTAAACCGTGAAGAGACGGAGTGTAGGTTCAGAGGTGGCTTATTATATCATCTATCACCTTCCTGGCTGTAGTTCATTTCATGTCTTTAAATGGAGCAAAACCCACCAGAAGAATGCTGCTATTCTGATTTTCCATTCTTGAATGCACCAAAATGTGCATGCTTGTTGTAATTAGGTGCCTGGGTGAATAAAAAAATCCCATTTACAATTTAAAAATATTATTTATACCCCTAAAATCTGATTATTTTCCATATTCCTCAGGGAGACAAGCAATAATTTTACCCCCCAAACAGAAAAGATTACATATATTTCTGAAAAATTCTCTTCTACCATGTTAATAATACAAATTCCTTTGTGTTGCAAAACCAAGTTGATTTACACGATTTTGTCTTAAATTGTTGCTAAATGTTTATCTACACATGCTGTCAGAAATAACCTTGTTAAGAAGGTGAAGCTGGTGTCTCAGCAAATCAGACCCCTTGGAGAAGGCGTTGAATGGCCTGTGCCCCGTTTTCCTTTTTCTCTTTCCGCACCATCAAAAGGAAAAGTGAGAAAATAGCAGAAACATTAGTTAAATCCTGAATTATACCCCATAACCTACAGGAATAATCTCACTACACTGAAAGCTGACAATATTTGTAGGATTTTTTGAAATAATTAGGATCCTAATTATTAATAAACTGATAATTTTGGCTAGGTTTACATCTTTAACTAATAATACTTTCAATTAAAAACTTTCAGGAAAAAAACAAAAGGTTGCTTTTAATAACTATTTATGGTTTACCTGACTTACCAGCACTGAAGACAAAAACTTTTAAAAATGGCTACAAATGCCTTGTTCACAAAAGACTTTATTATCTAGTGATGCATACTGAGAACATACAGAAATCTGCATGGTCCACTTCACATGCAGTAGAACAATCTTCACTTTACAAGAAGTGAGTGTCAACTGTTTTATGCAATAGACAACACTTTAAAGTCACATTCTTAAAGAAAAGCTTCATTTACAAAAGAAATAAAAGGTAAAGAAGCAATTACCGCTTTTAAAAAGCAGCTGCTTTGTTCAAGAGTGGAAGGTTTATGCCTGTATTGAAAGACAACATGATCACAAATAATGAAAACAATGAACAAATGAAAAACACTTTTACCATAAAGCAGTACACTTTCAAAATGACATACAAATAGTTAAAAATTTCATTACGTTGTCTATCTAGCCTTTAAATATGAGGACTTTCAGAATTAGGCCTCAACATCTGTAATTAGTAAATGAAAACTACGCATTGTTTCTATGTCACTAGGAACTATATTTAACAAAATGTATATAAAGTCTATAGCAAGTTGATTTTAAAAAAGTAAAGTTAATAAGAAACAGTACACTGAAGGCGCTCTATCCATCAAGCGCGTTCTCTTCCAATTTTAAATGTGATGAACAAACAGAAATTGTAACTATGCCACAGTTGCAATGCCAAAAAATAAAACAAGATCAGTTATCACACATGCAGGGAATTCTGCCACAAAGCTAACATCCCTCATTTGTCAGTTGTTCCAAAAAAATAACATCTTAAAACACCAGAGATGTTGATGGTTTAGCTTACCTTCAGTGTACTGAATGCTGCACACAACCTGCTTTAAAAGGAGACCATCCCTGCAGGCAGGCTCAAGAAGGAACAGACCCCTTTCGGCACTGACTACACCAAGGGCATGCTGCTGTGGCCTGCACACACACACCTAGGAAAACGTGAATATAAACAGCATTTATGCTGGCCATTTTATCTCAAGACCAAAATGAAGCCAAGTCTGCTAAAAACAAATCAACCACCCAACATTACTACTCATTTTATAACAGATGCTTTTGTCTTTATGTGAACTGCAACCATATACATTAGCACTGTAATTTTGTGCAGTCTTGGCAATTTAAAACAGTTCTACAGTGAAATTTCACGTAAGACACAAAACAGATTAACTAACATTTCTAAAAGAAATATCACCCTTGGTGTTAATTCAAATATATCATGCTTCCTCAAATTTGCTGGAGAAATATTTATAAGTTTATATACATTAATAAACTGCTGTGAAATTTCTTCAGTCTTTGTATTTACTCAAACCCTTGGAGTTTCTTCATCTTGTTTAAATTTTTTCCTGGATGAAGGCATGCTGTAGGGCCTGGTTGATGCTAATTCGTTTAGCTGGGTCCAACATCAGAATCTGGTCCAACAAGTCCTTTAGCTGGTGTACTTTCTTACGTTGGTCTTCAGGAAGTCTCTGGCACCCAATCAAGTCAGCCAACAGGTCCTTAGTTGGATTAATGGTGCTCATAACAGTAACTTTCTCCTAAAAATAATTTTTAAAATGCGTATCTCTAAATAAGTTACTAAGCATATATAACTTAAATCAGATTGTTTTGGGGTCAGTCTATAAAAAATATTAAAAAATACATATATTAAAAAATATATACACAGTGCATAACAACATTTTGGACAATGACAGACTGCATATGTGACAGTGGTCCCTTAGATTGGAATACCATATTTTTGCTCTCCTTTTTCTATGTTTAGATACACACATACACTTACCACTTATGAAAGTGCCTATAGTATTCAGTCCACCAACTTACGGTTCAGGTCTGGAAGCAAAAGGCCATACTACGTACCTAGGTGTGTGTGAGTGTATGCTGTGGTTATGCGATGCATGACTGTGTATCATCATCATCTATTCATTTAAAACTTTGCTGTGGTTTCCTCTATGCTCTACATCTTTTTAAAAGGTAACCAAAAAAATTAAAAAGTTGACGTCAACTCTGGGCCGGGTGTGGTGGTTCACGCAATCCCAGCACTTTGGAAGCCCAAGGTAGGGGGATCGCTTGAACCCAGGAATTCGAGACCGCCTGGGCAACATGGCAAAACCTGTCTCTACTAAAAATACAAAAATTAGCCAGGCATGGTGGCACACAACTGTAATTCCAGCTACTCAGGAGGCTGAGGCATGAGAATTGCTTGAACCTGGGAGGCAGAGGTTGCAGTGAGGCAAGATCGTGCCACTGCACTCCAGCCTGGATGACAGAGAGCGAGACTCAGTCTCAAAAAAAAAAAAAAAAAAAAAAGGTCAACTCAAAGTTAGCAATGAAAATTAACAATAAGCATTTGCTGTTTGCATTGTACTTTCCCTACCCTGAAGTGGTAAGTGACAGACATGCGAATAAGTTGATACCATGAAGTGTTATTAAGAGCTCCAGCAAAGACAGGGACATACATAATAATGGGACAAAAAAAAAGGAAATCATTACTTCAATCTGGGAGTTTTCGAAAGGCTCATACAGAATGTGTATTTCAGCTGAGGCTTGAAGATAAATTTCTTAGGGGGTTGGGGGTGAGGCAGCACAGGAAATGACTAAGCTCAGGGAGGTCTGTTAGCAAAGGCAGGAAGGTCTGAACCAGCATGCCTTCTGGCCAAATGTGGAAGGGTGGGGGTTCTGAGTCCACTGAAGAGAGGTTTCAAAACCGAAGGAAGTTAGATTTGTCATTCTGAGGAACTTAAATTTTATTATTTCAAAGGTAACAGGGAGCCAACAAAGGTTTTTAGGCAGGGACAGGAACACGATCAGATTTGTTTTCAGAAACATCACTCCAGCAGCAGTAAGAAAGCTGGATGGGAAGCCAGACCAAGAAAGTAATCCAAAGAAGATGTGACGAGGGCCTAAATATGACCTAAAATAAAAACAAATTCATTATGCTAGAAAAACATTTTAAAATCCCTTCATCTTTTCCATGGCCTAATGTGTTTTATTTAGGAATTGGTCAACAGCAAAAAGGAAATATTTACTTTTGTGTGTTTTTTTTTTTTTTAAATTCACCAGCTCCTAGTATGACTTAGTACTCAATTAATTAACAATAAAATAACTACTGAATGCTGCATTTAAAACACTTACCCTCTCTGTTACTTTATCAACTTCTATGTACATGAAGTTGAGATTTTGATCAAAATGCTGATCTTTGAACACACCTTTTCGAATCATCTACAAAACAAAACAAAAACTTGGGTTTTGAACTATTATGAAACAGTCTGGCCTACTAACAATTTAAAATACAATAAGTCAAATAAGTATTTAGTCTCTGTAGGTTTGTTTGATCTCAGATTCCCTTGATCCCAGGAATTCATTAAAATCTTTGGAAAAGCAAATACAAATGGTCTACCTAAAACCACTTAATAACATGAAATTATATTTGTCCAGGCAGCGACTTAAAACAATTATAACATCAAATTGTGCTTTCACTATTTAAAATTGGAGAGTCAACAAAGCCTTTAACTTATTTGTTCCTAAAAATATTACAGAACTAAGGTTTTTTTCTCCTTGGCAGTTAGGTAACCTAATGCCACTTTACAAATTACGTTCCAACAGCCCTAATATGATACAGGTCAGACTTCATTACAATTAATACCAACATAGCTCATTTTTATGTAACTTATTCTAAAAAAAGTCCAACATAATAGAATTTGGACAATATGTAAAAATCAGCCTGGTCAACATAGCAGAACTCCACCTCCACAAAAAAATTATTAAATAAATTAGCTGCGTGTGGTGGCACATGCCTGTAGTCCCAGCTACACTGGAGACTGAGGCAGGAGAATTGCTTGAGCCCAGGGGTTTGGTTCGAGGCTGCAGTGAGCTATAACTGTACTCCAGTCTGGGACACTGAGCAAGATCCAGTCTCAAAAATAAAAAAAATAAAAAATAAAAGCCATACAGGCTTCTGACCTTTACGAAAAACGTGTAAATCTTTTAGAAATTCAGCAAATAGGCTGAAATCTTAAAAAGCTAAGTTATGGCAGGGTGCGGTGGCCTATATACACTTTGGGAGGCTGAGGCAGGCGGATCACAAGGTCAGGAGATCGAGACCATCCTGGCTAACACTGTGAAACCCTATCTCTACCAAAAATACAAAAAATTAGCCGGGTGTGGTGGTGGGCGCCTGTAGTCCCAGCTACTCGGGAGGCTGAGGCAGGAGAATAGTGTGAACCCGGGAGGCGGAGCCTGCAGTGCGCCAAGATCGCCCCACTGCACTCCAGCCTGAGTAACAGAGCAAGACTCCTTCTCCAAAAAAACCAAAAATAATAATAAAATAAAAAGCTAAGTTATGGCCCTCAGACACTTTAATAGATGCTTAAATTCTTGCTTCATGTTAAACAGAAACTAGTATTATAGCTGAAGTATCAAGGGTGAGTTAGAAAGATATTAAATAAATTTTCTTGGTACCTTTCTCAAATAACCTCCAATCTTTAATTAATTAATTAACATCAAGTTCCTCTTAAAGTTATCTAATATTCACCTATTCATTCTCTGACCACTAAGCACTTTCTTATATTTAACCTAACTCGATCTACATCTTTTTCCATTCTATCTTCCAAACATTTTGAAACTTTTACCAATAAAGGTGCATTCCCAAAATATTGCTGCTCTCTGTCCATCATTGAAAAAGTTCTCTTATCCTTAGCTCTCGGCTGATTAGAACCACTAACTGAAACACCAGAAAAGGGAAAGACCCTAAGAAATCATGATAGCCATCTACCCACCTTTCTGAAATTGTTGTTTTATATTTCACCAGTGGTGAGCAAGTATCAGCAGTCTGTCAGTTTATAAGAAACTAAGACCTTAAAGAAGCTCATGCTAATGTCTTACCTTATTTGGCATCTTTCCTTTGAGATCCATCGCAAGCTTCAGCATATGGTTATTGGTTTTGCCAGGAAATAAAATTTTTCCAGTATAGAGTTCGTATAAGGTGCAACCTACAGACCACATATCTATGCCATAGTCATAGCTTTTACCTATAACTGAAAACAAAATCAAAGTTTTAATATATGAAGACAAGGAAAACTGACTGCTATTAATTTTTATTTCCACTAATGAGGGGCTACCTTAGCTTGGACTATAATCACAATCTTAATGCCTTAGTTTGACAATTAGTTTTGTGTTCTTTCCCACTAATTCTTAATAGAGACTCAAACTTAAAAACCTTAAAAAATGGAGGTGTGGGGGAGGAACTTAAAGGGCAAAAGAAAATATGTATTTCTTCTCTTTTCTCATCTCACCTTTGGTGGAGGTGCTAATCAGCCTCAACCAAGGCAACAGGAAAAAACAAAGGTCCCATACAATCCATAAATGTGATAATCAGACCTTGAATAATCAAGAGCAGTCTTCTAAAGTCGAGGATTTTCCACAACTGTTTTGCTACTCTTTCCCGACATGATCAAGACTCCTGTCACAACTACCTTCATTCCACCTGAGGAGGATGAACTTGCTACGGTTCCCTTCCTCAGGAATGAACTCGTGCAGCTGCTGAAGTGTGATGGAAAACAGTGCTTAGACATTAAGTATGCGGTTTCCACCACATATGATGGCCCAGGTCAAAGAACATTAAGAAACTTACTGATTTCAGGAGCACGATAAAATCTACTGACAAGATAAGGTGTTATGTCATTATCCGCAACATGTGAAGCCGACCCAAAATCGCAAAGCTTTAAAATAGTTTTTGATTCATTAACCTGCAAAACATTTTTTCAACGGAATTTAATTCAAGCCAGGAATAATTAATACAAATAAATAAAAATTATTGGCTTTGAAAAGTTATATTAATTCCAATACTGACAACAAAGACACTCATTTAAAAGTTCCTTTTCTATTTATTTTTAATTCAATTTCCTATGAAAAGTTAATATGTATCAAATCTTCATTACAATGAGTAGAAACTGTTTTTCAGTGAGGACATGGATACCACAAAGTACATTAATTTTAACAACTGCATTTTTAAAAGGGTGGGGTACTGAGAGAAAAAGCTAATTTTATGAAGCAAAGCATCTTCTAAAAAGACCCTGAATACCTGAATAAAGTTTTATTACTAAGGACTCATATTTAAGTTAACTTTCAGTTGCCAGAGAATTACGATGGCAATGAAAGCAGAAGGGTGATTCAAATTAAACTTGGACAAAAACAAAACATTCTTCATCCGAAGCTGCTATATCATCCCAAATTTAGCAATCACTTCAAGTCTAAAAAATATTAGCCCTTAAATATAAAGAAGGTATTAGTCAAGAAAATGTTAAATACATCTGGCAAAACTGATAAACACGAACTCTATATTAGTCATTTGTTTCTTTTTTCCTTTGTAAATACTTCAACATACACAGTAATAGTGACATCTGCTGAGAAAGGCTGGAGTTGCTCCCATGACTGCTGCCACTCATGAGTCAGAAGCATGTTCAGGATTAACAAGTGAAGATAATTCATATTCCAGAGTCCCTTCCCCCCTTCAAAAGAGACACACACAAATTCCGAGTTGGGACTTGAACTTGGCCTACTGCTCCCACCCCAAAGCAGCATAACACTTTAGCCTTAGGCAGTCTCTGTGGGGAGATTGGACTATTATAAATGATACCCAGAGTTAAGCTATTAATAGGAACAGAAATGATTATTTTTAACTCCCACATTGATTACCATTCTTTTCGTCTTGGGAATCAGAAAAGCAACTTAAAATAGAAAAGTTCTTTTAAAACTTTTTAAAGTATAAGTTGAATTCAGCTACTTAAGCAGTTTCAATACCCACAGAAAACTTAAGAAACATTTTAAAATTAGAATCTTATCAGTGGAACTCTTGGGCTGGCTAAAATGCCTTAAATAACAGCAGGGTATCCATACTCATATGCACTTCAGTTTGCTACACAACTTCTACTCCTGCCATGAGGAATGTGGTACTTAAAAACCACACTGATGCCTGAAATCACGAGCTAAAGGCTTTGGACTTCCATTAACAAAAATCAGCTCTGTCACTGAGGTCTATTTTTCCCTTCCCCAGGAAGAAGGGAAAACATTTCTTAAATGTATGTGAAAACCTATACTAGTTTAGCTTTTAAAAACAAGAGCTTCTTCTATGACACTGGCAAATGTGTTATTCTTTAACCTCCACAATGGTTACAAAGATGCTCACTGTAAATGACCTTTTAAATTGTACATGTTTTGTATATTCTTTGACATGAACCATGTATTTCACAATTAAAAAACGAAAAATCGGCCAGGCATGGTGGCTCACGCTTGTAATCCTGGCACTTTGGGAGGCCAAGGCGGGCAGATCACGAGGTTAAGGAAATCAAGACCATCCCGGCCAACATGGTGAAACTGTCTCTACTAAAATACAAAAATTAGCTGGGCGTGGTGGCATCTGCCTGTAATCCCAGCTACTCGGGAGGCTGAGGCATGAGAATCGCTTGAACCAGGGAGTCGGAGGTTGCAGTGAGCCAAGATCGCGCCACTGCACTCCAGCCTGGTGACAAAGTGAGATTCCGTCTCATAAAAAAAGAAAAAAAAAATTGAGGTAAAAATTAACTATGAAATTGGCCACACAAATTTACAATTCATTTTTAATGCACTTACCATTTCAATGTAATTACTCAGCTCCCTTAACTCCAAGTTACATTAGATATACAATACAATAATAATTCAGACCAAATATAAAAATGGAATGCACCTCACTACTAATGTGGCTGTCTGGAAGGAAATATTTTAAGATATTAAGAAAAAAGAGAAATATGAATTGAAGAGCTTAGTTATTGATAAAAAGTCCTTAAACTTCAATGAGATCACCATTTTTTAAAGAATTTATTTTGGCCAAGTATGGTAGCTCACACCTATAATCCCAGCACTTTGGGAGGCTGCAGCAGGAGGACTGCTTGAGCCCAGGGGTTTGAGACCAGCCAGGACAATACAGCAAGAACTCATCTCTAAAAAAATTTTTTTACATTAGGCAGTCGTAGTAGCATATGCCTGTGGGCAGTCCCAGCTACTGGGGAGGCTGAGGCAGGAGACCTGCTTGGGCCTAGGAGTTCGAGGTTACAGTGAGCCACTATGGCATCACTGCACTCTAGCCTGGGTGTCAGAACAAGACCTTGCCTCAAAACAAAACAAAAGAAAAAATAAAAAGTATTTATTTTGTTATAGCTCCAACAGTTCCCAATAAAGAACACCCTATTAGTCTTCAGGATCTCTCCTAGGCATCAACTGTAGGAGAGTTGATAAAAAGAACCCATTTTAAAAAAATGAAATGCAGAATGTTACCAGAAGATAAGCTGGAATTCTCCAATTTGTGAACACGACCCAAACTGAAGGCCACAAAAGAGGGTGAAGTAATGGGGCCGGGGAGGGGAGGAGTGTGTGTGTGTACATTAATCCCATCACTATAATATGTATGTATTTCAAAATTTCAAAAACATATACATTGTGAAATCTGCACATCACCACCAGAGGTCATTAGTGGAAGAGGATGAAGATTGCAAAAGGTGAGAACACACGGACACACAGGGGAACGATACACACTGGGGTCCGTCAGAGGCTGGAGGGTGAGAGGTGGGAGAATCAGGAAAAATGGCTACAAACCCTCCATGACACAAGTTTACCTGTGTAACAAGCCTGCACACGTAACCCTGAACTTAAAAGTTTAAAAATAAAATAAAAAAACTTCAAAAGCGATGCCTTTAAATAGAATACCTAACCACAACTGAGCTTTATTGTGTTTGGGCCCCCAGGAGCCACAGCTTAGGGAGCTATAAAATTAGCAAACAGAAGAGCAGGAACACTCTTTATTTCAAAACAGCAACATGTGCAGCATTTTTTTAAGATAACAGAAGAAACTCATTATTACTACATTAAAGAATTCCAGGATTGGTGCATCCTTTAAATCCATCAATCAAAAGAGAAAAAAACGGACAACTGCACATTTCCTTTTTCTTCATACTTGTCAATAAAATTTCACTGTCCGATTTCCAAGAAAGATAAAAATTATTAGTCACTTGAAATAGGTGATTAATATACTGAACTACGCTTCTGTCATTTCTCATAATAATCATATTGCTATTAAGATATGTATAAGATGCACAGTGCAGCTTGACTGTTTGACTTACCAGGATATTGTCTGGCTTGATATCTGCATGTAGGATGTTGCATCTTTTAAGGAGTTTCAATGCCAGGAACAACTGCTGACTATAGGATCTTACAGCTTTAATATGAAGACCAACATCTTTACCATATTTTTTTAACACCTCTCGTAAGTTCATACTTTTAGGAGAAAATAAAACACAAAAAACAAAATAGGAGTTAAAATGCAAAATGGAAATATAAAAAGGCAAAAACATTTGCAAGCGTAAAGTACAATCAAGTGCAGAATACAAACAATAAAAATACCTAAGAACCGTCCCCACATTTGATAAATTATTTTATACTGAAAAGAGAGCGTATCAAATTGTATGTATATAACACAGTTTCCCAATAAATTCAATTTTCTAAATAAGTAGGAAAAGATAGGCAAGGTAAAACTCCCATTTCGATTTCAGAATAGATTCACATTTGAAAACACAACAAAGCCATACTGTTGAAGATAAAAATTCCTTGAAATATTTCATTTTAAGAGACTCTCTCTGTTGACCTATGGGCTCCATGAGAGTAGTGCCTGGTGTACAGTATAGTCAACTAACGTTTGTAGATTCATGATTCAAAAGACTAGCTGGGATTATGATGGCTCACATCTGTAACACCAACACTCTGGGAGGGCAAGGTGGGCAGATCAATTGAGGTCAGGAGTTCAAGACCAGCCGGGCCAAGATGGTGAAACCCTGTCTGTACTAAAAATACAAAAATTAGCTGGGTGTAGTGGTGTGCACCTGTAATCCCAGCTATTTGGATGGCTGAGGCACGAGAATCACTTGAACTCGGGAGGCGGAGGTTGCAGTGAGCCGAGACTGCACCACTGTACTCCAGGCTGAGCAACGGAGTGAGACTGTCTCAACAACAACAACAAAGACCAGCTGTTAACCAAAAGTTAAACAATAAAACCAGAGCTGTGTGGATAAAATAAATCAAATACCCAGAAAATCTGTCACAGCATTTATCCAAAATGAGATGGTAAAGATGAAGAAGTTAAATTTTCAATGTAATGTATAGGTTTTGACATTGTACCTTAGAGGCTCGAATACGAGACAAAGATGCTGTTTGTGATAGAAGTGCCTGAAGAGTCGCAGACAATGAAATTTGTCATCAGGATCAGCATCATTAAGTTTTTTCAAGAATTCTAGTTCTTTTAAACCAGTCTTTTGCCTAAAAAAAAAAAAAAAAAAAAAGGGTTAAAATTGAATATATATAGAATTTAGGAGCACTACATAATATATTTGCTAGTCCCAGTCTGATGATCAGGTGATGTGTGGGAGGAGTCTGTGTATTTTTAAGTACTAATAAATCTACTGAGAAATGATGTCTCTATATATCATTCACATAATACTTTGTATTTAGTCAACTATCATTATCATAGTTAATTTCCAAAATAATCAATGCACAAAACAGAAACATTGAGGAACAAACCCATCTTTATTTTGATTTTTTTAAAATTTTGATTTTGCCTGAAGGAATATCAATATTGTATATTTTATCTCAAAACAGGCCAGGCGCAGTGGCTCATGCCTGTAATCCCAGCACTTTGGGAGGCGGAGGCGGGTGGATCACTTGAGGTCAGGAGTTCAAGATCAGCCTGGTCAACATGGTGAAACCCTGTCTCTACTAAAAATACAAAAATTAGCCAAGGGTGGTGGCGGGCGCCTATAATCCCAGGTACTTGGGAGGCTGAGGCAGGAGAAGTACTTGAATCTGGGAGATGGAGGGTTTGCAGTTGAGCTGAGATCGCATCATTGCACGCCAGCCTGGGCAACAAGAGCAAAACTCCATCTCAAAAAAATAAATAAATAAAAAAATAACCCACATCTTGACATTATTTTTAACAAAAATGAAACCACACTGCACACTAGTCTTGGTTCCTTTAAGAATGCAGTAATCGGCCGGGTGCAGAGGCTCATACCTGTGATCTCAGCACTTTGGGAGGCCGAGGCAGGTGGATCACTTGAGGTCAGGAACTCAAGACCAGCCTGGCCACTGTGGCGAAACCCTGTCTCTACTGAAAATATAAAAATTAGCTGGGCATGGTGGCAGGTACCTGTAATCCCAGCTCCTCAGGAGGCTGATTAAGGAAAATTCCTTGAACCCAGGAGGCAGAGGTTGCAGTGAGCCGAGATCATGGCACTGCACTCCAGCCTGGGTGACAGAGCAAAACCCCGTCTCAAAAAAAAAAAAAAAAAAAAAGCAAAAAAACAAACCAAAACAGAACGTAGTAATGGACGCCTTATCAAATTTTAACACTTGGTTATCTGAGGAAATTCTTGTTACAATTTGTCAACAAGCTACATTTTATGGTGAGGGGCTAAATATAGAAGTTGGGGCTTCCCATCAAAACAAGGCCCTTTCTAAGCCTAGGGCAACCTAAACTTAACACTTATTTCTAACATTTCAAAAACATTAAGTTCATTTTAATACCAGCTCAGTGTGTGGAATTAAAACATACAGGTATGGCAATTAACTATTCTATTGGAGGAAAACAGGAACAAATTTTTTTAAAAAAGACAGATTCTCATCACTCGGATAAATTTTCACTTTTTTGCAAGTCACCTTAGTGACAGCTAATCAGTATGATCTTTTCATTTCTCTACTCGTCTTAAAATAAAGCAAAGGATGGCATAAGACAGGTAATAGAGAGAATGAGTTTAAGTTGTTATCAGTGCGTACAGTAGGTACTACAATGCACTGAAATGAATTAAAAATAATCAGTCTATTGTTCTAGTACATATAACATATGGCTATAATTTTAAAATCCAGTCAAAAAAAACTGTTTCCATTACTTTATAATTGCAATACTTGTTTTACACATTGTATCATGTATCACTTTAAAAAAATAGTTTGAAAACATGTTCATCTGTAATATCTGTACTGTTAAAGGTTTCCTCCCACGTCTTCTGAACTTACATGAGCTCATTGTTTCTGATGATCTTTACAGCCACTTCTTGGTTGGCTCTTGCATTATCTCTGGCTCGTACAACATTACTGAATACACCTTGCCCAGTGTAGCCATACACATTGTAACGTTTATCTAGGACTTCACCTATGTTCACACCTAAAAAAGGAAATTAAAAAATTAGAATTCTGTCTATAATAAATAGAATCAGAAAGGAGGAAACACAGTGCAATCACTTTAAAATTGTGTTAAATCTCTACTATTTGGTTTCCTAGACACAAGGAAGAATCAAAGCCATGCCTCCACTGATCACTCTATCAGAGTGTGGTTAGAAGCTGCATGCCCACTTCAGATCACTAGAAGAGTTTCTGTTGTCCTATCAACTGCTGACAATTTTAACACTGAGTAAGTTTTTCTAATTGTAGTCCTGCATGACAAATACTGCAAGACTGGCATCCAAAGTTTTCTGTTTGTTGTTTTTCTTCGTTTCAGATCAAGACGAGTAAGTGATGTACCCCTTCCTTCTGGAAGACTATCTCATGGCTGAAAATAACTTTGAATAGATTTAGGTTGTACATCAAGACTTTACCTCACCTCCATTTGTGATGCCTCTGGGCTGCTTACAGAATACACATCAGTTCATGCAGCTGTTGCATGTGCTACACTTTTTAAGGATGGCACTGTGATGTGATTTTTCAGAGTTCTCCAATAATCTGTGATTGCATCAAGCAGCATGCTTTTTTGCAAGGTGTTACAATGAACTCTAAAGTTAATACAAAATGTGAACTTACGATAATAGCCTTCTGCATCGGTCCAGTTATCTCTGAGGTTGGGATTCTCTTTGAAATCTTTTCCAATGCCAGCGGCCCGAAGACGAGCACTCTGAAATTAAAGAGGCAACGTGAACAGTTTACCCACTTGTCAGACATTTAAAGCACTTCTTTTAAACACAAAAGGGTAACACCAGATATAATTTAATAAAAGCATTTTACTCCAAATTAAATAAACTCTTATTATCACTTATGTAAATCCAACATAGCTGAAACATGAGACCAAAGTATCTTATCTTGATTCAAAATAACACTCAGGAAAAAAAAAAAAAAAAAAAAAAAAAAAAAAAAAAGGCCCGGTGTAGTGGCTTGTGTTTGTAGTCCCAGCTACTTGGTAGGCTAAGACGGGAAGATCACTTGAGCACAGGAATTCAAGGCTGCAGTGAGCCATGATCTCCCTAATTACTGTACTCTGCACTTTAGTCTGGGACAGAATGAGACCCTATCTCAAAACAAAAGAGAAAAAAAAGAAAACTCAAAACCAGATACAATTTTCTATAGCTGTTATATCATTTGTGTTCTTCCCATACATGCATGAAATGTTAAGTCACTGGCTGCACTAGTTGACACTATGTGGAAAATTGAAAAATAAGAATATGTGGTACTTCTGATGATTCTTTACTGCACCTTACTCTCCGTGATGCCCAGAAGATCCTTCAATATCAACCAAGCAATGAGTACTGACACCAAAATTGGGTCAACACTCATTTCATTCTCTCCTAATTCATCTATATGTTGGTGCTCCTGTTGCTCTGTGTGTGTGTGTGTATATATACATACACATACATGATTATCTTACCACATTTTTATTTTCCCTGTTATGTTTATCTTCTCTACCCCCTCTTATAAAGGCCTCTTATTTCTCAGGTCCTTTGAAAATTATATTGAAAATGTCCCCAAGTTTGACCATGTTTATAGTTTAAGACTTTCCCAACATAATGCATCGATAAAAATTTAAGAAAAAAATGGCAAAGTCACCAAAATTTCTTAATCTACTCCATGTAACATTTCCAATTCTTCAATAAATTCTATTAAACTCCAAATCTTTAAGTTCTCAATTACCTGTTAATACAATATAGAGGCCCCAAAGTAGAGTCTATTCTAATAGACCTAGAAAATATTGGTATCTCCTTGTCTCACCTAACTACCATATGTATGTGTATGTATTTAAATACACAATACTGTACAAATAACTACATGTTTATCATTTGGTGTTTGACTTTTATAAAGCTCTCAAATTGTTCTGCCATACCTGTCTTAAAATTTGACATTAATTTTAGATTTTAAGATGCAAAACTAGTAGAGTTTTCAGACACCTTTCACCCACACTGCTCAAAATATTTATTTCTTTTATCCTTCTTTCTCTGTATGTATGTACACACCCATATATTTATTGTATTTTTTTCTGTTTAACAGTTGATTTAAAATTACTTACATCAAAATACGCAGCAAACATATCATCAGATTCTGTAAACATATCAGGTGCCAACAACTTCTTCTGAGATGAACCTTAAAGGAAATCAGCATTAATGTTTGAAAAGTGAAGAGACGATTTAAAACACAAAATAAAATAAATGAATGGAAAGTCATTAATAGTAATTCAAACTTTTTTGCCCTCTTGCACATCAGTTTCCCAATAGTATTCAATTTAGAATCACTTTATTAACATTTAAGATACATAGAGGTATTCACTTTTTAGGAACAGAGTGCATTTCAGAAAGTTGAAAGACTGGCTGGGCATGGCGGCTCACGCCTGTAATCCCAGCACTTTGGGAGGCCGAGGTGGGTGGAACACCTGAGGCCAGGAGTTTGAGACCAGCCTGGCCAACAAGGCGAAACCCCATCTCTACTAAAAATACAAAAATTAGTTAGGCATGGTGGCAGGTGCCTGTAATCCCAGCTACTTGGGAGGCTGAGGCAGGGGAATTGCTTGAACTCGGGAGAAGGAGGTTGGGGTGAGCTGAGATTGCACCACTGCACTCCAGCCTGGGTGACAGAATTAGACTCTGGCTCAAAAAAAAGTCGAAAGACCTAATGTTAACTTTCTCTATTCTTAGTTTAAATGAATAAGCTTATAGCTAAGCAATGACTTTATATTAAAATAAAAGCTCACCTTTAAAAAACGTTATTCATTTGCACCTTAAATCCCAAGAGGTTAATATTTCCACTATAGATCTAAATCTCTATGTATCTCTCCCTTAAAAAGTCCAACAATCCCATACAAAACTTGGCTAAAAAATAAAAGGAGTTTCTAGAAAAAAAATCCAGTAGCTTTAACCATATGAACGCATGCTCATTACCACTTACATTAAGGAAAATGCAAATTAAAACTACAATGAGGTATCATTTTCTGACCTCTGATACTAGTAGCTAAACATCCAAAAGTACAACAACACTCTGTTAACAAGGCTCTGGATAAACAAGCACTCAGAAAGATGACAAAATGGTATAACCCTTATAAAAGACTGAAATTTGGTAATATATAGCAAAATTATATATTTACTTCCTCTTCTGACCCAGCAATCCCACTTCTAGGGAACTATACTAAAACACAGTGGCCAAGAATTAAAGAATGACTTAATGCACAATGCCATAATAATCAGTACCCAATGAATAGCCAAAAACTGGACACAATTCAAATATCATTAGAAGTCTGACTGAATAAACTATGGCATAGCCTATAAAAAGGAGTGAGGAAAAGCATACTGATCTAAGTATGTGTAGTTTGGTTTTGTGTGTGTAGGAAGAATACAACATACACACATACATGCAATAATGAAAGACAAACGTGTTATCAAGAAAAAAAAGATGACTCCTAAAAATCAAAAGCAAATGACAATAAACCTAAACCTGTCAAATTTGTGGCATACCATACAGAGATTTCAAATGATTTTAAAAGACAGAAAATTGTGCCTATACACCTTAGAATGTATTCTAAAAACAAAAAGAACCACTGAAAGTTTAAGCCACTGTTAGTACATTTAGTAACAATAATCATACTGATGTCTTATGTTTCAAGATAACCTATCAGTAATCATGTTAAGAACTAAATTTTTCACTGTAATAAGACAGAAATATAAAATCTTAAATTAATAAACCCCTATAATCTCAATTTTAAATCGGCAGTATCTGTGTAAACTCCTCCTTTCCAAAAGAGTATCTACTTCCTAACTTTGTCCAGTGAAAAGGCCCAGAAATAACAGACACTAGTAAGTGTCCTGTGATGTCTAAATGGCATTTCCTATTAAAAGGAACCAGGGATACTTGGAGAAATAGCTGATTCTGCTCTGGGCAAGACATGCACAAGATAAACCTGTGGCATCTTGCTAGAACGGGAGTCGGTAAACTATATACAGACTGTGGGCGAAATCCAGCCGGCTGCTTCTTTCTGATTGGCCTATTTTTACATTTGTAAGTGTTCGGGGGGGGGGAACAGAATACTTTGTGGCAAGTGAAAATTAGATGAAATTCAAATTTCAGTTTCAAAGTTTTTTCGGGAACACAGCTATGCCCATTCATCAATGTACTATCTGTGGCAGGTTCTGCCCCCCAACAAGTTCACTATATGGAACTATAGAGGAAAAGGTCAATATACCTACTAAAGGCTCAACTATTTACTACCTAACCTCTTAGACAAAAAGCTTGCTGGTCCCTGTTCTACAAAGTAAGAAAGCTATATTCAATACTAAAGGACTAGGCCAAAAGGACGTGAGGAATCAACTGAAAAAGGGCTCCTTTCCCCAATCCAGTTAGACCAATCTGAGCTTCAGAAAGAAAAAATAACAGCACCAGATAGAAACAGATCAAGCAGGGCCGGGCACGGTGGCTCAAGCCTGTAATCCCAGCACTTTGGGAGGCCGAGACGGGCGGATCACGAGGTCGGGAGATCGAGACCATCCTGGCTAACACGGTGAAACCCCGTCTCTACTAAAAAAATACAAAAAACTAGCCGGGCGACGTGGCGGTCCCAGCTATTCGGGAGGCTCAGGCAGGAGAATGGCGTAAACCCGGGAGGCGGAGCTTGCAGTGAGCTGAGATCCGGCCACTGCACTCCAGCCTGGGCAGCAGAGCGAGACTCCGTCTCAAAAAAAAAAAAAAAAAAAAAAGAAACAGATCAAGCACATAATGACACCAAACAATGAACACCTAACACAACAGTCAATATCTCATTAGATATTGCTGGAGGTTGCTAGGGCACCAACTCTATTCTAAAAACTGGTAAATAAAGTAAATAATAAACATGTATTTACCCTGTCTTTCCTGTACAAACTATCTTTTGGGGTAACCAAAAAGTGGAAACTTCTTTTATTTAATGTTTTTAAACATTAATGTTCTTAACTGATAGAGATACAGACAAGTACTTACGAGGGAATAAAATCATAATTGGATTTACTTTAAAACAGCAAGCAAAACGGCCGGGCGCGGTGGCTCAAGCCTGTAATCCCAGCACTTTGGGAGGCCGAGGCGGGCGGATCACAAGGTCAGGAGATCGAGACCACAGTGAAACCCCGTCTCTACTAAAAATACAAAAAATTAGCCGGGCGAGGTGGCGGCGCCTGTAGTCCCAGCTACTCAGGAGGCTGAGGCAGGAGAATGGCGGGAACCCGGGAGGCGGAGCTTGCAGTGAGCCGAGATCGCGCCACTGCACTCCAGCCTGGGCAACAGCGTGAGACTCCGTCTCAAAAAAAAAAAAAAAAAAAAACAGCAAGCAAAACAAAAGGTAATGAACATGCGGGAGTTCAGTATACTATTCAGGATATGTGAACTAATAAAAACACATTTATAGAGAACATTTGTAAGGACATATTTAATATTATATTACTGCAATATTTAGCAGAAGCAACATGTCTAATTCCTTTTACTTTTCCCAATCCCACCCCAAATAAGGTCCCTTATTATAAAGTTATAGAGCTAAAAATTCAGAGAAAAGCATTGCCAGGACAAAACTCTATCTCACTCACCATTATTCTGTTCAACTGTCATTAGATTATGCTTGGCTTTCACTGAGGCCTCAAATGTATCAACATTTTCCCGTTCATACTCTTTAACATCAGCAGCTACTCGCTCCAGAATGTCATCTGGAGATGGTGATCGTGTTCTCGTACTGCTCTGGGGGCTGCTTGGTTCAGATGGCACAGACATATTGCTATCTTCAGCAAGGTATTTATATTTCTGTAATAACAATACAGAAAATAATACTTTCATAAAATCGGATGCTATCCAAATACATTCATTGCTAAGAGTTGCTGCAGTGAAAAGTTAAGAGAATGTATCAAATAATGTAACAAACCAAAAAGTATTTATATCTTGGGGTTCAATCAAATCCACAATCCCTTATGTAATTTCTAAATTCACAAAAATCTGAAAAAGTTTTTCTTTGGTACACATTCATCAGGTGGCAACACTTCACCTTATCAGATGAGATAACATTTATTGTCTTATTTTCTCCCCAGTGTGACTATTATAGGATGCCTCACTGTAGAAATACTAATGTGTTTGATTATGGGGTCCACTGCAGACCCCACTGATGGCACAAAATAGATGCACCATAACACCTTTCTAAAACTCAAAATGTCTGAGTTGTGAAGCACATATGGCCCCAAGGGTTGGAGGTAAGGGGTTGTGGACCTGAGCAAGAACAAAAAAAGATTCATCCACATCTTCAGGGATATCCGTTTATTAACTACAATTTTACCAGTGTCCCAGAAAAGTAAGCTTCCTCTGGAATTAGTTTTGCCCTACTTCCTTTCTGGTAATGCAAGTTCTGTCCTTCACTCCAACGTGGCATACTATTACCTGATTTACGGTTTGCTATGTATGTTTAGGTAAGCTGCCACAGCTGTTTTCTCCTTTTCTCTTCTGAGGAAGAGCTGACAAACTTCCAAGTCAGCAAACCTTATAATTAAATGACTATATCAAAATCTTTGTACAACATTCTTTCCCCACCCAATCTTCTTCATCATCTGGCTCTAGTCTTAAAATTATTTTTCAAATGTTTCATTTATACTACCACATTCACATTATAAAACTTGCCATTACTAGATATTAAAATATTTACTTCATAGTAACATGCATAATTTTTTGTTAAATAAAATTCCTCCAGTTTATTCTACACTCATACGTCTTCATTAACTTAAAAAGAAAGCAAACCTCAAATTCTTATGTATTACAGAAGAGGTTTATATCAGAATTATATGTATAAACAACCAGAATTCTATGTATAACCAACAGAGCAACCATCTCAGTTATAGTAACTAAAAAAATGATCATTTTTTCAAATCTCACAAAGATAATTTTATATATACTCTCCTTTTCTAAGGACCTGTTAAACTGTTATTGATGTTACTTTTTTGTTAAAGCAAAAAAATCTTTATTTTACAACAATGATTATTTTTCATTAAAATCACATACCTGAACAATTGCCTGCCTTTGGATTCTTCTCTGTTCTATCAGGGCTTCTTCATCTTCTTCCTCTACATCAAAGTCTTCAAGGCTTAAAGAAAAATTCAAACACCCTTAGAGATTCTAAAACCATACCCCTTCTACATTTTAAAGACAGGAAAATGTAGGTATCAGTAAGTTAGAGCAAAAGTTTTAAGTCATATTACCCTTATTTCCAAACCATCTCAGTTAACTGCCTGGTTTCGAATGCAGGGAAGTAACCTTTGTCTCAGTTTTCTTCTCATCTATTTCATGGCACCAAAATTGGGAATAAAAGAAATAACTCCAGGTTTACAAAAGTTACCACTAGTTTTTCCATGACCTTAGTGAAGTCACTTTACCTCTCTAGCCTTAGTTTTCTCACGGCAAGGGTAAGATAAGTAAATTGCTACCTTTTCTGGATGTCAGAACTGCCTAAAAGCTCAAGAAAGCAATAGCCGTATTTCTCTATCAAAAATGCACATGCAAATAATCTTAAGGGGAATGTGGCTCTACTCCGAAAAACTACCCTCAACCCTCCGCACCTATCCCTCAAACACCAACCTCCACAATCTTTATGATCCTTCCCAGTGCAACGTTTTCAATGATCCTACTTGTTGAATGTTTGCTGCAGAATAGGCAAACTACACTCTGATTATATCAGAATCTATGTAGAATGCCCTTCCCCAATCCAACTTTCTTAATCACCTGGTTTTAATCAGGGTTTTTCATCCTTAGCATGATTTATTTTCGGATATGGATAGTTGTGTGTGTGTGTGTGTGTGTGTGTCGGGGGTGGTTATCCTGTGCATTGTAGAATGCAGTATCCCTGGCCTCTAGCCAACAATCACAAGAAGAAATGTCCTCAGACATGTCCCCAGGGAGGCAAATAACCTCCTGTTGAAAATGGCTCTAGATTTGTCCCATTTATTTTTGAGATATTCCACTTACACAATTAAGTTTGCATTTTATTTATTTTTGTTTTTTGAGACAGGGTATCACTCTTTTTGCTCAGGCTGGAGTGCTGTGGTGTGACCACAGCTCACTGCAACCTCCTCCCCCCAGGGTCAAGCGATCCTCCCACCTCAGCCTCCTGACTACAGGCGTGTGCCACCAGGCCTGGCTAATTTTTGTATTTTTTGTAGAGACAGGGAAAAATGTCCCCACAATTGTAACAGGCACTTGAAATGCCTCTACATTTTCACATTGTAACAAGGACACCCACCACAAAATAGCCTCAATTGCAAAGTATGTATCATCTAACGCAAACTCAAAGGTCTAAACTTTGGCCGGGCGCGGTGGCTCACACCTGTAATCCCAGTACTTTGGGAGGCCAAGGCGGGCAGATCACGAGGTCAGGAGATGAGACCATCCTGGTTAACACGGTGAAACCTCGTCTGTATTAAAAATAGAAAAAATTAGCTGGGCTTGGTGGTGGGCGCCTGTAGTCCCAGTTACTCGGGAGGCTAAGGCAGGAGAATGGCGTGAACCCGGGAGGCGGAGTTTGCAGCAAGCGAAGATCACACCACTGTACTCCAACCTGGGTGACAGAGAGAGACACTGTCTCAAAAAAAAACAAAAAAACAAAAAAAAAACCAAAAAAAACCCTAAACTTTTATAGAAAATTCCTCCCAAAATCTGGTAACTTTGGCTCTGCATTTTATTAGTGTTCATAATAAAATCAAAGGGTAGGCTCACAATAAAATGAAGGCCCAATATTCACTCCAGCCAAAGCTGAAACACCTAAATTCAGAAAACCACTTACTAACTCTGATACAACCTACACAATATTCACAAAAGACTAACTTTTAAATTCAGAGCCAAATCAATGGAGCCACTTATAATAATATTTAGGTGGAAATTATTTAACAATTTCCAGGCCAAATAAGACTTCTCTAAGCCGGGCGCGGTGGCTCACGCCTGTAATCCCAGCACTTTGGGAGGCCGAGGCGGGCGGATCACAAGGTCAGGAGATCGAGACCACGGTGAAACCCCGTCTCTACTAAAAATACAAAAAATTAGCCGGGCGCGGTTGTGGGCGCCTGTAGTCCCAGCTACTCGGGAGGCTGAGGCAGGAGAATGGCGTGAACCTGGGAGGCGGAGCTTGCAGTGAGCCGAGATCGCGCCACTGCACTCCAGCCTGGGCGACAGAGCGAGACTCCGTCTCAAAAAAAAAAAAAAAAAAAAGACTTCTCTAAACTGGAAAAACAAAGTTATGGGAAAGTTATATTCTTACTTATCGTCAGACGAAGATTCCTGCTCAACTTTCATTCCTTCAGAAAGACTTCCTTTAAATTTATCTTCCTTTACTTTGCTTCTGCTCCTTCGTCTACGACCACCCCGTGATCGAGACCGCCTTCTCAAGCGTGATCTGCTCCTCCGACCTCTGTCCCTATTTAAAGGAGAAGAAAAAGACAGGTATACATTTTTTTAAATGTCAAAGTGGGAAAAGGCATGCATGTGTGGGCACAGGGGATATATAGAAATTCTACTTTCTACTCAATTTTGCTGTAAACCTAACACTCTTCTAAAAATATAGTCTATTTTTTAAAAAGGTCGTTTGAAAATTTTAAGAAAAAGAACAGAACATCAGACTGAGATAATCAGCTTAGCTGAAGATAACCAAAACACAACCATTCCTTATCAAGTTCTGAACTAAGAAATTATTCCCATGGATATGAACTTGAACTTAAATGTAAGCTCTATGGGGATAAATACCTACTGTTGCTTTGTATTCTTAGAGCATCAGTGTTGTGTACACAAGCACTGGAGTGAAGGGAGAGACCGAAAAGGGGCAAAAGGGAACTTGGAGTGATGAAAACATTCTCTAACTTGAGTGTGACTTATGTGTCTGTCAAAATACACACAACTTTACACTAAAAAGCATTTTACTTTATGTAAGTTATATGTATGTTTCAACGAGCTCAACTTAAAGAAATCTTACTAAAATGAGAGCAAACGAGTACTTACAAAAACAAAAACAAAAACAAAAAAACTGGGGGCCAGGTGCAGTGGTGCACACATATAATCTCAGCACTTTGGGAGGCCAAGACAGGCAGAGCTCGGGAGTTTGAGACCAACCTGGGCAACATGGCGAAACCCCGTCTCCACAAAACATGCAAAAAAATCAGCTGGGTGTGGTGGCACATGCCTATACTCCCAGCTTCTTGAGAGGATTCCTTGAGCCCAGGAGGTTGAGGCTGCAGTGAGTCGTGACTGCACCACTGCACTCCAGCCTGGGCAACAGAGCAAGATCCTATCTCAAGAAAGAAGAGAAAAGAGAAGAGGGGAGAGGGGAGAGAGAAAAGAGAAAGAAGGGAGGGCAGGGGGGGAGTGGGGTGGAGTGGGGAGGGGAGGAAAACCCTCAGGCAAGGAGAATGTCAAGAGATATGATAGCAGAGATGAGAAGAAAACCTTGGAATGTGCAAATTGGAGTAAAGAATAGTAACAGATCAAATCGAGCTGCATATTGGTCCAACATGAACACACAAGGTAAATCAGAAACAGAACACGTCACAACACTCCCAGAAAGCCTCAGGAATTGGAGACTCCCTATCCTCCGCAAGATGGTGTGAGGTAAAAGCTGAAGACAGAATTGGTTGAAAGCCTTTATAAACAGCCAGACTCCCCTCCCCAACTCAGTGGAAAACGTCAACCACTCCCTTCGCATTCTAGCAGAACACTTAAGATTTACTTTCTAGGGAAGCGTTGGCCATTCCAGATGCTGAGAGGCACACACCAAAAATGGAGGGATTATAAGGAAGCTTACATTATGAAGAAAGAGAACTCTACTGGTAGCCAGGTCTATTTCCCAGGAGGAGATGAAAGGATTCTGGAAAACTCATAGCCTAAGACAATACATCTACAGTCACTGATATCCAAAAATATCTAATTACTCTGAAGTGATAACCACTAGCCGACAAGTTCTACACTGTCACAATAGAAGAAAAATCCCATTCAGCTTTCTGAGTACCAAAATATTAAGTCAGAATAGGCAGCAATGAAGGGTCCAGCTGTGTGAGAAAAGTCTTCAAATGAAAGGTAAACATGCAGTAAAAGGAATGTGAGAAGAAACAAAATATAGCAAAGAAAACTATAAAGAACAAAAATCACACAAAATAACCTCGCTATTGTCTGAGAGATAAGAAAAACTATTTCTGGAAAAAAAGAATAAAACATTAATATACGGAGCAATACGGAAGGTCCAATTGGAAAAAAACAGAAAGAAAACAAAACAAAGCACAAACATTTCCCAGAAGGCCATAAACTCCCTGCTTTAAAGGCCCTATCTAGTAATTAGGAAAATAAATGGGGATAAAGATCCACATACAGAGGCACATAATAAAATTTCAGAACACAAGAAATTTTTTATAAAAAGGGGAGAGAGAAAAAAGCAAGTCGTAAGATGAGCTTGGAGCCAGCAGACTAGCCGTCTCAGAAGGCAGGTCCTCTCTGCCCTCCTCCCCCGACTATTTGCCCAGCAATGAATACATACATGATCACAATGATTATACTGACTCTAGAAGAACAAAAACGTGTGATGAAAATAGGCAAAAGAGAAACACGGGTGAGGGGTGGTATTAAAAACCCTCATTGTGGCTGCGTGCAGCAGCTCATGCTTGTAATCGCCGCACTTCAGGAGGCAGAGACGGGCGGATCACTTGGGGTCAGGAGTTTGAGACCAGCCTGACCAACATGGTGAAACTCCACCTCTATTTAAAAAAATACAAAAAAAAAAAAAAAAAATTTAGCCGGGCATGGTGGCACGCGCACCTCTGTAGTCCCAGCTACTTGAGAGGCTGAGGCAGAAGAATTGCTTGAACTCGGGAGGTGGAGGTTGCAGTGAGATTGCGCCATTGCACTCCAGCCTGGGCAACAGAGTGAGACTTTGTCTAAAAAAAAAATAAATAAATAAAACCCCTCATTGTCCAGAGTGTACTCAGACCATGCATTTCCACTTCTAGGAATACAGCATACAAAAATTCTGAGAGATATGTAGAGATGACTACAATATAAGCCTTTGTTTTTTAAGAATTACATTCATTTATTACTTCAATTAAAAATGTTAAAAGATGGGCGAACAAATACCCATTTATGTTTTATATCAAAATATTTCATGTATGTATGAATTTTAAAAAATGATTCCCTGCTTTATAAACCACCTTTTTAACCTACTACTGATTACATATGCTTCAGATAAAGTGGTTTCTATGGCAAATTAAATAGGCCTTGGCCAAAGTCTACAGTAACTATCAATATGCAAAATTAATATAAAATGATAAGAAACTGGACTACATATTTACTACTATATGATCTACCTTGCCAGTTAAAAAAAAAAAAAATCCCTAAGCCTGGCTCATTTAATATTTATCTCTCATAAAAGAGAGAAAAAAGTCCTACTCTTAAAAGATTAATTTTATTGCATCTTAAATGAGTAATGATTTGGTTAAAATTCAAAGGAAACGATATAAAAGAAAACCCACGTGTAAAGACTGCTGGTAAAAGGAAACTGGGAACACAACTACGATTTTTCAGAGAAAACTGGTCAAAAGAAAACCTACCAACTGAGCTCATGGGTGGTTTAAAAACATTCAGAGTTTAATGAATCACAAGGATGAAATGTCTTTACCTTCTCCGAGGAGACCTGCTTCTTCTTCTTGGAGACCTGCTACGTCTGAGTGGGGAACGAGACCTCCTTCTAATGGGAGACCTACTTCTTCTTCGGGTTGGAGACCATCTATTGATGGGGCTGGCATCTTTTGATCTTTCACGTCTACTGAGGATATCATCTCGAGGTCGTGTTCTTAAGGGGATCAAATGCAAGTTAAAAGAAAAATAAATCAAAGTAAATGATTTTTTTTCTATATGCAAGGAATATCTGTAAGAAAAGGCACACTAGCCTAAAGAGAGTGAACTCTAATTAATGTGTTTTGTAACAAAACTTACTCAGATGGCCACAATGACATTTTAGTGTTATTGCAGGCAAACAATGAAAGGTCTTATTTCCTCTGGTCCCACAATTTGAAGAATTACTAAAGGTTATTCATACCAGTAAAGTTACTGATTCTAATTTCAAATAAACAACCCAAATAAAACCTGCCCACGTGAGTATAATATTCCATTTACTCAAATATCCCATTTCCATTGAAGACTTTTTCTTTCTACATTTTGACATTTCTCCAATTAAGGATCTCTTCTTTTTTTTTTTTTTTTTGAGACAGGGTCTAACTCTGTCACCTAGACTGGAGTGCAGTGGCGCGAACATGGGTCACTGCAGCCTTGACCTCCCAGGCTCAGGCAATCCTTCCATTTCAGCCCGCCCTGAGTAGCTGGAACCGTTAAGGGCATGCCACCACACCTGACTAATTTTGTTTTGTAGTGATGGGGGTCTCGCTATGTTGCCCAGGTTGGTCTCGAACTCCTGGCCTCAAGTGGTTCTCCCTTGGCCTCCAAAAGTGCTGAGGTTACAGGCGTGAGCCACCATGCCTGGCCAAAAATCTTATTTTTAATGTCAAGTATAATAGGCCAGGCACAGTGGTTCACACTTGTAATCCCAGCACTTTCAGAGGCTGAGGGAGGATCACCTGAGCCCACGAGGTTGAGGCTGCAGTAGCTGTGTTTGTGCCATTGCAGCCCAAGTGACAGAGTGAGAACTTGTCTCAAAAAACCAAAAACAATAGCTAGGTGTGGTGGCTCACACTCGTAATCCCAGCACTTTGGGAAGCTGAGGCAGACGGATCACTTAAGCTCAGGAGTTTGAGACCAGCCTGGGTAACATGGCGAAACCCTATCTCTACAAAAAATATAAAAATTAGACAAGTGTGGTGGCATGTGAAGATAGTCCCAACTACTAGGGAGGCTCAAGTGGGAGGATGGCGTGAGTCTGGGAGGCAGAAGCTGCAGTGAGCAGAGATCATGCCACTGCACTCCAGCCTGGATGACAAGAGTGTGACCTTGCCTCCAGCCTCCCCAAAAAACCCCACAAAAACCCAACTTTTCAATACTTATCACAGAAGTACCTTTCAGTGAGTTTTACTCGTTTAATGTGATATTTGTATTACAACAGGCCTTTCTACAGCTTAATTTTTCAAAACAGGTTTTGAACATTTCTTAATGTTATTCCAGGTTTGGACACAACTATTTAATCTGAACAGTCAGACTGTAAATAGGTTTGTCTACATAATCAAATAATAACATTACAGTATTTTCCTAATTTATTATTATTTTTTGAGACGGAGTTTAGTTCTTGTTGTCCAGGCTGTAGTGCAATGGTGTGATCTCGGCTCACTGCAACCTCCATCTCCCAGCTTCAAGCGATTCTCCTGCCTCAGCCTCGAGTAGCTGGGATTACAGGCATGAGCCATCACACCCAGCTAATTTTGTATTTTTAGTAGAGACAGGATTTCTCCATGTCGGTCAAGCTGGTCTCGAACTCCCGACCTCAGGTGATCCACCTGTCCCAGCCTCCCCAAAGTGCTGGACTACAGGCGTGAGCCACTGCACCCAGCCTTCCTCATTTAATAAAAACCTAAAAACACAACCTGTCTTGCATGTTTCAGCACAGTATACAGAACCCAAGAATCTTTCTCTGATCCAGCCAAAATGAGCAAGGTAGACTTTGACTCAGATCTGCAGTGCTTACTTCTTGGTAGTGCTTTCTTGATAGGGTCATCTGAGGAAACTCTTATTTAATCTGCTCGCCCACACGCGCAATCTCAAAGACCAGTTAAAAAATGTAAACGGGCCAGGCACAGTGGCTCATGCCTGTAATTCCAACATTTTGGGAGACCAAGGCAGGCGATCACTTGAGGTCAAGAGTTCGAGAACAGCCTGGCCAACATGGGGAAACCTCGTCTCTACTAAAAATGCAAAAAAAAAAAAAAAAAAAAAAATTAGCAGGGTATGGTGGCACGCGCCTATAGTCCCAGCTACTTGGGGAGGCTGAAGCAGGAGAACTGCTTGAACCCAGGAAGCGGAGGTTGCAGTGAGCCGAGACTGCACCACTGCACTCCAGCCAGGCAAAAGAGCGAGACTCCGTCTCAAAATAAAAAAAAAAAAAAAAGAAAGAAAAAGAAAGAAAATAAACATGTTCATCCTCACTAGCCATCTAAGAAATTTCGATTAAAACAATTTTTGGGGTTTTTTTGTTTTAAGGGTGACAAAATACTATATGGTATCCTGGTAATAAAGATCTTCCTAAACTTTCCTAATAAAGTTTTAGGAAAAAGGGCAGTTTACGTAGTCAAAGAAGTAGAAATTGATCTAACTTTCCTGGATGGAAATTTAGCAATAACTTTCCAAAATGTAAATATACATACCCTGAGACTTTGCAAGTCCACTTTTATGAATCTATTCTATAAATAAACCTCACACATAACCAATGGACATCTTTGCATATAATAGTGAAAAATTGGAACCAGCCTAAATTTTTCATCAGTTTCAACAGGAGAATGATACTGTAATACATCTACATTGAAATATCAGTTGCTGTTAGGCAGAATGAAACAGAATCTCTATGTTTTGTCACAGAAATGTTTCCTGAAAAAAGCCACATGTGAATATGAATGACTCCAGTTTCATAAACAAAACAAAAAAAAAATCCCTCATATCCATGTTATTGTCTGTACAATGAAAGAGCTAAGAGAACATAAATTTCTAAGGAGTAGTACTGGAGAAATGAAAAGGGAGCCAATTTACAGGCTTATTTGGATTTCTCTTTAATAAGTATGCACCACTTCTGTAATTAAAAATAAATTTTGTTTCAAATACTCAGCTCTAGTCTTTAATATAAACTCCTCAGAATTTGCTCTTCAAACTGAAAGCAAACTGAAAGACCACCAGGATAATTAAGAAGCACTTGAGATAACAGAATCAGTAAAACTAATAACTGCCTCCATCCAGGAAGCCAAAGGAAAAAGGGGCTATTTAATTACAGTGCCAACAAGACTCTCTTAAGACATAGCACTTGGAAATTAAATTTGAAATTTCTCTGAAAATATGATGACTTCACTTTCAGGGTCAGTTTGTATTTATACCCATTCACAGAAAATATTAATATGAACACAGTAAATGGCTAGGAATTAATAACATCCTTACACAGTATAAGCCAATATTCTTTTAATAAGCAAAACCTGGCTGGCAATTTCATAATATGTAAATATTAAATATAAAAGATATTAAGAAATCAGTTTCTAAAGTAGTTTAAGTGGTATAAACACTCCTCCTCCCTGCAAATACTTCCGTTCTATGATCCTAGGTAAATTATATAAATTCTCTGATTCTATTTCTCCATTTATAAATTAGGTATGAGAGCCCCTTCACCTGATGAGTTAAGATAATCACATGAGGATTTATAAGAACTAAGACAATATATTATTCAAATAGTAGGAAATAATTTTTTATACTATTCTTCTTAAGCTTAAGAGGACTACTTGTCAACAATGAGATTATATGTATTACAAAATTTTCCATTTTAATTATACCTTGGGGACCAAAAAATGTTGGTATTGGTTTTTATTTATACTGTTAAAATTTAAAACTCATGCAAATACAAGAAAATGAACAGAACACAATTGTTAAACTGATTACCTTTCCCCCTTTTCAAAAAGTTTCAGCCTATCACTGTTCAATGAAGTAATAATCCTCTCTCTGCACGCTCCCAATGAAGATTTATCAGCCAAATTACATGGATTGAAAGGAGTGCCTTAGCAAACTAGGTATTAAATCAACAATGTGAAAAAAAACCCAATTCTATCATCAAGCTCAGTATTTGTTAAACACCTATAATTACAATACCCATTGACAAAAGTGCAAATATTAACATGGTTAATGGACTGGATTACTTAAAATTATGAAACTCGTCACTACTTCACTTATTTTTACTTACTACTTCATTTTTAATTGTCCACAAGTTCTAGTTTTCCGTGTAAAATCTCATGCATTGGTAAAAAGCTTTAACATTTTGTAAACGTTACCTGGGAGAAGAAAGTCGTCTTCTCTCCGGTTCTCTTCGTTTTCTTTCTAAGGATCGGCTCTTGGCTCTTCTACCAGGAGACAGTGTTCGAGAGGGAGATTTGCTCTGCTTCGATCTTCTATCATTTAAAAGTGGAGACCTGCTTCTTCTTGATTTATCACGTGGTTTTGGAGACAAACTTCTTCTTTTAGGACTACGACCAGGTCTTCTACTGGGTGACCTATTTTCCTTCCCAGATGAAGCATCTTTAGAGGGAGATTTAATTGGCTTCTTTTCTTTATCAGTTTCAGACCGTTTTGATTTTCTCTCTTTGGACCGTGACCTTCCGTCTTTGGATTTACCTCTTAAATCAATTGGGGATCTGGATTTTTTACATCGATCGCGACTTCTACTTTCATTTACAATTGGGGATTTTTTCCTATCTTTTGATTTACTTTTATCTTCAATTTTAACCTTATCATCAGTAGGAGATCTGGCCTTACCAATTTTCTCTTGAGATCGCCTTCTAAGGATAGGGGATTTTGATTTCCTTGCTTGATCTTGAGACTTACTTCTTTTGGATGGGCTTTTAGATTTTTTTCTCTCCTTTGACTTGCTCCTAGTTGTTTTCTCTTTAACGATTTCAATACCCCCCTTACTTTTCTTTTTATCAGACCTATGTCTAGTCCGTTCTTTGGATCTGCTTTTACTTCGTTTTTTTGTAGTATTTTTATTGTCCACAAGTTCAAGTTTCCCCTTTGTACTTGAAGATCTAGTACTAGACCTATTTCCATTTCTTGCCTTCTCATGAATCTCCCCCTCTTCTTCAGAGCCAGACTCATAACCTTGCAAAATGAGCCCCATACCAGATTGGACCTTTCCTTCCATTAACTCATTATCAAGTTCGGCCTTAATCAAGGCTCTCTGTTTTTCCAAGTCTTCTAGCAAAGCTAAATCATCAAGTTTAGTTCTTTTTGCTGGAGACATACCCTCTTTATCAGAAGCATCGATAACCTCTTTTCTTTTGTGTTTCTTGTGTTTATGCTTATGTTTATGTTTTTTATCCTTGTCTTCTTCTGAGGAATGTTTATGTTTCTTATGTTTACTTCTGTGTTTATGCTTCTTTTTTTTGTGACGACTGTGCTTATTTTGAGACTGGTCTTCTGATACTTCTCCATTTTCTTCATTTACACTCTTTTCAGAATTAGCATCTTCCATCCTATAAATATATCAAACACACTTTAAAATCATATCATTTATCAAGTATTCAAAGAATTATAACAAAATAACAGTAATGAGAAAATACATCTCAATGTAATACATGAAGTCAGTCACTAAAATTTTTTCAGAACAGCTTCACACATTTTATTTCAAAGAAGGTCTATGCAAGAACTGAGTTGGATAGTGACACAACTTTATTGTGTTTCTAATGGTTGAACTCACCAGAAGTATTAGAGGAAATCCCTAATGGAGCGAGCTTAAAAATTACAGGTTAGAGAAAAAGGGAAAAACAAACCAGGCACAGCAAAACCTCATTAACATTGATTTAGTTCAAGGAGCCACTCAGTAACTTAATTTTTAAACCAACATTTCTCACACATTAACAACCAAAGGGCCCATTTTCTTTTTTAGTAAGACTAATAACTATTAACATACACTGGAAGATTAATCTCTTTCTCCACTTGAAATTCATAAAACTTGGTGTTGCTACAATAAACCCACCAGGTCACTTGTTTTGAGCGGATTTCATCTTATACCTTAAAAACAAAACAAAACTCTAGAGCCAATACTGAGCTATACCCAAAATAAGCACTCAATCAGTGTGCACTGGTAGCTGATACTGATAAAGGTGACAGTATAAACACATCCTCAAAAGTTAAATCTTCAAAGAGAACTAAACCAGAAGTTAGGACTCTAGATTTGTAGTTGCCACTAAGCAATCATATGACATTCGGTTGAACCACATGGAAGGGCCTTTTGTAAGTCAACAAGTCTAATATCAGCAATTTAATATAGTTCAACCCAATATTCATTCAGCAAGTGATTTAATCTCTCTGAATTTCAAATGAGAACTCAGTTTCCCAAAATACATTCACGTTAACAGATGCTTTGGAAATAAATAATAAAGTGGGGGATTCTGTGCTTAAATGTTTGGCTTACGCTGAGTTAAAGAGTTTATGATTCTAAATTATTTTATCAAGTCTTTGGTGTTTAATAACCCCAGGTTAAATACTGGGTCAAAAGCATTATTTAACGTTCTCTTTAAAAGTTACTCCATAATAAACCATCATCCTAGAATATCAGACCAAGAATGGCCTTAAATTATCTAGATTCAGGCCATCATACTATTTTTGGAGGAAGCTATGGTTTATTTTGTCAGGTCTTCATATTATATACTCCTATACTTTTAGTAAGTTTATCCTTTCAACCTAAGAATTCATCAGTCTACTTAGAATCTCTTTAACATTTGAAAAAACCTCACCAACTACAAGTAAGCATTAAGCCAAGTGGCAGGAAAACAGATGTACAAGCCAGGTGCAGTGGCTCCCGTCTGTAATCCCAGCACTTTGGGAAGCTGAGATGGGCGGATCACCTGAGGTCAGGAATTCAAGACCAGCCTGACTAACATGGTGAAACCCCGTCTCTACCAAAAATACAAAAATTAGCCAGGCATAGTGGCACGTGCCTGTAATCCCAGCTACTCAGGAGGCTGAGGCAGGAGAATCGCTTGAACCTGGGAGGCAGAGGTTGCAGTGAGCCAAGATCATGCCATTACACTCCAGCCTGGGTGACACAGCACCCAAAACCAGGATTTGCCTCCCTCAAAGAAATTAATATCTGGTGGTACATAACCATCAAATACTGGAGAAGTGCAATGATGAAGACACGAATAGGGGCATTATGGGAACCCTGAAGGATCACCTAAACTCATTTTGAGAACAGTCAGGGACAGCGTTTTATAGATCACAGAAAGAAACCAATTTGTTAAGCAGGGACTTTCGGAGGACAGAAGAAATATTTACTGAGAAAGGACAGGGATTAAAAAATAAAGGTTAGCCCAGGCACAATGGCTCAGGTCTGTAATCCCAGCACTATGGAAGGCCAAGGTGGGAGAATCACTTGAACCCAGGAGTTCAAGACAAGCCTGGGCAACATAGTGAGACCTCATCTCTACTAAAAATCAAAAACATGAGCTAGGTGTGGCAGCGCGAACCTGTAGTCCCAGCTACTCAGAGGGCTGAGGTGGGAGGATTACTTGAGCCTGGGAGGTCAAGGCTGCAACGAGCCATGATGGCGCCACTGCACTCCAGCCTGGGCGACAGAGCAAGACCCTGTCTTAAACAACAACAACAACAACAAAAAACACGTTGAGTAACACTGCCCTAGAGAATGAGTAAGGAATTAACAAGAAGGGAAAAAGGGGCATTTCAGATAGAGAAAGACGGTGAGAAAGGCAGTTATATATAGCAAACTTCAAGTAGATCAGTGTTGTGAAAGGCATTGAGGTTAAGATTCCAAGTGGAGCCAGGCGCGGTGGTGCACAACCGTAGTCCCAGCTACTCAGGAGGCTGAGGTGGAAGACCACTTGAGCCCAGGAGTTTGCAGCTGCAATGACCTATGATTGTACCATTGCACTCCAGCCTGGGCAACAGAGAGAACTTTCCATCTCTTAAAAAAAAAAAAAAGATTCCAAGTAGACAAAGTCTAGGAGATGACAAAATAGTATATGATTCTAGGAGTGGGTGGTTGAGAGAAAATTAAAGGTTCACTGGAGTCACAGAGGTCCACGAACTGCAAAAGTAGGTTGTCTAGCCAGGTCTCACAGTCTTGAACAAACTTGCTGGGAGAAGGGGTGGGGGACAGAGAGAATGGTGGTATGACTGAGAAGTTATTAATTAGTTGACAGCAATGAGGGGGAGTGAAAAACACACAGCCACTACAGGGTATCATACTCAAAGAACTTTGATTTTTGGATGTCACATTGCCAACTTCCATTTCTGGCAGGAAAAGGTATTTAAGAGATGTGCAGGAGAAGCTACGTTCTCTGGTCAAAGTCAGGTTTTAATTTGGGTTGACTTCTCTCTAATGGAGTATGAGAAGACACAGGACAAATAAAGTAGTGTTCTCTGGATCATTAATTTTTCTCAAAGAATTGGAAGAAGTGCAGTATCTTGGTATTAAAAAAACAACACCAGGCTATGTGCAGTGGTTCACATTTGTAACCCCACACTTTGGGAGGCTGAGGTGGGAGGATTCCTTGAGCCCAGGAAAATTCAAGACCACCTAGGCACCACGGCGAGACTCTATCTCTACCAAAAAATTTAAATTAACTGGGTGTGGTAGCATGTGCTTATAGTCCCAGCTACTCAAAAGGCTGAGGTAGGATCACTTGAACCTAGGAGGGTAGCACTTGAGCCCAGGAGTAAAAGGCTGCAGTACCACGCCACTGCACTCCAGCCTGGGCAACAAAGGAAGACCCCATCTCAAAAACAAAAAAACAAAACACCATCATTCCTTTATTATGGAAGGGAAAGAAGTCACATAGATTTCAGTAAAAAAGATTCCAACGCATTTTAACTTTGTTCTTTATACAGGCTATATTCTCATCCTTTTCCCCCAGAAATCTCTCATCCCATAATCCAGAAGGTCTCTTTTTCCTGAACCTTGACTTACAGGGGGAAAAGTCTGAGAAAAATTTAGGCTAATTCAAGTTATGAAGGTAGGAGAGTCTTTAAAGATTGAGAATTACCTTTAGGCATATAAAATCTAGTGCCCAAAGTACAAAATTCTAGTCACTAAGCTCAAATTCAAAATTACCTAAAGTTTTGAGTTTTAACTCAAGACTGTCCTCAAGACAAAGGATAGTCGAGTGGTTAAGCATCTCTGGAGCCAGACTGCCTGGGTTCAAACCCCAGTTCCATTACTTACTAGTTGTGCGGTCTTGGCAAGTGATCCTCAGGCATCTCATCTACATGATGGAGAAAATAATAGTACCTACCTGAAAAGGTGTTATGAAGTTTACACAGTGAATAGATGCTAAATGCTTATGACAGTGCCTAGCACAGACCAAATCCCCTCCACCCCCAAATAAGCTATTATTATTGTATAGATGCTAGATAAATATATTTATTTACAAAAATCCTGTGGAGCTGAAAGGGCTGCTAATAAGAATGTTATTTTAAGGAACAGCATCAAAGAGCATAGATTGTGGAGTCAAAGTACCTGGTTTAAATGCTGCCTCCAACATGACAAAGCTATTGTAAGCTTAGGCAAGTTGCTCTTCTGTGCCTCAGTTTCCTCAACTGTAAAACATGGGGAAATAGTACTGACAAATCATAGGGCTTACGAAAATTAAAGGAGTTCATAGTATAAAAGGCTGTCACACTAGGTGTTCAAGAAATTTCTCCCCATTTGAGACTTCTGAGGTTCAAGGGACTTGCCTAAGGTCACACATACAACAAACCAGTGAGAAGGCCAGTATTCCAAGTCAGTCAAAAGATCTTCCATTTGATTAAGATGCTTTAGAAGTCAGATTATGTCACTATTCTTTGTGAAACTTTATTGCTTTCTACCTCATTCAGAGCAAAAGGTCCTATACTTACAGCCCCAAAATCCCCAACACTCTAAACCTAACACTCTTCTCCCACGGTCACCCTGCTCCAGCCACACCATGCTCCTTCAATAGGCATACTCACATCTCAGGTACGTGGTACCTGTTTCTCCTGCCAGGAACGCTTTCCCCAGATACATGCATTCCTGGCTACCTTTGCCTACCTTAGGTCTTTGCTTAAACGTCACTTTCTCAAACAAGTTTTCCTGATCAATCTATTTTAAATGCAAAACCACCCCACTGCACACATACTCTCCTTCTGTGCTTAACATTTTTCTCCAAAGCAACTGTTACCACTAATATAATTATTGTTTGTCTCTCCCTATCATATTGTAAGCACTCTATGAGCAGAATTTTCATTTTAGTTCACTGTTCTGTGTCTAAGGGCCTAGATTATCTAATCTATAGCAGGTGCTCAGTAAGTATTGTTTGTGTCAATTATATATTTAGAATAACATAAGGTCAGGCACAGTGGCTCACACCTATAAACCCAGAACTTTGGGAGGCTGAAGCAGGCAGATCACTTGAGGTCAGGAGTTCAAGACCAGCCTGGCCAACATGGTGAAACTGTCTCTACAAAAATACAAAAAACTAACCAGGTATAATGGCGGATGCCTGTAATCCCAGCTATTCCGGAGGCTGAGGCAGGAGAAGTGCTTGAACCTGGGAGGCGAAGGCAGCAGTGACTCAAGATTGTGCCACTGCACTCCAGCCTGGGTGGCGAACAAGACTCCATCTCAAAAAACAAACAAACAAACAAACAAAAAAAGCTGGGCACAGTGGCTCACACCTGTAATCCTAGCACTTTGGGAGGCTGAGGTAGGGGGATCATCTGAGGTCCAAAGCTCAAGACCAGCCTGACCAACATGGAGAAACCCCATCTCTACTAAAAATACAAAAAAATTAGCTAGGCATGGTGGCGCATGCCTGTAATCCCAGCTACTCGGGAGGCTGAGGCAGGAGAATTGTTTGAACCTGGGAGGCAGAGGTTGTGGTGAGCTGAGATCACGCCATTGCACTGCAGCCTGGGCAACAAGAGCAAAACTCTGTCTCAAAAACAAACAAACAAAAAACATATAGAAGTTGCTTAAAGATGGTTTACATTATCTATTACAGACTCTTAGAACTTGAAAGATTTTGCTTTGCTCAGTTTTATCTCCAGTGCCTCACACAGTGCACACACATAGCACACACCTATTTTTGAATGAGTGATATTCAAAATTACTTATATCTCATCAACCCCTCCCAAAGGAAAATCAGTTTTTTGAACCCTTATCTTTTCTAATGCTAACAAGTTACAAAAATCTTAGGAGTTTCACTAAAAATTCTCAAGAGTTTACCCACAGAGGAATCAACTTCTATCAAAAAAAAAAAAAAAAAAAAAAAAAAAAATCTAGCTCCTAGAGCTTCTGGGAATCAGACATACATCCTGATGACCAGTATCACTGTAGAAGGGTCATTTCCATGAGTGACTAGTTTCCATTGTAAATTAATGAGTATTATCTCAAGAAATAATGAGTAGGTTCCTGCTAAAAATGTTACCAGCTTGGTACAATTAGGTTAACCTTAATTATAGCGTTTTCTTTACAGGGGCTAGGCATACAATGGATCTTTACCAGTCTCAGCTCATCTCTCAATGCAAATGTCACTAAAAGTAACAACTAAAGTCTGACCAGGTCAATCTGGGAAACTTGAAAGATTGAGTCAATGGCATAATGTATTACATACAATGGGCTTGTGCTAAAATAGCTAAATTAGGTTTATTATCAATGACTTTCTTATAAAGCTCAAGAAAAAGTTTTCCTGTTAAGATACCTAATGGTCCTCTTGGATAGTTTATACTGACAATAAATATAGGCCATATACATTTCATTTATATAAATTTACGCTTTAACATTACCATTTTACAATTTAACATCCCACATTTAGCCAAGTGGATGTGTATACCAACTTGGTCACAACAGGTTTATCACAAAATAAATATTTATTGAGAACCTATTGAGTGGATACATTCTTCGGATCACATTATTTGGAAGCAAAGGTGAATGAGAAGTGCACATAACATGGGGGTACTTAACAGTATTTGTATATTTGCTTTATTAAGTTTTACCTTTTAAAAAAGTCAAGTCTTGAGGCATCCAGAACAATGAATGAAAATCATGGAACGCCTTTAAAATAATATAGTCACAGTCAGGTGCAGAGGCTCACACCTGTAATCCCAACACTTTGTGAGGCCGAGACTGACGGATCACCTGAGGTCAGGCGTTCGAGACCAGCCTGGCCGACATGATGAAATCCTGTCTCTACTAAAAATACAAAAATTAGCAGGGCGTGGTGGTGTGTGCCTGTAATTACACGCCTGTAATCGCAGCTACTCAGAAGACAGGGACAGGAGAATCACTTGAACCCGGGAGGCAGCAGTTGTAGTGAGCCGAGATCGTGCTACTGCACTCCAGCCTGGGCAACAGAGACTCGGTCTCAAACAAATAAAATAAAATAAAATAGTCACCAATCACCAACCACCAGTGTTATTTTAACTTCCTCTTTCACATTTTTTTCCAAAGAGTAATAGTCTTAGTGAATTTATTTGGTAGGCATTCAAAATATAGAGACACAGAGAACTGATTGATTTAAATTTGTGTACGAATAAAGCCGTTTTTAAGCTAGACAGTTCTTTACAAATTTTTTTTAGTGATGAGCAAAGTGAACGCCACTGCTACTTTACCAGGAAAGTAATTAAGCCTATTTCTCTGACAAGTTAAAATGTATACATCTTTTAAGAAACTGGGTCTGGCTATGTTGCCTGGGCTGGATTCAAACTCCTAGGCTCAAATGATCCTCCTGCCTCAGACTCCCTAGTACCTGCAGCACTTGAGCCCAGTAGTTCAAGAACAGCCTGGGCAACATGGGAAGACTCTGCCTCTACAAAAATATTTAAAAATTAGCTAGGCATGGCCGGGCACGGTAGCTCACGCCTGTAATCCCAGAGCTTTGGGAGGCTGAGGCGGGTGGATCACGCAGTCAGGAGATTGAGACCATCCTGGCCAACAAGGTGAAACCCTGTCTCTGCTAAAAATACAAAAATTAGCAGGGCGTGTTGGTACATGCCTGTAATCCCAGCTACTCGGGAGGCTGCGGCAGGAGAATTGCTTGAACCAGAGTCCAAGGTTTCAGTGAGCCAATATCATACCATTGCAATCTAGCCTGGAGACAAAGTGAGACTCTGTCTCAAAAAAAAAAAAAAAAAAAATTAGTTGAGCGTGGTGTTGCATACCTGTGGTCCCAGCTACTCCGGAGGCTGGGGTAGGAGGATCACTTGAGGTTGAGGCTACAGTGAGCCATGATAGTGTCACTGTACTCCAGCCTGGGTGACAAGAGCTCATGTTTCAAAAATAAATAAAATGAATAAAAAGAATTAATGTAGATATAAAAATCAGAATGGGTCCAAAAGACTAACTAGTCTTAAAACCTTCCCTCTGGTCCCTGCTTTGCCAAATCAGGTTTGAGAAATTAGGTCTCAATAAATTAGACACATCACATCAAAAAATGGATCTTTCTGGGACAGTGGAAAAAATAAAAATAATTTCATACTTGAAAAGCAATTTAAAAAGAAGCCACATTGTACAGTGGGAGGCCAGACAGTTCAATAGTTAGCAGCAGGGCTTTAGAACCAGACTGCCTGAGTTTAAATGGGTGTGCCACTTAGGGTGACCTTGAGCAAGTTACTCAATTTCTCTGTGTTTCAGTTTCATCATCTTTAAAACAGGAAAATAAAAGCATCTACCTCTATAGGGTTGTTAAAAGAATTAAAGCCTTCAGGAAGCTTAAAAGCTACTTTTTATATTTATTCTTTCTAAATTTTCTATTTTGAATAGATTCCATATAACTGTAAACTATTCAAGTGTTCTCTAAAGAACTGCTGTAGACACTATATTCAAGGACTCACTGTGAGCACCAGGCACAGTGTTTGCTTTCATACCAAATGGTTATCGTCTTTGTTAAATACTTTCAAACTACTGAAAGTGAGACATATACAGACCAAATATTCCATTTACACCAAGTGTTCTGTGGGGAAGGGAAGGGAAATTAAAGACTATCTCTGTTATTCATACAGTAGAGGCCTGAATATGTATTTTTTAAATTATTAAGTCTAATATTATTTGAAAACAGTATGCGAATAAAATGACTAACCCACTCCTCGAAATGAATCTCAAACATCCCTAAAATCAAATAAATGGACATAATACTACAGAAATTTTCAGATTAGTAGAAAATGTAACCACATAGCATGAGATCTGCACTGTATTGGCATAAACACTGTAACTGTGCCACACAATGAACTCGGTGAGAAACAGTAAGAGGTTAAAGCTAGTTTAAAACTTCAGAATCCATTTGTTCTCTGCTAAGGCAAATTATAAAGATAATACAGCAGTTTTGAAAAGCCCTTAGTTAAAAATTCCGTTTTTCCGCCTAGCTGAGTAATGCAGATGATTGAAGAGCCCAAAACTGGACGTACAGCAATTAAGTGTCAGGTTGTCTGGTGGCAAAGATTTCTCCTATCGCTCAGTCACAACTTGCTGGGAGACTATACCTCTTTCTAAAATGGCTGGAAACAGATGAGACAGTGCAGATGCAAAAAAAACGGTCGCTATAGGAACATTGCCGTAAAATCCATTCTCTCTATTATGGTTCTTGTTTGAGTTTTCCTAACATAGACATGAAGAGCAAAATACTGCTTTTAGTTAACCAATGGTTAACCTTGCAGCATACACACGTATGTTTTTTTTTTTTCATTTTTCATTTGGCCGCATGGATTCTTATATTAGCTTAATTATAGATATAAAGTGGTTTGGCAGTAGCTAGCAATTCCAACTACTCCTTCCACTCGTCCTCGTCCTCCTAAAGGGTTATAAACTCAAGCAAAAAAAAACAAAAAAAAAAAATGCCAGGCCTCAAAACCAAAGACTCTATCTCACTTTGCCTCAAGTTTGCAAGTTGGTAAAAAAAAAAAAGCTGGCGGCAGGCACTCAAAAAAACAAAACAAAACAAAACAATACTGGGTGACTGCTGGACTAAAGAATACAAGGTGACGAGATCAAGTATCCTGCTAGCCACAGACTAGCTCTGGGATGGCCAGAGAGTGTGACCCCACCACCTCCGCGCTCTGCTTTCAGGTCCTAAACTGACACCAGTAAAAGGACGACTGGGGGTACCGCAAGAGGAAGAAAAGACTTGGGCTTGCCCCGCCTGCTGCCACTGACCCTCGTGTCCCCAACACCGATGCCGCTAAGAGCCGCGGCCAGGGAGCTTAGATGGGTCCCCAAGGGAGGAATGGGAAAGCGCGACCTCACTGCCGCCACGCGCACCGGACCTGTAGAGGCCGCTCGCGCCTACGCCTCCCGGGGCAACGACGCGCTGCAGGCCGCGGCCGCCTTCACCCCAGCAGCCGCGGCCTCTGAGAGAAGGAAGCTCGAAGGCCGCCTGCTCCCCATGCCTCCCACCCCACAACGAATCGCGCCGGAGAAGGCAAAGTTTGACTCTCGCCGTTAGGCCCGAACTTTCCCGCCCGCCCGTGCAGCTCCCACTCGGCAGTCCCCGGGCTCCAGCCTCTGGCCCACTCACAGAGACTACTTACTCTGTCTGCTCCCGCAGCGACTGGGTCTCCGCGGCGGCCATCTTGAACTTCCTGACTCCTCGGCGGCGGTGGCGGCGACTCCCGGACGGTGGAAGGTAGTGGAAGTGGAAGAAGAAGGAAAAGAGCTGCCGCGCATGTGCTGACCGCGTAGGGAAGAGCGGGGTTCTGAGTCCGCGCTAAGAATCCGGATATGAAACCTTGCGTCCCGGGACTGGCGCAGGGCGTAGTGTCGCAACTTCCGGGAGCATGGTGGGCGGTGCTGCTGAGGATTGAGGGCTGTGTCAAGCTTGAGCTCTTTCGTCAGTGCTAGAAATGGACGTTTAGTTATCGAAGCCTGCTGACGAGGGGAGCCAACAAGAGAGGGATGTCGGCATCGGGTATGCGGTTCCAAGAACTGATTGGCTATGGAGACTGGAAGTTGGGTGAAAATTCTCATAAACTCGGGCAAACGAATTGATGATTTTTCCCTGGTCGGTGTTAAGAGACACAGTAAATGCTTAACCATCTCGCTAGATAGCTCAGCTGAAGTGGCATTAGCTTCCCCGGAAAGGGTGTAGAAAGGCGTTTTTAAATACTGTAAATTAGGGTTGTACCTCGACGTAAATATCTTTTAATGTGGAACTGTTACTGTATTTGACACATCTTTTCAACTTTTACATAGTTCAAGGGTGACATGATTCAGGAGTCGTTCAGTTCGTTGTTTCCGTAATTGGAACGTGTAATGTTTTTTGGCCCAAGTTGCTTTATGTGATTTTGTTTTTTTCTATAACGACGCTGCAGTAATGGGGTAGAATGGAATATTGTAGGGAAAACATTTACTGGCTCTTGGAGAGCTCTCAATACCAATTAGGTTCTTTAATTCCTCTTTAAAAAAAATTTCTCGGCCTGGCGCTGTGGCTCACGCCTGTAATCCCAGCACCTTCGGAGGCCGAGGTGGGCGGATCACCTGAGGCCAGGAGTTCGATACTAGCCTGGCCAACATGGTGAAACCCTGTCTCTGTTAAAAATACAAACAATTTAGCCGGGCGTGGTGGCGCGCGCCTATAATCAATTCCAGCTACTCGGGAGGCTGAGGCAGTTGAGAATCGCTTGAACCCGAGAGGCGGAGGTTGCACTGAGATCACGCCACTGCGCTCCAGCCTGGGCAACAGGGCAAGATTCCATTAAAAAATATATATATATATCCATACTTTGGAACCTAGAAGCAGCGTGACGATCACTTTCATTCTTGTAATCATCTTAGTTTGCCTTTGTCCTAGAAAATTGAGTTCGGAATCTCCAGGCTCCATACATATCTCTTGATTTCCAGGGGAGAAGGGTTTCAAATGTTCTTACAAAATGTCTCTTGCTGCCTGAATTCCCAACGTTTTGAAATGTTAGGGCCAGGCGCGGTGGCTCAGGCCTGCAATCCTCTAGCACTTTGGGAGGCCGAGGCGGGCGGATTGCCTGAGCTCAAGAGTTCGAGTCCAGCCTGGCCAACATAGCGAAACCCTGGCTCTACTAAAAATACAAAAAATCAGCCGGCGTGGTGGCGCCTATAGTTCCAGCTACTCGGGAGGCTGAGACAGAATCGCTTGAACCCGGGAGGCGGAGGTTTCAGTGAGCCGAGATCGCGCCATTGCACTCCAGCCTGGGCAACAAAAGCAAAAACTCCGTCTCAAATAAAATAAGTAAATAAATGAAATAAACTTAGTAAACTATTTTTAAATAAATAATGTTAAAATTAACAGTGTATGTAGTAGAACTGTGAGAGATCTCATCTTGGAAACAGTGATATACTTGAAGGCAAAAGATTGGATCAGGTACTATTAACATGTTTTACACAGGAACAAACTGACACTAAGAGGTAAGGTAATTTGCTTTTGATGATTGAGTTCCCAAGTACCAAGCTGATTTTTGAACTAAAATCTGACTCGAAAATCTGCTATTTTCTTATCAGGCTGCTTCCTACAAGAATATAACCTCGCTTAGTATCCACTTATAGAGCACCCACCCTCACAACTCTTTGGCATTCAAATGTTTGTTGAGTAGCGGTAGTAGAGCACTACGTTCCAATCGGAAAATGCCTTATTTTTCCTTGTTTGCAGGAGCCTATTATAAATAAATGCCTTGTTTTCGCTGTATCTCTTGTTGTCGAGAGCTCAAGCTGGTCTCAGTTTCTACAACCACAGTATTATCTCCCAGGTCTCCTTCTGCCCTATGTATATTGCAGTTATGCTTTACGTGGAGATGAAGCATCCTAAGAGTGGGGAAGGATATATGGGGCCGGAACAATAGGCGCTGAAGCCAGATTGTGACTAAAGTTGGTATTTGAACAAACCAAGTCTTTTTTTTAAAGAGCATGGTAAAAACTAAGTTTCAAAAATCGATGCTGGCAAAAATTTCCTTGAAAAAATTCTCACCAAGTTCAGTTGCAAGGTGCTACCTGGGGAATGAAATAGATTTGTCAAGGACACACCTAAAACTATATTACTGTTGTAGTTTTGAAAGACCGAGACCTTTGGAAGGGGGAGTTACAATTAAAGCAAACATCGGCGTATCCGTTTATTCATTCACCAAATGTTTATGAAGCAACAAACTTATGCCCAATATTTCAATCTTGCTGCTCTTCCTCCCCAAATTCAGGAACTTTTGCAACGGAAACCGGCCCCGGGCATGCGCCTTTTGAGCCGAGGAGCAAAAGGGGCAACTCAGTAGCGGCACCCGCCTCCCCGGAAATCCTTGGAGGGGGCGGGGCTCTCGGAGCGCGCTCTTCCCAGCGGCAGCTGGGGAGGCGCATGCGTACTTGCGTTATCGTGGTGGTGCATCGCGGAGGCGTGGGAGAATCTGTGGCCCGCGGTGGGCCTTGGTCCCTTCTGTCCCCGTCCCGAAGCCGCCTGCTCAAGCTGAGGGCCACCGGCTTCTATCCGTCGGTGTCGGTGCTCCTTGCCTCCCAGCCAGAGCGTCTCATCCCTGGGCCCGGAGCCCCAGGCTCGCTCCCCTCAGCCCGTGCTGGCGGCGGCGCTCTTGCCGCCATTCCTGTGAGGTCGTTTTCCGGAGCCGCTGGGCTGGCGGAGGAGTAAGTAGGCGCCAGAGTCCTGGCCCGGGCATCCGCCTCGGGGCCCTGTCGCCGCCGCGCCCCGGATCCTGCGTTGATGCTGTCCGATAAAGCGGAGGTCGGCCCTGCTTGCTGACGCGACCGTGAAAACCACAGCGCCTGGCGCCCGGCCGCCGCCGCCACGCCACACACAAGTGTACCGGCCCGAGGCAGGCTTCGGGCGCGAGCTTGCCTTTGTGACTTTCTCTTACTGTCTTTGCTTGCTTCCTTTTAAGTATTACTTCCAGATAAGGGACATGTTCTCGAAATACTTTGAAAATAATTTTGAGTTTTGTTTCTCCCGTTGAGACTGATTACTTTGGACCTTTCAAGCTACACTGTGCAATCATCAATCTCAATAAGCTCGTAATAGGCTCATTCTTCCGTAGGCTACAAGCAAAATAATAGATCATAGCATCCTGCGGAGGAAGCCGTTGGTCCATGTAGAGTCGCCAGATGTCAATTAAGAGTAGATCGCTTTTCAGAGAATACTTACGGCTCCGGTTTAGACCTGGACTTGGAACTTTGAGGTGTTTGGAACACTGGGCAGAATTTTCCTTGTTATAAAACAAACTTTATGAGAACGTAGTTTGTTTTTGTTGTTGTTGTTAGTATTGAAGCAATTTTGGTGCAAACCAAAGGATAAAGCAAAACAATGAAAATCACCCAGAGTTCCATTACCCATACTGAACCAACTTGAACATACTGGTTTATTTTGGCTTTTTTCCATGTGAAATGTCAAATATTCTTATACTCAGGTATAGAATGTGATATTTACTCTTTCATGTAACATGTCCCCCAATTTTTACATACATAATTCTCGTTTCAGTAAGCATTTTTATAACTACACTCTTTTTCCTTTGTTATTGTATGTCTAGGTTATTTCAACTGCACTATTGCATGTAACTACTATATGATGAGGCAGTGGCTAGATTAGGATTTAGAACGTGAGCATTCAAGTCAGGCAGACCTGGGCGTCACAACTTACTGGGCAATTTCAAACAATTTAACTTTTTTGAGCCTCATTTTACACAGTAACATGGGGATAATGATTCTGATTGCCCAGAATTATTACAGTAAAATGAAATAATGAGGGAAAGTGCCTGCAGCATGTCTTGTTAGTAAATGCTATTACTGTAGGCAGATTTTCTTTTGTTGTGATTTTTTGGTGACATGTATGATTTATTTCCAGATTTTGAATATACTTAAATACCACAGTAGGGGTATGGGGTTTGATACACAGCTTTTCATATATTTTATACAATATATTCTGTGTTTGATACACAGCTTTTCATATATTTCATACAATATATTGTGTGTTTGATACACAGCTTTTCATATATTTTATTATAAGTAACACATGAATTAGAAATAATTTTTCACAATAGGGAAACATTTAAAAAATTAAAATGTATAATCCTGCTAACCATAGGTGAATAGTCGCATTTTGGGCAATCTTTTTTATGCATATATATGTAGTGGTTTTATTTATTTATTTATTTATTTATTTATTGGAACAGAGTCTTGCTCTGTCGCCCCGACTAGAGTGCAGTGGTGCGATCTCCGCTCACTGTAATCTCCGCCTCACGGGTTCAAGCAATTCTCCTGCCTCAGCCTCCTGAGTAGGTGGAATTACAGGCGCCCACCGCCACGCCCTGCTAATTTTTATATTTTTAGTAGAGACGAGGTTTCACCATCTTGGCCAGGCTGATCTCGAACTCCTGACCTCGTGATCCACTCTCCTCAGCCTCCCAAAGTGCTGGGATTACAGGCATGAGCCACTGTGCTGGGCCTGTAGTGTTTTTTAAAAATAGAATTATATTATAAATTGGGCTTAGTAACTTGCTGAAAATGGCAGAGGCCAGTGCGATGAGAGTGGGGTGATTAAGGGAGTAGGAAGTAATGCAGGAAAGGGAGTTTGTAGGATTCAGATTTCATTAAAAGTGTACTGGGCAGGTTGGGCATAGTGGCTCGGGCCTGTAATTCTGTCACTTTGGGAGGCTGAGGTGGAAGGATCCCTTGAGCCCCGGAGTTCGAGCCAGCCTGGGCAACACAGGGAGACCCCATCTCTATAAAATAAAAATAAAAATTATTTTGAAAGAAAAGTTTACTGGACAGAGTAAGTTCAGGATTGAGGAGTGACCTGATTTGTTTTAAACGAAGGTTCATTTGGCTGCAGTATGGAGATAGACTGTAAGAGACCAGGGGAGGAAGATGGAATCCAATTAGGAGAGTATTTAAGTAATCTCTGTGAGAGATGATGGTAGTTTAGATCAGGGTGTGAGTAGGGAAAAATGATTGGGTTCTGGATATATTTGGAAGGGAGAGGTTATAAGATGCACTAATGGGATGTGGAATTCAAGAGAAAGTGACTTAAAGAATTTTGGTTTGGGCAATTAAACAGATGATAGAGACTGCAGGTGGGGGGAAACTAAACAGAGTTCTGTTTCAGTCATGTTACCTGTTGTGGAGTCTAACTAACTGGAACAGGAGTATTAAAGACTTCATCTTCTATTCTTGAGGTATCAATTTGTCCCTTCATTTCTGTCAGTTTTTGCTACATATATTCTCTGTTACTAGGTGCATGTATCCTTGTAAATTGTTATATCTTCTTTATGGGTTTATCCTTTTATCATTAGAAAGTGTTTCTCTTTTTCTCTAGTAGCGTTGTTTTAAAGTCTGTTTTATCTGATATTAATGTAGCTATTTCAGTTCTCAAGTGATTGCTATTTACATGCTTCGCACCATTGAATCTAAAATGTGTCTCCTGTAGACTTTATATAGTTGGATGTTGTTTTTGTTTTTGTTTTTTGAGACAGAGTTCACCCTGCTGCCTAGGCTGGAGTACAATGGCGTGATCTTGGCTCACTGCAACCTCCACCTCCCGGGTTCAGACGATTCTCCCACCTCAGCCTCCCCAGTAGCTGGGATTACAGGCGCCCGCCACCACGCCCAGCTGATTTTTGTATTTTTAGTAGATACGGGGTATCACCATGTTGGCCAGGCTGGTCCCAAACTCCTGATCTTGTGGTCCGCCTGCCTCGGCCTCCCACAGTGCTTGCATTACAGGCATGAGCCACTGCGCCTGGCCGGATCTTGTTTTTCTTAATCTGATAATTTCTGCCTTTTGATCCAATTGTTAAATCATTCACAGTTAATGTTGTTGATATAGTTGGATTTATGTATGCCATCTTGTTTTTGTTTTCCTTATGTCTTATGTCTTTTTCTTTTCCTCTGTCTCTCCTTTACTGCTTTGTTTTGCATCAAGTGAGTATCTTCTAATGTAGCATTTTAATTTCTTGAGTGATTTTTTTCAGTCTTAAATCTTTTTAGAGACTTTAGTGGTGCACTAGGGCTTACCGTACAATTATAGGTTAACTTATTAGAATCAGCTTCGGATTTATACTCACTTAATTGCAGTGAGATTACTCCAATATACTTTTATTCCATGTCCCTGTTTTTTTTTGTGGTTTTGTTGTTGTACATGTTATATCTTATAGCTGTTACAAACTCAACAATACATTACTACAATTATTACTTTTACATCATGTAAAGAAAATGAACAAAGGAAACCAAGTATATATTTGTAGCTTTTGTTGTAGTAACCTTATTTATAATTTCAGGTTTTTTGTTTCTTTTTCTTGTGGATTCATTACTATCTGGAGTAAGCTTATTTTCTTTTTTCTCTCTTTTTTTTTTTTGGTAACAGCGTCTTGCTCTGTTGCCCAGGCTGCTGGAGTACAGTGTCATGAATATATCTCACTGTAGCCTCAAACTCCTGGACTCAAAGTGATCCTTCCACCTCAACCTCCTGAGTAGCTGGAACTACAGGCGCATGCCACCAGGCCTGGCTAATTTTTGTATTTTCTGCACATCAGCCTCCTGAGTAACAAGGTCTATTGGCACACATCACCACATCCAGCTAATTTTTAAATTTTGTATAGAGACAGAGTCTCACTGTGCTGCTCAGGCTGGTCTCTAACTCCTGGCCTCAAGTGATCCTCCAGCTCTGGCCTCCCAGAAGTGCTAGGATTACAGCCATGAGTTCTTTGTATGAGTTCCTTATATATTTTGGATATTAACCCCTTTTTAGAGACAAGGTTTTTCAGTATTTTCTCCCATTCTGTGGATTGCCTTTTCATTTTGTTTTTTCCTTTGCTGTGCAGGAGCTTTTTTGTTTGATTTAGTACCATTTGCCTATTTTTGCTTTTGTTGCCTGTGCTTTTGGTGTCATTTACAAAACAAAAAAAATTATTGCCAAAACTAATATCATGGAGCTTTTCCACTGTTTTTTCCAGTTTTATAGTTTCATGTCTTACATTTAAGTCTTTTCACTTTTTTTTTCTTTGAGACAGAGTCTCGCTCTGTTGCCCAGGCTGGAGTGTGGTGGTGTATGATCTTGGCTCACTGCAACCTCCACTTCCCGGGTTCAAGCGATTCTCATGCCTCAGCCTCCCGAGTAGGTGGGATTACAGGCACGGGTCACTGCACCCAGCTAATTTTTGTATTTTTAATAGAAATGGGGTTTCACCATGTTGGCCAGGCTGGTCTTGAACTCCTGACCTCAAATGATCCACTGCCTCAGCCTCCCAAAGGACGAGGATTACAGGCAAGAGCCACCGCGCCCGGCCTCTTTTAACCATTTTGAATTGGCTTTTGTGGATGGGGTAAGATAAGGACCCGATTTCATTTCTTGGCATGTGGTTATCTAGCTTTTTCAACACCATTTATTAAAGAGACTGTCCTTTCTTTATTGTGTGCTTTTGACACCTTTGTTGATTATTAGTTGACCACATAAATGTGCATTTATTTCTGGGATTCCTATTCTGTTCCATTGGTCTATATGTCTGCTTTTATGCCAGTACCATGCAGTTTTGATTACCGTAGCTTTGTAATAAAATTTGAAATAAAGAAGTGTGATGCTGCCAGCTTAGTTCTTCTTGCTCAAGATCATTTTAGATATTATGGGTCTTTTGGGTTCTGTATGGATGTTAGGATTTTTCTCCCCCTTTGAAAAGTGTCATTGGAGTTTTGCTAGAGATTGCATTGAATCTGTAGACTACTTTGTGTATTGCAGACGTTTTGACAATAATGATTCTTCTAATCCTGAACGTGGGATAGTTTTCCATTTATTTGTGTCATCTCCAGTTCTTTCATATATGTATTATAGCTTTTAGTGTACACGTCTTTCCCCTCCTTGGTAAAACTTATTCCTAAGTATTTTATTCCTTTTGATGCTATTGTAAATGGGATTGCTTTCTTAATTTCTTTCTTGGATACTTCACTGTTGGTGAAGTGTAACTGATTTTTATATGTTGATTTTGTATCCTGAAATGTTACTGGTTTCATTTATTCATTCTAACAGTTTTTAGTGGCGTATTTAGGGTTTTCTGTATATAAGATCATGTCACCTGCAGAGACAATTTTACTTCTTCCTTTCTGATTTGGATGCCTTTTATTTCTTTTCCTTGCCTAATTGCTGTGGCTAGGATTTCTAGTACTATGTTGAATATAAGTGATAAGTGTGGGCATCCTTGTCTGTGCTTGTCACATTCAGTTATATGTGCAGTACTGGAACCATCCAGCTCATAGTCACATAATTCTTCTTTTTGCAGCCTCATGTAAAATCACACCCCTGTTCACATTTTTTCTGTCTGTCTCCCACCTCTCCAGGCCCCTGCCCTGCAACTTTCAGTTACTTCAGACTCTCAGAAGACTGACCTCTAAATACCTCAATTTATCTGCACTACTGTGATCTACTTGAAATTCTCTTCCCTCTTCTGCAGTTTGTAATGGCATTCAGGCCAAAAGCTGTAGTAGTTTTAGGGCTCTCTTCATTTGCTTCTCTACTCCTAGGGATCATAGTTCTGTGCTATCTGTTGTCCAGCATCTGACACAGTTGATTTTATATTTTGTCTAGTTTTCTGTTTATTAAGCAGGTTAAGTCTGGTTCCTGCTATTCCATATAGCAGGAAGCAAAGGTTCTCTAATGAATTTTTAACATAGTTAATAACATAAGCATGGATTCTAAAAATTCATTACATAGATCCTGGAAATCTATTTATTATGTTTTATACATTCTGTGAAAGCTGGAGAATTTTACTATGTGTATCACAAAATATCAATTTCATGTGCCAGAGAATTGAATACAGTATCAAAGGGTCATTTCATAACTTTATCATCACCATCTATCCTGTAAGTCCTTTAAACTTTCTTTTCTATGGATCTAACATTTATCAATAACAAATTCCTAAACGACTGTATTAGTTAGTCCAGTGTTTCTCAAAGTCCACCGTATACAAAATCATCTAGGAAATCTTGCTAAAATGTGGATTCTGATTTAGTAGGTCTGGGGTGAGGTCTTCCCTTTTGCAATTCCAGCAAGTTCCCGTGGGATGCTGGTGCTGGTTAATGGATGTCACTTAGAGTTGCAAGGAGCCCGTTTGCCCAGTATTTACAATGAGCACATGTTTTGGGTATCATCAAAACAAGAGAATCTAAAAACGTATGGCGTGGGTGGAAGGTTGTGTTATTTGATATTTCAAAAAGATCATTGAAATCAGAAAATCTTAGAGATATGTTGCGTTTCTTCACATTTGTTCTATGGCTTAATGTTTTATTTTGAATATATAATAAGAGAGATACCACAAATCTTTAGCTATTAATATTTAGGAATGTTAATGTCCTTAATTCATGTTGTCTCAAATGTGATTCATTCCCTTTATAGGTATACTAAAACGGGCAAGCATGCCTACAAAACCATCTTCCTAACTTTCTTTCCTGTTTTTAGTATCTTCCTGAACCAGTGACAGTGGTTCTCAAACACTTTGGTCTGAGGACCCCTTTATGGCCTTAAAAATGATTGAAGAGTTTTATTTGTGAAGATAATACCTACTAATACTTGTTGTAATCTATTAACATTGAGAAATGTAAAAATTTTTATTAATTCATTTAAAATATCAATAATAAACCTATTATTTGCTAATATAAATTTCAATTTTTAACGAAAAATAACTTTAGTTTCTATTGTGTGCTTCTGCATTTTGAAAATATGTCTAGGATACAGTTTGTATTTAGGAGATAGTTTCTTTCTTTTTTTTTTTTTTTTGAGACGGAGTCTTGCTCTGTCACCCAGGCTTGAGTGCAGTGGCATGATCTCGGCTCACTGCAAGCTCCGCCTCCTGGATTCACGCCATTCTCCTGCCTCAGCCTCCCGAGTAGCTGGGACTACAGGCGTCCACCACCACGCCCGGCTAATTTTTTGTATTTTTAGTAGAGACAGGGTTTCCCCATGTTGGTCAGGATAGTCTTGATCTCCTGACCTCATGATCTGCCTGCCTCGGCCTCTTATACTGCTGGGATTACAGGCGTGAGCCACCGTGCCTGGCCAAGATATTTTCTAAATAAATGCATATTCAATTTTTAAAATGGGACAAATGTAGTATAGACATATTTTTGCTAACAATATCCATATAGTTGCAAATTTCACTTTTAGAATTTGCTTTCAAAAACAGGTTTATTCTTTGTTATGCCTTAATTAGTAAATCATGTTATAAAACTTCTTTGATGAAATTGGTCTTTGGTTAGCCATTGACATAGGAAGGATTAGAAAGGGTCCAGGGCTCCTTGGTACTAGTTGTGACTGGATATATAACTTGTGGCTTAGTTTGTGTTTAGGTGTCATAACTAGGCTAGGTTTGGGCCCCAGAAAGTGCTAGCCTTACTGTAGGAGAGGAAGTGGTATTGCTAGGTGTGTCTTCAGGTCAGGAAGTGGGACAAGTGCAGTATTGAAGCCCAGGGGGGGTCCTTGTGACTGGATGAAAGGTGAGATTCCAGTAAAGGATTCAGAATTTGGGCATGGTGAAGCATGCCTATAGTCCCAGCTACTTAGGAGGCTGAGGTGGGAGGATCACTTGAGCCCAGGAGTAAGCTGTGATTGCATCACTGCACCCCAGCCTGGGTGACAGAGTGAGACCTGTGTCAAAAATAAATACATAAAAATAATTTTTTAAAAAAGGATTCAGAATTCTAGAATACATACTATCTTTATATAATGCAGATCTGTTCTTAGGATTGTATTTTCCAAATGATGAATAAAATAATTTCCAAAATACTTACTGGGAAATCATATACTGGTACTGTATTACTTGGAATAAAAATCAAATAAAAGTCAAACTTCTTAATATGGCCTGTAAAGCCTGGATAATTTAAGCCTCACCTATTTTTCAGTTTAGACTTTCAGCCACACTGGCCCTCATGTTAATCCTAAAACATGCAATGCTTTTTCCTACATTAAAGCTTAGGGTTTTTGATATTTCTGCTGCCTGAATTTCTCTGTTCTCACTCTTCCTCTTGATCACCATGACTTATTTTTCAAGTGTTGGCTTAAATGTCAGTCCCACAGATAGCCCGTATCTAAATAACAGCTTTCCCTCTGGTCCCTATATAAATTAGGACCTGTTTTTTTCTATAACTTTCTTAAAGGAGCCTGTTATTTTCCCTGATAAAACCTTGTTGGACTGTTTTTCAGTATATTTATTTGCCTGTTTGTTTGGTGTCTGTTTCTCTTTCTTTCCTATGTGTTTTGTTTTGTTTTGTTTGAGATGCAGTTTCACTCTGTTGCCAGGCTGCAGTGCAATGGCGCGATATCGGCTCACCACAACCTCCACATTCCAGGTTCAAGCGATTCTCCTGCCTCAGCCTCCCAAGTAGCTGGAATTACAGGCATGCGCCACCACCCCAGCTAATTTTGTATTTTTAGTAGAGACAGGGTTTCTCCATGTTGGTCAGGCTGGTCGCAAACTCCTGACCTCAGGTGATCTGCCCGCCTCGGCCTCCCAAGGTGCTGAGATTACAGGCGTGAGCCACCGCACCCAGCCTGTTTGTTTGTTTTCTTATTAGACTATAAACTCTGTGAGATTAGACCATGTCTCTTTTGTTTGTCACTCTGGCCTACCTGCTAACACAGTGCTTACACATGATAATAGGTGCTCAAGAAATAGTGTTTGATGGATGAACGTAAAATTATAAGAACCTGAACTAGTGTAATATGGAACACAGGGAGGAAGACATGAATTAGTAAAGCCTTTGAAGAATTAGCATGTTCTGTGATAAAGCTACTGGGGGATCTAGGCAATATTTTTTGATACTTTTTTAAAAAATTGTGATAGCTACCCAATATTTAGGAATGATATATATCACACGTCTCAGTGATGTACGTAGCCTTTTGTACTGGTGAAGAGAGCCAGGTGAGGTCTAATTCTAAGGATCTAAACATTCCATTCTTGTAGAGAGCCTGGAGAAGTCCTCTTGCATAAGCTCATCCATGTCAGACCATCCATGACTTAGTGAAATAATTATCATTGCTGTTCAGCTGCAAAAATCACTCACTGTTTTGACTTCATAAGATTATCAGTTTTAGTGTTTAATCGTTCACAGCCTTGTCAAAACTGCCGTGGATAGGGAGAGAACGATTTACCTGCATTAAAACTTCGAGTATTGCTCTTCATAGGGTTTGTTTTGAGTTGTTTAGGCCTGCCTCAGAGTTCAAGACACTTAGTCTCTCCTAAGAGAAATTATGGTCACAACAAACAGAGATTAAATAAAGAGCAAGAAATTAGAAGAAACGCAAACCATTCACTTAGATTATTTGTCAGATTTTGGCCTTAAAAAGAGACAAAGGTGCTTCAAACAAGTGATTAAACTGACATTTTTAGATTATTATTTTATTCATACCTTTATTGTGGATAAATTGGCTACATGATAACATTTTATAATTTTAAATAAATATATCTACAGATCTGTATACCACAACAATTGGAGGGTGATTCGTCGTTTAAATAATTTATCATAGGATTTTCATAAGATCAAGCTCTTGGTGCATATCAAAGAGAGAGAAAGCTTTCATTTCAGTTCCACACATTCATTGAGTACCTCTTATGTACCAGTTGCATTGTTCTAGAATCTTATCTATCAGGTAAAGCTAGGTACACCTGAAATAGTTTAGTTATGGTGGCAAGGTTAGACTGCAGTTGCTGACTTTTTTGTATATCTATGTACATCTTCCATAAGAGGGCAGCAAAGGACCAGCATGATTTTTTCCTTATCATGAAGTCATAGCAGAGATTGCCTCATATTGCAAACTTAATAGAAATCTTCTAAGAGTAAGGGCAAACAGAGGGCACGGTTACAATTTTACTTAGTGTCTAGCCTGTCTGTTATGTGGTCTGATGCGGTTTTTAGTATATAGATTATCTCACATGGACTGTGGTATCTGTGATAGCCTAGTGATTAGGTCTTGGCCCTCCGGTCAGTTGTCAGGCTTTAAATCCCAGAAGCAAAACTTAACTCGCTTCGTGATCTAGAAGGACTACTCAGTCTTTCTGAGCAAGGAGGGCAAGGGATAACAACAATGCCACTTCACATGGTTTTCATAAACAAAATAAAATTTGTGTCCTGAAGAGGCTAAGAACAGTTAAAAGGTGGAGCTAGAAAAACCACCATCTACCAGCCTTAGGTATATTCTATTTATTTAAGTTAAACTCTTACTAAAGTCTCATAAAGAAAAATATAGGTCACTACTTTCGGTAGCTACTTACATTTTTAGTTAACATACATATCTATGTACTGACCAATTATTTGTTCATACAATTTATCAAACCAATTAAACATACACTGTGTTGAAATTGTTTCCCCACCCCACAAGACAGCCTGGCTGTGTTGCCCAGGCCGGAGTGCAGTGGCACGATTTTGGCTCACTGCAACCTCTGCCTCCCAGGTTCAGGCAATTCTCATGCCTCAGCCTCCTGACTAGCTGGGATTACAGGGGCCTGCCACCATGCCTGGCTAATTTTTGTATTTTTAATAGAGACGGGACTTCACTATGTTGCCCTGGTGGTCTCAAACTCCCGACCTCAGGTGATCCACCCGCCTCGGCCTCCCAAAGTGTTGGAATTACAGGCATGAGGCACCAAGCCTGGCCTGAAAATACATTTTGATGAACAAAAAATTTTTAATTTTTTTTTTTTCCAGAGACACAGCCTTGCTCTGTCACCCAGGCTGGAGTTCAATGGCACGATCTTGGCTCACTGCAACCTACACCTCCTTGGTTCAAGCAGTTCTCCTGCCTTAGCCTCCCGAGTAGCTGGGATTACAGGCATGGGCCACCATGCCTGGCTCATTTTTTGTATTTTTAGTAGAGATGGGATTTCACCATGTTGACCAGGCTGGTCTCAAACTCCTGACCTTGTGATCTGCTCCTTTGGCCTCCCAAAGTGCTGGGATTACAGGCGTGAGCCGCCATCCCAGCCAAAAAATTTTTTATTTTAAAAGTCAATGTATATCATTTGTGTTTTGTAGTTAGTGCTTTTCATGTATTGTTTAAATTTTTAAAATTCTTCCATTAGTCTAAAATATTTTCATGTGTGCTTTCTACTAAAAGACTTTACGTTTTGTTTTTGGCATTACAGTTTTTAATACATTTGGATTTGGATCTTATATCTTGTATGAGACAGAACTCTAATTTTCACCTTTAACTAAATGTATAATCATTTTTTTCACCTCCACTTATTGAATAGTTCCTAATTTTCCCATCAATATCATGTGTTTCTTCCAGCATAGCCAAAGTCCCATCGATGTGTGGGTCTGTTGTGGTTTCCTATTTAATTCAGTTGATTTGTCCAATTTGTTTTATTAAGCCTTAATTACGACAGCTTCATAGTAGGTCTTTATATCTGATAGGGCAACTTCTTCTAGTGTCTTCAGAAATTTCCTGGCTTTAAAAAAAATCCTTATTGTTCATGCTTTTTTAAAGAATTAGCTTTATATCATGCATGAAAAAGATCTGTTGGAATTTTGATTGTAATTATGTTAAATCTATAGGTCAACTAATTACAATATTGAATCCTCTTGTGCACAAACATGGTATATTTCTCCATTTATTCAGGTCTTTATTTAATGTCTCCTAATGTCTTTTTGTAGTTTTCACTTAGAGATCTTGCATATTTGTTATTATATTTACTCCTAGGTACTTGGTATTCTCTAAGATGATTGAAAATGCTGTCTTCTTTTTAACTACATTTTCAGGTATTTGTCATTAGTATAAAGAAATGCATTTGACAATAATTTTATATTCACTTTCTTAAATTCTCATTTCTAATAAATTGTACATTTTTGGTTTTCTACAAAAATCATATCATCTACAAATAAAGTTAATTTTGTTTATTCTTCTGTATCATTTTGAATTCAGTTTATTATTTCATGTGCTATTAGAACCTTTAATTTAGTATTATTTATTTTTTGATTTGTAAAAGGAATGCTTTTATTTTCATTTAGGATGATGTTTACTGTAGGTTACTTAGATACACTCTATGGAAATCTCTTATTTTTTCTAAGACATTTTATTATGCATTTAATGTTGAATTTTATCAAATGCTTTATCTGCATTTATTAGAATAATTATGATTTTTCTCTATCTGTTATTGTAATGGGCCAAATTTATAGATTTTTCTCATACTAAGCCTATCCTTGTATTCCTTGGATAAATCCAACTTGGTAATGTTTATTTTTTTCATAACTTTTAACTATTAAGTAGATACCAAATTTTCTTTCAAGGTCAAGTTTGATAGTTATAAAGAACTAGTGATACTAAGTCATAGAAAATATACTTCATTTTATAAAAAGACTAACTGTAAAAAGTAAAAAAATAAACCCTAGAATTTTAATTACTGCCTTTACTTTTAATTGAGTGGTTTTTAGTATATTCACAGAGTTGTGTAACAATCACCATAATCAATTTTAGCATATTTTTATTACTTCAAAAAGCAACTCTGGACTCATGAGCAGTCATTCACTCCTCATCTGCTCCCAGCCCAGTTGTTCCTATCCCCTCACCCAGCCCTAGGCAACCGCTAATCTACTTTCTGTCCCTAGAAATTTGCCTGTTCTGGACCTTTCATATAAATGGAATCATGCAAAAGAAAGGAGATTTCAGTGCTCAGTGTTGCCAGGTACCTCTGCCTCCAGTTTTGCAGCTTTCTGGAAAGCTCATTTTGTTCAGATTGTCTGCCTGCCTCTATCTGTCCTGCCCTCCATGAATAGCAGAGATTTCATCTCTTTTGTTTGCACAGCCTTGAAAGGTGCTTGATACAGAGATGCTTGGTAAATACTTGCAGAATAAATAAATTATAAAAGTAACACATTCATAAAAATTTTAAAGTAAAAATACGTATAGTAACAAGAAACACTTGGTGCTTATTACATATCATCCAGTGGGATAAATGCTTGTAAGTATAGTCAGCCTTCTGTTTCTCTGGGTTCCACATTTGTGGATTCAACCAACTGTGGCTTTAAAATATCGGGGGAAATGGCATCTGTACTGAACATGTACATACTTTTTTTCTTGTCATTCCCTAAACAATACAGTGTAACTATTTACATAGCATTTACACTGTATTAGGTATTATAAGTAATCTAGAGATTATTTAAAATATGCTGGAGATGTGCATAGGTTATATGCAAATACTATGCCATTTTTATATCAGAGACTTTAGCATCCAAGGATTTTGGTATCTGCAAATTTTGGTATTCTTGGGAGGTCCTAGAACCAATCTCTCACAGATACCAGAGAATGACTGTATTCTCATTCCTTTTCACTAGCTGAGGTAGTACTATTATCTGCACTTAACAGCTTAAGAAAGAGGTATAAGTAATTTGTTTAAGTTCTGTGGTTGATTGTGTTACTTTTCGACTGTATTCTGTGCTCTTCACTACAGGAGGATTATTCATTCCTGTTTACTTGAATTCAGGCAACATCGTGTAACTTGATTTAAGGAACAAATATATGAGTGGAAATTCTGTGTGGCATTTCTGAGCAGAAGTTTTACGAGGCAGCACATGCTCACTGTGTTACCTGTTCCTTCTGCCATGAGACTGACAGATGGACATTCTCTATCAGCCAGGATACCAGAATGAAGAAATGTAGAACGTAGAACAAAGCACCAATGAGAAATAAGCCTTTGTTGTTTTAGGGAAAGCGTGTTACCAGAGCATAGTGTAACCCATCCCAAGTGAATATGTGTTCGTGGAGTTAATATCTTTACCTGAAAATTGAAACTCAGGTTGTCTGCGCCTAGCTACGCCTGTATCTTTTCCAAAGGTATAAAGTAAGAGAAAGTTACCCATGATCCTACTCTTCCAGTGTTAACTACAGTTAAAATGTAATGTAAAAATATCTAATACTTTTTCCTGTGTGTATGTCAATGTTCATTTTTTAAAAACTGGGACCACTTTATATGACACATACTATTTTAGAGCTTCCTTTTCCTACTTAATAATATAAGATGGACCACTGTCACAGGTTAGGTTTTCCATAAACAGACACTGAGTTTGGAATATAAGATTATTTTTAGGGATCAGCACCTTTAAAAGGAGAAGTGAAGAAGTAGGATTGGGGAGAGCAAGAAGTAGAGCTGTGATGCTGGCCCACAAGTCTCTCTGGGGTTCATATTGCTTGTCAGAGTTGTCCCATATCTTGTTGAATGGCCATGCTTTTAAACCCCACTCCTTGCTCAGTGGCCTGACGTGGGCTGCCCGGAGCAAGGTAGCTTTCTGCAGCTGAAGCAGACACTGAAGTTGCTGACAGCTGACTCCATCCCTTCAGCTGGGCAGCAAATCCTTTCTTGAAGTGGGATCTGAACATTTATATTTGTCTACCACAGTCCATTATTTGCATTACTTGGAAACCCTTCTCCGTTTTCATTCCTTTTGTTCTTAATGTATATTCTCAAGCCTCTTGTCTAAAATCACTAGAGAAGTTTGTTGTAAACTGTCTTAACTATAAAATGAGGAAGGTACAGTTAACTATAATATGAAGAATGCATTGAAAGTGTAAATTTTAAAGGAGTTTGCTGATTAATAACTCTTTTGTTGTAACTTTTGTTCAACGATGTTTGACAAATACTTTTTTTTTTTTTAATTTGAGGCAGTCTCACTCTGTTGCCCAAACTGGAATGCAGTGGCATGATCTCAGCTCACTGCAACCTCCACCTGTTGGGCTCAAGAGATCTTCCTGCCCCAGCCTCCTGAAGAGCTGGAACTACAGCCTTGGGCCACCACACCCAGCAAATTTTTGTTTTTTTTTGTAGAGATGGCATTTCACCATGTTGCCCAGGCTGGTCTTGAACTCCTGGGCTTACGCAATCCGCCTGCCTGGGCCTCCCAAAGTGCTGAGATTACACGCATGAGCCACCGCGCCTGGCTGACAGATACTTTTTAAAAATATCCAAGTTTCTGGGTTTTGTTCACCTCTACAAAAATGATTTAAATCCTGTAGAAACATGTGCCCCCAAATGACACAGTGATCTCCAGCAACGTGTTCAACAGCACATTGAGCCATAATTGAGCACACCAGACATTTTTAAATTTGTTGTCTCAAATTCCATTTAGATTTGGCTATTGATGTGAAATTAGGAAGGTCATTTTTCACTAGATAACTTTTAATGCTGGAATTCATACTTAAAAAAAAAAAAAAAGAAACTGGATTGTATATCTTTCTTTGCCATTTCAGGCTTTCCAAAGGAGAAGAATTCATGGATAAGTCATTAACTGTTACAAATGCATTGTCTCTTCAGTTGTGATGGTTATGATAAAACATCTGTTTATTTTATATTTTTAAGTTAGTAAAATTAGTTGATTCAAGCAGCTCTCTGATAAATGGGAAGTCATAAAATGATAATAATGAAAGCAGGTTATTTTCCTCTGGTCATTTTTGCATTCTTTGTAGCTCATAAAACAGATTTGTTGCTTTCATCTGTGTCTGCCATGTAGCTAGGCAGGAAAGAAAGGAAGTAAGAAAGACATATAGCAGTGCGGGGAAAGGAGACAGAGGGAAGGAGGAGGAAAGAGAAGGAAGGAAATAAAATTAACTGTCCCATTTTCTGCACTTTTCCTTAGCAAGTTCTTTTTTATTTGTGTGTACAATGAATCTTTGTGTTTCTCCCTGCCATGCCCCCTCCCAACCCCTTTGGCTAATAGAAAGCTCTGAAAAAATTTTGAAACTTATATCCAAATGCAGTGGATATAAATAAAGTTACTTATTTCCCCTGGCTTTTCAAAAATATGAGTGAGTGTTGTATATTAGAAAGCTACCTTACTTTTATTGGAAAGAGATGATTGTGTGGTCAGTATCAGTTTCTTCACAGAAAAAAAAAAGTGGCTTAGTAATAGTGTTTACTATGTACTAGGCACTGTTCAAAGTGCTTTACATTTATTTACTTATTTAGTTCTCAAAACAATCCTATTACATAGGTATTATCCTATTTAACCATTGAGAAATCTTAGTCACAGAGTTAAGTGACTCCCCAAAGGTCACATGGCTAGTAAATTACAGAGCTCTGGATTTCATGCTCTGAACCAATGTGCTATTGAAAGCCATCTACTAAGGTTAATACACAAAATACATGTCATAAGATAGGCCCCAAATTGTTTTAGAGCTTCCCAGCAGTCAAACAGATAAAAGGAAGCACGGTTATTTGCAAGACTTAGGATACGTATGATAAAAGCAAAGCAGTTACTCAGAGGAAGTACACCTTTCTCAGAAATTGGGCCTGGAAAAAAATCTTCAGATATTTATAAAATTGATTCCATACAATGTTGTGAACACTATGTTTCAAAACAGCCCCCAAAAATAGTATGAAGCTTTTTTCCACAGGACAAATATATGAGAAACCATTATTATTATTATTACTATTTTGAGACAGTGTCTTGCTCTGTCAGCCAGGCTGGAGTGCAGTGGCTCACTGTATCCTGAAACTCTTGGGCTCAAGGGATCCTCCTGCCTCAACCTCCCAAGTAGGCGGGACTATAGGCACACACCACCATGCCTGGCTAATTTCTTTGTTTTTATTTTTTGTAGAGACAAGGTCTTGCTTTGTTGCCCAGGCTGGTCTCAAACTCCTGGCCTTAAGCAATCAGTCTTCCTGGCTCAGTCCCCCAAAGTGTTGAGATTACAGACATGAGCCATCCTGCCCGGCTGAAACCATTATCTTACGATTTCTGAAGTGTGACTCTTCAGTTGTACGGCGTGATCGAAGGATAGATTATACATCGATTCAGTGAACGGATGGGCTCTCTTCTTCTGAGCAGTCCTCCATGAGTATGTGTTTTGAGACTAAACTTTTGATAAGGATAGACTAGCAAAGAATTTGATTTATTCTTTTTGCCAGGAATCTAGAGTGGAAATATCGTGTGTTGTCAGTTAAAGGCAGATCCTTGAATTTTAACAAACCCAGCAGAGGGCAGGATTAATACGCTTCCAAGGATGTCTGAACAGAAGCCTGCCTGACCACAGCACAGACATGATCTTCTGAGAGTCTTTCTTGGTGTAAAATCTCATGGTTCTACAGAAGTGACATACAACTTTCAGGTTTATTCAGATCCTAGTGTCTTAATGAGTTGATGTAAGAGTACAGTGCTATGTTCTATGAGAGTGTTGTTATTTGTAATAAAAATAGGGAGAACAATTACACATTCTTGCTTCCTTTGAATCCGAGCTTCCTTACTGGTAAATACTCCCCTTTTCGTATTTTTGTACCAGTTATCATAATTTCAAAAATAGTATAATACTGTATTCTAAGTATAATATTTTAACTTGTGTTTATATTGTGAGAAGTTTAGAAAATATAATAAGAAAAAATAAAAATCCCCCACATCCTACGGGAGGCTATGAATCTTCTCAGTCCTATCTGTTCCTGCACACATGCCAACGAACTTAAAGGGTCAGAATATACACGCTGTTATGTAATCTACCTCATTCATGTAATAATGTATCATGGATGACTCGATGCCATTACATATTAATAGACATAGTGCCCGCAGAGTATTATGTGGACACGCTCAGGACGGATGCTCTGCTAGTATCTTCCACGCTTCTGGAATAGCAATGCTGGTTGCTAAAATATGGAAAGACTTCCATACTGTTTAGTAAATGGTGGTGCCCTGAGCCCTCTGAATGCCTTCCCATTGGATCTCCTCACCGTCACACTCCCCAGCAACTAAAGGGTTAACGCCTGTCCCATCGGGGGCCTCCAGGATCCTGCTCTAGTGCTGTGGCCAGCCTGCTTTCTGATTGATCAGTGCCCATACCAATAGTTAACATTTTGGATATCATTCTTAAATGTATCATACCACATTGTTGGTAATAATATTTCGTGTGCTTATTAGAAAGTATTTTTCTGTTACATATATATATATATATATATATATGTTTATATATTTTTAAGTCTTCCAGCAGACTTCTTTGACACGTTATGTCTTCAGGAAGACACAGGCTTTCATGGGAAATTGGTCCCTGGAATTATCACTGCATTAATATAATATGTATTTACTAGAACAGTGGTTTGACATATAAAAATCTAATTTATACACCAAGCATACTTGAATGTAGACTTTTTCTTCTCATAGACCAGAAACCATGCCTTTTAGTTGGAATTGTTTGATATCACTTTAAATTGAGACATTCAATCCATTCCTCTTTTGAATATGAAAACCTTTTTCCTGTAAGACAATAGTATATTAGACTTCACCATCCTCCCATACTGTTCTCTTATGTTTCTTCGCATTCTTTCTTCACTAATCCATTTCTAACACACCCATATAATTTTTCATATTTTTTTCATATTTCCATTTTCAATATTCCACATGATATGGGTAATTTTTTATAATCGGGCTTGCTTGGTTTTGTTAAAACAAAACAATTTTTTTTTTTTTTTGAGACAGAGTTTCGCTCTTGTTGCTCAGGCTGGAGTGCAATGGCATGATCTTCGCTCACCGCAACCTCCCAGGTTCAAGCAATTCTCCTGCCTCACCTCTGGAGTAGCTGGGATTACAGGCATGCACCACCATGCCCAGCTAATTTTGTATTTTAGTAGAGACGGGGTTTCTCCATGTTGAGGCTGGTCTCGAACTCCTGACTTGAGGTGATCTGCCCGCCTCAGCCTCCCAAAGTGCTGGGATTACAGGCGTGAGCCACCGCGCCTGGCAAATTGTTTTTTTTTAAATTGAGTTTGGGTCTCTATCACCCGAGCTGGAGTGCAGTGGCGCGATCTTGGCTCACTGCAACTTCCCCTTATGGGTTCAAGCAATTCTCTTGCCTCGGCCTTCCAAGTAGCTGAAATTACAGGCATGTGCTACCAAGCCTGGCTGATTTTTGTATTTTTAGTAGAGATGGGGTTTTGCCATGTTGGCCAGGTTGGTCCTGAACTCCTGAGCGCAAGTAATCCACCCATTTGGGTTCCCCAAAGTGCTGGGATTATAGGTGCGCACCAACACGCCCAGCTAATTTTTGTGTTTTTAGTAGAGACGGGTTTTCGCCATGTTGTCCAGGCTAGTCTTGAACTCCTGAGCTCAAGTGATTCACCTGTCTCGGCCTCCCAAAGTGCTGGGATTACAGGCGTGAGTCACCACACCCAGCCAAAAAAGCAAGTAATTCTTGCAGATTTTTTACCCAAACCTTTAGAATGTGTTCCTGTCTTTTCTTTTTTTCTTTTTTTTTTTTTTGTTTTTTTGAGCATTTATGAAATGGCTGTGAACTTCTTGTAACTTTCCAAGTTGTCTATTTTTGGCCCTAGGAGTAGAAATTTTCTTTAATTCTCAGCTGGTGAGATCTGTTGCCACCACAGTTTAAAATAACGATTAAGCACTGAGGCCAGCCCATGCCTGATCCATGGGCTGGCCTCATGGGCTGGCAACATCCAATGATGTTATTTTCCTAGACTAATTAATTTTGGTTGAAGGAAGGTGAACGCTTGACTGTTCGAAAGCTTCCTTATTGTCATTTCCAATCCATTCTCTCTGCTTCTATTCCTTTTCTCCCAAAACAACATTTCAGCGTTGTCAGTTCATACTCTGGCCTCTTTGGCAAAATAGATTGTTGTCTTTTTATGAATTTGTCAAATTTTAGTTGTTTCTAGTTAAGTTTAGACCAAGAGGGATCCATGTCCTCTATAGGATTACCCCTATTTCAACCGGTAGATGAAGAATATCCAGCTTTAATTTGTCAAAGCAAAAATCCATTAATGTTTTCTCGTTACTCATAAAAATATTCCATCTCCTTACTGTGGCCTGTAAACCTCTCCATGATTGGCCTTTAATTTATCTCTTTTACTGTTGAAGTTTCAGGCACACCTCCTTTCTTTTATCGAAATTCTCAAAGCCAGGTGCAGTGGCTCACCTGAGTCTATTCAGGTTTATTCAAGGCTAATCCATAATTAGGGAAATAAAGGTTACAGCTGCCTGTTAGTGACTCAGGTCGTATAATCACATTCCTTTAAGGCTCAAAATAAAGTTCCAATAGCTTTGATTTTGAATTATTTTCACAAGTTCTATAAAATTACAGAGTTCTCATCTATTTTTGCTGGCAGCTGTTTGCCTAGCACTTGAAAGTGCTTAGCGCATGATAGGATATGATAAACATTTGTTTTAATTTATTTCAATATTGTCAGTCCATATTCCAGCTTCTTTGGCAAAGGAGACTGTTGTTTTTATATGAATTTATCCAAATTTTAGTTGTTTCCAGCTAAGTTTAGACCAAGAGCCTCCACAGAATTACTTCCATGTCAACTAGTAGAGGAAGAGCTTTAATTTAGGATTTAAATGCCACACCACAATTATCTGAAGTGACTGAATTGAGCTACTGAATAATAGTCCTTCTAAAGAAAATTTTAAATACACATTTCATTTCTGTTATTGCTGACAAGTGTTTTATTTTACGGAATAAAAGGCATCTTGCCTGGGATAAAATTTCAAAAGGCTGTGTTTTTGTAGCACTTTCTCTCTGTTTTGGAAAGGATCTCTTTTTAGCTACTCTGTGTCATGGTGATGTTTAATTCTCTGTTGGAAGCTAGAGTTCCTGGGTTTTTTGATGTTTCTAGGCTTAGGGGTTTTGTTTAAGATTTGTGTTTTTGGAAGGAACATTTCCATGGTTACACCCATTCCTTCTACCATCCTTGAAAAAACAAGGACAAATAGAGTAATCTGATTCCTGGATTACTGCCACACAGATGTCTTTTGTATCTGCCTACACATGAAACTGTTGGGCAAGTTCCATTTCCATGCATTTACTTCCTTCAGTGGTTTTTAAAAATGAAGCACTTTTAAGATTAGGAATGAAAGACTTGGATTGGCAAATTAAACAGGGATTGGCCTACATTATGTTAATAGTCTAAACTCCATGTTGGATGAATTTAGGGGTACAGTGTATGAAGGGAGAGACTGTTTTGGGAACAAAACTAAATCGAAGCTCTGGGCAGAATTTGCACACACGTGAATAATTAATACTATATGCAGAAAGACTGCTGTATTTAAAATTAGTTTTCAGTTTTTTAAATATAAACTTTCATGTTGGAATAGTAAAATAAACATGAACTTTTTCTGACATGGAGCAGTAAAATTAACTTTTCCTTGGAACAGCTTGCATGCTTATTGCTGCTGCACACAAACCTAGGGTAAAGATGCCCATGATCTAGCACTTTTCTTTGAACATTGCAGAGCATTTGCACAGACATGCTTGAATTTACACTCACGAGTCAATTTCAAGTAAGAAGAGGGAGTAAGAGAGGGACCTTCTTCTCAGGATTAATGGAAGGCCTAAATTATGGAGAAGTAGTGCAGCTTTTTTCTTAAATGGTAAATTTACACTACATTTCTCAATGAATACAGTACATGAAAAGTTTAATTTGCATCTTAACTATTGTTGTGCAGACAGCTTGTCAAGTGGTGATTCTGACAGCGTGGTGTCTGTTTCCATTCTGCTGGAACATCAGATGCCATTTCTCTTCCTCCTGAGAAAACCACTTCTCATACTTTGATACCCTTCTAAAGTGTTTCAGTTGTAAATTATTGCTAATATAAAATTACTATTAATTTATAGAAGCTTCTAGCTTAAACATAAAAATATATTAAAAGTGAAACAACCATAATCTTAACCTCTAGACATAGATTATTTTTCTATGAACACATTAACATGTATGTCATAATTACTATTGTTTTTTACAATAAAGGGCTCATACTATACATACATACAACTTATTTTTGTACATATTTTGAATCTCCATAATTGCATTTGTAGATATACTTTATTTTTTGTAGTTTTGTTTTTTCTTTAGCCATCTTTGCAAATACTATGTATTTTGCTTCCTTAAATCAGTATTTCAGTAGGAAAAAATCTTAGAAATTAAACTGTGAGGGCAAGCAAATGTGAACATTTACATTTTAACAAGTACCAACAAATTATCTTAAAACGTATACCAATGTATACTCTTAATAAAATGTAAAAGAGTGATTCACTGCATTCTTACTAGCTCAGACATTATCAATTTTTTAAATTTTAAATTATTGCCTAAGAAATAGTCATATATCTTGTTCTTTTATTTTAAATTTCTATTTGAGAAGTTATGTACTTTTGTTTGTTTGTTTTTTGAGACGGAGTCTTACTCTGTCACCAGGCTGGAGTGCAGTGACGCAATCTCATCCCACTGCAACCTCCGCCTCCCAGGTTCAGGCGATTATCAAGTAACTGGGATTACAGGCGCCTGCCACCACGCCCGGCTAAGTTTTGTATTTTCAGTAATGGTGTTTCACCATGTTGGACCAGCTGGTTTGGAATTCCTGACCTCAGGTGATATCCCGGCTCGGCCTCCCAAAGTGCTGGGATTACAGGCATGAGCCACCACGCCCGGCCAGTTATGCACTTTTTAATGTGATTATTAATCACTGTTATTTCTACTTATTTAAGCTGACTGTTCACATATTTTACCCTTTTTAAAACATTCTTTTTAAATAAATTGATAATAAATGTTTTTGTCAAGTATTGCAGGTCTTCTCCCCTGCATTTATTGAATGCTTGCTACATGTTAGGCTCTGTGCTAAATACTTTACATACATTATTCCATTTAATCGTCACATTAATTTTGGGGAATGTATTATTTTCATTTTCACACAAGGAAAATGGGTTCAGAGAGGTTAAGGAATTTTCCCAAATTTACAGTTAGTTTTATTTTATTTTTATTTTGAGACAGGGTGTCTCTCTGTCACCCAGGCTGTAGTGCTGTGGCACGATCCCGGCTCAGTGCAAACTCTGCCTCCTAAGTTCAAGCAATTCTCGTGCCTCAGTCTCCTGAGTAGATGAGATTATAGGTGCCTGTCACCACACCCGGCTAATTTTTTGTAGAGGCAGGGTTTCACCATGTTGCCCAGGCCTGGTCTTGAATTCCTGAGCTCAAGTGATCTGCCTGCCTCAGCCTCCCAAAGTGCTAGGATTACAGCCATGAGCCACTATGCCTGCTCCACAGTTTTAGAAGTGGCATTCAAACAGAGCTCAGTCACAACAAAAGGCACACCACAAACTATGATAATCCCCCACCTCCCGGATGGTCTTTTATCTCTTAACTTTGTGGAGGGTTTTTGCTTTGATTTTGCTTGTTATGTTATAATGAAGTTTTAAATTGTTAATCATTCCATATGGTGTCTAGGTTTTCCGCCATGATTATAAAGCCCTTTCCTAGTCCCACATGATACTTTTTTTTTCTTGTAATACTTTTATATTTCATTTCTTTTTAAGTCTTTGGTATATCTGACAGCAATTTGTGTACGATGCAGATGTATATTTTTTTCCCCAGAGGTCCCAACACCTTTACTGAATAATCTTTTCCCCATAATTTGAGATGACACCTTTATCATACACTAATATGTCCTGTATATTTGAGTCTGTATCTGGACTCCCTTCTGGTATAAAGAAGTGCAGTTGACTTTTGTATAACAACCTTATACCTGTCCACCTTGTTAAACCATCTTACTATTTGTAATATCATGTCTACAGATTCTGATTTTCCATTGACATGGAATTTTGCTCTTACTGCCCAGGCTGGAGTGCAATGGTGCAGTCTTGGCTCGCTGCAATATCTGCCTCCTGTGTTCAAGAGATTCTCCTGCCTCACTCTGCCTCCCAAGTAGCTGAGATTACAGGCACCTGCCACTACGCCCAGCTAATTTTTGTATTTTTAGTAGAGTCAAGGTTTCACCATATTGGCCAGGCTGGTCTTGAACTCCTGACCTCAGGTGACCCGCCTGCCTCAGCCTCCCCAGGTGCTAGGATCACAGGCGTGAGCCACCGCGCCTGGCCCTTAACATGGTTAATAATTCTCTGATAAAGATTGTTCTAGTCTTTTTCAATCCTTTCTCACTCTTTTTAATTCAATTTTTTTTTATGTGCTATTAAAGTCCTTCAAGTCTATGTTGTTTATTTATTTATTTCTGAAGACAAAACCAAGAATACCAGAAAACCCTAAGGCTGAAGTAATTGAAAGCCAAACTCAAAAATTGATCTGTAGGGTTGTTCAGTTACTCTATCAGTTAGTCACCAGGTCGTGTAAGTGAAGTCCTAATGGGGACTTGGGATGGGGACACTCCAAAGGATTCGGAGACCTCCTTGACTCCATGGAGTACTCTGAACTCAATGCCTTGAGCCTCCTCTGCTTGTCAAAGAAGGCTTTCCTTGCTCCTAATCCTCCCGAGGGTGTTTTTCTCCTGACACCAAATGTGTGATGTCCATTCTAACGCCAGCCACTTCTCCAATTCTCTAGACATAAACTGATGTCCAGTAATTCAATTAAATTTTGATACTATTTGCCTGCATTAGCATCCAACCCTACAAGTTAAAGGCTCAGTTCACAATACTTCCTTACTTCAGATGTCAGCTGTACATGGGGTGCCCAGGTGATCCACATTTCTGCCCAGGTGACTACAGATTTGGGGGTTCCCATGGCCCCTTCCCCTCAGTTTCCATAATTTGCTAGAATGCCTCAGAGAACTCAGGAAAGCCCTAAAGCACTGATTATTACTATTTTATTATAAAAGATGACAGCTCAGACCTGGCACGGTGGCTCACACCTGTAGTCTCAGTAACTTGGGAGGTTGAGGTGGGAGTATTAGAACAGGTAGTTAGACATGAGCAGGGCAGAGAAGGCCCTTCCACCACCAGGAATGTTAGGCAACCATCAGGTGATGGTCAGGTGGTTGTTAACTGTCTCTTTAAAATAATAATTGGTTGCAGCCAGAGCTAGGGAAAGGCAGTCTCTCAACAGATAGAAAACACCTGAAACGTGATTAGCAGCTTCCCAGTATGATCTCAGGAGTTGGGTGAGTGGGCTCAAGCATGTGCACTAAAAGGCAAAATGGCAGAGTTTAACGGGTATATGACCTTCCTGTAGGAACACTCAACTTGTAGGGAAGACCACCTCAATGTGCATTTGTTCAACTTCGGTAAACACACTGTGCATTGGCCCCCTCCCAAGTGCTGGCAGGCCACCGCACATACAGAATGCCAGCAGATAAAACCCCAAGTCAAAGGTCATACTGGGCACTTGAACTCCTCAAGACTCCTGCTTGGCTATCTTCCAAGTGTACCTTACGTTCTTTCGTTCCTGCTCTAAAACTTTTTAATAAACTTTCACTCCTGCTCTAAAACTTACCCCCATCTCTCTCTCTGCCTTATGCCCTTCAGTCGAATTTTTTTTTTTTTTTTTTGGAGACGGAGTCTCGCTCTGTCGCCCAGGCTGGAGTGCAGTGGCTGGATCTCAGCTCAGTCGAATTCTTTCTTCTGAGGAGGCGAGAATTGAGGTTGCTGCAGACTCATGGATTTGCCACTGCTAACAGGAGGATTACTTGAGCCCAGGAGTTTGAGGCTCCAGTGAGCTATGATGTTATCATTGCACTCCAGCCTGGGCAACAGAAGGGCCCTGTCTCGAAAAAGAGAAAGAAAAAAGAAAAAGATACTGCTGAGGAACTGCCAAATGGAAAAAATGCAGAAGGGAAGGTATAGGGAGAAGGGGAGAGAGCTTTTACGCCCTCTGTGGGTGCGCCAGCCCTCAGTACCTCCAAGTTTTCAACCCAGAAGCTCTCCAAACTCTGTTCTTTAGGGGTTTTTATGGAGGATTTATTATGTGGACTTGATTGATTAAGTCATTGGCCATTGGTGATTAACTCAACCTTCAGTCCTTTCTCCCCTCCCAAGAGATTGGGAGTGGGGCTAGAAGTTCCAGCCTCTAAAGATGCCTAGGTCTTTCATCAATCCGCCCTCATCCTAAGGCTCTCCAGGCACCCCCAGCCACCAGTCAGCTCATTATCATACAGAAGATAATCTTATCACACAGGAGATTCCAAGGGTTTTAGAAGCTATGTACCTGGAACTGGCACAAAGACCAAATATGTTTTCTTGTGCTTTACCTCTCCTTTAAAAACATGTAACTACTTGTTATGAGTTGAATTGTGTCCCTTGCTTCACCAAATTCATATGTTGGAGTCTTGACCCCCAGCACCTCAGCATTGTTGATGAAAAGAGTCAAACTCTGTAAAATACTTGAAGAGATTTGTTCTCAGCCAAATATGAGTGGCCAATGCCCGTGACACAGCCCTCAGGAGATCCTGAGAACATGTGCCCACGGTGGTTGGGGAATAGCCTAGTTCTATACATTTTAGGGAGACATGAGACATCAATCAAATACATGTAAGATACACATGGATTTGGTCTGGAAAGGTGGCACAACTGAAAGACGGAGGGTGGGGGGCAGTTCCAGGTCATAGGTAGGTTTTAAAATTTTCTGATAGGCAATTGGTTGAAAGAGTTATCAATAGAATGTCTGGGTTACGATAGGGATTGTGGAGATCAACTTTTAAATTATGCAAATGAAGCCTCCAGGTAGCAGCCTCAGAGAGAATAGACTAAATGTTTCTTATTAGACATACGGTCTGTGTTGCTGTTAAATGCTGGTTGACTCTGAATTCCAAAAGTGGGGACGGTATAATGAGCCATGTCCGACACCCACCCCCATCTCCATCGTGGCCTGAACCCGTTTTTCAGGTTAACTTTGGAATGCCCTGGCAGAGAGGAGGAGTCCATTCAGATGACTGAGGGGTCTTAGAATTTTATTTTTGATTTACAGAATACAGCCTTATTTAGGGATAAGGTCTGTAAAGAGGGAATCAAGTTAAAATGAGGTCATTATGTAACTGAGTACTCTCATTTTTTCAGAGTTTATTTTTTAATTATTTTCTCTTCTTTTCTCCTCTCTCCTTTCCCGCGGCTTATGCCCCCAAACCATGCCTGCCTCGGAACTCCCACCCACCAGGAGGGCATGTCAAAAGCACGCCCGCTTGGCCACTTCTACAACTTCTGCCCAGGAAGGCACCAACTCAGCTACCCAGTAGTTAAGGTGCTGGGCCAGCAGGGGGACCCCTCGCCCGTGCTCACTCCCTCCCTGGCCTTCCATAAGTGCCCACTTTCTGCTCTGGGAGCCAAACGGCACATGTAAAGGCGCGACTGACGTTCACTACAGTTCCCCAGGCTGGCTTCGGAAGAAACCGCTTTCTTTGTGCCAGACCTCGCTCTTGTTAATTGGACTCCGCAGGCAGCAAGCAACCAACCCTCTGTTCGGTTACCGTTATGGATGGGCCCTAATCCAGTGTGACTGCTGTGCTTAGAGAAAGGAGCAACTGGCCAGGCGCGGTGGCTCACGTCTGTAATCCCAGCACTTTGGGAGGCACAGGCAGGCGGATCATGAGGTCAGGAGATGAGACCATCCTGGCCAACATGGTGAAACCCCGTCTCTACTAAAAATACAAAAATTAGCTGGGCGTGGTGGCGCGTTCCTGTGATCCCAGCTACTCGGGAGGCTGAGGCAGGAGAATCGCTTGAACCAGGGAGTTGGAGGTTGCAGTGAACCGAGATCGTGCCACTGCATTCCAGCCTGGTGACAGAACACGACTCCGTCTCAAAAAAAAAAAAAAAAAGGAGAAACTTGTACATGGAGATATGCGTAAATGTAGAGGGACACGGAAAAAATGGCTCTCTACAAGCCAAGGAGAGAGGCCTGAAACGGATCCTTGCCTCACAGTCCCCAGAAAGAGCTCACCCTGCCCCCAACACCTTGATCTTTGATTCCCAGCCTCCAGAACTGTGAAACAATACATTTCTGTTGTTTAAGCCACTTTGTTATGGCGGCCAGAAGAAATCGATACACTTTTTTTTTTTTTTTTTTTTTTGAGACGGAGTCTCACTCAGCTGGGCTGTGGAGTGCAGTGGCATAATCTCGGCTCAGTGCAACCTCTGCCTCCCTGGTTCGAGCAATTCTCCTGCCTCAGCCTCCCAAGTAGCTGGGATTACAGGCGCCCACCACGACCCCCAGCTAATTTTTTGTATTTTTAGTAGAGACGGGGTTTCACCATGTTGGCCAGGCTGGTCTTGAGCTCCTGACTTCATGATTCGCCCTCCTCACCCTCCCAAAGTGCTGGGATTACAGACGTGAGCCACTGCGCCTGTCCCTAATACACTTTTTTATATGAGAAAGTTACATTGCAAGAACAAGTAAATACTCCTCTATACATCCCCAACCACTTCCACTGTATATAGACCAACAGCTAGAGTTAAATCCCAGTATGCCACAAGGGACCATTACAGATTTAACGCAGGAGAAGGCTTGCACATCAAAAGACTTGTAAGACTTTGCTGATTTGTGTCTTCTCTTCCCTGAGATAATTCTTCCAAAGCTTAGCACTCACTGGCTTTTGTTTATCATGCTCATGTCCACTGCCATTTTTTGATGTACTTAATTCGCAGGTCCCTTGTTGGCTCTTTTGTCCTCATTATTCATTTGAAACTTCGGGACTACGATCAGGCTATCTGTGAGATGTTGGTGTAGCGCCTCGAACATCTCTCCTATCTTACTTAGTACACTTGTATAACTTTAACTTGTCTTTTCCCCACTAGGCCCTGTTTTGTATGTGGATTGCCAGTGTCTAGCGCAATGCCTGGTACATACCACGTGTTTAATACCTAGTTCTTAAAGGAAGAAGGAAGAGAGGAAGAGGAAGGAAATTCCATCCAAGAAATGCTGTCTAGGAACAATGTGGATTTATCTTTCTCTTTAGTTACTTAGGGGCTACATTAGTACCCTTAGAACTTGTGCTGGAGAGATTAGCATTGGTAGTTTATTATTTGTTTACCCTTAGAAACTGCATGGGTAATAACAGACTGTGGATAGTCCCATATGCTGTCTCCAAGTACTTTCTTCCTAAAACTAGAGCATATCCTCTTAAACACTGGCCTTGTTCCCCGCCACCATGCCCTAGGCCCAGGCCCAATAATCCTGGGGAGTGTTCCTGATTAGAACTCTGGGTCAGAAAGGATAAAGATGACTTGGTCTTGCAATCCCACTTTCTGCTCTGTTGTGATACTCTTGGTGTACACATGTTCCTCTGCTAGGTGCTTTTCATTTCTTTGAGGGCCTTCAGTCTTCTGTTCAAGTTTGCATGGTGCTTCTAAGCCCTCTCACTTAGTTTTCAAATTAGCATTCTACTCAGAATAGATAAATGCCAACTTGTAGTTCTTTTGCTTGGCCCAGATTCCCTTATAGTTTGCAGGTATTTTTCCGGGTCTTCAGTATGCGATTATGTTCATTTCCTAGTTTCAACCCAGATGGTTTTCTTCTTTACTTTTGGTTCATTTCCGTGCATTTTGGGTAAAGGAGATAGATAAATGTGCACTTTTCAGCTACCTTTCTGGACAATATTAGCATTTTCCCTTTACTTCTGAATATCCTTTGGACTCTCCTATATTGGAAAAAGAGGGTGATTTATGACTATTTTAATGGAAAACCAAAATAAATCTATAGACAGGTTGTTAGATATACGAGTTTAACAAGGTGAATATTATAACAGCTATACCTTCACCCAGCTCCCCTTGCTGTTCGCTGGCTTAGAACTTGCTAGGTTCTAACTCTCTCTCTCTCTCTCTTGTTGTTGTTGTTGTTTTCCCCCATGGGTGAGTTCTTCATGGCAGTCTCCACCATTTCCTCATAATCATTTTCCATTTGATTTCTATATTCTGACATCCAGTCCCCATCATACTGCAGCAGCTGATCTCTCAAAATAAATTCATTGATTTTTTTTTTTATAATTGCAGTTACATTTTTTTCCCTTTACTTTCCTTGCACATGGGACCATATTTGATGCTGTTAATTAAACCTTCTTTAAAACTTTGTTTTTTCTTTACTTCTGTTTCTTTACTGATTTTGTACAGTAATCAGAAAAATCAGAAAAAGATCTGATTTTCTCTAAATCAGGCCTTTTTCCCTCAAGGATCTTTGTGGCCATTTCCCCTGGTTTTCCTTGAGGAGAAAACTATCTCAGTTTTAGCTGTTGTTTCTATGCGTGAAGATTTATGTCTACATCTCCCTTTTAACCCAGCTTACGCTCCGCTATTTTAATAGTCTACTGGATGCTACTGTGAGCAATTTAAAAGACAGAAGGTCTGGGTGACACACGTTAGGGAATTGGAACTAATGTCTGCATGTCTGGCTTGAGTAACAGTAGGGACAGCAGTGCTGTTTCACATATACAAGGAACATGAGGGAGAAAAGGGCTCAAGAGGATCATTTTGGTTACAACAAACAGGAACAGTGGAAACCACCTGACACCAGTCCCAAACCACCAGTGACATTAGTCCAGCAACTTCAAGAGTCTGAACTAGGTAGAAAGGCAAACTGATAGAGGCTCTCGGGAAAGGAGTAACTACTGAGAAGTCAGCAAGAAGAAAAGTAACTTGACAACACTGTTTTCAGACCATTGCAGCTACCTGGAAAGATCCCCTGTCTTGCTCTGGGTGGCTGTTCCGTCTTCAGCGTCAGCACTTCATCACAGAAGGCCTAAGCAGGGGAGAAGGTTGCCACAGAAGCCAGAGGGAAAGTCTTAGTGAAGAGTCCAGAAAGAAAAGTCTTGGAGAAATACTTTTTGGTGTGGCAGTGAGGAGTGTGGTGGCCTTCTCGAGAGCACTCTCACTGCATTGGTGATGGGGCCTTTTTGCAGTGTGTTGGCTGCAGAGAAGGCAACCTAAAGAAGGCATTCATGAAATGCAGCCTGCTTCTTGAACGAACCTGGAGTGAAAGGCAGGAGAATGCACGGCAGCCTAAGGAAAGCCAGGATGCAGGAGGGCTTTCCTTAGGACAGTAAAGTGGACTTACATGCGGAGTTAGAGAGCGACCCAGAAGCATGAAGCATGAGCCAGAGCCCAGGGTGCTTTGGAAAGATTTAGATAGCGGGTAGGGTCCATCCTTCTCTGTCACAGGAAGCAGGATGTAAATGGAGTTTCTTCGGTTGGCTGGAGGCTGAGGAAGTTTGCCTCCTATGATTTCTATTCTCATCTACTGAAATGTGAGAAGGGGCAGTGGGAATGGAAAAGCTACCATGGGAATGACAGGAGAAACTGAAGAAAAGTGAAGGAATTTCTGCAAGCAATGTGGAAAACTGAACTGAGGCTGGAGCCATACGTTTGGGGTGACACCAGATCTTCAGTGGAGTGCTTTTTTTTTTTCCAGCTTTACTTAATAATGTGGATAAAGATGATTTTGGTGGAAATCAAAGGAAAGTGGAAAGCAAAGGAAAATGGGGTAATAATAGAGCCTGCCATTTCAGAGAGTGATCAGAGTGACTCACAGTGAGGTCTAGACTAGAGAGGGCAGAAATGAAAGGACCAAACAGAAGATGGTCTCAGTGGAGATAAAAGGTAGATGGATGAAGAAAACTAGAGAGCTAGAAGGTTGTGATTGGAGATCAGGATGATGGCATTTAAGAGCCAGAGGTGAAGTTTAAAAATGGGGATTGTTAGCTGTCCATGCTGGCACATGCATATAATCCCAGCTACTATGGAGGCTGGGCGGGGAGGATCACTTGAGCCTAGGTGTTTGAGGGTACAGTGAGCCATAATCATGCCACTGCCCTCCAGCTTGGGTGACAGAGCAAGATCCCAACTCTTAAAAAAAAGGAAAAATAGGGATTGTGCAATAGAATCAAACACAGAGGTCACTTACAAACAGTAATTTATAAGTAGCTTTTGTGTAGCTTTGGTTTTTTGTTTGTTTTTAGTTTGTTCGTTTGTTTTTTGAGACAGAGTCTCTGTTGCCAGGCTGGAGTGCAGTGGTACGATCTTGGCTCACTGCAATCTCTGCCTCCCGGGTTCAAGTGATTCTCCTGCCTCAGCCTCCCGAGTAGCTGGGACTACAGGCACGTGCCACCACCATGCCCAGCTAATTTTTGTCTTTTTAGTAGAGATGGGGGTTTCACCATGTTGGCCAGGATGGTCTCAATCTCTTGACCTGGTGATCCGCCTGCCTCAGCCTCCCAAAGTGCTGGGATTACGGGTGTGAACCACTGCGCCCGGCCTTTGTGTAGCTTTTTGAACAACAACACAATAGTGAATAGAGCTGTAAAGAACATAAGGAGAGGAAGGGAAAATTCAAACAGCTGCGACTTGTTGATCTTTTAATGCTTGGTTCTTGATTTTGAATCCATTGCTGTCTTTACAGGAGGGCACTAATTTCCAGCAAAGAAGTGTAGGTTGCTTTAATCGTATCTCATTCTTACAAAATATAGACTCACCACTGGCTGTTGTTTCTTTCAGTGGGCCTAACGCATATAGCTTCCAGATGTAAAGGTAAAGTACTCCAGTGGGTAATTCATTTTAAATTAGAAATTAGCTTAAAGGCTAATAAAAGTTGAAAATAAAATTTATCTCAAACCTAGTTAGGTTTTTTTTTTTTTTTTTTGGCAAGAGAAGATGGATATGAGGAAAGTATTCTTCCTCTAGTGGGAGATGGGGCAATACGGTGATAACATAGCCATGGCACAGATAAAGTGGGATCTAATAATTTAGTTAATTTTATCTGTTTATTTGACTGTAGGTACCTGAGCATAAAGTTGTTTTGTTGTTGTTGTTGTCATTTTTTAAAGAAAAAGCATCAGTGTTCCTTTTTTTTTTTTTTTGAGAAAGGGAGAGGTCTCGCTGTGTTGCCACAGCTGGTCTTGCACTCCTGGCTTCAAGTGGTCCTCCCACCTTGGTCTCCCAAAGTGTTGGAATTATAGGTGTGAGCCACTGCACCCAGTCAGTTTTCCTTCTTAAGTGATAAGAGAGACACTTACAAAGATACTTGGAAGAAGAGAAATTAAAAATTTTAGCACTTTTTGGCCACCTAAAATAATTGCATGCAAAAGAGTGACCAAGAAAAATGCTGAAAAAAAAATTTTTCTTTGGAAAAATATATATTCCTTATAGCAAAAATGAATAGAAAAAAAATGGCACCCCTGTTGTGTTAGAAACTAGAAAAACGATGAATTGTAAATATTGTCAATTTTAATATTCTTCAGTTTTGATTTAAAGTTTTCAATGACATTGAGATTTTGTGATGGAATGATTTCTTCTCTTTGTATGGTAGTTAAAGCTTGCTTATTACCACAATACTAGAAACTTGGCCATAAACAGGAATCTATGTGCATGGTCAGAAAGTACCCCATAAACACATTGTTATTTTAAAATCTTGAAGGAGAGAGGATATCAAAGTATACTCTTTATCATTTTCTCTTAGAAAATCTGACATTGTGTTTTGGACTAGTAAATAGAATAGATATTTAGCAGGAAATTTATACGTAGGCCTTTGGGCTTCAAAAATACTTAACCTCTGGCTGGGCGCGGTGGTTCACGCCTATAATCCCAGCACTTTAGGAGGCCAAGGCAGGCGGATCACGAGGTCAGGAGATCGAGACCATCCTGGCTAACACGGTGAAACCGCGTCTCTACTAAAAATACAAAACATTAGCCATGCACGGTGGCGGCACCTGTAGTCCCAGCTACTCAGGAGGCTGAGGCAGGAGAATGGCGTGAACCCGGGAGGCGGAGGCTGCAGTGAGCTGAGATCGCGCCACTGCACTCCAGCCTGGGCGAAAGAGCGAGACTCCGTCTCAAAAAAAAAAAAAAAAAAAAAAAAAGTTATCTCTGTGATCATTCGGGTATATCTGTAATGTTCATGATTTTGACAGTGTCAGCATAGTTTATTTTGTCACATTTGTGCTTTCATGAACATAAAACCTTTAATTCGTTTTCTTTAAAAGGTACAGTAGCATCATTTTAGTTAAGCAGAACAAGTTTCACTTCATGTGAATCAATCAATGAGGGAAAATACAAATTTTGATAAAGACACCAGTGAGTATTTTACTGATTAATGGGATGCATTATTTAGCTTTATGCTTGCAGACTGGCTCAAGATTTAGATCTTAGTACATTGGGAAAAGTTTCAGGTATAGAACATGTCCTAACTTTTGTTATGTTAACATTCAAGCTAGAGTTTAATACTCCTCTGATGAAGGTATTAAATAATGTAGGTTTCTAAGCTGTATGCAACTAAAGCATATCTGTTTCATGACCAACATCTGTATCCTGTGATGTTATTCAGTGAGTGAAATGCAGGTCAACTCTACACAAAGCCTTTTTTTGTTTTCCTATTTCATCTTCTCCATCTCTCCTTTCTTATTATAGCATGTTTTTTTCACTCTCAGGAAAGAACATTTATGCAGGGCTTGCTTACCCCAACAAAGCATAGCACAGGCAGGGCTGACACAAAATCAAGGGGAGAAGTTTGAAAAAAGAGAACTGCTGGGTTTAAATGTTCAGTGATTTACTTGTTGTATTAGTCCGTTTTCACGCTGCTGCTGAAGACATCTGAGACTGGGCAATTGACAGAAGAAAGAGGTTTATTGGACTTACAATTCCACATGGCTGAGGAGGCCTCAAAATCATAGTAGAAGACAAGGAGGAGCAAGTCACATCTTATGTGGATGGCAGGAGGCAAAAAGAGAGCTTCTGCAGAGAAACCCCCATTTATAAAAACCATCAGATCTCATGAGACTCATTCATTCACTATCAGGAGAACAGCGCAGGAAAGACCCACCCCCATAATTAAATCACCTCCCACCGGGTTCCTCCCACATCATGGGAGTTACAATTCAAGATGAGATTTGGGTGGGGACACAGCCAAACCATATCACTTGTTGAATGTGCTTCGATTGTACGGAGTGGGGCTGAGCTGCTGACGTGTGGCTTCCTCCACTTTGGGGCCATTTTCTTGTTGTATAAACTGAATCATGTGCCTGTCCTCATTTGGCTTCACGTTAGAACCAAAAGATGAGACATGTGCCCTTTAAATGGACTTTTAGTCACATTTTGTAACATAATAAATCTAATTTTCAATGAATATACCAACGTATATATCTAGAATAAGCCACTTGCCTCAGGAAAACATATGTCAACATACTTACATGCAATAAACACCAACTGAAGCTTAACTTTTTCTAACAATTCTGAAGTCTCTCAAAACATTTAATACTTCTTTTCAGGAATTGCTTTCAGAGCCATAAGCACATTTTTACAAATACTGCCAACAGTGATATAATATCTTTATCCATTAACATTCAATTGAATTTTTTGCAAATGATCAAAAAGTCATTCAGAGTAAATTCTGTTGTATAATGCAGATGATCAAGCTGAGTATTTGCCAGGTTTTTATTTTAGAAAAGAGATGTTGCTATAACATAAGTAAATAGATTCTTATATGTGGCAGATAAATTTACTTGTAATCCGTTCTAGAGTGAAATTGTAAAAAATATTTATTACATATAAGCATTGTCGTCATTCTAAGGATTATTGAATAATGAATATAAAATGTTCTTGTGTATTTGTGTATGTGTATATAATTTTTTGAAAGTTTCTTTATCCTATTGACCCTTCTCATGAACAGTAGCATATATATATTTATTATACATAATAGAATTTACATAGGAACATTGTCTTTTTCCCAGTAATGCTGATTCTAAACTAGATTATGTAAATTTCATGTAACATGGCAGTGAACATTAAGAATAGTGGGGTGCTAAAGATATTTAGAAATGATTTTTAAAACTTATATTTCAAACTTATAGAAGGATATTGTCATTTTTAAATAATGTAAAGAAAGAATGCCCCAAACTATCTCTTTAATAAAGTTTTTTAAAAATAAAAAACCAGCCGGGCGCGGTGGCTCAAGCCTGTAATCCCAGCACTTTGGGAGGCCGAGAAGGGCGGATCACGAGGTCAGGAGATCGAGACCATCCTGGCTAACACGGTGAAACCCCGTCTCTACTAAAAAATACAAAAAACTAGCCGGGCGCGGTGGTGGGCGCCTGTAGTCCCAGCTACTCGGGAGGCTGAGGCAGGAGAGTGTGAACCCGGGAGGCGGAGCTTGCAGTGAGCTGAGATCCGGCCACTGCACCCCAGCCTGGGTGACAGAGCGAGACTCCGTCTCAAAAAAAAAATAAATAAAATAAAAAACCATTTGTTCAACACTTTATGATGTATATGGTGGGTTTTTTTGTAACAACTAGAGAAAATTGCTGTTATCATGATTCCCATTTGAAGAGGAGCCTATGAAGTTTCATTAGCAGTAAATCATCTTGCTCAAGATCACAGAGCAGTAAGTGTTGGAACTGGAATAAACCTAGATTCTCCGACTCCAAATCTGTGCGTGTGTGTGTTTAATGTTTTAACTTTTATTTTAAAAATTCAGGGTACATGTGCAGGTTTGTTACACAGGTAAACTCATGACTCGGGGGTTTAGTGTACAGATTATTTTGTCACCCAGGTACTAAGCATAGTGCCCGTCAGTTTTGTTCCCTGAGCCTCTCCCATCTCCCATTTTCCTCCCTCAAGTAGGCCCCAGTGTCTGTTCCCCTTTTTCAATCCACGTGTTCTCATCATTTAGCTCCCACTTGTAAATAAGAACATGCAATATTTGGTTTTCTGTTGCTGTGTTAGTTTTCTAAGGATAATGGCCTCCAGTTCCATCCATGTTCCTGTAAAGGACATATTCTTTTTTATGGCTGCATAGTATTCCATGGTATATATGTACTGCATTTTCTTTATCCAGTCTACTTGTTGATGGGCATTTAGGTTGAATCCCTGTCTTTGCTATTGTGAATAGTACTGCAATAAATAGACAAGTGCATGTATCTTTATGATAGAATGCAAATCCTGTGGGTTTTTTACTAAGATAATTTACATGTGAATACTTTGCAGTAGGAAAATGGAGTGTAAATCAAAGAGCATTCAATAAGATCTAGTCCTGGCTCTTTCCTGAGTAGCTCTCTGATCTTAGACAGTTTATGCCATCTCCTTGGGCCTTAGTATATTAATTTGTCAAATACATCTCCTTAAAACATAGAACACAGGAACCATAACAAATAAGACAGATAATTCTGACTTTATAAAAATTTCTTGTGCCTTAAAGTTAAAAGATAATAAACTTGGAGAAAATATTTGCAACATATATAGCAGAGAAAAGATTAACATGCAGAACACGTAGCCAATTCCAAAAGACAAATAATGTGATTTAACCATATAAAGTAAACAAGGAACAAATGAGTGAAAGCATAGAAAAAATCTGAGACAATAAATGTCGCCAGGCACCTGAGAGAAGCTGTTTCTTACGACTGACTGCTCATTTAATATTTCAGTTTTTTAACAAGGCGTAAAGAAAATACATTGTGGAACGAAGTTTTCATCATGTGACAAAAGAAGACATGCCCATTCTTCAGAAACAGATTTCCTTAGGACTTGATATGGTCTGGCTCTGTGTCCCCACCCAAATCTCATCCTGAATTGGAATTGGAGTTGTAATCCCCACGTGTTGGGGGAAGAGACCTCGTGGGAGGTGATTAGATCGTGGGGGCGGTTCCCCCATGCTGTTCTCATGATAACGAGTCTCATGAGATCTTTGGTTTTGTACGTGTCTGGCATTTCTTCTGCTGGCACTTCTCTCTCCTGATGCCATGTGAAGGACATATTTGCTTCTCCTTGTGCCGTAACTGTAAGTTTCCTGAGGCCTCCATGCACAGCTGTGAGCCAATTAAACCTCTTTCCTTTGTGAATTACCCAGTGTTGGGCAGTTTTTTACAGCAGCGTAAGAACAGACTAATACAAGACTCAATAGGAGGGATTTGGCATTTGATGATTTGCATAGGAAACATTGATTTCCTGATACAGTGCATGACATCTTCAGCAGTGCTTTTTCTCAGACATGGGCAACTCAGGTGGATGCTCATCATATCCTTGTTTTTAATTTCAAATTTATGTATTCCTTTAATAAAATTAACATATAATCAAGGGTTTAAGAAATACCTATCAGTACAGAAAGGCCCCAGTCTTCCCTGCCAGTATTCACAGCTCCACAGACATAAATACTTTAAATATTTTTGGGTTATGTCCTCTCATAGTTATTTCCGTAGCTTCCAATGATGACGTGTGTTTGCTGTGATATTTTGCTTTATCCATATTAATCATTTTTACTGGGGCTTTCTGCTCTGAGAGATGAGGATTTACCTCATACTCTCAATGCAGTCATATTATTATTCTTAGCATCTCTATTTTTTAATCTTTGTAATCTTATACCTTTACTTTTCATCAACTTGGTTTCATCAACTGTTGACTTCTTTTTAAAGTGAGGATTTAAAGAAAAATAGGTTGGACATGTTGGCTCAGGCCTGTAGTACTAACACATTGGGAGTACGAAGCGGGAGAACTGCCTGAGCCCAGGAGTGTGAGACCAACCTGGGCAACATAAGGAGACTCTGTCTCTACAAAATAATCACAACAATTTAAAAATTAGCTGGGTGTTGGGGCACGTGCCTGTAGTCTCAGCTACTCAGGAAGCTGAGGCAGGAGGATCACTTGAGTACCAGTGTTTGAGGCTGCAGTCAGCTGTGATTGCGCCATTGCACTGCTGCCTGGTGTCAGAACAAGACCCTAATGTTTCTAAAAATTTGTTTTCATAAATAAATTAAAGAATAAAATACAAACATTAGTTCCTGTATCTTTCCCTTTCAGCTGTCCTCCATCCTGAATCACAACTTCTGTCATCTGGTTTTTTTTGTTTTTGTTTTTGTTGTGATAATTTTACTGTTCTATCACAATAACAAAATATTTTGTGCTTTGTATGTTGATTCTAAAAGTTTAGAGTTAATAACCAGTTTATATTTTAGTTTTCCTGGAATTTGTAATCACCTTTTCAGGACTTGTAGTCTCTTCTCTTATCATTGCCTAAAGTTACTTCTCAAGGGTAGGGCAGGTCTCTCAACTCTCCATTTATTTGGCTGCCTACCTCCAGTGTCCACTGACCAGTGTCCAGACACAGCAGTCATTTGACCATTTCTTTCCTTGCCTTCCTGGATAAAAATTCATTTCCTGGATCCCGTGTCTTTTTCCTTTCCTGTACTACACCCAATATTTTTTCTGGAGCACATCCTCAAATTCTTAGGAAAGGGTGTGTGAGCAAGTCCATCTTCTGATCCCTCATGTGTCTAAAAATATCTATTCTACCCTCAAACTCCTCTAATAATTTTGCTATAAATGAAAGCCTGGATTGAAAACAATTTCTCCCCAGAATTTAAAGACTCTTCAGTATCTTTTAGTAGCCAGTGGTGTGCTGTAGCCTGATGTAAGTTGCATGCTTGCCACTTTATATGTGAATTGGTTTGTTTCTGGAAGGTGGTCTGATTTTTCTTCCTCCTTGAGTTCTGAAATTTTACCGTGATGTGTCTACTTGCACTTCTTTCCCATTCATTGTGCTAGAATTCCTTGGGATCACTCAGTCTGGAGGTTGACGTATTTCAGCTCTGGGAAATTATTTTCCATCACCCCTTTGAAAATATCTTCCTTTCACTGTTAGTCAAATAGTCTACTTCCTAGATTGAGTATTGTATCTCTTTTTTTTTGAAACTGAGTCTTGCTCTGTCGCCCAGGCTGGAGTGTAGTGGCGTGATCTCGGCTCACTGCAAGTTCCACCTCCCGGGTTCATGCCATTCTCCTGCTTCAGCCACCCGAGTAGCTGGGACTACAGGTGCCTGCCACCACACCCGGCTAATTTTTTTGTATTTTTTAGTAGAGGCGGGGTTTCACCATGCTTGCCAGGATGGTCTTCATCTCCTGACCTCGTGATCTGTCCACCTCAGCCTCCCAGAGTGCTGGGATTTACAGGCATGAGCCACTGCACCCAGCCCAGTATTGTATCTCTTTTAAACATATTTTCCATGTCTTTGTACTTTCGTTTTTCTTTCTGACATATTTACACAACATTTCTCCCACATTTCCTCCTTAGAATTATATATTTTTTAACTTGCAAAAGCTGTTTTTTGGTATCTGATTCTGTTTAGCACCACCTTGGTGATTTATCACTACTTATGATCTCCACTAATCTCTTTGATGATGTTAGAGTTTTACGTTTTCAGTATTTGCCAGATTTTCTCCATGATCATTTTTTCTGCTTATTTACCATAGTGTCTCTCTTTCATGTTGAGAATATTTCTCAAATGCCTGGTGATTTCCTGGATATCTGTTCACATTTGAGGATAAGTTAATAAGGAGATGACTGGGAGCCAAAACCAGGCCACTCAAAACACATTCACATTCGTCTGAAAATGATGCCCTGGTTGACATAAAACTATAAAGCATGGGCCGGGCATGGTGGTTCATGCCTGTAATCCCAGCACTTTGGGAGGCTGAGGCAGGCAGATCACCTGAGGTCAGGAGTTCGAGACCAGCCTGGCCAACATGGTGAAACCCTGTCTCTACTAAAAATACAAAAATTAGCCAGGCGTAGTGGCACACGCCTGTAAATCCCAGCTTCTCGGGAGGCTGAGGCAGGAGAATTGCTTGAACCCAGGAGGCGGGGGTTGCAGTAAGCCAAGATCGTGCCACCGCACCGTAGCCTGGCCGACAGAGCGAGATTCTGTCTCAAAAAAACAAAACAACAAAAAAAAACCTACAAAGCATGGTCTGAAAAACCTGAAGCTGTGGCAAAGAGACCTACTGTCTTTCACCAGAATCTTCAATTTTTGACAGAAACATGGGCATAATCCCAACTGCTAACCCTGACTGCCCCCATCACAGCTGCCGTCTCCAGCCTTGCTTCCTCCTTGCCCCGGCTCCAAGCCTGGAGGGGCTCTGCAGAGATTCCGTAGTGAATGAGCTGTTGTCTCAGGCTTTAAACAGTCACTCATGCTCTTTCTTCCACCTCTGTGGAGGCCACATTGGACTGTGACATTAGTGAGAAACAAACATTTCTTATTATGCTGAGCCACTGAGATTTGGGGGTTGTTTGTTACCACAACATAGCCTACTTCACCCTGACTACTAAACTGCCCAATTTCCTCACCAGTGAAGCTAGCCTCATTGGTGAGGAATAAACTCTATAGCGCCTCACTCTTAAACATAAATGCATAAGCAAGATTCATCAGATATTTGAGGAAAGTGTTCACATGAAGAACAGACTCTTAATAAATCAGAAGCAGAGGAACTCATAGGGAACAGAGACAATGCAACGAATAGAAGAAAATATTTGTTTTAAAGGCCGGGTGCGGTGGCTCACGCCTGTAATCCCAGCACTGGGAGGCCAGGGTGGGCGATCACCTGAGGTCAGGAGTTTGAGACCAGCCTGGCCAACCTAGTGAAACCCATCTCTACTAAAAAATACAAAAATTAGCTGGGTGTGGTGGCATGCATCTGTAGTCCCAGCTGCTAGAGAGGCTGAGGTGGGAGGATCGCTTGAACCCAGGAGGCGGAGGTTGCAGTGAGCCACAATCACGCCACTGCACTCCAGCCTGGGCAATGGAGTGAGATCCTGTCTCAAAAAAAAAAAAAAAAGGCTGGGCCCAGTGGCTCACACCTGTAATCCCAGCACTTTGGGAGGCTGAGATGGGTGGATCACAACGTCAGGAGATCGAGACCATCCTTGCTAACATGGTAAAACCCCGTCTTTACTAAAAAAATACAAAAAGCTCAGCTGGGCGTGGTGGTGGGCGCCTGTAGTCCCAGTTACTCAGGAGGCTGAGGCAGGAGAATGGCATAAACCCAGGATGCACAGCTTGCAGTGAGCCGAGATCACGCCACTGCACTGCAGCCTGGGCGGCAGAGCAAAACTCCGTCTCAAAAAAAAAAAAAATAAAAAGAAAACATTTGTTTTAAAATTATAATTAAAATCTGCAAAGATAAGGAAAGATATTAAACCCATAAAACAAAAAGAAGGTGCTATAGTAAACAATGAGAGAACAAGAAAGAGCTTTTGGAAATAAATAATATAGTAGAAAGTAAGATAAATAAATAGATATGCAAATGTTCATAGCAGTTTTATTTATAATAGTTCCAAACTGGAAACTACCCAGATGTTCTTCAGTGGGTGAGTGATTAAACAAATTGTAGTACATTTATACTGTGCAAATACTAACAGTAAAAACAGATAAAGTGTTAACACACACATAGCTTAGAAGAAATTATGCTGAGTGAAAAAAGGCTAATCATAAAAAAAAAGGAAGGTTGCATGATTTTATCTATGTAACATTTATGAAACAACACAATTTTAGAAATGGAGAACATATTAGTGGTTGTCAGGGATTAGGAATGAGGGAAGAGGGAATGGATATGTTGATTGAGTGGTAACATGCAGGACTCTTACGGCTATGGTACTGTTGTGTATCTTGATTTTGATGGTGGCTATCCAAGACAACACAAGTGATAAAATTGCAAAAAGTTATGCCAAGCACACACACAAACACACGCGGGCATGTGTAACTTGTGAAATCTGAATGAACTCTGTAGATTGTACCAATTTCAATTTTTTTATAGTAGCTGTATGTTTAATATTGCTGTAAAGATACACTTTTCTTATATAATTATTGTTAATAATTTGAGGATGTTTATTGCATTCTATTTTTGGTGGGAAAAAAATGTAACATACTTGTATTTAGCACAACGTTGTGAAATACAAAAAACATGTAACTGAGTAAGCAGGATTTTTCTATTCCTAGCCCATTTCTGAGGACTAAATCATGAACTGCTCCCAATGTAATTAAGTATTTCTTGCAATAGCTGGGCACCAAGTTTAAGATTTATTAATTTTCTCCTCTCAGTATAGGCAGCAATTCACCATTTTCTTTCAGCTCCTTCACGATATCCAATCTTCCCACCAGCTCCCCTTTCACATACAGCTGAGGGTATGCTGGCCAATTTGAATAAGCTTTTAATCCTTGCTGAACTCCTTTATCCTCCAATATATCGAATGTTTCACATTCAACCCCAGTTCTATTTAGTATTTCCAGAATTTGTTTGCTGAATCCACATTTTGCTTCCTGTTTGTTTCCTTTCATAAAGAGCATCACAGAAGCTTTATTTGTCAGCACTTTGAGCCTTTCCTCTAATTTGGGGGCTTTGGGACAAATTGTATCTAGTTCTTCAGATGGTTGTAGCTCCTTAATTATATGAGCTCTCCAGAAACGTGGAGCTGAGGATAGGTAGGCCAATTGGAATAGGCTTTGGGCCCCTGCCAAACCTCTTCATCTGAGAAGACATGAGAACTGCTAAACTAAACATGCTTGTGAAGAATTTCCACCATCTGCTCGCTGAAACCACAGCGTGGGTCTTGAGGAGTCCCTTTCATAAACAGCATGCAGCGGGCAGCATGAGTCAATTTCTTCAAGCGCAGATCGCGACCTGCTTTGAGATGTTCATCAGTGCTGGCTGGGAAGGAGCCACTACATGCATGTCGCTGAACTTTTTTGGTCAACTCTGGGACATGTGCACCATCTAATCAGTCAATTTTTTGAGAATTATTGAAAAACGGAACAGTGGGAACAGAGCTAATTTCATATTTTTCAGATACTTCAGGACACCTTCAGCTTCCAACTTCACAAATGAAACTTGAGGGTGTTCTTTAGCTAACTCTGCCATAACTTCGTTCATCTGTGCACATTGTGGAACCTGTGGTGCCCAGAAGTGGGCCACAAAGAGGGACCTGGCTTTGAGGTGCAGCAGCTCTTCAAACTGCCCGGCTGAGCTGACCTCTTCTACTGCTGCTGCAGCCGCCTCAGCTGCCCTTGCCACCATGCCGCCACCACCACCAATTTCAATTTTTCAGTTGTGATATTGTACTATAGTTGTTCAGGATGTTAACAGCGAGGGAGTCTGGGGGAAGGGTGCATGAGACATCCCAGTACATTTCTTTGCATTTTGAAATAATATTTCCTGTGAATCTGTAATTATTTCAAAATAAAAAGCTTTAAAAATCTTCAAATAAATAAACAGATACTTTGGAAGATAAAGTCAATCACATATCCCAGAAAGAACAAAAAAGACAGTGTGGAGGACAGAAGGAGAGAAGGGAAGGGGAAAGATAAGAAAATCAGAGAATCAATTCAGAGGTGCGTGATAATATTAAGAATTCCAGAGAGAACAGAGTAAACAAAGGAGAAGAAACTAAAATAATAAAAATCGACACCAACTTGAGAGCGCGGGCTTTTGTGCAGAAGGGGCCTCCCGACTGCCCACTGCAGTGACGCAGAAAGGCCCGCCTCACCGGGATGACCTTTCAGAACACGGAGAGGCAAGGAGAACACCTGTGCTGGATTGTCTCTTGTCAACCTGATGACACCACCTTTCTTCTGAGGTTGGGAACTGTATTTCCCAGAATTCTGTTCCCAAGGTGGCAGGGATGGAGCTGAGCTTAGGCTCGGTGAACGTCTGATTTGAGTACGGCTCCTGCAGGGTGCCCTGCCTGCCAACAGCAGAGACCAACATTGAACCCATGCTGTAGCACTGTTATTTGGGGGAAACAGTTTAAGTAACGTGGACCATTTCCATCCTGCCAAGAGCACCGCTTTGTTCTCACTGGAGATGGATTGCCTTCCTGTCCACAATGGTTCCTCCAAAATGGTCATGTCTGGACTCACGGAATACCTAATGCATGGTAGCGGCACTCTTCCTAGCTGTGCTTCTGACAAGGAACTCATTTCACAGCAAATGAAGTGCAGCAATGTGCTCACGAAAGCATCATGTTGTTAATGCCTTTATTTGGAATTTGCTGGTCTTACCATGTTTGCCATCATCCTGAAGCTTGGCTTGATAGAGTGGCAGAATGGGCTTTTGAAAATTCAGTTATGGTGCCAGTTGGCAAAATCACTTTGTGGATCTGATTTAGTACCCGATGAGATGCAGAACATACTCTCTATCAGTGGCCAGTTTATAATGTAGTTTCCCCCATAGCAAAGATACGAAGTTTTAAAAATCAAGGAATAGTGTCTTTCACTGTACATCTAATGATCTACCAAAGTTTTGGCTTTTTATTCCCACAACATTAAACTCTGCTAGTTTGCAGGTCTGGGTTTCCAGGGCAGGAATACTTCCACCAGGGAACACAATGGTGGGTCCATTTAACAGGAATCTGAGACTGTCATCTGGTCACTTTGTCAGACAAATAAAATGGTTTCTGTGCTAGATGGGATAACTGATCTTGATTATCAAGGGTAAATTGGTTGGCTACTGCACAATGGAGGCAAGAAGTACCCGAGCTCCAGGAGATCCTCCTGGTAATCTCCTGACACTCCCATGCTCTGTAGTAAAAGTTAGAGAAAACTATAGCAACCAGAACAAGCGGAACAGTGTCGCACAGAAATTTCAAGAATGAAGATTGAGGTCATCATACTAGACCAAAAAACAAATTAAAAAACTGATTGGGCCGGGCACAATGGCTCACACCTGTAATCCTAGCACTTTGGAAGGCCGAGATGGGCAGATCACGAGGTCAGGAGATCGAGACCGTCCTGGCTAACACAGTGAAACCCCGTCTCTACTAAAAAAATACAAAACACTCAGCCGGGCGTGGTGGTGGGCGCCTTTAGTCCCAGCTACTCAGGAGGCTGAGGCAGGAGAATGGCGTGAACCCAAGGAGGCGGAGGTTGCAGTGAGCCGAGATCACGCCACTGCACTCCATCCTGAATGACAGAGGAAGGCTCTGTCTCAAAAAAAAAAAAAAGACTGGCTGAGTGCTTGCTGGGGACGAGTGTGATAGGAAATGAGTGGTGGGAGAAGGGAATTATAAATACCAATTATGGCCATGTGACCAGTTCCAGAAACAAGTACTGTAGTCATTAGAGATATTTTCTGTATTGCTTAGATATGGACATTTGTATATATAAACTGATATTTTTCTTTGCTTTCTCTCCCATTCCAATACCCTCTAATAGTATCAGTGTATGAATCATGGTTACCTCTATGGTTCAGTTTTAGGTTATAGGATAGCAAGATAAGATTGTGAATCAGAAGATAAACATTTATTCACAGATGGATAAAGTGGAACTCTGGGTTTCTTTTTTTAGGGTTGGTTGTATGAAAAATAATTGAATCATATAATGTAAAAGCATAATGTTGCTAGTATCTTTATTTGGAAGTTAAAGATTAAAAATAGGGTGTATGGATGCTGAGCTGATGAAGGAGTAGACTGTGCTGGATTACCTGGTGTTAACTCAGCACAATTCTCACTCATTTTTAAGGCTGAGAGCTACATTTTCCAGAATGGTTTCCTTTTCTATGTGATTTTTGGTTAGAGTATGCTCATGAGAGAAACTTGTATAAGATTTGGAAGATGGAAGTGAATCAGTTGCAGCTAAATGCGCAGGTAGGCAAGAGCTTCACGGTGGCTTCCCTGCAAACTCTTGAGAGAATAATTGGTGGAAGCTTCTCAGAGATTCCCGAGAATTTCAGTAAGCTTTTGAGAACCACCTCTCCTCAGTGATTCAGACTGAGATGTTTAGCATAGATTTCTCTGATTTTTGGTGACAGATCCAGTGACCTCTGCTCCTTCAGCTCTTCCAATAGTCATGAAAGATCCTAATTTTATATTAATTTCCTTATCCACAGAATGTGTAGGCAGAGCATGATGGTGCACACCTGTAGTCCCAGCTGCTTAGGAGGCTGAGGCAGGTGGATCGTGTGAGTCCAGGAGTTCAAGACCAGCTTGGGCAAAGTAGTGAGATCTGTCTCTTAAAAGAAGGAAGATGACAGAATACATAAAATGACAAGATTCTAAAAGCTTCCAGGGAGAATAAAAGATTGCATATAGAGAATGAGAAGTCAGCATGGCATTGAATGTATCAACAGTAACAATCTAGATGAAAATGAAGCCAGGCCTTTATAATTCTGAGGGAAATTGATTTCTAAGACAGAATTCTGTATCCAGCTTAATCAATGGTGAGGGTAAAACAAAGACATTTACAGACGTGAAAAGTTTCAGGATCTTATGTCTACTTCCGTCATGAAGCAATTAAAGGATATGCAACATTAAAATTAGAAAATGAGCCTAAGAACCCAAGAAACCGAAGGGATTTGGAAAACAAGGAAGCCAATGCAGGAGAGAAGAGAATTCACAGGATGATGGTTGAGTGAATTTCCAGTATGGAAGTTGTGCAATGGGCCCAAGGGCCAGGCAAGGTTGGGCAGCAGGATAGAAAGCTGTTGGGGAAGGCCGGGCACAGTGGCTCATGCCTGTAATCCCAGCATTTTGGGAGGCCAAGGCTGGCAGATCACGAAGTCAGGAGTTCGAGACCAGCCTGGCCAACATGGTGAAACCCTGTCTCTACTAAAAAACAAAAAAATTAGCCAGGCATGGTGGCACGCACCTGTAATCCCAGCTACTTGGAAGGCTGAGGCAGGAGAATCACCTGAACCTGGGAGGCAGAGGTTGCAGTGAGCCAAGATTGTGCCACTGCACTTCGGCCTGGGACAGAGCAAGACTCCGTCTCAAAAAAAAAAAAATCTGTTGGGGAGACGTGGCCCAGGGAAACAAACATATGTGGGATCAGTGGATTACCTGATGCGTTCCCCCACATTAAAAGGAGTTCTTCAGCTCTCTCAGAGAGTTTAGGAAAAATTAGTAATAGTACCTAGAAAATGAAGCAAATGAAAAAATGCGATAATTTTTAACTCCTGGAAAAAACAAATGTACAAGAAAGGGAAATACAACCATACTGTATTACGTAGCTCATCAGTGAATGGTATTGTCAACAAAAAGAGTCAAACTGTACAATATTTGAAGAGATTTATTCTGAGCTAAATATGAGTGACCATAGCCTGTGACACAGCCCTCAGGAGATCCTGAGAACATGCGCCCAAGGTGGTCGGAGTGCAGCTTGGTTTTATACATTTTAGGGAGGCATGAGACATCAATCAAATACATTCAATAAATACATTGGTTTGGTCCAGAAAGCGGGGACAACTCAAAGCTGGAGTGGGGATATCCAGGCTATAGGTAAATTTAAACATTTTCTGCTTGACAATTGGCTGAGTTTGTTTAAAGACCTGGGATCCATAGAAAGGAAATGTTCAGGTTAAGATAAGACTGTGGAGACTAAGGTTCTTTTGAAGTCTTACAGTGGCTGCCTTTAGAGACAACAAATGGCAAATGTTTCCTATCCAGATCTTTAAAAGGTGCTTTTTGTTGAGACGCAGTTTCGCTGTTGTCACCCAGGCTGGAGTGCAACAGCTTGATCTCGGCTCACTGCAACCTCCGCCTCCCGGGTTCAAGTGATCCTCTTACCTCAGTCTCCCAAGTAGCTGGGATTACAGACATGCTCCACCACAGCCATCTAATTTTTGTATTTTTAATAGAGATGGGGTTTCACCATGTTGGCCAGGCTGGTCTCAAACTCCTGACCTCAGGTGATCCACCCGCCCCGCCTCCCACAGTGCTGGGATCATAGGTGTGAGCCACCGTGGCCACAGAGATTCTTTACAGATGCACATTTTCCCTCAGGAAGGACAGCTTTCTAGGGCCATTTTGAGATATGGCAAAGAAACATGTTTTGGGGTAAAATATTTTTATTTTATTTCTTGTCTCCTAATGTTCTGCCAGAGTCAGGTTGGAGAGTAAGTCATGATATATATAGAGTTAAATAAAACCCACTGATGAGAATTTATGGTTTGTAGGGCGTGACTCCCTAGACCCCTTAGATAGGAATTTGGGCAAGATAAAAAGTCAGAGCATAGTCCTCAGTATTTATATAGTCTTAACAATGTAAGTATTAGATATCAATTTAATAAAGAATTGGGATACAACCGTACTAAAAGAGTTCTTGTAAGTAGGTAAGGTGTGTGATGTTTTATAAGAGTACTAAATTCTTATGCTTCATCAGAAGTCAGCATATAATATTTAAAATCAGCAAGAAATAGAAATTAAAGAATATTACTTAGAAATATGGAGGTAAATATCAGAAGAAACAGCTAAAAATGGCCGGGCACGGTGGCTTATGCCTATAATCCCAGCACTTTGGGAGGCCGAGGTGGGTGGATCATCTGAGGTCAGGAGTTTGAGACTAGCCTGGCCAACATGGTGAAACCTCGTCTCTACTAAAGATACAAAAAAATAGGCATGGTGGCAGGAGCCTGTAATCCCAGCTACTCAGGAGACTGAGTCAGGAGAATCGCTTGAACCTGGAAGGCAGAGGTTGCAGTGAGCCAAGATCGCACCAGTACACTCCAGCCTGGGCGACAGAGCGAGACTGTGTCTCAAAAAAGAAAGAAACAGCCAAAAATGCTGATGAAAGAGTTGTCTCTAGGAGGTGAAAATGGAGTTGGGAAAGGAAGAGTACAACAGGGACTGATATTTTTCTTACAGTCATTAGAGTACCGTTGGGCTTTTAAAATTAGATATATTTCTTACTTGGATAAAAAAATTAAACATCAGAGAAAAGTATAGGAGAAATTAATACCCACATGGGAAAGGACATTAACAGGCAATTCACAAAATATAAAGGACCAATTGACATAAAAATTTATTTTGCTAAAAAATTAGATAAGTAAAAACATGCACAGCAATCAAGTATGTTTTTCCATCGAATTACAAAAAGTCTGACTTCTCTGCTTACTGTTTTTCCTGTTCAGTAGATTGGAAATGTCATAACACTTACCTTGATTAATTTATTTCAAGGAAGCAATGAGATAATGCACAAGAACTCTAAACTCTTGTATGAATAAAAAGCAATGGAAAACAAGAAAGCTGCCTCCAGGATACAGTCCTCAAATCCGGCTAAAAAGATAGGGCCAACTTTTATATTTGACATTCTTTTATTTAAATAGATAATTCCAATTGTAAAAGTATCCCCTTACCCTGCCATGAGATTTGATAGGACTACTAAGTGGAAGGAAATTGTCATGTTTTCTGAATTGGCCCTGTGCAAAATGTTTGCTCTTCATTAGTCTATCTAATTACGCTGGTGGAAAGAGCACAGGGAAAAACGAGCATGTAACATACACATTAGACTGTTCTTCTCAGGTGTTTCAAAGGTGCTGGGTCATGTTTAGGGTGACCATACATCCTGGTTTGTCTGAGACAGTCCTAGTTTATGGCTGTATTCTAAGAGTGATTATCAATAGCACCTACTTTTATTCTCAAAGTGTTCTCATTTGGATGATAAATTATATGGCTACCCTAAGTCAACAGGTATTAATTTATGCTAGTTAGAAGACAAAATGCTTTAGGTACCATACGGGAAGAGGTAAATTTGTTAGTTTGCACACATTTTAAGACATTGGATTATGTTCTTGATGACACAAAATACTTTAATATGTGTGTGGCTAATGCAGTTAGAATGAGTTTTGTTTTGTTTTCTCTCTGTCAAAAGGTAACTGAAATCTGCTTAAGCAGTTGGACAAATTCTTTGTTGTCCGCCCCTATGCTTCAACAGCTTACTATGGCGTTTGTCCCAGTAAATCCACCATAAGTTGAAACATGGTAAGTCAAAACTACATTAAGAAAAACTTTTTAAAAAGTGAGAAAAAACAAAAACACCTGCATTTAATACCCCAATAATCCCATCATAAGGTGAAAAAAAAATCATAAGTCAAACCGTCGTAAGTTGGTGACTATCTATATTCTGTAGCATGTTGACAGGGAATAGATAAATTTATCCTGGAAAATATTAAAGTCAAATGATGCAAAGAAACCTTGTCCATTAAAAACAAATGCCAGTACAGCTCCTATGAAACGTTTTTTTCAAACTTTTAAGTTCAGGGGTACATGTGCAGGATGTGCAGGTTTGTTACATAGGTAAACGTGTGCCATGGTGGTTTGCTGCACAAATCATCCCATTACCTAGGTACTAAGCCCAGCATTCATCAGCTGTTCTTCTTAATGCTCTCCCTCCTCCTACTTCCAACCCTCCAACAGACCCCAGTGTGTGTTACTCCCCGCGATGTGTCTATGTGTTCTCATCATTCAGCTCCCACTTATAAGTGAGAACACGTAGTATTTGGTTTTCTGGAACTTGTTATTTTTAACAGAACTTCATAATGGCACCACCTGATTTACTGCAGAGTGTACCCGTCTCTATAATCGTCTCTATAATGGGATATTCTTAGTGGTGATCCCAAGGATCTGTAACATTCTAAATTGTTTTCTACGTAAGTAAGGGAATTTACAAATCATGATATCTACCTTCCTTATCAACCAAAATTTCTTGGAATGGCTGAAGAAAAAAAGTTATACTTTAGTAACCTCTCAGTGCACTGGAAAGTGAGAAAGAGTGCTATCGGCTTGCTAGAAACTAAGAAATTTCTGAAAGATGGAAAGCAAACAGGCTCACATTTATAGAGCAATGAGTCTAGAGGGAACTTTATCCAAAATAGGTGGGGGAGAGACCTTCTGTGAAAGTGGGGGGCATGTCCTAAAAGGTGTGAGAAGAGGTCCCAGGGGCAATCATTGGGGTGATTGATTCATTAGGGAACTGCACTTAAGAGCAGGTTAGCCAGTTTCTGTTTTGGTTGAGCAACTGACAATGATGGCCTTGCTTGCAACATAAAGCAGATACTGTGAGTTCTAGAGATGGAGAGGCAGGGAAATGCCTCAGTAGCTAATGAACCTCTGAATATAATCCATCGAAGTGTTACAGTAGGTAGCTAGTCAGACATGAGCAGGGCAGGAGAAGCCGCAGCACTCCCAGGAATGTCAGGTGACCATCAGGCAATGGTCGGAGGTTGTTACACTGTTTCTTTAAAATAATAATTGGTTGCAGCCAGCGCCAGGGAAACACACCTCCCAGTAGATAGAAAACACCTGAAACTGGTGAGCAGCCGCTTCCTGATAAGATCTCAGGAGTTGGGCGAGTGGGCTCACACACGCACGTTGAAAGGCAAAATGGTGATGTTTAACTGGTGCGTGACCTTCCTCTAGGAACGCTCAACTGGTAAGGGAAGGACACCTCAAGAGCATGCACACAACTTCAGTAAACACACTGTGCATGTGGCCCCTCCCAAGGGCCAGCAGGCCACTGTACATGTGGAGAGCCGACCCCAAGGAAAGGATGGGGGAGAAGTAATGCAATCCCAGAAGCATGCCAACATATAAGACCCTAAGTCAAAGGTCAGACTACACACTTGATCCCTCAGGTCACCCACTAGCCCTTTTCTTTTTTTTTTTTTTTTTTTTTTTGAGACAGAGTCTCGGTCTGTCACCCAGGCTGGAGTGCAGTGGCCGGATCTCAGCTCACTACAAGCTCTGCCTCCCAGGTTTACGCCATTCTCCTGCCTCAGCCTCCCAAATAGCTGGGACTACAGGCGCCCGCCACCTCGCCCGGCTAGTTTTTTGTATTTTTAGTAGAGACGGGGTTTCACCATGTTAGCCAGGCTGGTCTCGATCTCCTGACCTCGTGATCCGCCCGTCTCGGCCTCCCAAAGTGCTGGGATTACAGGCTTGAGCCACCGTGCCCGGCTGTGTACTTTAATTTCTTTCATTCCACTCTAAAGCTTGTATTTTATTTATTTTTTGGAGATGGAGTCTTTCTCTGTCATCCAGGCTGAAGTGCAGTGGCATGATCTCTGCTCACTGCAACCTCTGCCTCCCAGGCTCTAGTGATTCTCCTGCCTCATCCTCCTGAGGAGCTGGGATTACAGGCACTCGCCACCACTCCCGACTAATTTTTGTATCTTTAGTAGAGACAGGGTTTACCAGGTTGGCCAGGCTGGTCTTGAACTCCTGACCTCAGGTGGTCCATCCGCCTCAGCCTCCCAAAGTGCTGGGATTACATGCGTGCGACACCTCGCCCAGCTGGAAATGCTTTAAAATGCTTTAAATAGCAATAGTTAAATAGCCATAGTTAAAGACACAATTGACAAGAAAATTTGGTTATTTCTCTGGTCTATAATAATATAATCATAATTATGATTGATAGCACATACGCAGACATATTAGAATTTTAGAAGTCCTATACAATTTTGGAACATATATTAATATTAATAACATTTATTAAAAGACAATCTGAAGAAGGTTAAACATTATTTCTTATCTGACAATGCTTCCCATGTAACTTCACATGTCAAATAAACCTGTTTAGGTCTGTTTCGGATACTTCAGGGGCCCTCTGCAGCATCCCAAAGTTAGATGTCAAAAAATAGTTAATTCTGAAGCTGAAATTTGATTTTGGGAAGCCTGCCACATATGTCAAAGGTTTAAAATACTTGACCAAAATAGGATCACAGGTCACTGTAAAATAATAGTCATTCATTTAACCAGTGATAATTTAAAAAATTTTAAAAACAAAAACCTGCAGTCTTTGATAAAGGAGACTCAGTTTTCAATCAGAAGACCTAAGACAGCATGAGACAGAATCTGTCTCTTTATTTTTCCTCTTTCCTTTTTTTTTTCTTTTTGCAGTTAACTCAAAAGGTGAACAAAAGGCCGGGCGCCGTGGCTCACACCTGTAATCCCAGCACTTTGGGAGGCCAAGGCGGGCAGATCACTAAGTCAGGAGATCGAGACCATCCTGGCTAACACGGTGAAACCCCGACTGTACTAAAAATGCAAAAAATTAGCCGGGCGTGGTGGCGGACGCCTGTAGTCCCAGCTACTCGGGAGGCTGAGGCAGGAGAATGACATGAACCTGGGAGGCAAAGCTTGCAGTGATCCGAGATCACACCACTCCACTCCAGCCTGGGCAACAGAGTGAGACTCCATCTCAAAAAAAAAAGTGAACAGAAATATTTTGCTGTCTTATTAATACTACACAAAATTTTTGTTCAAAAGAGAAAACCAAATTTTAATTTTAATTAGTGTATTATCAATACTAAAACTAATTTAAATAAAACCTCAAAATTTATAAAAGCTGTCATTTTTAATCATAAGATTTCTATAAACCTTTTGTTTTACATTTTTCCAACTTTCTATATTTTATCTATTTTCTTTATTCCTTCAATTTGAAACCTTCAAGCAACTTTAAACCAGACAAAAATTTTTTTTTTTCTTTTTGAGATGGAGTCTCACTCCGTTGCCCAGGTTGGAGTGCAGTGGCACAATCTCGACTCACTGCAATCTCCGCCACCCAGGTTCAAGCAATTCTCCTGCCTCAGCCGCCCCAGTAGCTGGGATTACAGGTGCTCACCACCATGCTCAGCTAATTTTTGGATTTTTAGTAGAGATGGGGTTTCACCATATTGGTCAGGCTGGTCTCAAACTCCTGACCTCAGGTGATCCGCTCGCCTCTGCCTCCCAAAGTGCTGGGATTACAGGCGTGAGCCACTATGGCCAGCCCCATACAAAATTTTTAACACACGTTTTTATGCCTTTATAACTTTCCTCATCAAATGCATATTTTGCTTTTGTGTGTATAGTCTGTATACAGAATTATTTCACATCTAGTAGTTTTTAACTATTTGTAACTCTAATTTCTAGTGAAAACCCTAGAAAGTAATTTTGAACTGTTTTATATTAGTATTTGTGATAAAAAACATTTTATAATTTTATAGAAAAATAGTTCTTCAAGGCTGGCTGCGGTGGCTCATGCCTGTAATCCCAGCACTTTGGGAGGCCAAGGTAGGCAGATCACCGGAGATCGGAAGTTCGAGACCAGCCTGACCAATATGGAGAAACCCCATCTCTACTAAAAATGCAAAATTAGCCGGGTGTGGTGGCACATGCCTGTAATCCCAGCTACTAGGGAGGCTGAGACAGGAGAATCACTTGAACCCGGGAGGTGGAGGTTGTGGTTAGCCGAGATCGCGCCATCACACTCCAGCCTGGGCAACAAGAGTGAAACTCCATCTCAAAAAAAAAAAAAAAAACAAAAATAAAAATAGTTTTTCAAAGTGTTATTTATTAACAGATTTAAATATATTTACCTTTTCTATACCATCTAAAAATAGCATGTCAGGGCATATAGACTTAAATACTCTAATATCTTAACTTACAAATGACTCAGACATTTTATGATTATTTATTACTTAATTTAACATAACATGACTCTTTTTTTCTTTTTTTTTTTTTTTTTTTGTTTGTTTGTTTTTTTTTTGAGACGGAGTCTCGCTCTGTCGCCCAGGCTGGAGTGCAGTGGCGCGATCTCGGCTCACTGCAAGCTCCGCCTCCTGGGTTTACGCCATTCTCCTGCCTCAGCCTCCCGAGTAGCTGGGACTACAGGCGCCCGCCACCACGCCCGGCTAATTTTTTGTATTTTTAGTAGAGACGGGGTTTCACCGTGGTCTCGATCTCCTGACCTTGTGATCCGCCCGCCTCGGCCTCCCAAAGTGCTGGGATTACAGGCGTGAGCCACCGCGTTTTGAGACGGAGTCTTGCTCTGTCGCCCAGGCTGGGGTGCAGTGGCCGGATCTCAGCTCACTGCAAGCTCCGCCTCCCGGGTTCACGCCATTCTCCTGCCTCAGCCTCCCGAGTAGCTGGGACTACAGGCGCCCGCCACCTCGCCCGGCTAGTTTTTTGTATTTTTTAGTAGAGACGGGGTTTCACCGTCTTCGCCAGGATGGTCTCGATCTCCCGACCTCGTGATCCGCCCGTCTTGGCCTCCCAAAGTGCTGGGATTACAGGCTTGAGCCACCGCGCCTGGCCAACATGACTCTTAAGATTTTAAATTACTGAAAAGAATTTCAAAATTGTGACACAGATAGCTTCCCTAATGCCTTCCCCCAATAATTCCAGGTCTCAAGTAGCCACGTGGCACCCAGGAGGACTGTGAAGGTCAGGGTTGGTCTGGATCCATCAGGACGGAAGACAGAGCTGTGAGGACTATACCTGGAGGACCCAGCCCCTCCCAAAATAGCCAGGAGGCAAAACAGGGAAAGCAGAGGAAGAAGGAGCCATATTGGGCTCGATTCTGGCTTGTAGCTGCTGGTCGAGACCTCTTCATGGCTATCTACCCAGACACCTGAATCCAGAGACTCTGAACCAAAGACATAAGCTCACAGTCTAATCAAGCAAGTATCTAGATATATTTAACGCTAATTTTGAAACCATTTTTATTTTACCAACAATTTAAAAACTAGCTTTGTTTGCCAAATATCGCATACACGTAACAGATACAGACATGCTAACACGTAGAAGCAGATTTTATAGCTCTCATAAGGGATTTTCATTTGCTAACTTTTAAATACTTTTTCTTTTCCCCATTCGGTCTATTAGTCTTCCAATTACGGTTTCATTGCTCTAAGCAATTGTTAAGGGCTAACTCTTAGATGTAACAAAAAAATTTATATCTCATAAGCACAGAGCTAAGACTTTAGGCCTAAATATTGTATCATCATTTGCTCAAACCAAGGGGAAAAAAACCTGCTCAAATAAAAGTTCACTTAAGACAAGATGGCCAGAAAAGCACCTTAAACAAAGGTATTACTTATTATGTAAATTTAAAAGAATGGTAAGAGTTTCAAGATAGCCAATTAAATTCTAGAAAGGTGTATTTTAATTCAATAGGGTATTCTTTTTAATTTAGCTACTGTTTCTTAGCTAAAATTACTGAATTCAGCGTAATGGGTGGAGTCCATTAAGAAATAGGGCCCTCCAAAAAATTGTATGCCTGGACGTAGCATGGGTAGATCTGAAAAAGAAGCAAGGCTGTTTTACCTGAGGGCTTACCTTACAAACACCTTAGCTAGGATAAATTTCTTTCCACTTTTGGGATGGGTTAGTAGCTAAGCCAAAATGTTAGCAGATTTAATTTTTTTAATCAATCACTCAAGTTTTTTATTTGCCTTTTGTAAAGCCTCTAAATAAAAATATTGAAATCTTTCTTGAAGCTTCTGCTGCAATGTTGTTCATTTGGAACATCCCAGTGTTATCTTGAGTGAGATTTTGCCATTTCTGTAAGACTTTGCTGTTTCTGGGGCCTAATTCTTATTCATTTATAAACCAGAAGGAAATTGGTTTTTCAGAAATTAAGGTTCCCTTGAATACTGATTTTGGCTCCAGATTCTCTTGATCAACTTAGCCAGTAAGTTTTTCCCCTACCTAAGTGCATGAGAAAAGTGAAACAAAGGGCCGGGTGCGGTGGCTCACGCCTGTAATTTTAGCACTAGAATCGCTTAGCCAGCATTTCCTTGGAATCAACATATGTACTGTCAATAACGTGTTACATACATTACCACAACTCTTCTGCTCTTCCTAGAAGCTGTATTAGGGAGCATGTTTGGAGAGTTAGACGTGTTGCCCATCTGAGGCTTTCTTTCTTTTAATGGTAGCATGTACCTGGAACATCGTACTTTGCCATTTTTATGTCTTAATGTGCATGTCCAGGAAGTTGCTTCTCCTTGGGGTCTGCATTCAATTAACAGTTTTATGTCAACAGGTGTGAACCATCAGGAAATGACCTCTCCCTGGCGCTGCCCAATTATTGTTTTTAAAGAGGCAATGCAATGATTGTCGAACCATCAAGCAGCATTCCTAGTGGGTGGTGGGGGAGAGCCCTCTCCTTTCCTGCTCATGCCTGTCTATCTACTTATAACAATAGTGGACACACCTTCTAGCTGTGTCTCCACATAGTGGAAGGGCAGATGAGCTTCCTTGGGTCTATTTTGTAAGAGCACTAATCCCATTGATGAAGGCTTTGCCCTCATAATCTAATCACCTCTCAAAAGAAAGGGATTGGCCAGGTGTGGTGGATCACACCTGCAATCTTAGCACCTTGGGAGGCTGAGATAGGCAGATTGCCTGGGGTCAGGAGTTCAAGACCACCCTGGGCAACATGGTGAAACCCGTCTCTACTAATACATACAAAAATTAGCCAGGCCTGGTGGTGTGCACCTGTAGTCCCAGCTACTCTGGAGGCTGAAGCAAGAGAATTGCTTGAACCCAGGAGGTGGAGGTTGCAGTGAGCCAAGATTGCACCACTGCACTCCAGCTTGATTTACAGAGCACGACTCTGTCTCCAAAAAAAAAAAAAAAAGGAGAGAGGGGGAAAGAAGGGGATTATCCTCTGTATATAATCATGTTAGGGGTTAGGATTTCAACATTAGAATTGTGGGGGGGACACAGACATTCAGACCATAGCAAACACCAAACACTAACTAGGCAAAAAGATCTCTTACTTTGTTTCCTGTGTGTGTGTGGCTTTCATGTTGGCTGTCGCACATCTGGTGCTCCAGGCTGTCTTCCTCTGTAAGAGTGGAGCCTGTGAAGCTGATTGACAATTCTGTGTGCATGGGAAGTTTGTCAACTATGGTCTTCACTGCAGGCTCGCCTAATAGAGTCATTTCATTGGAGAATTTCCAAAGTCAGTATTTGTAGGTCTTTTGCCTTGAGCTGGTCATCTTCCCCAGGGAAGAATCTTCCAGACTTCAACCTGGAGATAATAGGCCGGGCTCTCAGTTCTCTGGGAAGTTGTTGAAGATCTAGACATCAATTAGAGAAACTTCCCATCGTTTCTCTTGTTTTCCATCTAGTATCTTCAAACTCAACTGTGCTTGCGCAACACTGTTTTATTATCTCCACACTTCTGCCAAAGTAGGAGAGGCCATCTGGGCAGGGTCAACAGACTTAGCAAATCAAAATGTAGGTACTCACTTACATTTAAGTGTCAGATAACAAGTGATTGTTTAATGTAAGTATGCCTCATGCAATATTTGGGACACACTTACACTCAAAAAGTTATTCATTCCTTATCTGAAATTCAAATTTAACTGAGTATCCCATATTATCTGGCAACCCTACATCTGGGTGTCATGCTGCTACTCAGATAGTCTTTGTGCCAATCTTCCTGTTTTGGACCCCATTTTTACCCCTACAAGAGATGCCTGGATCTGCCAGTATCTGATCCTTCAGGCAATGAGAATCAAGCTGTTGTCCAGCTTATCTTGGAGCTGACTTGGGAATAGCTTTCTTGGGTCTGCCAAGTCAGTTACCACTTGCCCATCTGCTTTCCAGCTTCCAAAATTGGGTGGCTGTTGGTTTTTCTCTTATAAATCTATAAAGCTTTATATGCTTAAGTCTTTGTTTTGTTTGTTTTGCTTTAGTATTGATTTTTGTTTCTTTTGCTCATAGCAATATTTTTGGTTTTTAAGCGTCTTAATTGAGGTGTTACATTTTAAGCCGTACAATTTGTTCTTTTTGGCAAATGTACATGGTGGAGTAGCCACCACCATAATCAACACATAGACTATTTCCACTACCTCGGGAAATTTCCTTCTGCTGCTTTGCCCTCATTCTCTTCCTCCACTCCCTGGCCTCTGGCAATCACTGATCTACTTTATGTTCTTTTAGTTTTGATTTTTGTACGATTTCATAAAATGAGATCATGGCATATGTAATCTTTTAGGTCTGGCTGCCGTCACTTAGCATAATGCTTCTGAGATTCCTCACGCATCACGCATTGCTGCAGGTGTCAGCACTTTTCTCCTTTTACTGCTGAGTGGTATTCCATTGTATGAATATATACACTTTGTTTTTCCATTTGCCAGTTGAAGAACACTCATTTCAGTGTTTTGGCTATTTGAATAAAGCTGCTATGAACATTGATACACAAGTCATTGTGTGGTTACATGTGTTCATTTCTCTCATGTAAATTCCTAGGAGTGTTTCTGAGTCACATAATAGGTTTATGTTTAGTTTTGTAAGACACTGCAAACTGTTTTGCAGAGTGGCCGTACCATTTACCATTTTAAACTCCCGCCAGCATGGGTGAGGCTTCCAGGCGTTCCACAGCCTCGAAAATACTTGGTGTTTTCAGTCAAATTAATTTTAGCCACTTTATTGAGCATGTAGTCCTATCTTGTTGTAGTTTTCATTTGCATTTCCCTATTGATTTTGAGTATCTTATTTGTCATTCATATATTGTCTTTGGTAACGTATCCGTTCAAATCTTTTGCCAAATTTAAAAAATCAGGTTATTTATCTTCTTATTGATCTTGTAAGAGTTCTTTCTATGTTCTGGATACATTCCTTTTCAGATAAATGATTTGCAAATATAGTTGACTATCATTATTTTTGGATTCCATATTTTTGAAATCACCTATTCACTAAAAATTTTTTATAACTCCATGTAGGATACTATAAGAGACGTATTGTGACTATATGGTCAGTGATAGCCATAGGCGCACTCAGACATTTCACAGGGCTGACACTATGTGTCACATAGCAGTGTGATGCAGTCTGGCCCAGGCGTTTCCAGTCCTGGCCCTGGATTTCCAGGAGATGAGATCATCTCAGCACAGATGCAACTCTCATAAATCTTACAACAAATCTGACACTTACAGGACTAGCTTAAACTCTACGAAAGAAATACCTGGTGACTGATGCAGACTGAAAACAGGTATAAGAAAGGAGAACGAATCCTCTCAACTCTGAGAATGGTCCCTAGATGGGGACCCTCCTGGTCAGGTGATCATCCAACCCCTGACTGTGTCTGGCCCGTGCCACCAGCCTGTCCTGTTACCTCTCTTAGAAGAAGAGTGCTGTGAGAGTAAGCTGAGCAGCTGATGGTGCTGAATACGCATCTTTAACATGAATCAGATGGAAAGGGAGAAGTCCCCCTGGGGGAGCTGGTTGACTAGGCCCACCCGAGAGTTTCCAAAACAACACCCCCAAATCAGCACTCGCAGCACTTTTGTGGTCATTTGCAGACACGCACAGAGTGGTGAAACATTTGAATTACTCCATGTGCAAAATCTCAGCTGAGGCTGTATAGGACGATGCTCTGCCTTCTTGTTCCAGCTCTCAAACCGTAAACAAATGTCCATTCTGCCCCTACATAGAGCCATGCTTTTGCGTTTCTGTACTCTTGTTGGTGATTCTGCGGTTTGAAATGTCCCCGGGCACGGCGCTGAAGTGCTGTCTACTGTCTCTGAGTGCAGGAGGCTGCGACGTGCCTGTGGAGACAATACCTGTGCTGCATGAGCTGCCTTCAGCGTGAGTTTCAGTGCTGTTGGCAATAAGTTCAGTGTTAATGAATCAACAGCCAGGTACATCGAGGCAAATCACCTCTTCCTGCCAGAAAGTGCTAAAGTAGCATCTATAGTAGGCGACAAAACTATGGAAAAAATGGAAAAGCTGTTATATTTGTGGATTTGTGAGACAATGTCTGATTAAATCAAAAAAGTGTTGTGAGACTGAAAGCCAAAGAAGTTTACAGTCAGGACAATGTTAAGCCCTTCTCAGCTAGCGCTGACTGGCTCCCATGTTCCAGAAGGCGATACAATGTGAAAAAGGTTAAACCTGCAGGCGAGGCGGGTTCTGCAGATCAGGAGGCTGCGGGAGAGTTGTGAAAACACCCTCTGAGTGCTATCCAGGAAAAGGGTTATGTGGAAGGGCAGGTTCTCAGTGCTGACGAGACCTGCGTGTTCTACTAGGATGTTGATAAACAAACCTACGTAACACAAATGGTGTTTTAGCTGATGAAAACGTTGTGACCAGAAGCTCACAGAACCCAACCTCGCTTTCCCCAGGAGAAGTAGCTCAGTATTCATTAGTTCTGGGTTTGAGGCACGTTCACAGGACATAACTACCTCGAATCACAAGAATCGGCTGTGCTTCCCACTATCTCTGCCCTGGGGGCTCCTGTAGTTGCCTGAAGTTGAACTCTCTGTAGTTGCCTGAAGTTGCTTTTCCTGGGGTGCCCTCTCCTCTCTGTCTAGTTACCCAGATCCATCCTTTAAGCCGCAGCCCCCGTGATGCCCAGGAAGTCTCCCCTAGGGCGGCTGAGAATCTCCCCTTCGGCGCCAGGTGACACGCCCGGCACACACCTCTGGCTCAGTGCGCATCACAGCAGTGAGATCAGCCGCACACTCCTGCACCTCCCCCACCAGCCTCTGAGCTGCTTCAGGGCAGGCCTTTCTATCTACACACACATATGTGTATATATGTATATTTGTCTATGTGTGTACATATAGACATGTATTGGGAGCTAGCAAAAACCAACACTGCAAGATATATCCTATGTCCTATGTTACACTTTTATTTTATTATTTAAATTAATGTATAGTATCATGCCTATTTGATCAATTCCATGTTTTTGGTTTTTTTTTTTTTTTTTTTTTTTTTTTTTGAGATGGAGTCTCGCTCTGTCACCCGGGCTGGAGTGCAGTGGCCGGATCTCAGCTCACTGCAAGCTCCGCCTCCCGGGTTCACGCCATTCTCCTGCCTCAGCCTCCCGAGTAGCTGGGACTACAGGCACCCGCCACCTTGCCCGGCTAGTTTTTTGTATTTTTTAGTAGAGACGGGGTTTCACCGTGTTAGCCAGGATGGTCTCGATCTCCTGACCTTGTGATCCGCCCGTCTCGGCCTCCCAAAGTGCTGGGATTACAGGCTTGAGCCACCGCGCCCGGCTCAATTCCATGTTTTTATGTTCTGGTACTTAGCACAAAGCCTGGCCCATAGAAAGGATCAGTAAATGTGTGTTGAAAAAAGGTCTAAAAACAATATTTATTCATGCTACTTAATTGAGGCTTTCTGAGATACAAGCTTTTAATAAGTAGATAAAATAGTGTGAAATTAATATATAAAATTAACAGCTTGTTCCCTTAAATATTTTAAACAATTCCTCTGACCCCTGTTTAAAAATTTGAGCTATCTATAATAAAATCTTGCTGAGCAAAGTTAAACTTCAGTTTAGTCTAAATGAAATAACTAGAAATGTGGATGAAGCAGTCTGAATTAATGAGTTTTTACCATGCTCAGTCTAATTATAGAACACTGGAGCCAGAGAGATCTTAATGTACGCAGATATTAATAAGCCTTTTCCAGGTTAGCTAAGGAGGTAGGAAGGTATATATTAGTCCATTTTCTCACTGCTGATAAAGACATACCCGAGACTGGGTAATTTATTGAGAAAAAGAGGTTTAATGGCTGGGAGGTCTCACAATTATGGTGGAGGGTGACAGGTACTTCTTACATGGCAGCAGCAAGAGAATATCAGAGCCAAGCAAAAGGGGTTTCCCCTTATAAAACCATCAGCTCTTGTAGGACTCGCTACCATGACAGCGGTATGGGGGAAACTGCCCCCATGATTCAATTATCTCCTCCCGGGCCCCTCCCACATAATCTTGAATTATAGGAGCGACAGTTCAAGATGAAATTTGGGTGGGGACACCACCAAACCATTTCAGAGGGGAAAGAGCAGAAACACCCTCACCAACCTATGTGGGGTCTGAAAGGAGGGTCATTCACAGACAGCGCTGGGCTCGACTTTCTGATAGCAGCTCCGAGAACCACTAACTAGCTGTCTCTCTGTCGGCAGGAGTTTGCCGCTTCTGGAGCTGAGGCTGCTGCTATGGAAACCCAGCAAGTGCAGCCTTTTCGCCAGGGCTTGTCCTGACTCGTTACTTCTACCACTACTCTCTCCCTTGTCTTACACCTCTGCCCGTGCTAACAAGCGTCAACAGAGACTTCTACAGGTCTCTGCAGGGGGAAAACTTTTTCGTGTATCCTCTTAGGTTCAGTGCTTGGGGCTCTGCAATTTAAACTGACAAAAGACAGGTTAACAGAGAAAAGGCACACAAATTATATGTTAACATTTTAATTTTTACACGTGCACAGGAAGGTCTCACACAAAAGGAAGTGAAAACCCAAAATGTGGTTAGGGCTGAGAGCTTCTATACCATGTTAACAAAGGACAGGAAATTTGTGGAGAAGTGAAAAAACGGAAGTGCTTGGGCTAGGAGCGGGAAACTGTGGGAAGGTAAATATATGGGGGAGACGATGGGAAGTAAGTGTTACGTTAATAAAGTTTGCTCATGCAGATTCAGATTGGTGGCTGGTAAGCATCATCTCTTCCCGATGTGGGAGAGGGCAAGGGGAATATCTTCACAAAGGGAATTTATGTTCTGCTTTTAGGCAGAAAGGGGGCAGGTACAGAGCTTATCTTGTGTCTGCTGTTTCTCAATTTCCTTCAGGGAAGCAATGTTTATGCCAAAGCCGCATCTTACGGAGTGGCAAGCTCTCATCCCCTTCATCTCAAATTCAAATTCCCACAAAGAAAGCATCCCATTGCTTCAGATAGTCACTCTCCTTCTTGCTGAGTTGAGATCTCACATCAGTTCCTCTTCTGATAAAGGGTCCACCCTCTAAATGAGCTGCCCTTGGGCCCAGCACCTCCTCCTTGAGCCCGGACAGTGAGAAGACACAGTCTACTTTCTCAGAGGGCCTGTTTGAGTCACACCACTAGGAGCTCTTCTCTGAATCAACAGAGGCAGAAACTGATGCCTGAAAAGGTGGGGTGGGGGGTGTTTCCTAGGAGGGTGCCCTTCAACCCTGTGATCTAGGTCTCTGAAGCATGTCCTTGCCCCAGTATTGAAAAGTCTTGTCTAGTTGGCTTGTTTCTTTGACCTGCTCCAAATGTTTGGGGTAAGCTTGCAAAGCCTGATTAATAGACACATTTGGCTAACAGAGTGTTTACACATATTATCAAAATAATTTATGGTTAGAATTTAATGTTGTTTGATATCACTGGACACTGAACAAGTGGGGCCTCACAACATAGTGTTTATTTTCATTTTTTTATAAACCTAGATAAATGAATTGCTGTTTTAAAAACAAATACGTAACACTACAAGGGCAACTGGTATGAAGCTTACCAGAAGTCACGGTTAGTTAGAAGCGATTATTAATTTTTTTAGAAGTTTGAAGCAAGGCAATGTGGAACATTGTATTTATTCCATTGATATTTATTGAGAATCAGCTACGCACCAGGCACTGTTCTAAGCCCTGGAGATACATCAGTGAACCAGATAGACATATTTCTTGCTTTCACGGAACTTAAATAGTATATGTAACCAACCTGTTTTTCCATGTTTTAGAACAATGAAGAGTAGGGTAAGGAGTGGAAGGAGGGTCAAAAGTAAGTCTTGGAGTCCTGCCCCAAAGTTTTCTAATTAGATTATGAAGGAAAGACCTTATGCAACTAAACTATCCATTTGGGTCAGGCATGGTGGCTCATGCCTGTAATCTCAGCACTTTAGGAGGCCAAGGCAGGGGATCGCTTGAGGCCAGGAGTTCAAGACCAGTCTGGGAAACACAGGGAGACCTTATCTCTGTAACAAACTTAAAAATTGGCAGGGCATAATGGTGTGCACCTGTGGTCCCAGCTACTCAGAAGGCTGAGGTGGGAGGATCATTCGAGACTGGGAAGTCGAGGCTGCAGTGAGCTGTGATGGTGCCACCGCACTCCAGCCTGAGTGACAGGGGATCAGTTATGTCCTATTGATGTTTGTAATAATTAATGGTCTTGTTGCCCCTTGGGGTTGCTTCCTTTTCCTTTTCCTTTTCCCTCACTCTCATTTTCCCTGACTAAAAAGGAAAAACACTCAACAAATAACTAGTAGCTGACATGTTAATTATTAGATCACTTGTAAGCTTTAATAAACCCAGTGATGTATGATGAAACCTCAGGTCCCATAGCCTAAGTAGGTACCAGTTTTCATCACAAAAGACCCATTGTTGCCTCAGCCAGTGTTCATTCAGTTATGCAGCCCCAGGCTAGCATGAAGGACCCTGCCCTACTTCCAGCTCTGATTTACTTTATCTGAGGCAGATTAATCACTGCTCACAAAGTAGTTCCTTGCAACCCATTAAAATCCTCAAAGTACAAAGCCATAAATGGGGCATTCTTTCTTGCTACTCTCAGCAAATTAGCAACCTGATTCTAAAATTTATACACGATGCAAAAGGCCAAGAAAACCCAAGACATCCTTAAAGAACTAAAAAATAAAGCACTCGAGAGAAACTAAGACTTAATATAAAGCCACAGGAATTAAGACAGTAAAGTTGAAACAAGAATAGAAAAGAGAGCAATGGAAAATATCAGAGTCCAAAAACAGAGCCACATATATGTAGGTGTGTGATCTATGACAAATAAAGTATTGGCTGGGCACGGTGGCTCATGCATGTAATCCCAGCACTTTGGGAGGCTGAGGTGGGCTGATCACGTGAGGTCAGGAGTTCAAGACCAGCCAGGCTGACATGGCGAAACCTCATCCCTACTAAAAGATACAACAATTAGACAGGCATGGTGGTGGGTGCCTGTAATCCCACCTACTCAAAAGGCTGAGGCAGGAAAATTGCTTGAACTCGGGAAGCAGACGTTGCAGTGAGTCGAGATTGTGCCACTGTACTCCAGCCTAGGTGACAGACCGAGACTCTGTCTCAAAAAAAAAAAAAAAAAAAAAAATATATATATATATATATATACACACACACACACACACACACACACACACAGAGTAAGCCGGGCACGGTGGCTCATGCCTGTAATCCCAGCACTTTGGGAGGCCAAAGCAGGTGGATCACCGGAGGTCAGGAGTTCAAGACCAGCATGGCCAACATGGTGAAACCCCGTCTCTACTAAAAATACAAAAAATTAGCCGGGCATGGTGGCAAGCACCTGTAATCCCAGCTACTCGGGAGGCTGAGGTAGGAGAATCACTTGAATCCAGGAGGTGGAGGTTGCAGTGAGCTGAGATCGTGCCATTGTACTCCAGCCTGAGCAATAAGAGCAACACTCCGGCTAAAAAAAAAAAAAAAAAAGAAAGAAAGAAAAAAGAAAGTATGGTAGACTAGTGAAAAAAATACATTTAAAAAATTAGTGGTGCAAAGTCATTTGAACAACTGCATAAAAAAAAGAAAACCTTGGAACATATACCATCTACAATAATCAATTTCAGAAAGTAACTTTAAAAATAAATGTTTAGGTGGGCCACAGGGGCTCATGCCTGTAATTCCAAAAGTTTGGGAGGCAGAAGCAGGCAGATTGCTTGAGTCCAGTAGTTTGAGACCAGCCTGGCCAACATGGCAAAACTCTGTCTCTACTAAAAATACAAAAATCAGCGGTGTGGCGGTGCATCTGTGGTGCCAGCCACTCAGAAGGCTGAATGAAGTACAAGAATCGCTTGAACCAAGGAAGTGGAGGTTGCAGTCAGCCAAGATTGCACCACTGCACTCCAGCCTGGAAGACAGAGACTCCATCTCAAAAAAAAAAAAAAAAAAAAGAATGTTTCACAAATAGCACTTTCATAAGAGAAGATACATTATTTTTATAATATCGAGTTAGAGAAAGATTTCTTAAACAGATCACAAAAAAACAGCACTTACAAAGAAAGAGATTGGCGAATTGGACTACATTCAAATTAAGAATTCCTGTTTATCGAGCTTGCAGTGAGCTGAGATCCGGCCACTGTACTCCAGCCTGGGTGACAGAGCGAGACTCCGTCTCAAAAAAAAAAAAAAAAAGAATTCCTGTTTATCACTTCTGTGCATACAAACTAGAAAATCTAGAATAAGTGGATAAACTCCTGGAGACATACATCCTCTCAAGACGAAACCAGGAAGAAATTGAATCCCTGAACAGACCAATAATGAGCTCTGAAATTAAATCAGTAATAAATAGCCTACTATCTACAAAAAGACCAGTCCAAGATAGATTCACAGCCAAATTCTACCAGATGTATAAGAAGAGGCGATATCATTCCTACTGAAACTATTCCAAAAAATTGAGGAGGAGGGACGCCTCACTAACTTTTTCTATGAGGCTAACATTATTCAGACACCAAAACCTGGCAAAGACACCACAAAAAAATAAAGCTTAAGGCCAGTATTCTTGATGAACATCCATGCAAAAATCCTCAACAAAACACAGGCAAACCAAATCCAACGGGACATCAAGAAGCTTATCATCACGATCAAGTAGGGTTTATCCCTGGGGTAAAAGATTGGTTTAACATACTCAAATCAATAAATGTGACTTATCACATAAACAGAACTAAAGACAAAAACCACATGATTATCTCAATATATGCAGAATAGGCTGTTGATAAAATTCAATACCCTTTCATGTTAAAAACTCAATAAACGAGGTATTGAGGGAACATATCTCAAAATAATAAGAGCCATCTATGATAAACCTACAGCCAACATAATACTGAATGGGGAAAAGCTGGAATCATTCCCCTTGACAACTGGCATAAGAGAAGGATGCCTACTCTCACCATTCCTATTCAACATTGTATTGGAAGAACTAGCCAGAGCAACCAGGCAAGAGAAAGAAATAAAGGGCATCCAAATAGGAAGAGAAGTCAAACTGTCCCTGTTTGTAGATGACATGATTTTATATCTAGAAAACCCTATAGTCTCAGCCCAAAAGCTCCTTAAGCTGATAAACAACTTCAACAAAGTCTCAGAATACAAAATCAATGTACTAAAATCACTAGCATTCCTATACACTAACAACAGTCAAGCCAAGAGCCAAATCAGGAATGCAATCCCATTCGCAATTGGCACACACACACAAAATACCTGGGAAGACAGGTAACCAGGGAGGTGAAAGAGCTCTACAAGGAGAACTACAAAATGCTGCTCAAAGAAGTCAGAGATGACACAAATGGAAAAATATTCTGTGCTCAAGGATAGGAAGAATCAATATTATTAAAAGGACCATACTGCCCAAAGCAATTTATAGATTCATTGCTATTCCTATCAAACTACCAATGACATTCTTCACAGAACTAGAAAAAACTTTTAAAATTCATATGGAACTGAAAAAGAGCCCAAGTAGCTAAGGCTATCCAAAGCAAAAAAAAAAACCCAAAAAACAAAAACAAAAACAAAACAACAAAGCTGGACGTATCATGCTATGTGATTTCAACTATACTACAGGGCCACAGCAACCAAAACAGCATGGTATATTGGTACAAATACAGATACACAGACCAATGGAGCAGAATAGAAAGCCCAGAAATAAGGCTGCAGGCTGCACACCTACAACCATCTGATCTTTGACAAAGCAGACAAAAACAGGCAGTGAGGAAAGGATTCTCTTTTCCATAAATTGTGCTGGGATAACTTGCTAACCATATGCAAAAGATTGAAACTGGACGCCTTCCTTACACCACATACAAAAATCAACTCAAGATGGATTAAAGACTTAAATGTAACAACCCCAAACTATAAAAGCCCTGGAAGACAACCTAGGTAATACCATTCTATACATGGCAATGGGCAAATATTTCACGACGAAGACACCAAAAGCAATTGCGACAGCAGCAAAAATTGACAAATGGGATCTAATTAAACAAAAAAGCTTCTGCACAGCGAAGGAAAACATCAACAGAGTAAACAGGCAACCTACAGAACGGGAGAAAATTTTTGCAAACTATGCATCTGACAAAGATTTAATAACCAATATCTATAAGCAACTTAAATAAATTAACAAATAAAAATCAAACAAACCCATTAAAAAGTGGACAAAATACATGAATAGATACTTTTCAAAAGTATCTGTTTCATATGTTGGCATATGAAAGAAAGCTTAACATCACTGATCATTAGAGAAATGCAAATCAAAACCACAATGAGATACCATCTCACACCAGTCAAAATTACTATTATTAAAAAGTCAAAAAATAACAAATGCTGGCAGGGTTGAGGAGAAAAAGGAACAATTATATGCCATTGGTAGGTATGTAAATTAGACCAACCATTGTGGAAAACAGTGTAGCAATTCTTCAAAGACTTAAAAACAGAAATACCATCCAACCCAGCAATCCCATTACTGGGTATATACCCAAAGGAATAGAAGTCTTTCTATCGTAAAGACACATGCACACGTATGTTCGTTGCAGCACCATTCACAATAGCAAAGACATGGAATCAACCTAAATGCCCATCAATGGTAGACTGGATAAAGAAAATGTGGTGCATATCCACCATGGAATACTATGTAGCCATAAAAATAGAACTAGATCATGTCTTTTGCAGGAACATGAATGGAGCTGGAGATCATTATCCTTAGCAAACTAATGCAGGACAGAAAATCAAATACTTCATGTTCTCACTTATAAGTGGGAGCTAAACGATGAGAGCATATGCACACAAAGAGGGGAGCAAAAGACACTGGGACCTCAGAGGGTGGAGGGTGGGAGAAGGGAGAAGATCAGGAAAAATAATTAATGGGTACTAAGCTTAATACCTGGGTGACAAAATAATCTGCACAACAACCCCCCATGACACGAATTTACCTAATGTAACAAACCTGCACGTGTACCCCTGAACCTAAAATAAAAGTTAGAAGAAAACAGAATTCCTTTTTATCAGAAGACACCACTAAGAAAGTGAAGAGGTAAGTAACAGAGTGGGAGTAGATACGACACATGTAACTGACAAAGGGCTTACATCCAGAATATGCAAAGAACGCTATGAATCAGCAAGAAAAAAATATCTGATGAAAAAGTGAAAAGATACCAAATTAAAATCAACGAGGCCAGGTGCAGTGGCTCCTGCCTGTAATCCCAACATTTCAGGAGGCCGAGGCGGGAAGATCACTTGAGGTCAGCAGTTCAAGACCAGCCTGGCCAACATGGCAAAAACCTGTCTCTACTGAAAATACAAAAACTAGCTGGGTGTGGTGGCAGGCACCTGTAATCCCAGCTACATGGGGAGGCTGAGGCATGAGAATCGCTCGAACCTGGAAGGTAGAGGTTGCAGTGAGCCAAGATCACGCCACTGCACTCCAGCCTAGGTGACAGAGCAAAACTCTTGTCTCAGAAAAACAAACAAACATAAAAACAAAAAAACAAATGGAATACCACCACACATCCTCCAGGATAACTAAATAAAAAAGACTGAGAATTTTAAGTGTTGGTGAGGATATGGAGCAGTAACTCTTATTTAGTGCTGAAGGTAGTATATTGTGTGCGGTGTCAGCTATTAGATTTTAAAATTAGCATATTCAGGACCTATGTATTTTACTCCTGGGGTAACAGAAATGTATGCATCAGAAAAGACACGTACAATAATTGTTATGGAGCATCTGGGGTTTGGTCTAGGGCCTGCTTCTGACAGCACAGAAAGTCAATCACTGAGAAGAGTATTGCCAGGGAAGGAGGTGTCAACTGAGTGCTGCAGCAAGAAGAAAAATAAGTTAGTCTCAAATCTGTCTCCTTGACCAACTAAAATTGGGGGTTTTATATAGTGAGGAAGGCAGGAAAAGAGGCATTAGGAAGGGGTAAGGAAGCAATCATGATGGACGAGGAGTCTGGCATCTCATTGTCTGGATGCGGTCATCTGAGGAGTTTCAGTTCCTTGTCTGAGGGTCAGTTTCCTGAGGAAGGAACTCAGATGGGACAAATATAAGTTTGAAATTTTAAGATCAGGGAGGATGAATTTCTATGTTTATTCAAAAATCCACACGTATTAGTTCTATGGACCAATGGGGCTGGTTTCAGATGTGCATGTCATCATTATTTGTAATAGGAAAAAAAATCTTGAAAAGAATCCAGATGAGACTTCTGGTTTTCAGCTTGGAACTTGTCACTCCTGTCCTCACAAGAAAAAAGCTGAACAAACTAAAAATCAACTTTTTTTTAGGTTTATCAGATAATTGAGGTCACAGGGCAAACCACTACCTTTTTGGAGAAGCAGGTGAATACAGCTAATCATAGCTTACCAGGAGCAGAGGCCACTGGAGCCAGGACCAGGGAAAGAAAAACTAAACGACAATTGCCAAATTGCTGGAAGCTCAGTGTACATGAGCTTGAAATGTCAACATTAAGAAGGTCCCTTATAGGGGGCCCACACTTTCATAAGCCTAACTCCAGGGGAGCCCCCACCAGGTGCTCAGAGAGAACACCAGAGAAAGGCTCTCTCCTGATGTCCACAGGGAAGGGAAAAAGTAACCATTGTACAATACATCCAGGAGATTGTGTCTTAGCAAAATCCCTCCCTCAAGGGAAGCTGTATCGTGGAGGCTAACTGCCTTATGGTTTTCCACAGCCTGGCAGACCCACGGGATGGGAAACAGCCAACTCCAGCCCCTTCTAGCCGTCCTGTCTCACCTAAGCAGGGATAGAGAAGGGTACTGGTTGGCTGAGAAGCAGCCCAAGGCACAGGCTCTGCAACATTGAGACCTAATCATAGGTCTACAGAACACTTCCCTGCCCTCCACACCTCAGCACCACATGAATAGGGCTCTTGCAACACGAGAGTACAGCAGACAGAAATGCAAATTTTAGACCTTAGAAGTCTCCGGGAAAACCCAAAGACAACAGAAGAGGATCAGAGGAGATTTTAGCCTCTAACACCTAGAGCGAGAGCGAACTGTGGACAGCTTAACTCCCAGCCAGAGAAGCAGCTTCACACTAAAGGCATACTTGCCTCAGTTCTTTTTACCCAGTCATATCTAGCATTCAACAAAAAATGATGACACACGAACAGGTGAAACAACACAGCTTGAAGAGACGAACAAGCATCAGAGCCAGACTCAGTTATGGCTGAGATTCTGGAATTATCAGACCAGAATTACCAGACCAGAAATTTAAAGTAACTGTGAATAATAGGCTAAGGGCTCTAGTGGAAAAAGTGGATCATATGAAAGAACAGATGGGCAATGTAAGCAGAGAGAAGAAAATGAAACTGCCTTTGCAGAATTATAAGGAGAGAAATGTAACATGACTAACTCCATCTTGCTTCTAGCCTCACGGGCTAAATTGGTTTTTTGCTTCATCTATTATAGAGGCCAAGATAACTATGAGAGGAATTTTGTTTATAGCTCAACTCTGAGGAAAGGAAAACTACCCATCTCCTTGTTTGGATGCCGAAGCCACATTCATAAGACAAAGTTAGCATTCTTTGTAGGGTGTTGAATTTTGCTAAAGAAGAGGCAGAGTTAAACGGTGACCAGTCATCATTCAGCTTGTTTTTCCATAAGTTGCATCTGACCCAGAGTCATGGAACCCAGGGTTGCAAGATTTATAAATTTCCCAACTACTCCTACAGATAACATAGCTGTTGTGAAACTGAAGGGGAACTGGTCTTCAAGACATTTTTCAGATTTAGCACTTTGGTGGACCAAGAGCTGCCACCTACCTGATCCTGAGTCTCCCTCCCTGCTGGATAAAGACAGTTCTAAACAATTCTGCGATTTCCTCAATGTTGCAGTTTCCCAGCCCCCTGCCTGGCAAAGTACCATTAAAAAAACCCCTCGTCTCCAAATTCTTGGAGGGACTGATTTGAGATACCTCTCCCTGTCCTTGTCTGGCTGGCTCTGCAATAATTAAACTCTTACTTCTGCAATACCTGTTGTTCTCACTGATCTTGGCTTTCTGGGGAGTGAGCAAGATGAACCCATTGTGCTGTTACGAAAACTCAAGAAAAGATCAAAAGGAAATGCTACAAGTCAAAAACACTCTAACAGAAATTTTAAAATGCCTTTGATGGGTTCGTCAGTAGCTCGAAAATGGCTGAGGAAAAAAATCAGTAAGCTTGAAGATACCTCAATAGAAACTTCTCAAACTGAAAACAAAGAGAAAAAAGAATGAAAGCCATAGAACAGAATATGCAAAAACTGTGGGAGAGTTTAAAAAGACATGCATAGTGGGAATACCAAAAGGGGAAGAAAGAAGGGAAGAGAAGAAATATTTGAAGTAATAATGGCTGATAATTTTCTAAAATTAATGATAGACACCAAACGAAGGATCCAGGAAACAGAGAACACTGAGCAGGTTATATGCACTTACATATATCATAGTCACACTACAGGAAAATCAAAGAGAAAACCTTGAAAGAAGCCAGAGGAAATAAAACACCTTATCTGTAAAAGGACAAGGATAAAAACTACATGAGACTTCTCTTCAAAAACCATACAAGCAAGCAAGAAAAAACTCACCAACTTAGAATTCTGTATCCAGTAAAATTATCCCTTAAAAGTGAAGGAGGTCGATATGATGAATATACTAATTATCTTGATTTGCTCATTACGCATTATATGCATTGAAACATCACTGTGTATCCCATAAATATGTACAATTATTATACGATTATTTTACATCAATTTTTTAAAAGTAAAGGAGAAATAAAGACTTTCTCAGACAAAAATTGAGGAAATTTATCACCAGTAGATCTGCCTGCCAAGAAATACTAAAAGTTATTTAGAGAGAAGGAAGATGCTATAGGTCAAAAAATTGAAACTTCATCAAAAAAGAGACTTAGAAGCCAGGCACAGTGGCTCATACCTGTATCCCAGCACTTTGGGAGGCAGAGGCAGGCGGATCACCTGAGGTCAGGAGTTCGAGACCAGCCTGGCCAACATGATGAAACCCCGTCTCTACTAAAAATATAAAAATTAGCCAGATGTGGTCATGCATGTTTGTAATCCCAGCTACTTAGGAGGATGAGGCAAGAGAATCACTTGAACCCAGGAGGTGGAGGTTGCAGTTAGCTGAGATCGCGCCACTGTACTCCAGCCTGGGTGACAGAGTGAGACTGTCAAAAAAAAAAAAAAAAAAAAAGGAGAGAGAGACTTAGAGAAGGAATAAATGAAGGGCTTCCTCATTCCCTCCCCTGAGGTCCTGGTGCCATGTTCAGCACTCAGATCTCCATCTATGCTGCATAATATGAATATGAAAAATGCTGAATATTTGGCTTAAAAAGGAAATAAACTTGTTTTCTTGACTCATAGCTGGAAACTCTATGTGTAAAGAACTGCAGTGGACATAGTGAGTTCTCTGACTCATGAAAGGGAGGAATGTAGTGCAAATGACCTGGCAAGCCTGTAAATAAGAAACGGGGCCAGACGTGGTGGCTCCCACCTGTAATCCCAGAACTTAGGAAGGCCTAGGTGGGAGGATCACTTGAGTTCAGGAGTTTGAGACCAGCTTAGGAGCATAGTGAGATGCCAGCTCTACTAAAAAATAAAATGAAAATATGGTAAAAGCTATCTTCTCCTCAGCTCTATAGATGTTAACAAGGTACCTTATTGTGTCTTAAGCAAAGGGAACATTTTCATTACAGTGTCATGATGCCAGGAAAAGTCTGGCATCATTTGAAACCAGTCATTCAGAGTTTAAAGAAAAAAGAGTTAAATTATTTTAAGTGTAGACATTATGAGCTGTTTAAAAGCCAAATATTATAGTTTTTCAGACTAGAAATAGAAAGGCACTGAAGCATCCCTCAGGTTAAATTTCTAATAAGGTAAATATTGATTTTTATAGTACTCATTAAAATAAGCCCTTTGGGGTCCCACCTCCTTTCTTTTAAGAGAGTAAAGCCTTCTTGAGATGAAAAAGTGAGAAAATCACTGTGGATTATCCCCAGTCATGATTGGCCCATATCTTACTATGATCTCATAAGGAGCCATTGTTAGAGAATTTCAACATCTCTAGATCATTGGCCAAGGCAGCTTTGCCAGGGTGACATTGGCCAGCACATCCTGACTGGGACCAGAGTGGCTGTGAAGGCCACTAACACGAGTCAGCAGAGCTTCTCCAGCCTCCAGAGATGGCCCCTCAAAGTCCAGAGTATGAAAGCCTTGAATCACCCCAACATAGGGAAACTATGGGAGGTGCCCAAGAAAACATCACCTGGTCGTGGCGAATGCTAGTGGAGGAGAGGTCTTCTGTACTTACCGGACCACGACCAGATGAAAGAGAGTGTCCCAAGGCAAATTCCACCAGATAGCATCTGCTGTGCAGCACTGCCACCAGAAGGGAACTAAAACCAGAGACCTGCTTTTGGGTGCTGACCTGAATGTCAAGGTTGCTGACGTTGGCTTCAGGGATGAGTGCTTCTCTGGTGCAAGCTAGATACCCTCTGTGGCAGGCCCCCTTATACGGCTTCACAACTCTTCGGGGACCAAAAGTACAACGGCCCTTTGGCGGCCGTGTGCAGCCTGGGAGTCATTCTCTATGTTCTGGTCACTGAGTCCCTGCCTTTTACTGGATAGAACTTCAGGGAGCTACAGAAATGGGTACTGTATTAGTCAGGGTTCCCTGGAGAAACAGAACCACTGGGATGGATGGATGGATAGATGGATAGATAGATAGATAGATAGATAGATAGATAGATAGATAGATAGATAGATAGATAGATAGCTAGATAGATAGATAGACAGACAGATAGATAGAGAAAATTTATTATGGGAACTGGTTCATACAATTACAGAGGCCGAGAAGTCCCACTTTCTGCTGTGTGCACTCTGGAGAACCAGGAAAGCCAGCACTGTAATTCAGTTCTCATCCAAAGGCCTGAGAACCAGGGAGCCAATGGTGTAACTTCCAGAGCAAGGCCAAAGGCCTGAGAGCTGGCCAGGGTTCAGGGCAGGGGGGACGGAGTAGGTGTAAGTTCCGAAGTCTGAAGGACTAAGCACTAGGCACATTGATGTTTGAGGGCAGGAGAAGATGGATGTATAAATTAACTTACTGAAGCAATGAATGTTTTGACTCCAGAGGAGATGGTAGGAGCTGGATGTGTCTATAATATGTTCAACAAGTATTTGTCCAGCAATTGTGTTTATTGGGCAGCTCCTGTACACTTGCATGGTGCTAGAGCTAGATAAGTAAAATGGAATACTTGTCCTCGAGGAGCAAGCACACGTGTATATTCGGAGATTTAGTCCCAAGTATTTATTCAGCACCTTTCTATGCCTAGCATCCATGCACGTGATGAAGCAGTAGCTCTGTGTTTTCTTTGTTGAATGGTGGAGATAAGTACAGAGGGGCCACTTAATTTAGTGTGAGGAGGGAAGTTAGGTTCCTACAGGGAGTGATAACTGAATGGCTGGATGGTGGAAGTTAGCGGGCCAAGGAAGAGGATAGGCAGATTTTCAGAGACCTGGCACTGAGAAAGTCAGCAAAAGTGCATTTCAGCAGTGAGCACAGGGCTGAGCGGGTGGTAAAAATAGCACTTTTTTTTCTTTCTTTTTTTTTTTGAAGACAGATTTTCGCTCTTATTGTCCAGGCTGCAGTGCAATGGTGTGATTGTAGCTCACTGCAACCTCCGCCTCCTGGGTTCAATGGTGCAATCTCAGCTCACTGCAACCTCTGCCTCCCAAATTCAAGCGATTCTCCTGCCTCAGCCTCCCCAGCAACTGAGATTACAGGCATGCACCACCATACCTAGCAAATTTTTTTTTTTTTTTTTGTATTTTTAGTGGAGATGGAGTTTTACCATGTTGGTCAGGCTGGTCTCAAACTCCTGACCTCAGGTGATCCAGCCGCCTCGACCTCCTAAAGTGCTGGGATGAAAAAACAGTACTTATTTACCTGGAAAGGTAGGGCAGAGAAAATAAGTTCCAGGCTGTTGGGGACCAACAGAGGCAGAAAGCACGCTTCACTTACCTTACTAGGTTGCCTGAAACACAGACCCTGATTAAGAAGATTTCAGATGCACAACCATGGTGCTTTCCAGAAGATGTTCTGTAGGACACAAGGTGCTTGCCACTAGATAAATAGGTCCCAGGGTAATCTTTGTTCAGAAATGCAAATGTCCATTGTGAAGCTGAAAAGGGGAAAAGTCCACAGGTTTCTAGAAGGTTTGGGCAGCTTTTCAACTGTGCATCTGGGGAAATTGGATGCACCTTGGGAAATGCCTTACCAGTGCTCCAGGGGCACGGATACTGCCTGGCTCATCTAACAGGTCTGGGTCTCCCCGAAGACCCCGTCTTCTCCTGAGAGATCAACACAAGCTAGAGGCAGCTGGAGGGAAGGACAAAAACACTAAGCTTTGTTGAACCTACTTCATCTCCTTTTGGTAGGTTTCTTGTGTGTTTAGCTCATATCCTAGAATTATTTTGCATCCATATAGAAAATCTATCACATAGTTATTTAACTTTTGAAAGGTTTTGTTGTCTCTAAAATCAAATCTGGTTAAATGTGGGACCTTCCAGCTACCATCCCCTCCTCCCTCCCTCCCACATCCCTCATGCATTGACTGTCCTTAGGAAGTGAAGTAGCTGTTCCTGGAATCCTTAGTCAAAATTAACTTGATGCCTGCTCGTTACTTTCTCACCATGTGTTAAGACACACACACACACCAACTGGAGGATAATCACAATTTGTGGTGTGGAGGAAAACAAATATTATTTTCAATGAACTCTTGGTGTTCAAACCTTGTGGATTTCAGTACCTCCCATATGTGAGGTTTAAAAATCAGAGAAACAGCCGGGCACAGTGGCTCACGACTGTAATCCCAGCACTTTGGGAGGCCAAGGTGGGTGGATCACTTGAGGTCAGGAGTTTGAAACCAGCCTGGCCATCATGGCAAAACCCCATCTCTACTAAAAATACAAAAATTAACCGAGCGTGGTAGCGTACGCCTGTAATCTCAGCTGCTAGGGAGGCTGAGGCAGGAGAACTGCTTGAACCTAGGAGGCGGAGGCTGCACTCCAGCCTGGACAATAGAGCGAGACTTCCATCTCAAAAAAATAAAAATAAAAACAAATAAATCAGAGAAATCCATGAGTTTTAAAAGTGTCATTTAAGAGGGAGGAAAATAGAGACTTCTGTGCACTTGAGTGAGTGAACATTCACACATCTATTTCTGCCTTGCAATTTTTATGTGTAATGATGTCTTTATTTTGGACAGTTAGTTACATCTGAGAATAAGTACAGTCTGTTAACAACGCAATACTACTTTCTCCTCTCTTTCTCCAGAACCGGCTAATGGCTTCTCACTCTCCTTTTCTTCTCCTTGTAGATACATCACACAGTTCTGCTGACACCCTCCGTGAAAGTCAGAGCTGTGTGGAACTCACTCCGGCGCCCCCACCCTCAGCAGCTGCCTCGCGTCTCCCTGCCCAGGGCTCAGCCGCTGTGACAGACGCCCTGAGCTGCAGTGCGTCTGTCCAGGCTTCTGTCCTCTCAGACAATCCCCAGAGGGGACGGAGATCTCATTTCAGATGGGACTCTGGAGCTTTTTCCAGAGCCAGACTGCTTAGTGGGGACACTGGAGCATTCTGGAAGGGTCCTTGATTGAACATGTTGTGGCAGGTTTTTTTTTTTTTTGCCTGTCCTTCAGGCTGTGATACCACCCTTCAGGCACTTTCTCCTTGAATATGACTGGCACAGGGCCTGGCACATAATCGTGCTCAGTATCTTTCCTCTATGAGGGAGGCACACACACAGAAAAGAACTACAGGGGAATTTTAGGAGAGAGAGACAACTATGTATGGCTGAGGTGAGAATCAGAACTGTTTTGTGGATGAGGCTGATGACAGGCAAAAATTAAAGTGTAGATTCAATCCCTCATTCACCAGACACTATCATCAACTGGCATGTTTTCAGTTTTGCTATGGAAAGAGAAATATTGGTGACTGAAAACAAACACAAGGCTTTACAATCTTGTGAAGCAGATGAATGTTCATCAATTAATTACATAAATAAATATAAATTTACACGAGAAGCAACCTAAATGTCCCATAGGAAAATGGTAAAATAAATGGTGATAGGTTCTTTTCTTTAATATTATGCAACACTGAAATTGTTTCAGGGCTGGGCACAGTAGCTCATGCTTGTAATAACAGCACTTTGGGAGGCTAAGGTGGGAGGATTACTTGAGCCCAGGAATTTGAGACAAGCCTGGGCAACATAATCATGTCTCTACAAATAATACAAAAATTAGCCAGGTGTGGTGGCACCTGCCGTTAGTCTCAGCTACTCAAGGCTGGGGCAGGAGGATCACTTGGGCCTGGGAGATGGAGGCTGCAGTGAGCCATGATAATGCCACTGCAGTCCTGCCTGGGTGACAGAGTGAGGAGTGAGACCCTGTCTCAAAAAAAAAAAAAAAAAAAGAAAAGAAAAAGGAAGAAACAAAATTGTTTCAAAGATTCATAAGATGAGTACAATAACACTGGGTGTTTAAAAAGTGGGATATAGGCCGGGCACGGTGGCTCACGCCTGTAATCCCAGCACTTTGGGAGGCCGAGGCAGGCAGATCACTAGGTCAGGAGTTAGAGACCAGCCTGTCTAACATAGTGAAACCCCGTCTCTACTAAAATACAAAAATTAGCTGGGTGTGGTGGCACACGCCTATAGTCCCAGCTACTCGGGAGGCTGAGGTGGGAGAATCGCTTGAACCCGCGGGCGGAGGTTGCAGTGAGCTGAGACCACATCATTGCATTCCAGCCTGGGTGACAGAGTTAGACTTCGTCTCAAAAGAAAAAAAAAAGTGAGATATAAAAATACAAAAGAAATCCCTATTTTATAAAAACAAATGCGTGTTTGTCTATGACAGGAAGGTTGGTTACAGACCACAGTGAACAGTGGTTTTCCCTGGTGATGGATTAGGAAGCATAGAGCATCTTCTCATTAATGATGAATGTTTTGGCAGGAGGTAAATGGATTTGTTTTTCCATTGTTTAAATTTACACTTAGATGCTTTGCTTGCTTTAAACGAGAATTAAAGCTTTAGCACGTATCCCTTCTCTCTCTTTGAGTTGTTTCTTTTGGTTTTGGTGGCGCAGGAGTAAGGTGAAGGTCACCCGGCACTTGTTGCGTGGGTTATGTGCCAGGGAAGAGGCCCTGGCAGAGCGGGGTTTTGAGAGATGTGACCTCTGGGCTCTCATTCCCTTTCAGCACCTGTAGCGTTCATCTCCTCTGTCTGCTATTTGTCTCATTTTGGGTTTTGTCTGCTGTTTCTGAAAGCAAAAACTTGTGTGCAAGGAGAAAGTTCTAAGAAATGCTTCCAGGGATGATGATGAGAGTTTGATTTTCGAGTGAGTGTTTCTGAGCATCTGATTAAACTCGTCAGTATAAAAATGTACATTGTTCTGGATTAGTTCCATCATTTCATAGCGACAGCTCCCCTCTTCTACAGTTCCCACCAAAAGGGACTATTTTGTTTGAAAGCTTTTTCCTTGGGAGCCACTGGTGTATTATGTTTATCAGCTTTTAAAAAATTCTGTTTCTGTTTTTTTTCTTTAAAGTAGCTACGCTTTTTTGAGCTGAAAATCAAAAGTACCTATGGTATACCCATGAAGGTAGAATAAGGCATATAATTTGTTATACAATGTGAAAATTCTAGAAGGTTTTTTTCCTCTAATCTGTGAAATTTTTTCTTTCAAGGTAGTTTCTCTGTGTTCTCTAAATTTTTATTTTGAAGACCTACTGGGTCATTTAAAGTGAGACAGACCAGTTGGACCAAGCATGATGGCACATAAACTTGTCTTTTATGATGTCTTGGACTTACCCTCCTTTGCAAAATAGAGATACTGAGGGTTGGCCATATAAAGATGGGGGCTATTTTTGCAATCAAGAGATGATGAAAAAAGCTCCTACTACTTTCCTTATACCCCAAATTACACAATTAGTGACTTATGCTTTTAAGTCTTGAAGACTTTTCATCATGAGTTTCTGTTAAAATATAAATATCCAGGATGGAAAGCAGCTTCCATCCAGAACCTTACCAGGGTTCCTGCCACCACCTGAAAGGACAGAGTGGAATGACCTGGTGGGAAAATTCATCCCTGCTGGGCCTGAGGGATAGGCTGGAAGGAAACTGGCTTCACCAAGGACTTTTCACAGCCGCTCCTGGTTCTGCAGTGAGAGATTCTAGTATACAGATTGTACAGTTACTCAGAAGAACAAGGGTATTGCATATACATTTCACCTGCTTGAAACTGGTTGGTAGTTTGCTTTATTCTCTTTGCTGATTAATTTATAGCCTATTCCATCTTTCTCCTCCCTTTCCTGGCAGTTGCTGCTCTTTTTAGGGATTGTGGTGGGGAAGACACTATGATTTTCTACCAAAGCGTTTGTTACAATTCAATTCCATCCTACTGTTCTGGGAACATGTGTATCCTCCCACCTCTCAACCATCCTCCTTTCCCTTTCTCAGTTTTTGTTCTGCTTCTGCAAGTGTTCTTAACATGTGGGCGATGGAAGCGTTGAGCAATTTTGGTGAAATAAAATTCCATTTACCAACATGTGAAGAGTACGCATTCAGGGACTTCCAACATAAGTATACAATAAACTGTGGCCAGCGTTTGAGGAAACCCAGCTGTTTACTACCACAACTTGATGAAATGAACAATGGACTCGAGCCTTTCCGGGCTCGGCTGGCAGCCCCCGAGTCTCAGTCCCCTTCTAGGAAGAAGTGCACCAGTGTCACCGTGTGCAGGGAGAGTCATATGGCTCTCCACCAAGAACAGCTCCCATCCCTCCTCTGTCTCACCCCTGCCTCCTGAGAGCGTCACGTTGAGAGACATGCCTTCCCTGCTGCACGAAGGAGTTTGTTAGCAAGCTCTGGGAAACATCTGGTTCCTTGAACTTCCTATGTACCTCATGGGGGGAGATTTTGAGAAATTTCACCATTTATCAAAAATGGTTTTCAGTGTTAAAAATGGTTCTTTTTAGTTTTGTTCAGTCTTTCTACCTTTTTCTCAATGTATTTCCCATTTTTACTGTACATATTCATATACATAATTTTTTTTAAAAAAAAGGGTTTTATGCCTGGTGCGGTGGCTCATGCCTGTAATCCCAGCACTTTGGGAGGCCAAGGCAGGCAGATAATGAGGTCAGGAGATCAAGAACATCCTGGCCAACATGGTGAAACCCTGTCTCTACTAAAATACAAAAAATTAGATGGGCGTAGTGGTGCACGACTGTAGTCCCAGCTGCTCTGGAGGCTGAGGCAGGGGAATGGCTTGAACCTGGAAGGAGGAGGTTACAGTGAGCCGAGATTGCACCACTGCACTCCAGCCTGGTGACAGAGTGAGACTCCGTCTCAAAAAATAATAATAATAATAATAATTTTAAAAGGGGTTTACAATATATAGTTTTTATCACCTAGTTACAGCTAAATATTGTGCACATTTTCTCTCTTCTACAACAGTTAAAATAATTACATTCTTTGGAAGAAACGTAAGTTTTTAAGTAGTCTCATTGGGAAAATTGAGGTAAAATTTTTTCCAAGAAGACTTCATTTTATTTTACAATGCCTTGAGCAAAAAGGGAAGTCCTGTCTTAGGTAACTTTCTACAGATGATAGAAACTTGCCCGTCAATTAACCTTGTAACTTGCTTCTCTACACCCACATAATCATGAATCAGGTGATCCACTTTGTCTTTTCCAATCTATTTCTCCCGCGTGCTTCCTCTTTCCTATCCAGTCTCGTCATGCAGATGAACTTGCCTTACCTCAGCACTTCTGGCTCCTTCCTTTAAAAAGAGATGATATTAGTTGACTTTGATCAACTCTACTCAAACTTTATCCTCAGTTCCACATTAGGATTAGCCTTTAATAATCTGAAGATATAATTCAATTGCTTAAAAGAATTGTTAGAAGACCTTGGTAGAATTACATATATCAAGAAACACTAGACTCAGACATGATGTAGATATGACTGACTTTCTTTCTTTTTCCTTTTTTTTTTTTTTTTTGAGATGGTCTCACTCTGTCACCCAGGCTGGAGTGCAGTGGTACGATCTCAGCTCACTGCAACCTCTGCCTCCCAGGTTCAAGCGATTCTCCTGGCTCAGTCTCCCAAGTAGTTGGGACTACAGGCACCCGCCACCACACCCGGCTAATTTTGTATTTTTAGTAGAGATGGGCTTTCACTGTGTTAGCCAGGCTGGTCCTGAAGTCCTGACCTCAGGTGATCCACCTGCCTCGGTCTCCCAAAATGCTGGGATTATAGGTGTGAGTGACCGCACCTGGCCTCTTTTTTTTTTTTTTTTTTTTAAGTAATTTCTCAGGAGGAGGCAGGGCAGAGGTAAGAAGTAGTTGGTACTGTAAGGAAGTGTTAGAGACTTTTATGGAAAGGTGTTCATTATTTTAAGGCAACTAACAAACGATATCTTTCAGTCAGAATATGGGAGCAGCAGCCTTTACTGGTCATGAAATTTGCATGATATCTAAACTTGTATTTGCAGAAAAAGGTAAATGTTGATTAATAGCAACTTTGTATAGAAAGGTAGATGCCAGCATAAAAGTGGTGCATGCAGACAGTGGTAGTTCTGGAGTCCTGGTCCTTGAGCTGCTTGTCCATCACAAGGCCATCACACCCAGGTAGAAATGCCTGGGGCAAGCAGCGGAGCTGTCCATGTCAGCGTTTACACAGGGAACACTTCTTGGACGGCCGGGTGTCATGGGGCTCACACCTACAGCTGTCATTGTGCATGTAATACTCACAGGTCTGTCCATAGAAGGAGGGGGCTCAGGCACAAAAGAACCCCAGCATGCAGGTTCCCCATTCAGACAGTGCGTTCTGTTTAGCTCCTTACTGTCTTGTATCCCCATGGAAGGGATATACTGGGAAGACTGTGGGCGAACTGCAGGCTCCTCTTGAGGCTGAATACTGTCATCTCTGAGGCCAGGCCTCATGAGGTGAACGTGCAAGTTCATGGTGGCCCAACCCAGCAACAAATCCCACTTCAAATGCCTTGAAATGGCCATGATCAAAATTACACTCTGACATTGTCCCCTGAACATTTGGGCAGGCCAGAGTATAGGAGAGGCAGAATTATTCATTGTTTTTAGTTAGGAGGGAATGGCTGATGGTTGCTTGGCTACTCCACAGACGCACGACAGAGCAGCTCCTTCTGGATCCCTCATCCCCTTGCAAGCTGGGAGCTCTGGTCGGTGCTTCTCAAATCGGTTTTATTTTTCTGAGTCAAAGGGGCTGCTGACATCCTGGGAGCCAGAGCACCTGAAGCAAATCTATTCCCAGCTTGAAAAGTGCAGATAAGGAAATTGCCAGAGTGACCATCACTGATTTTGCTCCCTGGGGCTAAGTGCACCCAGCGGGCATGCTGAGTACTGCCCCCTCCTGCCATCCAGTGGCAGCAGGGACTGGCATGGTTCCCAGAGCTTAGCTGCCTCCTCTGCCCGTCTGTGCAGGTCCGGTTTCAGCTGTGTGCAGCCTCCAAGCTTCAAGCACAAAGGATCACTCAGTGGCTGAAGAGCAGGAGCCCCAAGCACCTTGCTAGTTTATTGGAGTGCTCGGTAATCTTCCTTCAGCTCGAGCAACGGGCTCCTCAACAAGTATCAGGTAGAACTATTTTGCATTCATTTGCAGCTAACCATTAAAAAAATTGCCCACTTGTTTAGGAAACAGCCACAATCTATGCTTTGTGATAAAAATTTTCAAATGGTTATTTTTCTCAATGATTAAGCACCACAATCAAGTAGGAAAAATAAATATTCAAAATTTTTCAATATATGCAATATATGTGATTAACATTTTAGTATGAAAAATGTTAAGAATAAGCAGTTTTTAAAAATAAAAAATGTAATAACATGAAAATATTTTAAACATTACTGTAAATGAAAAAAAAAAGCATATATTTTTAAGCATCAGATTGGCAGAGATGGGAAAACCCACATCATGCTCTATGCCCATGAGAGACTGGGAAAAGCGCCTCCTCATATATTACTGGTGGGAGCATTCATAGACAACACTTTCATAAGACTGTTTGGCAATGTGTGATGACAGTTTAGAATATGCACACTCTTTTTCTGACATGGGAAGTTCTTCTTAACTCATCCTAAGATAAACGGACAAACCCCAAAGGAGACTGGCCCAGGATGGCTGAGTGCAGTGTTATTTATTTCCCGTGCCATCAGTGGAGCCTGCTCTGCCTCCTGCTCTCTCTGATGTGCAACTCACTGGATGCAGAGCTTATGCGCAGCCCCAGGGCAAACCCAGGGTACCCGGCTAGTGACTGAAAGAACATTTCTTCTGTTCCGGGTAGAACAGTCACAGATTCTAGTGCAGGGGCCCTGACACTTGGTGAGCAGCATCCACTTTGTCTTTCCCTGAAGCAAATCATTAACGTCCAGCACATGGCGGTTGTGTCAGCTCTGCGGACAGAGCCTGGCCCATGTGGCTGCTGTCCCCAGGGCTCAGCATCCCTGCTCTGAGATCCACCAGCAGGTATTTAGCCAGGGCAGGTCTGGTCTCCCGCCCTGACTGGCACCAGCCAGGATTAGAGACTAAGTGGCCTGGGGCTCAGAGTTAGAGAAACAGCCGGCTCCTTTCCTCCCTCCTGTGTCACCTCCTTTCCTCCCTCCTGTGTCACCTCCTTTCCTCCCTCCTGTGTCACCTCCTTTCCTCCCTCCTGTGTCACCTTGGTCAAAGCTTCGAGTTCCAGGAGCAGCAGACTTCTCCCTCCACCCTCTTCAGGAACACCAGTGAGCCTGGTGGCCATCCAGGCAACCCAATGCCCTCAGAGCAGCAGGGTTTGCTCCATCGTCATGAATGGCATCTCCATGTGACGGTGTCATCAGATGGTCAGAGTGGGGTGTGGGGAGCATGAGGCAGTTGTGTTGTGGATTTTTTTTCCTAGAGGAATTAGAAACCTATTTACATACAGTTAGCATTAATTTACATACGATCCTCTCATAGCTAACTCCAAATACTTCTCTATGAATTCAACTAATTAGTGCAGCTAATCACTATTGTAGCCCAACCCAGCATTAAAGGCATTAAATACATAAAATACTGAATAGATCTGTAAAGTCATCATCATGATAATGGTAAATCAGCGTAGGCCGCTCACAAATGCAGCTGGCAATAGCTGCTTCCAGCCCTGATTCCTTATGCTGGAGTGATAGCTTAGCCGACAAATTCCAGGGAGATTGTACCTTTATAACAGTTGGCGGAGTTAACCCCTACTCCCCACCTGCCCCAAAAAACACAAAGAAGGAAAAGAACCTAATGTTAATTTACGGTCTTTCATTCAATAGGCACTGTGCTAAGGTGGGCAGTTATTATTCCACATGTATTCTGTCATTCAGTAAGAAATTTACATAGTTGTTGGTTGATGAAGAGAAGAACACATAAAAAATGCCACGTTGTAGGTTTGTAGGTTATCTGAGATTGCCCTTAGGGTTTGCAGTGTTTGGCCTGCATGACTGCCTGCCGCAGCCGAGTCTACCTTTCCCTCCTTTCTTACCCTGTATCCTGAAGTGACGAGACCACGGCCTGCCTCACTTGAGAGTGGAAACTATGGGGAGGGGAGCAGCTCAACCTGCTCTGCCACTGGCCCTGTGTTGAATCCCACCTGATGGGTTCCACTGGGCATTGATATTATCCTGCACATTATTGAAATGACATGCTCACCACTGATGTGTATAGCTGACTTTCAGTAGCATTTGGGGAAATGTTACCTCTTCAGAGGTTGGGCAGGGGACAGGAGGGATTTGTTCTCAGACAGTACAAGAGTCCTCGAAATTCAAGCCACTCTGTGCAGTCACCTTAAAATACTGATCTTTTTTTTACTTTTTATTTTTATTTTTATTTTTGAGACAGAGTCTCACTCTGTCACCTAGGCTGGAGTGCAGTGGCGCAATCTTGGCTCACTGCAACCTCTGCCTCCCAGTTTGCAGCGACTCTTCTGACTCAGCCTCCCGAGTAGCTGGGATTACAGGCACACACCACCACGCCTGTCTAATTTTGGCATTTTTGTAGTAAGAACAACTTGTTCTCCAGGTGACTACCTTTCCACTGTGGCCTTAGGGCCTAGAACCTTCTCCTGTGAACCTGACTACCATTAACAGAGAAGTTTACTTCTTGCAGATGATCTCAGTTCTGTGCTAATGAGCTCTTCTTTCTCCACTGCTGTCCCCCGACATGGCCGCATAAACCTTCGCCAGCCAACCTTTGCTGTGGAGGGCAACCATGGTGAAATCCAGCGCCATTGGCCTTGAACAGAGACGGTGTCCTGGCTGAGAAGTTAGAGGGCGGTCTAGTCTTCACAGCTTTCCAAAATGGTCCCGTCCTGTGTGGCAGGGTGTTTCTAGGGTAATAGAGTTTCAGTTATACTGTAGCCTGATTGATATCCAAACACTCCGTGGAACTTTGTTTCTAGAAAAAAAAAAAATGTGTGGCTACCAATAAATTCATAAACAAATTGATAGGTAATGATTTTGTAATTTGGGGTAGACTGCCTGGTCCAATGTTTCAAAGCTATTGTAGCATACTTATTTTTAAAGTAAATCACTGCCCTACCTTAGGTCACTTTCTCCCAACACCAGAATGATAGTTCAAAATGATAAACGTGAGTAAACTGTAGAATGAAATTTCCGGTGTCTCTGAATGGACTGTGCGCATTGCCCTGCCATTGCCCATTGTCTGATCCATCCACTAAGATCTCACTTTCCTCCTTCTGTGACTTCCCCTTCTTTGAACGTCTCTGGGACCTGCTTGATTAGGCACTGCCTTGTGTGTTCTTTTTTTTTTTTTTTTTGAGTTTTGTATTGTGAAGTAGATTTTAAGTCCCATAAGTGAGATGTATTTTATGCTGCTTCTGTATTGGTAGCACCATTTGGCTCACTGTTAGGTGTCCCAGTATGAAGCTATGTCTCTTATGTTGAGTTTAGGTGATATCATATGGCTAGAAAGGGGTCAGTTCTCCAAGAGGACAAAATAATTCTTAATGTATATTCACCGAGCAGCAAAGCATCAAAATATAAAGCAAAAACAGATAGAATACAATGAAAAATATATGAATTCCATGTTATAGCTGGAGCCTTCAACACCAGTATATCAGTAATTGACAAATCTAACAGGCAGAATATCAGTGAAGTCATAGTTGTACTGAGCAGAACCATCAATCAACTGGTTGTAATTGACATTGTAGACAATTTATCTAACAACAGCAGGGTAAGCATTCTTCTCAAATTCATGCAGCTCATTCAACAGGATACATCACACTCTGGGCCATAAAACATACCTTAACAAATTTATAAGACTAGAAATCATACAAAGTTTGCTGTAAGACCACAATGAAATAAAAATTAAAAAAAAAAAAAAGATAGTCTGAAAATCCCAAAATAGTTGGAGATTAAACAATACACTTCTGAATAACACATGGGTAAAGGAATAGGTCCCAAGAGAAGTTTAAAAGTATTTTGAATTAAATAAAAACACAAATACAACTTTCAAAATTTATGGAATGCAGTAAAAATAGTGATTGGGGGAAATTCGTAGCAGTGAATGAAGATATGAGAAAAAAATATATCTAAATCAATAATCCAGTTTCCGATTTACCTTAGGAAACTAGAAAAAGAGAAATCCAAAATAAGCAAATGAAAAGAAAAATAATAAAATGAAAATTAGAAGAGAAATCCAAATAAGCAGACAAAAAGAAATAATAAAAATTAGAACAGAAATCAATGAAATGGAAAGCAGAAAATCAACCCCAAAGTTGATTCTTTGAAAAGATCAATAAACTTGATAAACCTTTAGCCAGACTAAGGAAGAAAGACAGTAGAAACAATACTAACATCAGAAAATAAAGATGGGCCATTGTGATGCCATGAACATTAAAGGGATAATGAAAGATTATTATGAACAACTCTACATCCACACATTTGATAGCCTAGATAAAATGGATCAATTCCTTGTAAGACACAAATCTAAACTCTCAGAAGAGACATAGGTAATCTAAATAGAACTAAATCTGCTAAATTTGAATCAATAAGCTTCCAGCTGGGCATGGTGGCTCACACCTGTAATTATAGCACTTTGGGAGGCCAAGGCAGGAGGATCCCTTGAGTCCAGGAGTTCAAGACCAACCTGGGCAACATAGTGAGACCCTGTCTCCATACTAACTTAAAAAATTAGCTGGACGTGGTGACATGTGCCTGCAGTCCCAGCTACTCGCAAGGCTGAGGTAGGAGGATCGCTTGAGCCTGGGAAGTTGAAACTGTAGGGACCCATGATAGTGCCACTGCACTCAGCCTGGGTGAGAGTGAAACCCTGTCTCAAAAAAACAAACAAAACAAAACAAAAAAACTTCCAAAACAGAAAGCAGCAGGCCCAAATAGATTCACTGGTGAATTCTACCAACATGTAAGGAAGAAATTATATCAATTCTCTACAATCTTTTCTAGAATATAAAAGAAAAAAGAACAATTCCTAAGTCATCCTACGAAGCCAGTATTACCCTAATATAAAAACCAAAAACATTACAAGAAAGGAAAACTATAGACCAATATCACTGATGAACATAGACAGAATAATCCTCAACAAAATATTAGTGAATCAAATCCAGCAATGTATTAAAAAGATCATACAGCATGACCCAGTGGAATTTATTTCAGGCATGCAAGCCTGGTTCACCATTTGAAGGTCAATTAATGCAATCTGTCATGTTAACATGCTAAAGAATAAAAAAACTGTATGATCATATCAATAGATGCAGAAAAAGTATTTGATAAAATTCAACACTCATTCATGACTAAAAACAAACAAACTCCACAAACCAGGAACAAAGTGTAATTTCCTTAATTTGATAAGAAATATTTACCAAAACCCTACAGCTAACCTCATACTAAGGGTGAGAAAGTAGATGCTTTCCTGGTAACATCAGGAATAAGGCAAGGACATCCCTTCTCACACCATTTAGACTCAACATTGTTGCGATGTCCTAGCTTACACAATAAAACAAGAAAAGGTAAGAAGAGGCACCACTGTCCCTGGGTGTCTATGGAGGATTGATTCCAGGAACCTGACTTTCATACCCAAATCGAACTTAAATTCCTTATATAAAATGGTGTCGTATTTGCATGTAACCTAAGTACATCCTCCCACAAACTTCAAATTACCTCTAGATTATACTACCTAAAAATGCTATGAAAATAGTTGTTATGCTGTATTGTTTTTTAAGTTGTAGTTTTAAAATTGTCTTTTCCCAAATATTTTGCTCCATGGTTGGTTGAATTTGAGGATGCAGAACCCACATATATGAAGAGCCAATTGTAAATAGATTGGAAAGGAAGAAACAAAACCATCTTTTTTTTGTACATTGCATGACTGTCTACGTAGAAAATGCAAAAGGATCAAGAGAAGTCCTAAAACTGCTGAGCAATTATAGTAAGCCTGCAGGATACAAGATTAATATCAAAATATCAATGGCCTTCCTGCATACCAATAATGAACAACTGAAATTTGAAATTTAAAACAAATTGTCATTTAAATTAGCACCAAAAAGAAAGAAAGATTTAGGTACAAATCTAACAAACCAACTACAAGATCTATATGAAGAAAACTACAAAAGTCTGTTGAAAGACATCAAAAGAGATCTAAATAAGTGGAGAAATAATCCATGTTTGTGAATAGAAAAACTCAACATTGGCAAGATTTCAGTTTTTCCAGACCCGATCTACAGATTCTACACAATCCCAGTCAAATCCCAGCAAGTTATATTGTAGATATCAACAAACTGATTCTAGGGTTTATATGGAAAGGCAAATGACCCAGAATAGTCAACAAAATTATTGAAAGAGAATAATAAAGTCAGAGAAATAATACTATACAACTTCAAGATTTACTATAAAGTTACAATAATCAAGACAGTATAATATTGATGAAAGATTAGTGAAATAGATCTATGACATACAATCGAGATCCTAGAAATAGATCCACATAATAGAGTCAACTTGTCTTTGACAAAGGAGCAAAGGCAATTCAGTGGAGCAAAGATATTCTTTTCAACTAATGATACTGGATCAACTGGACATCCACATACAAAAAAGACCTTAGACACAGACCCTATACCCTTTCTAAAACTTATCTCAAGATGGATCACAGACCTAAATGTAAAATATCAAACTATCAAACTCTAAAAGATAACACAGGAGGCCAGTCATGGTGCCTCACACCTGTAATTCCAATGCTTTGAGAGACTGAGGCTGGAGGATCGCTTGAGGACCGAAGTTTGAGACCAGCCTGGGCAACATAGTGAGGCTTTGTCTCTAGAAAAAATAAAATTAGCCCAGTGTGATGGTATGCATCTGTGACCCAGCTCCTTGGGAGGCTGAGGCAGGAGGATTGCTTGAGCCTGGGAGGTCAAGGCTGCAGTGAACCGAGACTGCACCACTGCACTCCAGCCTGAGTAACAGAGTGACACCCTGTCTCGACAAAGAATTTTTTTTGTATAGCTGTACAATGTGTTTGTGTTTTAACAATCAAAAGTTAAAAAACGTAAAAAAGTTTATAAAGTAAAAAAGTTACAGTGAGCTAAGGTTTATTTTTGAAGAAAAAAATATTTATAAGTGTAAATTTATAAAAACATGAATTTATAAAAAATATTTATACATTTAGTCCAGGAACGATGACTCATGCCTGTAATGCTAGCAGTTTGGGAGGCTGAGGCCGGTGGATCAGCTGAGGTCAGGAGTTCGAGACCAGCCTGGCCAACATGGTGAAACCCCGTCTCTACTAAAAATACAAAAATTAGCTAGTTGTGGTGGCAGGAGCCTGTAATCCCAGCTACCTCGGAGGCTGAGGCAGGAGAATCACTGGAACCTGGGAGGCAGAGGCTGCTGTGAGCTGAGATCGAGCTATTGCACTCCAGCCTGGGTGAGAGAGCAAGACTGTGTCTCAAAAAAAGAAAAAAAAAAAAAAAAAAAAAAAAAAAAGGAAAGAAATAAAACAATGTACAGAGTGAATGAGCTATTTGGGCTGGAACTGGAATGATATGCCACTAGACGGCTCCGGGGCCTGTCCATTGGGACCACCAGAGGGCAGTGACAGCCTGGGAAGGTGCCGCATGTGCTTCCTGCTGTTCTTGCACTCTCAATTCAGAGCTCAAAACTTGAGTCCTGGCCTGAGCTGAGTGACTTGCCTAAGTTTCAGGACAGTGATCCCGGGGGCACTCGTTTTTGGCACTGACTGAGTTCACGAAAGATGCGTCTGAAGGGAGCGAGGTGTGACTTCCCTGTGTGCCTGGCACAGGACTGACCAGGCAACCAGGCAGCACTGACAAGAGGTGGGGACACTGAGCTGCTATTTTCCTGGACCTTCCATCCCGCTCTGTGGACTTGAGGGAGGATGGGCTTCCGAGCTCCTCACAAGTGAGCCACACATGGAGACAGTGTAGGGGCATCCACCGTGGGGGCCATAGCACCCCACAAAAGATGTTGTCTGGCCCTAGTCTCCTGTATTGTCGCTTGCCTTGATGCTGCCCCGATTCATCCCTCAACGGGGGGTACAAGAGCTCACACTCTGGGAGACCCGTAGCGCAATGTTTAGTTTTTAAAAGGGAGCTTCAGCTCCCAGGCTGAGGCAGGTGGATTGCTCGAGGCCAGGAGTTGGAGTCCAACCTGGGTAACACAATGAGATCCCATCTCAAAAAACAAACAAACAAAAAGAGAACACTTTATTCCTGCCCTTCCTAAGCTCTAACAAGTTACTGTGTGTGTGTGTGCATGGGTACACATGCATGTGTGTATACATATGTGGAAATCCAAGATTTATATGTTACAATAATTTGGCAGGGTGCAGTGGCTCATGCCTATAATCCCAGCACTTTTGGAAGCCAAGGCAGATGGATCTCTTGAGCTCAGGAGCTCTAGACCAGCCTGTGCAACATGGTGAAACCCCATCTCTACCGAAAATACAAAAATTAACCAGGCATGATGGCGCACGCCTGTGGTTCCAGCTATTCAGGAGGCTGAGGCACAAGAATCACTTGAATCTGGGAGGCAGAGGTTGCAGTGAGCTAAGATGGCACCACTGTACTCTAGCCTGGGTGACAGAACGAGACTGCATCTCAAATAATAATAATAATGTGTTATTCCTATCACATGGAATCTTCATATTAGAGATGAAACAACTAGGCCGGGTGTGGTGGCTCACACCTGTAATCCCAGCACTTTGGGAGGCCAAGGACGGTGGATCAACTGAGGTCAGGAGTTCAAGACCAGTCTAGCCAACATGGTGAAACCCCATCTCTACTAAAAATACAAAAATTAGTCAGGCGTGGTAACACACGCCCGTAGTCCCAGCTACTCGGGGGGCTTAGGCAGGAAAAATGCTTGAACCTGGGAGGTGGAGGCTGCAATTTGTTTTATGTAACAACAAACAGGTGGGACTAACTGGCTTCTGTGCCTCTACAACATAGGTTCTAAATTAACTGGAACATTGGCTAACACAAGCCAATTGACAAAACTTCATGGCATCATCCAAACTGTGGATTCAATTATGGTTATATCTTGGAATCCTATTAAATTTAATCATGGTGGCCGGGCACGGTGGCTCACGACTGTAATCCCAGCATTTTGGGAGGCTGAGGCGGGTGGATCACGAGGTGAGGAGATCAAGACCATCCTGGCCAACACAGTGAAACCCTGTCTCTACCAAAAATACAAAAATTAGCTGGGTGTGGTGGCAGGCGCCTGTAATCCCAGCTACTCAGGATGTTGAGGCATGAGAATCACTTGAACCCAGGAGGCGGAGGTTGCAGTGAGCCAAGATCGCGCCACTGCACTCCAGCCTGGTGACAGAGCGAGACTCTATCTTAAAAAAAAACACAAAAAACAAAAAACAAAAAAACTTAATAATGGTGTACTCCTATAATCTTAGAAAAGTCACTGAATATAAAATAGGGGAAAATTAGGTATGCCTCACTTTAACTGTAGCCTTGCCTAAATTTCCCGTAGTCAAAGTAGCCATTGCCCTAAAATATCTCAGATTGCGCATAGTTGCTCCAACACAAAGAATAATAAATTAAAATTAAGTCTTCGGCACTTACAAATTGGCTTGACACAATAGACCCTACAGGTTCTCAGGGAAAATAGTAAATAAGGCCCAATGTAAATTAAAACAGGGCCTTCAAGGATTAAAACTTATTATATAAAATCTAATTAATAAAGAGATGATTATCCCCAAAGTTTCTCCATTTAACAGCCCTGTTCTTAACTTTGCCAGTTCTCCTTTTTTTTGAGACGGGGTCTCACTCCGTTACCCAGGCTGGAGTGCAATGGCGCGATCTCAGCTCGCTGCAACCTCCGCCTCCCGGGTTGAAGTGATTCTCCTGCCTCAGCCTCCTGAGTAGCTGGGATTACAGGCATGCACCACCATACCTGGCTAATTTTGTATTTTTAGTAGAGATGGGGTTTCATTGTGTTGGCCAGGCTGGACTCGAACTCCTGACCTCAGGTGATCCACCTACCTCAGCCTCCCAAAGTGCTGGGACAACAGGCGTGAGCCACCGTGCCCGACCAAACGTTGCCAGTTCTTGAACCTAGAAAAAATAAATAACACCTCACAGTGATGACTCCAACCTTAATCCTGCAGTCCCATCCATTAGCCCTCATGCACATTACTCAGTTTTATTAAAATAACTGACCCCATCCAATCAGCAACCGGGAAATATTTTCATATTATGGATTTGGCTAATATGTTCTGCACGCTGCCTCTTTTCACAGCCTCTCCGCCACAGGCTGCCTTCACCTCTGAAAGGACACAGCACACCACAGGGTACCCGGCTTCGCCACCGTGCACGTTCTTGGCAGACACGGTCTCAGCTACATCGATTTTCACCCAGGAGCACAGGTGTGACATGACATTAATGCCTTCCTCTGCCCGGGCCATTCATTGGACACACTCATTAACGCAAACAAGACCAACATCTAGTCCTTTCGGGGTCTGCTGGCAACATATTTCATGTTTACACATTTTCCTGAGCTTCACTGCTGCTGCTACTTACAAAGCAGTCCACCTTAAATGGGGCTTTCACCAAAAGAAGCCTGTAAAATCTGTGCAGATGAAAATCAATGGGCAGTCCTATTAGTGCCTCCAAGATTCTTTCACTACAAAGGCTTTGGCAACCTCTTCTCCTCCCTCTCCCGTAGTCTCTGGACCACCTGCAATGGCCATAAGTTGCCCAGCGGCTTCTGATGCAGGAAACTACCCCTTTCAGCCTTGTGCTATACTCCATTAAAACAAATGCGCGGCTAATGCAATGTTTTTTTTTTTGTTTTGTTTTGTTTTGTTTTTTTGTTTTTTTTTTTTTTTACAAGGCTTCTCTCTGTCGCCCAGGCTGGAATGCAGTGGCACCATCACGGTTCACTACAGCCTCAACCTCCTGGGCTGAAGTGATCCTTCCACCACAGCCTCCCCAGTAGCTGGGACTACAGATGCGCACCACCATGCTGGTAGAGACTGGGTTTTACCACATTGCCCAGGCTGGTCTTGAACTCCAGGCTCAAGTAATCCTCCTGCCTTGGCTCCCCAAAGTGCTGGGATTACATGCGTGAGCCACCACGCCCGGCCCTGGACTGTCTTGGAAACAGAGAGAGGTTCTCACGGACCTTGAACTTGTGACCCTCCATCATAAAAAACATGGTGCTCCATGGAATGTAGCTGCTTTCCATCCTTTATCCAGGATGTCCCCAATAATGGATGAGACAGCTCAAGGCGGTCAGGGGTGCCCTGACTGGCCCCATCTCCACAGACATTGCAAATTCTTGGGCCACTGCCTAGAAGTTGTCCCTTTCCGGGTAAAAAACTCTTGGAATCTCTTGCCTGACATATTCCCAAAATGTAAATCAAAACCACACGTTTCTCATGTCCTGAGGCCACAGTGCAAGGTCTTGCCAGGACACTCCTGATCTCCTTCCGAGTTACAGACATTACTGTTAGTGACCAAGGCGTGCATTACACTTCTCAAAGCATACTGGGCTCTTGAAAAAGGCATTCCGTAGACATTTCACATCCCCGATAAGTCCCCAGATAGCTGCTTTGACTGAGAGATACAACAGTCTCCTCAAACGAGTCCTTTTCAAGTTTCAGTCTGGAAAGTGGGTCTCCGTCTTGCCCCAGACTTTAATTTCTCTTAATTCAAGCCACTCAGCCAACTCACACCTTACACCAACTTAAAGAAAAATCTTTCCCATCTTCCTTTCTTCTATAGAAAGGGGAATATGTGTCTTCTTCCTGTATGTAAGGACTCATTATATATGAGACTCTTTAATTATCATTTCCCTCATCATCATACATTTTCATTCTTACCCTCCATCCCATAAGGATGGAGACCAGGCCCAGGGCACACACTCTCCTGGGACCCCTGAGCCATGGTGTCCCTGGGGCCAGGCAGTTGCTCATCCGATAGGGGACCCATTTGAAACTAAAACTTCTACCACCACCCAAAAAAGTAAATAAAAAATATGCCCAGTGCATGTGCACACTACAGGCACTAGGGACTGTTGGTCCCATTACTCTTAGTCTAGGTGCTTTCACTGGTTTGTAATCCAGAGGCCCAAACTCACCAAGGAGGCCATTGTTTCAACTCGTCATGACAAATGCTGAGATTTGTCACATGCCACCAGATTTGGCTAATACAAGCCCTGCAACCTATAGGCTTCACTTGCTTGCCTATCACCAATCACACAGCCCATGGTAATTGGCTAGAGGATCTGCATGTAGAGCTCCAGCCTTAGCCACAGATATTTTAATTGGCAAACAGCCTTCCACTCTATTAACCACTTACACCTGAATTAAGGCATATAATTTAAAACCTATTTGCAGCAGAATTCATTGCCCATCTGGGCAAAACTGGATTGTTGGAAACGTTTATATTCGATCACTCCTAATCAGGGATTTCATGGTGCCGGTCAGGCTCGGCACAGATGGGCCTGTCCCCAACACGTGTAAAACTGCACCCACCTGAGCATGGACATGCTATTTATAGGAGTGTTTCTCAACTGGGAGTGACGTTGTCCCCAGAGACATTTGGTTGTCACAAATTTGGAGGGGGTGCTACTAGTATCTAGTGGGTGGAGGCTAGGGAGGCTGCTAAACCTCCCACAGCGCACAAGACAGCCCCCACAACAGAGTTATCCAGGTGCCCCAAACCTCAATAGTGCTGAGGTTGAGACACCTTGATTTACAACTGTTTCTTCTAGAAGTGCAAAGCTCTATAATCAAATTTCCTGGATCCCTGAAGCAAAAGTAACTTTTGAATAAATGAAATGGCTTATTTTCAAACAACTTTTTCATTTGGTTCTTTTTATTAACTGGGAAAAAAAGCCAGCAGCTGTTCTAATTTTCTGCTATTTACATCATATACAATTTATCTGACGTGGGCAGAATGTAAATGACGTTAACTCAGTAAAAAAAAAAAAGAATCAATTAGAGACTTAAATGTTAGACCTAATACCATAAAAATCCTACAGGAAAACCTAGGTAGTACCATTCAGGACATAGGCATGGGCAAAGACTTCATGTCTAAAACACCAAAAGCAACAGCAGCAAAAGCCAAAATTGACAAATGGGATCTAATTAAACTAAAGAGCTTCTGCACAGCAAAAGAAACTACCATCAGAGTGAACAGGCAACCTACAGAATGGGAGAAAATTTTTGCAATCTACTCATCTGACAAAGGGCTAATATCCAGAACCTACAAAGAACTCAAACAAATTTACAAGAAAAAAACAAACAACCCCATCAAAAAGTGGGCAAAGGATATGAACAGACATTTCTCAAAAGAAGACATTCATACAGCCAACAGACACATGAAAAAATGCTCATCATCACTGGCCATCAGAGAAATGCAAAGCAAAACCACAATGAGATACCATCTCACACCACTTAGAATGGCGATCATTAAAAAGTCAGGAAACAACAGGTGCTGGAGAGGATGTGGAGAAATAGGAACACTTTTACACTGTTGGTGGGATTGTAAACTAGTTCAACCATTATGGAAAACAGTATGGCGATTCCTCAAGGATCTAGAACTAGATGTACCATATGACCCAGCCATCCCATTACTGGGTATATACCCAAAGGATTATAAATTATGCTGCTATAAAGACACATGCACACGTATGTTTATTGTGGCACTATTCACAAGAGCAAAGACTTGGAATCAACCCAAATGTCCATCAGTGACAGATTGGATTAAGAAAATGTGGCACATATACACCATGGAATACTATGCAGCCATCAAAAAGGATGAGTTTGTGTCCTTTGTAGGGACATGGATGCAGCTGGAAACCATCATTCTTAGCAAACTATCACAAGAACAGAAAACCAAACACCGCATGTTCTCACTCATAGGTGGGAACTAAACAATGAGATCACTTGGACTCAGGAAGGGGAACATCACACACCGGGGCCTATCATGGGGAGGGGGGAGGGGGGAGGGATTGCATTGGGAGTTATACCTGATGTAAATGACGAGTTGATGGGTGCAGCACACCAACAAGGCACAAGTATACATATGTAACAAACCTTCACGTTATGCACATGTACCCTACAACTTAAAGTATAATAATAATAATTAAAAAAAAAAAAAAAAAAAAAAAACCTTTCCATGTACCTCTGAACCATAAATAAAACTTTAAAAAATCAAAAAAAAAAAAAAAATCAGTCACAAAACGTTTTTATTATGTATTGATCAGCTGGAATACTCAATCTTATATGAAAGACGTTTTTCCATTTTGCTCTTTCACAATTGTGGCTTTCTTTTCCCATTGTTGTATATATATGCATATATTCGTATGCGTTTTCAAATGGGCTATAATTTGTAATTCCAACTTGGCTGTAAAAATGCAACTTTAGCCAGGCGTCGTGGTTCATGCCTGTAATCCCAGCACCTTGGAAGGCCGAGGTGGGTGAATCACTTGAGGTCAGGTAATTCGAGACCAGCCTGGTCAACATGCTGAAACCCCATTCCTACTAATAATACAAAAATTAGCTGGGCATGGTGGCACGCACCTGTAGTCCCAGCTACTCGGGAGGCTGAGGCAGGAGAATGGCGTGAACCCGGAAGGCAGAGCTTGCAGTGAGCCAAGATTTGCGCCACTGCATTCCAGCCTGGCCGACAGAGTGAAACTGTGTCTCAAAAGAAACAAACACAACAACAAAAAACATACAAAAAATGCAACTTCATGTTTATAAATGTAGTAAGGTAATACTTTCCAAACAATATTTCTTTTTTTCTTGTTTTTTGGAGGTAGAGTTTCACTCTTGTCGCCCAGGCTAGAGTGCAGTGGCATGATCTCGGCTCACTGCAACCTCCGCCTCCTGGGTTCAAGCGATTCTCCTGCCTCACACTCCTGAGTAGCTGGAATTACAGGCATGCACCACCATGCCTGGCTAATTTTTGTATTATTAGTAGAGACGAGGTTTCACCATGTTGGCCAGGCTGGTCTGGAACTCCTGACCTTAGGTGATCCACCTGCCTTGGCCTCCCAAAGTTCTGGGATTACAGGAGTGAGCCACCACGCCCAGCCTCCAGACAATATTTCTCAACAATTTCACACATGTGAATTAACAATTAGCAGTCTTGCACGATGATATTTTTCTGGTTTTATAGTAAGGGAAAACAAGATGGAATAAGGAATAAGTATTTCCCTCAATGCTGTAAGAAGGATCGAGTTTGAACACTGAAATATTTGTATTCCTCTGATCTTCACATACAAAATAATTTAGTAAATAATTACTTCTTAGTGTGAGTAGCTAAACTCGTCTGTTTTTAAAACTCAGTTCTGTTGAAGTGTAATTTATATATATTAAAATTAAAAGTATGCTTTAGTGAGTTTTGACTTCTTTTGTTTTTGGAGTTATTATTTAGAACAAGCTTTGTTAAATGTGCAATAAAAATATATTTCAGAAGCACAGCTTGACCACACTGTGGAAGGTTAGCAGTTCCAAAAATTCAATAACATCTCAACCATTCTGTCAAGCTAGGAGAAGGTCCAGTGTGACTGAACAGGAAGAATTTTGAACTGAGAATGTCTGTAGTTTCATTATGAATTAGGAGTTAGGGTATCCTGCTGTAAAGTCACAGTACAACTAACCTTACTTTTGAATCTTGCTGTCTTCATCCGGACGGGATGGAGACTAAAAGAGGATTAGACTGAAAGATCTCTCAGGTTCCTTGCAGCCCAAATCCGCTGCGGCTTCCAGTCCATGCTTTCAGAACAGTCACCTCGGCCACTCCCTCCTGGAACTCCTCCTCCCCGCCTCCAGTCCCTCCACAGCCTCCTGCTTTTCCTCCTCTTCCTCATCCTGCTGCTCTTCCTAGTCCTCCTTCCCTTCCTTTTCTGAAACGTGGGAACAGTGCAGGCTTTACCCCGGCCTCTGATCCTGGCACTGCCCGCTCTTCATGGCGGTAGCAGCCTCCTACCTGCTGGCAATGCCCGAGTCTGTGTCTCCACCCCAGCTTCCCACTCCCCCCACCCCCATGGCCCTGGGAAACATCAGACGGCCTCAGGATATTTGTCCATGGGTGTCCAGGCAGCTCCAACTCCCCACGCCCAGACAGACTCCTCTCCTTGTCCCTCCCACCCCACATACTGCTTCTCTCCCCGTTGTCCTTGTTCAGGTGAAAAGCATCAGCACTCATTTCAATCTCAGAATAACTCCAGGGGGTGTGTTCTTCCTGCCACACGGAATCTTTATACTAGAGATGAAACAACTAGGCCACGGGCACGGTGGCTCATACCTGTAATCCCAGCCAAGGAGGTGGATCACTTGAGGTCAAGAGTTCGAGACCAGCCTGGCCAACATGGTGAAACCCTGTCTCTGCTAAAAATACAAAAATTAGCTGGGCATGGTGGCAGGCACCTGTAATCCCAGCTACTCAGGAGGCCGAGGCAGGAGAATCGCTTGAACCAGGGAGGCAGAGGCTGCAGTGAGCCTAGATCTCACCATTGCACCAGCCTGGGCGACAAGAGTGAGACTGTCAAAAAAAAAAAAAAAAAGGAAAGGGAAGAAAGAAAGAGAGAGAGAGAGATACAGAAAGAAAGAGAGGAAAGAAAAAGAAAGAAAAAGAAAGGAAAGAAAGAAAGAGAAAGAAAGAGGAAGGAAGGAAAGAAGGAAAGGAAGGAAGGAAGGAAAGAAGGAAGGAAAGAAGGAAGGAAGGAAGGAAGGAAAGAAGGAGGGAAGGAAAGAAAGAAGGGAGGGAGGGGGAAGGAAACGAACTGAGGCTTAGGGAAGTGGAGGAGCATGTCTAAGCCACACAGCCCTCCAGTGGTGGAGACTGGATTTAAAATCAGGGGTGTCTGACTCCAAGGCTAGGGCCCTTGACCACTGTCCTACACCCCAGCATGTGCCCCAGCCAGGGACCCGGGCGCTGTCCTCAATGCCTCCCCCTCACCACTCACCACCGCCTCGTTGCCAGGACCCGAGACTCCCAGGGGTCTCAGATCCGCTCCTCCGAGGACCTCTACCCCTGGCTCGGTTCACCCACCCTCATCCTCGCCTGGATACATCCATCTCCTAAGCAGTCTCCCATCTTCCTCTCTTCAAGCCACACTTTAAGCTGAGAAAAGGTGCTGTTCCTGCAACACAGATCAAGCCACTCCCTTGCTTAAAACACTCCAGTGGCAGTCCACAGCTTCTGGGACAAGAGCCGGCCTTTCACCCAGAGCAGCCCTTATCTGCTTCTCTAGCCTTACCGCCGTCCTCGTGATTCTCAGATCCTGTGTTTGCAAATTTGCCTCTTTGATAAAATGTGCTTGTAAGCCCCAAGTCAATGCTCACGGTTTTATTGTGGTCATTTACACACATACACAGAGTGGCTGAAAACGTGAGTCTCGATGTTTGTGCTCTTAGCTGAGGCTGAACAAGGCGATGCTCTGCCTTGCTGCTCCAGTGCTCGTAGTGTAAGCAAGAGTCCTTTCCACTGACTATTCAGTGCCTCGTTTTCCACATTTGTGTGCTTTTTGTTGGTGATTTTCTATCTCAAACGGTCCCTATGTAAACTGTGCTTTCTGTTTTGTTGGGGTTTTGTTTTGTTTTGTTTTGAGATGGAGTCTTCCTTTGTCACCCAGGCTGGAGTACAGTGGTGTGATCTCGGCTCACTGCAACCTCCACCTCCCAAGTTCAAGCAACTCTCCTCCCTCAGCCTCCTGAGTAGCTGGGACTACAGGTGCATGCCACCATGCCCAGCTAATTTTTGTATTTTTAGTGGAGACGGGTTTTCACTATGTTGGCCAGGCTGGTCTCGAACTCCTGACCTCAGGTGATTCACCCACCAGCCTCCCAAAGTGCTGGGATTACAGGCATGAACCATGGCCCTGAAGTGCTTTCTAGTGTCCCTAAGTGCAAGAGGCTGTGATGTACCTTGTGGATGAAATATTGTGTGGTAGATAAGATTTGTGTGGGCGTGAGTTACAGGGCTATTGGCTGTGAGTGCAATGTTAATGAATCAACCATATGTTAAACAAGGCATGTTCTGTCTTGTGAAACGGAAACACACAAACAAGGTTACATTGATCAGTTAACGTTCATACTGTAACCAGAGACTCGAAGGAACCTAACCCTGTATTTCTCTTAGGAGCAATATTTCATTATTTGCTAATTCAGTGTTTGCAATGACTTTACACACCATAACAATAACTTTATAGACCACAATGAGAATTGGCTGTATTTTCTCCTGGTCTGTGGCTTGTCTTTTCATTTTCTAAATGGTATGTTTTGAAGAGCAAAAGTTTTTAATTTTTTTGAAATCTACTTAATTTTTAAAAAATTTAACGGCATGTGCTTTCACTAAGAAATCTTCGCCTAATTCAATGAGGCCACAAAGACTTTCTTCTCTGTTCTCTTGCAGAAGTTTTATAGTTTTAGCTCTTACTTTTAGGCCTATGATGCATTCTGAGTTAATATTTGTATATGATATTAGCGACAAGGCTCTCGTTTATTTATTTTTGGCACTATTTGTTGCAAAGTCTGTCGTTTCCTCATTGAATTATTTGACCAAGTACCTTTGTAAAAAATAAATTGACTATATATGTTAGAGTCTATTTTTGGACACTATATTTAGACACAATGGAGATTGGCATTTCTATCCACACTATCTTGAAGTCTTCAAACCAGGTAGGATAAGTCCTTCAACTTTCTTTTCCAAAATTGCTTTTGCTATTCTTGGTCCTTTGCATTTCCATATAAATTTTAGAATCGGCTTATGCATTTCTATTTAAATGCCTGCTGGGATTTTGGTTGAGATTGCACTGAACATTTTGAGAGGTCATTTTTGAGGGAATTAATATCTTTTCTTTTTTTCTTTTTTTTTTTTGAGACGGAGTCTTACTCTGTCACCCAGGCTGGAGTGCAGTGGCCAGATCTCAGCTCACTGCAAGCTCCGCCTCCTGGGTTCCCGCCATTCTCCTGCCTCAGCCTCCCGAGTAGCTGGGACTACAGGCGCCGCCACCTCGCCCGGCTAATTTTTTGTGTTTTTAGTAGAGACGGGGTTTCGCCGTGTTAGCCAGGATGGTCTCAATCTCCTGACCTCGTGATCCGCCCGTCTCGGCCTCCCAAAGTGCTGGGATTACAGGCTTGAGCCACCGCGCCCGGCCGAGGGAATTAATATCTTAACAATATTAAGTCTTAATTCAAGAATATGATATTATCTTCAATTACTTAAGTCTTCTGAAATTTCTCTCAGGATTTTCTTGTAGTTTTTAGTATACAAGTCTTGCACACATTTTATTTACTATTTCCTGGTTTTATTTCGTTTCTTATTTATTTATTTATTCATTTATTTAGAGACAGAGTCTTAATCTGTCACCCAGGCTGGAGTGCAGTGGCACAATCTCAGCTCACAGCAACCTCTGCCTCCCAGCTTCAAGCAATTATCGTCCCTAAGCCTCCCTAGTAGCTGGGATTTCATGCACATGCCAACATGCTCAGCTAGTTTTTGTGTTTTTAGTGGAGATGGGTTTTCACCATGTTGGCCAGGCTAGTCTCAAACTCCTGACCTCAAGTGATCCACTCACCTAGGCCTCCCAAAGTGCTGGGATTACAGGTGTGAGACACTGCGCCTCACCCCTGGTTTTATATTTTTGAGGCAGTTTTAAATTTTCTTTTCATAATTGAGATTTTATTAGTTTTTGTTTGAGCATCAGTACTCAGACATTATGAACAATCGGCACACAATTATTAATATAGATACTGACACTCTAAAAGCCTTGTAGCTATAATTCTTTCTGCAGTTATTCCAGGCAGTTTCTTGCTTAAATTTTAAAGGCAATTCGTCCTTATGAGGACGTTAACAACAACCAATATCTTCTGCTAGTAATAAGCTCTTAGACAGTAAATCGCACTAATTGACAATTTAGCACCATATACACTATATGCTCAAAAATCTCAATCCGGCTGGGCATGGTGGCTCATGCCTGTAATCCCAGCACTTTGGGAGGCCGAGGCAGGAAGATCGTTTGAGGTCGGGAGTTCGAGACCAGCTTGACCAACATGGAGAAACCCTGTCTCTACTAAAAAAATACAAAATTAGCCAGGCATGGTGGTGCATGGCTGTAATCCCAACTACTCCGGATGCTGAGGCAGCAGAATCACTTGAATCCAGGAGGTGGAGGTTGCAGTGAGCTGAGATTGTGCCATTGCACTCTAGCCTGGACAGCAAGAGCAAAACTCCATCTAAAAAAAAAAAAAAAAAAAAAACTCAATCCTTCACAGCACATTAACAAAATTATTAGGACAAACTGGACTACCATAACCAAATCTGTCCCAGAGGGCACCCAGTTCTGCCAGGGAAGCCAAGATCAGGGGGCAGTTTTCTGCTCTACAGACAACCAACGTGGAAACAGAAATTAAGGAATTTAAAATGTTTTCAACATATAAATTCATGTGTGACTCCAAATTGCCATTTCTTTTTTGTAGTATTATAGGATACAAAAACTCTCTTCCCACCAACTTATGGAATTATTAATATAACATCCAAACATGCAACCCTCCCTGATTTCAACATCCCACTATTTTCTGGCTGTTGCAGAAAAACAACCAGCACTTAATTTCGCATCTTCAAAAAATGGACATTTCCACTTATCTACATATGTTTTTTAAAAAGATGATGTGTAATTCCTTCTTTCCTAAAAAATGTATTTCTAGAATTCTAGAAGCTAACATTTATACAACAGCTGGAAACCGATTTCTCTGAATTCAAAAATACGGCAGACTGCAGTCAACGGATAAGACTTAGTACAGGATGTTAATCAGATTTGGCTTCCTTCTGTCTTTCCTCCGAGGCTGGACTCTACTAGTTTTCACTCTCTCTGTTTTTATAGGTGAGTCTTCTTCAGTTTCCTGGTTGGCCACTTCGTTCTTTTGCTTCCATTTTACCTTTTGTTCCAAATTTTTTGTCTGAAGAGTTATCCTTTCTGGCAGCCTTTTGTGGCTTAACTTCCACTTTTGCAGGAACAGGTGTGTCTGACAGTCTCATCCCATTACCCTTGGGCCCATCCTCTGCTGTCCCCCCAGCTTCACTGACCTTCCCTTGGGCATCACGGGTTGCTTTTGATGGGGAAGGAGGCTGCCTGGCTGCAGAGCGGGAGAGCCTTCATAGAGGAAGTGCTCCCTCACCCAAGCTGCGGGAACCTGCTGACTCTGTTTTTCTTTTTTCTTCTTTATTTTTTAGAAAAGTTTTAGGGGCCAGGCATAGTGGCTCACGGCTATAATCCCAGCACTTTGGGAGGCCGAGGCAGGTGGATCACTTGAGGCCAGGAGTTTGAGACCAGCCTGGGCAACATGGCGAAACCCTATCTCTACAAAATACAAAAATGAGCTGGGTATGGTGGCACATGCCTGTAATCCCAGCTACTCAGGAGGCCGAGGCAGGAGAATGGCTTGAACCTGGGAGGTGGAGGTGACAGTGAGCTAAGATGGCACCACTGCACTCCCGCCTGGGCGACAGAGTGAGACCTTGTCTCAAAAAAAAAAAAAAAGAAAAGTTTTCAGTTCACAGCAACATGGAGAGGAGGGAATGGAGATAGGCCATACACCCACAGCCTCCACACAGGCACAGCCTCCCCCACCATCAACACCTTGCACCATGTGATGCGTTTGCTACACTTGATGACCCTCCATGAACACATCATCATCATTATCATCCCCCCAAGTCCATAGTTCATGTTAGGGTTCACTCTGTATGTGGTACTTTCTATGGGTTTGGACAAATTTATATGACACATTGTAAGGAAAAACTGTATTTTTCTATCTACACTCACAGATTACTTCTGGCCATCAAATGTGTGAGGTTTTGGAGCATCCTACAACTCAATTGACTTCAGAAACTGTCTACTTAGATTTGGTGCGGACCCCACAGGTTAAGTGCTCAGTCCCACAGGAATGCTCCCCTACTTCAGATGCCAGAGGCACGTCCGGACTGTCACCTGTGCTTCCAAGCTTCTGCCTGTAAATCAGAAGTTGCCTCTATCCCCTCCTCAAGTTTGCAAATTTGCTAGAGTAGCTCACAGAACTACTAGAGTACCTGTTTACTGTAAAAGGATCCGACAGCCAGATGGAGATGCACACAGCAGCACATGGGGAAAGGGTCAAGGAGCTTCCGTGCCTTCTTCAGGTGAGCCCCCTCCACATGTTCACCCACCTGAAAGCTCTCAGAACCCCATTGTTTTTACTTTTGGTGAAGGCATCCGTACACACACGTGATCAAGTCATTGGCCGTTGGTGATGCACTCAACTCTCAGCCCCTCTCTACTCCCAGGACTGGTCGGTGGGCTAAAAATTCCAAACCTCTCATCGCCTGGCTGGTTCCCCTGGAGACCTGCCCCCATCCTGAGGCTATCCAGGAGCTCCCAGTCACCAGTCACTTCATTGATATACAAAAGACTTTGATCACTCTGGGATTCCAGGGCTTTAGGAGCTGTGTGCCAGGAAATGGGGGCAGAGAGTAAGTATAGTCGTTCAGTGCACAGGATGTTTACGTCAAGGCTGGGCATAGTGGCTCATGTCTATAATCCCAACACTTTGGGAGGCCGAAGTGGGTGAATTGCTTGAGGCCAGGAGTTCAAGACCATCTTAGGCAACACAGTGAAACCTTGTCTCTACAAAAAATACAAAAATTAGTTGGGTGTGGTGGTGAGCGCCTGTAGTCCCAGCTACTCAGGAGACTGAGGTAGGAGGATCACTTGAACCCCAAAGGCAGAGGTTGCAGTGAGCCAAGATTGCACCACTACACTCCAGCCTGGGTAATGGAGCAAGACCTCTCAAAAGAAAAGGATGTTTAGTTCAACAACGGACCACATACACCATAGTGATCCTGAGACAGCCAGGTGGGAGGGGGTCCCTGGAGAAACTCCAATCAGCCTACGCACTGGGCTGGAGCCCCACAAAGTTTGCTCCCTTTGCAGTGGGGAGGAGCCTGGCCCCTCCTCTTCCTGTGTGGAACCTGGGATTTAAGCCGCAAGCGGGAAGTGCGCTAGCCTAGGGATTCTGGCCTAGGGAGAGTCCCGTTTCCCCTTTCCTTCCTTTTCATCCAATAAAACGCGTCTTACTCACCATTCAAATTGTTTGCAAGCCTGAATTTTTATGGCCGTGGGACAAAGAACCCTGTCTTTAGCTGAACTAAGAAAAGGTCCTGCAACAATACCATAAGATTGTAATGGAGCTGAAAATTTTCTGTCATCTAGTGATGTAGTTGTTGTAGGTGTTGAACCATTCAGGACCAACCCATTACCTTTTCTATGTCTGGATATGCAAATACTCACCATTGTGTTATAATCGACTACAGTATTCAGCACAGTAACATGCTATACATGTTACGGTAGGTAGTTAGCCAGGCATGAGCAGGGCAGGAGCCGGGCATGAGCGGGGCAGGAGAGGGCTCCCTCCCCGAACCCACCAGGAATGCCAAGCGACCATCAGGTGATGGTCAGGCAGTTGTCACAACGCCTCTCTAAAAATAATAATTAGCAGCTGGAGCCAGGGAGTGGCAATTTCCTGATGGCCCACAATTGTCACACTAGAGTGATAATTGGTCACAGGCACCAGGGAGAGGCAATTTCACAATAGATAAAAAATACTTGAAATTGGTAATTGGCAGCTCAGGAATTCAGTGAGTAGGCTCAGGCATGCACATTAAGAGACAAAACGGTGGAGTAGGACCTTCCGGGCACATTCTGTCAGGAAAGGGAAGCAAGCCTTAGGCGAGCATGCACACAACTCCAGTAAACACACTGAGCATGCTCACCTCCCAAGTATTAGCAGGTTACCACACAGGCAGGCAGCCCACGCTAAGGGCGGAACCATGGAAAAGGGATGCAAGACATTTGATTTCTTTCAGGGCCTGCTATCTGTCACATTGCTATGTTATTGCTACAGAGTGTGTTTTGTCGTTTGCAAAGTCTCTGTTTTAATGTTAATGCCGGCCAGCTGCACCTGAATCCCACAGAGAGAAAGGTGTGTGCTTCCTGTAAGTGTGCCAACGTATAAAACCCCAGGTCAGAAAGTCAAATGCCACACTTGACCTTCAAACTGTCCGCCTGGATCTCTTCCAAGGGTACTTTCCTTTCTTTGCTACTCTAAAGCATTTTAACAAACTTCCACTCCGGCTCTGAAACTTGCCTCGGTCTCTTTTTCTGCCTTATGCCCCTCAGTTGAATTCTTCCTTCTGAGGAGGCAAGAATTGAGGTGGCTCTGTATGGATTTGACATCGGTAAATCAGATATTTGCCACCTCTAACATACAGGTTTGCAGTCTAGGAGCAATAGGCTCTACCACGTAACTGTAAACCAAATGTAAAATTCTAAGCAATCCCAGCCAACGGAATGGACTCCTCCTCTCGGCCAAGGGCATTCTAAAGTAAATCTGAAACACTAGTTCAGGCCATGATGGGAAGCGGGAGTTGTACATGCCTCATTACACCTTTCTCCCTTTGGGATTCAGGTGCAGCTGGCCAGCATTGACATTAAAATAGAGACTTTGCAACTGACAAAACAGACTCTGTAGCAATAAGATACCAACATGACAGATAGCAGGCCCTGAAAGAAATCAAAGTATTTTCTCCCAAAATATGTTTCTTTGATATATTTTGAAATGGCCCTGAAAAGTTGTCTCTTATAGGGAAAATCTATATTCTGTAAAGAATCCTCCTCCTTTTCCAGGTCTTTTCCTGATCTAGGAGAGAATTAACTAAGAGTCTGGTACCTTCTTCTTCTTCTTCTTCTTCTTCTTCTTCTTATTATTATTTTGAGATGGAGTTTCACTCTGTTGCCCAGGCTAGAGTGCAATGGTGCAATCTTAGTTCACTGCAATCTCGGTTCACTGCAATCTCCGCCTCCTGGGTTCAAGTGATTCTCCTGCCTCAGCCTCCCGAGTAGCTGGGATTACAGGTGTCCACCACCATACCCGGCTAACTTTGTATTTTTAGTAGAGACGGGTTTTCTCCATGTTGGTCAGGCTGGTCTCTAACTCCTGACCTCAGGTGATCTGCCCACCTCAGCCTCCCAAAGTATTGGGATTACAGGCATGAGCCACTGTGCCTGATGAGCCTGGTATCTTTTTAAGTGTGATAATAAAACACTTGCAATCTATTCTCTCTGAAACCTGCTGCCTGGAGGTGTGGAGGCTTCATCTGCATAATAAGAACCTTGGTCTCCACAACCCCTTATCTTATCCCGGATACTCCCTTCTGTTGATTCCAGGTCTTTAGGTAAACTTTAGAAAATCTTTGAATCCACCTGTGACCTGAAAGTTCACCTGCTTTCAAGTTGTCCCCCACCTTTGAGTGGTCCTACCTTTCCAGACCAAACCAGTGTATGACTCACAGGTATTGGTTGATGTCTCATGTCTCATTATGAAATGTATAAAACCAAGCTGTCGCCTGACAACCTTGGGCATATGTTCTCAGGATCTTCTGGGCTGTGTCACGGGCCATGGTCACTCACGGTTGGCTCAGAATAAATCTCTTCAAATATTTTACAGAATTTGACTCCTTTCATTACCATAGCCTAGTTGTGTAGTGGGCTATACCATCTAGGTTTGTGCGTCTACACTCTATGATGTGTGAACAATGAAATTGCCTAACAACACATTTCCCGGAAGCTATCCCTGTCATTCAGTGATGTACGATTGTATAAGTTTCTTCTTATGTCACACATGTATCCACCATTATGGTATCATACAGATTAGTTTCACTTACCTAAAAATCCTCTGTGTCTTCCCTCTCCTCTAACCCTGGGCAATCACCGATTATTTTACTGTGTCCATAGTTTTGCCTTTTACAGAAATCTCCTGTAGCAGAAATTGTACAGGATATAGTCTTTTCAAATTTGCTTACTTCACTTCTAATATGCATTTAAGTTGCCACCATGTCTTTTCATGGTTGCCGAGACCAGCGTGGTCCAGGGAGACCTTAATCCAGTGGCACCAGAGGAATTAAAGACACACACACAGAAATATATAGGCGTGGAGTGGGAAATCAGGGGTCTCACAGCCTTCAGAGCTGAGAGCCTTGAATAGAGATTTACCCATGTATTTATTGACAGGAAGCCAGTGATAAGCATTGTTTCTATAGATTATAGATTAACTACAAGTATTCCTTATGGGAAACGAAAGGATGGGCCAAAATAAAGGGATGGGTTGGGCTAGTTATCTGCAGCAGGAGCATGTCCCTAAGGTACAGATCGTTCATGCTGTTGTTTGCGGTTTAAGAATGATTTTAAGCTGTTTTCCGCCCTGGGTGGGCCAGGTGTTCCTTGCCCTCATTCCTGTAAACCCAGAACCTTCCCTTCCAGCGTGGTTGTCATGGCCATCACGAGCATGTCACAGTGCTGCAGAGATTTTGTTTATGACCAGTTTTGGGGCCAGTTTATGGCCAGATTTTGGGGGGCCTGTTCCCAACAATGATTTGACAGCTCACTTCTTTTAGCAATGGATAATATTTCATTGTCTGAAAGTACCACAGTTTATTTATTAATTCACCTACTAAAGAACGTTTTGGTTTCCTCCAAGTTTGGGCAATTATAAATAAAGCTACTATAAACATCCATGTGCAGGTTTTTATGTGGACCTAAGTTTTCAACTTCACTAAGTAAGTATCAAAGAACATGACTGCTTGTAAGAATGTTTAGTTTTATAAGAACCTGCCAAATGACCTTCTAAGTGATTGTACTATTTTGCATTCTCACCAGCAATGATTGAAAGTTCCTGTTGCATCACATTCTCTCCAGCATTTGCTGGTGTTAGAGTTTGCATTTTAGCCATTCTAATAGGTGTATAGCTGTATGTCATTGTTTTAGTTTTCAGTTGCTAAGGACAGATGATGCTGAGCATCTTTTCATATGATTATTTTCTATCTCTATATCTTTTTTGGTGAGAAATAAGTTCAGATTTGTTCCCAATTTTATAATTGGGTTGTTTTCTTAATGTTAAGTCTTAATCATTTTTGTTTGTTTGGTTTGCGTATTTTGGATAACAGTCCTGTATCAGATATGCATTTTGCAAATTTTTCTCCAGAAAAAAATATGTACTTTTTTCTAATTTGGTCTTGAAGTCTCTCTCTGTAGAGTGGCTATAAATTCTAGCCCCATCCTAATGGGGCTCCAGCAGATTTGGTTGTGGATGTTTACAATGTGCCTTTTGGAGGAGGGGTACTTCTTTATCCTGGCAGACGGCCTAATGCCTAAGTGTCTGATCTGTGAGCAGGTGTCCTTCTCACACAACAAACCTGTTTATACTGGCAGACTCCCTCGGGACTCTGGTCAGACCTGTGTCCAGTTTATTCCTGTGAACATAGCCACTATCTAGGAGAGCCCTAACCAGGAAAGAAGTTAGGTTTGGGTGTGTTAATCAGGTGAGACACAGAGGAGGCAGCTCAATAAAACACACGAAATACCAGGAGCACTGTATTACTTACAGGTCCCAGAGAGAACAGACCAGCATGCCTCACAGGGCCAAGGGAAACGGGGAAGCCATCCTGGACACACACACTCAACCAGCATGTGGTGAGCAAGAGAGGTATGGGGAGGGACTGTGGGCCAGGCTTTATTCAAGTCTAAGGTGTGAAACGGGCAGGTTTCTCATGGGGAGTTCAAACTGGTGGCTTCACAGCAAGTAGAGGCATGAATTCTGGAGTCCTACTGCGATGGAGAGGCGGTCACTGTGGAATATCTGTGTTGTCTATGCAGAATGTGGCGGTCAGTGGAGTGCGTCAAGCAGGTTGTATCTAGCTGTCCCATAAGGAGGTAGTCACCAGGAGGTGGTTGGTTGGGGCAGGTATTTGGATCAAGCACCTTGAGGAACTGGGAGGAGGTGGAGAGCTGGAAACCACATCAAAGGTGGTTGAGCCCTGCTTCCTGTATGAGAACGTCCACTTATATTCAAAATGGATATTGGGGTAACATGAAATGAAAGAAATTCACTGCACACTCTATTGCTGGTTTTCACATTTTCTTAATGGTGGCTGTCACAGAACTGAAGTGTTAATTTTAATGAAGTACAACTTATCAATATTTTCTTTCATGGATTGTGCTTTTGGTGTTGTATCTAAGAAGTCATTGAAGAATCATGATCATCTGGATTCTCTCTGATGTTACTTTTTAGGAGTTTTTTAGTTTTTCATTTTACAGTTAGGTCTCCGATCTATTTGGAGTTAGTTTTTGTGAAGGGTGCAAATACTATATATATATATATATATATAGTTACATATACAGTTATATAGAGTTATATATAGAGTTACATATAGTTATATATATAGTTATATAGTTACATATATAGTTTTATATATATATAGTTAAATATATATGCATGTGAACATCCAGTTTATAAACCGAAAACAAAATTCTAAGCCCCCAAACCATCTGAATGGACCCCTCCTCTTAGCAAGGGTATTCGAAAGATAACCTGAAAAACAAGTTCAAGCCATGATGGGAAGGGGGGGGTCAGACATGCCTCATTACATCCTCCTCCCTTTTGAAATTACTAGTAGAACAGATTCTTTAAGTCTGATGAGAAACACAATCTATTCTCTCTGAAGCCTGCTACCGGAAGGCTTCATCTGTGTAATAAAACCTTGGTTTCCACAACCCCTTATCTTAACCCAGACATTCCTAAGTCTTCAGACAATAACTTGACTCTTTCAACCAATGGCCAATCAGAAAATTTTTGAATCTACCTATGACCTGGAAGCCCTTCAGCTTCCCATTGTCCTGCCTTTCTGGACTGAATCAGTGTATGTGTTATATGTATTTGATTGATGTCTTTTGTCTCATAAAATGTACAAAATCGATTCTCCGCTGCTCTCTGAGCTTCACAAGGGCACCCAAGGACGACAAGAAGAAAGACGCCAAAAAGTCGGGCAAGAAAGACAAAGACCCAGTGAACAAATCCTGGGGCAAGGCCAAAACAAAGAAGTGGTCCAAAGGTAAAGTTTGGGACAAGCTCAATAACTTAGTCTTGTTTGACAATGCTACTTATTACAAACTGTAAGGAAATTCCCATCTATAAACTTACAGCTCCAGCTGTGGTCTCTAAGAGACTAAAGGTTTGAGGTTCCCTGGCCAGAGCAGCCCTTCAGGAGCTCCTTAGTAAAGGACTTATCAAACTGGTTTCAAAGCACAGAGTTCAAGTAATTTACACCAGAAATACTAAGGGCGGGGATGCTCCAGCTGCTGGTGAAGACGCATGGACAGGTCCAACCAACTGTACATTTGGAAAAATAAAACTTTATTAAATAAAAAAAACAAAATAAAATAACATGTATAAAACAAAGCTGCACCCTGACCCCACCTTGGGCACATGTTCTCAGGATCTCCTGAGGGCTATGCCATAAGCCATTAGTCACTCATATTTGGCTCAGAATAAATCTCCTCAAATATTTACAGAGTTTGACTTTTTGTGGACAAGTTGTTCCAGTTCTATTCGTTGAAAAGATGATCTTTGTTCCATTGAAATGTCTTTGTTCCTTTATTGAAGATCAGCTGACTATATTTATGTAAGTCTATTTCCAGGTTTTCTATTTTGTTCCATTGATCTTTTTCTCTATTCTTTCACCAAAACCACACTGCCTTCATTACTGTAGCTTTAGAGTAAATGTTGAAGTTGGGTCCAGTGGTCCTTTTAAATAATAGCTACCATGAGTTAATCTTGACTATGTAGTAGGCACATCCGTGGGCAATGAATAATGTATATTCATTATCTCATGCACATAGTGACTCTGCAAGGTAGCATTCGTTACGTCTGTGTTACAGATCAGGAGGTAGGCTAAGGAGTTAATGTAATTTTTCCAAAGTCTTGAAGCTTGTCAGTGACAGAGCTTGGATTTGAAGTCTGTCCAGCCCTTTCCACCTTTTCTCACTCCCTTGGCCTCCCACCCACTCTCACTTGCTGACTCACTGCCTATGAGGTAGTGTCTTTTGGCTTCCAAACTAGAGATTGGCAAGCACTGAGGAATGTTATAGGTCCCTAAAGCAAAACATAGGACAGACCGATGCTTAGGAAATTACTAAATATCATTTCCTTATTTGCAAGTAAAAAATCTCCCTTTCCATTTGCCTACTTAAGGCAAACTGCTTTTGTTTATTTTTAAACAAAATTTTAGCCTCTAAGCTCTGCCAGAGACCTGGTGGGTCTGAAATTGTCTAAAGACCTATTATAGCACGTGGAGAGCCTTTTCTCCAAAGGCCAGCTTCAGACCAAGGTGGCTTTTGCCACCGATTTGTTTGTCTCTCTGATTTGTGCCTTTCCAGGCCCCTCTCCTAGAGTGCCGCATGCTTTCAAGCGAGGCTCTTCGGGCCTATGATTTTGACAATGTTCCGGCAGGTCTCAATAGCAAACACTCCTGCTCGGACATATTTTGATGGTAGGTGGAATAAGACAAATGACAGACTTAGTGTAGAGCCTAGGACATTATAAGTGCTCACTAAACATTAGACAACATTGTTAAGATTATGATTTTTGCTTGTCAGTCTCAAAGTGTACTCCTTGTATATCCTTCATGATGCCTCGGTGTGACTGTGGAGATGCTTCTTTATTGTCTTGTTTTGTTCCATTCATGTATTGCCACTTCCAACATTCTGGTTCAAGTCACATCGAAGTAAGCATTCATTTAGCTGACAGCCTATCACGGGGCATCTTTCTGCATAAAATGAACCAATTTATAGTCATTGCTGACAGCTGTTTTTGAAGGAAAGGCCATTTTCCTTAGTCGATTAGAGGAACAGTGATTAATTCAGCCCATCAGCCTGCAGCGGCAAAGGCTAAAAAGGGCCTCATTGTGTACAGCCCCCCATGTCTCTTAAAACCTACATTTTTGAATTTGTCAGAACTTCCTGAGCCCAGACTGGACCTCCAGAGGTCACTTAATGTACCCCTGGCCTCCTACACTATTTTTAAAGACCTCTAAAAAAAGACAGCTCCTGTTTCGCCTTGGCAGTGAGCCACCAGGGGAGGTGAATTTGGCAGCATCTCTGCTTCGGGATCCTGTGGACATTAGCGCGGGGGCCCTGCCTCAAAAAGTGACTCACTAGTGCTTGAAGGGTGATAAAGTCTGGTGACACAGCACAGGGAGTGTTTAAAGTGCATAGGGAGAGATTGTTTTCTTTCCCCCTCTTTGCACCTAGCAGGGAGAGGAGTGTGCAGAAAGATGGGGTTGAAACAGAAACTTGGAGTTATGCTAGGAGTAGCATCAGCATAGCAGGAGAACATCCATAGCTCTCCTGCTGCTGCCCTGCCACAAGGAGAGGAAGGGAAAAGCAAATTCAGCAGGACCTCTAGGACCTTGCTGTAGACATCCAGGTGGAGCCAGGACCCTCCAGGAGAACTGATGGCTAGAAAAGACTGTAAGTAATGTGGAGGAAGGAAGAAGAGAGAGCGAGAGCAGAGAGAGAGAGGAGACTTGCAAACATTGATCCATGTGGAACGGATGTCAACTTGATGGGACAAGACCTGGGTTGACTTGGTATCTGGGTTCAGGTCAGCAAACTCTGGGGGCATTTCCTTCTAGTAGCAGACAGATGTGCTCGTCCTGCCAGACATTGTGGACATTGCTGAATGGCTTCCAGAACATTCCTCTTATGTCTCCTGGTTAAAGTTAGACTGAAACATCTGAGCCATTTGGGAGAGCAGGGACCCCCACGAATAGGAGATACTGGAGGTGTCTGAGGCCACTCTATGCCCTTTCTCAAGAGTTCCCTGCAGATCTTTCAACCACTGGCCACTGAAGTCCAGCTCCTGCCAGCCATGGATTTGGGCGCTGGGCTCCAGTGTTGAGAAAGTTCTTGCCCTAAAGCACTTGTTTTCCCAGTGGACAACAGGAGTCACAGACAGAGAGGGAGAGTGAAGAGGCAGAAGATATTCCTTTCCACTGTGACCCAGATGAGAATGCAGCGGGTGAGCTTGCTTCCTGTCACTCATTTTCCAGCTATTGGTTCTAGTCCAAGTTGCGCATATTCTTTCTGTTAGGTTCTTATGTTTGTCTTAAGGTCATCCATCTTTTCTTCTTCCCTTATTTTTTCTTTATAAATCAAGAAAAATTTTTGTCACTTTCTTTCCCTGGCTCACTGCACAGCCAATCAATAATTATTTGATTGTGTATCAATTTCTGCTGGCTATTCATTATTGTGGAAACCATATTAACAGGTCCATAAAAATCACAGTAATCCATTTGTTAAACTCATCATAAGAACAGGTTTCATCTTTCTGGCCAAGTTTCACGGGTTGGTAATATCATATTTTGGTTTTAGAATTTATAAGGCGCATTCTCCCATACCTTTTTAAGTATGTTTTTTATCCATTGCCCTCTCTGAATTAGGCATTTTTGGGGATGCATGTTTTACAGATATGGAGACAATGGTTCAGAGAAATCAGCTTGTTCACGGTGGGGCCAGAACTGGGACCTAGGGCTTCCGACTCCATGTCTCAGGCCATTCCTATCACACACACACTGAAGGAGGAAAGAGCTCCCTTGTCTGGAGAAGATATTTCAAATTCATGTGGGTTAAACACGGAAATTCCAAACAGCTGTAGTTTTTGCAGAAATGGTTGAGTTATGGACTGTTAAAGTAGTTGGCCACCTGCGGTGGTGGGTGGAAGGGAGTTAGGAAAGGATTGTTGTGCTTCAGGGAGCATTCAGCGTCTGCACGACCACGGAGGGGTTGCAGGGCGTCAGGTATCCAGGACTGTTGGCAAGAATTATGCTTTGAATTTCCCGGAGAAGACACACTGCTGTGAAAGCAAGAAATAGTTGGTTTTTTTCCAACTGCTTAGCTGTTAAGAAGCAAGAAGCCTATCTCCAAGGCAGCAGCCGTCCTCAGAGAAAACAGTAGGACCCTTCCTTCAAACAAAGGAGAAAATTCCCACCACTCAAAGCAAGCGCCCCCTGGTCATTCTGGGGCATAACTGCCTGGAAAAGCTCCAGGCTCCAAACAAAAGACAGTCTTCACAGGCTAGAGACTGGCTGTGCACTCAGGATTGGTGCTCGGTAGCACAGAGCTGGCTGGGCAGGCCCAGAGGGGACCACATTCTGCCACATGCAGAGCAAAGCAATATCTTTCTATTACTGGTCAATGTCATATGAGCTGGGAATGAGCAGTTTCACACCTTTTCCTGAGATATTAAAAGGAAATATGCTGATGTGACTGGAAATAGTTTCCCAAAGCCTGTGGATGGAGTTGATGTCAGTAACTGGCTATGAGGTTGTTATTTACAAGACTATTTGATCCCACTGAGGTAGTGGTGCTTAATAAGTAACTCAGTGTGGCTCAGGAGCCAGGCCCAATACTGCATATAAACCGCCATCCTGGCCAGACGTGGTGGCTCACACCTGTAATCCCAGCACTTTGGAAGGCCGAGGCGGGCAGATCACAAGGTCAGGAGATTGAGACCATCCTGGCTAACACGGTGAAACCCCATCTCTAATAAAAATACAAAAAATTGGCCGGGCGCGGTGGCTCAAGCCTGTAATCCCAGTACTTTGGGAGGCCAAGGCGGGTGGATCACGAAGTCAGGAGATCGAGACCATCCTGGCTAACATGGTGAAACCCCGTCTCTACTAAAAATACAAAAAACTAGCCGGGCGTGGTGGCAGGCGCCTGTAGTCCCAGCTACTCGGAGGCTGAGGCAGGAGAATGGCGTAAACCCGGGAGGCGGAGCTTGCAGTGAGCCGAGATCGGGCCACTGCACTCCAGCCTGGGTGACACAGCGAGACTCCGTCTCAAAAAAAAAAAAAAAAAAAAAATTAGCCAGGCATGGTGGCAGACACCTGTAGTCCCAGCTACTTGGGAGGCTGAGGCAGGAGAATGGCGTGAGCCCGGGAGACGGAGCTTGCAGTGAGCCGAGATCGCACCACTGCACTCCAGCCTGGGTGACACAGCGAGACTCCGTCTCAAAAATAAAATAAAATAAAATAAAATAGAATAAAATAAACCACCATCCTGTAATTTATCCAGGGAGCATGTGGGAGGGGAACCTTGAATCATTTGCTTGATGGATTTTTTCTTTCCTTGGAAACAGGAAAACGAATCTCAGTTTTCTCCCTAAGCCTTAGGCAATAGGGCTCCTTGCAAGTCACTTTCCCTTCCTTGTCCCCAAAACAAAGATGCATACATGTTCCCCAAGCACTGCAAACACAGCCTTTCTTTCAGGGGCAGCTGGGTCCCTGGATCCGCTTTCCCTGCCCCGGGCTGGTCCCAGTGTAAATCATCAGATCTCCAGGTCCACTCGTCTGCACACAGGCGGCTTTGTAAGTGGGAGAAAGAATCCACAGAGCTTTCCACTAAATCCCCATGGGAAGCAGGTGAATAGGTGTGTGTGTTTGCACACAAGCCCGTTTACATGGCAGACCAACCCAAGAGATGGTGACCGACGGGTCCATAAAGACTCTGGCTGGCAATGCTGTCAGCTTCCTTCAGCTGAGCTTCAGTTAGTTACCCTGGCAGTCTCAAATGTCTCCTTGTGTCTGGAGACAGCATAGGGCCTGGCCCTGAGGACTCCCAGGCTGGGTCGCCCGGCAGCTACACCTGTTGTAGGCTGGGTAGGCCCCCCTAAAATGCTTTGGGCAGCCCAGGAGTGTCTTCCTGAGTCACTTGGAGCTGCCTCACCAGCGGCGCAGTGAGAGACTCACAGCCCTGGTGGAGAGTGGAAGCCTTGGGCTCTCCCAAGCAATCCTTGTGCCTGTGGGGCTGGTGCCGCCCCTTTGTGTCTCTTCCTGCAGCTAAGCAGAGCTCAGGGGCCAGGAAAAAAGCCACCAGGTGTCCTTGGAAACAGCTGACCTGATTTTCAACGTTCCCTCTGAGCGTTTGCTAAAGGGGCACCATAGAAGTGCATTAAGGACGCCGCCGTGGAAGGAAGCTGTGGATGACAGAAGCATGAGCGCTGTTGGAAAATGAGAAAGCTGAGTTGGGACTGAGCACACAAGCCCGTTTACATGGCGAGCCAACCCAAGAGATGGTGACCGATGGGTCCGTGAAGACTCTGGCTGGCAATGCTGTCATGGAGAACCCGTACTGTCACCCTCCCCAGCCATCTGGCTACCAGCAGCTTCAGCAGCGGCATCATTTGCATTCGTTCATCTTCTTTACTCATTCCCTCCCTCGATGAATCTCTTTGGGAACGATCTTGAAAAACTTTGGTTAGGTTTTCAAGGTGCTTTTGATTCACTGTATTTCTTTTGATAAGCCTTTAATTGACCACAACATTCATAGAGAAAAGCGCACTCATCCTGAGGGTTCAGCCCAAAGAATTTTCAGAAAGTGAACACAGGAGGGTGGCAAGCACCGGATTAGGAACCAGAACACTGCCGGCACCCCAGACGTGCCCTTTTAGTCCACTTCTAGTCACTATGCTCCCACGAGGGTGCTCACTCTGCCCTCTAGTACTGGACACTGATTTTACTTATCTGTGAACATCATTTGAATGGACTCATGCAACAGCGTGTCTGTGAGGTTCCTGCACGTTTCTGAACGTGGGATTGCTGAAGTGTGGGGTTGTATTCAAATCTGTAGTTTGCACTCGAAGAACGGCAAGTGGAAGAAAATTACTTTGGAAAGGAATTTTCAAATCGAGTGTGAATGAGAGGGTCTTCGGGCCTTTGGCCTTTGGAGTTGAGCTGGTCTAAAGGTAGAAGGTGAACTAGGATCCTCTTAGCTCCCCACTCCACTCTGAAATGTGCTCCCAGGGCAATCCAGCTTCCGCTCTCTTTTACCACTTCATATAATGATAAAAATTATGTCAGGTAAAATATCAGTAATTGCTTAAGTGAGTTTGTACACCAAGCTGTATAGTAACGCCTCACTGAAACACTGCTCACCTGAGGCTGACATTCAGTGTGTTGACGAAAAGAGTTAAACTAACGTATTTGAAGAGATTTATTCTGAGCCAAATATGAGTGACCATGGCCTGTAACACAGCCCTCAGGAGGTCCTGAGGACATGTGCCCAAGGTGGTTGAGGTACAGCTTGGTTTTGTATATTTTAGAAAGGGATGAGACATCAATCAAATACATTTAAGAAACGCATTGGTTTGGTTCAGAAAAAGCAGGACAACTCAAAGTCGGGGTGGGGGGCTTCTAGGCTATAGGTAAATTTAAGCATTTTCTGGTTGACAATTGGTAGAGTTTATTTGAAGGTCTGGAATTAATGGAAAGGAACGTTCAGGTTAAGATAAAGGATTGTGGACACCAAGTTTTATTGTTCAGAGGAATCTCTCAGAGAGCAGACTTCAGAGAGAGAGCAGGTTGTAAATGTTTCTTATAAGACCTAAAAGGGTACCTGGCTCTTAGTTGATTATCTCCTGGGTCTGGAAAGAAATGAAGGAAAACAAAGGGGGAAGGGGATTCTCTATAGAATGTGGATTTTTCCCACGAGAGACTTTGCAGGACAATTTCAAGGTATGGCAAGGAAATGTATTTGGGGGTAGAACATTTTGATTTTCTTCCTTGTTATGCCAGTCAGATTGGAAAGTAAGTCACTATATACAGGGTCAAATAAAACCCATCTGATGAGAATTTATGGTTTGTAGGGCATGACTCCCCAGAGCCCTTAGATAGGAATTTGGGCAAGATAAAAAAATCAGATCTTAGTCCTCAAGTGTAAAGCGGATCAGTTGAGAATCCAAATCTGCGGGGTATAAGGTCAGACGCAGCCGACCAATGCATAAACCAAGAAGCATTTATAAAAGCCTCTGGCACGTTTCCTTCGCTCACCTCTGTCCACAGGCTCTGAACTAATTACTTCATTTTTAAAAAAATTTGCAAACAAGATTACTGTATTATAGATTTGAAGATGCACCCAATTATTTTATAAGCATTTGTTTATGTAATACTAAGCAATTTTAAAAATGTCGAAGATGCAGTCTAGTAGGAGACCCTTGCGTAAAGCTGAAATGCTGAGGTTATTCTCTGTGTGCAGGAAACAAGAAACAAGCGTGCCAAAGTCACTGAGAGACCTGCTGGCCTCCACGGTGGCACGTGGGGGACGGAGGAGAAGAAAACTCCTGAAAGAGTGTGGACCACAGAGCACGCTCTGATGGGTATGTGGGCTGGCAAAGAACAGGGAGCGCTAACAGTGAAAACAAAGAGCCTTCCCGCCTCCCAGGGTGGACCTTGACCTGGGGCCAGACCGAGCCGCTTTACGGACACCTCCCTGGAGCCTGTCTCAGGGGCCCTCCCCGCATCCTGGCCTACCTCTGGGGCCCTTCGTGCCCACAGTCCTATTTTCCACCCACCTTGACCCCAAGAGGTGTTCATTTATAATGCCCCTGCATCTTCTCAACTTCAAAGTCAGCTCGGATCTCCTTCACCCAGACAAGACCTTGGCTAAGTCTTGACAAACTGGCACAGGGTCCCCCGACAGAAGACAGCTTCCCTTTATCTTTGCTTTCCTTTATCTTAGCCGGGTCCGGCCTCCCCAGCACTCTTTTCCATTTGGAGACAGTTCGTGCTGGTGGGAATTGGCAGGGGCACACTGTCCAGACAGAGACAACTGAAACACACGTGTCCCGCTGGCGTGCCAGCAGGGTGGCTGTCCTACCAGGAGCAGGACGCGTTGGCCACTGCCCACGCGATAATCAACGCGGGACAAACAGTCCCATGGGGAGTGATGTGATGTGAAGAAGAGGAAGCCGAAGAGGAGAAGAAGCTGAAGGGCCAATAAACACACGAACAGACCGCTCACCCTCCCCTTAATTGGAAAAATGAACGGCTGCTGTTGCCGAGGGCTGGTGAGGATGAGGCCCCAGGCCTGCAGGAGGGCACATCCGGTCGGCCTCCTCGAGGGGCCATCTGGGTAGCTGCTGCCCTTTGCATGTAAAAAAGCTCCTCAAAGCCCCATTTCACAGTTGCTGGGAGAGACAGCAGCAGCCTTCCCTGTATTTCCATGGAGGAGGCGGCTGTTTTGGTTTTTTTTAGATTTCTCCCAGCAACATCCAGCTTCTTGTTCTGTAATTTTTTTCCAAATTACTGACTGCCTTCTTTCAAGGGGAAATGGAACTCAGAAAAGAAAGATGGGAAGATACATGATATGAGCACTTAAGAGAAAAGCCTGTCCATTTCCACTAATGCTGAAGTGTGCATACTCCAGGATCCAGTCATTCATGTCTACACAAGGAGTCCCAGGAAAAGGTCTGAGCAAAACCGTTTGTAATAGCAACAGAGTAGCCGCGACTTAGCCCTCCTTCAGCAGAGGAATGAATAAACTGTTTTATTCAGTCAACGCAGCAGTTAAAATGAGAGACTTAGTGATGTTGAAAGGAAAAATGAAGAGCAAACAGATACAGTAGGAAGTTATCACTTATGAACATTTCAAAAACACTCAAAACAACAGTAGATATTTATGGATTCATGTAATAATGCAGTAAAAGTACAAAATCAGACCCAGGACTGTGGCACACTGAATTCAGCACAGTGGTCGCCTCTAAATATGGGTTCATGTGGGAGGAGACGACCCTGGGGTGGGGGCTTTTGCTGTATTTGTCATGTTTGGGTTATTTGAAAGGGAGAGAGAGCACTGTAGTTATACAGTAAAATGCAAGCATATTTTTTATTTTAGTGGTGAGTATTTAGGTGTCTGTTGTGCTGTTTTCTGTGTGTTTGAATGGTTTCATAATTTTTAGAAAATTAAACAATGAGGTCAGATGTGGTGGCTCACCCCTGTCATTCCAGCATTTTGCCGGGGGGGGCGCCGAGGCAGAAGGATTGCTTGAAGACCAGCCTGGGCAACATAGCAAGATTCTATCTTTACAAACAATTTATAAAACATCTTTTTTTTTGTTTTTTTTTTATTTTTTTTTCCTTTTTCTTTTCTTTTTTTTTATTGTTTATTTATTTATTTATTTATTATTATTATTATACTTTGAGTTCTAGGGTACATGTGCATAACGTGCAGGTTTGTTACATATGTATACTTGTGCCATGTTGGTGTGCTGCAACCATCAACTCGTCAGCACCCATCAACTCGTCATTTACATCAGGTATAACTCCCAATGCAATCCCTCCCCCCTCCCCCCTCCCCCCTCCCCCCTCCCCCCTCCCCCCTCCCCCCTCCCCCTCCCCCCCTCCCCCCTCCCCCCTCCCCCCTCCCCCCTCCCCCTCCCCCCCTCCCCCCTCCCCCCTCCCCCTCCCCCCCCTCCCCCCTCCCCCCTCCCCCTCCCCCCCCTCCCCCCTCCCCCTCCCCCCCTCCCCCCTCCCCCCTCCCCATGATAGGCCCCGGTGTGTGATGTTCCCCTTCCCAAGTCCAAGTGATCTCATTGTTCAGTTCCCACCTATGAGTGAGAACATGCAGTGTTTGGTTTTCTGTTCTTGTGATAGGAACACTTTTACACTGTTGGTGGGATTGTAAACTAGTTCAACCATTATGGAAAACAGTATGGCGATTCCTCAAGGATCTAGAACTAGATGTACCATATGACCCAGCCATCCCATTACTGGGTATATACCCAAAGGATTATAAATCATGCTGCTATAAAGACACATGCACACGTATGTTTATTGCGGCATTATTCACAATAGCAAAGACTTGGAATCAACCCAAATGTCCATCAGTGACAGACTGGATTAAGAAAATGTGGCACATATACACCATGGAATACTATGCAGCCATAAAAAAGGATGAGTTTGTGTCCTTTGTAGGGACATGGATGCAGCTGGAAACCATCATTCTTATAAAACATCTTTTAATTTAAAAATGATAAACAATGAAAAACTGCAAAGAAATAGATTGAAAAGTTCACAGTTGCTTTGGCCATTTTTTGTGACTATGTTATTTTTATAAAGAAAATTGTTGTGAAAAGTAATTATGTGGGAAAGAAAAACAAATAGCAAACCATGGCATTAGTTCCTGAGACCTGCATCTTTGTATCAGCCTCTTGGCAAATAGGGAGCCCTTTGTGAGGTGTGATTAATAAAATCCGCTGGATGGATATTAACACCACCACACAATGAACTCAGTGTTGCTAATTCTGAGGCCAATATTTCCACAGGACTCAGTTGATGGAATCTTCCTGAATGTGTTATTTATGGTACCAAATGAAAAAAGACCTCATTTACCAGCCACACTCTAGGCTGCAAAGAGACACACAGATTTTTATGCAGGTTCTTCATTTTGTTTTTGCCCCATTTACAACTAGCATCTTTGTAGCAACCCAAGTTAATTCAGGGCCCTTTTTGCTGCATTAGGTCCTGGGCCTGGGATCACTAAGACCTTTGAAATGTAAATAAAGCTCCCAAACCCCCATTTCACAAATACTGGGAAAGCCAGGCTCCTTCCCAAATTTCCAGGGAAGAAAGGGGCGTGTTAAGGTTCCTCCCAGTCGCCTCTAGCTTCTTGTTTCGGAATCCTTGTCCCAGATTACTGATTGTCTCACTGCATTATTTTCCTGAATTTGTGTCTCCTTCAGAAGGGATACCTCCCACCTCAAGGTGTGAGAAATTGGGGCATGCGTGGGAGGGATGGAGGTGGCTACATTACTGCACCCGAAAACCTCCTAAAGATGAAGCTCTGCCGGGCGTGGTGGCTCACGCCTGTAATCCCAGCACTTTGGGAGGCCGAGGCGGGCGGATCACGAGGTCAGGAGATCGAGACCATCCTGGCTAACACGGTGAAACCCCGTCTCTACTAAAAATACAAAAAGAAATTAGCCGGGCGAGGTGGCGGCGCCTGTAGTCCCAGCTACTCCGGAGGCTGAGGCAGGAGAATGGCGTGAGCCCGGGAGGCGGAGCTTGCAGTGAGCCGAGATCGCGCCACTGCACTCCAGCCTGGGCGACAGAGCGAGACTCCGTCTCAAAAAACAAAAAAAACAAAAAAGATGAAGCTCACATATCCTTGCAATCAAAGCCACGGTTGTTAAACGCCCTCTGCTCTCCTTGCCGGCAGGAACTTCCCAGTGCCTCTTTCCCAAGTGGAACCTTGCCTGTCATTTTGTTTGTTTGTTTGGTCTGGGTTTTTGTTGTTGTTGTTGTTGTTGTTGAGATAGAGTCTCGCTCTGTTGCCCAGGCTGGAGTGCATTGGCTTGATCTTGGCTCACTGCAACCTCTGCCTCCCGGGTTCAAGTGATTCTCCTGCCTCAGCCTCCTGAGTAGCTGGGACTACAGGCACACGCCACCATGCCCGGCTAATTTTTTGTATTTTCAGTAGAGACGGGTTTTCACCGTGTTAGCCAGGATGGTCTCCATCTCCTGACCTCATGATCCGCCTGCCTCAGCCTCCCAAAGTGCTGGGATTACAGGTGTGAGCCACTGCGCCCAACCTTTGTCTGGGGTCTTTTAGTCTTTCACTGTCAGGGACTTTGAGGAAGTGTATTAAACAGGACAATTTTGTTTTCAGAGTCTTACTCTTGGCTTCGCCCCACGAGCTATGTTTTTGTTTCTAAAACAAAAATAAGGTTTATCAAAACAAGATGATCCTTAAGGATTTGGCTGAAAAAGAGTTCTCTGTGCCAAGTGAAACTATGCCTGCGGAAGTGAAATTCTCACCGCCCCTTCTACTCTGCACCAGACCTGCCACCAGCCTCACTCCTTGAAAATCTAGTCTGGGAATCAGAACAGATCCAGAACAAAATTGAACCATATTGTGCTAGGGGTCCAATGAATGATGCAAGCAAGAAATGTTGTAGGCATTGGTATGGCATGCAGGAGAAAACCAAGGCCTGATAGTACCTGCTCAGAAAAGTTAGGAAACGACAGGAACAGAAACTGAGTTTCAATAGCAGCATCTCTGAACTGGCTTTTTGTATTCTCGGGTTGATTTTGCAGGCTGGTAGCAGTTCCCTGTCTAGAAGATACAATGGCCCCAGAGCCATCAGCTGCTTCCTGGAGGAAGTGGTGGTGGCTGGGGAGGGGGTTGTAATTCTGCTGCAGGCGAATTGCCAAGGACGGAGGGAGGGCTGTGTTCTCCTGACTGAAGATGGAAGTAAAGGAACATTCTAACTGGGCAAAACCCTTCAATCCTAGCCCAGCTGAGCAGGGAGCTGATTTTTGAAAGCAGACCTATACCGACAGCCACCTGTGCCGTATGTGACCTCCTATATTAAGAAACAGTGGAAAAAACAGAAGTGAAAGAAGTAGAGAGCTTCCCACAGTGCCAAGACATCCTTTAGGTCAGCTTTAGAAAGAAATCAGCTGTGAGCAAATAACACCTAGCGCAGTGCTTGGTCCTCAGCAGCTACTCAGTTAGTCTGTTAAACGGATTGTGAGCAAATAGCACCTAGCACAGTGCGTGGTCCTCAGCAGCTACTCAGTTAAAGTCTGTTAAATGGATGGTGAGCAAATAACACCTAGCGCACTGCTTGGTCCTCAGCAAGTATTCAGTTAAAGTCTGTTAAATGGATCAAGGATAACTGAACTCAGGAATCTAAGGAATAAGCATGATATAATTAATGGCAGCTCTGGAAATCCTTAAGATTTCCTTGGGTTTCACCCCTGGCTGAGATGATACCACAAGGGAAACTCCCTATTGCCTCCTGCAGCCCTGCCCTGAGCTGAGTCCCATCTGCAGGGCGTGAGGGCAGGAGGGGCTGCAGCATTTGCTGAGGATGAGTGAGCTCATGCCACAGCTTGGAGAATGGAGGCATGAGCACAATCATGTTCCCGAGGGCAGGGCTGAAGCCCCCTCTCTCCATAGACGTGTCTTACTATGACAAGGGACAAGTTTTTCCTCCACTTTTCCCTCCACTCCTAGGTTCAGGTCAACATGAGGGTGACCATCACCAGGGTCAGTGTATTTGGTGGGAGACCAGGGACCATTTCTGGCAATGTGAGGCATCTCGTCTTTCAAATGCTCACTTCACAGCAGTTGCAAATGCCCTGAACCTTTGCAAGGGATGTTCTAAGAAAGGGAACAAATAAGGATGAGAGGAAACAACTATCAAATCCTCAGAGTCAGGTTCCATCAGAGATCCAAGCCCTCATGCGGGAGTGGCCCCCTGTCCACTGCATTCCTCCGAAAATGGCACCAGGGGGGTCAGACACTCCATGGCTGGGCTGAGTGTCTTTCCAAGCACAAATTGCCAGCCTATGGAAGTGCAGGGCACATGAGAGAAGAGAGGATGTATTCAAGGACATAGAGTTCTTATTTATTTTTACTTTAGAGAACTGTCCACAATGCATTTCCACCCTGCTTTCCCTCTGTGGCTGCTACTGTAGCTCTTATTTACACCATCATCCTTTAAAACAAGGTGAAGTGGATGTGGGACTCAAAAGAATGAAATCATGCAGACTTGAGCACACCGTTGTTCAGCAGAGGTGCCCTTCCCAGCCTGCCTGGTGCTGTCAGAACCATGACTGGAGAGAGGGCCTCCCGCTGTCCTCAAGTCCTTCCTGGGAGGTGTCCATGTCTATTTCATTTGTGCTGATCCCTGAAGGAGACACAGAGGGCAATGGAGTAACTCTTGGTGCAAACGATGGGAATGCTTATTTCAACGTTTCAATGGAAGTCAGAATTTTCTGGTCAATTTGCAATATAATTTAACCTAATACAAGCCTGCTATTAGAATTAACTAGATAGAGAGAGGGATCGTGAGCAGGGAGATGGCCCATTTGATCAGCAGAGCTTCTTGAAACTTGGATATGGTAAGAGGGTTGTGTGTCACCCTGAGTGACAGAGGTGGCCCCACTTGGTATTGTGTAAAATCACTAGCTGATGGTGTATGGATGATGTCACCACTGACATGTACATATTCCTGTCGTCTCTTGCCTGCAAACTGATGGTGAGATATTCATGGTAAAAATTATTTCTCATGCGTCTTTCATGCTTAACAAAGTGTTGCATTGACTTTTGCTTATTTTGTGGATGTTTGCCAGTGAATCTTTGACCCAGAATTGGAAGCAGAACCGAGACAGGCTGGCTAGTCTCACCCAAACCACTGGTGTAGATTTGCACTGAGTGGAACATATCCACTAATTAGCCTACAGATAAAAATTCTTAGGAGATAAACTTCATTATGGAAAATTCATTAAATTTTTATAAATATTGAGAAGGGAAATAGTGTAGCATAATCCTCCTGTATTCATCATCCAGTTTAACAATTGTCACCTCATACCCAATCATTTTTCATCTGTACTGTCCCCCACCTGGGTCGTTTTGAAGCAAATCCCAGACATGGCATCATTTTGTCCATAAATATTTCAGTATGCCTCTCTAAAATAGTAAAGCTCTTTACAAAATAACCTTAATATCAAAATAATGAACAATAATTACATAATGTTATCAGATAGTTATTGAATTTTCCAGTTTTGCTGATTATCTGATAAAGTTTTTTAACAGTTTGTTTCAATTGGCACAATCAGGACTTCACCAGAGCAGGTAAAATCACTGCGATGATTCTTGTGTTCTGAAGTCTCTTCTAATCTCTACTGTTTCTCTTTCTTGCCACCTGTTTGGAATGTTGTGAGGTACATGGATGTGCTTTGGTCAAAGAATAGGCCGAGGCAGATATCCAGGCCTGCATGACTCAGTGAGTTTCGCATGCTAGCACATACCCCCACTTGTTATATAACCCGTTTGTGTAAGTTCGTACTTGACTCTGAGCCACTATTGTCTGTAAAAGGTGTGACTGTCCTGGTGACGCTGTACAGAGGCTCTTGGCTCTTGGGGCTCAGCCTGCCTCAACATGACTTAACATGGCGGGCACCCTGGTTCCCAGAGAGAGAACCGGAGCTGTCCGTCCTGCAGATGGACACAGCGGAGCCACAGCTCGGCTCGCGCTGGTGCCCAGAGAAAGTGAAGCTGCTGACCCTGAAGGCAAGGCAGAGCTGTCCGTGCAGCTGCAGATGTGGGGGCAGCAGGAGTTGAAGAGCCGGAGCAAACAGCTGAGATAAGAGCTGACAGTGTGAGAGAAGCTGCTCATGAAAGAGCTAGTGTGAAAAAGTTGTTAATGAAAGCGGTCACTGAATAAAACCATATTCACCTGCCTACAGCCCCCCAGGTGTTCTTTCTGTTCATCCACTCACTCCCCTCGGACTGCAGCATGGGCTGGACCTGGACCCCAGGGATCTGAAAAATGTGTCTGTTAAAGAAATACAATGTTTGTCCTGTAGAACCTGAAATTTGCTAATTGCATTTGTGTGGGATCTTTGAACGTGTGTCTCTGTCCTCTGTATTTCTGGTAGTTAGATCTCGGGTTCCATGTCTTTGTCAAGAATGCTTCACAGATGCTGTGTGTACCTCAGCTGCAGGACCCTTATGCTTGGTTGTTGCCCATGATTACCATAGGTTATTTCATCAGAGGTGGCAAAATGGTGATTTTCTAATTTTTAAATCATTTTTTCCTTTATTTTGTTTGCTGGAATACTTCTATAAAGAGAAGCTTTCCCTCATCAACTATGTGATGATATAAGGTACGATTTATATAAAGTCAGATACATGCTGGATTCTTTTCCCTTACTGACCAATTTTTAAAACAAGTGGGTTTCCTAGTCTCCTCCAATCAGTGATTTTGATACAGAATGGCTGGGCTCCTGGCTAAACCCCCACCCTTGGGCCTGGAACTGCAGCCCTAAGTGAAAACAGCTGACCCCATTTTCCACCCAAATGTTGCCTTTTTGGCCTGCCATGCCTCTATCCTGTGCCCATAAAAAGACTTCGGCTGGCAGAGCAACACAAGTGGCTGATGCAAGCAAGCAGTCAGGGATGCAAGCGGCTGAAGGTCGGGGATACAAGCGGCTGAAGGTCGGGGATACAAGCGGCTGAAGGTCGGGGATACAAGCTGAAGGTCGGGGATACAAGCGGCTGAAGGTCGGGGATGCAAGCGGCTGAAGGTCGGGGATGCAAGCGGCTGAAGGTCGGGGATACAAGCGGCCGAAGGTCGGGGATACAAGCGGCTGAGCGTCAGAGACTGCAGATAGACGTGGCTAACTTCAGACGGTGCAGCTTCAGGGAAAGAGCACCTTCTTCCCACACCACCCCGTTTCCAATTCCCCATTCTGCTAAGAGCCACATCTATTGACCAACAAAATCCTCCACGAACACTATGCTTCAATCTGTTCCTGTGACCTAATTCTTCCTGGACACCAGACAAGAACCTGGGTGCCGAGAGGGCAAGGGCTTGGCTGCTGCCGCAGGGCCTGCGCAGAGTCTGCTCCCATGAGAGGAGCGACCAGCTGTTTCCAGCATTTGTTCCTTCCAGTCCCAGCGCTCAGCTCACCTGCTTACACACTCCCTCTCGCGAGGAGTGGCCAGCAGCGGGCTGAGTGAAATGAGCCACTCTAGTTCCTGCCTACAAAGGGTGTCAAGGTCAAGGGAACAATCCTGTCTCAATTTGTTGTAGTCAATGTTGCTCTCGGTTTTGAGTATCGGTATGAAGAAATGGATTTAAACATAGGAATGTGTTCTGTTCCATTGCTATTTGTATTCTTACTGATGCTCAAGTGGTCACTTTCAGCAGGAGGCAGCCTTAGCGATGTAACATAATGGCTTTTTTGTATGTAGTGATGAAAGTTATGTGTGGTTGTGTAGACATCATCTATGATGACCTCATTCAGAAGGGCCCTCAGTGACAGCTTCTCATGTGTAAGGGACTGGCCAGATCCCATGCCACGAGGAACTTCTTTATGGCCTCATCACCTATTTGTCTGCTTCATTCACACAAGTGTGGTTCAGGTGAATGAATAAATGGATGGGTAAATTTCTGGAGGCCACCAGGCAAAAGTTACATTTTGTCAACTGCTCCTGAATACATGTGGTATAACAACCATGTGTAGTCTTAATAAGACACTAAGCTGAGGCAGTGAGGTAGAAGCGGCAGGCAGGAAGACAGTAAAAATATGTGTTGAGGCCAGGCGCGGTGGCTCACGCCTGTAATCCCAGCACTTTAGGAGGCCGAGGCAGGCAGATCACTTGAGGTCAGGAGTTCGAGACCAGCCTGGCCAAGATGTTGAAACCCTGTCTCTATTAAAAATACAAAAATTAACTGGGTGTGTTGGTGGGCGCCTGTAATCCCAGCTGCTCAGAAGGCTGAGGCAGGAGAATCACTTGAACCCCAGAGGTGGAGGTTGCAGTAAGCCAAGATCGCACCAGTGCACTCCACTCCAGCCTGGGTGACAGAGCGAGACTGTAAAAAAAAAAAAAAAAAAAAATATATATATATATATATATGTGTGTGTGTGTGTGTGTGTTTGTGTGTGTGTGTGTGTATGTGTGTATATATATGTGTGTGTGTGTATATATATATGTATGTATTGAGTGCCTGTTTTGTGTAAGTGGGGTTCTAGCCACTTAAGATATACCTGAACAAAACAAAGAGCCTTGCTCTCGTAGAATGTGTGTTTCTACCTGGGGAGACCGTCAGTAAACCATCCACAAGATAAATATAGCAGATGCTGTTAGAAGCTGATGGCGCTACGGTGTGTTGTGGAAAATAGAGAAAGTAGAGGGAAGTGAGAGGGATTGCATACACTAGGATTATGATTTTACACAGAAGGGTCAGTGGTGTCATTTTAGCAAAGATCTGAGGGAGGTAAAGGAATAAGCTATGCAGAAGTGTGGGAGACGAATGCTCCGCGTACAGGAAATGACCAATGCCAAGGCCCGAGGGTGGCAATGTATCTGCTTTGAGTTCTAGAAAAAGGGGTATATTGTACATTGCTCTTTGTGATTCACTTTTTGTCAAACATTATGCTTCTAAAATGAAGCCGTATTTTGGAGTCTAGCTGTGGTTAATTAATTCTCATCATTGTATAGTATTCCATTATATTAAATACACCACAATTTATTTAGTCAATTAACATTTGGGTGATGTGTAGTTGTTTTTGCTATTATAAATGCTGCTCTGGGCCAGGCACAGTGGCTCATACCTGTAATCCCAACGATTTGGGAGGCTGAGGTAAGAGGATCAGTTGAGCCCAGGAGTTTGAGATCAGCCTAGGCAACAGAGTGAGACCTCATCTCTACAAAAATATTTTTTTAAAAATTAACTGGGCATGGCAATGTGTACCTGTAGTCCCACCTACTTTGGAGGCTGAGGCAGGAGGATCACTTGAGCCTTGGAGCTTGTGGCTGCAGTGAGCTATGATTGTGCCACTGACTCCAGCCTGGGTGATAGAGTGTGACTTTGTCTCAAAACAACAACAATAATAATAACAATAACTGAAATGTACTCTGTGAACATGAATAACTACAGTCATTTTCACTGGCCAAAGAGCAGGGGACAGGTGTAGGCTGAGTTCATGCCCAGGAAAACTAAGTGGCACTGCAGTTTCAAGAAAACTGCACAGAAGCATGAATGAAGGGACAGTGGAAAGGATGCTGAATGATCGTGAGACACACACTGATACAGCAGCTGCTATAGCAACTTATTTATGTTGGGAGTGGCTATTGATTTCAGCAAAACAATGCCACTTGTCCATAACTGTAATTTTGACAACTTAATTTTCATTGGTTTTGTAACTTTGTCCTTAATTTTTAAATCAGTTTTTGTTTTATAGTTATAAAAGAACTACCCACAAAAGAACATTATTATAAAAATAGTAAAGTCCACACCCATTTAAGAATCTTTCTTTTTGGTCGGGCGCAAGTGCTCACGCCTGTAATGCCAGCACTTTGGGAGGCCGAGGCGGGCGGATCATGAGGTCAGGAGTTCGAGACCAGCCTGGTCAATATGGTGAAACCCCATCTCTACTAAAAATACAAAAATTAGCCAGGCATGGTATCGGGTGCCTGTAGTCCCAGCTACTTGGGAGGCTGAGGCAGCAGAATCACCTGAACCCGGGAGGTGAAGGTTGCAGTAAGCCAAGATCACACCACTGCACTCCAGCCTGGGTGACAGAAACAGAGTGAGACTCTGTCTCAAAAAAAAAAAAAAAAAAAAAAAAAGATTTTTTTTTTTTTTTTTTTTAAATTTAGAAGAACCATTACTGTAGGTGGAGAGAAAGTAATGAGATGTTTTTGGTAACTTACCCAACATCCATCACCCCTCTGTCTTACTCCATTTGTGCTGCTAGAACAAAATACCTAAGACTGGGTAATTTGTAAACAACAGAAATTTATTGCTTACAGTTCTGGAAGTTGGGAAACCTAAGGTCAAGGTGCCAGCAGATCTGGTGTCTGGTGAGAGCTACTACTTGCTCTGTCTTCACATGATCAAAGGCGCAAACACTCCCTCGGCTCTCCTTAAGAAGGGCACTAACTCCCATTCATAAGGGCGAAGCTGTTATGACCTAATCATCTCCTGAAGTCCCACCTCTGAATACTATTGCATTGGGGGTTAGGTTTCAACACATACGTTTTGGAGGGACACAAACATTTAGACCATGACACTCTCCTTTTCTGCTTCCTAATACAGCCTTGATTTTGTTTAGCTATTTCATCTCCCCTGTGCAGCCTCAGGTTTAGGGGAGACTGCCTCATCCACTCTTCAAGCTCCCGATGGGCCCCAGCCAATTGTGGCCAGCTCATATAACTTGCCAGTGGTTGGTTTAAACATGAGCCTATGATGTGATTTTGTCCAACAAGACCCAAGGGATAGGCTGCTGGGGTGTTCCTAGGAAAGATTTCTTCCCTTTTAACAAGAGATACAAAGAAATGTCAACCCCTATCTTGTTTCTGTGAAACCGTTGTGTCTGGACGTGTCACTTAAAACTCCTTCAGCTACCTTGTAAGCACAGGGAGAAGGTGGAATGCAGGGTGGGGGAAGGCGGGGTGGGCGAGCAGGGCGAAGGAGCAGAAAGGTGAAAATGATCCTGAGTCCTGACTTTCACAGGCATGAGCCCTGGAGAGCCTTATCTCCTGACTTTTGTTTCAGGAAATGGTCGGCTTCCCCTGACCTTTGCTCCATTGAAGGCGAGTTTCCATCACTTGCAGTTCAACGCGTCCTAACTGGCACAGGGTCCTGTAGGGTCTCCTCGGGGATGTGCCCTGGGCTCCTGGCCCACTTCCCACCGCAGGCTTCAGCTCCTGCAGGCTCATTATCCCAGCACCTGGCACAGGCCTGGCAGCCAGTGGATATTTAGTAAATAGCTGCGGACGAGGGATGCATACTAGATTGTAAGTAAAGGGCCCTAACCTGTTGGCCATACACATGAGATGGGCACATGAGGCCTCTGCGGGCCCCTTTCGGAGGCAGCAAAGATACTGGGTGTCTGCGTTCTCAGGCAGCACCAGTCTAAAGAAAGCTGCAGCTCAACATAAGTTACTAAACACTGGAAGCCAACCGAGTAGAGGCCCAACGCTGAATGGCAAGTAACATAATGAAGAGCAAATTAGAACGATTAATAGAAATGCAATCAGAAGCTCTGCAGGAATAATGGAGAATAATAGATCATAAATGAAGTACGGGATTGGCGCGACGTGTGTATTTCCAGCCCAGCAGGCAGCATGCTATATTCACGCTTCACGGCGACAATAGCAGAGCAAATAGATGTGATTTTACAAAACAATGGACCTAACTAAGCACGCATATTTAGTGCTCTTCAAAAAGGAGGAGGGAGCCACAGCTGACTAAAACAATTTGATCTTCTCTCCATTGCCAGCTGGAGATTTCAGAATGAAGCAAAAATGAATTTTTATCTTTTTCACGTTAACTTTGTAAAAATTGCTTTTATTCCCCAGGTGGGGTGGGAATCTTAACAGAAGACGTAACAGCTCTAGATATAGTGTGCAATTGTAAGATCTGCTTAGTCAGTTTCATCACGTAGTAAGCATGCAATTGATATTATTTCCTTTTCAGATGAAGTATGAAAAGAAAATGTATGGAAGTCTAATTCATAGGCACTGTGGCTTTGCAACCTTAAATAAAACTCTAGTAGGGCACAGAGATAACAAAACCAAACACACAGAATCTAGGCCTTCATACAGGCTCTGGAATGAACTCTGCCAAGAAGAAAAAACCAAGCACTACCTTCTCCCAAGAGTGGTTCTTTTTTATTTAAAAATAAATGATGTAAGCGTTTGTTCAAGATAGATTTTGAGACCTGCAGGAAAGACAGGCAGGAAACCTGGGGGACGGTGGGCCCCCCAGTCTGAAGATCATTTCTCGTGCTCCTGACAAGGTCACCTCTGCTCTGCTGGGAGGCAGGTCCTGCCCTGGCTATGGAGCAGGTCCGGAGGGCTCTTCACTGGAGGGAGAATATCACGGCTGGCCAGAATTCTGACCTCTGGAAGCCTGATGCCGGAAAATTATACCCCAGGAACTCACTGATTTTGTGAGTTGCCTGGTTGGTTGGAAAAAATTATTTGACTCTGGTTGACAGAAAGTACCAGTGAGAAGTGAAACCAGCTGGGCTTCTGGGTCAGGTGGGGACTTGGAGAACTTTTCTGTCTAGCTAGGGGATTGTAAATGCACCAATCAGCGCTCTGTATCTAGCCGGAGGGTTGAAAATGCACCAATCAGAATTCTGTAAAAATGGACCAATCAGCACTCTGTAAAATGGACCACTCAGCTCTCTGTAAAATGGACCAATCAGCAGGACGTGGGCGATGCCAAATAAGGAAATAAAAGCTGGTCACCAGAGCCAGCGGTGGTAACCCGCTGGGGTCCCCTTTCGTGCTGTGGAATCTTTGTTCTTTCACTCTTAGCAATAAATCTTGCTGCTGCTGACTATTTGGGTGTGCACCACCTGTAAGAGCTATAACACTCACTGAGAAGGTCCCCGGCTTAATTCTTGAAGTCAGCCAGACTGAGGAGACCCACCAGAAGGAGCCAACTCCAGACACACCAGGATTAGGAGACCAGGCTGCCAGCTTGGGCCTGTGCTTGGTTCCACCAGTTGTGTGATTTTAGACAAGTTGCTTAAACTCTCTGAGCTTTAAATATCTATATGTAAACTGGGATTAATAAATAATACATCTTAGGGGGTGTTGAGAAGATTAAATGAGTTAATACTGATTGTACAGCACTTAGAATAATGCTCAGCACGTAGCATGTACTTACGACTTCACCTGTTATTCTTTTAGCTGTTTTACGGCAAATCCAAGAAGCATTCTAGTTTAAGAGTGTCAGAGCCACACGGATGTTTACACCTCCATCAGGGCTATAGACCTCATGGCACAGCTGGTCTACACAGAAGTGGATGGAAGGGGATGTCTTGCCTCAACCCCTTGAAGATCTATCATTTTACTGCCTAGAGAAAAAATGAGACAAACCACAGTAGAAAATGTCAAGTCTTGCTTATTGGCCAGGAAAGTGTGTTAGGTCACAGAAGCCCTCCCCAAGACTGGCCTAAAACAGACAAGGTTCATTTGTCTCACAAAAGGAGTCTCTAGGAGGACAGGCCAGAACTTTTGCAGCTGCTCCAAGAGGCCTCAGGGACTGAGTCTCACGGTGTGTTTTCCTCTTCTCATCCTGAGCTGATTGGGTTTCCTTTCAATATTTTTTCTCTCACAGTCACAAGATAGCTGCTGTTCTGCCAATAGTCACAACTGCATTCCAGGCGAAAGAAATGGAGAGTATACAGTGGAAAAAGAAAGTGCTTTCCTATAGAAGGGTATTTCCCTGCTTTTTCTTTTTTTTTTTTTTTTTTGAGACGGAGTCTGGCTCTGCCGCCCAGGCTGGAGTGCAGTGGCCGGATCTCAGCTCACTGCAAGCTCCGCCTCCCGGGTTCACGCCATTCTCCTGCCTCAGCCTCCCGAGTAGTTGGGACTACAGGCGCCTGCCACCGCGCCCGGCTAGTTTTTTGTATTTTTTAGTAGAGACGGGGTTTCACCGTGTTAGCCAGGATGGTCTCGATCTCCTGACCTCGTGATCCGCCCGTCTCGGCCTCCCAAAGTGCTGGGATTACAGGCTTGAGCCACCGCGCCCGGCCTTCCCTTCTTTTTCGGGGAGGGACAGCCACTCTAGGGATTTCCACCTGCATCTTACTAGACAGAACTGTCGTATTCTCCCCCATCCCCACCAGCCCCTGGCTGCAAGACTCTGAGAAATGGAGGATTTTGGATTTTCAGCTTCTAGAGCAAAGAAAGGCAAAGGGGGGAAAGGGTGGGAGTGATTTTAGGGATACAATCTACAGAAGTGACCACACGTGACAATGCCACAGAGGAATAGTCCTGCCTAGATTTGATTTTTGAATCACTAAAACATTGCTTAACCTTCTACCACAAAGAACTTTCTGGGTGGAAATGGTTTCTGTCCTAGAAAATGGGCTAATAGTGTTGTCTTCGGGAGCCCTGCATGGAATCCTGACATGGGAGAAAATATTTCCTCTTGCAATTGTATTCCGCAGCAAAAGATTAGGCTTCAAATACAAATTCCCTTGAAACGGACAATACAGGACGTTAAATTTAGACATAATAGAGTAACTTATAGAGCAGAAAATGTCCTGAGACAGGTATTTAGCGAGCAGAGCTGCACTGAGAACAGGTGCGGAGGCAGGTACGGCCTTAACAGCAAAATCTGCTGCTCCACAATGTTGCCCAACCAGGGCATTTTTGTCAACTCGGCGCTAATGTAGATTTATTTTAGGAAACTAAAGATGGTCATTTATCACAGAAAGTAGGTTAAAAACAAAAGAAGCCCTTTGTTCAAACCAAGTCTTCCAGGTCACCCTGGTGCATCTGACAGCTAAGGGCCTGGCTGTCGTGGCTGCCGTAGGGAGAGGGTTGGAGCCTTGTCTACTCCCTCTCCCCTGCCTTCCACATCAACTCTGGGTTCTGGATGTTTCTGTCTTTTGGGGTTGGCATCAGTAGTGAGCACAGCTTATGTGCAGGTACAAAGTGTTTTAAAAGATTTTTTTTTTCCAACTGTTTTTCACAAGAACTCTTTCTTTATTTTTTTTGTAAGAGAGCCTTGCCCTGTCACCCAGGCTGGAGTGCAGTGGTGCGATCTCGGCTCACTGCAACCTCCGCCTTCTGGGATCAAGTGATTCTCCTGTCTCAGCCTCCTGAGTAGCTGGGATTGCAGGCACATGCTACCATGCCTGGCTAATTTTTGTATTTTTAGTAGAGACAGGGTTTTGCCACGTTGGCCAGGCTGGTTTGGAACTCCTGACCTCAAGTGATCCGCCCACCTTAGCTTCCCAAAGTGCTGGGATTACAAGCCTGAGCCACTGTGCCCAGCCCACAAGAACTATTTTTATTGTCAGTGAGTGGAAGATGTGATGAGTGATTTACTTGTGTTTCCCTGGGGTCACAGGGTCCAGAGTGATGTGCTGCAGGACTTAGAACTCACAGGCTGCAAACTTGTTGCCTTCCCTCTGAAACAGACCCCAAATTTGGTGCACATGTGCATCAGTGAGCACGTCTTCAAAATGCAGATTTGGGGCTTAACTCTGGCTATTTGGCTTCAAAATTCTTGGATGGGGCCTGGAAATCTATATCTTCCACAAGGAGCCCGGGTGGCTTTTACTGATGTGGGACAGAAACCACACTTTTGAGAAACCTTGTTCTCTAGCCTGGTGTCTTAGCCCATCTGTGCTGCTATAACAAAGTATCTGAGACTGGGTAATTTACAAATAATAGAAATTTACTTCTCCCAGTTCTGGAAGCTGGGAAGCCCAAGATCATGGCACCAGCAGATTCGATGCCTGGTGAGGGCTGCTCTCGGCTTCCAGGGTGGCACTTTGTTGCTGTCCTCACATACTGGAAGAAGGAGAGGCCAAAGGGTATGGGAAGGGTGAATTCTCTCCCCTAAGCTAGTGTGCCTCTTTCACCACGTGAAGACATAGCAAGAATGTGTGAGTAGCCCTCACCGGACACCAGATCCACCGGCACCTTGATCTTGGACTTGTAGCCTCCAGAACTGGGGGAAATAAATGACTGTTGTTTAGAAGCCACCCAGTCTACGGTGCTCTGTTATATGGTGTGGGTGGACTAAGATGCTCACATGGCAAAGTGGCTTGCACTAGTCAGGCACAGCTAGAAAAGCAGAGCTGGGATTCAGACTCATGCCTTGTTCCAAAACCAGAACCGTGACCCCTTGTTTAGATGGCTTGTGGACTACTCACTGTACTGAGAGTACCACTTTACTTCCAGATTCTGCCCTATATTTTCACTAAGTGAATACAATCTCAAGCATAACTTCTAGAATTCAGCATTGCTTCCTTGTATTTCCAGTTGCCCCAGACTAAATTTATGGGTCCCAATGAAGTCCAGATGAAGAGGAGTGTCAGTGGAAGAATAACAAGGTTCATAAATTCGGAAAGGAGAGCTTCGTTTCTTATAAAGGGTCGCAGCCTGCCAGGTGGCCATTCTGACAGGCAGAAAGCATAGCCTCCGGCCAGAATCCAGAAACAGACACTTCAAGGGTGGGAAGAATAAGGAAGTTATGCTGAGCATCGTGGCCAAATATACATATTCAATAAGCTACAGGAAGATCATAAATATTTATGAGCGAGGTAACCTGCGCATGCGCAACCGGGCACTATGCCTCTCCACATTCAAAAAAATGGCAGCGTCAACATGATGGGTGGAGTATTCGCCCTATGACATCAAAAGACGAAGAGGGGACACAAAATCCCTCTCTGTGCATCCTCTGTAGACCAGCCGGAACCACTCTGTGGTTGGCGGTCTCTTCTCTGGAAGGAACACTGATGGGCTGTTTCGTCCAGACTTCAAAAGAGGTGCAGAGGTAGGCGGTTCGTTGATATCTGGGTGGTCTTTCAGAAGGGCTGGTTTCTGTTTAACCTTAGGGAAGAAAGCCTAAGGGCGGTTAGCAGGGGCGTGTCCGACCTCCCAACTGTCATGGTGGGGAACTCAGTTTTCATTTCCCTGGGATACCCCTGGCCAAGAGGGGATTGGTTCAGTTGGTTGAGAGGCACAGGATTTCATTTTCATTTTTCACGGTGTTAGTGTGGAAAAAACACACAAGCTCAAAGTGCTTTCTCCTATTTTCTCACTCAACAACACAACGATCAACGCAGATGAAGACTTCTGTGAACAAATGCGGGAGATTTCTCCCCAGCTGCAAACAAGCAAGCAGTTCTTCAGGGGACAGACACCAGCTGGGTGTTCTCTAATTCAACTAGGATGCTGTCCACCTGGAGATAGTGTGGGATCTCACAGGGCTCAGTCTCCAAGGCCGCCCTCCTTATCCCCAATCACTAGTCGCAATTCTGGGCGTCCAGAACTTCTGACCTGTTAGCTTCAAGTTGGGGTTCCCACAATCCCCTCTCTGGGTTTGATTAATTTGCTGGAGTGGCCCACAGAACTCAGAAATGCATTTACCAGTTTACTCAAAGGACATTACAAAGGATACAGAAGAAGAGATGTGTAGGGCAAGGTATGGGGGAAGGGGTTTGCTACCCTCCAGGAACCTCCACCTGATGAGCTGCCTGGAAGCTCTCCAAATTCTGTTCCTTTGGACCGTTTATGGATGCTTCATTATGTAGGCATGATTGACAAAACCATTGGCCATTGGTAATCAGCTTAACCTCCAGCTCCCTCCACTCCTTGGACGTTGAGGGTTGGAGCTGGAAGTGCTGATCCTGCCTTGGTCTTTCTGGAGAACAGTCCCATCCTTAAACTGTCTGGGAGCCCAGCCATCCGTCAATTATTAGCATATGAAAAGACATCATAAAAGTCAATTATAGAAAGACATTTGGAGATTCCAAGGATTTTAGGAGTTGTATGCCAGGCAACAGGGGATGAAGAACAAATATATATTTCACAATATCTCCCCTTGAGATGAGATTGAGAAATAAAATAGATTAGAAAACAGATTTTATACCAGCATAATCAAAATAAATCTTTGCCAAATTCAGACACAACTCAAATGTCTACTGACCTTAAAAACAATGACAACAAAACCAACAACAACTGTAAGATCTTCCACTTTCATGGCCAGGATGGGTAGACCGCAGTGGAAGCCAGGGTGTGGATGCCATGAGCCCATCGGAGAGCAGGATTTATGAAGGAAGCAGCTTCTGGAATGTACTGCAGGTCTCAGTAGGCTGTGTGTCTCGTGAGACCAGTCTACCTTCACTGGGCTTGTTGGCAGCTTGGCCTCGTGCCCCTGGACACATGTGAGGTGAAGATGGCAAAGAGATTCACATGCTAAGAAGCCACCGTGGCCAGGCCGGCCTGTGCTGGAGTTTAGTGTCTGTCATGTCGGGGTGTGGCACCTTTGCTTGCAAGCTAGCCTTTACATACCCCTGTATTTCATTGTTTGCTTTTGTTTTTTCCTTTAGTTGCCTAGTAAACATTTCTACTGGAAAACCTCGCCTCAGAAGAACTAAGAGGAAAAGCAGTGTCCACACCCAGGCCAGCCTCGCCAAGGAGGGCAGAGGTTCCCCTCGAGGATGGTCTTGGTCAACGTGGCCACAGCTCCTGCTCCAGCTAGCACTCAGAGGAGTCTGCTGGGGCCCCAGGGAACACGGGGGGCAGTCGTGCACCCTCAGTGAAGGCTGCTCTGTAGACAGAACCCCAGGACTTCTCTCCCTCCTTCTTCAGCTCTCTGCCCTGTTGCTCTGCACAGTCACAGCACTTGTCACTTACATGTCTGTTTACCTGACTCCGTGCCAGCCTGTCATTGTTATTTTGGTATCCCCAGTGCCTGTGTGGTGTGTAATATGTAATGAAGGTTCTCGCATGAAACCAAATGGTGGGCATTGAAGTAGGGGAGAGGCTGCATGAGCAAAAGGACCATTACCCTCTCTCTTCTACCAACTGGGAGGCCAACAACTTGAGGAGATGGGCTGCCCAGTGATGGGAGGACAGCATGGTGCAGCCTCCCTGGAGAGCTTCCATAGGCCTCAGGCTGCTGTGAGGGAGCTTAGGGTGATTAGCTGTTAAACTGTTGCTCTTTTGAAAAAGTTGAAAGAGCACTGTGAACTCTGTGCTCAAGTGCATTTGACTCAGGAGGTCTTTAAGGGGGGTGAGTTTGGGGAATGCTTGCTCTGGGAGAGAATTTGGGGTGCAACTCCATGCGTGTCTGTGGGTCTCTCCACAAGATGGCACTCGTCTCTTGTTCTTAGCTCCTGCTAATGAAGTTTGTAATTTTTAAATCTGCAGAGCAATGAGGATGACTTCCGTTTCCTGTATGGGCAACTTACATGTTTTATTTCCCTGGGAACCTGGGCCATGGTGAGGTACATGATTAGGTACTGAAGTCTGGTGAGCCCTAGGGGGCACAACGTGGTTGCACATCCTGCAAAACCGGGCTCCCTAAGTTAGTTTAAGCACAGGCATTTGGAGTGGTCGCTAGGGTGACCTGTTTGAGTAACTTGCCCTATTCAATGCTGGCCTCGGCTAGTGGGACTGCTGCCATGATGATGATGATGATGATGATGATGATGATTATTATTATTATTATTTTGAGATGGAGTCTCGCTCTGTCACCCAGGCTGGAGTGCAGTGGTACAATCTCAGCTCACTGCAAGCTCCGTCTCCCAGGTTCACGCCATTCTCCTGCCTCAGCCTCCCAAGTAGCTGGGACTACAGACGCCCGCCACCACGCCCAGCTAATTTTTGTATTTTTAGTAGAGACGGGATTTCACCATGTTAGGCAGGATGCTCTCGATCTCCTGACCTTGTGATCCGCCCGCCTCAGCCTCCCAGAGTGCTGGGATTACAGGCGTGAGCCACCGCGCCCGGCACCATTATTTTGTATTGCTGTAACAGTCACCGGTCACACTGACTTTGTCTCTGAACACAAGCCTGGGCTTGCTTGTGATTAGCAGTGTCAATCTGCTAATTGGAGATGGATTCTTGGTCTCTGAACTTCATGAGAAAGATTCTTGGTCTCTGAACTTCATGAGAGGAGTTAAAAAAAATTGCAGACTGAGGTACCCAATATAAACCATGAGGAGACTCCTTTGGAAGTCTTTTTACCACCCCTTGGACACAGGGAGTGCACTTACTCATGGGATTGTTGTATTATCAGAAGTAATGTACTTTATCAAGTCTCTTTCCTTCAGTACAATCCTTCCAAGAGGATGCCGCCCAGGCATTTATAGGATGATGAGGCAAATTCCAATGATGCTAATCTGGCCTCATTGATAGATCTCCAGAATCTTCCAGTTGACCCCAATTTTCACCAGTCTTGAGAAAATTTGCGATGGGCCATCCTTCCCCCTTCCTCATGTGGTGCCACAGGGCTAAACACTCGATGGTGCTGGACATGTTTGTCATACTTGATGTAGCAATCTCATTTCATACAAAGGCCACAGGGTAGACAATTCCCAATTCAAAAACATTTAAAACAGTATGCATGTAGGCAATCTTTGCAAATGTCCCCAGCTAATGACAATAATCTGTCATGTTTCTGCAGGGCCTTATAGTACATGTGCACTTACATCTCCATTAATCCCGCCTACAGTCCCATCGAGACAACGGGAGACAGATTGTTAGGTCCATTTTGGAGAGGAGGAAATGAAGACTCGAGAAGGTCATGATTTCTGCAAGGTCACAAAGCAGGCAAGTCTCAGAATTGGGATAAAAACCTACGTAGCCTGAGTCTTGGCCCACTCCTTCATTCAAATCCTTGGTTATTTCTGGGTGCCAGGCACTGTTTTAGCTGTTAGGAACACAGCAGCAAAACGATTGTCAATTTGCAAGAGAAAGATCTTTGGTCTCTGAACATTGTAAGAAGACTTAAAAACAAATTGCAGGCCGGGCGCGGTGGCTGGCCAGGATGGTGAAACCCCATCTCTACTAAAAATACAAAAATTAGCTGGGCGTGGTGGTGCGCGCCTGTAATCCCAGCTACTCAGGAGGCTGAGGCAGGAGAATCCCTTGAACTTGGGAGGCGGAGGTTGCAGTGAGCCAAGATCGCGCCATTGCACTCTGGCCTGGGCAACAAGAGCAAAACTCTGTCTCCAAAAAAAAAAAAAGGCTGGGCATGGTGGCTCACACCTGTAATCCCAGCACTTTGGGAGGCCGAAGTGGGTGGATCACCTGAGGTCAAGAGTTTGAGACCAGCCTGGGGAACATGGTGAAACTCCGTCTCTACTAAAAATACAAAAAATTAGCCAGGTGTGGTGGCAGGTGCCTGTAATCCCAGCTACTTGGGAGGCTGAGGCAGGAGAATCGCTTGAACCTTGGAGGTGGAGGTTGCAGGGAACCGACATTGCGCTATTGCACTCCAGCCTGGGCAATAGCAGCGAAACTCTGTCTCAAAAAAAAAAAAAAAAATTGTAGCCTAGCAACAAAGTATAAACCATGAGGAGAATCCTTTTACCATTTCTTAAGCTTTCAGACCACCCCTTTTGACACAAGGGATGCACTTATTCCTGGGATTAGTCTGTTGGGTGGGGTGCAGTTTTAAAAAGGGGGCTCAGGTGACATTCAAACAGAGGCCTGAAAGTGGAAGAGGTGAGTCATGCAGAATTCTTGAGGAAGAGCTTCCAGGCAGAGGGAAGTCACAAAGACCTGCCATGGAAGGGCCTAGTATGTCCCAGGAAAGTGCTGAGCCATCTGCTGAGGGACCTGGAGGCCACAGTCTGACCTCGGCTCCTCTTCTGACCAAGACGAAGCCATTAGAGGGCTTCAAGCTGACATGTGCTATGATATTTCTGACATCTTAACAGGGTCACTCTGGGAGATTTCCTTACGATATAAATTGTCAATATAATCCAAGAAAACAATGGCTCAGAGAAAAAGAGTACTACATGACTGTTATTGTACGTCTCACAGTGAGGTGACAAGCACAAGCACTGTCTGTGGGGTGCCTGCCTTGGGCCAGGTAGTTGGCGGGGGCTTTCTTTACCCACAACATTTCATCCCGTCCTTGCAGTTGGCTGCATGATATATTTATTATTATGCCATTTTACAGATGAGAAAACTGAGACTCGAGTCCACAGGCTAACCAGGGACAGCCTTGGGCCTTCACTCTACTGCCCTTCGCCTCTGTTATGAGCATGTGCACATCAGTCAAGGCTGAAGCAATCCTTTCAATGAAAGAAAATGATATTTGGTAAAGTACCTTGAAAGAAATACTCTTATAATAAGAATTGGTGAATATTTAAAATGTTGTCTAATTAACACATTGGCAGTGTTCTTCATGTCATTTATACATGCCGTTCAACCTGCAAATATTGTTTTTAAAAATTAATATAGTAATATTTAATACTTTTTAAAGAGAGCCTTTGATTAACTTTGGTCCCATCAACAAACACAAATTGCATTAAACTTTTTGAACAGACTTTGTAAATGTAATCATTTGACTTCCTTAATTGTCTGATTAACAACAACAACAAAATCTTCCCAAGTACTTAATAATTCCTGTAAATATAACAAAATCTAGACATATAATACATTTCATATACTCTTAAAATATCAACATAAAATTATACTCTACATCAACTTTTTAACGCCACATTTTAAGTTAGAATTACAAGTTTGACTGACACTCCAGCACACAAAATCCTCTTAAACATAACAAATAAGGAAAAGGCCAAATATCCACAGATTACCTCCTAACCCCAAAATATCAGAAATAGATTTGATTCATCTTCATCATTTTTACACTTAATGCTGTCTCTTTTCGGGATTACAAGTCCTTTTCCCACTAAAAAAAAGATGCAGAATAAATTTGGAGTTGAATTTCCGAGTGAATTTTTGGGGCCTCCTTACCAGCTAGCTGAGGTCGCATCATGAGCAGGGATGTTAGCTTGGACACGGGAGTTAGAAGTAGAGAGGTCAGGATGATTTTTATTGATTTTGTACTTGCTAAGTCACTGTCTTGCGAACAGGTCAGCTCCTAGTCCTGGCCCCTACATTCAGTCATATGTTACCTGCTTCTGTTCACTTAGAGATGCCTGCAACCTTGCCGGGTCGCTGGAGCACACGGCTGGATTTAACATCATTCCTGGTCTAATTCTATTCTGAATTCTTTTCATATTCTGCACATTTGCTGCAGCTGTAACTTCCAGCCACTGCTCGAAGATGAAGATGAGGCTCAAAGCTGGACAGTGGAGGGAGGCCAGCCAAGGTCAGAACTGCAGAGATGGCAGGTGTGTGTGTGCTGGGTGAGGCCAGCTTGTTGAATGTTGCCATGGCCCGTCCTCCTCATTCGCCTCTGGGAAACACAGGAGGAAACTGCACACACAGAACCCGCATCCATCCGAACAGCTGCATCCTCAGAAAGATCTGGCTAAGGCAGTGACATCATGAAACTGGAATTTCTTTCACTCTGGAGGAAGTGAAAAGAGCTGCAAACAGATCTTTAGGGACTGGTTATTATTCCCTATTGTAATGGACTTTTCTTTCATCTTAAAGTACATTAAAAATATTGACGCGGCAATATAAATACCACCTTCCCCCCCGCTGCTTTTTTTAAAGCAAGAAGTCTCTTGAATTTGTATTTGTTTTGCTGTTTAAAACCAAATCTCTAAGGAAAGCCAATGCAAATACAAGCTCTTCAGTGGTTATGGTCACTCAGTGGACTCCCTGGTTCCCAACAAGCTCTAGCTGCCCAGCTGAACTTCTCTTTGTGGGTTTTCGGAGGGCTGGGGAATGGAAATGCGTTAGTGTTTCTCCAGTTTGCTCATTCTTTGCCGTATGGCACTCTTACCTGCAGGCTTTTCACACACAGATGGGCTGCTGAATGTTCTATCATTGCAGGCTTGCCTCCAGACCCAGGTATATTTCAAGAGCAGAAGCCGTTGGCACAATCACCCCTTATTCTGTTTGTGGAAGAAAGTTGCCATCCACACAGTTTTGGCCGGGCGCCGTGGCTCACAGCTGTAATCCCAGCACTTTGGAAGGCTGAGGTGGGCGGATCATGAGGTCAGGAATTTGAGATCAGCCTGGCCAACGTGGTGATACCCTGTCTCTGCTAAAGATATAAAAAATTAGCCAGGCGTGGTAGCGCACGCGTGTAATCCCAGCTACTTGGGAAGCTGAGGCAGGAGAATCACTTGAACCCAGGAGGTGGAGGTTGCAGTGAGCCGAGATCACGCCATTGCACTCCAGCCTGGGCAATAGAGTGAGGCTCTGTCTCAAAAAAAAAAAAAAAATTATAGTTTCTACACATGTGGGTTTGGAATTTGAACAAATTATTTTATTCTGGGAATGCTTTATAATCGCCTAAAATGACGACTTCTTTCCTAGTTGTAATTTCTCTTTGCCACGTTACCAGGATGCACAGAAGGCACAGGGAGGAAAGCTCTGGGTTTGCCTCTTGCGAAACTCAAAAGCCACATTAAGGATGAGGCAGTCATCTGAGCCAGCATCTTGTCTGGAAATAATTATGCCTTGCTAACAAAGCTGTGGAAATCTGCAATGCACAAAAATACAACATCCATGCAAACCCAAATAAAGGGAAGCAAATTCCCTTTGGACACAGCTGTGCCTAAGACTCCCAGAGTGAAAGGAGCAAAATTGTACCTATGACCTACTGTTTCTATTAGAAACCCTAGAATCAATGTTCATCACCCCATTAAAAAACAACAGATTTATGAGGAGAGAAGCTTCCAAAAAGACTGCAGAATTATCTTTTTTTGGTGCAGTTGGGACATTAATTCTCAAAGTATTAAAACCTGTCCAGGTTCTTCTGGTATGTTCCTTCTGTCTGTACAAGGAGCATGTGATTTTTTAAAATGTTGACTTTGCGGAGCCCGTTAGTTATGTGGGAAATTGAGACACCAGAGGGGCATGAGGTTCCTCATTTAGTCTGGACTCAGTTCCTTGACTAAATTAAAGGAAATGTACCATACTGCTGACTTGGTGAGTTTGCTTTCAGTGCACGCTATGTGTGAGGTTGTAGAGAGTATGAGATCAAGCAGTGTTGGGAAGAGGCCCCCAAAATCTGGCCATAAACTGGCCCCAAAACTGGCCAGAAACAAAGTCTCTGCAGCACTGTGACATGCTCGTGATGACCATGACGCCCACGCTGGAAGGCTGTGGGTTTGTGGGTTTACCGTAATGAGGGCAAGGAACACCTGGCCGACCCAAGGTGGAAAACCGCTTAAAGTCATTCTTAAACCACAAACAGTAGCATGAGCGATCTGTGCCTTAAGGACATGCTCCTGCTGCAGATAACTAGCCAAACCCATCCCTTTATTTCGGCCCATCCCTTTGTTTCCCATAAGGAATACTTTTAGTTAATCTATAATCTATAGAAACAATGCCAGTCACTGGCTTGCTGTCAATAAATATGTGGGTAAATCTCTGTTCAAGGCTCTCAGCTCTGAAGGCTGTGAGATCCCTGATTCCCTACCTCACATGCCATATTTCTGTGTGTGTGTGTCTTTAATTCCTCTAGCTGGGTTAGGGTCTCCATGACCGAGCTGATCTCGGCAAAGCAGCACGACCTGTTTCCAACATCTGACTTTTCCTCTCTATTCTGCCCAGCACAGGGGCCAGCTAGAGCTCACAGTCCCAGCCTAGTAGGGATTGGCTACACAAGTCTTTTGAAGAACAAGCCCAGATGCATATTTATTTTGAGTTGCTCAAGAAACTCTAGGTTGATAAAATCACAAGTGTGAGAAGTGAGGCAGAAGAATCTGTAGTTTTATCTGAGAATTCTCCTGCCACCATATGTGTTGGAGAAAACAAGTACACAAAAAACTGGGGCTAGGGGGTCACCAGGGGCTGAGGGAAGGAGAATGGGGAGTTGGTGTTTAATGGGTACAGAGTTTCCATTTGGGATGATGAAAAAGTCCTGGAGATAAATGGTGGTGATGGCTGCACAACACTTTGAATGGACTCAATGCCACTGAACCGTACACTTCTGAATGGTTAAGGTGGTAAATTTTATGTCCTGTGTATTTTAACATGATTTTTTCAAATTTTAAAAAGTAAGGTAGCAGGAATAAGTAATTCAATTAGGCAAACTCTAAGATGGCCCCACAAGTCCTTCTCCTGGAGCATGTTCTCTAGAATCTCCCCTTGAGTGTGGACAGGACTTGATGGTATTTCACTCCTGTGATTAGGTTACTTATAATGGAAAGATAAAGGGATTTTGCAGGTATAATTAAGGTACCTAATCAGTTAACTTGGAGTTAAGCAAAAGGGAGATTTCCCAAGGTGAGCCTGCCCTAACTAGACCCTTTACCTGGGGGCTTCCTGAGGAGAGAGTTGAAGCAGCAGAAACCACCTCCCTTGGCCCCAAAGATTTGCATGTTATGGAGAGGGCCACTGGGCAGGGAACTGCAGGTTGCCCTAGGAGCTCAGATCCTGCATCCTCCAACCACAAGGACCTGAATTCTACTGACAGCCAGGGAGCTTGGAAGGGGAGTCTGTGCCTCAGAGAGAATTGCAGCCCTGGGCAACATGAGAATTTGAGCCTGGTGAGACCCTGCAGGAGACCCCACTGATGTGTGCTTGGATCCCTGGCCCATGGGAACTGTGAGTTAGGAAGTTTGGATTGCTGGAAGTGGCTAAGTTTGTGGTCATTTGTTAGACAGCAGTAGAAGATAACTGTAGCCCTGGTGGTCACTGGGGTGTTGATGCTCAGCATCTGCTGCAATATAGGCAGATATTGTCCATGTATCCAGTGCACCTCGGCAGCTGCTCTGCAAAGGGGAAAGAGGCCAAAGGTATCCATCCATGGAGGGAAAGCACTGTGTGGGGGACAAGGTGCAGGTGACCTTGTTTTATTTGACTAAATTAATATCAAACTGAGGGGATCCAGTGGAAGAGCCCCAGGGAAATCAGAGCTGCGTCCTACAAAACACGTTCTCCTCTCATAGGAGACAAAGGCATGGGTTAAACAGCGCGCTTTAATGCAGCGCACAAACTTCCAAGTGTGGGTGCAAAGGGACAGACCTCTTTTCACACAGTCAGGCATGCAATTCTCATTGTTTGTGTCCATAGAGATGCGTGCCAGGGAGGAGGGAGCTAGCTGAGTTGTGTGTGCCTGGAGCTGTGAAACAGCGAACCGTATGCGGGAAAGCAGTACCAAGCGGATGTGGTCCGTAACTGCGACCACGGGCAGTCACATGACTTCTCAGTTTCTATGCCTATAAAATGCCAGGACCAAACTGGAGTGCCGGTCCTGTCAAACATCTCTGAGGTGCCCACAGTTGTTTATTACTAATCATGCAGGAACATGCAAGAACTGACCCAGAGGCTAGGAGAGGGAGGATGGACTTCGTGTCCCTGTGAAGCCACATCCTTCACATCACCTAACAGGCCCTGCCCAGAGTAGAAATAAGTGAGTGGGTAAGCACTGTTGACGTGCCTAGCCACCCTAGTTTCGGGAGCTGGCTGTGGGGTGAATGAGTCCATGGCTTACAAGGGCAAGCATGCACTGTGCTCTCCTTCACCCCTGTCCTCTCACAATCGATGCTTGGCATTGCAGCCGGAGTGATGGCTTAAAATACAAAGCACATCATGTCACACCCTTCCTTGAAATCCTCCAATGCCTTCTCACCTCACTAGGCATCACCAGCAGACTCTCGGCCTGCTCAGCACACAACGGCCACCCTGACCCTTCCCGGACTCCTGACGCTTTGTGCTTGCTGCTTCTCTGCCTGGAATCCTCTCCACTGTGTGTCCTCACCCAGGCTCAGCTCCTCAAGGAGGCCCCCCCTAACCAACCCCTCTAGACAGGCTCCTCCCGCGTCCCCAGGACTCTTCACTTTCTTTGTCATGTAAGGCTGAGGAATGGAGGAGACTGGAAAGAACCTTGAGGTATCGAACTGAAATTAGACATAGAGGTATAAATTCATGAGCGGCATATCTGTATCTTACATATACCCAGAGTTAGAGAATTGTTACAGATGTATGTGCATGTATGCATATTTATGTATGTGTATATATGTGTGTGTACATATATACATGCACATACCTGCTATCTCTGTCAGCTGGAAGGGCCTAGAAGCAATGACAATGTGGCAGGCACAAACACAGCCAGCACTCAGGCCTTGGTTGGAGAAACGGTCGATTCCAGCACAGGGGTGGGGAAAGTCCAAGAGAATTCGGGAACATATTTTTGTGCCAGATAGCAAAGAAGGACCCAAGAATAATAAGAATAATGGGGATATATCAAAAAGAGGCAGGTATTTCATTCCTGTAATTAGATTAGTTATAAGGGAAAGATAAAGGGATTTTGCAGGTATAATTAAGATCCCTAATCAGTTTACTTGGAGTCAATCAAAAGGGAGAATTCCCAGGATGAGCCTGACCTAATAGGCCCTTTAACTGGGGGCTCGAGGGGGCTCTCACAGGCCGATTTTAGAATGATTTAAGCATCAAAATAAATAATTGGATTACAATACATTGTATGAGATAGGAATCCATGAATCCATACTCATTAAAAAAAAGTAATTCAATAAATAAACAAATGAGGAGAAGGAAAAGCTCTTCCTTGTAGTAGAATGCCAACTAGTAAATGCAGAGGGAATGATGGAAATAGATAATCACTCTTAGGCAACAGTAACAGTAGTTGTTGATCCATGTGGGTGTCCCTGGTGTGTGGAGGTTTGATGAGAAACAGGATGTTGGCAAAACATTGGACTACCTTCCTACAAACCACTACCAAATGCAAGGGGGAGGCGGCAGACACAGCTTGACTGCGTAATTAAGGTGAGACCATCTCAGGTAGGACAGGTGGCACCGTGCGCCTCATGGTTTGATGCATGAAGAAGGACACAGCATCTCCTCGGTGGTATTACAGCCTTGAGTGCCGGGGGGTCTCAGCCCATGGGATGAAGGACCTGTGCTCCTGTGCCAAGGGCACAGAGGCAGAAAAAGACTGGGGGCTGTTCCGTATGGGAACAGACTGAGGTGACCAGAAGCTCAGTGCAAGGCGTGCTGTCTCACAGCCTGCACAGGAAAGGCTGGTGGACCCTTGGTGGAATTTGAACCAGGTCTGTGGATTGGATGGCTGTGCTGTATCTGTGTTCATTTCCTGACTTGGACAGTCTTGTGTTGGGGTGACAAAGAGTGTCCTTGTTTTTAGGAGGTACACAGTGGGATATTTAGGGATGAGGGCACTGCTATGGTCTAAAGGTTCTGTCTCCCAAAAAGTCATCTGTTGAAACCTAATCACCAAGGTGATGGTATTAGGAGGTGGGGCCTTTGGGAGGTGAGTGGCACCCTCATGCATGGGATTAGTGCCCTTACACAAGTGGCCTGAAGGAGCTTCCCCTTCCTCTACGTGAGGATGCAGGGAGAAGGTGCGGTCTATGAAGAAGAGGGCAGGCCCTCACCAGACACTGAACCTGCTGACACCTTAATCTTGGACTTCCAGCCTCCAGAACTGTGAGAAACACATTTCTGTTGTTTATAAGCCACCCAGGCACAATGTCAGGGTATATATAGCCAATATATGTCAGCGTATATATATACAACCCCTTGTATGAGATAGGTGACATATCCTGACTATATATATATACACACACACACTCACATATATACATACACTGACATACATATATATTTGATATATATGTATATATAGAGGGAAGGTGATGAAGCAATGTAGTGTTATTAACAATTATGAACAATTAACTACACAGTTGATAACAATATTAACAATTGGAACGTCTAGGTGAAGGGGAAAAGGGAGCTTTTTGTACTGTTCTTACAACTTTTCTACACACTGGTAATCTCTTCGTAATCTACCTTCCAGGGTTTTTGAAAGGACCAGATGAAATAATGTTAAATCTCTATTAAAAGATTTTTAATGCAAACATATGTAATTACCTTGAGCATGTCCTCATTTACTTATTAGCCATCTTCCTGCACGAGACTGTGATCTCCACGAGAGCAGGGCCTTGCCCTTTACATCCTGCTAGATCTCCCTGCTTGGAATGGTGCCTGGCATAACAAATACTAAAATACATTTCAGTAAAAATACTCAAATATCCGTCGAGTAATAAATGAATCGCAGAAATTGGGTTAATTTTATACTTATCATTATTATAATATCATGATGTATATGTTAGTAAAGAGAACTGTAATCACCTTTAGTCTGCCTCTTAGAAATCTTGAAACCTGTTTGGAAATCTACTAGCTTATTGATTTGTTATTAGAGTAATTACTGTTATGTGACAAAAATATACTTCTACATAATTAAGTATATTCATTTGCATGATAGAATTTGATCACTTTCTTACTGTAGTGGTTGAAGAGAACTGTCATTTAAACAGTGCAGATAAAGCCCTGAGAAATAAGTGTGCATTTCCTATTACAGAAACATTCTCCAAGAGACATTTGAAAGGACCTAGGATGAAGGCCCAGCATGGCCCTGCGTGGAGCCAGGACTTGGGTTTTGTACAGTTGCATGAACTGCCACTGGCTGTCTTAGAATAAAGTGCTCTATAAAAAATGTTTTCTAGCAGATAGTACCTTCTCATCGTATAAAAGCTTGGGTAAATTTTCAGGGTGGATGCAAAGTCAAGCAGGATCATCAGCAAAGAGAGGGACGATAAATGAAGAAACATTTGTTCTGATCAGAGCCAACGCCGTGTGAATGATATTCCGCAGTTTGTCACTCCAGCTGCCAGAACAGAACATTCCAGGGAGGTGGGATTTGCCCCATTGCTTTACTGGAAACAGTGGGCGGGGGTGCAAATCTGGTTCTTACGAAAAGACAACTTCAGCCCTGAAGAGCCAAGATGTAGTCCCAGCGCCTCAGAGAATGTGTCTGGCATGAAGTGTAAGCAGCAGATGTAGCTCTGTTATTCCTAATAACACAGACTACAGAAATCGTTCTTTCCTTTTTTCTATTCCTCTTTAAGCTGCTTCATATACCTTCACCATTCCATAAGTCAAAATCTGCCGCTGCGATTCCCTATTTCTTTTTTTCTGTAACTGGGGAAAATCCCTTACCACACGACTTTCCCTTCCTACCTTTCATCCCCGTAATTTCAGAATATGAACTTAAAATAATCTTAGGGAGAAACTGAGAAAGACTAGCAGTATAAAGGATATAAAATGTGGAAGGCACATTCAAATACCAAGATTTCAAAGCTAAATAGAACTATGGATTCAGCAGTCTGAAATTCCTGATGCATGGAATTTCTAACACGATACCGAGTAAAATATCTTTATCTGTGTATCTGACTCTATTCGGCCTTTTTTTCTCTCACTTACATTTTGAATTTCATCCTTTTGAGTTTCGTATCTCACCCTAGGTGCCTGAAATTCTGTGTGTATGTGTACCGCCCACATCACTGCCCAATTTGGGAGCAGTCCTAGTTACATTTTATTTACTACAGAATCATAAATAGATGTACTGTAATATCAAAGGCACTTTCATAAGCCATCTGTTGACAATATTCTAGATCTTCTCACAAGTCATATCTTATTAAAAGCCTGATTCATACAGACCAGATGTCCAACAGTCAGGAAATGGCTTAGTAAATGATGGTACATCAAGATCATGGAATATTATGTCATCATTAAAGTTATAATTACGAAGTCTATTTTGAAACACAAGACATTTTATAATTTTATGAAAAAATACATAGGAAGTAGGTATTCTCTGCTGATAACTATGCTAAATATTGATGTACTGGAATAAGTTAAAGGTAATATGCAAAAATGGTGAGGATATATATTGTTTGAAAAATTATTTAATCTTGGCCAGGCACAGTGTCTCACACCTGTAATCTCAGCACTTTGGGAGGCTGAGGCAGGCAAATCACAAGGTCAGGAGATCAAGACCGTCCTGGCTAACACAGTGAAACCTCATCTCTACCAAAAACACAAAAAATTAGCTGGGCGTGGTGATTTTTTGTAGCCCCAGCTACTCGGGAGGGTGAGGCAGGAGAATTGCTTGAACCCGGGAGGCGTGAGCCGAGATCACACCACTGCACTCTAGCCTGGGCGACAGAATGAGACTTTGTCTCAAAATACACACACACACACACACACACACACACACACACATATATAAATCTTGATGATGATACATTATCCTTAAACAAACAAACAAACAAACATAATTTGCAAAATTTCTGAAGGAAAGTGTGACCCATAGGGTGATCTGGAACTTTATTGCTTATGCACTAAATGCATTTGGTCACAACCCTGCCTGAGAACCCTACGTCGTTTTCTTCCTCCCTGTTTATATTATTTTAACTCTGTAAAGAGAGCTAAGTATGTCTGATTTGCCCAGAACTGTAAGTGGAATGTCAGTGAATGAAGTAGTCAGAGAAACAGTGGGCAAAATTCATTTCTTCATTCAGAGGATATGTACTGGGACATTCACTCTGAACCAAAATCTGGGGGATATCAAGGCAGACGCAGTCCCTTCTAGGCAGAAACACACATCCAATCCCAGGTAGACTTGTCAAGCTTACATTGCACCTCTGCAGTTTTTCCATAAAGAAGACATTTAGATTTCAAGAGCTGGATGGACATTTGCTGTGCTTTACCGCCTGGTACGGTGACTCCAATTTTCTCCTACTATATATAAGAGGCCTTGGTGGGAGGGTGAATTCAGAGGCCTCTCTCTCAAGATAGAAGCAGAGGGGGTCAGGCCATCCTCCTTCCTGGAGGGATATATCCACAGGTGTGGGCATGAGCCCCGAGCCTGGCCCTTCATTTTGCCCGTCTGGACTCTGACTTTTGGGCAAGGGCTGGGAGCAAGGGCCAAGGTTACTCTCAGAAGCTGAACCAGTCCTGGCGGAGGTTGTTGCTGTGTCATTGGGTTTCACAGCTCCCTCGTCTCTGCTGGTTCCCAAGCTTGGTCCTTCGGTCTTCTATTGATTCCACGAACCACACTTACATCCTTGAATACTCCTCATCCACCCCTCTTTCCAATCAATTCCTTTCTGCTTATCTTTGCCCGAGTCATTTTCAGTTGTTTGCGGTCAAGAGCTTTAATCAATACAGAAAGGAACATCATCCACTTGGTTTAACATCGCAGTTAGGAACAAGGCAGACCTAGGAGCAAATCCTGCTTCAATCATTCAGAAATCTGGACAGTTCCTGAAGCTGTGAATGCCTCAGTTTCCTCATCTGAAACTGGGAAGAATGACCACTGCCTCCTTAGTGAAAGCTAATGAGAAAATATAAGCTAAGAGTCTGGCAGTGTGCCCTGCTCATACCAGGAGATTCCAAAGTACTATTTTAAAAATTCCCCTTCCTTTCCTCTCTGTCCTTTTCCTCAAATAAATACTTGAGGAAATCTCTTGGCTGGTAGAACTTTAAAAACAAACAAAGGAAATTAGAATCTATAGTTCTTTGCTCCCTAGTTCCTGGTTTTCTCTCCCATAATAAATGATCATTGGCATAACATTTATATCTGTAGAACTGGATAACTGGATTTTAGTAATTCTAAAATCAGCAGACAGTTTGCTAGTGGAATAATCTTCATGTTTGTTGACAACAGTGAGGAATAGAATCATACATTTTTGTTGACAATATTAAAAACCAAAGCTGAAAAGCCCTTTCTGTTCACCGTTGCCCATAAAGGGAGATGCAGGGAATTTACTCCACTGTCAAATGATATATATATATATATATATATTTAAACACAACAACAAAGACCCCAAGCTATCTTTCCAAAATGTCAGGACCAACTGGCCCCACAGTTTAATCCAGAGCAGCGGGAGCAGCCACAGCAGCGGGCTCCAGTGAATCGCTCTAGGGATTGGCAAAGTTGACGTCCCATCTCAATCCACGCCTCACTGCAGGAGCAGTGCGTTCAGCCTGGTTGGGAAATAACCATCAAGATCTGGTTTTGTGAATGGTAAGGTCAGACCCATGTATAATCAATCTGAATTCACATAATTCACTTGAGTCTGCTATTCCTCAGTTTACTCATTACATGTGGCTGAACAAAGACTGAGATCCTCTAAAATGTATTATTAATTCATCCATGGACCCGACCAGACAAAGAGGAGCTGGTTCCTAAAAATGATGATCTTATGGCTTTGGAGACAGGAGCGCAGTTCACAAAACTTAGAACGCTGTGGCTGTGGCTCACTCTGGGGCCAGCCTCTCTTGTTCCACCAGACACCTCAGTGGCTGGTGTTTGCAACATATTCTCCATCCACTAATTGAAATGTTACAAATAATTTAATTCTGCAGGATGATTTTATGTGATAAGTAAACAATCCTGCTGATCTCATTTTTCACTCTTTGACCTAGACCCTAGAGAAATGTTCCCAAAGAAGGAAAAGGAATTCGGACTCAGTATTCAAACAACAAGAGTAATTACTCAACAAAGAAGTCAATTAAGCAAATTACCCATGAACTTAGTGGCTTTTAAAGCATAATCATTATTTATTATCTCGCACAGTTTCCACCGGTTAGGAATGTGGGAGTGTCTCGGGGTGTCTCATGAAGCTGGCAGTTACTTGGAGGCTTAGCGGGGCAAAAGGGTCCACTCTGCAGACGACACCCTCACGATGGCAGCCAGCGGGTGCCAGTGGCTGTCTGGAGACCTCAGCTCCTCTCCACGTGCTCTTCTTCACTGTGCTGCTTGTTGCCATAGCATGCTGGCTGTTTTCCCCTGAGCTTGCAAGCCAAGAGTCTAGGTCTGTGGTTCTCAGCTGGGAGCAGTTTTGCCCCCTAATATGGTGTGGATCCGTGTCCACGTCCAAATCTCATGACAAATTGCCATCCCGGTGGATTTCTCATGAATGGTTTAGCATCATCCTTTGGGGCCCTGCTCATGGTAGTGAGTTCTCATGAGATCTGGCTTAAAAGTGTGTGGTGTCTCCCGCCTTCTTGCTCCCGCTTTTACCATGTTTCGTGCCTGCTCCTGCTTTGCTGTCCACCATGAGTAAAAGCTCCCTGAGGCCCCCCAGAAGCAGATGCTGCCATGCTCCGGGTTCCTGTACCTGCAGAACTATGGGCCAATTGAACCTCTTTTCTTATAAATTACCCAGTCCCAGGTATTTCTTTATAGTAATGTGAGAACAGACTATTACACTCCCTCATCCTGAGGACATTTGGCAAAGCCTGGAGACATTATTTTATGTTTACTGTTGAGCAAAGGGTGCTACTGACATCTGATGCGTAGGCCAGGAGGCTGCTAAACATCTTACAATGTGCAGAACAGCCACCACAATAAATAACTATCTGGTCCAAAGCGTTAACAGCACGGCTGTTGAAAACCCTGGTTACAGGTGAAAGCTGCAGTGTCATTCATGATCTAGCCTCAGAAGTTACCTTTGCTCACGTTCATCATATACCATCAGCCATCCCTGACCCCGTGTGGGAGGGTGCAACACAAGGCCGTGACTGCTGGGAAGCAGGAGCTGTCGGGCACTCTTGGAGCTAAGTCTTCGAGTGGGAGGACTACCAGTGCCTTTTTTCCCCTTTCTGCTTATCTCTATTGTCCGAATTTTCTGGAAGAAAAATATACATTTATGAAATTATAGATATATACATATACATACACACACATCGTATATAATACAAAACAAACATCAAGAACAATGCACTAGGGCTAGGTATAGAGGCTCACACCTGTACTCCTAGCGCTTTGGGAGGCTAAGGTGAGAAGATTGCTTGAGTCCGGGAGCTGGCAATCAGCCTGGGCAACATAGCAAGACCCTATCTATACCAAAAAAAAAAGTTTTAAAAATTAGCTGGGCATGGTGGTGCACGTCTGTAGTTTTCTGGACTAAGCATCTTGCAGTGGGGACCCACTCAGGTGGGAGCATTGCTTGGGCCCAGGAATTCAAGGCTGCAGTGAGCTATGATTGCACCACTGCACTCCAGCCTGGGCAACAGAGGGAGACGGGGTTTCACCATGTTGGCCAGTCTGGTCTCGAACTCCTGACCTCGTGATCCTCCCACCTTGGCCTCCCAAAGTGTGGGGATTACAGGCATGAGCCACCATGCCTGACCCACTAACTTCTTAAATGAGAGGTCTGTATTACTGCCTACATATCTCCACCTCTCAACCCCCTTTCTGTCCTCACTGAGGCTAATGGGCTGCTAAAGGCAGTGCTTTTCTGCTCTTATTTGCCACAATGTTTCTCAAAGACTGGGCCCCACTCATTTTCAGTAGGATCACCTGGAGTTCTTCTGGACTGAGCATCTTAGGGTGAGAACCTGGCAGAATTGTAGATTTTGGGGAGCTCCCCCTGTGATTCATGCCCACCAAAGTTTAGGCATCTTGGGGTGGGGAGCTGCACAGGAGGCTGAGGTGGGAGCATCGCTTGAGCCTAGGAGTTCAAGGCTGCAGTGAGCTATGATGGTGCCACTGCACTCCAGTCTGGGCGACGGAGGGAGACTATCTATTAAAAAGAAGAAGAAGAACAATGCACTAAATTCTCAGCTACGTTGCCCAAGCTGATCTCAGACCCCCATACTCAAGCAATCCTCCCACCTCAGCCACCAGCTGGTCCTCAAGTTCATCCTCATAGGTGAGACGCTGCTTCTTCCCATGAGCTGTATTTTGGTGCCTCTTTCAAAGGCAGAACTGGATCTGATTTGCAACAGAAATTCTCATGATGTGAAACGGTACACAATGAAAAAGAAGAGAAAACTGTCCTGAAGAAAATGACTAAAGTTTGATCTCATTTCCTTTCCCTTTTTTGCTAGTTATTTATAATTGAACTTGAGATTCATCTTGGCTTCTTTGGACTTTCCATCTGAAGGCGGGACTTGAATCTTTACTGAGTAACACAGATCAGAATGATCCATCTGACCCAGTTAATATTTAGCACAAAGAAGCAAAGAAGGAAACGATTGGGCAAAGACGGAAGGGGGTTTGGAAGATCAAAGTATTTAACTCTGTCACTTTGTAGCCTACAACATCAGATATTATCAGTGGCATTAGATGGCTGATACAGTCAGAAATGTGCTGTCTTGAAAGACATATCTGTCTTTAAAAAACAAAACTAACGTGTCAAGCAGACCAAGGCCCTTATCTCCTGGTTAAATATTTGCATTTATTGAGTCAGAAGGGTGTGGACTGGGGCTGGTGGGGCCCGGGGGATGCAGTTGTAGAGGAGACTTAAGAGGCAGGAACACACTGCACCCGAGGTCAGCATCAGCAGGAAACAAGGGCTCTTGGGGGATACCGTTCTGGGAAGGAATCCTCAGTAGGCCTGCTGCATCCTCATCCAGTCCCCAGGTTTCCCATCAGGCAGGTTCCTGTGTGCAGACTGTGGCCCGCTCTAGGTACCTGCTCCTTTTTCTCTCTGCAAATGGCCTTTTCTAGTGTGGGCTTTAGAGATGGGTCCTTCTGGCAACAGGAGAGAGAGATGTCCCTATCCCGTAGCTCCAATCACAAGATCGCCGCTTATGCAGGAGGAGATTGCTTTGCACTGGCTTTCAAGGCAGTTCCAGGCCCTCAGTTCCTAGAAACATAGAAGGAACTGATCTCATGCCCATTATCTGGCCCAGGTGAAATCCTGAACACTCTTCAAAGTCACACAAAGGCTCAGTTTGAATGCCACGTCATTCTCTCCTGTTAGCCTCTGGTGGGTCTAGAGCATGGCTTCAGAGAACCTTAGTGTCCTGATTTCTTCCTGTTTGAAGGCTGCCTCATGATGGAGAGACAGAAGCAAAGCTGTCTCTACATGGAGAGGTGGCATTTAGGCATTTGGAAGCATTAAAGGTGGCTAGAGTGATAGGAGGGGACAGATGTTACAAAAGAGGTATTTGCCCTTTAACGTGTTAATATAATGGTAAATTTAAAAGATAGATTTTCAACATTGCATATAAACTTATATAAAGTTTAATGACAAAAATATATGTCAAGTTACATACACATACATACCTGGGACAAAAATGACTGGGAGAAAAAAAAATCAAAATAATAACAGTGGTTTATTCTGAGTAGTAGCATTATGAGTGATTTATTTCTTTCTAAGCATGTATTGAACTTATAATATGAAAAACAAAACCCTATAAATATCATCTAAAAATTATATACAAGTTCTAGAGGAGGCAAATTGAGTCCAGGTTAAACCACATTCCAGGAGAGTTAAGTCAGAATTCTCTTCCTCTAAACACCGATTGCATCGCTAATTTCCTGTGCTCCGTGAATTGACCTAATTTGCGCTCCAGCAATGCCCTGCCTCTCTCCCTCCTACATGGGGCGGCAAGTCCCCGGCAGCCTGGAGGCTATTCAAGCTCCACAAGCCCTCAGATGAGCATTTTCATCACACAGATGTTAGACACGGCCCGTTAAAAGAAGTGAGACAATGCCACAGCAATTTAACCCAGGGAAGAAGAAAGAACGCGTAAAAAGCCATACGGTTTCATAGAATAACAAAGAACATCTGTCTCCAGACTCATGGGCTGCGAACATCTCTAAGAACAAAGCCCGCTGCCAGCCTTTCTGGAACAGGATTTTGCTGCTTCTAGTCAGAATGAAGCCACACAGATCCCTTTTCCACTGCTGAGGCAGAACCCTCTTTTCTGACTAACTCCCTAGTTTGGTCAGAGACCTCTGTAAGGGTCAACTCGTTGGCTCTGGAGTGTCAGGAGGTGAGGCCACTGCCTCTGTGAAGTTGGCCTTTTCAGGACGAGCCCAGGGCCTCGGGCAGAAGTGCAACTGGCCGAGGGTTCCACAGAGACTCAAGAACAAACTCGAGAGCAGGTGTGGGGCCAAGACAGTCGCTGGGCACCATTGGAAACAAGAGGCTGCCTGAACAACACGCCTTCAGCAGTTTGGCAAGGAGAAACCTGTCTGAAAGGGGTGGAGGCTTGCCTTTGCCATCACCTGCTCTGGGTCTGGAGGGTTTGGTGCTCACCGAGCTCTGTTCTCTTTACCTCTCATGCTCATGTCTCTTCCTGCTGGTCCAGGGGGCTGCTTGCCTCTGCAGAGGGTGTCTTCCTGTCGCTCTTTGCTTTGTAAACTCTCAGAGAGGAGAGATTATGAGTCTTGGCATGGAGAACACAGTGTTTTCTGAACTGTGGCTTGGGATGCATTAGTGGGTTGAGAAATCAGTTTTGTGGGCTGAAGCCAGCATTTAAAATGTAAAGGAAGATGAAGAAACAGAATGGAATAGGAATGAATGAACTGAATTGAAAATATTGGTCTATTGTATATGGTAAGGGTGAGTATGATTTACTAGAACTTACATGAAATCTGGTTTCAGTTTTATGAAACATACATACAGTTTTATGCACATACATAGATATGTGTAGGTGGTGACTGTGTACTTGGCTGGGATATAAAATGTATTTAAGAGTCATGGCCAGACAGATTTAGAAGCCAGTGGCTTAGGTAGATGTTGCTTATACGGGACTGTGGAACAAGAAGGGATACATATTTGGTCTTTTCCCCCAGTTCCTGGCACAGAGCTTGGAATTTCCTGAGTGATGGGAGTGTTTTTTGTTGTTTATAATGAGCCTCTTTCATCACACCTGAGTTTATGCTATGGAGGTGACTCCTGTTGGGGGCTCGTTGACAGCGGAATCAACCATGTGATTAGAAAGGGGGAATTTTCAGCTCCAGTCCTGACCTTCAAGGAACGGAGAGGAGCCAGAGATTTTTAATCACCAACAGCCAAGGATTTAATCAATTGTACCCGCATAATGAAACTTCCCCAAATCCCTGAACAATGCGGTTTGCTTCTGGGGTGGTGAACGCAGAGGTGCTAGAAGGGTGGCGCACCCAGAGAGGGTCAGGAAGCCCATGCCGGCCCCTCTCATCACTCATCTTGTGCGTCTCTTCTATTTAGCGGTTCCTCCTTGCACCCTTTACAACAAACTGGTAAATGCAAGTAAAGCGTTTTCCTGAGTTCTGTGAGTGAATTATCAAGCCTGAAGGGGAGTGTCACGGGAACACTCAGATCTGTATTCACCAAATAGAAGCATCGGAGCCCAGGCCATTCATTTGCAGCAGTAGTGTGAGGCGGGAGCTGTCTAATGGGGCTGCGCCCCCACCCTGTGGGGTCTCTGCTAACTCCCGGAAGTTAGTTCCAGAAGCAAAGGAAGGGCAGCTACACCCTTGGCGCTGAAGCACGGATTGTGCTATGGAAAAGCCCACACATTTGGTGTCAGAAGTGGAGTCGGAAAAAAGACAACACAGGGCCAAGAAGGAAGAACTGTGGTCCACCATGACTTTCTGTCTCTTCTACACAGGCTGGCAATGACTGTGCGGCTCAGTCGGCATCTTTCCCTCCATGGTATCTGTGCTCCTGAGCGAGTTTACTCTGCTGCTCCTGCAAGTGAGAAGCTGAGCGTCCACCTGTGTGCCGCTTCTCCCTGCTCTGCCTGCCACTAAATCTGCTCCTTCCTGGCACAGACAAGGAGCATATTATCTGTGTCATTTACTTAGAAATTAACAAAATAGGACAGGCGCAGTGGCTCACGCCTGTAATCCCAACACTTTGGGAGGCCAAGGCAGGCAGATCACCTGAGGTCAGGAGTTCGAGGCCAGCCTGGCCAACATGGCAAAACCCCATCTCCACTAAAAATACAAAAATCATCTGGGCATGGTGGTGTGTGCCTGGAGGCTGAGGCAGGAGAATCGCTTGAACCAGGAAGGTGGAGGTTGCAGTGAGCCGATAGCATGCCACTGTACACCAACCTGTGCAAAGAGAGCTAAATTCTGTCTGGAAGAAAGAAAAAAAAAAAAAGAAAAGAAAAAGGAAAGAAAAATAAATAAATTAACAAAACACTGTCATGATATTAGTGACTTCTTTCTGGGTGTGCGTCTTCACACTCTAATAAGGGGGAGTGCTACCAAAACCAGTCAGAAGCTGTTTTGTCTAGCCTGATAATCTTTATATATACTTTATATATATATATATATATATACACGAATTCTCGCTCTGTCACCAGGTTGGAGTGCAGTAGTGCGATCTCGACTCACTGCAACCTCTGCCTCCCTAGTTCAAGTGATTCTTCTGCCTCAGCCTCTTGAGTATTTGGGACTACAGGCTCGCACCACCATGCCTGGCTAATTTTTGTATTTTTAGTAGAGACAGGGGTTCACCATATTGGCCAGGCTGGTATTGAACTCCTGACCTTGTGATCTGCCCGCCTCGGCCTCCCAAAGTGCTGGGATAACAGGCGTGAGCCACTGTGCCTGGCCCAAACCCAATATTAAGAAGCAGTGTTCACCCATTACATTGCAAAGATGAAAAAACATACCAAGAGTGGGCATGCATTTGGGGAAAGAAACATTTTTACACACCACTGATGAGAATATAAATTGAAGCAGTGTTTTTGGAGAGTGCTGAGTTATTGATTGCTATGTAACAAACGAACCCCAAACTCAGTGGCCTAAAACAATATTCACCAACCACTTTATTCCTTCTTATGATTCTGTGGGTCCATTGGGCTTAGCTGGATGGTTCTTCTGCTATGCATGTTGTTGGCTGGGACTGGAGTCATCTAGTGGCTCATCTGGACTCGCACATCTCAGATGGGTCACATACATGGTTATAGCTGGCAGTTGGCACTGGCTGTGGGCTGGGAGCTCAGGTTGGGCTCAAGTGAGACATCTACACATAGCCTCTGCATGTAACTTGCCATTTTTCAGCAAAATGGCTAGTTTTTAAGAGAGTGTGCCTTTTTAAGGCACATTTTCCAAGGGGCAGGAAGTGGAAGCTGACAGGCCAATTAAAAGTTACATCCATGGGCACAGCATCACTTCCACCATATTGCATTGCTCAAAGCAGTCACAAGGTCCACCAAAGCAGGTGGAGAGGAACACGTTTTGACAGAGGAGGAACAAGTCCACACTGCACTGCAGAAGCGTGTGTAGGATGAGAGATGTATTGTGACTGTCTTTGGAGAATTTAATATGCTGCAGAAAGTAACTGGGTAATGTTTATTAAAAATTCCTAATATCTCTATATCTTTTGTTCTGAGCAACTCTGCTCCAAAAATTTATTCTAAATACATAGTGATAGATATTTCTAAAGACTTGACTATCAGGTGGACATTTCAATTTCCTTCTTAATAGGTTAAAATTAGAAAGTATTCTCATGCCCCCAAATAGGAAATTGATTAATGGTTGTATACCCTACTATATTGTCTAAAAGTGACCCTAAAAAATAATACACAGGGTAAATCATGTCAACACTCATTATTTTAGAGAAATAGTGTTCTGGGATATTTTTCTTGGCAGGGTGGAGCTTGACAGGGATCACTTTACCCATGTTTCTCAGTATGTTGGCTTTGAAGTTTGCTGGGGAGCATGGGGGCAAACTCACATGGGTCAGAGAGCTTTCTCAGAGGAAAGGGACCAAAACTTCAACCCTGTCATGGGTCAAATAAAATGTTTATTCTAAAACTCCGTCAGGTATTCCTCATCTAAGTCATGGAAATTGACTGGAACTTATATAAAGCTTATAGCTTTACCTGACTTAAGGTCTTCTCCCTCAAGGACAAACTGTGGAGAGGTTAGCCCTGATCTGATAATTGGGAAGGTCTCTTTATTTAACTATTTCATTTTATTCTATTAATGGTCTGAGTATTATAATGGTCTGATTCTATTTTATTATATGAATTACTCTTCTGTTTGCCCATTTAAAAATAATCAAAAATATTTAAAATAATCTACCCATACCTCTTGAAGTCCTCAATCTCCTCCTTGAAAATCAAGCTCTTGTTACTTAGGATACTTTTTGTGGTTTTTTAAAAAATCAGTTCAAATTGTATTTATTTATTTATTTATTTATTTATTTATTTATTTATTTATTTATTTTTGAGATGGAGTCTCTCCCTGTTGCCCAGGCTGGAGTGCAGTGGCACGATCTCGGCTTACTGCAAGCTCCACCTCCGGGGTTCAAGGGATTCTCCTGCCTCAGTCTCCTGAGTAGCTGGGACTACAGGCACATTCCACCATGCCCAGTTAATTTTTTGGTTTTTGTTTGTTTGTTTTAGTAGAGATGGGGTTTCACCATGTTAGCCAGGATGGTCTTGACCTCTTGACCTTGTGATCATCCTGACTCGGCCTCCCAAAGTGCTGGGATTACAGGCGTGAGCCACGGTGCCCGGCCTCAAAATTTTAATTATAGTTTTATATTTTAATGGGTAACACATTTGCATGGTTCACAATTCAAAAGGTACAGCTGGATATACTGGGGGAAGTCTCTTACTCATGCCTGTCTCCTAGCCATCCTATTCCACTCCCCAGAACCAGACAGTGGCTTCCTAGCCATCCTATTCCACTCCCCAGAACCAGACAGTGGCTTCCTAGCCATCCTATTCCACTCCCCAGAACCAGACAGTGGCTTCCTAGCCATCCTATTCCACTCCCCAGAACCAGACAGTGGCTTCCTAGCCATCCTATTCCACTCCCCAGAACCAGACAGTGGCTTCCTAGCCATCCTATTCCACTCCCCAGAACCAGACAGTGGCTTCCTAGCCATCCTATTCCACTCCCCAGAACCAGACAGTGGCTTCCTAGCCATCCTATTCCACTCCCCAGAACCAGACAGTGGCTTCCTAGCCATCCTATTCCACTCCCCAGAACCAGACAGTGGCTTCCTAGCCATCCTATTCCACTCCCCAGAACCAGACAGTGGCTTCCTAGCCATCCTATTCCACTCCCCAGAACCAGACAGTGGCTTCCAAGCCATCCTATTCCACTCCCCAGAACCAGACAGTGGCTTCCTAGCCATCCTATTCCACTCCCCAGAACCAGACAGTGGCTTCCTAGCCATCCTATTCCACTCCCCAGAACCAGACAGTGGCTTCCTAGCCATCCTGTTCCACTCCCCAGAACCAGACAGTGGCTTCCTAGCCATCCTATTCCACTCCCCAGAACCAGACAGTGGCTTCCAGAATCTTGTATATCCTTTCAGAGATATTCTAAGCATAATATGAGTGAATATATCTATCATTCTCCCTCTGTCCTTTTTTACAAATAGTGGCACATTATATACATTGCTTTTCCTCACAGACTTTTTTTCCTACTTAAAAACATACCTTGGAGCAGAGCAGCAGTGTGAGGAACTTAGGGAAAGTTCTCTCCCAGAAGGACAGCTATTAAGCTAATCAAAGTGAGCAAAATCGGATTAGCCAAAATCTCTGAAGATGGATCAAAGTGCTTACAACAAAGCAAACCTGCGTAAACACAGTAAGAACAGGGGGAGGCTATCCTTTGAGCTAGCGCTTCCCCTCATCACCATAGCTTTGTGTTGCAGAGGAGCTGCTCCAAAGAATTTGAAAGCTGAGTGGCAGCTTCCATCTCCCCCAGCTCCTTGGGGTAGAAGAGCTATTCCCAGTGGATTCCACAGGCGTTGAATATCGGTAGATGTATTTCCCAGAGCTCCATGCTGCAGAAATCCTATACTGAATGGTGGTGGCCGCCAGGTAGTGGAGCCTGTTTTCCCACCCCTACAGAGAAAGGATCTGGGTGGGACTGGTAAAAAATGCAGTCTCCCCTTCCCTCCAGCACTGTGTTGTGGGAGAACTGCTCTGGTGGGCTCGGCAGCTTCCATCTCTTCCAGCTTCTGGAGGTGAAAGAACTATTTCCGGTAGATTTGGTAGCTGGTGAATATTGGTAAGTTCTATCCTTCATTTCCCCGCCCCCAGCTGTGGCTCACAGAAGATCTATACTGAGCTGTCGTGGCGCAAGCTCTCACCTTCCAGACACACGCAGCCCCTTCTTGGTAAAGAGGACCCAGGTAGGGCTGCCGGGTCCCTGTCATCCTGCATCTCCAGCTCCGGCTCCATAGTGCAAAGTTTCTGCCAAGGAAAGCGTTGGAGCCAGTTTCAAGACTCACAACACACCGTCCTTGCCAAGGGGCTCTACTTTAATTGGATTAGACTATTGAGCAATTTAAGGCCCCAGGTAACTATTGAAAACAATAGAACAATCAACTAGCAATTAGCGGAGATTAACAACTGGGTGTGATACCAATAGAGGCAGACTAGCCAGAAACTGAATGCGGAGATCAAAGAAAGAGACAACCAAAGGGATCCCAGCTAAACCCACAGTCCTCCCAGGTGGTCAGGAGCTCTGTGTGCTTGCCCAGAGCTGAGTCCTCTGAAGGGTGAATGAAGAGGAACTTCTGAGCTGCTATTCCTTGGCTGAACACGAGGCAAACTCACAAACTCCCTGAACAGTGAAAGCAGTCTCGAAGCCACACACAGATCCAGTGGTGCAAACCTGACAGGTTCAGGGGCTTAAGTACAACCTCTGACAAATCAGAGACTGACTAACCATCTGAGCTGACCCGGGGTGACCCACAGAAAACCACAGGCGTACAGATAAAATTGAGAGGGAAAATGTTTGGGTAGAGACATCAGAGGCTGCACAATGGAGGAGACTAGACTTCACTGAACTAGTCAAGGCAAGACACTGAACAAATACACAATCCCCACAGGGAGAGGAATCAGTATTTAGAGTTGCTACAATATATTAATGAAAATGTTCACTATTTGATGAAAGTTATCAGACACACAAAGAGGCCAGGCACAGTGGTTCATGCCTGTAATCCTAGCACTTTGGGAGGCCGAGATGGGCGGATCACTTGAGGTCAGGAGTTGGAGACCAGCCTGGCAACATGGCAAAACCCATCTCTACTAAAAATACCAAAAAAAAAAAAAAAAAGAAAAAAAAAAGAATGAGCTGGGCATGGTGGTGCATGCCTGTAATCCTAGCTCCTCAGGGGGCGGAGGCAGGAGAATTGCTTGAACCCAGGAGGCAGAGGTTGCAATGAGCTGAGATCATGCCAGTGTACCCCAGCCTGGGTGACAGAGCAAGACTCTGTCTAAAAAAAAAAAAAAAGGCACACAAAGGAACAGGAAAGTGTGACCCATACACAGGACAGCAAACAATAGAAATTGCCCATGAAGTGTGCAGACATTGGGCATAACAAAGACTTCAAAGCAATTATTATAAACATGTTCAAAGAACTAAGGGAGACCATGGCCAAAGAACTAAAGGAGGGTATCATGGTAATACCTCAGCAAATAGAAAATATAAAGAGATTGAAGTTATAAAACTGAATGAAATAAAAATTCTGGAGTTGCAAAGCGTGATAATTGAAATGAAAAATTTACTAGAGAGGCTCAAAAATAGATCTGAGCTGGCAGAAGAAAGTATAAGCAAACCTGAAGATAGATCAATAAAGATTATGAATTGGAGAAACAAAAATAAAAAATAAACGGAACCTCAGAGCAATGTGGGACGCCGTTAAGCACACCAACATATGCATACTGGATGTACCAGAAGGAAAGGAAAGAAAGAAAGGAACGGAAAATGTGTCTGAAGAAATGATGGTTGAAAACACCCCAAATTCCTTAAAAAGAATTAATCTATACATCCAAGGAATACAATTAATTCTAAGTAGGGTTAAAACAGAGCCACACCCAGATATATCATAATCAAAACATTGAAAGCCAGCAATAAAGAGACAATCTTGAAAGCCACGAGAGAAAAATGACACATCACAGGCAAAGGAACTCAAATAAAATTAATTGACTTAATCCTCAATATGCTGATTCCCCATCAAAAGTAAGAAGCCAGAAGGCTGTATTCAAAGTGATGGGAAAAACAAAAAATTCAAACCTGTGAATCAAGAATCTTACATCCAGCAAAACTATCTTTTAAAATTGAAGATTAAATAAAGGCCTTCTTCGATAAACTTATAAACTAGGAATTTATTGCTTTGAAAAAGAAGAACAAAGTTGTAGGACACACACTTCTTTATTTCAAAGCTTACTACAAAACACCAGTAATCGAGACAGTGTAGTTGTGGCATAAGGATAGCAATATAGATCAACGGGATAGAAATGAGAGTCTAGAAATAAACCTATGTGAAACAAACCCAAATTATTGACAAGGATGCCAAGACCATCCAATGGGGAAAGAAAAGTCTTTTCAACAAATGGTGCTGGAACAACCAGATACACATATGCAGAAGAATGAGATCAGACAATTACCTCCCACCATATACAAAAAAAAAAAAAAAAAAAAAAACTCAAAATGGATCAAAGACATAAATGTAAAAGGTAAAACTATAAAACTCTTCAAGGAAAACAGGAGTATATTCTTCATGACCTGGAGCTAGGCAATATTTTTTTAGATATGATACCAAAAGCACAAGCAACAAAAGAAGAAAAAAGTATATATATAGGATTACATTAAAATTATAAACTTTTGTGCTCATAGAATACCATGAAGAAAAAGACAACACATAGAATGTGAGAATATTTGTAAATCATATATTTGATATGGCACTTGTATCTATAATATATAAAGACATTTTATGAGTCAATAACAAAAGCACAAGTAATCTCATTAAAAAGTGGACAAAGGATATAAATAAAAATTTCTCCAGAGAAGATATACAAATGATCAATAAGCATATTGAAAGATGCTCAACATCAGTAACCATCAGGAAAATGAAAATCAAAACCACAAGATACTGCTTCACAGCCACAAGGATGGCTATAATAAAAAAGATGGATAATAATAATTAGTGTTGGTGAATTAGCAGAATTCAGGAAGCAGAGAATTTGAAAGCCTCATACACTACTGGTGAGGAAACTGATAATTTGAAAGCCTCATACAATACTGCTAGAAATGTAAAATAGTGCAGCTGCTTGGAAAACAGACTTGCAATTCCTCAAAAGATTACACATACAGTTACCATATGACCCAGCAATTCCACTCCTAGAGATATACCCAAGAGAAATGAAATAATATTTATGTACCAAAACTTGAACACAAATCTTCATTAGCAGCATTATTCATAAAAGCCAAAAATTGGAAGCAACCCAAATGTCCTATAACTAGTGAATGAAGGATAAACAAAATGTGTTGTATCTGCTAGAATGTTATCTGGCCATAAAAGGGAAGGAAACCCTGATACATGCTACCATATGGGTAAACATGAAAATGTCATATTAAGTGACAGAAACAAGACACAAAAGGCCACATAGTAAATGATTCCATTAATGTGAAATGGTGAGAATAAGCAAATCTATAGAAACAAAATAATTACTGTTTTCCTAGAGCTGGGGAGGAGAGTGAAAATGGGGAGTGTCTGGTGATGGGTAGAGGATTTGTTTTTGCAGTGATAAAAATGTTCCAAAATTAGATTGTGGTAATGTCTGCACAACTTTGTGAATATACTAACAACCATTGAACTACACACTTTGGATGTGTTCTATGGCATGTGAAATATGTCTCAGTTAATACATATATATTAATTATATACCGATGGGTTTGCTCATGAGAGGAGTTGAGTTGCTGGCTGGGGCTGCAGTCATCTGAAAGCATGATGGGGCTGGAGGATCTGATTCCAGGACTGGTGCCCAGTTTTTGTTGACTGGTAGCACGTGGCCTTTGTTCCTTGTTCCTTGCCAGGTGGCCCTTTCCAGCTGTCTGAGTGTTCTCATGATAGGGAAGCTGGCTTCCTCCAGAATGAGTGATCCAGGAGAGCAAGGTGGTACCTGAAAAGTACAGTGCCTTTCATGACCTTGTATCGTATGTTACATGCTGTCATCTCATCCATGTCCTAGTGATTACATAGGGCATGAAACCAACAAAGAATCACTGGGGGACTTTGGGAGGCCGAGGCGGGTGGATCACAAGGTCAGGAGATTGAGAACATCCTGGCTAACATGGTGAAACACTGTCTCTACTAAAAATACAAAAAAATTTAGCCAGGCGTGGTGGCGGGCGCCTGTAGTTCCAGCTACTCGGGAGGCTGAGGCAGGAGAATGGCGGGAACCCGGGAGGCGGAGCTTGCAGTGAGCCGAGATCGCGCCACTGCACTCCAGCCTGGGCAAGAGAGCCAGACTCCGTCTCAAAAAAGAAAAAAAAAAAAAAAAGAATCACTGGGGGCCCTCATGGAGACTGGTTCCCACAAGTGGGATTAAATCCTGCTGCTTTCTTAGTGACTTCAGTCTCTCCAGCTCATCAGTCATAACTGCTTTGTAACACTGCCCTAATTAAACACATTCAGTTCTATGGTGATCCCTGAAGCCTGTGAAGTTTCTCCTGGAGATCTCTGGTGATCTCTATGGTGATCCCTGGAGCCGTTCAAGTTTCTCCTGGAGATTGAAATGTGTGTGAGTGTGTGTATACGCATATACATGCACATATTTATATACATATATTCATATGTACATTCATAGTCATGTACACATTCATATACATACACACATACACATATATTCATGTTCATCTACATATACACATGTTTCTCAAAAAGTCTGACTTACTTGTCTGAAGGCAATAAATTGGAGAAAAATAAATTTCCAGCTTGAATTAGGTATGAGAAAAATCTAACTTTTCTTTTTTCTGTGTAATATTATTTACTATGGCATTTACTTGGCAAAAATACATGAGTCCATAGGAAATGCCTTTCCCTGCTGCAATCCTCCAGCTAAGAACATAAAACCCCTGTCCCTCATTCTGAGGAATCAGGAAAAATACAAATAAGATCTTGATCCCCAAGCCCCCCGGATCAATATAGTGGTATCTGCTTGTGTCAGGCTAGTTAGGGGTCTGTCAGTCTATCAGTATTTTCTGAAGTAGCTTAATTAATCATGGTTTTTTGAGAACATGGGAGATTTTGTGATGTTCCTGAGAGCTCATCTCTATGTGGGGTTTTTCCACAATAATAATATAGGAAGATGTTCAGAGTGGGCAGTCTTTAAGCCAACGTTATTTTGCCTTCATTGCATGAGGATTGCCTTGTCCATCCCACAAAAGCAGCTGAAAACAAATCAGAGACTTTCTAGTTGGCAAAGGGAGGGAACACGGCAGTACCCAATAGTGAATGCAGGTGTTAGGAGAGCAGAGCAGGACTCCTTAACAGGTACGGCCTCAGGACTGCAGGTGATGGGCTCCCTTGGTCGCTGATGTCAACACGAGACTTTTATTCTCCTCACGAGTTTTACGGGTCATCAGAAATCTCACCAATCACATGAGGAACACCCAGTGTTCCTCATATTATACCAGTGCAGTGCCCCTGAGAAGGGGAGGAGGGCAGGAGGGAGCATGGGCATCAAGTTCTCAGGTCCAATGCCCGTATTTGCTAACCAGCTTTGTGACCTTGGGCAAGACACTTCCCTGCCAGGGGCCTGGCTTCTGTTCTGTTAAATTAAAAAGCTGGACTCATTCAGGGGTTTCCGGATGTTGAGATGCCAGTGATAACAGGAACTTCCAGGGGTGATCATTTTTTACTATGGCCAAATAAAATTATTAAAGAAAAAATGCTGAGCATCTACAATAACTATAATTTCATTATAAGAAAACTTTAGTACCAAATAAAAAGATATAAAAATGAGAAAACGCAACATAAATTTTATTCCCTTAAATGGGAAAACACCCTTAGTGTTATAAAAACTTGTCTCATCATTCTTCTGGTTCTCATTTCTCCAGAGACCTTTGAAAATGCCACGGAGCAGCATTTGGGAACTCTGGGGATGGCTCTCAGGGCCTCTTGTGTGTTCACATCCTGGGACTCTCTGGTTCGTTCAGTTGTCAGCTCACGCCACATGCTAATGGTGCCGGGCATTATTTGTCCAGGTTTTTCCATTTTATTTGGAAACTACTCAAGGTAGAAATAGCTTTTCAAATCTGTACCAAAAGTGCCCTTTTGCCCCGTGATATGCCTCACCAGCACTATCCCCTGCTCAATGTTGCCTGGTGTTGGGGCCCCTGTGGATAACTGACCTCCTTCTTGCTGAAAATCCTCCCGTGGGCTCCATGACCCAAACCCCTGCAGCCACTGGCAAGGGCTATGAACTGGATTGTGTTTCCACCAACTTCATATGTTAAAGCCCTAACCCACTATGTGACAGTATTTGGAGATGGGGCCTTTGGGAGGTAATTGAGGATTAGATGAGGTCATGAGGGTGGGGCCCCCTTGATGGGATTAGTGCCCTTTCCTAGCATCACACAAAAAAGCTGACCAGGAAGATGACAAAGTGGATGCTAAGCCCAAAGATGGTACACAGAGTAAAAGTGGGAGTAATAGCCCTACCTCCTAAGCCACATGGAGCAACAGTAGAGGTAATGTGGAAGTCCTCCAAAAAAAAAAAAAAAAAAAAAAAAAATTCAGGGAATGTATGCCTGGCAGAAAAAATAGCATGTTCATTCTAGAGAGTTCCCTATGGTCACCAAAATGGTTGAATCCCCCAAAATTCAGGGCTGTGTACAAAAATGGAAGCAGTGAAGTATCACAGTTTGAATCCCAGCTCTGCATTTACTAGTTGTATAACTTTGAGGAGATTACTTAAGTCTCTTTGTTTCTCACATGTAGAGTGGGAATAAAAGCACCTGTTTCATAGGACATGAATAAGGATGAAATTAATTAAAATAGTTGAAGTGGGCTGGGTACAGTTGCTCATACCAGTAATCCCAGCACTTAGGGAGGTTGAGGTGGGAGGAGTACTTGAGGCCAGGCATTCAAAACCAGCCAGGGCAACATGGCAAGACTGTATGTCTCTACAAAGAATAAAAAAATTAAATAGGTGAAATGGCATGCACCTGCAGTGCCAGCTACTTGAGAGGGTGAGGTGGGAGAATGGCTTAAGCCTGAGAGGTCAAGGCTGCAGTGAGCCATGATCACACCACTGCCTTCCGGCCTGAGTGACAGAGTGAGACACTGTCTCTAAAAACTAAATAAAATAAAAGGTAAAAAAGATGTATACAGTTGAAGTGCTTAGAATAGTTCCTGCCGTATATTGAATGTTCACTCCTACTAGTTTTTTTGCAAGATTCTGCAAACTGAAGAATGTGCAGTTGGCCAATAATACACAGACCAATAAGAGTGGCTGTGAACAATAAATTAATTCCAGAAATGACAAAAGATTGTTTATAATATACTATGCAGCATGTATATGATCATAATATTGCAAGCACATTAATATTGATTGAATCAAAATTACTTTTTACTTATACTGGAAGGATGGGTGGTGGAGAGTGTTCACATGTGTGGTAGGGTTGATAGAGAAGTAGAGGGGAGAAAGGATGCTAAATTCTTGTCATCTATAATAGGAAGTCCAAAGGTAATGCCTGAAACTGAAAACTCAAGTAGCAGCAAGATACACATGTTGTTTAGAGATGCAGAGGTAAATTTCTAGAGGATCTATTGATAAGTAGTTACCTTCGGGGAACTGGAAGTGAGAAGGAGAAAAGGAGACTGCTGCTTTTCCCAGGAGCCTGTAGCACTATATCTTTAGACAATGTGCATGCTTAATGACAGTGAATAAACATGCAGTTACAAATCACAGATGCTGAAGACAAACAGGTTTGGGTTCAAGTCTCTGAGAAAAGACTGTGCCTACGCTCTCACACAGAACACTTCTGACATCAGATTGTGAGTTTTTTCCTACTGTGATCAATTCTCTGACACCAACTGTGGGTGTCCTACAATTCAGTTCAATTCTGACACTATCTGCCTGTTGTTAGCATCAGATCCTGTAACCATAATAGGTCCGCTGCCTGATGTGCGAGGTGGTGTCAATATGCTGACATACCAGGTTGCAGTAGAGAGATTTCATTGTAGGGCTGGCAAACAAATAGAAAAGAGGAAACCTCACATCCATCTCTCCAAGGAGTTTGGGACTAGGATTTTTAAGCGTTTTGTGGTGGGCCAGAGTGTGGAGATTGTTGATTGGTCAAAGAGTGCAGGTTGAAATTATGGGACAGGGAAATGAAGAAACGGTATTCTCGTGCCGATTCCATTCCTTTGTGGGTCTCCAAACTGGTTGGCATCAGGTGTTTTGCTGGGATTCAGGATGTGAAAGACATCTTAAGCGATACTTAAACAAAAGCTTTAGGAGTTTAGCGTCAAAAATGATACGTATAGGAACAATGGGGATACACATGATCAGTATCTAATGCCTTTCGATTACAAGGCAGTGGGTCAAATTGCAGTCTGATTAATGCTTATTATAATAGGAATTCTCTCCAGAATTCCAGTTAACTCTGTGAGGATGGCTTCAATCCCACAAATTAAGGGCCCAGTCTCGCAAGACTGCCCCTGCTTCATACACCAATTGTGTCTGAGCCTCCTGTACTTCTGATCAACTGGCTATAAATTGGGAGTTTCCATGACCCTACTTGCTAGAGCAGCTCTCAGAACTCAGGGATAACAACTTACATTTCCTGATTTATTTTAAAGAATATTACAAAGGATATAGATGAAGAGGTGCATAGGGCAAGGTCCAGAAGGGTCCTGAGTGTAGAAGCTTTGACCCTTTGTCGAGTTAAGGTACACCACCCTCCCTGCACAGAGATCCATTCACTACCCAGAAGCTCATCATATCTTCTTGTTCAAGAGTTTTTGAAGAGTATGCTGGGTGCAGTGGCTCATGCCTGTAATCCCAGCACTTTGGAAGGCCGAGGTGGACAGATCACGAGGTCAGGAGATGGAGACCATCCTGGCTCACATGGTGAAACCTGTCTCTCCTAAAAATACAAAAAATTAGCCGGGTGTGGTGGCGGGCACCTGTAGTCCCAGCGACTCAGGAGGCTGAGGCAGGAGAATAGCGTGAACCCGGGAGATAGAGCTTGCAGTGAGCCCAGATCATGCCACTGCACTCCAGCCTGGGCGACAGAGTGAGACTCTGTCTCAAAAAAAAAAAGAGTTTTTGAAGAGTGTCACCTCTAGACTCCCACTCCCTCCCCAATTGTCTTGGAGGTTGGTGGGTGGGGCTGAAAGTTCCAATCCTCTAGTCACTGTTCTACTGGTAAGCATCCCTATTCTGAAGCTAACTAGGGGCCCCACCCTAGGTTACCTCATTAGGGTAAACACAGGTGTCATTGGAAGGAGTTTGTTATGAATACCAAAAGACACTCCTATCACTCAGGAAAATTCCAAGGGGTTAAGGAGCTCTGTACCAGGAACCTGGGACAAAGACCAAATATAGTTCTTTTTATACAACAAATTCCCACTTCTAAAATTGTGTGACCCCGTTTCAGTGACTTCGGCCCACTGAGATCCAATTTCTTCATCAGACAAATGGTGCCAGCAATCTCAGAGGGTTGCTCTGATGACTGGTGAAATATGGCATGTCAAGTAATCTGGCATACCTGGGAGTCTGAGGATGCACTTGACCCCTTCCTCCCCTGGGATCCATCTGTGACAGAACCTGCTGGCTCGTCCCAGGCGTATTTGGTCACCCCGTCTCTTGCTGTGCATGCAAGGCCGGCCAGGTACCCACCATGGCTGCAATGATAGGGAATTCTTAGAAAAATTTCAGAAGGTTGTTGTGTGTTGGCTATTTCTCCTTGCTTTCAGCAGCGACCTGAGTGACATGCATGTGGGCATGAGCTAACTTGTCTGCCAGCAGTGCTGGGAGAGACAGCCTTGCCCAGCCAGCTACAGACTTCAGTCCAAGTCTGGAGTTCTGCATGACATAATATGCCAAATGCTTCATTACACCCAACTGAAGTTACCATAAGTGGCTTCAAAGCTACAGCCTCAGCAGGAGATAAGATTGATGCTGGGTGCCATATAAAGCTGAGAGGACACTAATGGGGTCATCCTCCCACCCCAGTCTATTGTTTTAAGGTATCCCTCATTAACTTTAGGGAGTGGGGTGGAGCGAGTTCAGAAGCCAGCAAGTAAAAACCAGAGTTTCATACTTACCATCATGTCTAGAAAATAACTTTGGCTGGGATTAATTCATTGTACATGGAACTGACTAGAAATCCATCTAAGTTTTTGAGAGGATTGAAATTATCAAAAAAACCCCATTAGCCTAGACTGAAAAACCTATGAAAGCAATCTCTGGTTCCCAAATCTGCATCAGCAGGAAGCAGGCAACAAAAGATCTGCAGCTCTGCCAAATGGGGCTTGGATGTGGTCATGGAGGACCAGGAGGGCAAAGCCAGAGGGTATGAGGGACAATGAACTGGGGAGTTCCTCCCAGTGGACCCAGGGCAACCAAGGGATGATACCTCCAAGGCAGACAGAGGGTCTTTGCAATACCTCCCAGCAGAATCTGACAGTTGCCAGAGAACTGGCTCTTGCTGATGCTTTGCATCCCCTTTTCCTAATGTTTGTATTTGTTTCACCATTGCATATCAGGTATGTGAGAGGACGGATTGCTTATTCTTTAGTTTATAAGTAGCTAGATGAGAAAGAGCCACATTCAGACTTGAAGGAGAGGCCTGTACCTCTCCCCACATGTAACTACTGGGCCCTCGTGGTGGTCTTTTTTGCATTAGGACTGAGTGTGCTATGTGTGGAGAAAGGATACACTTGGATTTTTTTGTAGCAAAAGGGATAGACTATATCAGAAACTGTATTTATCCCCCGATTTCTGCTATTTTTTCCCATAGTAATAGAACTTGGCTTCCCAGATAAGGACTATATCTCCCAGCTTCCCATGCAGCTAGGTGTGGCCAGGTGACCAAGTTTCGGCAACCACTATAGTGTTTGTTGGCTTATAGGACTCTTCCTTGAGAGACAGCTGTTTTAAGTCTTTTGAACTTTCTTTCTCCCCTTACCTTCTGTTTTCCAGGATGTAGATGTGATGGTTAAAGCTGGAGCTGCCATCTTGGATTATGAAGTAACCATGGATATGGAAGACACATATGATGAAACAAGGTAGAAGCAGCCTGGGTCCTTGATGTTATGGCCAACTTTAACCTCTAGACTTCTTTGAAGCAGAGAAATAGGCTTGCTTAAACTACAGGTACTTTGTGTATTTTGTAATGTGCAGTTGAACCTAGGTCTAAGTAACACCAAAACAATTAAGAAATAAGGCAGGATTTAGATTGTAGTCAGCATACCAACCTTTTTTTTTTTTTTTTTTTTTTGAGACGAAGTCTTGCTCTGTAGCCCAGGCTGGAGTACAGTGGCACAATCTTGGCTCACTGCAACCTCCGCCCCCCAGGTTCAAACGATTCTCCTGCCTCAACCTCCTGAGTAGCTGGGATTGCGGGTGCCCGCCACCGCGCCTGGCTGTTTTATAGTTTTAGTAGAGACAGGGTTTCACCACATTGGTCAGGCTGATCTTGAACTCCTGACCTCAGGTGATCCACTCACCTCAGCCTCCCAAAGTGCTGGGATTTTTACAGGTGTGAGCCACTGTGCCCAGCAGCATACTAACTTTTAAATGAAAACTAGATTGGAGAACATGGCTTAGACCAGTAACCAAAGATGTGGGGTTCTACTGTCTGCACCTTCAAGTTTAGGTCTTGATCTGCTGTGTTGGAAGGGCAGACTGAAGAGCAGACATCCAGCCAGCCAGTTTCCAGAAAGCTTCGTGTTCCTGTGGCTCACCTGGGGATCTTGCTGGAACACACGTTGATTCAGTAGGTCTGCGGTGGGGCCTGAGATTCTGCTTTTCTGTCTTGCTTTTCTAGCAAGCTCCCAAGTGCCAATGCTGCTGGTCCAAGGGTCTTACTCCAGGTAGGAAGAATCTGCTTCACACACTAATGACGTGTTCAGAGCCAAGAGCCTGTCCTGGGCCCTGACCCTACTTGCACCTAAACTCAGGGGGAGGAGTTCATAAGAGGTGGAGAGAAGGCAGCCATAGAACATTTGTTCGCCAACCAAATAGCTGGGGAGCTTCAAAACACTGATGTCCACTTCTGACCCCAAGGTCTGGCTCTGGGTGTGACCTTTGAATTGGTAAGTTTAAAAGCTTCCCTGATGACCCAACGGGACAGCCATTGGGACCCATTGCCCTAGAGGGCTAATGTTTCAGTGGAAGTTCTTGCTCATGGGCTGAGGCAAGAACTCTAAGAAATGTCCCTCTTATACTCAGGGCTGGGACCGGGGTGAGTGAGGCACCCACCTTGGGCATTAAGGTTAAGGGGAAGGAGATGCCCAAATACTCAGTAAACCAAATAATATTTGAATACTATATATATGTGTGTGTATATATATACACACACACACACACACATATATATTTGAGATGGAGTTTCACTCTTTCACCCAGCCTGGAGTGAAGTGGGACAATCTCGGCTCACTGCAACTTCTGCCTCCCAGGTTCAAGCGATTCTCCTTCCTCAGCCTCCCAAGTAGCTAGGATTACAGGCACAGTTTTTTTATTTTTAGTAGAGACGGGGTTTTACCATGTTGGTCAGGCTGGTCCCGAACTCTTGACCTCAGGTGATCCACAAACCTTGGCCTCTCAAAATGCTAGGATTACAGGCGTGAGCCACCACACCCGGCCTGAATACAATATTTTTAAAAATCAAAATTAACATAAATAATTCACAATGAATAAAATACAAACGTTTTCAATAAAGACAGGATCTGCAACTGTGCCCTTTGGAGTCATATTGGAGCAAAAGGAAAATCAATGATACTCACCCTGCAGGCTACTTGCATTAGCTCTGTCCTCCTAACTTCTGGGCTAAACAACCCAGCTAAAGGCAACTAGAGGGGGGGTTGCTCCCCAACCTTTGCAAGCCCCCTCCTGCTGGCAACTGCTGATCCTGGGACCGGTAATGGGCAGGTCCACCTTTGCCCTCAAATGGTTCTGAACTAGGTCACTGAAGTCTTTTAAATAAATTAACCAAAACCATAATAATAACAAAAAACATTTATTAAGTGCTACGTGTTTTACAAATATTAACTCAAACCTCACATCCATCTTTTAAAGTAAGTGCTCTTGTTATTTCCTTTTACAGCTGACCAAAGTGAGGCATGGGGGTTTAATAAGCTTACCCAAAACTACACAGCAAGGAGGAAGCTGCGTCGGGAATCAAACTCAGTCACTGTGGCCCCCAAGACCATGCTCATAACCATGAGGTAAAAAATGTGCCTCCTCTTCTAATTTCTGTCTCACAGTGGGCCCAGACATGGTTTCAATACAGCTCAGCAGAGCAATGCAGCAAATCCAGGTAGGGACACTAAAATACTCAGAAAAGACCAACCAAACAACCAAAGCATAACATCAGCAATAGGACAACCAATATGAATCATGAGAACCCTCTGGCTTTATTAAATTTGGGGGAAGAAATCAAGGTCAGGAAATCAAGTGACTGGTGGCGGGGCATAGAAAGGAGTGTCTCCCCCGGTTTCTGCTCTGGCGGGCGGGTGTCAGCGGATGGTGTACTTGTCCCACTTCTTCTCGGGGTCGTAGGCCTCCCAGCGGCTGGCGGGGAAGATGTGCTTGTTCTTCTCGTACCAGCTCCGCAGCACCACCTTGCCCGCGTGCGACTCGTCCTTCTCCATGGTGGCGTCGCTGAGCAGGCGCACGTCGTCGTGCACATCGAAGTTGAAGAGCGGCCCGCTCTTGCCCCTTGCCTTGGCGATGATGAAGTCATAGAAGGTGTGGTAGTGCGGCAGGATGAGGTCCTCCTTGATGAACATGAGCTGCTCCACGCCCGCGGAGCGCAGCTCCAGGAAGTCCTTGCGCAGCCCCTGCAGCGCCTTCTTCAGGAACTGCTGCACCGTGTTGCCCTTGCGCACACGCACGGTGCGCCGGTGGCCCGAGCCGTCCCAGTAGCTGAAGGTGACCTCCATCTCCTCGTCCTTCACTTTCTCGCGCTGCGCCTCCCACTCTTGGCGCAGCTCCTCCCGGAGCCGGTTCTCCTCCTCCTCGCGGTCGCGGTCGGGCAGGAAGCTGGTGTCCACGTCGGGGTTCTTGCCCAGGTTTCCGGCGCGCCTGGCCTCGGCCGCGTCCGCCTGGTCATCGAGGTCGTCGAGCGCGAAGGACAGGCAGGAGATCTTACGCTTGCGCTCGCGCCGGTGCTCCTGCTCCCGCAGCCGCTCCTGCTGCAGCCGCTGCTCCTCCAGCTGCTGGCGCTTGGCCAGCTGCCGCTCGCGCTCCCTGATCAGGGCCTCCTGCCGGGCCTTCATGTCGTTCAGGGTCACCAGGCCCACCGTGCTGGACTTCAGCTCGGCCTCCACGGCATCGTAGTGCGCCGAGAACTTCTTGTCCACCTGCGACTTGAGGATGGTCTCCTCGGCGATGCGCTGCTTCAGCACCTCCATCTGCTCCCGCTGCTTCTCGCGCTTCTTGAGGAGGTGCATGGCACGGCCCGCCTCGCGCATGGTGCCCTTGTACTGCGCCATGGCCCCCGCCTACCCGCTGGGCTCTGCAGCAAAGAGGAAAAACGGGGCAAGTAGAGAGGGGCCCGTGCAACTGCGGGAAATGCAAAGCTCTGCGCCTCCTCACAGGGCTTTCGGCAGTGATGGAAGCGTTTAGGGGCTGGGCCGACCTGCTAGGGTCACCAACGTGACGGTGTCACCACGCACCAATTTCCAGCCTTTTCTTTGACCTCAATAAATGCAAATGCAAATGGCCCCACGTAACTGGTGGCTGCCATGCCTGAGCGCTGCGCTGAATTTGGGGAGCTGCATACAGAGAGGGTTGGGCTACTGAGCGAACCCTTACCTGCCCAAGCACCCTGCCGAGCGGAGACACGCGGGAGTTGACCTCCACGAGAACCACCCACGAGCAAAGGCCCACCCGTCCCGGGCTCTCGCGACAGCCACGGACACAGGAAGTGGAAGCGGTGCGCCCCCTGGCGGGGAGGCGGGCCCTGAGGAGAGCGCCAGGCTCCTGGTAGGGCGGCTGCGGAAACAGGAAGTGGAGGCGGCTCGCCCCCTGGCGGAGAGGCGGGCCCTCGGGAGAGCGCCGGGCTCCTGGCGGGGGCGGTGCTCCTGTGGGGCGGGCCAGCGCGGGGAGGAGCCTGGAGGAGGCGCCTCTGGCCCTGCCCAGCCAATGCTGGCCGGAGCTCCTGTTTTCATGCTGTGGGCAGGGAGGGCCCGCACCTGCGGTGCGTGCTTGCTGAGCCTTCTCGTGCCCAGTTGTAAACACGCAGAAGCAATGTGGGCACAGCGCAAGCTGCTGTGGTCACCCAGAGAGGCTTGCAACCGCCTCGCAAGGCTGCAGCCCCTGCTCTCCAACTCTCCTCCTCCCGCGTCTCCTCCCGCCTCTGATGCTACCCCACTGTGGCCGTCTCATGAACGTTACCTGCACACCACTGCTTGTAATTCTTTCTTATGGCCCTAACATAACAACCGTTCTTTGATAATGGAACCCTACTCACCCCCCAATTTCATGACAAAACCTGCACTCAGCTTGTTAGACCTCTTCTATACAGCAGTATCCCCCCGGGTTCTAAGCTCTAATAACCATGGGAAACTGAGTTAAAGTATAGCAGTGTCTTTACTGTGAGCCTTTAACATGCCAGTTTCCACTGCAACTCTCCAAGGGCAGGGCAGACCAATTCATGTTGTGTGATCGTTTCTCCCCTGCAGGAGATCTGGGAATACTCGCTGAAACCAGTGCTTCCTGGGACCTAGTTTGGAAAAGCTGGTTGTGAAATACACACTGCAGTTCAGCCTACTCCCGTCTAACAGCAACAATGCCTGTGAGCATAACCTTACCAAGAAGCGTGAATCATATGATAGTTACGTATGGCACCCACGTATCCAGAGGAGAATAGCGGGTGTGAGCACTCATCAAATTGTCCAAGCCAGAAACCTAGGCCTTTTCCTGGAATGACGTTCCTTCACATGAAATCGATTACAGAAGAGCCTTTCACATTTTCCTTTTTCTCCCATTCCCCACCACTTGCCTTAATGTAGGAAATTAGCATTTTTTAAAAATCTGAAGCCTTCTCATTGTTGCCTCATCACCAGAATACAAGAATATCTTATTTTATTGAGCTCTGGGATACTGTGTGTTTTGTTTTTGTTTTTACAGATTGAAGATTTGTGGCAATGCAGCATCAAGTGCCTACTGGCTCCATTTTTCCAACAGCATGTACTCACTTCGTGTTCCTGTGTCACATTTTGGTAATTCTTGCAATATTTCAGACTTTTTCATTAGGCTATCTGCTATGGTGATCTGTGATCATCGTTCTGTGAGGTTATTGTAATTGTTTGGGGGCACTCCGAAGTGTGCACGTGGAAGACAAAGACATTTACTGATTTGACTGATAAATGTTATGTATGTTCTGACTGCTCCACTGACTGGCTGCTCCTTCATCTCTCTTCCTCTCCCCAGGCTTCCCTAGTCCCTGAGACACAACAATATTGAAATTAGGCTAATTCATAACCCTACAATGGCCTCTCAGTGTTCAAGTGAAAAGAAGTGTCACACGTCTCTCACTTTAAATCAAAGGCTAGAAATGATTCAGCTCAGTGAGGAAAGTATGTCAAAAGCCAGGATAGGCCAAAAGCTAGGCCTCTTTTGCCAAACAGTTAGCTAAATTATGAATGCAAAGGAAAAAAATCTTGAAGGAAACTAAAAGCGCTTTCCTGGTAAACATATGAATGATAAGAAAGCCAAACAGCCTTATTGCTCATATGGAGAAAGTTCTAGTGGTCTGGATAGAAGATCAAACCAGTCACAACCTTCCCTTAAACCAAAGCCTAATCCAGGGCAAGGCCCTAAGTCTCTTCAATTCTGTGAAGCTGAGAGAGGTGAGGAAGCTTCAGAAGAAAAGTCTGAAGGTAGCAGAAGTTAGTTCATGAGGTTGAGGAAAGAAGTCATCTCCATAACAAAGTGCAACGTGAAGCAGCAAGTGCTGATAACGAAGCTGCAGCAAGTTATCCAGAAGATCTAGCTAACAGCATTGATGAAGGAGGCTACCCTAAACAATAGATTTTCAATGTAGACAAAATAGCCTTCTATTGGAAGAAGATGCCATTTAGGACTTTTATAACTAGAAAGGAGAAGTCAATGCCTGGCTTCATAGCTTCAAAGGACAGGTTGACTCTCTTGCTAGGGGTTAGTGTAGCTGGAGACTTTCAGTTGAAGCCAATGCTCATTTACTGTTCTGAAAATCTTAGGGCCCTTAAGAATTATGCTAAATCTACCGTGCCTGTGCTCTATAAATGGAACAACAAAGCCTGGAGGACAGCACATCTGTTTACAGCATGGTTTACTGAATATATTTAAGTCCAGTGCTGAGACTTACTGCTCTGATGATCCCTTTCAAGAGTACTGCTCGTTAACAATGCACTTGGTCACCTAAGAGCTTGATGGAGATGCACAAGGAGATTAAAGTTGATTTCGTGCTTGCTAACGCAACATCCATTCTGCAACCCATAGATCAAGGAGTAATTTTGACTTTTAAGTCTTATTATTTAAGAAATACGTTTTCAAAGGTTGTAGCTGCTGTAGATAATGATTTCTCTCATGGATCTGGGCAAAGTAAATTTGAAATTTTTCTGGAAGGCATTTACCACTGTAGGTTCCATTAAGGACATTCACAGTTTTTGGGAGGAGGTAAAATATCAACATTAACAGAAGTTTGGAAGAAGTTGATTCAAACAGCATTATATGCTACAAAGAAATTTTTCACAAAAGGAAGAATCAATCAATGTGACAAACTTCAGTGTTGATTTATTTTAAGAAATTGCCACAGGCCCAGCCTTTGGCAACCACCACCCGGATCAGTCAGCAACCATCAACACTGAGGCAAGATATTCCACCAGCAAATAGAGCACAGCTCACTGAAGGCTCAAAGGATCATTAGCATTATTTAGCAATTAAGCATTGTAATGAAATTATGCACATTATTTTCTTAGACAAAATGCTACTGCACACTGACTGCAGTATAGTATAAACATAACTTTTATATGCACTCGAAAATTAAAAAATTTGTGTGACTGTCTTTGTGGTGATCTGGAACTGAACTCACAATATCTCCGAGGCATGCCTGTATTCTTGTTCTTGTCTAACTTCTATACAATGTATCTTCATAAAAATATCTTCATAAAAAATGAATCTGATAACATTACTCTCCTACTTGAAAAACTCCAATTTCTCTTGTAAGAGCCACATCAGAATCACTTTGTCCTCTAAGGTCTCTAATAGGTGGACCCATGCAGCACTCACCCAGCTTTTTCACTGCACCTGAATAGAAGATGCCCTTTCGGGCCAGGTGCAGTGGCTCACACCTGTAATCCCAGCACTTTGGGAGGCCGAGGCGGGTGGATCACGAGGTCAAGAGATTGAGACCATCCCGGCCAACATGGTGAAACCCTGTGTCTACTAAAAATACAAAAAAATTAGCTGGGCGTGGTGGTGAGTGCCTGTAGTCCCAGCTACTTGCGAGGCTGAGGCAGGAGAATCGCTTCAATCCAGGACGTGGAGGTTGCAGTGAGCCAAGATCGTGCCACTGCACTCCTGCCTGGTGACCCAGCAAGACTTCATCTAAAAAAAAAAAAAAAAAAAAGATGCCCTTTCATAACTGTTACCTTTGGACATACTCTTTCTAGAAAGTCCTGCCTTTTGCTGTGCTATATCTAAAGATCAGCACAAATATCTCCAAGAGGAAGCCTCGAGCACCCACCATCACCATCACCAACCACAGATGGACAAAGTTACCAATAGTCTCCTCTCTCAGGTTTCCCATATAATTACCTTTATTACACTTAACATAAATAAGATAGCCTCGCCACCTCTTTTTTCAATTAAATGATCCAACCTGCTAAACTTTAATTCAATCGACCATAGTTTGGCCACAGATGTTATATTCACTCTTTCTCTAATCGAATCAGAACTTGAACGTCAGTATCATCCCTAAACCTTATCGTCCACTCTCCCATTATCCAGCATCCACCTCCTGAACTCAATCACGGCCTCCAAATACCATAGCCAGCTCCCAAAATTAAAAGGTTGAGCCTCAAATTCTCTGAAAAGTTTAACAAGAAAAACAACTAGAAAGAAGATTTATCCTAAAAGTCTGATATCCTGTTCTTTAGAATTTTCCCCTAAGTTCCAAGATGGTAACTTCCTCTTTCGGCCTTAATTCTCAGTGAAAAGTATCCACCAAACTAAAAGCTACTGCTTTAAGCTCTTAAATTTTATCAACAAAATGAGGTCAAGGACCTGAGCCCACACAAATGGTGAAACTTTAAGAAAGAAGAATAAATATAACAAAGAAGAATGATTGTTCTAGTTATTCTTACCTGATTCAGACATTGTGGTTTGTTTTTATTCTTTCTTTCTTTCTTTCTTTCTTTCTTTCTTTCTTTCTTTCTTTCTTTCTTTCTTTCTTTCTTTCTTTCTTTCTTTCTTTCTTTCCTTCCTTCCTTCCTTCCTTCCTTCCTTCCTTCCTTCCTTCCTTCCTTCCTTCCTTCCTTCCTTCCTTCCTTCTTTCTTTCTTTCTTTCTTTCTTTCTTTCTTTCGAGACAAAGTCTTGCTCTGTCGCCTAGGATGGAGTGCAGTGGTGCAATCTCGGCTCACTGCAAGCTCCACCTCCCTAGTTCACACCATTCTCCTGCCTCAGCCTCCTGAGTAGCTGGGACTAAAGGCGCCCACCACCACGCCCGGGTATGTTTTTCTTTTTGTATTTTTAGTAGAGACAGGGTTTCACCATGTTCTCCAAGATGGTCTTGATCTCCTGACCTCATGATCTGCCCGCCTCGGCCTCTCAAAGTGCTGAGATTACAGGTGTGAGCCACCGCACGGGTTTGTTTTTTAAATAGGTTTTGTCATAAAGGAGGAAATAGGCATATTACAAACAAGTTTGAAAAGAAATGTAAATAAATAAAAAGTTCACTCAACATGAATATAAAAGTAACATAACTATTAATGTTTGAGAGTTCCCTTCCAATATTTTATGTGCACATAGATCTGTATATATTTAGCAATTTTAATCAAACTTTGCATCCCATTTGATGACTTTTTTCATTTAAGGTTTTTTTTTTTTTTTTTTTTTGAGATGGCGTCTCGCTCTGTCTCCCAGGCTGGAGTAGTGCAATAGCGCAATCTCTGCTCACTGCAACCTCCGCCTCCCGGGTTCAAGTGATTCTCTTGCCTCAACCTCCCGAATAGTTTGGATTACAGGCACCCACCACCATGCCTGGCTAATTTTTGTATTTTTAGTAGAGACGGGGTTTCACCATGTTGATCAGGCTGGTCTTGAACTCCTGACCTCAGTCGATCTGCCCTCCTCAGCCTCCCAAAGCTCTAGGATTACAGGCATAAGCCACCGCGCCCGGTATTCTTGTTTTTATATAATCATCATAGTCATTGATTTAAATAAATGTGGTACATTCTATTGTAAAAATACTACTACTAATAAAAGTATCAATAGGAACAATACAGCAGAGGGGAGGGAGCAGCATTCTGTTCTAGTGACTCAGAAATGCTGATTAAATATACAAACTAATTTAGAAAAAAATGTGCCCTCCTCCAGGCTTAGTCACAAACTAAAATATGCAAACAGCAGCAACGTTTTAAAAATCTCACAAAACTAAAACTTAAACGTTTTAACAGGAGAAAAAAGAACTTAGTTTTCAATACAAGCAAAAATAACAACGCCCCCCAGAAAACACCTTTTGTCATGATCGGTTTTCATGTTACTTTCCACCAGTCTGAATTCTATTTTAAACGGATCATCCTACGAGTGGCAGGTATACTGTCCTCTCCAGAGTCAGCCTTGAAATGATGGTGGGCCTGGCTTGGGTGTAGGGTGTGCCCTGATAGCATCTCCACTCAGTGATCCCTCCAACACCACCACAGTATCCTGAACCAGTTGTCAAAGCAAAGCCACGGCACCTCACATCAACCAGGTGCCAAAAAAGAACTAGTGCAGGAATTCAGAATTCCACCACAAGACCGGAAGTCCTTCAAACGATACCTAAATAATATTGTTGCATGCTTTCTAATAAAGGGTTTAAAAATGTCTTCCAAACTTTGATTGGTGGAAAGCCTGCAATCAGGTAGGGTTAACGGGAAGAACCCTCACATGTTCAGAGATAGGGAAGTACAAAATACACTAGAAGGCAAAAGCTTGAACAAGCAACCTATAACTTCCGTATGTGTTCCCCGGGGGAAAAAACCCAGACCACGAGAGAGAGAAACGAAACCTAAGAGATGTCACAATTTCAAAATCAATTCTGCACCATAAATGTCTCTGAGCTGTAAGGCCTAAATTTTCTCTTTCATTTGTATCAACGTAATACATGTTTGATAAAACGGTTTAAAAGAATGGAACCTGGTTTTATATTCTTGGTTTAAAAAGAAAAGCAATCCTAGAAGGGTTATTTTCACAAACGAAAAAGCAAGCAGTTTCCTGTCTATTTTTCTCTTCCCTGGAAGCAGCCACCTCCAGTCCTTTCAGTGGCTGCTTCTGGTATTTACCTCCTTATTTTCCAATAATTCTTACATCGCTATTTTGTGACTAATCCATTTTAAATTTTATCTACTGACTTTTTGTTTCGGTGGATGAAGATTCAATTTTTCTTATGATAGACTGAAATGTCTGGCCAGGTCATTTGAAGAAGAGGGTGTTATAGATGTCGTCAGTTTCTAAGCCAGATAGGAAAAATGCAAGAAATTAAAGTACAGGCCAATCCTAATTATAAATAGAATGGCAAAATGCCCAAACAAAATATTAACAAATGGAATTGAGCAGTTTATGAATACATACATGAAAATGGACCAAATAGGCCTTTCTCAAAGGCAGCTTAACAGTAGAATCTCTGTGTGTGTAACCTACCACACTAATAACATCTCAATCCCTGCAGACAAAATATTAATTGCGAACTAGACCCAGAAGAGTCCTTCACTTGATGAAAAGTATTCCTTAGAAACGTACGGCAAGTGTTATTTTCATAGTATGCTTTTATGGCTTTTACAATTTTCTCAAAAATAAAATCAGGGGGTGTTTTCGCCAGTATGGGGCTTACTGTAGCTGGGTGAAGGTAGCGAGGGTCCCAGACGCATCTTCTAGGAGAAGGGCAGAAACAGAGAGAAGCTCTGATGCTCTTTCACAGGGCAGTACATCTTTTGTTTTGAAGTGGCAAAGCATCACCTGAGGGACAGCTTTTAGAAGTGTCACCAGGGAAATGAGGGGCATGACAGAAGGCAGGGGCTGAGTGGCTAGGAGCTCAAACCTACATAGAAAAGAGTCTGAGAAAAAAAAAGTCAGAAGCCTGCCTGGAATAGCATATGTACTAAATGTCTCAGGAATGTCCCCCCTCCCACTGTCCTCTTAAAGGAACGTAGAAGAGGAAAGCGTTGTTTTCTGTAGAAACATGTAGAAAGCATCACAATATGACACTGGCCGTTTTTTCCAGGACCATTCTTCTTTTTTTGGAAAGTGCTATGGATGTGGCTTCTCACACTACATTTCACAGCTGCAGCCCACAGAGGCAATTTAAAAATGTGTGTCGAAGCCAACTCTGGCTCTCTGGCAGTCCTCTCCTATTGTTTTCAATACTGTCCTTAGCAAAGATGATTGGTATCTAAACACCTCTGTGCTCTTCTTCCTTTGTCAGACTGAAAGCAGGTGGTTCAGGTCCCGGGAAGGGAACAACGGTGGGATCAATGATTGCCTTGAAACTTTTATTTCCTCCCCAGTTGGAGTGATCCTGGGTGAAGCGCTCCTCTGCTGGGGCAGCAGCTGCTGCTCTGCTGGACCTTTGACTGGGCTCAGGGATGGCCACAGTGCACATGCTCACAGCCAACACTCAGCACCCGGCAGAACATCACACAGGGCCAGCAGGCCGAGGGACAGCCGGGTTTGCGGCAGGCAAGGCTGTTCCTGGATCTGCTTTCCAGGATGACTGCTGCAGGATTCCTGGATAACGAGACTGGTAGAGGGAGGCCACCCTGAGATAACAACTTCTTGGCGCTTGAAGCAGATGATGAACGATTGTCTAATTAAGTTCAGGAATTGAAATTCTAAGATAGGAAAGGGCTTTAGAAAATACCTGAACCTAGCATTGACTTTGGGTAAGCAAGCGAAGGTCCAAGCACTCTTGGGGAACCCTGAAGACAAAACAAATCAGAGAGGTGCTGGGTGTTATCTCATTTATGGTGTTAATATGTTCATCAGTTATTTATGTTGTGTCTGACAACATTATAACAATCAACAGAGACAGAATGTGCTGTTTGACTCTACGTAAATTTGTTCCCTTCACTTTCAGCCCTTTTGTAGGGAACGCCCCTCTGAGGTCTCCCCTGTGACTGTGACTGCCTGCCCAGGGAACCACCACCTTGGAGCACCCCGGAGCTTTTGATAAACCCACTCACATCCCCGGCTTCATGGAAAACCAGACTGCTTAGTAATTTTCCCAGAGCTATCGTGATCCTCCAGGGACCCGCCAGCCCCAGGGGAGTTGCGTTATCATCTGTGGTTGCCAGTCTGTATTTTACTTGGCTCATCACTGTTAGGGTTTATTCTTTAAACAGCTTGTAAACATGGAAGATACTGCCCCAGTGACAGGACACTTGTGCAATGTATAAACAGGACAATTCTTGCTGCGGCTCCTAACAGGTCAGACCTACGGTCCACCCTCTTCATCTTTTAACTATCTGCAGACTTGTATTTTTTGTGAGAAGCACCATTGATTGCAGTAAGAAATCACAAAAGAAGCAACAACTTCATGGTATATATTCTTGCCATTCATTGCTTTAATTTGGGGCCAAATAAATAAAAAGACATGAGCCAGTTGCTTAACATTTATCCCTAGTTACACTTTGAGCTAGGCTTCTCCCTAAAGCTTTTTTTTCCCATTCATTTTTAAATGTACGTACAGCAGCACCATTTGCTCTTTTTGGTGTATAGTTATGTGTTGACAAATGCCTGGACACCTGTAATTTTTGGCAAGGTCTAAATCATGCTCATCTTTCACTTTGATTTCAAAGGTGCTGTTCAGGGCACACGTGGCGGAAAATCCGTTATTTATTCCAGCTGACCTGAGCTTCAGAAGCACCCACTGCACCCTGTGAGCTCATTTGCTGATGCTCCAGTGTGGGGCATTCTGCCTGCTGGGGTCCAAAGAACATGTTCCGGTCTTTGAGTGGTGCTCGGCTCTGTTCGTTGGAGGCGGGGCAGGTGCAACACACCAGCTGGTTAGATCCTAGACTCTATGACTGTTACATGCTGTGACTCCACAGCCCTGACTATACGCTGTGGTTTTGTTTTTTTGAGGAGATTTGCTCTTGTTGCCCAGGCTGGAGTGCAGTGGCACAATCTCGGCTCACTGCAACCTCTGCCTCTCGGATTCAAGTGATTTTCCCGCTTCAGTCTCCCGGGTAGCTGGGATTACAGGCACCCCCCACACAATGCCCGGCTAATTTTTTGTATTTTTAATAAAGATAGGGTTTCATCATGTTGGCCAGGCTGGTCTCAAACTCCTGATCCACCTGTCTTGGCCTCCCAAACTGCAGGGATTACAGGCTTGCGCCACCGCTCCTGATCCTATGTTTTGTCGTGTTGCCGTTTATTCAGAAGAAACCCTTGGCCTATGACTTCCTGGCTAGCATGTCCCAGTGTCTTGGTTGATATTAATAGTTTAACCTGGGGTATGGGAGGGAGGGAGGATGCTTTGTCGATGACTGCTGTTGCTCTCCTATGGGAGTATATGTGAGGTATTGCTGAAGTCTTGCCACGAAATACTCTTCACAGAATATTTTAACAAAATCGAAATATAGCAAAATATAGCAATATTTTTGGTATACAGTTCTATGAGTTTTAACACACATAAAATCATGTGATCCCCACTGCAAGTAGGAACAGAATGGTTCTGTCATCCCAGAAAACTCCTTGTATTATCCCTTTGAGTCACACTCTTTCCCCATGGCTGCCCCTGGCAACCACCGATATACCTTCCACACCATTTAGTTTGGATATTTGACTCCCCAAACCTCATGTTGACATTTGATCCCAATGTGGGAGGAGGAACCTAGTGGAGATGTTTGGGCTGTGGGGGTGGATCCCTCATGAATAGATGAGTGTTCTCTCTGGGTGAGGAGGTGAGGGAGCTCTTGTTAGCTTCTAAGAAAGTTGGTTGTTAAAAAGAGACTGGCAGCTCCCTCTCTCTCCTTTTGCATCCCCTCTCACCATGTGACCTTGGCACATACCAGCTCCCTTTTGCCTTCTGCTTGAGTGGAAGCAGCCTGATGCTTCCCCAGAAGCAGATGCTCATGCCATGCTTCTTGTACCGCTTGTGGAACTGTGAACCAAATAGACCCCTTTTCTTTATAAATCACCCAATCTCAGATATTTATAGCAACATAGACAGACTCTGATGCATACCCATATTTTTTGCCTTTTCCAGAATGTCACATCATGGAATCATACAATATGTGAATTTCAAGTCAGGGTTATTTCACTCCAATATAATGCATTTGATTGTCATCCATCTTGTTGCATGTATCAGTAGTAGTTCATTCCTTCTTCTTCTTTTTTTTTTTTTTTTTTTTGAGATGGAGTCTTGCTCTGTCACCCAGGCTGGAGTGCAGTGGTGTGATCTCAGCTCACTGCAACCTCTGTCTCCCAGGTTCAAGCAATTCTCATGCCTCAGCCTCCGAAGTAGCTGGGATTACAGGCGCCCGCCACCATGCCCGCTAATTTTTTTGTATTTTAGTAGAGATGGGGTTTCACCATTTTGACCAGGATGGTGTCGATCTCCTGACCTCACGATCTGCCTGCCCTGGCCTCCCAAAGTGCTGGGATTATAGGTGTGAGCCACCACGCCCGTACCATTTTTGTATTTTTAGTAGAGACAGGGTTTCACCATGTTGTCCAGGTTGGTCTCAAACTCCTGACCTCAGGTGATCTGCCCACCTTGGCCTCCCAAAGTGCTGGGATTACAGGAGTGAGCCACCATGCCAGCCAGTTCATTCCTTTTTGTTGCTGAGTAGTGTTCCATTGTATGGAAGCACCACAGTTTATTCCTTAACTTCTTGAAGGACATTGGGTTCTTTCTAGCTTTTGTTTTTTTTAGTTTTCTTAAAAAAGATGGGGTCTTGCTCTGTTGCCCAGGCTGGAGTGCAGTGGTGCAATCATAGCTCACTGCAACCTCAAACTCCTGGCCTGAAGTAATCCTCTTGCCTTGGCCTGCCAAGGCATGCACTACCAGTCCCAGTCACAGCTTCTGTTTTTTCTGTTTTCATTTCTATACCTATGAATAGGATTACTAGGTTATATGATAAGTCTTTGTTTAAGTTAATAAAATCTACTAAATTGTTTTCTACAGGGACTGTACCAGTTGTCATTCTCAGAAATATATGAGTTCCAGTTCCTTTGCATTCTTGTCAGCACTTAGTGCTATGGTTTTAAAGTCCTCTAAAAGTTTATGTGTTGGAAACTTGGTCCCAGTGTGGCAATGTTGAGAGGTGGAACCTTTGAGAAGCGATTGTCATGAGGGCTCTGTGTCATGAATGGATTAATCATTTCATGAATTAATTGATTAATGGGCTAATGGATTAATGGGTTACCATGGGAGTTGGTTAGTTATCACAAGGGAGGGTCTGTTATAAAAGCCAGTTCAGCTCTCTCTTGTGGGCCCCTCTCTCTCTATGATGTCTTCTGCCATCTTGTGATGCAGCAAGAAGGCCCTCACCAGATGCCAGATGCCCTCACTTAGACTTCCCATCCTCCAGAACTGTAAGAAATAAATTTCTGTTCTTTGTAAATTACCCAGTCTCTGGTATTTTATTATAGCAACATAAAATGAGCTAAGATGCTGGATATTATGAGTTGTTTTTTATACATATATTTTTTGGTCATTCTACTTAATAGGTATGTAGTGGCATCTCATTGTGGTTTTAATTTGCATTTACCAAGTGGCAAGTGATGTTGAGCATTTTTTCATGTGCTTACTTCCTATCATACATCTTCTTTAGTAAAATGTCTGTTCAGATCTTTTGTTCATTTTCTAATTGGGTTGTTTGTTTTCTTACTACTGAGGTTTGAAAGTTTATATTGTATTCTGAGTACAAGTCTTTTATCAGGCATGTGATTTGCAATAATTTCTACCAATCTAGCTTCTCTTTTTATTCTCTTGTCTTTTGCAGAGTAAAATTTTTAATTTTGATGAACTTCAATTTATCAGTTACTCATTTATGGATCATGCTTTTGATATCTTATGTAGGAATTCTTTGCCTACACCAAGGCCACAAACATTTTCTCTGATGATTTCTTCCAAAAGTTTTATAGTTTACATTTTCCATTTAGATCTGTGGTCCAGTTTGAGTTAGTTTTTATGTAAGATGTGAGGTTTAGTATCCTTTTCTTTCCATCTAAATGTTGGACTTCAACATTCTTTTTTTAAGACATCAGACTAGTCTGTCACCCAGATTTTCCAAAAGCCGATGAGAAACCTGTATCTTCTCTTGATAATGCAAATCTATGGTGGAGGCAGAGGATTATTACCCTTCAGAGTGCTGAAGATGATCTCAGGGACCGTAGCATGCCTCCCTCTGCCCTTGGCTTCAATACATAGTGTCCTTCAGTAGACTCAGGCTCCTCGGCACATGCTGGGCCACATGTGCAATATAACTGGCTGTCAATGGTGTCAGTGATCATGACACCAACAGCATTGCGCCTTCAGGCTTCCCCAAATGCTTCCTCAAAACATGTACAGATAGCCATTCTGACACAAAAAAAGCCCATTTTCAGACACACTGTTCCTAAGATATAATAGTTTGAGAGTCTACTAACACACAGCCATGTTTTCTTTGTAACCAAAATTAACTTGCTGGGTCTTTAACTGAGTCAGTGGGATTATCTATAATTGTTCTTACTGTGAGTGATGCTAAGTATACTGAGATTCCAGTGGCAGATGAAATGTAAAAAGTGAAAGCTTCCTGCATTTTATCCTTGAGAACATCCATGCAACCACCATACACAGCTACCACATTCACAGGGTTTGCCTCCAAGAGTTGATTGCAGTTGAATGTTGCTAGAGGGTCTCCAGTAAACTGAGTGTTGTGCAATGATATGGTAATTCTCTATACAAGGATTGCCAAGACCAAAGGCCCGGGGTCTAGGGGACAGGACCAGACTGACTGAATAGGGATGTAAGGCTTAAAATTATTGCTGGGTTATATGGCCCCTTTGCTATTGCCGTGTGGTTTTATTTTATTTTTTTTCTGCTGCAGGGCCTGGCCTGATGTACATGCTCAGAAATGTTGATGAATGAATGAATAGATGAATGAACAAATATCACACTGATGATATGACACTGCAATACTACTGACATTGACAACACTAGGCATTGCAGTAAAAGCATTCAATGCTACATTTTCATTTTCAATTCTCTATTTTGAGTGAAGGTATCAAAGTTCACTCTTCACAAATCCCTGAAGCTCTGGAATCCTGCAGCTGGAAATGCAGCAGCCAAAGACATAGAATGCAGAGTGGATAGAGCCCTGCCTGAGGTCGGGAGTCCACAGTGTCGGGAGAATTGGGTTTTCACGTTGGCATTACTGCAAATTTGTTATGGGCTTAGAGGAAGTTACGTAAGTTTTCTAAGCTTCATTTTTTATCTAAAGAATTACACACTGAGAATTTCTGATCCTTTTGAGTTGTGCAAGGCTAGGATTCAGCCAAGGGAACTTTCTCATAACTCATCTAAGTTGATCACAAGACATGAAACAAGGGAGCCCAAAGCTTGTTTGTGTCATTCCTCCTGTGGCTTCTTATCTAGAGACTCCAAACTCCAGTTTCTTCTGGCGGGGGTGGAAGTGAAGAGATGCCAACTCATCTCAGGTCCTAATCTCATGGATCACATCAGACTTTAGCTGTTCATAATGGGGCTGACTGATGTGTTGTCAAATTAGTCCAAAGTCAAGTCCAAAGGGCAGAGGAGGGATGAGATCAGTTACCAGAAACCCCGGGTTGGGCAATAGTGGGGAAGGAGGCAGTCACTGGGCCTTACAGCCAGAACCTGGCAAAACAGCAATGGCAACTGCACAGGCTTCAAGGAGCCAACTCTAGGACAGTGAACGCTAGAAATGCAACTCCTTATGCTCCCCTGGAGCTCCCTGTGAAATTTCTAGTTTCCTGGTTGGGGAAGATATTTTCTTCTCTCATGCTCCTCCTCCTCCTTCCTTCCACCCTTCCCTAACATAACAGGACTGTCACCTGCTGGGCACGTCGCTGACATGCAGAAACCCAGGACAAGAGGAACGCATTCTACCTTCAAGGGGCCACAGATTACCCAAACTCAATTTCTCTCTGATATCTCCTCACTTATTTATTTTAAAATAAAAATATTTTTTACTGCTTGAATTTTGTGAAAGCTTTACATAAAACGGCCTCTATGCAATTCTACACCTGAGATATAACCATTGTTAATTGTTGGCATTTACCTTCAGACTTTTAATGCATATGTTAATGGATATTTTAATATAAATAGGATCATTCTGTATGTTGTTTAATATCCTCAAACAATATAGCACACTTCTTTCCATGGTAACACCAAAAGGCCTACCTGATCTTTTTTTTTTGAGACGGAGTCTCGCTCTGTCGCCCGGGCTGGAGTGCAGAGGCCGGATCTCAGCTCACTGCAAGCTCCACCTCCCGGGTTTATGCCATTCTCCTGCCTCAGCCTCCCCAGTAGCCTGGGACTACAGGCGCCCACCACCTCACCCGGCTAGTTTTTTGTATTTTTTTTTAGTAGAGACGGGGTTTCACCGTGTTAGCCAGGATGATCTCGATCTCCCAACCTCGTGATCTGCCTGTCTCGGCCTCCCAAAGCGCTGGGATTATAGGCTTGAGCCACCGTGCCTGGCCTACCTGATCTTTTTTAATGGTTCCAACATGTATTTCAATATAAGATTATATCAAAATATATTTTACCAGTTTTTATTGTTAAACATTGGTTTTTATTTTTTAACTCTATAATGATCATTCTTGTATATGCATCTCTGTGAGATAATTCTTATAGTGCCTAGAACTTGATGTATATAATTATTAGTAACCTTTTTAAACCTGATAGCCCTTGACTTTGATCTTAACTTTAGCATCTTTTCATATGTTCTTCAAATTTTATGATAAAATCTTTTACCAATTAAGATTGTTTTCTTATTGATTTATAAGAACTCTTTGTATATTGAGGCTATCAACTGATCTTTCATATAAGCTCCAAAAATTTCCCTCAGTTCATTACTCACATTAAACTCTGTGGGTTTCTTTTTTCTTTTCTTTTCTTTCTTTCTTTCTTTTTTTTTTTTTTTTTTTTGCCATATATATGTTTTTGTATTTTTATGTAGCCAAATCTAACAGTCTTTACTTTTATGACTTGTGAATTTTATACATATTTGAATATAAGAATATATCATATTCTCACTCAGTGTCACACACAACTCACTCAGTTGTATAGGTTTTAAAATGCCTGTTTCTTTTTACATATGTAATTATTCTTGTTGGGATCTAGTTCTGAACATACTGTCAGTCGGTTCCAATTTTCTCCAAAAAAGGGTACTAAATTAAAATAAAAGCTTAGAAATTTTTCTCAACCTGCCCCATGGGTCACAGGTATTCTTGCTAATTCACAGTGGAAAAATAATTTTAAAAATGTTTTATATTCATTTGCAAGTTATAAAGCTTGCTTATATACTCTATCAGTTGAGAGTCTTTCTGTCCCTGATAAGAGAAAGCCTGACTTACACTGGTTTAAATAAAATATTTAATAACTCATTTATCTGAAAAGATCAGAGGTCACATGGGCTTTGGATGTGACTTGACTCAAAAGTTCAGTAATCTCACCATCCCTCTTTCTGCTTCATTGTTAGGCTGGCACTCCTTAGGGCCACATGATGATTTCTAGCAATCTCCAGGGGCTACATGCTGTCTTACTTGATTGCTCCCTCAGAAGGGTGATCAGATCTGCCAGTAACTTTCTTCTTGCTTTTTAAAATCAATATAGCCAGGGAAATGATGAATAGTCCCTTTAGATTAAAAATATTTTATTTAGGGCCTACCCTAAAGCTGGGGGTAGAGAGGAGAATGGTGGTAAAACATAGGATGCCCTGGGGAAAGGTGATAGCCATCCAAACAAAAACTAGAATCACATAACCAAGAGGAAGGCAAAATGGAAGCTGAGCGCTGAAATTAGCAAATGCTCACCACACACGCATGGTCCTGCTTGATACAAGAACATTGTGAAGATCGGTAACTACTAACACACCTATTTTACAGACGAGGATACTGAAGACTGCAAGAGGTATATGTCTTGCCCTTGGTCACTCATCTAGTTGGTAGTGAGGCTCAAATCTAGATCTTATGATTCTAAATTCTCTGCTCTTGCCAGTATCCTAAATTACCACCCTACAGGCTTAAAACTACTACAGAGTATATGGGACCGAGTCAGTTCTACAAATCTGTTTTTAAAAATTAAAAAGGTTGCCAGGTGCAGTGGCTCATGCCTGTAATCCCAGCACTTTGGGAGGCCAAGGTGGGTGAATCACCTGAGGCCAGGAGTTCAAGACCAGCCTGGCCAACATGGTGAAACCTCGTCTCAAGTAAAAATACAAAATTAGCTGGGTGTGATGGCACATGCCTGTAGTCCCAGCTACTCAGGGGCTGAGACATGAACCTGGGAGGTGGAGGCTGCAGTGAGTCGAGATCATGCACCACTGTACTCCAGCCTGGGTGAGACCGAGCGAGACTCTGTCTCAGACTAAAAAAAGAAAGATTAAAAAGGTCAAAGGAGACACTAGCTATTCAACATAAGGGTGAGTCATGAAGATTTGAAGCTCCTACTGTGGGCAGAACAGCATGTGAGGTTCCATTATTGTGGCACCAAAGAATGAGGAGGATCCTGTTCTCTCTTAGCCTGGGTTCCCCCAGGGAAATGTGTCTCTGGAGTGTGTCTCAGAACTGTGCGGTGGGGAGACCAGGAGAAGCATTGACTCAAGAGCTCCCATCCCCAGTGAAGACGGTTCTTTCACAGGATGTTGTTATCCCACATTTTTGGGGTGTATGAGTGAGTGCCCCATGGGTTGCCTGAGACACCCCAGCCAGCCACTGCATCTGAGAAGCCAGGGACAGGCAGTGAGAAGAGGCATTCTCAGTGTGCTGCTGCGTGAAGCTGGTTGGATAAACTGTTCACTGCAGCAGTGGCTGGGAGGAGCGGGGACGAGAACATTTTAAGTGGGGCACGAGAGGTCTTCCATACATGATCCATTACAAGCTAATAATACAAAACTCGAGTTAAGGAAGTGATACACACACAAACCCAAATTCCTCTGCACTTAGTTCATGTCTGATCATTCTTACTTGAAATATTACAACTACCTTCTGAAAATGTCTTCCTAGTTTCTCCTCATTCAACTACTGCAGTAGTCTTTCTAAAACAAAATTTTAAAAGTTGTTAGTATTTTCCTGAAAGGTTCATGACTCCCCACTGCTTCCAGGAATATGTATGAATTCCTTTGCTTGACATTCAACACGCTTCACAATAGGCTTTACTCTAATTAAACAGCTGTACTTCCCACAGCTGCCCCCAGATGGACTCAAGCCAGTCTAATTTCCTTACCGTTTGATAAACAGGCCACGATTATTCCTTCTCGGTGCCTTTGCTAATATTCTTCACTCTAACAGGCAGGGATGATATGCAAAACATTTGCCAACTGCTATGGCAGGCACTAACCAATGAGGGTGGAGACCGAGCCAATCAGAACTGATACCAGGTGTAACTGCCAACATTGGTTGACCAGTTGACTCAGTCCTGCCCCCAGCCTCCATTCGCTCCACTGAAATTCCATTTCTTTCAGCTTCCATGAAGTTTTCCTGGACTGCTCTTACCCATGTTGGTTTCTTTTTTTTTTTTTTTGAGACTAATTACTACTTAAATTCTTGTATCCAGAATCTTATTAAAGCTGTTCATGTGATTATACAAGAGCCTGAAACACCGCTTTTTGGGTAGCACACTCCTCATCACCTCTCCACATGGTAACACCTTTGTGATATTTTCTATAGAGAGTAGAAAGATAGAAGTCAGTCTTTCCTATAGCACGTTTGATGAAAAACAATTTTTGTTGTTAATGTTTCAGAAAAGTTTCAGCTTTGAAAATTCATGACTAAAACAATTCATGACTGGTAGTGACATAAATTTTAGAATTTTTGTCAAATACGAGGAAAACCTTTACTAAGTTTCTTTCAAGTGTAACTATAAAATTTCAGAGAATTTCAAATATCCTTGAAATGCTCTTTGAATTGCCATTAGATATATTCCTGGAAGATATATATAGATATATATCCAACACCACGATGGCTGGCAATATTTTAACCTGTGTGGTGGTTAACACATGGCCCCCCCAAAATGCTTTGATACTCCCCACATTGAGAGGTGGGTCTACTTCTCCTTCTCTTGAATCCGGGTGCGACTGTGACTTGGTTGTAACCAGCAGAATGCAAGGTCACAAACGTGATGTGGCTATGGCTTTGGTCCCTGGAATACTTCTTTGGTGTTCTGACTCTCATAGAAGAAGTGTAACTTCTCTGCAGCCCCCAAGCTTTGAGGAAGCCTGGGCTATGTTTAGGGGATGCAGCTGACAGCCCTAGCTACAATCCCCACTAGCAGCCAGCGTCAACCACCAGCCATGAGTGTGGATGCCTCCGTTTGATTCCAGCCCCTGTCAGTAGGGTCACCCCCACCGTGGAGTCTTCCCAGCTTCCCAGAAGTTGCTGAGCAGGGACAAGCTGTGCCCTGTCCAAATTTCTGTCCCACAAAATCCATGAGCATAATAAAATGATTGTTTCATGCCACTAAGTTTTGGAGCATTACTTACACAGCAGTAGTGACAAAAACAACTATGGGCAAAATCACTATGACCCAGGTGCACTTCTAATATTTCTGATGCCCTGGGCTTGAGTACAAATGGCCTATATAGACCAAATGTCTAAATGTGCAAAGGCTTTAAATAGCATAAAGAACGCTAATGAATGGTTAAGTAAAGGTGTTCTCTCCTCCTTCTATGAAAACTACGCCCTTAAAATGAGCTTAAAGGCCAGGTTTGGATTTAGAATTCCCATGGAAGCCTGGCCCCTCACCTCCTTTACCCACCCCAGGCTCCATCCTGCACTTTGCGCCTTGCCAGGCCTCACATGTATGCAGACCCGAGTTATATCCACACTCCCTGTAGACAGTCGCCACAGTTGGCCACCTCTTGGAGTATCAGTAAACTCACCAGCAGTGAAGTGTGTTGTCCTTAGAAAGGTAAGTAGAGATGAGGGCCCCAAGCAGGCTCTGATGCAGGCTCCAGGTGTGGGGCAGGAAATTCCAGGATCCCAGATATGGCATGGAATCTGGGGCTTGGGCTCTGGGTGCATCCAATCATTTGGCCCCCGAAACTTCTCACCTTATGCCAGACAATGGCCAGAGGGGAGCAGCCTTGCTGCAGCTGAAGGCACTACTTGTGCTAACCACAAAAATACACCCCTCTCAACTCAAACCGAATGTTTCCTCAACTCAACTTTCCCTTTGTAGTTTCGCCACACTAGACAAGGGGAAGCCAGAGTGGAAAGGCACAGCAATCCTAATCAAGGAAAACATTACAAAACACAAGGCCCCAGGAAAAGAAGGAGCCAAGAAGCCATGGCTTCATTAGCTTCCTGGAGATCCACCTCTACCTCCATTTCTTCTTTCATTCTTTCCCCCTTGATAGACACCGCGGGGAAAACAAGATGCTTCTCAGATATGTCCTGAGGCTTCCAGGAGAGAGTTTCAATGAGTGCAGAGGTCAAAGCTCATGGCTCTCCAGCTGCAGGGATCTGCAAATATGCTTTTATTTGGCCTGTGCCATGTTTAATTTTTTTTTCTGAATAAGTGGCTAAAATTTAAAACTGGAAGATTTTACATTTGAAGCCGGATATCTTGTTTTTCCTGGAAATTAGGAAGATCTGGAAAATTGGACGTGCATTCCCACAGGGCAATAAGTAGCCAGGAGGGATGAGTGGTTGCCCCTTAGATAAGCTCTGAGCTCTGCAGGTCTCCAGGGCCTCACCAGCCCACAGAAGCCCTCACACTCATCTTGCTCACCATCCGATTCTTAGGGTTGCTCAAGCATGCACTGTGTGGGTTGGAGCAGTAAGACACGAACGCAGGTATCTACAGAACAAGACGGTGAAGAATAAGTGTTATGCTGCACGGTCCCGGAGCAGATGGCAGAAGCTTCATGCCTGTCGAGGGAACAAATGGCTGCACATATGAAAGACTATAGTGCAGTTTTGGTGAATACGCCAGGGAGATGGAGAGTCAAGCAATAAACTCAGCTCTTTCAGAATCTTCTCCAAACAGCGCATCTCATACAGCTTTCTTCCTTTCCTATTTACTCTTTAATATAATACCCATTATCTGCTAAAAATACTAGACCTTACTTTGGATCCTTAAAGAGAAGAAAGCTTGTAAAAAAAACTTCTCAAGTAAGTAGATGAATGAGAAAGAAAAGGCAAAACTGCAGTCCCATTGGTGAATTACTTCAAATTTGTCATGAAACCTAGGTTTATTTTTATCTTTCTTTTAGACTTAACCATAATTTTGGTCATTCTATGTAGCCCTTAAAAAGAATAAACACCGGAGTATGGTGTTCCTCAAAAAATTAGAAATAGAATTACAATTTCAGCAATTCCGCTTCTAGGTATATACCCAAAATAATTGAAAGCAAGGACTCAACCAGATATTTGCCCACCCGTGTTCATGGCAGCATATTCACAACAGCCGAAAGGCGGAAGCAACACAAGTGTCCATCCACAGATGAAGAGATAAACAAAATGTGGTTCAGCTGCACAATGGAATATTATTCAGTCTTAAAAAGAAGGACACTTCGACATGTGTGACAACATGGATGAACCTTGAGGACATTATGCTCAGTGAAATAAGCAAATCACAAAAGGACAAATGTTGTATGATTCTACTTATATGAGGTGCCTAGAGTAACCAAATTGGCAGAGACAGAGAGTAAAAGGATGGTTAGCAGGGGTTAGAGGAGTGGGGGATGGGAGTTATTATTTAATTGGGACAGAGTTTCAGTTTGGGAAGACGAGAAAGTTCTGGAGATGGATGGAGGTGACGGTTGCAAAACAATGTAAACGAACTTAATACCACTGAACTGTACACTTAAAAATAGTTGATGATAAATTTCATTATGGGTATTTTGCCATAATACAAAATAGGTACAAAACATACGCTTGTGAATTTCAGTTTCTCATTTAAAGTCAAAATTAAACACAGATTACTTCCCTGAGAGGATACGGAACAGCTGTCAGAGAAGCAGATGGAATGGGACGATGAAACTCAGAGTTCACTAGGCTAATTGGTCAATTGAGGGGGGACCCATAGTACTTTAATTAAGACAAGCTACTGTCTGACCTCTGCAACCCTCCAGGCCAATAAACACCTCCTCCCCTTAGTTAGACAAATGCTGGGAGAATCAGAATTCAATTTTCACAAACTTTTTCAAACTATTTTTAAAGAAGATGCAGAAAAGCCAGATAAATGTGGGTAAGACTGGCCTAACCAACGTTTTTAGAAAACGTTTAGCATTACTTGGTCAAAGTAACATTGTAGCCCAAGAAGACCAGCCTATGAAGTGATAACATCTACAGTTGCAGAGGTCTGTTCTGGGACCAGCCAGGGATGCAGATCCCAACCTGGGACACAGAGGATCCAGGAGCGTGAAATAGTAATATTTGCATGCATTCACAGTTAGAGAATGTATATATTGAGTTGTACATTTTCTTTTTTCTTTTTTTTTTTGAGATGGAGTCTCACTCTGGTGCCCAGGCTGGAGTGCAGTGGCTGATCTCGGCTGACTGTAACCTCTGCTGCCTGGGCTCAAGCGATTCTCCTGCCTCAGCCTCCCAAGTAACTGGGATTACAGACACCTGCTACCATGCCCGGCTAATTTTTTATTTTTATTTTTATTTTTTGAGACAGAGTCTCGCTCTGTTGGCCAGGCTGGAGTGCAGTGGTGCAATCTTGGCTCACTGCAACCTCTGCCTCCTGGATTCAAGCAATTCTCCTACCTCAGCCTCCCGAGTAGCTGGCATTACAGGCGTGTGCCACCACGCCCGGCTAATTTTTGTATTTTCAGTAGAGATAGGGTTTCACTATGTTGGCCAGGCTGGTCTCGAACTTCTGACCTCAGGTAATCTGCCTGCCTTGGCCTCCCAAGGTGCTGGGATTACAGGCGGAAGCCACTGTGCCTGGCCAATTTTTGTAGTTTTAGTAGAGACAGGGTGTCACCATCTTGGCCAGACTGGTCTTGAAATCCTGACCTCATGATCCACCCACCTTGGACTCCCAAAGTGCTGGGATTACAGGCATGACCCACTACGCCTGGCCAGTTGTATATTTTCATTAGTGTGGCTCTCATAAACATAAATGTCTAATCTCATCATGCCAAATATGATTATACTAAAATACACAGGGAGTTTCTGAAACACACACATGCATTTTTAATAATGGATCTGCTTATTATCATGTTATTCTCTTAGATTGCACAGCACACATACACTCACAGTTGTTCAGAATCCTTGCCATCAGTCTGGGGTTCTGACCTTAGCTAGCTGTGGGACCTTAGGCAAGATACCTCCTGGGACCTGAGTGTCCTCATCTGTAAAACTGCAACAATTCTATCTACCTTGCAGCATTGTTGTGAAGATGAAATGAGTTAGTGCAGGTAAAATCCTTTTTAAAGCTGGGTCTATCAGGCAGTAAGTGTTCAATAAATTTAGCAATATGTGTTTGTGAGCAGGTAAGAGCAATATCTGGATAGCTCCTGCCTGTGACCCATCCAGTCCCTTCCTTGTATTTACAAGTCATTGATATTTTAGTTTCAAATTCATGTGTCCAAATTATTTGTTAGACATTTCCTTTCCTATTAGCCCTTTCACCCCAGAGCAAGGATGGTGAGACGCCCAGGGAAAGGTTGCGATGTGATCACAGATTGCTGTCTACATTCACACTCGGCTAGGGTTACTTGTAGGAGAACCCTGCCCCTAAGCACAGAGTCCCCGTGTGCCAGGGGTGGATGCACACAAGGGCCTTGCTGCCACCATGGCTGGGACCTCACCTGCCTTGGGCACAGGCAGGGCCCAGCTTTTCAGATGAGATCACCAGTATCTGACCCAGGAGCCAAGTGCTCAGGCCAGAAGACTCCAAATTAAGCCAGCTGATGTGCTTTTTTTTGAGATGGGAGAACATGTATTCCATTCTTAAGGGGAGAAGGCAACTCAGGACTTCGTGTTTTGATTACACTTGGCTCTCACTGTCTCTAACTCCAGGCATTTGTGGAACAGGGAAATGAGCTCCGAGTCAAATGATAAAGCTGATATGATTCATGTGTCTTTCAGGAGGAAAGAAACAGGAAACGGAGGCCTGGCTGCCCAGGCTGTGACGTCGCCCCTCTGGCATGCTGTCCGGGCCTGGAAAAATGCAGCTGGCACTGCTTTGAGGATATGGAGGCAGGAGACAGGAGCTATGTGGTTGCTTGGCCAGCTCCCGAGTACAATAAACTTAATCTTGGAAGTCTTACTCTCAAGGGTGAGGAAAGGGTGAAATGTCGGTATGTAGACTCTGTCGCCAAGAAGCACCAGGAGACTTGAAAGAAGAAACAAAACCCTTCAGTGAAAATACCTGTGGAAAAACACTTCTTAAAAACAAACACCGAGAAGCACAACGTGCTTTTTATGTGCTTGAGATTTTTTTTTAAACGAGTTCTGGAAAATAGTCTCTTGATGTTTACATAGTTCCCCCTGAATAAAGGGCAACTGGGAATTTGGCCTGGCTCTCAAGTAGGGGTCCGCAAATGCAGCCTGAGGGCCCGTGGGTCGCTGCTGGCTTCCGTCTATGAACGCGGTCCTACTGAACACAGCCGCCCCTCGTGAGCTGTGCCTGCGGCTGCCCTCATACTACCATGACAGAGCGGTGGGGGGCGTTGCAGCACACACCTCACAGCACACACACATCAAAACAGTTACTATCTGATGCTTTACAGAACAAGTTGACTGATCCTTGGTCTAAAACAGGAGAGGGAGGTACTCGCTCACCTCAGTGCCCATTTCATGCAGAGCTGCAAGAGCTGTCTGCCCTGCCACAGTGTGGCCACCTAATTGTCTCTTCTTGGCAGAACACATGCCTGGCTGGCGGCTGTGGGGAGGGCACTCTGGCTAAATAATGCATCAGCAGGGCTGCCTCTGTTCTTGGTTTTCCTGCAGCCTTTGCTGGGTCATGCAGTTGGGTTAGATTTCAGAGGGTCCTGCAGGACCACACCGACTTCTAGTTCCCTGTCTCCTTGTCTGCAGGTTCTGTGAGCGCAGGGCAAGGCCAGCTCATTTTTGCATCTAATTTGTACCATAGAATTGGTGCTGAATAAATGTTTTTTTTTTTTTTTTTTTTTGAGACGGAGTTTCATTCTTGTTGCCCAGGCTGGAGTGAAGTGGCGCCATCTCGATTCACTGAAACCTCCACCTCCCAGGTTCAAGCGATTCTCCTGCCTCTGCTTCCCGAGTAGACGGGATTACAGGCACGCACCACCACGCCTGGCTAATTTTTGTATTTTTAGTAGAGATGGGGTTTTACCATGTTGGCCAGGCTGGTTTCAAACTCCTGACCTCAGGTGATCCACCTGTCTCGGCCTCCTAAAGTGCTAGGATTACAGGTATGAGCCACTGCGCCTGGCCAATAAATGTGATTTTAAATAATAAACAAGTGCACACACACTAGATTACATTTTCAGAAATACCAAGTGAATGGGCGTCTCAACCCCATCTGTTGAGACCTTATCCCACACAGACTGTCCAGAACCTCAACCCAGCCATGAGCGTTGCGGGGCAGCTACAAAGGTAGCCCTTCTTCAAGCCAATATTCAAATTTTTACATTATTCCACATTTTAGTGGGAAGAAATGAATTTTCTTTTAGTAAAACTTGGTTTTACTAAAACTCTCATCCTCTGGGGATGGGTCGCAGGAATCCTGCCTTATTTACAAGCTTCCCAGGTGGTTCTTCTGCGTACTAAACTTGGGGAATATATATATATATATTTCTTTCCATCAAGGGCTTTATCAGCACGTTGAATATAACAGAACATCTAAACGTGCTGAATTTGGAACTGGCTTTCCATTCACAGTTTTTCTATCACTTGTGACTAGCTTATAATTTAGTCATTCACACAAGGAATTGAAATAACAATCTAATTCAAAATTGATTTAATAACTATTAATTATTTTTCCTGGCTTTCATTACCCTAAAAACATGTGGTTTTTTTTGTTGTTGTTGTTGTTTTTTGTTTTTTCTGGAGGCCTTATTCTCTTGGGTTTTCTTTTGCAATTTTCTGAACACAATTTCTTGGCTACATGTTAAATACTTCGAAATTTATGCAATAAAACAAAACAAACCATGCGGTTCCAGGAAACATCCGTCTACAATACATTACTTGGTTTCAGAATCTCATTGACCATGTGGTCAGCAACCTTCAGCAGGCTGGTTTCAAGTTTGGTGATGGGAACCCAGGGGCCGCCCCTTCAATATTTCCCCGACTAAGAAAGATGAGCACAGGCAAGGGGATCTGTCTTGCTTCCTCTTTAAGGATTGACTACTATGGTTGGTATAGGACAGGCTTATATTTAGCCATTTATCTAAAGAGTTGTATATGGAAACCTGAATTTGTCAACATCCCGACTGTGATGGATTCCAATAAGGTTGGAGCACATCCATATTCTCTGTGCAAGACAAGTCTCCTGAGTGTCCCGCCTCCTAATCCCGCTTAGCTGCCTCACTTCCTTCCTTCACAAAGATCGAGTCAATTTACAGTCTTAGAGCAACAGATGACCACGGAACAATAATGATAGTAATGACGGCTCCCATCAGACCATGAGCTCCATCAACAGGGATATTTGTCTCTGTTTGCTCACCGCCACACCACACTCCAGGGCCCAGTCCAGCACTGCTACGGCCAAGGGAAGTAGAGTCTGGCTAGCAATCCATCAGGGTGCAAGAGACAGGCACCCAATAAATATTTGCCAAATGAGTGAATTTGCTGAAAGCTTACTGTGGGTAAAGTTCTTTCTGTGTCATTTCATTTAACCCTCATGACCATTACTGTAAGCAAAGCCTTGCTATATCCATTCAACAGGTGAAAAATTGAGGTTCTGTGTACAGTTAATTGACTTGACCACATGCATTCAGTTGGTGAAAGGGGCACCCAGTTGAACTCAGGCCTACTTGGCGTCACGACCTTTACTCTTTCCACAATAGAACTCAGTCCCTGGGGCCATGCAGTTGGCTCTGTTAGGGAATGAATGCTGGTATTCAGACCGGTCAGGCACGGAACATGCCTGTGCAGGTATTGGCTCACCACAAAATATTAATTACCACAAGGGAATAGGTTAAAGGCTATTTGTAGGGTAGCAGGAAGCCTAATCTATTGCCAGCTGCAGATAAAGAGCAGCCAGAACTCTAGCCTATCACTGGCAATGAGGGGTGGCTTTGTTTGACTCTGTGTGGGCAGGTTTTTTCAGACAGCAAGAATAGATGGGTTGGTATTGCAGAAAGCAGTGTATGAGGAGTCTCTAATCCTACTCTTAATTTGTCTAGTCAAATGCAGGTTTTATAACAGATGGGCTCTGGCTTATGGTCCATGGCCAGACAGGGAGAACTACGTATCACATGCAATGTAGTCCCGTGTGTGTGCGCTCCAGGTCACACAGCACCAGGTCACATGTGCTCCAGGTCAGCATGGCTAAATATGAAAGGACACACACCCGGCTGGGCATGGTGGCTCACGCCTGTAATCCCAGCACTTTGGGAGGCTGAGGTGGGCAGATCACCTGAGGTTGGGAGTTCGAGACCAGCCTGGCCAACATGGTGAAACCCCATCTCTACTAAAAATACAAAAATTAGCCAGGCATGGTAGTGGGTGCCTGTAATCCCAGCTACTTGGGAGGCTGAAGCAGGAGAATCGCTTGAACCTGGGAGGCAGAGGTTGCAGTGAGTGAGATCGCACCATTGCACTCCAGCCTGGGCAACAAGAGCAAAACTCTGTCTCAAAAGAAAGAAAGAAAGGATACACACCCTACCCCTAGCAGCCAGCACCAGCCAGCTCCCGGCAACACACCTTAAAGCGGAATTCAAAGGTCACTAACATCAGAATCACTGCTGGGGGCTAAGGGCTGTTAACAATGAAGACCCTAATTCAGACCTGGTAAATCAGACCCTCTGGGCATGGGTCACAGGAATCCTGGCTTACTTACAAGCTCCCCAAGTGGTTCTTCTGCATACTAAACCATAAGAACCACTGTTCATGGACTTGGGTAGAAAGAGGAGGTTCATTTTTCACTTTCAGATGAATGCAATATTTGGTACTTTTGTAATTTGAACAGTATAGGTCTTGGGGGAGACAGGAAGGAAGAGAGCAGAAAAGAAAGAAGACGGTATTGTGAGAAGGCTCTGTGTGGGGTGCTGGGGTACAGGAGCCACATCCCCTGGACTCTGGATGGTCCCGTTGGAATCGTCTGCCTCTTTGTCTCCCTTCACCTGTTTTCCTGCCACACTCTTTCTGTACCACCCTCATAGGGCCACCACCACCCCGCAAACACCACAACACCCTCCTCTGCCCTCCCCATCCTCCTGGATGCTGGAACTGTCTTGCCTAAGAGACAAACATTCCCCCATATTTCATGAGCAGCAGAGGAAAGTCAAACCTCCCAAGAATTGTATACAAAGTTGCCTTTTTAATATGAACAAATAAATCCCCGGTCTTTAACTAGTTTCCGGTCGACGTGGCATGGGGTTTATTCAGTATACTCCATTATATAATAAAGCATACTCCATTTTTTTTTTTTTTTTGCTTATTTATTTATTTTCTGAGACAGAGTCTTGCTGAGCCCCAGGCTGGAGTGCAGTGGCGTGATCTCGGCTCACTGCAACTTCCACCTCCCAGGTTCAAGTGATTCTCCTGTCTCAGCCTCTCGAGTAGCTGGGATTACAGGCACGCGCCACCAGGCTCAGCTAATTTTTGTATTTTTAGTGGAGATGGGGTCTCACCATATTGGCCAGTCTGGTCTCGAACTCTTTACCTCATGATCCGTCCGCCTCGGCCTCCCAAAGTGCTGGGATTACAGGCATAAGCCATCATGCCCGGCCTGCTTTTATTTTTTTTAAATGACATTCTCTCACCTCAAAACACAGAAAGATTACCTTCTGAAGAAGACATTACATTCTAAAATACTTCGGTTTTCACTGTCTGAGTCTTTAAAATGAAGCCATTCTGGCCCTGACTTCACGGCAGGGCAGCAGTAGGTAATGATAACAGTGAACCCTCACAGAAAACGGCAGGGTCTCGCATTGACCAGAAGGGATCGCTTCCCATGCGGGTTTTTCACACTGGCGAATGTGAATCCCAGACATCAGCTGCTCTCAACTTCTCCACAACTGGCTGCTCAGGTCTACGGATGCCCTGTTTATGGATAATAGCTCCCATTTATGGGGTCTGTAGCCTGGGTCAGGTACTTGGCGGACAACCCCACAAAGGTGGCCTGAAGACTCTATTCACAGGTGAGGAAGGCGAGGCTGAGGCAGGCTCAGCCCTGTGACCAACCACACAGCTGTGGTCAGCCCTTCCGTGCCTCCTCCCTGTGCCCTGCTTTGCTGGGAGCCCAGGCTGTGGCTGTCACCACTCACTGCTCTCCAGCAGTCCTCTGGCTCCACGTGCGCTGAAGGGGTTAAAAGAGCTCACTTACTGGGGGTCTAGCACAGTCTTTGCAGACGTGGTGAGAGCTGGCTGCCTGGGTGGGGACCTTTCCAAAGAGCCAGGACTCATCGTTCAGAGCAGGGGCCTTAGCCTGGGCTGCACGTGGGAATCACCAAGGGAACACTTAGAAATCCTGTCCCTGGCCACACCCAGACCAATTAAGTCAGAATTTCTGGGAATGTGGGCAAGATATCAACATCTTATGACACTCCAGAGGCCGTTTCAACACAACCGAGGCTGAGCCCCGCTGTTGTGTGTTTCAGTCATTCCCCCTGCCCGCTTTCTACTCCCAGTGTTGTTCATGGACCCCAGCAGGGCATCACCTGGGTACCTGTGAGAAAGGCAGACTCTCAGGCCAGCCCACAACATGCAGTCAGAATCCACACCCACAAGGCCCCTGGGTGATTCGCCTGAACAGTCAGATTTCAGAAGCACAGCTTTAGAGGGCTGCTTCTAATATGCTGCAAAGTTTGAGAATCAGGGTAGATCCTTAAGCTTCCAGATCTATATGGGGGTGAAGGGAAAGGTGGTGTCTTAAGCCCACATCAGAAACACCTTGGGAAACTGAAGTAGCAGAGTGAAGATGATGACTCCCTCCCGTGCTCTCCTGAGTCTGAGTCTGTAGCATCCACAGATAGGAAGAGGAGCAGGGGCAAGTGAAGTGAAATTATTCACAGGCTAGCAGCAATATCCTGTTTTTTTGCATTAAAAAATATATTACCTGTGATAACTGGTTATTTTCCTACATCTTAATGATCTATTTCCATGTAACAAAGCGATCGGTAACTTAGTAGCTTAAAATAACCATGTATTTGCTCACAATCTTGTGATTCAGCAATTTGGGCTGAAATTAATTGGGCTGGGGTCACGCTCGTGGCTGTAGTTACCTGGTGGGTCAGTTAGGCCTGGATGGTCTGCAGTGGCCTCATTCACATGTCTGGGGGTCAGCTGTGGTGTTGTTCAGCTGGGGGGGGGGTCCTCTAGGGAGCCCTGACTCTCCTCCGCGTGGCCAGGTGAGCTTAAGTTTCATAAACAGTGGCGGCAGCAGCAGCATCTGCATTCTATGAGAGCAAGAGTGGAAGCTGCAGCTCTCTTACAGCTTTGCTCCAAAGCTGCACAATGTCACTTCCAGCACATTCTATTCCTTAAAGAAAGTCAAAAGCCCAGGCCAGATTCAAGGGGTGGAGAAATAAACTTTATCTCTTGAAGGGAGGAGCTGCTAAGAATTTGTGGCTATTTTTAACCTGTCCTATTTCACCCTATGGCCATCATTATTTACGTCATTTCCCCTGGCAAAATGCACTCGCCCATCCCAAGACCACTGACGAGGGCGTGGTCATCCCATCGTGGAAATGGGCTCAGAATCTGTCATCTCATGCCCTGGAGCAGGTGCAGATATAGGAGAGTATCGTGGAAGGGTACAATTTCTCTTGATAAAATCCTAACCAACCCCCCAACTGACTGATGGACCCTCCTCTCAACCAAGTGCATTCCAAAGTTAACCTGAAAAACCAATTCAGGCCATGATGGAAAGTAAGGGTCAGATATGTTTCACAAACACTAACACAGAGACCTGAAGACGGACAGAACAGACTCTTTTAAGTCTGATAAGAAACACTTACCATCTATTTTCTCTGACGTCTGCTACTTGGAGCCTTCATCTGCATGATAAAACTTTTGTCTCTACAACTCCTAATTATTTTACCCAAACCTTCCTTTGTATTGATTTCAGGTCTTTAGATAATAACTTTTTCAACAAATTGCCAATCAGAAGATCTTTAAATCTACCCATGACCTGGAAGCCCGTGCTTTGAGTTGTCCTGTCTTTCTAGATTGAACCAGTGTACATCTTACGTGTATTGATTGATGTCTCATGTCTCCCTAAAGTGTATAAAACCAAGCTGTACCCTGACCACTCTGGGCACGTGTCATTAGGGTCTCCTGAAGCTGTGTCACGGGTATGTACTTATCCTTGGCAAAATAACCTTCTCAATTGATTGAGACTCATCTCAGATACTTTTTCATTTACAATCTGGAGGCTTGTGAACTAAAAGGACAAATTCCCTGCCCCCGCACACATACATAGTGGGGAAACAGGGCCAGGGTAATTGCAGTAAGCACTCACAATTGAAGAGGGGAAAGACAAGCGGCTCTTGGCAATTGCGAGTACGCAGAAATTGTGAAATCCACCATGGTGGTCAGGGCCGATCCTTAGCTGGGGCCTAGTTCTGCTCTCTGGAAGTGGCTCTCTAGTCCACTGCTCTCAGTGGCTCATGGCTCAGCCCTCTGAGGTCTTAACTACTTTCCAAGAGGTCCTTCCTTCTCTATAATAACAAGTCTAGGGTTGAAACTTAGTGCCTTTCTCAAGTCTGCTGCCTGCTCATAGAAATTTGGGATGCCGGCCGGGCGCGGTGGCTCAAGCCTGTAATCCCAGCACTTTGGGAGGCCGAGACGGGCGGATCACGAGGTCAGGAGATCGAGACCATCCTGGCTAACATGGGGAAACCCCATGTCTACTAAAAAATACAAAAAACTAGCCGGGCAAGGTGGCGGGCACCTGTAGTCCCAGCTACTCGGGAGGCTGAGGCAGGAGAATGGCGTAAACCCGGGAGGCGGAGCTCACAGTGAGCTGAGATCTAGCCACTACACTCCAGCCTGGGCGACAGAGCAAGACTCCATCTCAAAAAAAAAAAAAAAAAAAAAAAAAGAAAAGAAATTTGGGATGCCAAGGTGGGAGGATTGCTTGAGGCCAGGAATTTGAGACAAGCCTGGGCAACAGAGTGAGACCCTATCTCTACCAAATTAAAAAAAAAGTTAGCCAGGCACAGTGGCATGTGTCTTTAGTTCCAGCTACTTGGAAGGCTAAGGTAAGAGGATCTCTTGAGCCTGGGAGTCTGAGGCTGCAGTTAGCTATGACTGAACCACTGTACTCCAGCTTAGATGACAGAACAAGACTCTGTCATGAAAAAAAAAAAAAAAAAAAAAAAGAAAGAAATTTGGGAGTCTGGAATTCTCTTTTATATGTGATCTGTCTTGTTTTCTTTTAGTCTGGGCTGGTGGTGCCTTCACCAGCACAACTCTTTTAAGACTGTGTAGGTTTCCCATGAATCACATAGGATACATTCCATGCCCCAAAAGCCACACTATACATTGGTTTTGAGACAGATTTCTTTCTATTTGTTCATGTCAGGCCACTCTGAGACAATGCCCTAAAGTTTAGCTGAATTCTACTTTCTAACCCACTAAGTCCTGAGCCCTCTATAGTTCTTCTACATTCTGTTTGCAAACTCAACAGTTTCATCTTAGCTCATTTCTCTTTTGCAGTGTCTTATATTCTGCTAAAAACATTCACAAGGCTCTCAATGTTCTGTGTTAGAGATATACTTAACCAGAGCTACAAATTTCATAAATACGTTTTTTGTTTTCTAAGTTACCACAGGTGACATTTTCCCAGTTGTTCTGCCACGATATAACGTGTGTTGCCTTTTTTCCAACCTGAAATAAGAATCTCCTCACTGGTTTTTCACCCTCCATGAACAGTCTGTCTGTCATTTCTCCAACTGTTGCTAAGAGCCTCCTCACTTTTCCAAACTCAGCCTAACTATTCCCAAAGATGATGTCACGTACATGCAGTTGTTTTTTTTTTTCTTTTTAATGCCAGTATCTCACTTCCAGAAACAATTTCTGTGATGTATCATTGCGGCCTGGTACGCCACACCATACCAACGTTTAGTCACATAAAGCAAATATCATTTATTTGCTAAAGATTCTGCTCTGTGATCTGGGCTCAACTGGGTGGTTCTTCTACCAGTTTTATCTGGGGTCACTCACGTGGCTAAAGTCATCTGGAGGGCCTACCGGGCCTGGTCTAAGACACCTTCACTCCCATGGCCGAGAGTCAGCTGGGGCTGTTAACTGGCTTTCCAGCAGGCTAATCCAGGCTTCTTATGTGCAATAGCAACATTCCAAGAGAGCACCAGTGGAAGCCGCAAGGCCTTTTGGGTCCTGTCTGGAAGTCACACAGCATCACCTCCACCATATTCTACTATGAAATCAAGTCATGGATTCAGAGAATGGAGAAAGAATTTGTGACCATTTTTATCCTACTAGACCTTGGAAAAGGAATTATTTCTTAATAAATATATTTTGGCAGACAAAACCTCAAATCATGGGGTACAAGAGAGTCAGTAATTTTAAGCAGGTGGTTGGTAATAAATATTGAGAGCCACAGAGACTCAGGGAGTGGGGACAAGAGACCCCTCCTAAGAGGGAAGGGTCAGGTGGGAGAGAGGGAAGGGCACCTACGTGAGAAGTGGATTCATCTGTATAATAACAAAAGCAGCAGTAACAATACAATAATAACCTCTGCTAATATTTACTTAACATTGAAGATGTGTCAGAAACTATGCTAAGTGCCTTTACATGCATAGTTTCACTTAATTCTCATAACAAACCTTAAGTACTTTTTTTTTTTTTTTTTTTTTGAGACTCAGTCTCGCTCTATCACCCAGGCTGGAGTGCAGTGGCGCAATCTCAGTGCAGTGGTGCTCACTGCAACCTCCGCCTTCCAGGTTCAAGCGATTCTCCTGCCTCCTGTCCGAGCAGCTGGGATTACAGGCGCCCACTATCACACCTGGCTAATTTTTCTATTTTTAGTAGAGACAGGGTTCCGCCATGTTGGCCAGGCTGGTCTTGAACTCCTGACCTCAGGTGATCCACCCACTTTGGCCTCCTAAAGTGCTGGGATTACAGGTGTGAGCCACTGCACCTGGCCCAAACCTTAAGCACTTTTGTCAGCCCCACTTTACAGACGAGAAAAATGAAGCTTAAAAGGTAAGAGGGATACCCATGAAGCCTCCAGAGCCAGTAAGTGGATCTGACGTGTTCTTCCCCATGCATACTGTGGCAAAAGCTTCTGATGGTTGGTTTATCGTGTATTTGGGCAATTCCACAAGGATGGCTATATTAGCAAAGATTGCTCTCAACGATTTGATATTTGATACAAATGAAAAATAAATACAGTCTTCCTGGGAATGTGATGTGCTTTTCCCTGGTTCTAATTCTGTCTTCCTAACAATTGAAGACACCAAATTATGATCAAAAAATCCCTCTGGAGACCAGATCTTATCACAAGCCAGCAGTTAGACCTGGGAAACTTACGCACTCTCGTTGGATCTGTCCTGTAAAATGAAACGGCCGTGATTAGGAGATGTCCAAGACCTATCCAAGTCCTGATAAGCTGTGATAGACACAAGCATATATTCGTGTAATATACATATGATATACACATATATGTGTGTGTATGTATATATCACAGCATATTACACGTGTGTGTGTATCTCAGCATATCAAGACTTTTTTTTTCCGGTGGGGTCTTGCTGTCACCCAAGCTGGTGTCCTGCGACAAGATCTAAGCTCACTGCAGCACTGAAATTCTGGCTCAAGCAATCCTCCTGCCTCAGCCCCCCTAGTAGCTGGGACCACAGGTATATGTCACCACACCTGGCTATTTTTTTTTTCTTTTTGGTAGAGATAGGGTCTCACTATATTGCCTGGGCTGGTCTCAAACTCTTGGACTCAAGCTATCCTCCTGCCTTGACCTCCCAAAATGCTGGGATTACAGCCATGAGCCCTGCCCCGCCCTGTCATATGTTTTTTAGCATTCACATGACTGCTTCTGATTCTAGCCAGCAAATCCTGACTTAGCTTTGATTATAGACATTGTGGCCAGCAGCAGTTGCTTCCTTGCAGGACATAGGAAGAGATCCTGATAAACAAGACTGTCAAGACCCAGAAAGCAGGAAGCTCTTGGGCATTTCAGAGCAAGGCCAGAAGTGTTAGGGTTGGATCTCACGTGTGCATGTGTATAAGCGCAGGCACAGGTGCAATGAATGTACTGCCCTGATATATTTAAAACTGGAAGATACGCCAAAACAATGTTACCGAAACTGTGATATATTATAAATGTTTGCATTTGACATTCAGCAGATGAATACACTCACACCATGAAGTTTCGTTTATGTCATTTAGTTTTAAGTCCGATGACAGGTAAGGCCTAAGCCCATTGGTTCTCCAGCTACTTCCTGTCCACCCACACCCTCTCCATCCCACACATGGCCCCATTGGCAGAAAGTGGGGCCTGCCATCCCTAACGCCTATTAAGGACAATCTCTCTATGCTCCTTTAGCTTGAGGGCAGGAGAACTTGATACATTTTAATATATTAAAACCAAATCTATTGGAACCTTGTAGACTCATAAATCGAATTTGTTTAGAGTTTTAGAATGCAGGGGTGTGTGAATTATTGGTTTATTCAAGCACTCATTCACTTGACAAGTATTTATTAAGCACACAATAAAACATTAGTTCACGGCCGGGCATGGTGGCTCATGCCTGTAATCCTAGCACTTTGGGAGGCCAAGGCGGGTGGATCATGAGGTCAGGAGTTCGAGACCAGACTGGCCAACATGGTGAAACCCCGTCTCAACTAAAAATACAAAAATTAACCGGGCGTGGTGGTGGGTGCCTGTAATCCCAGTTACTCTAGAGTCTGAGGCAGGAGAATCACTTGAACCCGGGAGGCAGAGGTTGCAGTGAGCCGAGATTGCACCACTGTACTTCAGTCTAGGCAAAAAGAGTGAAACTCCATCTCAAACAAACAAATAACAAACAAACAAAACATTAGTACTAGACTCAAAACCAGGGCTCATCCACTTACAAGATATTTGATAATTCGGGGCCTCATCCTGAAGCGACCTGGACTGGTATGTGACTGAAACAGTGAGCTATGCAGCAGCAGCACGATCTGCACTCTGTGACCTAGGAGAAATCACGCCACCTCACTGTGGCCTCCCCTCCCTCCGGCTCTGAGAGTCTATGAGTTTTGAGGGTTGGCTTCAGTTTCTGGTTTCCAGCTTTAGGAATCTATCAGTGGGCATTCTAGTTTCCTCTGTGGGGCTGCGAGGAGCACGGCCTAGTCCAGGATTTGGAAGTCACTGATGGACTCGCAGAGGAACTGCCTGGTCCAGCGAGCACTTGGGATGTCTGGTTGGTCCTCACTTGCTTTTGTGGCTGGCACAGTTCGGCTGCAAGGCAGGGCTGAGCTGGGGCATGCGGCAGTGGTCCAGCTTCTGCTGCCTTCAGATGCTGAGTGCTGTGGAGGTTTCTGGAGGGGAAGATCTGGGGTGAATCAAGGCCATACAATTGCCGTGTTGACTCTCCTGCTTTTCTTTTAAAAAATTTTAAAATTATTTTTGACAAACTGTAGTTTTATGTATTTATGGGACACAAAGTGATGAGATGATTTTGAATACAATGTGAAATGATTAAATCTAGCTAATTACCATCCATCACCTCAAATATTTGGCACTTTTTGTGATGAGAACGTTTGAGATGAACTCTTTTAGTGATACTGAAATGTACAGTGCTCAGTTATTAAGTATATTCACCACACTATGCAATCAATCTAAAAAAAATTGAACTTATTCCTCCTAGCTACTTGAGACTGTGACCACCATTCTACTCTTGCTTCCACGAGTTTTCGGTTCTACGAATCCTCATGCCTGCTCTCCCGTTTCAACTCCAACAAGGAGAGACGCTTTTCTCTGCTTGGCAGCTTGTATCTGTCATCTGTCTACGCATTTATCTATCAAGTTCTTTCTTTTTTGCTTTTTTTGAGACGGGAGCTCACCCTGTCATCCAGGTTGCAGTGCAGTGGTGTAATCATAGCTCACTCACTTCGGCCTCTAAGTCATGGTTTTACGTGATTTTTGTTCCTCAGCCTCCCTAGCAGCTGAGACTACAGTCCTGTGCCACTATCCCTGGTTAATTTTAAAATTTTTACTTTTGTAGAGACAACAGTCTCCCTATGTTGCTCAGGTGGGTCTCGAACTCCTGGCTGCAAGTGATCCTCCTGCTTTGGCCTCCAAAGTGCTGGTAATGGCAGTGGTGGGTGGGCCGTCTAGAGCTGCTACTGCCATCATGGCTGAAGCGGGGGCAGGGGCAGGGCAGGGGACCGTGGCAGCAAAAGTGGCTGCAGGAGCAGCAGTGGCGGCGGTGGGACCCCTGTTCCCCATGTCCCCAGTGCCCTGCATCCCCAAGGCAGCCGATTGCCCCACTCCCACCCTCGCATGGCCAGGCAGGACCTGTTCCCAGGCAGGACCTCACTCCCTGCTGCATCGTGGGAGCTCGCGAACACCCAGCCAAAGGTGTAGAAAAAGACTTGAGTAGATTAAAAGTCTGTAATCTATAAAGACTGAGAATAAGACATAATCTTGGGGGCCAGCGACCACGGTTTTCGTTTTTCCTTTAAAAAGGGTCCAAATTCAAGGCATGGTGACTCGGCAGGAAAAGTATCCCCTTCACAGAAAGGTAGGAGATGGGACATGAGAACGTTGGTGGAGCCTCTGTGTCTCTTGGGACTTCCTTTCCTTCTTCCATAAATTGTGAAAGACCAGCAGGAGGGCCTCACCTGGGAGCGTGTTAGAAATGCAGGATCTCAGGCCACACCCTGGACCTACCGACTCAGATTCTGCCTTGTAACAAGACCCCACGCGATTCTGCACACTTTAGATTTGAGGAGCACTGGTCTAGAGATTTCTCAGGCACTTTCCAATGTAAATTTCCTGTCATCCTAAAACCCCATGGGTTGGAGTGCCCCACTGGCCGGAAGGTGAAAACACATTTTGGGAGCGCTATCTCTGGGACAGTGACAAGAGTGCTTCCCCCAGACCACCAGGGCTTCCCTGAGCTCCTCTACCCAAGGGCTGCTATTTCAGGAGCTCTCCTGCTGAGTCACCAGAGGAAAGCAGCCAGGGAGGAAGCAGCCGTATCCTGTGCGCTCGGTTGGACCAGCGAGGGCAGGTGACTCTGGGGGCCTCTCCCTCGACGGTGACGCCATGCAAAGGTGGAGAGCCATTCATGAAACCCTGTGATTGTATCTGTTAGGCAGGAGGGAACTTATATTTTTCCTATTCCTATATCCCTGGTTTCTGGAAGTTTCCCGATAGTGAGAAATTAGAGGGGATTAATTTATCTTTTCTCCACTCCATCTGAGTGAGCCCTGGAGTGAATACAGAGCCTCAACCATGGAAAGGTAAGACGGGGAGAGGCCCCCGCCGCAGGAGTCAGTAGATGAGGATTCTCATCCTGCCACCCACGGTGTGATTTTAGGTAAGTCCTGGGACCCTCTGGGTTCAATTTCCACACCGGTAAAATGCTTCAACCATCTCCAGGCCCTGCCCCTACACACAGTGGATGTTGGAATGCAGCAAACCTTTTACTTGTTCATCTGTTGTAATTTAATGTTTTATATAGAAATATATCATGATTCAAAACCCAGATGTTCTAAAAGCTGTAACTTGAGAATTGCTCTTACTCGTTTCTTTCTCACTGCTGTTCTCTTACAGGTAATGACTTTTATCAGTCTCTCCCATTTCCCCTCATTGAAGCACAAGCAAATACAAACACGTGTTCTTGTTTCCCACCCTTTTGTACACAAAAGTGGCTTCCTATGTGCGGCATTCTGTATCTTTCCTTGCTAGCTTGAAGCTGTATACTGAAGATGGCTCCATGTTGGTACCATGGAATTCGTTACTTCATTTCCTTTTTTTTTTTTTTAGATGGAGTCTCGCTCTGTTGCCCAGGTTGGAGTGCAGTGGCCGGATCTCGGCTCACTGCAAGCTCCGCCTCCCAGGTTTACGCCATTCTCCTGCCTCAGCCTCCCGAGTAGCTGGGACTACAGGCGCCTGCCACCTCGCCTGGCTAGGTTTTTTTTGTATTTTTTTAGTAGAGATGGGGTTTCACCATGTTAGCCAGGATGGTCTCGATCTCCTGACCTCGTGATCCACCGGTTTCTGCCTCCCAAAGTGCTGGAATTACAGGCTTGAGGCACCGCCCCCGGCCCGTTACTCCTTATTCTGTCACATTGAGTTTATTTAGCTAGTTTAACATGCTTGTTTATCTAGTCCCCTATTGATGGCTACTTGAGTCCAGTGGAGCTAAATTCTATGTGCTATATTCACTTACCGATGGCTGGAGGAAGGCACTGCCCACTATAAGAGAGGCACTATCTCTCGCTCTCTCTCTCTCTCTCTCTTTTTTTTTTTTTTTTTTTTTTTTTGTGAGACAGGGTCTTGCTCTATCGCCAGGCTGGACTGCAGCGGCGCAATCTCAGCTCACTGCAACCTCCACCTCTCAGGTTCAAGTGATTCTCCTGCCTCAGCCTCCCGAGGAGTTTGGATTACAGGCGTGCGCCACCACACTCGGCTAATTTTTTTATATTTTTGGTAGAGACAGGGTTTCACCATGTTGGCCAGGTTGGTCTCGAACTCCTGACCTCAAGTGATCCTCCTGCCTCAGCCTCCCAAAGTACTTGGATTACAGGCGTTAGGCACTGCGCCAGGCTGAGGCACTCTCTCTTCAATTCTCACAACAACCCTGCAAGGTAGATATTTGTTATGAACTGCATGTATCCCCCTAAAATTCACACATTGAAGCCCTAACCCCCAGTGCGATGGTGTTTGGAGATGGGGCCTTTGAGAGACAATCAGGGTTAGATGAGGCATGCAGGTAGAGTTCCCATGATGGGATTTAGTGCTCTTATAAGAATGCATACTGGAGATTGTGCTCTCTCTTCCTGCTTCCCAGTCCCCCAATATTTGAGGGCACAGCAAGAACATGACCACCTACAAGCCACAAAGAGGGCCCTCGCCAAAACTCAACCATGCTGGCAGCCCTGATCTCAGATTTCTGACCACCAGAACCTGGAGAATCTCCCAGCACCTTGACCTTGCACTTCCCAGCCTCTAGCACAGTGAGCAATCACTTTCTGTTGTTTATAAGCCACCCAGTCCATGGTAATTTGTTATAGCAGCCCAATGTGCTGAAACACTGGCTGAGTGCCCACAGTTGCAGGAAGTAGGGTGAGGCAGCATGGTGGGTAGAAGGGAGGGCCAGAGTGTAGCACCCACCAAGTGTTCTGCAGCTCCCACATCATAGGCAGGACGTGCTGAAGTTCCTGCCTGACTGATGGAGGAACCCAGAAAGTAGCCAGCTGGAGGGCTGGCACACATAGTGATGGCAGGGTGACCCTGCATCCCAAGGTATCACAGGGCTGCATCATGGACAGCCTGGGCTAGGAGCCACATGGAGGGTATGGTAGCATGACGAATGCAAGTGTCTTAGTCTTTTGTGCTCTAAAACAGAATACCTGAGACTGGGTAATTTTTAAAAAACAGAACATTACTTCTTCATTCTTCTGGAGGCTAGAAAGTCCCAAATCAAGGCGGTGACATCTGGTGAGAGCCTTCTTGCGTGTCCTCATATGGGAGAAGGTGAAAGGGGAAGAGAGAGTGAAACCACTCCCATAAGCCCTTTTTAGAGCCACATTAATCCATCCATGAGGGCGAAGCCATTGTGACACAAACACCTCCCAAAAGGCTGTAGCTTCTCACATTGTTGCATTGGGGATTAAATTTCCCACACAGGAACTTAAAGGGACACGTTCAGACCATAGCAACTGGTGACAAGTCTGGCATTGCCCCGGAATGTGGCAAAAGAGGGCAGTGGAAGAGTTGAGCTGGAGCAGGACGCAGGAGAACACCTGGGGACCAGGAGGGGGACGCAGGAGAACACCCGGGGACCATGAGCGGGCAGTGTTCACACCACGGAGGGCAGGCCACAGCGAAAGCTATGACTTGGGGTGGAGGCAGAGGTGCCAGGGGCAGCAAGTTACACAGGAAAGCCCAGCAGTGGCAAAGGAGACCCCACCCAGATCCCGGGAAGACTGAGGGGTAATGAGACAAGCCATTGGGGAACAAGGTGTCCATTCTGGGAGCCCTGATAAGAGCAAACTTCCTGGGAGCTCAGTTAATAGGGCTGAGAACTTAGGTGTAAGAAACAAGGCAAGATTCAGCTACTAAACTCAGGGCCTGATTTTGTTGTTGTTGTTGTTGTTTGTTTGTCTCCCAGGCTGCAGTGCAGTAGCACAATCTCCACCCACTGCTACCTCTACCTCCCTGGTTCAAACGATTCTCCTGCCTCAGCCACCCGGGTAGCTGGGATTACAGGCATGTGCCACCACACCTGGCTATTTTTTGTAGTTTAGTAGACATGGGGTTTTGCCATGTTGGCCGGGCTCGTCTTGAACTGCTGACCTCAGGTGATCTGTCTGCCTTGGCCTCCCAAAGTGCTGGGATTACAGGTGTGAGCCACCGTGCCCAAGGGCCTGGGTTTTGAATGAAGTCCCCCAGGCTGAGATCAAGACTATAAACACAGAGACTGCAAGTGGGGGTCACGGATAGCTGTGGCTGCAGGGGGCTGAGGAACATGTGGGTGGGCAGTGAGGCCAAGAAGGCCTGCTTTGTCCTCCCCTGTCCCATGGCTGTGGGTAGTTGGGGACTCCTGGCCACAGGGAGTCAAGCTGTAGCCTTGACTAAGTGGCCTGGTGGAGGGCTCCAGTATCGGTTTTGGGAAGGGGCACGTAGCAATGCACTGAAGTGGGCTGGACAGTCCAGGTGATGACCACACAGGTCGAGTCCATCCTCTAAATCTGCAGGTTCCACATCCTCAGATTGAACTGACTGCACATACAAAATATTTGGGAAAAAAAATAAAAATAACAATACAATAAAATTAATACAAACAAAAAATATGGCATAACAATTATTTGCATAGCATTTATGTTAAGTATTAGAAGTACTCTAGAGATGATTTAAAGTATACAGGAGAGCACTTTGGGAGGCCAAGGTAGGAGGATCACTTGAGGCCAGGAGTTCAAGACAAGCCTGGGCAACATAGCAAGATCCTGTCTCCACAAAAAGTACAAAAATTAGGCCAGCCTGGTGCTGTGGGCCTGTAGTCCCAGCTACTCAGAAGGCAGAGGTGGAAGGATTGCCTGAGCTCAGGAGATTGGGGCTACAGTGAGCTATGATCATACCACTGTACTCCAGCCTGGGGGATAGAGTGAAATCCTTCTCTAAAAAATAAAAACAATAAATAAGTAAATAAATTAAATTAAATTAATAAATATACGGGAGATGTGCATAGGATATATGTAAAGACTATGTGGTTTCATAAGCATCTTGAACATCCATAGTTTGGTATCTGCATCGAGTCCTGGAACCAATCCCCCTGTATGTTCCCTGTAGCCATGCTGTATAGCGTGGGCAGCCTGCATAATCTCCCCTGCGATGCTACAGAACATCCCCTCAGCTCCCCAGGGTCGGAGAGGTTCTTCTCTATGCCTCAGGGTCTCCCTGTGGCTGGCTGAGGAACCAGCCACTTCTTTGCAGACTGACAAGGGGCTTGTCCTGCAGGCAAAGAAGCCTATTACTTCTCTCTGCAGCTGCCCAGAGAGGCACACCCAGCTGGACACATGCTTCTCTGCTTAGTCACCAGTGGCCATACCCTAGCTTGGCACAGCTGGAGCCTCCAGGAGCCCAAACAGGGAAAACTCATCTGCAGACCGCACCAGCTTCACAGGCAGCAACTCGGGAGCTAAGGACTTGGCAAAAACAAGCACTATAGTGAGTAACTGCAGCAAGCATGTGTGCACACACACTCACGTACTCACACGCACACGTGCACACCCAGGCACCCTCATGAAGCCATTCTGGTCAGCCCTAGATAGCATCATGCTGAACAGACGCTGCCCCCTGCCCTGTCTGCTGAGCTCTTCCTCCTGCCAGAGCCCACTAGGCTGGCCTCCTCAATGCGTTGCCAATCCTACAGCAGGTTCACTTGCTTTTTCATGACTCTACTAAATTGTTTGTCATTTGGAGTTGTATTTTGACTTTGAAGCCGTAATATGCAAGCAATACATTCTCTAAACACTATGAAAATGTGTTTGTATGTGGCTTGGTTCTAGTGTCTGCTCGTAGACAAACTCTTCTGACTCACAGACTCGAAGCTGAAAGGGCTCCAAGAGTGATGTCCAACCCTTCTTTACCATAAAGAAGACTGGGTCCCCGCTGTGTGGAAGGATGGCCTCTTCTAGCCACTCCTTTGAAAGTAACGAATCACACTTTCGAACACAGGAGACGTTACTATAATTTGACCCAGCGACTGGGTTCTGACCCTTCACTCATTTCTGTACAACTCCCTCAACCTTTTGGGAATTCCTGGCTCAGGCTTCCCCCTCCCACTCGCTACTGGACATGTTTGTAATCAACTTTCATCCACCTTCGCCCTCCCCACCCACCTGGGATCCTGCCATCGGCTTCCCTCTCGAAGCTTTCATTCATTCTACTCATGACTCCTAAGGAGATGCTGCGGCTTCCAGACTTTCTTACTATCGTAAAAAAATGGACTAATTCTTACTTCATCATTTTGGCAAATTTTAGGGATAATTTTGTGGTAATTTCTTCCATTAAGATCTGCTCTTGCAAAGATGTATCTGTGTGAGCGATGGCTCATGCCTGTAATCCCAGCATTTTGGGAGGCCGAGGTGGGTGGATCACGTGAGGTCAGGAGTTCTCGAAGTTCTCCAGCCTGGCTAACATGGTGAAACCCCATCTCTACTAAAAAAATACAAAAATTAGCTGGGCATGATGGAATGCACCTGTAGTCCCAGCTACTTAGGAGGCGGAGGCAGGAGAATTGCTTGAACCCAGTGAGCCAAGATCATGCCACTGCACTCCAGCCTGGGCGTCAAAGCGAGACTCCATCTAAAAAAAAAAAAAAAGTTCAAGTACTTTCTAATGGAAGTGTGTCCAGGCTGTGGGGTGGGGGAGACACAGGGGAGTGGTGTGAGAGGAGGTGGCGGCTGTGTGGTAGGAGCTGGAGGGCAGAAGGAAGGCTCTTCTTGCCAAGGTACTTCAAAACCCAAAACACCACTATTAAAATATGGATATGAAGGCCTAGGCTTGACCTTGGTTCAAAGTTTTTTAGGAAGTAATTGTTTGAAATTCAAAAGCATTTTCTGTAGAAACAGTATCACAAATGGAAGATTAACTTTTCAAATGAACCCACAAAAATGTATTTAATCTATCTTTTTACTAATTATCTTTTCACTATTTAATTGCTAGCTGTGTCAAGTAGTGCTTTAATTGACATCTGCCTCAGTTTCCTCATCTGAAAAGTGGGGCGCTGATATAGCCTGTCTCAGGGTTATTGGGAGGACGACATGGATTTATGTGTGTAAAGTTCTTTTCTTTTTTTTTTGTTTTGAGACAGTCTTGCTCTGTTGCCCAGGCTGGAGTGCAGTGGTGAGATCTCAGCTCACTGCAATTTCTGTCTCCTGGGTTTAAGCAATTCTCCTGCCTCAGCCTCCTAAGTAGCTGGGATTATAGGCATCTGCCACCATGCCCAGCTATTTTTTGCATTTTTAGTAGAGACGGGGTTTCAGCATGTTGGCCAGGCTGGTCTCGAACTCCTGACCTCAGGTGATCTGCTCACCTCGGCCTCCCAAAGTGCTGGGATTACAGGCATGAGCCACCGCGCCCGGCTGTGTGTAAAGTTCTTAGAACAGTGGTAGGCCCATAATTAGGGTTACATTTGTTGTTATTATTACTTGTAGCAAAACTCTAATATGCTTCAGCCCCTGTTTTTAGAGCCCTGCTGAGTCTAAGGGGGCTCAGAAGCCCCCGTGGGGTGGGACTCCCTTGGGAGCGTGAGATTCCAAGGAAGCCGCTGAGGCAGAGACTGCAGCCCAGAGGACACGAGATTGAACCGGCCGCTCCTGCCTGGGCCGTGGTCAGCTGTGTCCCTAGAGCGGAGTCTTCCTGACTCCGGGGGAGGTTAGTGTTTGGGTCAGACGCTTTAGACGTGACAGAATGGAAGGGGGCGGGTGTCCTAAGACCTGGCATCGGCTGGCGTGAGCAACGGGGGCCCAAGGAGCAAGTGGGGGCTGCTGGACAGGCTGTGAGAGGCAGGGCTGTCCCCTGCGTGCCTTCCTAGGGATTGTCCCAGCCCTGCTTTGAAACACGCAGCGCGTAAAGGCCTCGCCTGACACAGTGGGAAAGTTATCTCTGCTGTGTTGGACTTTGCTGCCGACAGATTTACCCAAGGCCGACTAAGAATTACTGAGAACAAAGTCAAAGGCTTCCGAGTTCCCCAGGTCTCTCTGAGGGCCCTTGTCTTGTCTTTCCACCGCCTTTTGAGTTAAAGAACATAAAGGTGCTGGGCAGGAAGAAAGGAGACCACCTCCCAGTGTGGTGTGGAGGAGAGGGACTCCAGACCAGCTGGAGTTGGAAGACAGACGGCATGGCCCGGAGCACCACCTTGGCTGCGGTGGTGGCTGTGGAGCCTCCTGAGCCCCTGTCTGCACCCTGGTCCTGGCTTCACCAACAGCCCTTCTTACTGGTACAGATCGTCTTCCTTCAGGCACTGTCTGGTCCTTCTGCTCAGACTTCCCATTTTCGGCCTGTGTCCTCTTCACTATTCTCTTAGGAGGTTTACAGAGGTGGACACTGTCTAATTATGTGTATGTTCATGTGTGATCTGAGTAATACTTTGTCCTCTTCATACATGTGCATGCTTCTGCTCTGTCATCTGCACATGTAGCAATTCATGCTTGTAAACACCACTTCCATGACGTCCTGGAAAGGGAGCTGCAGTCATTTCCGTTCTGAGTGGTAAAAGGCGAAGCCTCTGAGGTAAGGATTTTCCTCAAAATTCCTCCCCCAATACCCAAAACGGATTTATTGAGCTCCTACTGTGTGTCAGTCCCCACTCTAAGAGCTGGTGATACTGCCGTAAACAAACAGAAGCAGCCCCCAGTTTCACGGAACACGGCATTTTTTCTAATAAAGTGGCATTTCCTAATTATACAACACGATGTTGGACATTTTCTACACATCTGCTCCCAGCACTGTTAGTGTTTCTGTTTGCTGCAGGGGTTCACAGAAATCAGTGATTAAGATTCAATATTTAGGCCGGGTGCGGTGGCTCAGGCCTGTAATCCCAGTACTTTGGGAGGCCAAGGCGGGTGGATCACTTGAGGTCAGGAGTTCAAGACCAGCGTGGCCAACATGGTGAGACCCTGTCTCTACCAAAAAATATAAAAAATTAGCTGGCTGTGGTGGCACGCTCCTATAATCTTAGCTACTCGGGAGGTTGAGGCAGGAGAATTGCTTGAACCTGGGAGGCGGAGGCTGCGGTGAGCTGAGATCACGCCATTGCACTCCAGCCTTGGGCGACAGAGTGAGACTCCATCTCAAAAAAAGAAAAAAAAAAGATTTTAACACAGATTTAATATTTAAAATAGAGGCTTCTCATTTCCTGTTACATCTAGCTTTCATCCATGCCCCCCAAGTAAAACTGCCTTGCATTTGAGCAACCATTTATCATCACTGTAATGATTCAGATGTCTAACTTGGGGTAAGGCCAGAATAAAATTAAATGGGAGATCTGTTATAGATTGAACTACGTCCCCCTACAAGATATGTTGAAGTGCTAACCAACGTGGGATGTTTGAGTTAACATCAGTTTCTCAATTGCAGTGCCACCAGCGCTTTAGACTACATGCTTCCATGCTGTGAGTGCTGTCCTGGACATAACAGGATGGTGAGCGTGTCCTTGGCCTCTACCCACTAGAGCTAGTAGCACCACGACCACTCCCAATCAATCCTGGCAACCAAAAGTGTCTTCATATATTGCTAAATACCCCTAAGGGGAAAATTGCCCCCAGCTGAGAATGAATGATTTTTACAGTCCATCAAGAGGCTGGCTGGGTGCGGTGGCTCACGCCTGTAATCCCAGCACTTTGGGAGGCTGAGCCAGGTAGATCACAAGGTCAAGAGATCGAGACCATCCTGGCTAACATGGTGAAACCTCGACTCTACTAAAAATACAAAAATTAGCTGGGTGTGGTGGCGTGTACCTGTAATCCCTGTTACTTGGGAGGCTGAGGCAGGAGAATCACTTGAACCTGGGAGGCAGAGGTTGAAGTAAGCTGAGATCGTGCCACTGCACTCCAGCCTGGTGACAGAGCAAGACTCTGTCTACAAAAAAAAAAAAAAAAAAAAAAAAAAAAAAAAAAAAGAAAGAAAGAAAAAAGAAAAAAATAGAGGCTGACATTTAATGTGTGTTTTATGATAATATTTCTTGGCTATGAACAGTAATCGTGAGAAGCTGGCTTAGCTGAGACAAAGTAAAGTCATTATTGTGGGCTGGATGGTGTCCCCCTAAAAAGGTAGGTTGAAGCCCTAGCCCCTAGCCCCTGTGAATACAGCCTTCTTTGGAAATGAAGCTTTTGACCATGTTATCAAGTTGAGGTCACACTAGAGTCGTGCAGGCCCTTAATCCGATGTGACCGATGGATGTCCTTATACAAAGGGAAGAGACAGAGGTAGACACGTCCAGAGGGAAGGCAGCCTGTGAAGACGGAGGCAGAGACTGCAGCAAGGAAGCTGCAAGCTGAGTGCCTGGGACTGGCAGCGGTCCCAGGAGCTGGGAGACACCCGTGGTGCAGACCCTTCCCCAGAGCCTGCAGAGGACATTCAGCCCTGCCAGCACCCTGAGTTTAGACTTCTCACAGCCAGAAATACCAGATGAGAAATTTCTGTTGTTTTAAGGCACCCAAGTTGGTGGTAACGTGTTACAGCAGTCACGGGAAATGAATCCAAGTATCCGGGAAGAAGCAGCCCTGCCCTGAAACAGCTCACCTGGGGCTGACACGCAGGAGTTTAAAATTCCCAAGGGCTGGGCGCGGTGGTTCACCCCTGTAATCTCAGCACTTTAGGAGGCCGAGGCAGGTGAATCACGAGGTCAGAAGTTCAAGACCAGCCTGGCCAACGTGGCGAAACCCTGTGTCTACTAAAAATACAAAAATTAGCCAGGCGTGGTGGCCCGCACCTGTAGTCCCCAGGAGGCCGAGGCAGGAGAATTGCTTGAACCTGGGAGGCAGAGGTTGCAGTGAGCTGAGAAAGTTCCATTGCACTCCAGTCTGAGTGACAAGAGCAAGACTCCGTCACACACACACAAAAAAAACTCCCAGGTTACTCATCCCAGGTGGTGATGGCACAAGCCCGGTGAGGCCCAGTGATTCGCAGGTAAGATGAGCAGTTCCTGCACGGGTGGGTTCTGTACCCTGTGCTGAGTCATAATGAGGGTGTGCCGGTGAATACAGAAGATTCTGCACCCCTTTCCCATCACGTGAGGACAAGTGCTATGGTCGTTATGTAAATTAGTAATTCATACACAGTGCACATTCCTATATAAAATACACATGGACACACCTATCCAAGATGAAAGCGCAGCAATCTAATACTGACATATTAACAAAGGGGCTACAGACCACCATCAAAACATGACTGTAGGAGACCAGACTAGGCTGCCCTAAAATATGTCTTTTTGGCTTAAGAATTATTTTGAGAAACTGCTGACACAGGAGAAGCTCTGAAAACAGAGAAGTTACCCTTTTGTAGGGGAAATGTATACCTGTAATGGAAATCCCTATCTGTAAGGGTGCTCCCCTCTCAGCACCAGGAGGAGAAATGGCTGTAAATTATCAAGAGACTCTCATCAGTGGAGAAGGCACAGGTTTAAATTTGTATGGCAAACCTTACCCTGTTTCCTGTGCTTTTCCCGGTCCATCCTCACAACTTCCTCTTACACCCTGCCTTCTTTGTTTCAGGTGAAGATGGTATTTCAGCCTGAACTCTAAGCCACCTCTTTGAGAGTTACTCATGTCTCTGGGTATCTCCCTGTGCTTATGAGACACACATGTTAGTAAGCGTCTGCTTGTTTTTCTCTTGCTAATCTGTCTTTTGTTACAGGAGTCCATCCCAGCTAAGACTCAGGAGGGCAGAGAAAATTATTTTTTTCCTCTCCTACAGAGCAAATGTATGGGATTTCTCTGTCTACATGAGAACTGTTTTTCAAAGAGGTCATCGTCTTGTGAAGCTGGTGTACCTAGTTTGTTGATTTTTCAGAGCAGCCCTGAAGATCCCTCCTTCTGAAATTGCCTTTAGAAGCAGTTTGTGAAACTTTCAAGAAACTTGGACATATTCCTCACATAACATTCCACAGCTCGCCCAGCTCCTGCATTCCTGAGACGCGACTTCACGAGTTGCAATGACTTAAAAATAGAATCTCCCAAGAGGGATGATATGACACTCACGTGTGCCAAGACATGTGTGTCTTAGTCACTAAAAGGGCCAGGCACAGTGGCTCATGCCTATAATCCTAGCATTTCGGGAGGCTGAGGCGGGCAGATCACTTGAGGCCAGGAGTTCGAGACCAGTGTGGGCAACATGGCAAAACCCCCATTACTACTAAAAATACAAAAATCAGCCAAGCACAGTGGTGCACACCTGTAATCCCAGCTACAAGGGAGGCTGAGGTATGAGAATCGCTTGAACCTGGGAAGCAGAGGTTGAAGTGAGCCAAGATCACGTCACTGCACTCCAGCCTGGGTGACACAGCAAGACTCTGTCTCAAAAAAAAGTGTCCTAAAAGTGTCACACCTTTTCACCAAATACACCAACTAGGGAACATTATGGGTCTATGCACGATACCCTAATCTTATGGATACTGATGCAGCAGAGGATTATTTGTATCAGGAAAAAATGGAAATGATGAATTCCCTTAAAATGGGGACTGGCTAAGTAACTTTCGGTATACTCACATGGTGGGGTACTCCTAAGACACTAAAACTTAAGTTTTAAAAAAAGATTATGAAACATGGACAGCATAATCCCAATTAGATTATAGCAAATATTGGAAGGATAGACCTCAACATTGTGGGGTAGGGGGGAATTCTAATGTTCCTCTTTTGGGCTTTTTGTATTTTTATTTCATTTTCTTTTTTTTTTTTCAATGGATACATATTCTTTTGTAAATAAAAAATAGGTTTATTGAGATATATAAAAATTTACCCTATTTTAAAGGTGCAGTTCTATAGATTTGGCAAATGTACTGTGATGTCACCACCATCACAACCAACATATAGAATGTTCTGTTGACCTAAAGAAAGAAATTGAGGCAAAATTAATAGAGAATTTATCCGGGCCCAGGTTGAGGACTGCAGCCCCAGACACATTAAGAAGGGCTCCAGAGAACACAGAGAGGCTTGAGTTTTATTCTTGCTTTTGTTTTTTAAAAAAGGACAGGCTGGGCGTGGTGGCTCATGCCTGTAATCCCAGCACTTTGGGAGGCCAAGGAGGGCAGATAACGAGGTCAGGAGATTGAGACCATCCTGGGTAACACGGTGAAATCCCGTCTCTACAAAAAATACAAAAAATTAGTTGGGCGTGGTGGTGGGCGCCTGTAGTCCCAGTTACTCAGGAGGTGGAGGCAGGAGAATCGCTTGAACCCAGGAGGTGGAGGTTGCAGTGGGCCAAGATCACGCCACTGCACTCCAGCCTGGGCGACAGAGAGAGACTCTGGTCTCAAAAGAAAAAAGGACGAATCAGGAGAGGGGCCAATTACCAAAGCTGTTTGTTAGGAATTCTCATTGGTTTACAGAAATAACATTGATTAGTGATTGGCTATGCATTGTTGCACTATAGGGCATGTCCAGCATACGGGGCTGCTGTCACATTTCAGTGTCTTTCTGGACCCGACCATTTAAAGGGGCTCACGTTCCTCAGAGGAATGGTTTCTTTTCTTTCTCAGTTTCTATCACCCCCCCAGAAGTCCCCGGTGCCCCTTTATAGTCATTCCACTACTACGCCTTGCCAGGCCCTGGCAACCACTGCTCTGTATTTTCTGTTACTATCACTTTGCCTTTTCTAGAACGGCATATAAATGGAGTTGCACAGCACATAATCTTTTGAGTGGGCTTTTGATCTCTTAGCCTGTTTTTAAGATCTGTCCCTTGACTTCCAGACTTCCTATGATATGGTCAAACAGCAGTAATGCTTAACTGGGTGAACCCTGTCAGTTGGGGTTTCCATTCCTTGCAGTCGGTAGTAGTCTGAGCTGATACAATACAGACATTGCCTTTGAAATTCTACTCATTCCTCAAGATCCTCCTTAACACCACTTCCTCCAAGGAGCCTCTTAGAATAGTTCTGCCCCAAACAATTATGACTCCTTCTCTTTGGATCCTTGTGGCATGTTAGGGCATTCATATTCTCCTTTGTAATATAGTTCATTGTGTACTGGCTTAATCTGTCCCAATATTTCCAACCAATTAGATGTCAATTAGGCTGCTTAAGGCCAGCAGCTGTCATATTCCTGCAAGTGCCTCACTGCATAGTACACAATTAGCGCTGGACGGATTCCTATTTCCGTCACTTTCCCAGCGTGTTGCCCTCTCTGCCCTGGTCATTCTGGCCTCCTCACTGTCCTGCACATGGGCTGGGCTCACTCTCACCCCTCTGACCTCCAGGATACTACAGGCCAGTGTTTGCAGGCCTCACCAACAGCATCATTTATAACGGGAAGGAATGCTAGGTGTCTGAGCCTGTGGAGGTTCCATGCCTGGCACGCTGCAGGGCTGGCAGTCTCCAAACATACTTCTCAGGAGAGGCAGCCAAGAACCCTTGCGTGAATTCTAATCTCTGCCCATGGCCTCTCCAGGCTTTGATTTTGGCCTCTCAAAAACTGACCTCTTTGAGAAAACCAACAATTCAATTCTGCAGCGTGTAGCTAAACATATCAAAGGGGGCACTAAGTTGTTACTCCCAGTAAAGGATCTTGTTATTTTGCTGCAGGACCTCTCAGAACTTTTAGAATGGTCCTGTGGTTTGTGGGTCTCTAGCAGTTGATACAGTGTCCGGCAGTTCCCATATGTATTTAACTGCAGACTCTGCCCCATTAAAAAAAACTTTTATCTTGAAATTAATTGCAGACTCAGGGGAAGATGCAAAAATAGTGCAGAGAGGTCCTAGGTGTGCTCCTGGCTTCTGTATTTTGTTGTAGCCACGTGTAGGAGGCTCAGACTTTCAGAAGCTGCCTTCAAAACGTATGCGCTACTTTTTTCTTTTTTTCTTTTTTTTTTTGAGACGGAGGCTCGCTCTGTCACCCAGGCTGGAGTGCAGGGGTGCGATCTCGGCTCCCTTCAACCTCTGTCTCCCAGGTTCAAGCGATTCTCCTGCCTCAGCCTCCCGAGTAGCTGGGACTACAGGCATGTGCCACCACGCCTGGCTAATTTTTTGTATTTTTAGTAGAGATGGGGTTTCGCCGTGTTAGCCAGGATGGTCTCGATCTCCTGACCTCGTGATCCGCCCGCCTCGGCCTCCCAAAGTGTTGGGATTACAGGCGTGAGCCACCGCCCCCGGCCCTATGCAATACTTTTTACTAAGATCTCCCGCTTTAACAAAGACAAAGAGAGTCCATTTCTTTCAAAGATCTGAGAGGTCTTCACGTTTAGGGATGGAGTGCATTCATTTGTGAGCGGCACACACAAGATGTGGCTTTCACGTGTAGCTTCTATATTTCAAGGGCCAGACCCAGAATATACATTTTAAAACTTGTCAGCAGCAGCCACAGGCAAATTAAAGCCCAACAAAAATACTCTATTTCAGAGTAGAGTGCATGTTAAACAGCTTATTCCTCCCAGATATCTTGTCATTGACACCGGCAATCAGAAACAGGTAAGCAAGCCCTAATTACAGAGATACCAAGAAGTGAGAGGTCAGAAAGGAGAGAGAAAAACCAGCTGAACATGGCATTCTGCTCTCTAATGCTGCCCTAAGATTGCCACTTGCTCGAAGAGTAATTTGTACCCAAGGAGGGCTAAAACGATGGCACTCCTGACCTCTGACTTGGGGAGTTTAAGTTTATCACAGATATTCTGGCTTTTAAATTGTGTTTCTTTTTCTTCTTCCTCTCCAGCCGTGGCCTCCTTCTCTCCCCCAAATAGATACCAATTGCATCAGCCACGGCCTTGCTCCCCAAATCCGCCATACCCTGCCTGGCCTTTGCATGAGCAGTACCTGCTGCTGGGCACGCCCTTCCACCTCTGTCTCAGAAACCCTCTCCAGTGCCCCCGGTTGGAAATGGCCGCTCCCTCTCCTGGGCTTTCTTGGCCACATTCTTATTCGTAAGGATTGTTCTGCAAGGGCCAGAAACTTCAAACTAATTTATGCAAATATGGGCAATTCATGGGTCTCAAAACCAAACTGTGGGAAGAGCAGCGATGCCAGGAGGCAGGGATCAAACTTCATTCACCAAGGAGCCCAGGGGCAGGACGGAGGCATCAGAGTGGGGCCCGGGGATGGGAAAGAGCTCTGTGTTTGGCAGCAGCTTCCATTCAAATCACTTAGTGGGGGCAGGGCCAGGGAGGCAGGAGGAGACTCTTGGTGCTATTGGCAGGAGCATTGGGAAGACGTGATGGGAAGATAGAGCACTAGCTGTCAGGATGGTTCCGCCTCTACTAAAAAGGGATTACATTTGACTTCTTGGAACACCTATGGAAGCTCCGTCCTCTCACACTGGTTTGTGAGCTCGTTAAAGGGCAGTGGTTGGTCTTGTTGGTATTTCTGCCACCCCAGGGCAGGGCATGGGCACAGCAGTGCCTACACCCAGAGGGCCTCAGTCATGTTTGTTGGGTCAAATAGTCATTAATAAGGTTGTTTGGCACTGATGAGCTTCCTGTGGCATAATTCATGAAGTGTGTGACATTTAGGACCTCTGGGTGGGTTAACAGTTAACAAATCCTCAAGGTCACCTTTCCCCTAGCAGACTGACTCACCTGCCTTTAGCCTAACCCATCGTTATTTCTCTAATCAAGATAAAGAAATAAAGCAAAGATTTACTGTCAAGTAACCTAGCTACTGCTTTGTTAAATTTTTATCTATGAAAGATTAATTATCCGATAGTGCCTTATTTTGGATTAGTACAGTCATGATAATGATGATGAAAAACACAATTACAGGTTTTAATTTACCGAGTTCAATATTGCTCTATTTTCTTTAAGTGGCTGGCCTCACCTTGATTGCTATGGCAGCATTAGATAAAGCAGTTGACAATATTCCAATAAACTGTTACTTTTAAAAAGAGAGGTGTTCATTTTAGACTTACTGTCCCAAGACCTCTGAGAAAAAAATTCACATTAAATAAAGGGATTTTTTGAGAAGCGTATAAATAGTTTGCTCTGTTAGGAAGCAGGAAATGCTGGGCGTGCTGTGTACCCAGGGCTCACGGGGTGGGAAGGAAGTGGCCTGGAAGCAGAGGGCTCTCCCTCCAAGTCCCATTGACAACTTGGGTATTATCCTTGGTCCTACACTCTGCTCCCCGCCTGACAGATTCTACCTTCTAAAGTTCATCCCACTCTGTCTCCTCATCTCTGCTCCCCGTAGCACCATAGCATGGGCCTACATTCTCTCTCCTCCTCAGACCAGAGGCTGCAAAACTCTTTCTCTCAAGGGCCAGTGAGTACTTTAAGCTTTGTGGACAAGCGGTCTCTGTCCCAGCTGCTACTCAACTGGGTGCCTGAGTTGAAGTGGCCACAGCGGATGCGTAAGTGGTGGGTGTGGCCACAGCAGATGCATAAGTGGCGGGTGTGGCCACGCTCCAGTAAACCCCAGGCTGCAGCTGGCTTATACCCTCAGACTGTGGTTTGCCAACCCCTGGAAGCATCCCTTAGCCACTTCATCCCCAGTCATCGGCCTGGGTTTTTCTCTTCTTTATATCCCCAGACCCTTACGGAGTGTCTTGCACCTAACAGACATTCAATAAAATGTTGTTGAAAGAATGAATGAGTTCTCTAATCTAAGCATGCGTACCTATGAGGTCATTCTATGACTGAGCTGCCAAATATAATTTCCAATTTCATTACCTTAAGAGATTTGGAACTCTTTGGAGATTTACTAAGAACTAGAAATCCGTTACCCTCCTAACCACATAATGTACATATTTACTTGTTGTTCTAAGCACACTTGTTTTAGAAACATAGAATCCAGCATCTCTTACCGTAAGTATTTTAAAACACCTTCCTGTTGGTGAGGGTAAGCGTGGTAAGTGTGATCAGATCTTAAACAAGAGGAGTTTTGTTTTCATTTAAACAAGAGCATCTCAGACATAAGAGAATGATGAAAAGGTCTGTCGTTGGCAGGAAGAATACGATATCATTAAACTTTGTGTTCGGTCAGACATATTTTGCATGCCTTTATGGTTAATCATTCTTAGAAGAAATTCCTCACCTTATTACTCCAAATCACAGCAAAAAGGCTTTGTTTTAGCTGTTTTGCTTTTATTTAGAAGGGATGCCAAGGGTCACACAGCTTCCCTCTGCCTAAACATCACCTCCTGCAGAGGGGTGTGTCCCCCTTGGGACTGGCACAAATCTTGAGTGTCCTACCCTGAGAGGGCACAGAGTAAGATTTGGGTGAAGTATCCACCACCCTCATTAGCAAACTCTTCCAAGGTACTATGCTTTTAACAACTATTAGAGAATGCCAGAGCCAAAATCCTACCCAAACAGACAAGCAGAGTTTGGGGCTAGACCCTTTAGATATCTTTGCATATCTCAGGGGCCAGCAAGGTGCCATAGCTGGCTTTCCCTGGCTTGTGGGAGCCCATTGTGCACATCTGCTCCCAGTGAGTTCACACTGGTAGCTTGAAATGAGTGATGATGGGCGTATTTACACAATGGAAATAGGCCAATGATACAAATCAGGGCATTCTAACACTGTGGGTGTGAGACTCATCAACGTTACCTGGTTCCTGCTTTCAAAGAGTCTGTCTAGGAAATAAAGCATGGACATAGGAGACGATCACAAATAATGTCAACCTCTCAAAGGGACCTTATGTAAACTTCTTAACCCCTCTGCATCTCAGTTTTCTCATCTGTAAAATGGGGGTAATAATACTTACCTGGCAGAGGAGATAGGAGGGTTAAATGAAATAATGTATATAAAGCCTATAGCTTGTGGGAAGGTTGATAGTATGTACTTATTAAAGGTGACCTTTATTATTATTATTATTATTATTATTATTGACTAACTAAAGAAGAAAGGGTTTAAGGATGAGAAGAATAACAGGAAATTAAGATCTGAGGCAAGTGAGCCTATGGCAGTTTTCGTCTACAGACTACTGAATAGCTCCAGGGTCAGTGTCAGCCATCTGGTCTACCCTCAAGGCCTAAATAGCATCAGAATCTTCCAGGAGGAGGTTTGGTTCTGCTCCTGGCTCTCACGTCACTTCGGCATGTGATGTAAGTCTTCACTCGCAGCCTCATGTATCAAAGAAATCAAAAAAGAATCAGGAGAGAAACAGCTGTTATTAAAACCTACTCTGCTGGCCCCAACCCAAGGTCTCAGGAAGAAGACAACAATACACAGAGCCTACAATGAAACTGGTGTCTATGGAAGCAGGAAAGAATCACATGCCTGCTAGAACACGTTCTGAATGGGCTGACTCCACTATGCTTTCAAAAGGAAGCTCTTACCATGGTAACTGCGTCACTGTGGACACTGAGCAACCGCAGAAAAGACAGAGGCTAAGCTCCTGTTTCCTTCCAGGAAATAGAAAAAATTGTCTCATGTGTGTTTCTGGAGGATTCTTTTAACAATTTTGTTAAGTTTATACCTTCCTCACCATGGAAATCCAAATTAATAAAAGTAAAAATGTTCCAATTTTTTACACACCAGGACTTAGAGATGTATCTGTTTATGCACTCAAATGAGATGGCAAGCGAGCAGTTTGCTGACGAAGGACTTCTTTCAGATGGTGTCATCCATAGTTGCCATGGGATATGAGTTATCAGTTAAGATTCTTAGTTGTAGCAACAGAAACCAATTTTGCCATTTTAAACAAGACGGGGATTGATTAAAAGGACATTGAGAAGCTCAAAAATTCTCTTGGTAGGATGGAGAGCCAGGCTTGGAAGTAACGCACCCAGGAAATCCCTCCCCTACCCACTCCAAATAATGCCACCAGTGATGCCGCAGGGCATTGCCAACACTAGCGGCACTCCTGACATTGGACATCACCAGACTCCAGCTGCAGCTGCAGCCAGAGCCGCTATCAAGACTGCCCGCGGAAGCTGGACATAGCTCCTGGCTCCTTCACTAGCACGGATTGTGTACCACCTCTATTTCTATATGCTATGAGCTTCTTAAGCAAGGCTTGGCATAGGTGCATATGATTGGTGGAGCTTACATAATACGCCCATTCTGAATTGCATAGGAAGCTGAGAAAGTGAGCAATTGGCATCAATAGCTTTGCTACCAGGAGTGTGCTCTGCTATTTAAGGTAGCGGATTCCATAAACATAAGAAAACGAATTCAAATCAAGTGAGAATGCTTCTGGCTGCAAGTAATAAAATACGCAACTAGGCTGGGCACAGTGGCTCACGCCTGTAATCCCAGCACTTTGGGAGGCCAAGCTAGGTGGATCACTTGAGGTCAGGAGTTCAGGATGAGCCTGGCTAACATGGTGAAACCCCTGTCTATACTAAAACACAAAAATTAGCCAGGCGTGGTGGTGCATGCCTGTAATCCCACCTACTCGGGAGGCTGAGGCAGCAGAATCCCTTGAATCCCTCGAGGTGGAGGTTGCAGCGAGCCAAGATCGTGCCACTGCATGCCACGAAGTGAGACTCCATCTTAAAAAATAAAATAAATAAATAAATATCCAACTAAAATGGACCTAATAAGAATGGCTTATTTTCTCACATAATGAGAAGTCCAGGAGTAGGTGGTTCCAAATTTGGTAAATTTAGTGACAAAGAATATTCTTAAAGATCCAGATCCCAGCTGGGCACAGTGGCTCACACCTGTAATCCCAGCACTTTGGGAGGTCAAGGCGGGTGGATCACCTAAGGTCAGGAGTTTGAGACCAGCCTGGCAAACATGCTGAAACCCTAGCTCTACTAAAAATACAAAAATTAGCCGTGCATGATTGTGCATGCCTGTACTCCCAGCTACACAGAAGACTGGGGCAGGAGAATCGCTTGAACCTGGGAGGTGGAGGTTGCAGTAAGCCAAGATCATGCCACTGCACTCCAGCCTGGGCAACAGAGTGAGATTCCATCTCAAAAAAAAAAAAAAAAAAAAAAATCCAGATGCCTTCTATCTTTTTGCTCCACCATCCATAGAGCACAGACTTTTGCCTTTAGGCTTAGGTCCTTATGGTTAGGAGATGATGGCCACAGCTCTAGACATTACAGCCTCACATACGCAAGTTCCAAGAGTCATGTTTCTCTTTGCACATCTCTTTTTATCAGCAAAAATATGATCACCAGAGTGATATAGAAAGAGTTCCCTTGTATCTCACTGACCAGGAATAGGCCATGTAACCTTCCTAATTGCAGAGGAGACTGGTGAATGGAATACTTGACATTTCAGCCTCCATAGTGCAAGGTAGACTCTGCCAAGAAAGACCAAGAATAGGTGAGTCTCTGTTAGTAGGAAACCAGTAGGGCCTGCTGTTGCCACCATTTTTAGAAATGCTGGAAGACTGCTAGGTGGATATTATGAAGTGAGATTACCACTAGACTTCATCCTGCAGGAAAATGCTGATCTTTCAGTAGCATGTGCCAGGTGTGCTTTGTTGGGAAGGATTCTGAAACTCTGTCTGGGCTCAGCAGGAAAGAGTAACATCATTGGTTAGTGATGACTGCCATGGGCATGGGAAAAGGAATTGTCTCCATGCGGGCCACAATTGGCAAACCCATTGTGGAGAGAGACCAGCCTGTTTTGTGAACTTCTTCATTTCCTTGCAGAGCATTTTTGTCTGGTTTTGGAGGGCTGAGCACACCAGGGGAGTTCCAGCAGGGACCGCTGTGGGCCTGGAGCTTCTGTGATGCCTTACCCAAACACCACCATCCTGCATTGTTCTTTTCCTGATGTCCAGATTGTCTCTTTGGCACACTTTTCCAGCCAAAATGATTGACACAAATCCTTGGCCTGTGAATAAATGCTGGTGAGTACCAGCACTGGCCGGGGGCGAGGATCAACTGTGTTATGGGAAGGCCCAATATTTTCTTCAAACGCTTACTTCACCTGTAACAGCCACTCTTGGTGAACTTGCTCTTATCTCATAGTTTTTGCTCCTGAGATCTAGGGATATTTGGTTGAGATCTATGTATTTCAGGGTAAGATATAGCTGTGTCATTTGGCCCTTCTTCAAGCATGTAACCACACACACAAAAATATTAATAGTAAACACTCATTACAACCACAACCACTGCCACCACTAATGATAAGTAACACAATAGAGTAATCTTCACAACAGCCCTCTGAGTTGGTCAACCTGGGTAATAACAGTAGCTAACTTCATTGAGTAATCACAGCCTTCCAGTCACTGCGCTAGGTGTTTACGTACATTCATTTAATCCTTGCCAAAACACCCCGAGGGTATTGTTGTTTTTTCCATTTGTCAGATGAGGACATTGAAGACTAAAGAATTTAAGGAGCTTCCCCAAGGTCACATAACTTGTAAATGGCAGACACTAGATTCAAATGCAGGTCTGTCTTTACTCTCAGGTTGAAGCTTCTCCCCTCCTATCCCAGTGCTCCTTATTGTTATGTTTTCATTTTAGTGTAGTATTATTTCCTTTTTGGTAAACTGAGGAAACTGAGGTATAACGATTGGGAGTGGTCCCTCGATGGCCACCCAGCTGGTAAAGGACAGAGCCACCTGGGAGCCTCCGGAGGCTTCTAAATCCACAACCCCACGGGGTGAAGACAGATGATTGCTGCTGCAGAAAAGCAGGGGTACGCCTTTCCGGCGGTGACAGCCTACCCACACGAGAACATGCCTCTCGCAAAGGATCTCCTTCCTTCCTTTCCAGAAGAGGAGAATAGGAAACACAAGAAGAAACGCCTGGTGCAGAGCCCCAATTCCTTCTTCATGGATGTGAAATGCCCAGGATGCTATAAAATCACCACGGTCTTTAGCCATGTACAAGCGGTAGTCTTGTGTGTTGGCTGCTGCACTGTCCTCTGCCAGCCTCCAGGAGGAAAAGCAAGGCTTACAGAAGGATGTTCCTTTAGGAGGAAGCAGCACTAAAAGCACTCGGAATCAAGATGAGTGGGAAACCATCTCAATAAACACATTTTGGATAAAAAAAAAAAAAAGTAGGGCTGCAGCTGTAGAGAAGTTAGGGGATTGGGGTACAATAGCTCAATTGCCTAATCCATCAGATGCCTTTGCTGCCATATTCAAGCTTCCAAACAGAATGCCATGTAGCACAGCTTAAAAGGGCAATACACTAGAAGGCAGATATAGCCGGACTGGTTTCTTGGTCAATTAATTGACCTCTCTGAGCCTCAGTCTCCTCTTCGGGAAATACAACCAACTTTATAGAGTCATTGGGAGCATTAAATGAGATAGCTGCTGGAACTAAGCACTTCATGCCTGACGCTTCAATGCACCCACCATCCTTTGCTGTTGCCACAGGTCTGTCTTTTTTTTCTTGTATCCAGAAGGTTTGTACTTATCACACCCTAATCAGGAAATGTTTCAGGACGACAGTGAGTCCTGGTCATGGGTTTTTCCCACAGGGATTGACCAGAAGCCTGGACACTTTCAATTTTTTAGTGAATGCATCTTTCAAGGCTTTAGGCCTTGTAAAACAAAACCATATTGCATTAGAGTCACATGTCTTGAAAGGTGAGTGTGAGCTGACAATTGCACCTGTTTGAAAGCAGAGATCACTTCTTACGTATCAGAGGATCTCAGACCCCAGACTTTGCTTGGTAGATGGAGATAAAAAGTCTAAGTGACCAGCAGTAGTTAATAGGTAGCCAATCTTTATTCATTTATTCTCTTGAAAGTGCATTTTGAGATTTTCAGACAAGAGCTACAATTTAGTCATGCTGTATACCAGACTGCTGTTCACTTAAGAAAATGTCCCTCATGGTTGCCTACAGATAGCAATGTGTGGGCCCTCCATTGAGTGCTAAAGTCACCACTTCTGGACAATAAGCTCCACGAGGGTAGGAACGTTATAGCCTACTCCACAGTAGGTGTGCTAGTAAATGGTGATGTTGGATGTTGCTGGCGGTTGAATGAATGGGTGGGTGGATGGATGCATGGATGGATGGTCTCAACTTTTTCAAAAAGGAGATTCTGTAGAACAAAGACACCATAAGAACAAAAGTAGATTGCCACTTCCCTCTGGGTTTTTGGCAAAAATTTTCCACCACAAGTTACATAAGCACATACGTAAAAAGAAAAACTGGATGAAGGAAGTGAGCCTATTGGATGACATTAGTCCTGGCCATAGCCAGCCACCACAGACAGAAGACTCTCCCCAAGCTCCAGAGTGGGCCACAGCCACAATGGCAGCCATACCACTTCAGCTTTCAGTGATGAGCTCACACTTACACCCACAGTCTCCCTTCCTAGGTCAAGAAGGAAGTGGCACCAGAAGTCAACAATTTTATGTTTTTCTTTTTTGCCTGTACAAACGAAGAAGCATGAAACAAAAATTCCCCCTAAATCCTACAACAGCCTTGGACAATTAGTAACAGCTTCATTTGAAAATCCTACCGACTTCGCATAAAGCCACCACAAATGTTTTTAGTAACAATTTGGAGGGCAAAAGAGAGCAGTGACTTACAAAGGAGCTGCTGTGTGCCATGCACGGGGGAGCTGGTTTTACAGGTAGTGTCCCTTATCCTCAAAATAGTCCTGTATTGTCATTCATGTTAAATGACGGAAGTAAATGGGTCACATGACTCACCCAAATTTGTAAAAGTAACAGATTCAAATCTAGCTCTAAAATAAAATATCAGGTTTAAGTAAGAAATATTCAGGTGAGGTAATAAGAAAGTTGAAATAGAGTGCTGGATGGATTAGCACATTTACATCTTGCATAAACCATGAATAATACAATGATCACATATGTTTTTGTTTTGATTTACTGACCCACGTTCTGTAGGTCATGTGCTTTAGGTTGTTTTTGTTTTTTTACTACTAGAAATAGATTTGAGCCAACACATCTACAATCTTATCTGACTCTCTTATAATCACCTCAGATGTTTGCCATAACATTTACCATTCAGCGTTTCCCAAACTGGTGCCTTCTGGCACACTTCTCACTGAGGTATTATAGAAGGGGAATTGAAAATGTCTTGTATGCACAAATTTAAATTAAACAGAGGTAAGCAAAAGTACAGATTTATTTAATGCCAAACTTTCCAGTTTCCAGAATCTTTAACTGTTAATGTGTATAAGAAATTGTCGACTAGGCGTGGTGACTCACGCCTGTAATCCTAGCACTTTGGGAGGCTAAGGCGGGCAGATCACCTGAGGCCAGGAGTTCGAGACCAGCCTGGCCAACATGGTGAAATGGCGTCTCTACTAAAAATACAAAAAATTCGCCAAGCGTGGTGGTGGGTGCCTGTAATCCCAGCTACTTGGGAGGCTGAGGCAGGAGAATCGCTTGAACCGGGGAGGTGGAGGTTGTAGTGAGCTGAGATCACATCATTGCACTCCAGCCTGGGCAGCAAGAGCGAAACTCTATGAAAGGAAGGAAGGAAGGAAGGAAGGAAGGAAGGAAGGAAGGAAGGAAGGAAGATTAATTGTCAAGGGGCATGCAGTATACAGCATTGCTCAAACTTATTTGAACTCAGAATCTTTTTTTTTTTTTTGTACCATGCTTATGAACAACTCCAAAAAGAGTAGGCAAAACCTTGACTACACAGATCTGTGTTTCACAAGCTCAGCCCTAGAAGCTGCCATCAGATGAACCGTGAGTCTGTTCTTGGTGCCTGGCATTAACTTGGGCCAATTCAGCGTCTGAGAGTCCCAGACTGGCTAGGTTCATCTTACCTTCCAAGCTACTCTATTAATGCTTAATAATAATAATAACTTTTCATGGAAAGTACTTCAAAGTCTCAATTTCTTTCACCCACACACCAGGCCATCATTAGCCATTGACATGTTGATTTTCCATTGAGAGCAGGGGCCATGTCTTGCTCACCTTCCTATCACCTTGGTTAACTCATTCGTGACTGTCGAAATGGTCCTCAGATGCCTGCCCATCTCTCCACACACACGAGGCAAACACTTCTATCTCCAATTGACCATTAACAAAACTGAGGCACAAAGTGAAAGTTAGGAAGTGGCACAACCAAGACTAGAACTCACAACTTGGGATGCCGAGTCATGAGGTCATTCTGCTAAAGGCGTTCTGGTCTACGGCTCTAAATTGTTACTGAATAGTATTCTAAAAGGAAAGAAGATTAAGATTAAAATTTTAAAAATGACCACATTGGATTCTTGCTGCTCTCACCTCACAAGACTATCTGAATAGCCCAGAGGTTAGTTGCTGCAGGGCTGAAGATGTTAACAAGCAAAAAGAATGAAACTAACTCTTTCACAACTGGACAAATGAGAACAGTAAACAGGAACCCATCCTGCCACTGCCCAGGGAAACACATGCATACTGAAATCGCTCCTCTGTGGACCATCAAATGAAACTCGCCCCTGCAGGCGTACTGTTTAGAACTATGCCAGGTTGTTACCCAGCTGACCCAAATCCTACCATCCAGTACTCAGTCCTTTGCCCGTTAACTAGGTCTTAGGGGAGTAATATTGGGGATAGAAAATACGTTATAAATTTGATTTAGGGAAATGTTATCCTATGTGCCTTTGCAGCATGCAGGCACAGTTGGGGGCTATTGAGCCTTATTGCTGAGGGGCTGTGAGCCCTACAGTGGTTGCCTTTTCCCAAGGTTCTTTATCAAAGTTCCCGAGCTGGTCTGCATAGAGGAAGTGTAAAAGGCTTTCTAGTAGTTCAGTTACTGCTCCTAAACCCAGCAACGAAGGAATGGGATCAACACTGAGCCATAGCCCTAGTCAAAATATGATCCATAGAGCTAAGATGTTGAAACTCAGAAAAAACACTGCTTAGACTAAGTATTATTTTGATAAAATACTTTCATGTTGGAAAACCTAGAATTAAGAGCATTTCCAAGGGAATGTGTTTACTCCACACTGTGAGTTGCCAGCAGCAGGAAAGAACCACATAATTTCCATGAGGATAAGAGAAAAGTTCACCTGGGCGGAGTCATTTCAACATTCCCATTTACTCAGGGAGATCATCGGAGAAAGTTCAGATGAAGACTGAAGTTCAGATGAGCCTGTGCTCGCAAATGATCAACGAACCCAGATTTGGAGTGTTTAGTAACAGAACTTAGTCTGGAGTGTGTGTAATGTAAGTCAGCAGGTCTGAAACTTAGGCTGTCTGGACCACCACCTCCTCGCAGAGGTGGTGACGCTGGGCCTGCCCTGCTTACACAGCTGAAGAGTATCACTGGGAAGGGAGTGGGCTCTGAGATAATCCAATCCAGTGCTTCCCAGCCTTTAATGAGAAATGGTAAACCAGTGCAAGGAAGAGCATGGATTCTGGAGTCAGATGGCCGTCCAGTGATGGAATCCTGGCTCTGCCATTATTAGCTGAGTTGAGCAAGCTCCCTGAAAACTCTGTGACGTGGAAATTACAACACATGGTAAGCACACAAAACAGCACAGAATGCATTCCACAAATGGTGGCTCTTGGCCGACCCAGACTCAGTGAGAGGCAGCGCTGCCCTGGCCCCAGGCTTTACAGGGCCCCAATCTAGCCCCTACCCACTGGAGTGAGGACGTGCCCACCTGGAGCTCATGTGTCTTTCTGTAGACCACATTCCAGGTAACTGGGACCCCAAACTTCCTGCCCAAGATGCTCTGTTCTCACTTGCAGGTCCTGCATGAAGGGATTCCTTAGGCTCTGTCTTCCTGTGGAGCACCATACTGCAGGTGACACCACCCTTGGGCCTGAGGGGTGAAGACGGGCAGCTGTTGTGAGTCATGCATAGAGCTTGGGCATGTGGTCTAAGCAGGCCGAGCCTGTGCGTGAGAGCCCACTCAGGAGCTGGGGTGAGAAGAGGAGGGGGCAGGCCAGAGGCCAGGAGCTGGCACGTCCTGCACTGCTACACACATGTGCTATTAACCTCAAAGTGCCCAAAAATTTTACATTTGAACCTTGTCTTCAGGTCATTATGAAGGTATATTTGCAAAGGCAGGAGGATATGGACATATTTGTCAGTTTGGCGAGCAACTTTTACATATTTAAACCTATGGTGTGTGGGCCTCCAAGTGCACTCTTGCCTGGTACCCCACAAATGTTAGGGGCAGAACTGACTACTACAATTGTATATATTTTTCACTGCATCAGCCACTCTATGGAAGATCCCATATTCTACCATGTTGAACACTAACGTCTGCTCTTTTCCAAGAGTCATATTTACATGGCTTCATTTTTATGACGAATGAATGAGAAATTTTTATGGCTTCTAAAAAATTTCATTTTTAGAGGCAGGGTCTTGCTCTGTCACCCAGGTTGGAGTGCAGTGGTACAATCATAGCTCACTGCATCTTGGAACTCCTGGGTTCAAGCCATCCTCCTGCCTCAGCCTCCTGAATAGCTGGGATGACAGGTGTGCACCAGGCCCTGCTTCTTATGTTTATTCTTTAAGGGAAGTTCAAAACAAACCTAAAGGAACAACAGCCTGCGGGCCACTGGACATCACAGTGTAGTTCTTCGGGGCATAGAGGCTTGTTTTAGAGTCAGTGCTGCCTTCGGAATGCTCATGTTGGCCCCTCAGAAGCAGAAGTTGATTGATTCCTGCTTCAATGATCAGCCACTAATGAGGCTCAGCTACTCCCTCATCTCAGCTTCTCTCTGTGTCTTTCTTTAGATTTTATCAAACACATATTTTTATGTAGCTTCTCATGTATTTCTTCTTTTTTGCCCAGTTTAACAGCTAAAGTATGCATTCCTTGAGAGTCGAGGCTATGTCTAATATCTCTGTTTCTGGCATAGAACTGAACACATAAGCATAGCTTAGGAATATTTGTTAACTGGATCATCAAGGTGTCTGACAGGACCAAGTAAGTTTGGTTTCTAACATAACCTGGTTTTAGATGTTCTGAATTCTTCTAAAAATAATACATTTGAAAACAACTCTTTATTTCAAACAGGGGTTTATCTCTGACTCTAAAACTGGTGGATTTCAAAGTACTTGGTTTCTTGACCAGGTTTTTAAGGTGGTCCATTTCTTTATAGACACAGTCTTCAAGCAGCTTCCTCAAGGGCTTGAATCTCCATGATGAGTAGAACCCGGTGTATTCAGTTTTTAACTGATACATAATAATTGTACATATTGATGAGGTACATGTGACATTTTGGTTTGTGCATATGATGTGTAATAATCAAATTAGAATATTTAGGATAACCATCACTTTAAACACTTATCATTCTCTGTGTGTCCTTGACACAAGTAATTTCTCTTTCAGAAATTAATCCTAAGGAAACCAAGCAGAGTCCACCTGTAAGCCCAGGATCACCGGAGGCACGACATCTGCTGTGACAAGCAGTCATAAAAGTATGTTTTTAAATAAATTCCAGCTCCACGGGAAAATTCTCACAATATAATATCAAATTAAAAAGCAGGATATAATATTATCTACAGAATATACAGTATAAACCCAAGTGTGTAAGGAACACACACAACTACATTAAGACGTTAACACAGTTGTCATTTGTAGCTGTGGAATTCTGAGCGATTTTATTTTCTAATGCATCTTTGTCACATGTGTGAATATATTTCAAAAAGTCTTTTCAAAAAATAGGAAATTCCAGTTGGGTATGGTGACTCACGCCTGTAATCTCAGCACTTTGGGAGGCTGAGGCAGGTGGATCACTCGGGATCAGAAGTTCAAGACCAGCCTGGCCAATGTGGTAAAACCCCGTCTCTACTAAAAATACAAAAATTAGCTGGGTGTGGTAGCATACGCCTCTCATCCCAACTACTGAGGAGGCTGAGGCAGGAGAATCACTTGAACCTGGGAGGCAGAGGTTGCAGGGAGCCGAGATCACACCACTGCGCTCCAGCCTGGGTGACAGAGAGAGACTCTGTCTAAAACAACAACAACAACAAATAAAAATAGGAAATTCCATGAACAAAATTAAAAGTGAAAAATGACACCAAAGAAGATTTTTGCAAGTGAAAAGTGACACCAAAGAAAAATCTTGCAATATACATGAGTCATAAGGTTGCTATCACTAATTTATAAAGAACACACATATATCGAAGAGCAAAATAGTAACACTTACATAGAAACATGGTAAAATATCTTGGGGCAGAGATCAGCTCTCCACCGAAACCTGCCTCCCCTTCTCTGCAGTCCTGGCCTTGTGCTGGGTCAGCCTGCCCAGGACACTATGTTTTCCGTGTCTCCTGGAGTTTGGTGTGACTTTGAGGTTCAGCTCTTTGCAGTGGATTGTGACAAAAGTGGGGTGCACAAATTTTATGTCTGGCCCAAAACCCTAGTAAGCAGGCTATAAAACAGTGAAATTCCATTTCCAAAACTTAGTACATAGTGTATAGTGCTGTCAGCACTTTACTGATACGAGCTCATTTCATCCTAGCAACAACTCCATGAAGCAGGACAGAATCCCCCCACTTGAGAGATAAAGAAAGCTGAGGCTAGAGACAAAGTTCACTCTGTGGCATGTCGTATATTTATGTGTAGAAACGACCTGAAATGTGATACACACGAAAACACTACGGTGGTTATTTCTGGATGTTCTGACTACAAGTACTGTGTGTACATACGTTTTCTCAACAAATATACAATCTATAATTATACATGTGAAATTTTTAAATAGTAAAAAAATTTAAATGACAGCAAAATAATTGGAGTTTTACGGACAATCAATTGCACAATTTAAGATGGTCAGCCAGGGCTGGGCACGGTGGTTCACGCCTGTAATCTCAGCACTTTGGGAGGCCGAGGTGGGTGGATCACCTGAGGTCATGAGTTCCAGACCAGCCTGGCCAACATGGTGAAACCCTCTCTCTACTAAAAATGCAAAAATTAGCGGGGCGTGCTGGCAGGCGCCTGTAAGCCCAGCAACTTGGGAGGCTGAAGCAGGAGGACTGCTTGAACCCAGGAGGCGGATGTTGCAGCAAGCCGAGATTGCACCACTGCACTCCAGTAACTTTAAGAGGAGTAGATTACATGTAAACCATCCCCATCTCCCTACTTCTTTTGGTAATTCTAAACACACACACACAAAAACTCAAATACATTAGTCCGTTCTCATACTACTGTGAAGAAATACCCGAGACCAGATAAATATAAAGAAGAGAGGCGTAGTTGACTCACAGTTCTGCATTGCTGGAGAGGCCTCAGGAAACTTACAATCATGGCAGGAGGCAAAGGAGAAGTCTATACCTTCTTCAGAGGGTGACACGACAGAGTGAGGGCAAGCGGGGGAAATGCCGGACGCTTATAAGACCATCAGATCTCGTGAGAGCTCACTAACTATCACAAGAACAACGTGGGGGAAACGACCCCATGATTCAGTTACCTCCACCTGGTCTCACCCTTTCCACTTGAGGATTATGGGGGTTATAATTTGAGGTGAGATTTGGGTGGGGACACAGAGCCAAACTGTATCCTCAAGTCCGAAAGCTTTGAAAGGAGGACAGAAGAGCTGACAATCACTGGGAGGTCACAATCCACCCTGACCCTTCTGTCCGTCTAAGTGATAAGGAACTCTGCCCCATTTAAAACCATCCTGCCTCCCAAAGGCTCCCACAGCGTCTTAGACACGCAACAGAAGGTGCTCGGAACTGGATATTCCTTGGCGTGACAAAGTCAACAGCACCGCTGCCGGTCAGAGGGTGACTATGGTGAATGAACGGTGCTACCTGTCACGGGAAAAGACTGGGCACTGCTCTGTATGACGGAACGTGACCCTCTGACTCACATCCAGTTGTGATGGGGAGGCCTACCCACCTGGGCTGCCCATGCAGGCTGCTGAGCTCGTGACAGACGCGCCAATCCTAGCAAGTTCTAAACCAGCAAACTTTTTCTGTAAAGTGCCAGAGACTGAATATTTTAGACTTTCAGGCCACGCAGTCTCTGTTGCATCCCTGCCTCGTAGTGTGAGTGGGATATGGCTGTGTCTCATTAAAACTCCCTCCCTTTTTTTTTTTTTTTTTTTTTTTGAGACAGGGTCTCGCTCTGTCACCCAGGCTGGAATGCAGTGGTGTGATCTTGGCTCACTACAGCCTCCGCCTTCCAGGTTCAAGCAATTCTCCTGCCTCAGACCCCTGAGTAGCTGGGATTACAGGCGTGTGCCATCACGCCCGGCTAAATTTTTGTATTTTTAGTAGAAACGGAGTTTCAGTGTGTTCACCAGGATGGTCTTGATCTCCTGACCTTGTGATCCACCTGCCTTGGCCTCCCAAAGTGCTGAGATTACAGGTGTGAGCCACTGCGTCCGGCCAATAAAACTCTTACAGCTGGGCATGGTGGCTCACGCCTGTAATCCCAGCACTTTGGGAGGCGGAGGCAGACAGATCACCTGAGGTCAGGAGTTCGAGACCAGCCTGACCAACGTGGCGAAACCGCATCTCTACTAAAAATATTTAAAAAATTAGCCAGGCATAGTGGCACATGCCTGTAATCCCAGCTACTCAGGAGGCTAAGGCACCAGAATCACTCGAATCTGGGAGGCGGAGGTTGCAGTGAGCCGAGATCGCTCTACTGCGCTCCAGCCTGGGCAACAAGAGCAAAACTCTGTCTTAAAAAAACACAAATGGCCGGGCGCGGTGGCTCAAGCCTGTAATCCCAGCACTTTGGGAGGCCGAGATGGGCAGATCACGAGGTCAGCAGATCGAGACCATCCTGGCTAATGCGGTGAAATCCTGTCTCTACTAAAAAAAAAAGTACAAAAAACTAGCCAGTCGAGGTGGCGGGCGCCTGTAGTCCCAGCTACTCGGGAGGCTGAGGCAGGAGAATGGCATAAACCTGGGAGGTGGAGCTTGCAGTGAGCTGAGATCCGGCCACTGCACTCCAGCCTGGGCGACAGAGTGAGACTCCGTCTCAAAACAAAACAAAACAAACAAACAAAAAACCACAAACAAAAATGAAAACTCTTTTTACAAAAACTGGCCCGACAATTCATCCACCTAACCAAAAACAACGAAACTGGCCAACCCGCCATGGTTTGCCACACTGTGATGAACTCGTGCCCTTGCACTCCAGATGTGGCACCTGGATCAACGGCCCCAGCCTCTCCTGAGAGCGAGTCAGAAACGTGGAAATCATGCCCCTCCCCAGACCTGCTGAGTCAAGATGTGCATTTGAAGAAGATCTGCAGTGATTGGTGTGCACATTACAGCGTGAGAAGTCCTGGCATAGAGCAGGTGCTCAAGCCCGGCCGCTCCTGGGTGTCACCTGGGGAGGTTTAAAAACGTACTGATGCCCAGAGATTCTGACTGATTTGGTACTAGGTAGAGTCCAGGCACTGGGAGTCTGGAAAGCTTCCAGGATTTTCATATATGGTCAGAAGTGAGACTCGATAGAGATGGTCACCTGAACATACCCAGTGGTGACTCAATGATGAAAAACACGCCTCTCAGAAAGACTCAGCAGCCCTGGCTCGGCTGTCGAGATGCCCATTTGTTTATACCTTGCCAGGATGCAGGCCTGCACCCAGCCCCGGGGAGGGGCCCCTGCCCACTCGTGGTCTCTTGAGTGGGTTCTTGTGTGGCTTTCACAACCAGGCCACAGAGGACAGAGAGTCCTGGGAGCCAGGCCCAGCCATGTGCAGAGCAAGAAGCTGGGCGCTGTGATTTAGCTCCTGGAGAACATGGAAGTACTTAGATGTCATTGATCCAGAAAGAACGGATGACTGTGAAGTCAGGACGGATCATGTGATCAGAAAGCCTAACCCTGAATTTCACCACAGAACATATTTATAAAAGGAACAAACACGAAGCTGCTGCACGCCAGATGGAGTTCTTTAGAAATTTCCTGGGAGGAGGGCGGGGGTGGGCAGGCATCACAGCACATGCTGCCGTGGATCTGTTGGGGGGACCACCAAAGGCGAGGCATCCGTGAGAGCTAAAGATGCATTAGGAAACAGAATGCCACTTGTGCAGACTCTGGCTGTGGCACCGGGAACTGAGGACGGCAACGCACCATGGGAGTGGTATGCAAACCTGCTCCCAGGAAGCCTGAGGGTGAACTCCTGGGCAGCCTAGAGGGGTTGGAATCAGGAATCCCCGCTCCGTCTCTCCAACCCAAAATGTGCACCCCACTCCCGAAAAACTACCATGCACGAGTGCAAAGGAAACACACGGTTCCCCCATTCGCCTTGTGATCACGGCAGCCCCCTTTGTTGCCCCAGCTCCTTCCACACTGGCAGAGAGTCCGACCTTTCAGGCCCTTCTTCAGCCCAGACACACCTTTGGGCCCTGAAATCAGATGACTAAGCCTCTGACTAAGCTTGCTCAACCATCAGGTCCCATCCACAGATTCGACTTGTGTTTATTTTGGGGAGTCAGCTTCGTTCTTTCACAGATTTTGGGTGCAGATTTTGGGGTCAATGTTCACAGTGTGAATATTTAAAATTTCTGGCCACAGCATCATAATTAGTCCAAAGCGAGGGCTCAGATGTTCATATCTTGGGAGACTTATCTGGCCTATTATTCCCCAAGTCTGGGGAAGGGGTGGCTTGGAGACTTTGGACAGGAAGTTAGGGTCTGTCCTCTGAGATTGTTTGGCATGGGAGACCTAATCGGAACAAAAAGATAGGCGATTCTACATTGTATTGTCCAGGGAGGGATGGCAGGCATGCCCTGGGCAGCTCCGGGCAAACCAGATATGTGGTCACTCAACCACACCCTGCCACCACGCCACGTCGCCACGTCCTTTGGCAGAATGTTGAGATTCGTCGTGCCTTGTTTGGTCGAGACAAAGTGCACTCGGCATCCACGCAAGCTTCACAGCACGTACATTTCTCTAACAGGCCACCACAGCCTTATTGTATCACGTCCGTTGTGCCATACAGAAATTACTCCATTTTTCTTCTACATCTTCCTTCCCTATAGTCTTGTTTATACAAAACTAATGGTAGTGCCAGGCCATTGTCCTTTGAAGGGATGAGGAAACTCTTCTCACACACAGCTCAGAAAATGATGTACACAGCAAAGACCCACGTTGGAGGCCTCTCAGTATACATTTGTGCTGACGCAGGCGCACTTAGGAGCCATTTAGATATGTAAAAATGCTCTTTTCTAGTGTTTACAAGATACCATGAATCAGATTGCCTCATGTGGTGAAAAGGGCAGAGTAAATGTCCCCAAATGAACGGTTGTTAAATAATTGTGTAGGGAGATTTGCTGTAGGGAGATCGAACAGCCCAGCTCTTGGGACAAGCTGGAGATATGAACCGTTTGCAGGCAGGCGAATGTTTACTAGGTTTAAAGGGCAGGAGGTGCAGCTAAACAGCTAGAGAAGCACTTGTGTGATATGCCACTGTAGAAATGCTTCCCTAAAGGAATGATATCTGGGACCACTGATTAAACTGGGAAATTAAAAAGTAAGTTTCATCCGTTTATTTGCTATATGGCCTTGATGACAATGCCTCGCTTTCCTCAGCTGTAGAGTTTGAGTAATAGTAGTAGACCCAGCCCTGGGGTACAATCAGATCATGCACGCAGGACGGTCTTGGCATGGTGCAGGGCACGGGGCACACTGGAAGGGCTTGGTAAATACCAGCTGTTAATAGTGTACCATTTAATGACTTCCTCATGATCAGTCCCTCCAAATGCGTGAGAGTGACACCTGCTTCAGCCCTTCCCTGGAGGTGCTGTCTGTTGTCGATCACTGAGCCCCTGCGTGTCCAGGAGTTTGGAGAATCCACAGAAATCCTATCCAAGGGGCCTCTTCATTGCCGTGGCTCCGGTTGTGCTGCTCTGGGGCCTGAGGCCTCTCGTAAGTCACAGACCTGCATCCAGCTCCCTGTGTCGGCCTTCGCCCCAGTGTCCCCAGAGACCTCAACATCTGCATATGCCACACTGGCATCATCATATTTTCTCCCCAGTCTCTGCTCACCCCTGTGGCACCCTGGCTTCCCACCATCCTGGCAGGAAAACTGCATATAAATTGCTTCTACTCACTCTCCTTTTCTCTCTCCCTTGCTTTTCTCTCACCAGCAGGTCTCCGGGTTGCCAGGGGTTCCACTTCCTCCCACCTGCCTCTTTCAGACTCCCCGCCCAGAGCCCTTTAACACTGACTGCCAGTGCAGGTGCTGGTGTAAGAAGCTGGGACTCTGCACACCCTGTGGTCCACGGCTCCTGCAGCATGGGGCTGATGCCACCTTCATAGGACTTCCACCCAAGCTTGCAGCCTTGAGATGCTGCCTCCTTCCCCGGCCTGCTCCCCACTCTCTCACAGGTAGGTCTCCCCAAGATTAATTCCTTGATAAAGCTCTTGCTTGTGAATATATGTCTCAGCGTCTACTTCTGGTGCACCCGACCTCAGGCACCTCATGCTCCAAGCAGACAAGTCTACACACCATCAGGTCAGTGCGCTCTGTTCTGTCTCCACTCCATGAGATCCGCCCCTCTGAAATGTTCTTCCTTGCTTTTCTTGCTGCTGGGCCCACCGATACTCAAGGCCCCTTCCAATGGTGCACTGAAGGAACCCTTTCCCGGTTGGCTCACCCTCCCTCTGGCTTCAGCTGAGTGCAACTGGGCTGTGTGCTGTCCATGACCTGAGGCCCTGGGCGTCGGGTCTGCACCCAGCGCTGGCCTTGCTGTGTCTGGTAGGGAAGGCACGCGTATCCCTCCACCCTACCTGTGTACAAAGGTAAGAGCATGCTCAATTTACTTTGCATCTTCTCTTTGTCAAACTCCTGGATCATTCCAGTTGCTCAGCAAACCTCTTTTTTCAGCCCTGGTAAGAGTCAGGGCTGAAATTTCCCATGTCCCACCCAGTAAGGCTGTGGAGACCGTGAAAACATTGTGGTGCATTCACACCGGTTGATACTGGCCACGTGGCCCCTCCCCAGCCCCCCTAGATCTCTCCATGAGCCCACATTTAAAGGGTGACCTTGTCACAGCAGAGAGCTTGGGTACCTGCCCCAGCATCTCAGCAAATGGCCAGTCCAATCCTTCTGTGCATGTGCCTGGCATGTTGTTAAATATTTTGTGGTATAAGTTCTATTTGTGTTGATAGTTTCAGGTAAGAACAAACAAAAGCAGACAGCACCATTACCGTGGAGATCCCCAGGGCCAGCGCACAGCGACCTGTGCTTCTTGGCCCTTTCCTGGTCAAATCAGCCCTGGTACCCTGGCAGATGAGATTCAGATGCTCAGCACCCCCACAGCAACAGTGAGGCAGCTCTGGCAACAAGCAAAAATGGTGGGCGGCAGCCTCCTGGGCACAGGAGCGTGCCGGGTCCATGACAGTAGGGAAAGAAAGCTTTCTACCTAACGCCTCCTCTCCTCCAGGACAGTCCAAACAAGTGTGGTCTGGACCCAGAGCATTGGAAGGAGTCTGCCACCAGCCAAAGGGCAGGCTGTTGCCCCTGCTGAGCAGCCCTGGAGAGGCTGGCACTTCACATGCAGCATTTTTCAAGGTCATGCCAAAGTTGAGATCTTTTTCCAAGCAGGGCACAAAGGATTCCTACTTAGTGCTTTAAGAAGGAAATCATCGCTGTTTACCTTCAAATGCAGACACCCTGAGTAATTTCAGGCTGGTTTGGACATGCAGGATTTGAAGCAGAGCACAGCAAAGCAGTTTATAGAATTAATCAGGATATGAATGAGTGCAATTTGTTAGATACCGCAATATTGCCTTTCATGCTAATTTTTAAATGGCAGAGGCCATCAGGGGCTGGTGGGGACCAGTGTTCAGTGTCCTGTTGCTAGGAAGAGAGGGATAACGTCATAGTCTGCAGTCCTGGGCATTTTGGGGCCTTATATTGATTGTGCAAATCTCAGCAGGTTTGGCAGGACAGGACTGCTGGTGTCCCCAGCTGTGGAAAGTTTAAGAAATCAAGTAGGCTGGGCGCAGGGGTTCACACCTGTAATCTCCGCACTTTGGAAAGCTGAGGCGGGTGGATCACCTGAGGTCAGGAGTTTGAGACCAGCCTGAACAATATGGTGAAAACCCGTATCTACTAAAAATACAAAAATTAGCCAGGCATGGTGGTGCACACCTGTAATCCCAGTTACTTGGGAGGCTGAGGCAGGAGAATCGCTCAAACCCAGGAGGTGGAGGATGCAGTGAGCCAAGATTGTGCCACTGCACTCCAGCCTGGGCAACAAGAGCGAAACTCCGTCAAAAAAATAAATAAAAATAAATAAATACGTAATCTTTGGCTGAATAAAGAATAAAACTCTATACACACACCCACTGTCACATACACACATACAACACACATACACCCTTTATAAGGGGCACATGCTCTGAAATTGTGTAAAAATAGTATGAACGAATTGATGTGACTGTGGCTTCAAAGGTAGATGAGTTCAGTTATGAGTTGGAATTTTCTTCCTGTCGGCTGAAATGGGTTCACTTGAACAAATACCGCATTTGCAGTCAAGAAAGACCTACATTTCCGGCCGGGTGCGGTGGCTCAAGCCTGTAATCCCAGCACTTTGGGAGGCCGAGACGGGCGGATCACGAGGTCAGGAGATCGAGACCATCCTGGCTAACATGGTGAAACCCCGTCTCTACTCAAAAGAATACAAAAAACTAGCCGGGCGAGGTGGCGGGCACCTATAGTCCCAGCTACTTGGGAGGCTGAGGCAGGAGAATGGCGTAAACCCGGGAGGCGGAGCTTGCAGTGAGCCCAGATCGTGCCACTGCACTTCAGCCTGGGCGACAGAGCGAGACTCCGTCTCAAAAAAAAAAAAAAAAAAAAAAAAAGAAAGACCTACATTTCCATCACAGGTAGGCAGCCTTGGGTGAGATGAACAAACGCTTGGCACATGCCGAGTCTATCAGCATTTAGTCATACATGTAGTTACACAGCCTTGCTGATTTCATCTCAGTTTGTTTTCCTGGAAAGGACCTTGAGCTGCTGCATGAAAATTACATGTTAGTGGTGGGAAAAAGAAAACAACACAAAAGTGGCTTTTCTTGACTAGCTGTCAGCAGTGGGAGGGGTGCGGTGGAGTTGGAAACCATTTCTCCTGTGGCTGGCAATTGCCACTTATAGATCTATTTATTTGGAGGGAAAAGAGCTGATACAAAAGGCTCTCTCTGAAATTCTGTGCGTAGAACAAAGCGGCACACGGCGAGATGTAGAATTCCATTAGAGGACAGCCCTGGCACTCGCTGTCCTTCACAACGACCACCCCGTAGGCCCATGAATAGAAGCGCCAGCCACCCACAGCCTCGGTGCCCGGCAGCGTGTCTCCAGGAAGGAAAGGCCCGGGCACAATGCATTTCTCTCAGGTTTGGCTCAGCTTCCCCGGGGTTTGCACCACCACAGAGAAACCTTCTACTCCATGCTGTCGCCCCTTCCTGTCCCTCTGAAACATTTCTTCCTCCCACTCATTTCTCCTAGATGATATTTTAACTAGTATTTTCTTGACATTTTAAATAAACAATTAAATACAATCTTGAGTTTCAAGTTCTCTTGAGCAAAAATATTCAGTGCCTCAAACTCAGCAGAGGCAAAAACACAAACTCACCGACGTCTCCCACATCCCCTCCTGCACTCCCTACTTGGGTCAGAGGTGTCTGCAGAGTGGCGAGTCAATCTCACAGCCCCTGCCTGTGGGCTTCTCCCAGGTCCCTGCATCTTCCTGTTCCCTGTCCTGGCCCCTCTCCTCTGTTTCCACTGCCATGCCCTGAGTACACAGCCTCTGCCCGCTCCCCTGCCCCAGCCAGAGACTGTCCCCAGCGGTGCCTCCTCCACACCACTGCCAGGTGTCCACCAGGACAGGTCTGCCCCTGCCACCCTCACCCACCCCAACAGAGGGTGGGTATGCACACACACATCCAACACACACACAACATACACACCCAACACACACAACATACACACCCAACATACACACAATTCACACAACACACCCAAGACACATCCCAACACACAACACACAATACAACACAGCCAACATACACAACACACACCCAACACACACCCACAACACACACCCAACACATACCCACAACACACACATGCAACACACACAACTCACACACAATACATCCAACAAACACACTGTATACCCAACAACACATACCCCAACACACAAAACATGTACACAACACAGCCAACACACACAACACACACACAACCCAATCAACACATCACACAACACACACATAACACACAGCCACAACACACACACCCAACACCCACACAACTCACACACAACACATACACAATACACACACAACACATCCAACACACCCAACACACATGCAACACACATTGCACAACTCACAACACCTACCTCATACACACACAACACACACATAACACATCCAACACACACAACACATACCCAACACACAAACACAGCAAACACAACACAGCCAACACACACAACACACACATCCAACACACACACAACACAGCCAATACACACAACACATACTCAGCACACACAACCAACACACATTCACAATACACACCTAATATACACCCAACACACCCAACACACACAATACACATCCAACACACACACCACACATACACATACCCAACACATATACACACAACACATATGCAACATACATCCAATACACAACAAAAGCACCACCCACACACATACCTTACACCCCAACATGCACACCCCAATACACACACACCACACACCAACAGGACCACATCACACACAAAACACACACATACCCAACACACACAATGCATCCAACACACACCTGCAACATACACTCCCCCAATACACACACAACACACACATAACACATCCAACACCCATGACACATACCGAATACATATACGCAACAAACAGAACACAGCCAACACACACAACACACACATCCAACACACACACAACACACATCACACAACACAGTCAATACACACATCACATAACACAAACCCAACACACACACATAACCAACACACATTCACAACACACACCTAACACACACACAACACACACACCCAACACACACAATACACACCCAACACACACACCACACACATACCAACACATATACACACAACACATATGCAACATACATCCAATATGCAACAAACGCACCACCCACACACATATCTTACACCCCAACATGCATACCCCAGTACACACACACCACACACCAACAGGACCACATCACACACAAAACACACACATACCCAACACACACAATTCACCCAACACACAAATGCAACATACACACCCCCGAAACACACGCAACACACATTTCCCAATATACACAAGACATAATCCATTCAACAAGCACAGCACATGTATCCAACACACACATAGCACATACATTCCCAACACACACAATACCCACAATACATCCAACAAACACACACCAAACCCGATAACACACAACATACACACGACATATACAAGACACATACAACAATACACCCAACATATTCAACACACACATACATACACACACACACACGCTCCTGTTGGCCCCTTATGATGTTCAGAATAACACCTCTAAGCCATCCCAGCCTGAAGTACAAAGCCCGCCACAGCCCAGCCCTCTCCAAAGATGACACATTTAGGGACTATTTGAAATAAACTATCACTTGCAGTCAAAAGACGTTTTCAGCGGAATATTTTGTGGTCGTGTTTATCTGTTCTGTAGGCAACAACAAAACATATACACACACATACACACACATACACATATATACGCACATACATACACACATACACATATGCATACACACATATGCATATACCCATATACACACATACATACAAACACATACACACACATATATGCAGATATACATGCATGCACATATACACACACGCGCACACACGCACACACATATGAAGTATAATACATCTGTGTAGGGAGAGAAGGGGAAATTGTTCCAAGGTGGGCTCTCTGCCCTTGTAACTTTGGAGTGGAGGAAGGGGTGAGGTTCCCATAGGATCTAGACACTGATGCAGAGACTACTAGCTCACAGTCGCCATCTTGGTTACAACTCATCACAGCAGCTGTAATCCCTGATTTATCTATCTGTGACTGAATGAAGAGTCTTCCAGGGCAGGGGTCACGTCTTCATCTGCGTGTACTGGCTGGTTAGCACAGGGTGTGAGCTGGGCTTGAAACCCCTATAATCTATACGGAACCAGGATCTGACAGCTCTCCTGTACTGGGGAATGGAATGGGGAGTGATGTGGGTTGTGGTCCTTAGTAATTTGGGTGTGAGCCTCCATAAACTTGCATTTGCAAATAGCTCCTAAAAGTAACTTGCGGTAAGCTTCCAAAACCCTTCAGGCAGAATGCTTTTTGGGCATGGGGGTGCTCCTTAAGCCAATCCACAGCAATGTGGACTTCTTGGAGACACTGAAGCAGGGGCAGGCCTAGGGGAGTTGGCTGGAATCTTGTGATGGAATTTACAGTCTTAGAAAGGCCTGATTGTCCCTAAAATATCTTCCCCTACTAAACTTGTCATCACATCTGAAATCCTCCCTCTGGTTGTGGCTGTGGTTCTCAGCCCTAGCTGCACCTTAGAGGCACCTGCAAAGCTCAAGCCGGACACTCGAAGCTTCCACCAAAGATTTGAGTTCCATGGTCTGGGGTAGGACCTGGGCATCAGTTCTTTAAAAGCTCTCCAGATGATTCCAAGGGGTGGTCAGGACTGAGACCCCCTCACTGACACGCCAGGAGCCACAGAGCAGCGGGTCCTCTTCTTTATGTTTCTCCACTTGATTCATGAGATTGTTTCAAGAGAGTTCCTATTACTGAGCTGCCAATGGTACCTGCTTCCATTTTCATTTTAAAATAATAAATGTATGCAATAATTATTTCAAGATTGTCCCCTTAGAGCTTGCTGCCTGTAAGTACTCACGAGTGAGGCCATGTGGCCCTCAACAGAGGAAGGCTCAGATTTTGCCACTCAGTTTGCTGAGTACAGACAGGGGGAGTACTTCTGACAGTCACAGAATTTTATATTCTTTCTGTCTTTTTTTTAAGACCCAGGGTCTTGTCTGGTCTTGAACTCCTGGCCTCAAGTGATCATCGTCCAGACATTATTCTTAGTCTTAGTTTTATATGGATTAATTCATACCCAAAATGGACATTGGCTAAATAAATAACGCACTTGAAATGCTGACATTTATGAAGAAAATAATGATTATGTTATTTTCCGATTATATTAAGTATTCCTCAAATATTTTACCAATTGCATTCATTGAATTGAAACTCTTAAAGGACATCAGTCTCTGGTGTCTCAAAATCTTGTCTAAAAGAGAAAATATAGTGATTCTTTTATCCAATTGCTTTTCTGTTTATTAAAAATAAAACTCCACAAGAGGCATCTCTCTTACCACTTTCAGACAAAATATGAACATTTTAGAGAACTGAGTTTATGATCCATTCTTGATGCCCTAAGGATGATTCACTTCAAGCTGCATTTTACCATTTGTTGTTTGCTCATCAAACACAGTATAACAGGTCATTTTAAGAATGGTTTGTCAATGAATTGTGCTTTCTCATGTGAAAGTGGGGCACGGTGGCTCAGGCCTGTAATCCCAGCACTTTGGGAGGCTAAGGTGGAAACATCTCTTGAGCCTAGGAGTTGGAGGCCAGCCTGGGCAACATAGTTAGACAACAAAAATTCAAAAACAAAAATCAGCCATATGTGGTTGTAGCTACTCAAGAGGCTGAGGCAGGAGGATCCCTTGAGCCCAGGAGTTTGAGGCTGCAGTGAGCTATGCTCGCAGCACTACACTCCAGCCTGGGTGACAGAGCCAGACCCTGTCTCTAAAAAACAAAAAAAGAAAAAAAAAAAACAAAAAGAGGCCAGGCACGGTGGCTCACACCTGTAATCCCAGCACTTAGGGAGGCTGAGGCAGGTGGATCACCTGAGGTCAGGAGTTCAAGACCAGTCTGGCCAACATGGTGAAACCCCGTCTCTGCTAAAAATACAAAATTAGCCGGGCGTGGTGGCGCATCCCTATAATCCCAGCTACTCAGGAGACTGAGGCAGGAGAATTTCTTGAACCCAGGTGGCAGAGGTTGCAGTGAGCTGAGATCATGCCACTGCACTCCAGCCTGGTTGACAGAGCGAGACTCTGTCTCAAAAAAGAAAGAAAGAAAAAAATGTGAAATTTGTCAGAATCAAGATGGAGTCACTTGTGTCAAACCCTGACAAAATGGAGCTGGGCAAAACCATGAAGGAAGGGTTTTCATACACAATTGTCTGGTAACAAAAATTATCACAAAAAACTCTGCCCAAACCAGGCCACTGCAATCTTACACAAAAAATAATTCTGCAAGGAAAGCTGCTCAGCAACTGCCTTGGACTGATACCACCCTTGTTATTGATCCATGTAGTCAAGGATAATTGTTTCAACACACCTTGTGTAATCCTCTTCATTTTCCCTTAAAAACACTTGTCTTCCCGTCCCTCCCTGAATGTGCCCATCGCTTATCATGGCACACATATTCAGCACTGTGATGCCCGTTCCTAAATACACTCATTGTCTTCGGAGAATCCTCCTCTGTTTGTTATTCAGACTCACACTCATATAAAAATTCAAGTAGGTTAAATAGCACAAACCACCCATTAAATGAGAAAAGTGGGAATGCATCAAACAAATTACAATCATCATTAATATTACATTCGAAACACTTTGTAAGACATCCTTTAATACACTGATCTAAAATAAGCTACTAACATTAAGATGAGGTGTGCTCAATGGCATGTAAAAATAATGCTTTTTTATTTTGAAGGAGACTTTTCATATTATACATTGTGTGAAAGAGGTTCATAGACCAAACACTTATGGGAAACAGCCTCTTTCCTTTAACTCGATTATTGGAATCACACAGTAACTTGTTAAACAGAGACTTTGGGTTTCCACCCAAACCCACAAAACAGAGTATCCAAGAGAAATGCCAGGCCCCTCTATTTTTGTTTGTTTGTTTGTTGGTTGGTTGGTTGGTATTTTTTGAGACAGAGTCTTGCTTCTTCACCTAGGCTGGAGTGTAATGGTGTGATCTCGGCTCACTGCAACCTCCACTTCCTGGGTTCAAGCAATTCTCCTGCCCCAGCCTCCCCAGTAGCTGGGATTACAGGCATGTGCCGCCATGCCCAGCTAATTTTTGTATTTTTAGTAGAGACGGGGTTTCACCTTGTTGGCTAGGCTGGTCTTGAACTTCTGACCTCAAGTCAGAAGTTGGCCGCCTTGGCCTCCCAAATTGCTGGGATTACAGGCATGAGCCACTGCGCCTGGCCAGTCCCCTCTATTTTTAATAAGCACCCCAGATGATTCTGATGATGAACCTGGTGTGGGAAACACCCATCTTGTTAGAAAGCAGGTCCCGGGGGCAGAAAGAAGCCAGAATAGCACGTTTGCTGGCAGAGGAAGGAACTGGCTAGGTAGAAGGAGGCCAGATCTGAATGTAGTCCTGCCATGGAAGATCCTAGAAAGCTGGGGTAAAGGCAAGAAGAACCAAAAGGGATGAATGAAGGATCAGGTGAGGCTTAAAGATGCAATGCGGTAGACCCAATTACTTCTCTCAGATGTGTCTCCTATTACGTAACCTTGGAAAGTTACTGACCTCAGTTTCCTTGTCTGTATAATGGGGATTAAAAAAAAAAAATCAATGTCCTCAGAGTACCGTAAGGATTAAATAAAATCATCTAGGCAAAGCATTTAAACCCAAAGCAGCTAAACATAAACCGAGAACCCAAAGAGAGGCTGAGAATGGTTCTGAAGAGTGATTTTGGCTGTCTTTGACCTGTCTTAGTGAAATTATTGTATTTTGTGAAACTACCTACCTGTATGTTTTCCTGCTTTTTTAGGGATGGACAATTCTTTATAAATCCCACCAGTCTGGGATCCCATGTCATTTCACTCGGCTGGTCCTTCAATCATTAAACACTCTCTCCAAGCCTGGAAATTATTATTTTTTTTTGAGGTGGTCAAGTTGGAGCATTTAGTGAATAAGGCTAGACAATGCTGTGTTTTTAACATAGTTTCTGCAGGATTTTCTGTGTGAAGATGATGTTCTAGAGAAAGGGAGTTTTATGTTGCCAACCTCTATTAAGTGAGCAAAGAAGTGAGGTTGGGGGTTGGGAGCTGCACATGCTGAGATCTTTGATTTAATTCTCACTGAAAGCAATCTTTTATTTAACGTCTTTCCACGATGAAAATGTAATTGTTAGCTAGGCTTACAAATTGGAGGTACAATTCTAAAGACCATAGAATAACTCACTGGAAGCATACGAGCTAGTAATGAGATTAGAGGCTCAACTCTCAGACATCACAGAGAATAAAATACATATTCAAATGCCCTCCTGTATCTTTCAGGAAGCCAGGGATGGACTCCCAGTGCAAATAAATGTTATGCAAATACAGTGTGCATCTATTAGAGAAGTGATGAAAAATAGAAAGAAAGTAATCTTGAGACCTCCCTTTTCCTTAAAGAAAAGATGTGGCTGTTTCCGAATTGCTCCCCTCCAAGGACGCGTCTGCTCCCTCTCCGCCTGGCTGGCTTTGCAGAGGTTGAAGGGGAAGACCTGGGAAGACACATGCAAATGAACCCCGCCTGGCTGCTGGGCAACCAGGGTGCTCAAGATGCAAACTGAGCTGCAGCAATAAAGTCAAAAGGAGGAGAAAGAATGAAATGGTGGTTTTCATCTTTATCCCTTGTGGTTAGGCATGGTTCCTCTCAATCTATTGTTAGACTTGATTGTGTTTGCGTATCTCTACTTGCCTTTCAGACACAATGCTCTTCACTGCTTAAAATGATTAGCATATTCCAGCAGCAATTCCTACAGCAGAAGTATGCCGCATGGTGATGATTCTTTGCATCAGAAGAATTTGATCGGGAGTTTGGGACATTCCTGTTCATAAAGTTACATATCCGTGGTTCCGTGCTTGATGACTTTTTCTCTCTAGTCTATAGTCTGACTAAAATCTAGCACGAGAAATGTGTAAGTGAATTTTAGAAGAAGAACATGAGTCATCTGCTATGATAAATCCAATGTGCCATTTAAAATTTACTAAGAAGGTCTAAAACCAGTGCCTTTCAAATCGTGAACTCACCTGGGTTTGCTGGTGCAAGTTTGTAGTTCCAGTTACTCAGGAGGCTGAGGAGGGAGGATTGTTTGAGGCCACAGTGCAGTATCAACGTATCTGGAAACAGCCATTGTACTCCAGTTTGGGCAACACAGGGAGATCTCATCTCTACGAAGTGTTTTTTAATATTATGAACTCAATCTGTAAGTAAGCTCATTACCATGAAGCAAGTTTCCCCTTAAATGGGTGAGGCTGGGTGCGGTAGCTCACGGTTGTAATCCCAGCACTTTGGGAGGCCAAGGCGGATGGATCACTGGAGGTCGGGAGTTTGAGACCAGCCTGGCCAACATGGTGAAACCCCGTCTCTACTAAAAATACAAAAAGTAGCCAGGCGTGGTGGCGCCTGCCTGTAATCCCAGCTACTTTGGATGCTGAGGCATGAGAATTGCTTGAACCTGGAAGGTGGAGGTTGCAGTGAACTGAGATGGTGCCATAGCACTCCAGCCTGAGCGACAGAGCAAGACTATCTCAAAAAAATAAAATAAAATAAGGGTGAGAAAATGGGGAAAATAACAAATGGTCTGATGTCTGGGTGTGACCTCAAACCTTATTCTCCAGGTAGCATTCTCCAGAAGAGATAGAAACCATGAGTACGCACTGAGTGTTAGGAGACACTATGCAGAGCTCATATTGATCCCAGGCAGGGATGTAGTGGTGGTTGCTTACAATATACTATTAGGTTGGTGCAAAAGTAATTGTGGTTTTTGCTACTAAAATAATGGCAAAAACAACAATTTCTTTTACACCAACCTATACAAATTTCTTCTATTTTGAAAACAAAACTGTGGCGGAATTAAAAATTGGTGTGTGAACTTATCAGCGATGACGAGATGATTGGTTTCTAGAATATCATCTTTCCTTTCCCGCAGTCCCCAAGAGCCTGATGATTCATGATCTCTCAGGCTAACAAATCTAAATTTCAAAAAGATAATAGAAACCCTGACCACTTAGTTACTTCCCAAGGCACAGAGTACTTATTTATCTTTTTTTTTTTTTTTTTAAATAGATGGAATCTCCCTCTGTTGCCCAGGCTGGAGTGCAGTGGTGCGATCTCGGCTCACTGCAACCTCCACCTCCCAGGTTCAAGCAATTCTCCTGCCTCAGCCTCCCGAGTAACTGGGATTACAGGTGCCTGTCACCACGCTCCGCTAATTTTTGTATTTTTAGTAGAGACCAGGTTTCACCATGTTGGCCAGGCTGGTCTGGAGCTCCTGACCTCAGGCGATCCGCCCACCTTGGCTTCCCAAAGTGCTGGGATTATAGGCGTGAGCCACAGCGCCTGGCCTTTGTTTATCTTTATGTAAGAAACAGTCAGAGTACAGAAGTATTCTCTGCTCATATTGATGCTGTTCTTACTCTGTTTGCTACCTGGTAATAAAAATATGTTGAAGGAATGAGTGGTGAACGGATGGAAAAATGTGGATAAAGAGGAACGTTTGCAGGGAGATAATATATTTTTGTTTACAGTTACAGAATATGTTTTTATTACAGTTGGATCTATATATTTAAAAAAATAAAAAAATACATGTAAAAAAACTGCTTAATTGGGTAAATAGTCATAGGTTTTGCATCTGGATTTATAATTAGCAAACCGAAAAAAAAAGACAACTTCCGGATCACCAATAAAATTACCGATGTATTTAGAAGTTTCATTTCCTTAGGAAGTGTGCTTATTCATAACATGTTTTCATAGAAACTTTTTTTTTTTTTTTTTCTGAGACAGAGTCTCGCTGTGTTGCCCAGGCTGGAGTGCAGTGGTGCGATCTCGGCTCACTGCAACCTCTGCCTCCCTGGTTCAAGCAATTTTCCTGCCTCAGCCTCCTGAGTAGCTAGGATTACAGGCGTGCACCACCACGTCTGGCTAACTTTTGTATTTTTAGTGGGGTGGGTGGGGGGGGGGTGTCTCATCATGTTAGCTAGGCTGGTCTCAAACTCCTGACCTCATGATCCACCCACTTCATTCTCCCAAAGTGCTGGGATTACAGGCATGAGCCACCGCACCCAAGCAGAAACTTTTTTTAAGTGTTGTTTTCCTGCCATTTTGTTGTTCCACTGAACGGCTGGGAGAATGCCCACCAAGTACTGGTTAAGAAGAGAGAATACCAAAGTCCCCCACACCTTTGCTTCCCTCCTTCCCACGCTCCCCAACTAAGAGAACTGTGTGTTCGTCCTTCCTCAGACAGAAGAGTTCCTGGAAATGCCTTTTGTTTGAAAAGACTGTGTCTCACAGCTCAGAGCTGAGAACAGTGGACAAGTCTGGCTATTAAGGAATAAACCTTATGAAGCAGGCGGCGGTGGAAGACACTGCCCGCTTCTTGTACAGTGGAGAGTCTGATTTGGGATAATTTGGGATAAAATATGTTCACCCACCTTACTAAAATGTGTTTAACTTGATATTTATATGAAACAGTTATTAAACATTTGAGAATGGTCTGAATAATGTGTGCCGGCCTGTCTGTTTTCCTGTTAGTCTCTGGTTTGAAGGAGGGGTATTCCCAGATTCAGTGTCATTTTCCCCTGGGCAGTCATCCTTCCTCATTTCTTACACCTCATGCAGGAAAATGAACCACCACAACCACAGGCAGGTGAAATCCATCGGCTATGCCCAGTTTCTCCCCAATATCCTTAGCTATTAATGTCATTCGTTTTTTGGAAGCCACTTCAAAGTCTTTTTGGAATAAAATAGTTATTATACATCATTCAGCAGTATGTGTGCAGTTGCATTCTGGGAGGAATTACATTTCTTCTAATGTTGGACTCAACATCACTGGAATTAATTCATTAGAAAACACTCTTTTCAATTCCATTTTCTCTCACTTTGAAAAATACAGACTATGTGTCAAACCTGTTTCCCTGAAAGGGGCCAAAAGCAGCAAAATTAATCACCAAGAGCTGTTTTCACTGAATGCAAAGTTACATAAAGGCCTCTGAAGACCAGACAGTACTTAAACTCCATGCGGGCGTAGTTATGGATGTGAACTCCGTGGAGAGCATGTGAGCGCTGGCTCCAAGCCCGAAGCACGCCCACACAGCCGCCTGGGTAGACGAGCTATCTCAGAGGGATTGTCTTTAAGCAAAACCATCTGTCACTGTGGTCCGAAGGGCGTGGCATGGGCTCTGCCACAGCAGTGACTTTGGGGTTGAGCCTGTCTCTGAAATGCAGCGCACTGGCAAACTGAGAGAACAGTCTTACTTACTGTCAGAATGGGATTTGCTGACGCTGAACTTGGAGTGGAGTTTTAGAAGGAGTATAATCAGCATCAAAAGAGATGCCAGTCTGCTGAACTTTAAAATAGGTTATTAACAAAAAGCAAAATCTGCAGAGTAGTCTGCAATTGCATAGCTTCTAAAGTATAGCTGTGGTTTAGCCCAAAGTTGGTCATCAGAACTAGCACTGGTTTCTAGAGTATACACAGGAGGATGGAGGTAGGAGGAGCAACAAAGATCTTCAAGCATAAACTTACACACACACACACACACACACACACACACACACACACACACTCTCTCCTTGCTCAGAGGTCTATATAAACATTATAAGTAACTTTAATTATTTTTAAAATAAGAAAAAGCAAATGTTCCAGTTATTCTTAGTTCTTCATCAATCATTGACCCAAATTGGATGTTTTCGGAAAGCAGTTTGTATCTCCTTATTAATGTATTTACTTATTTTTTGAATCTTGGCCTTGTGACTTCTGCTCTGGGCTGAGGTCAGGTCATTTTGAGTGTTTGAGTTAGAGAACCTCTGGGAAAAGAACTTCAATTATTCTTCTGTCTGGATGAGTGTCAGAACAATTCATCATAACAACGGGTACGAATGCACGTAATTCTGTAAAAGTCCCTCCTTGAACCAAGACATTGGCATTTGTTCCATTGCCTTGAGCTTTTTTTCTGGTTTCAGTTCACCAAACCCTTTTTGCTTGGGCAGAATTTAAGCCCCGTGGCTGAGGTATATACAGTCACAAGACAATGAGTAGCAGCAATTCCACAATTAGCTGAAATACTTGGGAGGTACAGACAACCAAGGTAAGTAATTTGGGCTGCACTTGGAAGCAAATATTCTGGCCAACTAGAGAGAAGGAGAGAAGGAGAGAAGGAGAGGAGGAGAGGAGGACAGGAGGAGAGAAGGAGAGAAGGAGAGGAGGAGAGGAGGAGAGGAGGAGAGGAGGAGAGGAGGAGAGGAGGAGAGGAGGAGAGGAGGAGAGGAGGAGAGGAGGAGAGAAGGAGGGGAGAGAAGGAGAGGAGGAGAGAAGGAGAGAAGGAGAGAAGGGTAAAATAGAGGCTTTCACTGAAATGCCCTTACCTGTACTAAGCAAACCTGGGTGAAAATATAAATACACACAAAAGCCAAAAGGGAATCAGGACGCGATTATTTGTTTTAGAAAGGAGGGTGACGTGGGACTCTAATGTTCTCTTGACTTGTAGTAAGATATCTTCAAACATCATCTCGACGTAAATTTTCCCCCAATTCCTTAGCCTAACCTTCAAGAAGAATTAAAATTATGTCAGTGATACAAAGAGAGATAAGCCAGGGTTTCCCACCCTCCAATAATGCTCTTGAGATTCTAACAGAAAGGCCACCAGAGGAAGGAAACAAGAAGTTTGCCCTGGAAAGAGAGGAAATGAAAAGCCTAAAGTCCCCAGGAGGGTGTGGAAGGGAACATGGTGGCAGGGGTGGCATTGGACATGGGTGGGGAGGGACTTGGGAATGGAGAAGGCCGACTGGCAGCCAGCATACACCAACCACCACCTCATGGAAGCCAAACCATGTCTGTGGATCGTGTATTGCAGGCAGTGAGAAGCTGCTTGTCCTGTCCTCGTTGGGCCAGGACCTCCAAGAGCACCCAGCTGCCCACTGACTATAGATGATATTGCCCATCTCTGCCCAAACACCTGGATGAGCTGCCTCACAATGGCTTCATGTTACTTGCCTTGAATGGCTCAAACCGTACAATTCCCTCCAAAACAGCATTGGTCCTTGCTATTCAGAAATGCTGTTGGGGACAAATCCAAGCCCCTTTATGTGGGTGAGGCTAAGTGGTGAAATATGTCACCTGCTACAAATTCATGTCCATTCAAATAAATGTATAGAAATTTAGTCAAACCATATTTTTCCAGGAGCCTGTCTGCTCCATCAGGTAAGGGACAATGGAATTCAGCCTTAGTTTTCTGAACCAAGAGCTCTTGCTCACCTAGTCCTGAGTGGCTCAATATGTGATCAGATTGAGGCTGCAAAAACTGAACAAGATGCTGGACACGCAGATATGAGTGGATACCAAATGAGGTAGACATCAACCCAAAACACCCTTCACAACTCCTTGAATGATACTGAAGGACCTCAATCCCTTTTTCACTCACTCCATAGAATAAAATCACAACTGGGTACCAGTCTAGAAAGTCTCTGTGTTATGTGATACTACTCATGCAAATACAGTCAGGACAACAGCCATGCCCTACAGGGCATTCATGATTTTACAACCAACATTCACTATAGTTAAAAGATCACTAAAGTCCTTTTCAGCTTGAATGTTAAGTGATTCTATTAAAGTTTAGTTGAATATCTATCTTGGGGCATTTGGGTGTCAAATGCAATATTCTGGACTTAATTTGCTGAGCGGCTGTTGCGTGTTTTGGTGAGGGGCGTACAACAAGCCAGGGCATCTCAGGAATAAGGAGGCTTTAGAAACAGTTGCTGCCACACTCATCATCACCCTGTGGATACTTCCATAAGGTTATATTACAAGTTCACGGCTCTATGAACTTGTATTACATAAAAGACACAGTGTTGATTAATTTTGGTTCTTTTTCTTGCCCTTTGACTCAGTGAATAATAACTAGTTTGGGGCTAATTTTAATGTGCTTGATAAAAAAAAATCATAGCCACTAATGCTTAAATAGTATCTGAGCCTTAATATCATTGTGAGAATGTCAGTAGAAATAAATGGTTTCTCGGCTGGGTGTGGTGGCTCACGCCTGTAATCCCAGCACTTTGAGAGGCCGAGACGGGCGGATCACGAGGTCAGGAGATGGAGACCATCCTGGCTAACACGGTGAAACCCCATCTCTACTAAAAATACAAAAAATTAGCTGGGCGTGGTGGTGGGCACCTGTAGTCCCAGCTACTCGGGAGGCTGAGGCAGGAGACCGGCGTGAACCCAGGAGGCGGAGCTTGCAGTGAGCCGAGATTGCACCACTGCACTCCAGCCTGGGTGACAGAGCGAGACTCCGTTTCAAAAAAAAAAAAAAACTAAATAAATAAATAAAATAAAACAAAGAAATAAATGGTTTCTCAAGGCAGACAACAGGTTCTTGAAACAATGTTTAGATTATCTGCTTATTAAAAGGAGTAGAAATATAAATATTATTCTCCTTCTCCAACTTTTTCTCGGGAAATTTTTCAAATATTCAGAAAAGTTGACAGAATAGTATAATAAAGTCCTAAATCCTTTTTCTTAGATACAATAATTATTCATGTTTTGCTATATATGCTTCCTATATTTACCTACTTATTTACTTATTTATTGCGAAGCCAGTTGAAAGACAGTTTTTAACATCACAACACTTCATGACTGAGAACTTCAGCATACAAAGCCTAAAAACAAGAACATTTCCATTACAAAATACCATTATTGCACTTAAGAAAATAAACAAAACTTCTGAAATATCATTTGTATCCTGTTTATATTTAAGTTTTCCCAGCGGTCTAAGAATTATTCTCTCCGCTTATTATATAGCTTCATTTTTATGTGCTAGGAGTGACTTCACTGACACTTTGCTTCACTCTGTTGTCAGAAAGCAGGACTTGAGAGGTTATTCTAATACTGAAAGTATCGTGCTGGTAAATGCACTTCTAAAATCAGTTACTTGGAGGCATTTTAATTTGAGAACAAAGTTTACCTGGCAGGATCACTAGAAATCCATGTTGGTGAACTGTCTATATGTATAGGCATATAGCCAACAATTAGCAAATGTTACCTGGAAGTTTTCCCAGCCCGGATCACGGTGGAGCAACTTTACGGCCGATGATGTTGGAGTCTTCATGTTCTACTGTTCATGCATTGGAACAGCTCCCAGTCTACCGGAAATTTCAGTTGCAGATTCTCCTCATCCCATCACCAAATAGACGTAAGATGTTGCTCAGATGTTGTGAGGATTATCAGACTCAGACAAGAATTTTTACGTGAAAGGATGTCCATCCTACAATCCGAGTGCTCAGTTGCTACTTTTAAAAGCACCTGGAGGCCAGATGCGGTGGCTTACACCTGTAATCCCAGCACTTTGGGAGGCTGAGGCAGGCAGATCGCCTGAGGCCAGGAGTTCGAGACCAGCCTGAACAATACAAAAATTAGCTGGGCATGGTGGTGGGCACCTATAGTCCCAGCTACTTGGGAGACTGAGACAGGAGACTTCCTTCAACTCGGGAGGCGGAGGTTGCAGTGAGCCGAGATCACACCACTGCACTCCAGCCTGGGCAACAGAGCCAGACTCCGTTTCAAAAAAAGAAAAAAAAAACACCACGTGGATACGCCCTCAACCAACAAGATACCTGCACTTCCCCTGGCCAGAGAACAGGAACTTCACCATTTGCTGCTCTCAGGACACAGCAGTCTACAGAACAGAAGCAGGCCCTCCTCTCACAGGATTTACATGCTAGTGAGGAGACAGGTCTTAGTACACGTATCATGGCGCAAACTCTGAAGAAACACAAAACGCATGTTACATGCTAGTGAGGAGACAGGTCGTAGTACACGTATCACGGCGCGCACTCTGAAGAAACACAAAACGCATGTTACATGCTAGTGAGGAGACAGGTCATAGTACACGTATCACGGCGCGCACTCTGAAGAAACACAAAACGCATGGAGAAAGAGATGATGGGCAGGGGTGGGAGTGAGCTTTCAGGTAGGTGGCCAAGATCGGCCTCTCTGAGGAGGTGGTGGATTCCAGCAGAGATCAGGGAGGGAGTCATTTGGGAGGACGCAGGGCAAAGTTTTGGGCTGGCTCTGTCACCCATGCTGGAGTGCAGTGGCATGATCTTGGCTCACTGCAACCTCTGCCCCCTCCAGGTTCAAGCGATTCTCCTGTCTCAGCCTCCTGAGTAGCTGGGACTATAGGTGCCCGCCACCATACCCAGCTACTGCTTGTATTTTTAGTAAAGACAGGGTTTCACCATATTGGTCAGGCTGGTCTTGAACTCCTGACCTTAGGACCCACCTGGCATATCTAGGAGGAGTGGACTAGAGAATGTAGGGGTGTGAGGGATGAGACGGAAGATTGGGGGGACAGCGTGAGGCGGAGGCTATGTAGAAGCCTTGCAGGTCAAGTGAAGTTTTTGGAGTTTAACTCTCAGTCAGGAAGCGTTGGAGGGGAGCCATTCGCCACCCACATTTAGTAACAACGCACTTCAATGTCGTGCTTATCCGTGGACCAATTTTCCTCAGCTCCTTTTTGTCTTCCACATTTTCCCAGGCTTTAAATTCTAATTCATGCATTTTTTATTGTATATATATTTTGGCAAGTCATCTTAACTATTTTGTGGAATTAAATAAGACACATCTGTATCTACATATTAATAGCTATGTCTCTATCCATGTGGTAAAATTTTTAAAGTTATATTACTTGTTGGGGGTTTATATTACTGGTGAATATAAAGACTGATGTCTGCTCAAAACATGTCAGAACAAAGTTCATGCACAGAAATTTTATTTCTATTCAGAGTATAACACAATGCTGAATCAAAGTGTAATAATGATCTCTTATTTCATCTAACCATACAAAGGAATCCCATGTTTGTCGTAACGTAAGAGAGAGCTGCAGTATAAATATTATGGGCAAGCATTATGTCACTACGTCTCAAGTCAATGTTGATCTCAAAATATTTCAGATTTGAACTCCAAACTTTCCTTATTTTTCCTACATAGTTTCCACAAACAAGCTCACTAACTCTGCCCATGATAGCCTACAGAAAGTAGGCTGAGTGAATGTCTCAATGTGCTAACAAATGTAAAAAAAAATGTTTAACTTCAGCTCCTAAAATAATGTTAAATCACTTTATGTATTTATGCATTCATACCATTAGGGAAAATACAGTGGGTTGTGGAGGAGGTACAAATGCTGTGACTGTCCATAGGCTGTTTGCTGAATAACCTCACAGCTTATATGTTTATAAGAATGTTTACTGGAATGCCAGTATGTGAAAAGCATACAACTCCAGTGACCCGCCCTCCACCCCCCAATCCATAGGATTATTTGGTGCTGTGACTAACGCTGATCAGCTTGGGTTTTCACATTGATTCTTAGGAGTCTGGGTGTTCAAAAATGGCAACTTAAATTTAGCAAATAGCTCAGTGGCAGCTCAGGCCTTGAGTCACAAATTCCATCCTTAGAAAGCCGGCAGCATGAAACCTAATTCACATTGGCAAGAACTTGCAGAAATGAGATAGTGAAGAATGAGGCTGGGATTGCTTTGGAGTAGCTAGGTTGAGAAGGAATACACAGATAAAAACATTCATAGAGAATTCACATTGTTGACAGTCTCGGTGGTCATCTGCAGTCCCCCTTTCCTTGTAGTTGAGGAAACAGAGACAGAGTGAGTACAAGTGATGGGCCGTGGCCACACAGATAGTTCATCTGCAGTGACAAAAGAGAAGTGACCATGGAGATAATTCAGAGAAGAATTTGCTTAGATGAATTTCCAAATTATTGCACTAGTGCTTGTTCATTGCATTGAATTTGGAAAACACAAAAAGTGCACAAAGAAAAAGAAAAGTCAGTAATCCCATTCTTGAGAGATAATCACCATGAACGTTTTAGTTTGACCCCTTTTAAGATGGTTTCGGCCTAGGATATGAGCCTCCAGTAAAATCTGGATTTGATGATGGGTTGTGAAATTTTCCCCAATGTCCCATTACTGTCCCTTCACAAGATCAAGGGACAGCATTGTTCCCGTGGGAAGACCAGTGTTGGCTCTCATCTTTCACTCAGTTATCCATTTGATAAGTATTTAGTGAGCATTTATCATGTGTCAGGCACTGTGCTAGGCACTGGGAATACAAATAGGAATGAGACAGTTCTCTAGTCCCTACCCTTGTGGAGATTACACCCCAGCCAGGAAAACATAACAAACACTCATTATAATTATGAACCAATGCAGGGCACCAGGAGACGGTATAATAGTATCTCCTGACACATCCCAGACCAAGCGAGGCTTGCGCTAGGATCAGCCTTGCTGCTCAGAGTGGCCGGCAGCGGTCATGAGCTCTGACAGCCCTTCAGAAATGCAGAATCTCAGGCTCTACCCAGGCCTCCTGAATCATAATTTACTTTGTAACAAGTTCCCAGGAAATTCACAGGCACCGGAGGGTTTGAAAAGCACGGTCTAAAGGAAGAATGGGAATGAGCAGTCCAGGGCAGGAGTGGCAGGCATTCCCCACCAAGGTCCTGTGAGCAGGTCTCCAGGGAAGGCACAGGACCGCTGGAAACCGTGAACACCAGTGTGCTGGAACCCGGGCCAGACCAGTGAGTGGATGTGCAGGGGCCTGGCCAAGCAGGGCCTTGGTGTGGGACTAGCCCTCCACCCGGGCCTCTCCAGACCCTCTTGGAGCCTTGTTTCTTGAATCTGCTAAGAAACAAGGATCTCCTCCCTGTCCCCTTGGGCTATTGTGGGGATCAAATCAGTGACTGTATCTGAAAACATTCAGAACTCTGAGGTCCCATCCCTTTTGTTTTGAAGAGAAACAGAGAAGAGCTGCAGGGTTTTTTGTTTTGTTTTGTTTTGTTTTTGAGACTTGAGTCTTGCTCTGTCGCCAGACTGGAGTGCAGTGGTGTGATCTCTGCTCACCGCAACCTCTGCCTCCCAGGTTCAAGCGATTCACCTGCCTCAGCCTCTCAAGTAGCTGGGACTACAGGCGCGCATCACCACACCCAGCTAATTTTTGTATTTTTAGTAGAGACGGGGGTCTCACCATGTTGGCCAGGATGGTCTTGATCTCTTGACCTCGTGATCTGCCTGCCTCGGCCTCCCAAAGTGCTGGGATTACAGGCTTGAGCCACGGCGCCCGGCCAAGAGCTGCAGTTTTGCAGGATGCTCTATGAACTATCTAACCGTGTCTAGAACAACTGGTGAGGCAGAACTCAACATGCAAATCATGGTGCTCCTGTGAACAGCTTGTCAATCACATGAGGCTCCATACTCTTTGCAAGCACAGATAGTGATTTAAAAAAACAAACAAACCCTCTTTAGCTCTCCCTTTAGGGGCCGGGGGAGGTAAAGTAGGTGGGGTAGGAGTGGGGGTTGCAAATAGTGGAACCTGTGGGGTTAGGGAGCCCTGGGGCCAGCACCTCCTCTCCCACCCCACGCTCACTGCTCACCTCCTGGCTCTAGAAGTTAATCTCATTTTTCAGACTATAGCAGCACCAAGTTCCCTATTGTGCTGTCAAGATGCCAGATGAGTAGGTCACAGAGGGAGACCTGGAGGGATGCCTCCGGGCTTTTGCATTGTCTTGCTGTTCACTTTGAGGGCCAGGGAGAATACAGCGAACCTAAAAAAAAATCTAAATCCAAACAAAACCACCTCCGAAGAAAAATAAACAGGACACCCCAACACCGCCTGGGAAAAAAAGGCCTTGGGTTTCATGAAGTCTTTTGTTCTCATTATTTACTCTTATTAATCAGATTGAAGTATCTGGTTTCCAAAGCTCTTACCTACAACAGGGCTCCTTCTTGGCTACACCTTTGTAATTCTAAACCAGGCTTGGAAGATGGGCAGGTGACCCAGAGAGCTCCTCTTTGTTCTCCATTTGCACATTCTATTTTGTAGCCTCCTGCAATGAACTAGCGCATCAGCTGGATTTACAACCCGAAACCACTCTGTATCTGTTACCGACATTTATATAACACAAGTCCTCAAAGGTTGTTTACTGCACACTTTCTGCCATGTACCATTTTATTTGTCCTCACAACAGTCGTGGGCTTTTAAATTTTTGTTTTAAATTCCCATTTCATAGAAAGGCAAATGGAGGCAAAGAAATGTCAAGTGAGCAGTTTGCGACTATACGATTGGAGTTAATCAGCAGCTGGGCAGGACCAATAGTTAGAAGTAGTCAGAAGTTCTAACACTCCCTTCAGAGCTTCTTTCAGCACCATCGTTATTAGAAAATTATCTTTTGGCCGGGCGCGGTGGCTGACGCCTGTAATCCCAGCACTTTGGGAGGCCGAGACGGGCGGATCACGAGGTCAGGAGATCAAGACCATCCTGGCTAACACGGTGAAACCCCGTCTCTACTAAAAAATACAAAAAAACTAGCCGGGTGAGGTGGCGGCGCCTGGAGTCTCAGCTACTCCGGAGGCTGAGGCAGGAGAATGGCGGGAACCGGGGAGGTGGAGCTTGCAGTGAGCTGAGATCCGGCCACTGCACTCTAGCCTGGGTGACAGAGTGAGACTCCGTCTCAAAAAAAAAAAAAAAAAAAAAAAAGAAAATTACTTTTGTCTATTTAATATCTTTAATAATTATATCATTTCTAAAGCTTTCCACAAAGGGCCATTGCAGTTCTTGAATTTATTGCAAACATATCTTTAAAAAAATGTCAGTCCTAATATTGAAGCTGTAATACAAATTTTAAAATTATTGTCATTATACCGTAAACCACAATGAAGAACATCTTATTTATTTATTTATTTATTTTTTGAGACATGGTCTCATTCTGCCACCCAGGCTGGAGTGCAGTGGTGCAACCTTGGCTCATTGCAACCTCTGACTCCTGGGTTCAAGCGAGTCTTGTGCCTGAGCCTCCTGAGTAGCTGGGATTACAGGCACCCTCCACCACACTCAGCTCATTGTTTTGTATTTTCAGTAGAGACAGGGTTTCACTATGTTGGCCAGGCTGGTCTCAAACTCCTGACCTCAGGTGATTCTCCCTCCTTGGCCTACCAAAGTGTTGGGATTACAGGTTTTAGCCACCGTGCCAAGCCAGAACGTCTTATTTAAACAAAAAGGGATTAATATTTCACCAGGCAATAAACGTAGCTGTTTCTTTTCTCTCCATATCTACAACCAATGGTGTTATTTTACAGGCTAATTCTAAAGAGAAGCAATTTTTTAAAAATGATAAAAGCCACGTTTTGCTCAGAACTACTGCTGTTCACATACCATGTAAGTTGTTTTACAGCAAATACCCATTTGCCAGGCTCCAGATGGCAAAATGCTAAGTTGCGAGTTCAGTATCGTCCAGCTAGTTGTTCGTCTGAGATTCGGCAGCACGTACCGTTGAGAGAGGACACCGTGTTGCCGCCACTTCTCACAGCTGAGTCTACTATGGTAGACCATCCATGTCCTTAAAATGCAAGTCTTAGCAAAAAGCCTCCCACAAATCCACTGGATGTCACAAAGTTCTGTTTGATAAATTCAGTTGCTTCTTCAATTGTATTGTTGATTTCAGGTGCTGCTTTACTTGCTCATTTCTTAGTCTGTCTTTTTTTTTTTTTTTTTTGAGATGGAGTCTCGCTTTGTCACTAGGCTGGAGTGCAGTGGCGCGATCTTGGCTCATTGGAACTTCTGCCTCCCGGGTTCAAGTGACTCTCCTGCCTCAGCCTCCCAAGTAGCTGGGATTACAGGCGCCCACCACCATGCCCGGCTAATTTTTGTATTTTTAATAGAGACAGAGTTTCACCATGCTGGCCAGGATGGTCTCGATCTCCTGACCTCGTGATCCACACGCCTCGGCCTCCCAAAGTGCTGGGATTACAGACATAAGCCACCACGCCCAGTCTTTAGTATGTCTTTTTGCTTTGCGTACATCTCTTTCAATTCTCTTCCAGTCAATCTGGAAGTCACCGCAGTTGCTGCAAGCTTCCCAACTTTCGGGAGCAAAAATCCTGCATACCAGCCTGTCACACCACACATTCCGATCTGGGGAGCTACTGAGTATTTTTCTATAACACCATAGGTCTCCAACTGCGGCCAAACACTCGATTCCACCGCTGATGTCTTCTTGCATACTCAGTTAAATCCAACACTTCATAAGAGTCGTCATCACTTTCATATTTTTGGGGGCTGGGGTTAGAGGTCACCATGATACCACAGGTGGCCTCTTTTGGGGTGGTCCCTGCCTGCTCTCCTCTTCCTGGCACTTTCAGAAAATAAGTAATAAAAAATACTGAGAAGAAAATAATAATCTTATTAAGCAAATGGGCTTGTCACTGGTGGAGGATGTCCAGGTTCTTGGCATCTTGAACAAAGAAGTGGACAAAACGCACAAAGCAAGGAAGGAATGAAGAGATTTATTGAAAATGAAAGTACATTCCACAGCATGGGAGCGACTGGAACATAGGGGCTCAGAGGCCCCGTTACAGAAGTTTTGGAAGTTTAAATACCCCCTAGATGATTCCATTGGTTACTTTGCTTACGCTCTGTAAATGGAGAGGATGAAGTAAAGTTACCAAGTCATTTACAGCATACGCCCTATGGAGTGGATATTTCCTGTTATAGCTGAAGTGTGAATTGGCCTTATATTCCCTGCCTCATGACCCTATTTTCCTACCTCAGGCTCACTGCTCAATCAATGTACACAGAAGCCAATACCAGGGTACTGGCTTTTGAGAAAAGAAAGGTTTTATTGCAAGACCAGCCAGCAAGGAGACAGGAGGCAGGTTCAAATCTTCCTCCCTGATTTGGGGTCTGGGACAAGTTTTAAGGAAGCAGAGGGCAAAGGAAAGGACTTAGAAATGTTGGCTTGGCAGGATCTGTTTGAAGGCCTTCAACTTTGGCCATTTATGGCAAGGTATGTTGAGTTGGATTTTAGCCCCTATCTTCTGGGCTAAGAGACCCTTCCCTTCTGAGAGTTCAAATGTTCGGGTTCCAGTCATGTCCCAGTCTTCTTCGTTCCGAGGAGAGGAACAGTCGGTTCTGGATGTTTGTTAGAGATCAAACCTTTTTCTAGGGTGCATGCCTGGGCTTTGTGACTTAAGAGTTTTTGGCTCTGTTACACCTGCAAGGTAACTCAACATTTTGTTATAAACAGAGTAAGCCTCGTTTGGGCTGGTCCTGTGGCTGCAACGGCACTTATTCCCACCACCTAGAATCAAGCGCTGCTGACACACTGTTTACTTCCAGTTCCCACGGCCCCTATTCCCCTATACAAAATTACACAGGAAACATATGCGTTCATTTAATTAACAAATGTATATAAGAACATCATAGACAAAGCAAAAGTCTCTTGACACTCTCCATCTTGACCTGTTCAGCGTCCCGGACCAGGTGAAGAACTTTGAAGCTATGCTATCTGCAAGTCACCGGCACAGTCGGAATAAAAGCTGGTCGTGGTGGTGAGGGTCATCCGGGTCGGGACTGAGTCAAGACAGGTGGGACCGAATGGTAGGGACCTGGGTGGACATCTGGGTCGGGACTGAGTCCAGGCAGGCCACCTGCCTTGGGCCTCCAACGTTTCTGCACAGGGCTGGGCTTTAAGAGGCTTTCCAGAGCGCTGCTGGGGCGGGGGTGGGGTGAGGTGAGGGGCTCGCCCTGGCTCTCCCACCCCTGCCTACACGCTGTAAGGTCACTGGATTCATTTCTGGAACTAACTTGTAATTCTCAAGTGCTATTAATTCTCTTCCAACAGGAACCGCCTCAGTAACGCGCCGCTGAGTCAGTTTTCAGGGCGGGTGGTTTCCCCAAGTCCACTCCTGAGGCCCCTCAAGCGCACCCACGGCGTCCGGCTTCCCAGGGCGCTCTTTCCCAGGAGACCTTCTCATCCCTGTTTTCTCCCCTCTTCCGACTTCTCCGAGGGCTGCCCCGCGGTCTGTCCGGCCGCGTCCCGGGCCTTGGGGCGGCTGAGGCATGACCGGAATGCGCGGGAGGACGCGGGGCGGGGACGCGAGGGCAAGGACGCGGGGCATGGAGGGGACGCGGGGCACGGAGGGGACCCGGGGCGGGCCGGCCTGGCCTGGGCCCTGGTCGGGGCGGCGCTCGGCCCAGCCCGCGCCCCCCGCCCCGACACTCGCAGCCCCGCCTCCGGACCCCCGGTAGTTGCCATCCCCTTGCGGGCCGGGTGGGGCGCGCAGCTCCCAGCCCTGGGAGGTCCCGAGGATCGCGAAACGGAAAGAGAAAAAAGTCGGCGCCGAGCGCCTGGCAGGCAGGGCCCGCCCCGCCTCCCTTCCCGGCTGGTCCAGTCACCGACCTGCGGCTCCGGGGCCGCGAGGGAGGAGGCGCGGGGGGCGCGAGGCGGGGGCGGGCGCTCGGGGCTCGGCCCCGCTCTCGGCTCCGGGGGTTCCCGTGGCCGCAGCAGCGCGGTCTCTGCGGAGGCGGCGGGGGCGCGGCCAGCCAGACCTCTTCCTTTCCAGGGCGGCCCGCGGCGCCCGTTCCGCGGGAGGCGGGCGGGAGGCGGACGCGGCCTGGCCTCGACGTCGACTACCGCGCCGCCCGCGATGGGAAGCGCCTTATAAAGCCGCGCCCGGCCGGCCCGAGCCACTCGCCGCCGCGCCGCCCCGAACGCGGGCCGCACGCAGCCTCCTGGAGTGCCGGGCCGACCCCGGACGACCCCGGGCCCGGACGCACCGCGGACGACTCCTGCCCCGGACGCGCCCCGGACTACCCCGGCCACGGACGTACCCGGGACGACCCCGGCCAGGGCGCGCCTCCTGCGGCCGGGCGGGCGGCGGGGCCGGGGCGCCCTTGGAGGGGGCATGCGTGCGACATGGCCTCGGCGGTGTTTGAGGGCACGTCGCTCGTGAACATGTTCGTGCGTGGCTGCTGGGTGAACGGCATCCGCAGGCTCATCGTCAGCCGGCGCGGCGACGAGGAGGAGTTCTTCGAGATCCGCACGGAGTGGTCGGACCGCAGCGTGCTCTACCTGCATCGCAGCCTCGCGGACCTGGGTCGCCTGTGGCAGCGCCTGCGCGACGCCTTCCCCGAGGACCGGTCGGAGCTGGCGCGGGGGCCGCTGCGGCAAGGTGCGGGGCCGGGGACGCGGGAGGGGCGCGGGGCCGAGGCTACCTTGAAGTGCACGAAGGAGGCGGGGAGAGACTTCAACCGAGATTGCGACTTCTCCCTCCTGCCCACGCTGGACAGGGCACACTTGGACCCCGCGCCCGCAGACGAGGGGTGCCCGGGCGGCGTGGTTAGGGGGACGGGGAGCCGGCCTGCCCGGCCTGGGGGCGCCCCCGGCGGAGGAGCCAAATGGGGCGGGAAAGGGGCCGAGGCCGGCAGGGCGGGCGCCGGACTCTCCCCGAGGACGAGTCACTTCCGAGGAGGGCGGGGGCGCCAGGGGCTGAGCGGCCCCCAGGGTCAGCCCGGCCCTAGCCCCTGCCCAGTACCTCCCGAGGGCCGGCGGGCGGGCGGGCGCACTGGGAAGGCGTCTGGGAGCAGTTAACTGCAGGGTCCTAGCCGGGGGTCGCGTCGGGTCTGGCAGCCGCCCCTGAGTTCTCCCCGCGGAGGGCGCACCCCTGGTCTTCGAGCACGAGGTGCCACGCAGCCCTTCCGTCCCTCCTCGGAGGGGCCGCCCCGCCCGCGGCTGCCGCGGACAGCCAGGGCCCCCCCGCACCGCGACCAGGGCTGGTCCCCATTCGAGTTTGATCAGCTGCGCCGCCTCCTCCCCGGCCTTGTGACCGTCCTGGCTCGCAGGAATTCTTGTTTTCAGAAACCGCGGTGGCTTCCCTTTTCCTACGGCTCTGCCCGAGCTTTCTTTTGGAGGCCAAGCTGAGGGGGTGGAAGCGGGGAGGACGCAAGAGAGAGGGGCTGGAGTTGAGACGGGAAGAATGCGGGGTGGAGGGAGCAGGCCGGGGAGGGGGGCCGCCTGGGAGGGCCAGGAGAGTAGAAGGGGCGGGAAGACTGGAGGACTTCCGAGCAGCACCCCTGTCCCCCCCGCCGGACACGTGTGACCACCTGTAGCTCCGAGCATGGGGACAGTGGCCCAGCAGCCTTCCTTCAATCCTTCTCTAAGCGGAGACCTCCTGAAAGCCTGGGGCCAAGTTACTGAAGCAGAGGGTGGCCCGTCGGAGTCTCCCCAGCCTGCTGTCTGGCTGCGGTCTTGAGATAACCTCTGCTTTTCCCTGGTGATGGCCCCAACCCCAGTGTGTGAATTACGTGGATAATTAGCTCGGTTCTCATGACACATCCTTTGGAAGGGCTCCCACAGCCAGCCAGTTGGGGCCCTGAGCGAGAAGGCCCGCCCTTCAGGCTTCCCTCTGCTCCCCAGAGCCTCACATTCATAGCTGTTCTCCAGACAGTTGGGTGTTATTTCAAGCATCGAAGCAGTTTTCTTTGGATTTGCTGTTTGTTATGATATTTTAAATTTAACAAATGAATGCCCAAATCAGGAAAGCATCGTGAAGGAACAGCGGTTTATTCAATGACCTTTCCTGGAACGAGGCTTAAACACACTGGAGTCCTTGAGCCTCACTGTGGTCAGGCGTCTGAGCTCCGTGACCCCAGGCAGGCTGGTTGCAGCGGGCTCCCCGTGGGACTCCCCACCTATAGCTTTCTACCTGTGGTCTCTGACGTTTGTGAGGACTGAAAGGCATGGTAGAGGGTCTAACAAGAGCAGGTTCTCCATAAATGCCAGTTGTCATCCTTACCATCGCATCAGCCGCTTCTGGCAGGGGTTGGGCCAGACGGTGGAAAGAGGGTGTGGTTTCGCATCCACGCGGGTGGAAATAGCTCACCTGGAGCAGGAGGGAGGGGCGTGTGAGGAACTCCACTTGCGCCGCACACACGCTGACTCCGCCTCTTTTGCTCTCACCTGAGTTGTGCTGGGTCCGTTATGCGGTCACAAGGTGTGTGGACACGCAACAGTGTGTCCAAAGAGTGAAGAAAGGTTAAAGACGCGAGAGATTACCGCGGAGAAAAGACTCAGAAGGGATATGATAGCTACCTCCAAGTACCTCAAGGGGAACACAGATCAGAAATAGGGGTCAGAGTGATGGTGGCAGGGCTGGTGGGTGGTGAGTGTGAGGCCCAGCGGCTGGGTGTAAAGGGCATTCTAACAGCACACCATGGAACTGTTGGAGCTGCTGCCTCTGCTGGGGACAGTCTGGCTCCCCCTTGAGAGGGTGAAGAGGGGAGCCTGGGACCAGAGCCAGGACCGTAAGCCCTGCCTCCATTCTAGTCCTTGGTTTTCTGAGGGACAGTTAGCCGGTCCCTGCCCAGCACACCTAGGTTTTGTTGTGCAGTGCCAGGAAAGTCCTTTCCCTTTCTTTGATCCTTTTAAGTCCAGGGAAATTGTTCACCAAGTAAAATATATCCCAGTAATGTAAGAGCAGATTGCACCTTATTTCCATGCAGATTTATTATTTGCATAAAAAGATTGTCTGGATATACAAACTATCAACACAAAAGGCAGCCAGGTGTGTGTGCTCTGCTGTGCTGCAATGCCAGCTCTTCTCTGCATAATTCCCTATCAGATTCCCCAGTTTACATGTATTGAACTGTTTCTGGGATGAGTTAGATTTGCATTCTCTAGTTCCATTTAAGAGATTTGTGAGGAAATCTGGATTTCTGAGCTTCTGTTGGCAGTGGGCTGGTGACTCTTGGAAGTGTCTGACTGCACGCCCTTGGAGGGTGCGGGAGCCTTGGCCCCGCTTGCAGCTTTGAATCTGCTAGCAATTAAAGGGATGCTGAACCCTTTTCTTTGTCCCTTGACTATTGCGGTGGGGGTGAATGTGCTTTTTCTCTCTCTGCACACACACTGTGGAGTGGTGCTTGGAGGCCATCCCTGGGCCTTGTATGTGTCACAGTGCCACATCTGCAGGGATGTGTCAACCCTGCCTGGGGTGGAGGCAAAGTGCTTACTAGTGCACTCTCCTGGCCTTCTGTTTGGGTGAGGTCGGACCAGGCTGACCTCAGGACTTGCCCAGCTTCTGTCCTCTAGCCCCTTTCCTCGCACTCCCGCTCTCCCACCCGACCTTCTTCTCCATCTGGATTGGAGATGCCCCCTCTCCCTTTCTTGTACCCCGGCCCTAGGGGAGGGAGCTGGCTGTTTCCTGGGGGTATTGTCGCCAGGTTACCAAGGTGTTCCGTTCTTCTGTTTTCCGGTGCGCCCGTCTTTCATTTAAATCCTCTCTGTGTGATACCTAACATGGTTCAGGGTCACCCTTTATTTACATCTCTCACACCTAGGAAGGTTTATGCTTTAAAACATAAGCATGTTGAATTTCCTTATTGGCAGTTTGAGGCTCCTGGACTTTTTTGATCATTGTTTCTATAGTTTCAGGCTTTGTGATGTCTGAGTCAACCAGGTCGCCACTGCAGCAGCAGATTGTGTTCCTGAGTAGTCAGGTGATCTTTGATGCTTAGTGGCTGTACTATCAACATTTTGGTTTTACATTTATTCCATCAAATATCTGCATAGTGCCTACCACATGTGTAGCTGATGGTGGCACAACAGTGAACAAGAGACCGAGAACATACCTGTCCTCATGATTCTTATATTCTGGTTGGGAGAAATCCAATAGTAAACAAGATAAACAAGCAGCAAAATATATTAGAGAGTGATACATGTTCAAAAGAAAAAATAAGTAAGCAAAGAAAGGGGCTCCGACTTGCAGGAGCAGTGGAGGGGTTTTGCATTTAGACAGGGTGATCAAGGACAAGTGACCTTTGAATAGAGAACTGAAGGAAAGTGGGGATCAAGCCATTGGGTGCCTGGGGAAGTCGATTCTAGGCAGTGGAAGAGCAGGTGCAAAGGCACTGAGGCCGGCGTGTGCCTGGTGGATTTGGGATGTGAGGAGGTGTAGTGGCTGGTGTGGAGAGTGTTGGTCAAGAAGGGAGAGAGGCAGGTCGTGGTCACATTTGGGCTGTTATTCAGAGAGGGCTCTGAGCAGAGACGTGATTTGGCCTGACTCCAACTCGGGCTGCTGTCCTGAGAAAGAGTAGGGGAGGCGGGGAGGCAGGTGCTGGGGCGTGGTGCAGCAGAACAGGTGGGAGAAGTGAGCAAACGCTGATTTGTATTGAGGGGGAGTCACAGGGGCACTGCAAGGCCAGACGTGGGGTGCGGAGGAGTGTGCGGATGACCCCAGAGTTTTCAGCCTGAGGTGCTGGACTGGCAGGATTGCCATTTGCTGCCATGGGGGAGTCGACAGGAGGAACTGGCATGGGGGAGGAGGTGGCTCAGGAGGGCAGCTTGGGAGGTGGCATTTTAGCATTTTCTTTTAGTAAGGCCATGATCACGAGCCCACGAGCCCATGGGGTACTAATGTACCTCCCTGTGCTCACCTTTGTCACCAAAGACGTTCATCTTACCTGCATGCTAGGAGACTGTCTTCTTAGACTTGAGATCTGAGTACCAGGGGACTGGCATCTGGGACGTTACCAGAAAAGGGCTGGACACAGATGCGACCACCAGACTCCCACATCCCTGACAGCTCTAGGAAGATGCGTGCTTTGATCCCATGGCCTGAACCTGCTCTTGCTGTTCTCAGGTAGACAGTGAGGGGAGAAGCCCTGTGTTACCCTGAAAGATAAGGGAGGATCCCGTGTTACCCGATGGCCAACTGCAAAGCCACAGGGTTTACTTTCTTAGTGACAGTGGCTAAAAAATGATCATGGGCCACACCAGTCCCGGGCAGCAGAGCAGGGTCACAGAGGCACCATCTCTGCCCCACCCAGTGGACCCTTGCAAGTGGGGTGCTGGGTGGGCCTGCGCTTTGCCTTCAGCCACAGCTCCACCCCATGCAGAATTCACCTGCGCCGTTCTGCCCACCCAGAGGGGCAGTTCCACTTCTCAGGGGACTTGGATCTTCTTTTCTGACTCACAGACCTATTTTTGACTCTCTTGACCTGACCAAGTCACCCTGCACTGGGGGTGCCCTGCCAGGACTCCCGTGGGGCCACCCACCTTCACGCAGCCTCCTCTTCCTCTTTCTTCCTTCTGCTTTGCTTTTCTTTCCCAAGCCCAAACCCCGCCGCCCCCTCTGCTTCCCCCGTCCTGCTGTACCTGGGATCCTCTTTTCCGTAAATGGCCACTGGGCTGCGTTTGGTTTGCTGCCCCCGACAGATCTCAGACTGAGCCCCTGGGCCCCAGGCGACACCTGAGATCACTTCCCAGCTGGAGACTGGACAGTTCCACAGACAGACCTGCTTCCAGGGCTACTGCCTTTCACGGTGGCATTTGGCACTGAAAAGCGCAGCTTCCTCACAGAACAGGCCAGGGACTCAGCTCAGGAGCACCTTGATCTGAGCTCCCTGCTTGGTGGCGAGAGGAGCTGAGCGTACACCACGTGTGGTGACATTCTTCTGCAGACAGACACCTTTAGCCGTGCCCCCTCTTGCCCCGTCCCACAGGGAGTGGGGACATGAGACAGACCACATAGCTCTTTTACCAACTTACACCTGCAAGGGTTTCTTCCCATTTTTAGGAAACTTTGCTGATGTGCAATGTAGACTCAGCAGAAAACACATGGTGGATAGGGGATGCAGGGGGAGGGAAGAGCTTGCAGTTCAGACTTTGACAGGTGGCAGCTCTCAGTCTCATCATAGAAGATCAAGGCCCTGCCAGATTGCTGGATCACCCACCTGAGACACAGCTGGGTCATGGTAGGAGGGGTTAGCCACCTGGGACACTGCTCAATTACAGTGAGAAGGGTGAGGCTCAGGGATCCCCCACCTGGGAACATGGCCAGGCCTTAATAGGAGAGGTCAGGCTCAGGCTGAAAGCACTGGCTTTAGACCCAGACAGGTGGGGTTAGGGGATTGGATGCTGGCTTTGCCACCTGCATGTCACTCCAGGCAAGTGGCTCGGTTCCTCAAGCCTTGGGTGCACTGTTGATGCTATAGCAGTAATAATATCTGCACGCAGGGTGGTTGTGAGTACCGAAAGCAGTAGTATCTGTAGAGTGCCCGGCACCAAGCCGGACACATATGGGCTGCTGGCTTTGGGACCCTCTGCTCTTTGCCCCAGCACTTGCCGTGTCCCCTTGATGACAGTGGTCTGCGGGAGAGTGCTGGAGGCTGGCTCCTGAGAGTAGCGGCCCACTCATGTGCCCACCCTCTTCTGGGTGTGGCCCCCCATTCCCTCTGGGAGAATACCCCTGCCCTGGCTAAAGAGAGAGCCCACAAAGCGGGGCTCACCACCGAACTTCAGTGGGATCCCTACGGACTGGGCCTGTGGCCTTGCTGGTCCAGAAACTAGAATTGGTGCTGGGTGTGGACCAAGCTTGGATTGCCTAAGAAAGATCCTAAGATCCAGGCTTGATCCTAAGAAAGAATTGCTGGCTGTGGTGGCTCATGCCTGTAATCCCAGCATTTTGGGAGGCCGAGGCAGGTAGATCACTTGAGGTCAGGAATTTGAGACCAGCCTGGCCAACATGGTGATACCCCGTTTCTACTAAAGATAGAAAAATTAGCCAGGCATGGTAGCGCGCATGCCTGTAGTCCCAGCTACTCAGGAGGCTAAGGCAGGAGAATCGCTTGAACCCTGGAAGCGGAGGTTGCAGTGAGCTGAGATCGCACCACTGCACTCCAGCCTGGGCAACAAGAGTGAGACTTTGTCTCAAAAAAGTAAAATAAAATAAAATTAATTAAATAAATAAATATAAATAAATAAATAAGAATTGCCAGGTGCACAGAGTTCTTGTGGCCAGAACCTCTATGGGAAGCCATTGCCTCCTTGCCCCTCATGGGCAAACCCTTTCACAGGATTTGTGAGGCCCTGCTTGTCCTTTTCTGGTCTCAGCTCTCCCCACCCCTGCCCTTCACCTTCCCCATCTCACTCCCGCTTTCCACAACCCCTTTCACCCTTATATCTCCTCACCCTTCAGGTCGCCTCCTGCCCCTGCTGTGCATCCTCCTAGCACCCGGATTTGCCAGGTAGGGGACACTTTGTGGTCTGTGTTTGCCTCCTGTTGGCTCTCCTGGCTAGCATGACGTGCTGGGAGGCCGGGATCCCATCTTGTTAGCCATGGTATCCCCAGCCTGGTGGAAGAGGAGCCGTGGGTGCTTTGGGAAGAGCGAACAAAGTGCGTCTTTCCTGCCTGAGTGGACTGCCCCCGCTGGGTACCTGTGATGCTGCAGGATGGACTGGCTAAGTGGATGGCTGTTGGAGAATGTTGAGTCTAAAATTTAGGAAGGGGATTTGGCTTTTGGTGGGGAGAATCATGAAAAGGCCTAGAGAAGGCAGGATTATGGGAAGAGCAGAGCAGAGCTCAGTAAGGTTAAGTCAAACACTTCCTTCCCGTTCACTCTAGGAGTCACCCCGAAGGTACAGGAGGCAGCTGCTGCTGCAGAGGGAGGGAGAGAGGCTTCCCCTAGCCCCCAGCTTGGGTCCTCCAGGTGTTCTGTTTTTCCTCAGCCACTTCCATCTCTTCCTCCTGCGTTCTCAGCTCAGCTTTTCACTCCTGGAAAGATGTAGAGGAGAGGTGACTGGACCAGCCGCTGGGCGCCCCTGGTGCATCGCAGGGTGGAGGTGCGCAGGGAGGCCTTCTGTCCTCGTGTCCGCACAGCTGCAGGCTGGCTCTCCTTGTACAGTTACACCGCATGACACTGCGCAGGTGGAAGCGTGAGTCTCGGAGAGTGAAGAGCAGCCTCAGGTTCCCAGACAGTTAGAACTTCCTTGGGATGCTTAGTTATGCATCGAATAACCCGCTAGTCAGTTCTTAGCTCGCTGCTTCTTCAGTATTGACTGCCTATTTAGAAAACAGGTACTTAGGAAGTTTTAAAGGTTTTCCTAAAACATTTGAGATATTTAGTTTCCAAAATGTATGTTATACTCAACCTTTAAAGAATGTGTCTCCTGTGCAGCACGCAAGATGAGGCTGCGCCCCCCCTCACCCCTGCTTCTGTGTAGTGTGCTGATGGGCACATTTGTTAAATGGAAAAGAAACAATATAAATGTAATTTATGGTTTGACTCAGTTTGAAAGTTCACTTTGCAGAGCATTTCCCCGGGGCTGTCTGTTCTGTGCGTATGGGAACGTGTCCTCTGAGTACTCAGAGAGGCTTGTTCTTTGGGTAGTGGACACTCTTTAATGCTCGACCTCCCCGCGCACCCGAGCAGCGTCCTGCCTTTAGTTTCAGAATTGCAGCAGCAGGAAGCTCTCCCGCCAGGGTCAGATGGCCAAGGTCCTCCCTGGAGGAAGCTGGGTCAGTTACCACAAGTGCTGAGCCCGAAGCCTCCACTTCCCAAAAAAGTAGGACTCTGGACCCAGGTTTGTGCGATTCAGAAGCCGTGTTTGTTAATGTTGGCTCTCACTGTCAGATCTTTGTGCTGACTCCAGTGCGTTCCGTTCTGATTCCAAGAACAAATCAGGTGTTTGTGTTTGCACAAAGCAGCTAATCCCCAAATTGACAGATACAACGCTGTGTTTCCAACTTTCGAGGCCAAACTCCTTTAGGAAGAAAAGTGACGCTGGCAGACACCTGCTGATACTTGGCCCCCAAATGTGTGTCCAGTTGGCCCACTTACCGTGCTACCAATTTTTTGGTTTCAAATTCTTAATTGTTTGGCTACATCTAGATGAAATTCCGATGTCACAAATTGGGTAGGATGAAATTTTAAAAGTTAAAGTTGTGTTAGTGATTCTTTATCAGAAATTAGAATAGTTTCCGGGGCTGTGAGCTCTGAGGCTGACTTCCTTAAGCGTGCGTTGCAGTGAAGGCCATCGTGGTTTTTCCGCAGAGTGCGCGTGCCCCCTGCTGGCCAGTCCTGAAAGAGCCGAATCAAGAGGCTCTGCTTCCGTTTTAAGGCTCACTTGGGAGAATAGGCAACCCTCTCAACCTGCCTGCGGTATTCATTCGTGCGGTCTCAGACAGTAAAGCTAAGTCGGACGGGAACCCCACAGAATTGTCATGCCATCAACAATATTTGGAATATAAAAACCAAAAGTTTTAGATAATCTTGTTATTGTATTAAGTGTAGTTTTGAAAACCAGTTTTCAAATCGTTGCTTATGGTAAACAGGTGACAACATTTGGAGAAGTTCCACTAGCCATTGGAAGCCAAAGCACTTGAGTAACAAAGGAAGAGTACAACAGGTAGGATAGAAAGAAGCGCAGATGCACACAATAGTTTGCTTCGGGGGAAGCAGTACTTCTTAAACGCATAGTTCTTCTCATCTGTCCCTGGAGAATCAGGCAGTGTCTTTCAACATGGATTCTGCTCAGAGCTTTTTCTTTATACATTTGAGTGTTCGTAATTTGGCATGCTGGCAGCAGGAGTCTGAGGTTTCCAGCTGTGAAACTGAGAGACCTTAGTGAGTATGAAACAATCAGGAATTGCAAGATGAAGATTTCTTTCATTTTTGCGCTGGACAGTTGTACAGTTTTTTTTTAAAAAAGTGTATTCCTTCCACATTAAATACACCCATCCGTTTAGTGTATTTAAAACATTTTAAAAACAATCGAAGGGGAGTTGGGAAATGGGAGCTGTGGCATTTTAAGAAGGCCAGGCTGTCTGTGGTCTCTTGCTGGTGCCACGTCTTCACTGGGGGCGGGGAGGCCCTTGCTGTTCAAGGCGCCCTGTTCTGCATTCTTGCTGCTGTGCTCTGGAGCTCTGGTGGCAGCAGCTGGAGCAGCCGCAGCCCAGCTGTGCTGCTGTCAGTCAGCTGGGTTTCAGTCAGTGCAGCAGAATTCATCACTTCTTGAATCAGCTGCGGCCCCTCCTGGGGAAAGGACCAGTGCTGCTTGTCATTCAGGTGAACTGTCTCCGTGGAGAAAGGACCACAGTGTCCTGAGAAAGGTGATCCACATTGCCAGCTTGGTTGCCACCGGGAGCTGGAATGGGGAATTAAATAATGGATGTGCCCCTAACTAAAAGCCTAGAGCTTAAAAAATAAGCAGCCATCATTTCTGTGCTTGTAGGGAGGGATTCCAGCTCTTCACTTTCTCCATCTAAATTTTATCAGACTCCTTTTGTTTGGCTGTTAAGCATGTTTACATAGCCAAGGAAGACAACTTGGCTTCCATTCAGAAACATAAAAACAGGTGAAGGGAAGCAATGTGGTTCTGCACATTTCCACAAATAAAATCAAACCAGCGTGGCTCAGCAGTTTTAGTGCCACTTGGCCCTCGAGACTCTCCTTCAAGGCTGGTGACCGAAGAGCCTGCTGGTCGGTTCTGCCTGGGGTCAGGCTGAAGACTGAGACTGGGGGCTGCCCCAGGGCAGCTGGAGCACACACAGAAGACTGACTAACACCTGTCCACTTCTGCCTCATCTGACGCAAGTGTATTCTGCCAGCACAGCCAACGAACATCGCATCCCTTGCGTGGGCCAGACACTGTGCTGGTTGCTGGTCATAGGGAGATGAGCCTGAGGTACCTCCTGCCCTATGGCTCCCACTAGTCTCTGGAGAGACCCCCAGGTGAAGGCACAGTCATTGCAGAGGAGCAAGAGGCTGTAGAAGGTGGGATGGACCTTCTGAGCCCACAGGCAGGACCCAGTCCCATCGTCACAGAGCAGGTGGCTTTTGCCTAAGTGGGCTTTGCCCCATCGTGAGCCTGGAGGTGGAGGAGGCTGGCGGACAGCTCGCCCAGAGGCTGTTGCGCAGCGAGGCCCTGTTTCTCGGGGTTGGCTTAAGGGTGTGTTTCACAGGGCACAGAGCTGCTGAGATAGGTGGGCTAGGATCAGGTCATGAAGGGTCTGCATGCCCAGCTGAAATCCTAACATAGTTTCCAGAGGCCTGACCAGGTACACTTGCCTTTCTGTAGTTTAGTCTGGAAGATGGGTCATAAAGAAGATAGCGTAGACAGATAAAATACCAGACTCAAAGTTAAGTTTGAATGTCAAATAAACAGCAAATATGTTTTTAGTGTAAGTCTGTCCCTGCTATTGCATTATCCATTGTTTATCTGAAATTCATATTTAATTAGGCATCATGTTCTTATTTGCTAAGTTTGGCCATACTAAAAGGAGATCAGTGTACTGCAAAATATATTTATCTCCCTAATGTTACCCTTGGAGGTTATCAACCCAACCAAGAGCTGCACATTAATTAAATCAAAGATGTAGCCAAAGATATGTCAGCAAAGCAAAGATACAAGCATTATAAACCTCTGTAATACCTGTAAATTGTTAGATCATGCTTTCTGTCCTATGAAATGGGTATACATATGCTGGATACATTGACTATGCAAGAAGCCAATCTTGTAAAGTGAACACAACTACTGTGTCATTCATTTGATCAACCGAAAACTAGTATTGTAGCTGTAATAAAAGTTGAAATATAACAGCAGTTTTACTTGTCTTAGAATAAAGAAGCACTTTGTGGGAATGAGTTATATAATTGTCTTCTCTTTAAAAACAACTTTTTAAGAATTTTGAACTGGCTGTCTTTTCCTTGGTACACTTCCCTTAGCAAGCAGGGGATCAAAGCATTTTGGTTGAAAGAGTGGTGCATATATACTTCTTGTAGTATATAAATATTTGAAATTCTAGGTAAATTGCGGTATATAAATATTTGAAATTCTATGCAGGGAATGCAGGGCTTGGGGTGGAGGCATCCAGAGAGTCTGGTACTTTTGTTGTTTTCTCTTTTTCTTCTTTCTCCACTCTGCTTGCCCCGGCACGTGGGGAGGTGGGGTGAGGCTGGGGAAGACGGCAGAGGGTTATCTAGTCCCTTCCTTTGGGCATAGGCACAGGCCACATGGACAGAGGCTCCAGGGTTCTCCAGTGGCTGAGTCACAGACCACGGCCCCTGCCCCTCTTGGACCCTTGTGCCCTGCACAGCTGGCCGCCTGGGCCAGTGTGGCTGAGGTCAGTGGAGGGAGCAGGATCAGACAGCCCCACTGCCGAGCAGGGATTCCAGGTGAGCCAGGCGAAGAGGCACCTGGCACGTGCTTGAGGAAGTGGGGAGAAGGTTCCTGGTCTCCACTGACCCCGGTTACGGGGGTGCCCCTGCGGTAGCCCACTCTTTCAGAAGTGCCTTTGACCTATGTCTGGGGAGCCCTGGTGGGAGTTTCCATGGACTCTATGCTCTGGGACCTCTTAATTTCAGTCAGAAAGTTAAAGAAATTATTTTTATCTCTTTTATAGACCTATCCAATGAATTGCTTGAAAACTGAGCAGGCTTTTCCCCGTAAAACAAAATCAGACCAGAACTTCTGAAAAACCTAGTCTCCATGACCAGTAATACTAGGTTGGTGCAAAAGTAATTGCAGTAATCACGGTTTTTGCCATTAATAGTTCTGGGACTTAAGCCTTTGTGGTTTAATCGCCGCTCACAGGCACATTTGCATCAGCCTCAGTCACACAAGTGTGGGGGAGACGCCAGTGTCCTTGGGCACCTACTTCCCCATCCCTGCAAAGCTGAGGGATAGAACCTGTGATGGGAAGGCTTCTGCTCTGCGCTTCTCATGGGGAGATAGAAAAGCACCTGCGTCTTCATGCCTCCAGCTATGGTATTTTAAAAATAAAATATTGTACTGCTTCACAGCCACTCGGGCATGTGGTGACTGTGAGAATCGCAGAGGCTTAGATTCCTGGAAAGTGGCATGAGTCATGTCCACTTTGGTTTTCTCCAGGCAGAGATCTGACTTTTTTCCTTGTGAACGTGGCATGTAAATAACTGGTCTAAACAAGGGCTCCATTTCCAGGGGTCTGCGATCTTAGCAGCCGGGGCCGGCAGAGTGAGTCTTCCTTGTGTCATTGGGGGTGGGGCGGTCCTGGGCCAGCACCCCTGGCTGTAGCCACCATGCAGTGGGGCCTGATTCGCCCTGGGCTGAGCTCTGGCTGTGACCGGGGTGATTATGGAGTTTACCAGGCTGCCCCACTTGGAGGGGTATTACACCTCCCATCCCCTTTTCAGATTGACAGTACCGACTCTAGCACAGACTTAACGGATCACTGGGTAGGTGAAACATTGCATGAGGCTTAGAGCAGGACTTCCAGGATGGGGCTATAGGTGCATAAGGCTGAATGAACGTTCCCGACGTCTCATCACAGAGGACGACCCCGGTGGTTCGTGGGCACCTGTTGTGTATTGAATTGGGAAGCTATTTCCTGGTGTGCTTTTCTGACTTTGAGCATTTCTGTCTCAATTCTAGGACTGGTTGCCATAAAGGAAGCCCACGACATAGAGACCAGGCTTAACGAGGTGGAGAAGTTGCTGAAGACGATCATAAGCATGCCCTGTAAAGTGAGTGCGGCCAGGACCCGGGCTGGGCAGGGAGGTGGGAGGCGCTGGCCGTCCCTCCAGAGAGTTGACTTGCTTGCTCCATCTCACTTAGCCGTGTTGTTCCCACCCCGGAAGTACCAGGCGATGGGGACGGGGATGGAGGTGTGCAGGTGTAATCAGGAGAAGGAAGGCTTTTGTGGGCTCCAGTGGCCCCGGTATTTCCTCCCTGGGGAAAGAGTGAAAATGAGGGATGCGAGGAGGCATGAGTAGGCGGGCGTGGGGCCTCTCTGGCTGCAGGGGACGTTGCTTTCTGCCTCTGCTCAGAATCCCCCGTCTCGCTCAGGGGATTTTAGAACAGACATGTGGAAACCAAGCGGAATGTTGGTGTCAGCACAGTGAGGCACGTTGCACACGGATTTGACCATCAGCTCCCTTTCCACGTAAGCCTGTGGGCTTTGTCGTGAGTGGTGGTTAAAAACCTGGACTCGAGCGCCAGGCAGACCTCCTTAGCTCCTGGCAGCTTCCGTTTCTTTCTGGCAAATGGGGAGAATGGACACAGCCTACAGTGGCCTATAGATGGAGGGAGGCATGAGTGAAACTGGCACATTGGAGCCATGATTCCCTCCACTACCTCGGTCGCTGAGGCCTTGCCTTCCCGCTGCCTGGGTCATGAGCACATGAGGGCTGTGCAGTGATGGCAGCCCCGCCCCTGCGGCCAGCCATGGGAGCATCTGGACATTCCCGGGGCGTTTGCATCACACGGGCCACCTCTGCGGACAAGCAGGGCCCCTCTCTTGGTAGACAGACAGGGCCAACATATGGAGGTTGTTCATGTTTAGTAATCCCTGTATTTCTCCCCAGTATTCTAGATCAGAAGTTGTGCTCACTTTCTTCGAAAGATCTCCTCTGGATCAGGTGTTAAAAAATGATAATGTACATAAAATTCAACCCAGCTTTCAAAGTCCAGTCAAAATATCAGGTAAGAGCCGCAAGGGAGGTGTGGGGGGAGGGGCTGCTGTTGAGGCTGAGGCTTCACAGAAACCCTCACGGTTGGCTGTCTCTGCGGCTGGGCCACGCTTTTCCAGAAAGACAATCGGAGAGAAATGGGAACGCACAGGGAGAGGCTGTTGCCTGATCCCCCTAAGCAGTGTGTTTCCTCCTTTGGTTTCTACTCCTGCTGCGTCCTCAGGGGTTTGTTTGGCGTGTAAATTGGAGCTCACTTCAGAAACGGTATAACGATGAACAGACACATTGATGATAGAGTTTGAAGCAAACTACTGGAATCCACTGTTCAGCCTGCTGAAGCGAGACAGCCCGTGTCACGTGGCGTTGAATTTGATTCTTGCTTTTAGGGGCATCCGTAACCAAAGGGACGCACAGGCTTTAGGTGTCCTTAGTGTGGATGTGGGATTGTGGCTCCTGGCGCAGGAAGGAAGGAAGGGGAATCTGGGACCTCTTGGCCAGTCCAAGTTTGGTGACTTACTAAGATCTGGGTTGCAGGTGTCATGAGAACACTAGATTTGTTTTTTGCAGCATATTTCGGCAAAGGCTGCTGAGGAGGATTTTGTAGGGATAAGAGCTCTGTCCTGGGAGTCTCTAGGACTGGATTTTCCCAAGCAAGTGGCAGTCACCTTGTGACATAAGAGGTGACAGTTGCGTGTGGTCTTGCCATGGTCTGCCTGGTGGACAGGGAGGGAAGGGGGGACTCATGAGAGGGGACATGGCTCAGCCAAAGGAGAGCACCTCCATGACGCTGTGGTCTGCAGGAAGGAGAGCAGGGGGCCTTTGTCCATCATTCCATTTCTGAATGGTGGAGGAAGCAGGGGAGATGGAGGGATGGAGGACTCAGAAGGATGTCAAGGGAGAAGAGTGGATGAGAGGGGGTCTGAGCCCAGAGCTGACTCAGAAGGAATTGGGGACACCAGAGGACAATGGGGATAGGTGATTGATGCTGTTGGCTGTGAATGTGACCTTGCTGATACTGACCACAGCACAGGTGGGATTCCGAATCGTGTGTTTGGGAGAACTGGGTGGGGTGGCAGGTTCTGGAACCTGGAGTGGAAGATGGGTTTGTAGATATTAATAGGATTGTGTGTGTGCAGGGTGGTGGCATGCCTGACCCTGTCTGGCTGCTGCTTTGTTTTGTTTTTTACTTTTTTGTTTGTTTTTACTGACACATAATTATTGTACATATTTATGGTGTAAAGTGTGATGTTTCGATACATGTGTATATCTATAAAAATCAAGTCAGAGTATTTAGCATTTCCATTATCTCAAACATTCATCTTTTCTTTGTGGTGAGAACATGCAAAATCCTCTCTTCTAGCTATTTTGAAATACACAAAGCAGTACTGTTAACCCCAGTCACCCTACTGTACAGTAGTAGCACAGCACAGCTTATTCCTCCCACTGTCACTTTGTGCTCACTGACCAGTATCTCCCTGTCTGCCCCTGGCCCCTCCCTCTTCTGGTAACCACTGTTCTACTTGCTGCTTCTATGATCTCCCCTTCTCTAGATTCCACATATGGGTGAGATCTTGTGACATTTGTCTTTCTGTGCCTAGCTTATTTCACTTAATATAATGCCTACAGGCTGGTTCATGTTGCCACAAATGACAGCATTTCATTCTTTTTAATGGCAGAATAGTATTCCATTGTGCATATGTACCACATTTCCTTTACTCATTCATTGGTTGATAGACACTTCGGTGGTTTCCATTGTGTGTTCTTGGCACCTTTGTCAAAAATCATTTGGCTGCAAGTATATCGATTTATTTCTGTGTTCTCTATTCTGTTCCATTGATCTATGTGTTTTTTTTATGCCAGTACCATGCTGTTTTGGTTATTGTAGCTCTGTCATATATTTTGAAGTTGTGTAGTGTAATGCCTCTGGCTTTGCTCAAGATTGCTTTGGCTGGCCAGGTGCAGTGGCTCACTTCTGTAATCCCAGCACTTTGGGAGGCCAAGGCGGGTGGATCATGAGGTCAGGAGATCGAGAGTATCCTGGCTAAACACGGTGAAACCCCATCTCTACTAAAAATACAAAAAATTAGTTGGGTGTGCTGGTGGGCGCCTGTAGTCCCAGCTACTCAGGAGGCTGAGGCAGTAGAATGGCATAAACTCAGAAGGCAGAGCTTGCAGTGAGCCAAGATTGCGCCACTGCACTCCAGCCTGGGTGACAGAGTGAGACTCTGTCTTAAAAAAAAAAAAAAAAAGATTGCTTTGGCTATTTGGGATCTTTTGTGGTTCCATATGCATTTTAGGATTGTTTTGCTCATTTTTGTTGTTGTTGTTTTGTTTGTTGGTTTTGTTTTGTTTTGAGACAGGTTCTCCCCGTTGCCCAGGCTGGAGTGCAGTGGTGCAGTTACAGCTCAAGTGATCCTCCTGCCTCAGCCTCCCAAGTAGCTGGGACTATAGGGGTGCCCCACCATGCCAGGCTAATTTTTGTATTTTTTGTAGAGATGAGGTTTTGCCATGTTTTCCAAGCTGGTTTCAAACTCCTGAGCTCAAGTTATTCATCTGTCTTGGCCTCCCAAAGTGCTGGGATTATTAGGTGTTAGCCACCATGCCTGGCTAGGATTGATTTTTTTCTATTCCTGTGAAGAATGTCATTTGCATTTTGATGGGGATTGCGTTGAATTTGTAGATCGCTTTCGGTGGTATACTGTTTTTGATATCTCCCTAAAATAGCTTCCTATGTGCCCTTAGACAAGAGCAGTGAGTACAGGAGCCCGGTTTTAGCTGGCAGTGGGTCTCCAGAACCTTTATGGGAGACTGAGGATGGCTGAGTCCTTTATCCTGGCTGGGTGTCTGTGGAGCCTCATCTCAGAGGGCTCACAGAGGGCTCTGGAGTCCTAATTGTCTATTGCTCTGGGTTTTGCATTTTGTATTATGGAGCATGGGGAAACCTGGTTCTTTAGTCTGAGTGGGGAGAGTCCTAGCACCAATGTCTCTGTTTTGGTTTGTTTTGCTCTGTTTGGGCAACCCAGAGATCGAGGAGCGACAGAGTCCTCCTAGTGCCTTGCCTTGTGGGAGGTGCTGGCCCCCAAGTGAGAGGGACAGATTAGAGCTCCCTGGAGCCACCTCTGATGCAGAAGCTCCTGAGGCACAGTGCCTGGCACGTGCTGCAGCCCGCCCTGGCCTCCTGTTTCTATTAGTGATGTGGATGAACACACGGCCCACGTGTACCCTAAGGGACGAGCATAGTGAGACAAAATATAACAGGGAGAAACGTAGAGTCTCATGTTGCAGTTGAAAGTATGTTTTGTTTGCCTTTTTGCAAGGGCTGAGGACAGGTTTCAGCCACTGCTGTTTGTGGCCTTCCGTGTGTGATGGGGGTGCAGTGTCCAGGTCTAGGAAGGCAGGGGTCCTGGCCTCCTTATGCAAGTCAAGACTATCCCTGGGATGCGGCAAGACGAATTATTGTATCCAGAGAAGAGTGTCTGCTGGACAGGGGTCAAAAGAATGGAAGGAAATGTGGAAGGGCAGCTAGGAGGCAGGGGATGCCACCCTCAGGTGTTGGCGGGCAGCCACAGGAAGGGGTCACGTGGGGGCTGGCACTGGGCCTGTGGGTAGAAGTAACTGTGGATGACTTTGGCTCAGCACAGAATACGTTCGAACATCTGGGGCTGCCTAACCGTGGAGTCTGCACCAGCCTGTGGCTGACAGTCTCAGTGCAAAGTCTGGGGCCCGGAGGTGCTGCTGCAGGAGGCGGCAGGCAGCTCGGCCTCTTGCACCTTGCAGACCTGAGGCCTCAAGTGCCCTGGGTGTTTCCTCCTCTTCCTTTGCTCTGCCGGTCACCGAGTCTGATGTTCCCTCTCTGAACCCCCCAGACCCTCCGATCTCTGTTCCCAGTCTAGCCAGCCCCTCACTGTGTCTAAGGGAGCTTCTTAATCTAGAGCTGCTTAACCTGCCAGTGGTGAGGTGACACGCCCACCCACACCATGGCAGATACCTCCCTTCAGGAATGCTTTTTAATGAAATTACTATTGACAATAAATAGCCCCAACATCCCTTTGAGAAAATGGCTCACACATAGGCACATCATGTTCTCAGTCTTCGTCCCATATTTGGCATGTTTCTGGATCTGTGGGTCCCCAGGCTGAGGCACGAGGTCCAGAGAGCCCTGGCATCACCTGAGACCGTCCACATGGCTTTCTCTCATGCCTCCACCTTTCTCCAGGACATGAACCCGAGGACTGAGCCAGTCATCCCAAAGCTCTGACCTCTAAGGCTCATTAACTGTCTTTTTGTTTTTTCTTTCTTTTTTTTTTTTTTTTGAGACAGTGTCTTGTTCTGTCGCCCAGGCTGGAGTGCAGTGACGCGATCTCAGTTCACTGCAAGCTCCGCCTCCCGGGTTCACACTATTCTCCTGCCTCAACCTCCTGAGTAGCTGGGACTACAGGCGCCCGCCACCACGCCCGGCTAATTTTTTTTGTATTTTTAGTAGAGACGGGGTTTCACCGTGTTCGCCAGGATGGTCTTGATCTCCCGACCTTGTGATCTGCCCGCCTCAGCCTCCCAGAGTGCTGGGATTACAAACATGAGTCACTGCATCTGGCTCATTAACTGTCTTAAAAGCTCACTCTCACAATCAAGCCCAAGTCCTTGGTCATTCTGGGCATTCAGAGCCTAGCCCATGCTAGCCTTTTGATTTTGTCGCCTCCACTCCAGAGCCTCAGCCTCCTGCGGGTGGACTGGCCAGCTGTTGCATGAACTGTGGCCCTGCAGGGTCCTTCGTGCAAACCCGCCTGTCCACTGCTGTCCTGGTGAATTTCATTCATTCCCAGCCGAGAGCCCGCATCCACCTTCCTCCTCCATTTCTTATGCCACTGACATACGTGTAGGGAGGCGGTGCCATGGGGGACAGGCCCTGTGACCGTCTCTGCTCTCGATTTAGGCTGGCGATGGGGACCTGCAGGCGCCAAGTGCCTTTTCTAGGACAGTTTAGTTGTTAGGAGTTCCACTAGATGGCGCCTGGTGCTAGCAGTCGCGGCGACCGTTTGCACATCCTGGGGCCACGGTGAGGACAGTCAGCATGGACTGCAGCCCTTGGCAATCCTTCCAACCAGTGCAGCCTTAATCATGCTTTGTCCCAAGGCTTATCAAATGTAAGAAAGCAGGAATCTAGAGCGTTCTGCCCCGTGGCTGCAGCTGTGCAATGTAAAAGGAAATGCAAACCTCAGCTTCGATCTGGCAACTTGGGCTCGTCAATCTCAGCCACAAAAATCTGACCATTCAGGTTTAAGAGGCCTGGAAATGCATCACAATTTTATTTTTCATTAATCTGGCTTCTGGCCAATCTCAACCTTAGTGTTACTGTGTAGGGGTAGCCCAGTTAGCCAGTTAATAAAGGGACACTGCTTTGGGTTTTGTTCCGTTGCTGGAGTGCATTGGAAATACAGTGGGAGAGAGGAGGTGAAAGGGAGGAAGGCTATAGTGTGAATGCTTTCATGGCTGAGACTGCGTGTCTGCTGAGAAAAGGAATAGAGTTATTGAAGTGAGGGGTCGCGACACATTTGTGGGGCTATGAAAACATAGCTGCATCTAAAAAACAGAAAAATTGCCATCAGGCAAATAGACACACTGGTCATTGGTGCAAAGAAGATCCATTGACTGACAGATGCAAAGATTCATGAGTGAAACTTTGAGGAGAAACAGGATTTGCATAGCCTCGAGGCATCCTCCCTCAATTATTAACTACAAAGGGAAAGGTGGTAACTTCACTGTGGAAACAGCTGGCAGAAGCCTCCTCACCAGGCACTCCACAGCAGCCTCACCAGCAGCAGGACCTGTCGGCATCACCCCCACGCCCATATGCCACTCCAGGTCTCATGCAGCGTCACTGAGTGGGATTCCTGCCAAAAATGCATCACCTCGATCGAATCACTCTGAAACTGCCAACAAACCCAAATCGAGGGACATTTGCTAAAATAGCTCAGTCCTCTCTTAAAGTGTTATGGTCATGAGAGACAAGGAAAGATGGAGGAACCGTCAGAGGTCGTAGAAGACCAAGACAGAGCAACACATTGCAACAAGAGATCCTGGATTGGGGCCCGCACGGAAAAGAGGAGCATTGGTGGAAAAACTGTTGAAATTCGAGTGAAGGAGGTCTTTCCTTTAGTTAACGGTGTTGTGCCAATGTCAATTTCCATGGAAGGGCAGGGCTGTTTTCATTTGGAAAAATACGAGTGTAAAAAAATAGCTTGAAAGTGAACTATTTCATGGAATCACTCATGTATGTGGTTAAAATGGCTACATCGGTCAAAGATTCTTGCTGTAGATACTAAGCTGACTCCTAAGACATTCACATTGTATGTGTGAAGAGCGGCTCAGATGCTACAATTTTTCTGGAATTACAACATTTTCTTCCGTTCTTTTTTATTTACATCATAATGGATGTGAGGACATTACTCACGATGATCATAATAGCTGTGAGGAAATGCGGGCCTCAGCCTTGATACGGCTACTTGGACTCATCAATTTCAGCCACAAAATCTGATTATTTAGGTTTAGGGGGCCTGGAAATAGAACACTGTTTCTCATTAATCTGGCTTCTGTATAACGTCAACCTTATTTTTACTGTATGGGGTAGCCCCGTTAGCCAGTTCATAAAAGGGGACTGAATGATCATGATAGACTACTCAGGACTCTTCACCGAGCCCTCAGCATTTGCTAGATTCTTGACATACATCATCTCAGTCAGTCTGCATAATGGCCTTTGGAGTGGATACCTTTATTTCCATCGTACAGATGAGGAAACTGAGCAAGAAGTCACCTGCTCTGCAGGCGTAAGCAGCAGAGCCTTCCCCAGCTGCACCGTCTGTGTGCTTTCCTACCTGCTTATGCCTCCGGAGGAGCCAGCATTCCACACTGCAGACACGCCATACTTGCTAGTGCTCTGTCCACACTGCAGACACGCCATACTTGCTAGTGCTCTGTGCACACTGCAGACACGCCAAACTTGCTAGTGCTCTGTCCACACTGCAGACACACCATCCTTGCTAGTGCTCTGGTCGAAGGCACATGGCAAATTACCAGTGGACTTTGTTACACGTCAGGCTCCCTGGTCCCGTAGGAATGAATCTCAATGAAGCCTTTTGCTTGAAGGAACAAAGTCATGGTCTACACCATCCTCTCGTGAAAACTGACCCAGGAGGTCAACTCCCATTTAAACATCTGCTGTCCGTGGTTGAAACGGGGCACAGACTACAGGCTTAGCAAGATGATCTCCTTGAACCAGTGGTCCCTACAATTAGAGGCTTGCTAGAGCTAAACACGTTTCCTTCTTTTTTTAAACTGTGGACCTGTTCTAATTTGTACAGCTTTTCTTAGGACTGTTTTGTTAAAGTGACCAAATAAATAAAAATGTAAACTGTTATAGAATCTGTGCTCCGTTTTCAACTAGCGCAGGCATATGAAAACTGGGTACATTCCCTAGGTTTTAAGACAATTTGCTTTTCAATAAACCATCCCTTTCTGAACCCGAGTTGTAAATAAATGTTGCAAAGGTTGCTGCACACCTGCCAGCTGTGTAGCCTGGCTTACCCCAAGGTTTTCTGAGGTTCTGGGGCTGAGAGCAGAGGCGGGATCCAGGAGGGAACCGGAGCTTCTCAGGGACCATCTTTAGTGAAATATGAGAGTCTAAGCGAAGTCCCTCTCGGGGCCGGGCCTGAGACAGCAAGGTCCATGCAGGAGGCACCAGACATACCTTGGTGTTCTCCAGGGCCCAGCCAGCCTTGCAAATAATTAAACCACGTGTATGTGCACGAGGCTCCTTGTCACAGGCAATTAAGGAATGATTTCTTACAAATTTATTTTTTGGGAGACTGGTAAAGACTCCCATTTTATAGAGCTCCAAACTTCACATTTAGGAAAGATTAGGCATGTAAAATACCTCTTCAGAATTTTATTCAGAAGTGATTTGCAGCAGTGACATTTGTTTTAACTCGTAGGCCACCACCCAACCAAATTCCCTTTGCAAAAGGGGTGGGAGAAAGGGGAGGGGCTGTCAGCTGGCTGTATGGAGGTTGCTCTGAGGTTTTATGTGCTTCCCATGAAAGACAGATTTGGGTCAGAGTTAATAAAAACAATAAAGGGAGTGGTTCTGTGCTGCCACCCATTTTAGATAGAGAGGCGAGGGACTCTTAGTTTATCTTGTTAGGATGTAGCAGTTTCCACAGTCCGCCTGTTCAGTGAGGCTTTGGTAAGCATCCTCGTTCGCCCCTTTGGCACCTGGAAGTGTGGCTGATCCCAGAGTTTGGGCACTGATTCCTCTTTGCTTCGTAGAGCTCCTTCTCAGGACCTGCAGCCCTAGCAGTGGTACAGGGAGGAGGGCAGGGAAGAGCTGAGGACTGATGTCCCCATGAAACACCAGTGGCCCCTTCTCCAGAGAGGCAGGCAGAATTTTAGCAATGACTTGATGAATCTGACTGATGAATCGACATCTTGATCCTATGGGGGGTGAGGAGGAAATATGTTTTTCTTTCCTCATTTTTGTGTAATTTCCCTAATTCTCTTCATTTGGAAAACAGTTCAAAGAACTGAGAACCAAATACCTAGAAAGATTAAACAGCAAGTGACTTATTTCAGTCACACAAAAAAAGCAAATCCATACGCAGGAATAAACCAGTCTAAATTGTGGTAACGTGTAAGAAAAAATAAAGGAAAACAGTCCCCCAAGCAACTAAGGCGTCCGATCGGGCAGTGAGCGATGTTCCTGTTGGGTGTGGCGTGCCGGGGGAGGGGAGGGCTGTTGGGAGCTGTGCCCCGAATGGGAATAAGATAATCCCTTGGATTTGGGAAGGCACCAGGAATTTGGAGTATATTTTAGGTAGGGCTTTCATGATGGGGTGCATAGAGGTTCTGATGCAAAAGAACAGATGACTGTGGTCCAGGTCTTAGAACTGAGGTTCGGAGATGAGCAGCCTCACGGGCAGCTGGAGGACTTTGGTGCCAAGAACTGGCCATGGCTACCAGGTCTCATCTGCCGAGCGAGGGGACGGAAACGCGGTCCCTCAGAAAATACGAACGAATGCTACAGCAGACAGTCCACCACTCGTGCTTTTTATGCCTGGGTGGACCAGATGGCATGATGCGATCCAGGAGTTCCTGGGATTTCAGAGTGAGAAGGATCCTCAGAGATTAATACAACTTTGAAATTTTCCATTGGAGGAAACTGAGTCCCAAGGCCATGGAGCTCATTGTCCTGGCTCCTCATCCTCCGTTCCAGCCCCTCCAGCCGAGGACGAGCGCAGACTCCCACCCTCTCTAGCTCACGCCATGCAGCCAGTGTGGACGTAGAAAGTCGTTTTTCTTTGTTGGCTTTTCTAAATTACCCAAATCTGTGCTTATTTGGAAAAAAAAATCATTTACATAAATCATTACATTTATATGCAGCAAAACAGTGAAAGTCACCCTTTGATTTAAAATGCACACTGAGAAGTAACTCAGGAATGGGCAACCAATACTGTATATTCTCACTTAGAAGTGGGAGCTAAGCTATGAGGATGCCAAGGCATGGGAATGATATCATGGAGTTTGGGGACGTGGGGTGAGGGATAAAAGATGGAGCCACCAAATCTCAGAAATCACCACTAAAGAACTTACCCATGTAACCAAGACCCACCTGTGCCCCCAAAACTATTGAAATAAAAATAAAATAAAACGCAGACCTATTTCACGCAATCAGAACAACCACCCAGGCCGTCAATATTGTTACTCCTGTCTCAGCCACAGTGAGAGCTCAGCAAGGCGAGGTACCCTGGGCAGAGCCACGCGTCACTGTGCCATGGATCTGCTCTCAAGTGCAGACTCACAGATTCGAGCCCAGTACTCCTTCTTTGTACTCTAGCTTTAAGCCCACAGCGAAGGGCATGTGGAGAGAGAGCTCAGGCAGCCAGAGCATCTTTGTAAGGGGAGAGACCCACAGCAGGCCTGGCTTCTGAGGGGTTGACCTCTTCCCTGACTTTGTGGGGCAGAGCTCTGAATGGGTCTTGGGTGCACAGCATTCTCTTACAGTGTGGAAGCGAGGCACGGGCAACAGGTGGAGGAGAAAGTAGGGGGATGGGGGTAAGCCCCAAGCTCCAAAACCTCAAGCACCGAACCCTCCTGAGAACTCACCTTGTTGCTTTGATTTTCAGAAATCATGAGGTCCAATGGATTTTGTTTAGCAAATACCGAAACAATAGTTATTGACCACAGTATACCAAATGGAAGAGACCAGCACCTGGGCATGGACCCAACAGAGCATTTGTAAGTACGCTGATTGGAATATTGTTTCATAGACTGTCCTGAGCTGTTTGCCTTGTGGGATGGCGGCTCACTGTTCTTATTGGAAGGAAGTGGGTACCCAGAGCCACCCAGCAGTTCCTGCCTGCATTTGGACACTGATTTTAAAAGTTTGCCTTTCCTAGAGTCTGGTGAGATCTTGATTAGTGAATCTGTGGAGGACGGAGTTGCTGGCTCTGAGGGGCATTTAGGAGACATTGCAGGGCTAGGGGCCTGGTTTGTGTGGGGCCCTAAAGGGTGTGATGCTGTCTCCAGGGCCAGGAGGGCCACATGCCTCACACTCAGTGGTCCTGATTCCCTGGGATGGGGACATGTTTGCCTCTTGGCCGCCTGGCCCTGTGCTGAAGGTGTAGGATGTGTTGGATTACTGAGGCTGGACAGCCAAAGCCACCACTGTCTTCTCCGCTCTTTCTGTCTCTGGTTTGACTGTAACACATGCTCCAGAGAGCCCGACACTGGGGGCACTGTGAGGCGCAGCACCTTAGCCTTGGCTCTTCGCCAGGCATCTTCATGGTGAATTACAGGGACACCAGGTCCCCAGACAGCCTGGCCTCTGTTTCCTGACATAGCCAAATCCAGGCTGCTACTGAGCTCAGAAAGTTATTTAAACTTTCCTGACTTCTCTTACCTTCGCGGGGCCATTCTGCTGTCTCAGCATGGGCTGTGTTGAAGACCACAGATGATGAGTGTAAAACATCCCGCTTGAGAGCCCCACAGAGGCAGCTCTGGCTGCAGAGTCTCCCTGTGGGCCCAGGAATGAGATAGCCTGGGGATGGCCCGGGTCTTGCCCCACCCATTTGCTAGCCCTCCACAGCAGCAGATTGAAACTAGAACTAGGTGGGCCACATGTGCCGAGACCCACATCCGGGCCTGTGGGCTGCAGGGCTGTGACCCTAGCATGAACCTGGGCTCCAGCCGGTGGCCTGGGCCTCCTCTGCTGAATCCCTGCTCCATGACTGAGCATGGCGGGGGTGAGGGGGTCCCTGTCAGGCTTGTGGGACTGGCTCCTGCTAACAGACTCCCACCTTGACCAGTGTGTCTCTCAGGTAGACGGTGCGAGAATCCTTCCCAGGGTCATGAACTGCTGGTGGCAGAGGCTGTCCCGGTGGGGCCAAGGCCACAGCTTTCCTGACCTGCTTTGCCCCTTTGTGTCCCTTGCCCTGACCCCACTGTACATAGCTCATTCACTCATTCCCTGTGGGTCCCCCATGCCAACAGGCTGGCACCGTGGAGGTACAAGGCTGGGGTGTAATCACGGATTAAAGAAAGAGGCCTGTTAGCTTGGCAGGGGTAGTTACTGGCCAGGCACTGTCTTGGGGGAGAAGACAGATGGAGACCCTTTCTCATCACCAGTTGTGCAGGCTCTGAGTCTCCAGTGCTTCTAAGGGGACCCCTTTCTATCTGCAAGAGGCCCTCGGCACCCTGGAATGAGGCCAGATTGAGGAGGCAGGTTCAACTGTGAGCGGGCTGGAGCTGAGGAGAAACACGAGAGAAGAAAGCCGGGCCAGGGGTGTGGCTCTAGCGGCAGCTCCGGGCTGTGTGTGGACAGGAATGACAGGTCTTGAATAGGCGGCCACCTGCTCCGGGACTCCTGGTTCACAGGGAGAGAGGGCCGAGAAAATCTCCACGATCCCAGGAAAGCCTAACAAAGAAACGCCTGGGGCTCGGGAGCATTTGGAGGGAGGTCTGACTCGTGCTTGCCGGGCCTCTCTCTGGCTGCTCAATCTCGGGCAGTGCAGTGGAGTTGACAATGGTCCAGCTCCAGTGTCTGCAGGGACGATCTGTTACTATACGGCCTCCGCTGTCGGGTGGGGAGTTGACAGCAACCAAGGGCGCAGAGAGATGCCGTTTGTGAACTGGAGCCTTCACCTCCCTGCGCGGCTGTCCTCCCTGGCACCCGAGGCTGACCATCTGGCCCGAGTCTGTGAGCTCAGTGCTGCTGGGCCCATGGCAGGGCCCCCTCAGCAGAGTCTTGGCAGGCTGCCCCCAGTCTGGCCCCAGGGGCAAGTGGGCACCAGTGCCGGGGCCCAGAGACCCCCCTTCACTCAGAAAATGGTTGTATCTGATAGAGATGGGGCCAGTGGGGGCTTCTGGGACTCTGCCGGTGACAGTCTCAGCTGGTGAAGGGATTGCCCAGCTTCTGGGAAGTCATCTAGGGCCGAGGCACTGGGCGGTTGTGTGGGGACCTCAGGGAGCTTCAGCCCCGTGACTCTCTTTTCCCTGAGCATCCCAGTGCCCCTCCTTCCTCATGTCCTCAGGGTCATCCTGTGATCTGGGCGGGGAGGATGGGCAGGTTGTGGGACACTGTTTGAGGTGGGCTGTGGCTCTGCCCCTCGCCTGGCTTGAGCCTTTCAGCACACCCAAGGCTCCCCGTTGGGTTTCCATCCAGCCCTGGTCTGGGGAAGAGATTTCATTCCCTGGGATGAAGTTAGAGAGCTGCTCTGTCTCCGTGAGCCCCCGTAGCTTTCCCACCCACAGCTAGGGCTCTTTGTGCCACGGCCTCTGTTCCAGCCTCATGTTGCCAGGACCGTGAGCACAGGGAAGCCGAGGCAGGGGCTGACAACACACCCCAGGCCTGGCCGTGGAGTCAGAGGGGAGGCCTCCTCTGCAACCTCAGCCTTCTTATCCACACACCTTAAAGCTGTCTTCACAGCCCTGTCCCTTGAGGTCAGCGGGATACGCACAACGTACTAGGTTTGGGGGAACATGTGCTCACCCTGCCTTGTTGTGTGTCCGGCCAGGGGCCTGGACTGTGCGGTAATCTTGGCCATGGCAAAGCTTTGCAGATATGGCTGAGTTCCCACAGTTGTCACTGGCCAGGGCCACCTTCAGGCACTAGGGGCGGCACAGGAGGCAGCCCTGAGGTGACTCCCAGGAGGGCAAGGCGGCCCCTTGCCTCTGTCCACACTCCCACGCAGCCTGCTGGGTTTGGGCTGATTCATAGGTTGAGGGAGATCCCACAAGCAGCACGGCTCTGTCCCCCTTCCTGGGGAGAATGTCCTTCTTGTGCTTTTCTCTTTGTTATGCGTTTTTTAAGACTTGGAGTCTCTTTTTGTAATGTAGGAGGTCATGCCTGGGCTGGCTGCGGAGGGAGTAGAAACAGTTCCAGTGTGTGGGGAGTCAGTATTGCGGGCTTTTCGTCCCCTTATGTTTGGGGTTTGTATTCTTCCCTTGGTTCTCCACACCCCATGTAAGTCCCCCCCATTCGGATGCTTCTCATCTGCCAGAGCCCGAATGAAACACGTACCCGCATGCAGGCTTCCCCTCTAGAACGTATCCCTCCCTGCGACCTCCACACGCCTCGCTGGCTCTTCTCCAGCCTCCTGTTCCCTCCGCAGCCTCCTGTGCCACCATGTGCCAACTTGGCTGTGGTCAGGCTGTGAGCCCGTGACCACTCCTTTCTGAGCTGTCCCCAGGGCCCAGCACCAGGCAGGCACCTCTTCCCTGAGGACGGACCCCGCCTGCCTTGTTCACTGCTGATCCTGTAGCCTGCCGCGGTGCTGGGCACAGAACAAGAGGTGCAAATCAGCACTCCGTGAATGAAGGAATGGATGAAGGCCTCGCTAAGGGTTGTCTAAGCAAATACAGACAGCAGTCTCCAAGGCAGTGGAAACCCGAAGCTCTGGCAGTCTCAGAGTAGGAGCCAGCTCACCAGTTAATTTGTAGCTGTGATTTTTTGCACACTTACTTATGGGCATTGAAAGCCATGCTCACAGGCCTGGCGGGTATTTGGTGTTGATCCCAACAATGAACCAGCCCTCACTTCTGTTTTCTCTAATTTCAGATTTGAGAATGGCAGTGAGTTTCCCTCAGAGCTGGAGGACGGGGATGACCCAGCAGCCTACGTCACCAACCTGTCGTATTACCACCTGGTGCCCTTCGAGACAGACATTTTGGACTGAACCTCTCTATCAGGCCTCCCCCACCTCAGCTGTTCACTGCCAGCTCTGATGCTGTCCACTGTGCTGGCCCCCATGGTCACAGCTGCTGCCCCAACCCTGGACCTCCCAGATGTCCCAGGCCCCACGGATGCCAGGAGGCCTGGCTGTCCTGCAGGTGGGGCAGCAGGGGCTCCTAGTGGGCCAGGCTGACCACAGAATCTCCAGCAAGCTGAGGTCATGGCCGGAGGCCACAGGGCCTGTGTTCTGAGGGTCCTCACTCCCCGCTTGGTGCCCACAGGGCTGCACACTGCTGGGGCGGGGACAGTTCCTGCAGGGCTCGCTCTCACTGTTACTGCTTCCTGGGAGGTGCATCCCTCCTGGTCAAGTGGCCCAGCGCCCCCCCGGCCACCCTGACTCCCTACCGTTCCCTCCCACGGCAAACACACAAAATCGTCTAGAGGGAGATTTTGGCAAGTCGCCCGTTCCAGATGCCACAGGCAGGGGATGTTTAGTAATCCAGGATTTCTCTGAGAACTGGGATGTGTGGCTTTTTTTTTTTTTTTTTTTTTGCTTTTTATCTTCTATCTGGAAACTGGCTTTGGGTCAACCCCAGGAGTGTTTGCAGAAGGCCCAGCACAGTGGGGGGTATTAGCCGCAGGGCGGGGAAGGCATTGCTGACCAGATGCCCATGTGAGCTTGGACTGAGCACTGGTGGTTCTTCCCAGAGGAAAGAAATTTCTTCCCCACCTGCTAGGTCTCTGGGCCTTCAGCGCAGGTCCCGGTGCTGCAGCCACACCACCCCGGAGTGCTTGTTGACGGAGTTGCCATAATGAACTTGAAAGGACGGGACTCAAGAGGGAAGCTGGGGCTCCCCTGCCCACAGGAGAGGATCCCCGTTCTTCAGGCTTCTCTGCTCAGTGTCTACTAACGACCGACATTTGCTAATGTAAATAATAGTAAATTATTGAGAATTCTAATTCTTTTACACAGTCTGTTTTTAATCTATTTTAATTAAATAAAATCTATGACTCTACTTTGGTCTGTCCAAGATGTTTGTGTATAACGGCATGGTTCTTTCTGTCCCCTGCCTTGGGACAGGGTGGAAACCAAATACTGACTCCTCGGGCCCGGCCCCTCCCCCTCTTCCTGTCACATTCCGTGAGTGAGAAAGTGTGCTGTGTTCTTACCCCAGGGAAACGATCTGCCCAGATTGAAAAATGGACACACAGCTTGTTTTATTTTGGAAGGAGAAGGGGGTTGACCTAGGGTTTGTTTCTTTTCCTCCATTTTTCTTTTTGGCAGCCACAGGAAATCCCTTTGATGGCCCAGCTGCAAAGCTCACGGACTTTCCTTTGGTTTTGCATTCCCCTCTGCCTTCCAGCTGTGTTGTTTAAACCATCTCCATTTCAAATAGGCTAGTAGGTGGCTCACTCTGGGGTTGACCATTTGCCTTGTTTTTCTTGATGCGTCAAATTTGGTTCTGTGCAAGGATGAGGCTTCCTGTTTGGTAGCTAAGGTTAGAATTGATCAGCGTGTTCAGTCAATGCCATCTGACTTTCAAGGATTGATTCACGGGCTCGTCTCATCCGTTTCACAGAGCTGCTTCTCTCCAGCCATTTGGTCACTGATGCAGCTTCTTTGGCCACCTCCTTGCTCAGGCTGTGTTCCTCTGTCAAGACTCCAATTTGGCTCCCCAACCCCATCCCCTGTTCAGCCTTCACTGAAGAAGTTTTACCGTTCCCAGTCTGTGCGCAATGAGGTCAGCTATCACTGCTCAGTTTAGCTGGTGGTTTTGCCTGCAAGTATGGGCCCAGTATGGCCAGATCTCCTAGTTTTTCAGTAAAAGCTAGAAATCTGACTCTTCTTTGTGAAATATCCCAATTTTGAGGTGTTGGCAAAAAATACATAAATACGTAAAAATAAACAAAAATAGATTAGGAACTTGACCAAGCGAAAGAATTGTGAATTTTCAGCCTCTAAACTGTCATTTCAGAAAATCGATACCAGAGCATTTGAGGTTCATGTGTGAATTTTCATTCTTGCCCACACATTCCTCTGGGGACCGGCTTCTCTCCTAATTCACTCTCAGGCTCTTTGTGCTGCTCTGGCAACTAAGACACCCTTGGCTGCAGTGGCTTGGACACTGCCCTTAGTCACTGACAATTGTGTGAAGGCTGCTGTCATAACCTCCACTTACTACCTGAGGCTCCTGTGAAGTAGTGGGCGATTCAAACAAATTCCCGTTGCCACCTGTTTCCCATCTGAAAAGCGCTTTCAGCATACACTGTTCATGGGCTGAGGAATCATCCCTTCTTTGTCTGTTTTGTAATAAATGCTCATTTTCATGTGTGAGGCCTGCCTAAAGTGAAAAATGCACAATGTAAACATTGCCTAGGCCCGCTTGTGATGATTTCTCCAGAATTGACACTCTCCAGCACTTCCCTCGTCACGGGGAGGCACACGAGCATAAGCTACCTGGTAACGGAGTCGACTGTGGGCTCATTCGTAAGCATACAATTCTCATGGCTGTAACATTTATTAATGGAAGTATACTCGGGGGTGTTGGCAGCCAAACTGCCCTGAGAAATGTGTGCTAACCTTCACTAGTTTCTCCTGTTGGGGATAGAACACATTCTTGGCTTTCATTTTAGAAGCATTCTGTCAAATTATAAGCCTTTTTACTGCAACTAAAATTTCTGTCCCGTGTCCTCTGTGCCTTCTGCAGACCAGTATTCTTCTCTAGGCCCAAGGACTTAAAATGCAGACACTATTATTTTTCAGGATGGCAAAGCCAACAGATGAGGAGGCAGCTGCCATTGAAAAGACAGTTTGCTATATAGGCAGATCCCAAGTCAAGGGGCCACATATGCCCTGGGGAACCATGTGAGAAGCACCAGGGTAGGTCAGGAGGCAGAAGGAGCAGGGGAAGGCATAGCAAGAGTCTTTACTGTGGTTTCTGTGGGGAGGAGATAGGCAGGCAGACTAAGCAGTCTTCAAGATTGGCCAGTTTGATAATTTCAGCAGACTCTGGGGAATAGGGGCTGTACCTAGTCATCTTGTATCTGGTCCTGGGGTGATTAGGGCAGATGGATGGTGGCCCAGAGTGTGGAAGCCAGTAAGGGTGGTTGGATGTGGGCTCTGGATGGATTGGTGTGCCTGTGCCAAGCAAACTAGCAGATGAGTCCTTTATCATCTCTAGGAACTGGCTAATTCCTGGAGGGGCAGTCCAGGGTCAGCAAGACCCCATGATGTCAAAGCATCAAATACAGAAACCAGAAACCACGGTGATGACACACACCAATCCCTGTGGACCCCTGGTTGATGGAGAGGTTTGATTTTATCTTTTGCGGGAACACAGAGAAAACCAAACGTGGCATGCCCATATGCTTCATGCCAAAGGCCTTCCAACATGAACAAGGCTATGTGTAGATGTAAATGTTCCTTTTAAAAATTTGAGTGGGTGATATATTTCTGCAGTCCAAAAATTAAAAAGCTTTGAAAGGTTTTGTAGAAAGTATCACTCTGCTTCCTGTCCTTATTCTACCCCTCAAAATGGATTAGTTTCTGGTATATCCTGCCAATATTTCTTCATGCAAATGCCAAACAAATGTAAGCATACACTTTTTAGACAATAGCTAAAAGAATTCCTCTGGAGTCTATATAATTTAACATTTATGGTCAATAATAACGTGTCTTGAAGCTATATCTGTATCTTCGTCTGTTTATCTATCTTGTCTACCTGAAGCACTTTGGAAATAGATGATCTGCTCAAACTTGATGAGTTTTGCTTCTAAAGGGCTTGGCTGATGTGCAGTACATCATATATTAAGTGTAATTTTATTATTATTCTGGGCAAAGCATTACACTTTCTGTTATTCACTCCTGTCTGTTTTGGGGGTGGAGGTGAGGATAGGGGTGGTGGGGAGGTGGCCAAGGACAGTGAATTTGCCACAGGCCAAGGGGATGCTCTTGATCTTACAGAGAGTAACCTTGAAAGCAAACTTGTCTCCTGCGGGCACACTCATATTAAACAGTCTTGAGGTAGATGTCTAAACACCAAAATAGCTGCCCATGTATATATTTACAATAGAAATAACTGACCCCAAAATCAGAATACTTAGAAATCATGTCCTGTCAGAGTATTTACTCCCTACAAGTGGGAAAAGTCAAATAATGATCTAAATCTGGCTCTGCTAATATAGAAAATGTAATAGAGGGAATTAATTACATTAATGCCACTAGAAATATTATTGTACCAAGACTTTGGAGTTTTCCCAGAAGGCATTTTCACACCAAAAAAAAAAAAAAAAAAAAACCCAAAAAACAATAAATAAGCAATTTTTAAAAGTGACTATACCATGCTTTTTCTTTCACCCTGTGAACAAGTGAAAACTTGACATAGGCAATGAGTGTATTGGAAATCTCTGAGTTGAATGAAGAGACAACGGGAACGAATTCACCCATGGAAGTCTAAGCCATAGTATCTCTCATGTCAGAGTGCCTTGCCAATAGTGTGACTGAAATGTTCAGATGTGGGTTAGGAGGGAGGACCCTCTTCCTAGTCTTCAAGAGTCCCAGCTCACCAGGGAAACATTTCTCCAGGAAAAGTGTGATGGTGGGAAGACAGGGCACTTATATTTCCATGCTCTAACTGTGTCCTCTTGGATGGAACTATTATGGTTGACTGCTGGATTAGACACTCAAAGTTGGTTGGGATGGTCTAGATTTCCTCTCCACCAGATGGTGCTTGATGGGCAATGAACAAGTTTGCTTTGGCAATGCTACTGCGGCTAACTGCCCTTCCTCTAACACATTCTTCCTTAGACACTTCAGTACATTTAGACAGGTCTTACAGCCAAAATTCAAGATCTATTCTTTCTATTCAAAAAGAATTTGAATGTATCATTTATTCTAATCAATAAAGTGTCAATTTTGGAACATAACATACAAATAGCAATCTTTTATTATGATTTTATTTTATTTTTTTAATGACAGGATTTCCCTCTGTCGCCTAGGCTGGAGTGCAATGGCGTGATCATGGCTCACTGCAGCCTCGACCTCCTGGACCCAAGTGGTCCTCCCACCTCAGCCTGTCAAGTAGCTGGGACTACAGGTGTGTGTCACAATACTCAGCTAATTTTTAAAAAATTTTAATAAAGACAGGGTCTTGCTATGTTGTCCATGACAGTCTAGAACCCTTGGGCTCAAGTAGTCCTCCTGCCTCAGCCTCCCAAAATGCTGGGTCCGAGAAGAAAGGACAGATCTGGAGGTGGAGATTTGGGAGGATCATAACAGAAGAGGAAATACGTAAAGTCATGAGAATGGACTTGATCACCACAAGAGCAGGTATAGAAAGAAAAAGAGTTCTGAGGACTGAGCCCCAGAGCTCCCCAACATTAAGAGGTGCCAGCAGAGCAGAGTGAGGTACATGTGAGCTTGTGTTACGCAGCAAATGCTAACTGATACAAGGGCTAATTTCCTTCCTGTGCAAGGAGCTCCTACTCCTCTTTCTTATTCAAATAACCCCTATGAATCAGTAAGTAAAATAATAATAAAAGGAGAGTGAGAAGGGCCAGGGAATATGAGAAAAGTGAGAAGAATGAGGAGTCTTGGAAGCCAAATGAAGAAAGTGTTTCAAGGAACAGCCAAGGATCAGTGCATAAGAGATAGTTATTATACATACGATGAGGATGGGAAAAGAATGCCAGGTTTGAACCCAGCGGAAGTCACTGTCGACCTTCACAACAGCAATTTTTAGTGGAGTGGTGAGGGTGGCAAAGACATGATTGGAATAAAAAGGTGTATAGTAAAACTTCTCCTTCTCCCTCCTATCAGTCATCTGCTCATTTCCCAGAACCCCTACCCCCACCCAGGGAACCACTTTTATTAATTTCTTATTTATACATCAAGAGTTTTTATGCAAATATAAGTATACATGGAAAATATATATTCTCACTCTATACTTTTTTACATAAAAGTTAGCATTTTAAGTATACTTCTCTATACCTTGCTATTTTCCTAAGCTATCCTAAGGCTCTTTCCTATCTGTTCTTAAAGAGCTTCCTCATTCTTGGTTGTCTTCTGTACAATGGTTCTTTATGGACATGCCCTGACTAGTTCCCTGTTGATAGACGTGTGGGCTGTCTCCAGTGTTTTATTGATGATTATACAAACAATTCTTCAGTGAATGACCTTTTCACAATACATGTGTGGGTATATTTATAGGGCAATTCTTCCAAAGTGGATTTCTGGGTCCAAGGGTAGATTATAATTTGGTAGATGTTGCAAATTGCCGCAGGAGTCATACCAGTTTGCATTCCCATCAGCAACATGTGTGAATACAGTTAAGTCTCTATTGATGGAAAGTGAGATTACTTCAAATATTTTGCCATTGCAAAATAAGAAGCAAAGGATACCTGAATATGCAAAAATTTCTTATGCATGAGAATATATTTGCAGAATAGAGATCCTGATTGATTTGTAGTGGTTCTTTCTATTGTCACGTGAAAGAAATTAGCCCTTGTTATCAGTTAGCTTTTACTGTATGAGACAAGCTCCAAAGTGGATGGCTAAACAGCTGTTTATTCAGCTCCTGGTTCTTTGGGCCTACAATATGGATTGGGATTAGCTGGGTGGTTCTGCTCTTTGGGGCCAGGCTGGGCTGATCTTGGCTGGGCTTGTTGAGGAACAGCTAGGGTGGGAGTGCTCAGCTGGGTGGTTTTCTTCTTTCTGCTCCATGTGATCAATCAGCCTCCATCTAGCTGGCCTAGGCTTTTTCACAAGGCAACTCATGGTTCAAGAGCAGTCAGAGACCAAACGCCCTTGCACAAGTGCTTTTCAAGCCTCTGCATCACATTTGTACTATCCCATTGGCTGAGGCAAGTCAAGTCCAGTGTCCATGTGGTAAGACACTACCCAACGGCATGGATACAGGGAGGCATGAACAAATCCGGGTCATTACTACAACCAATCCATGGTGGGCCACAAAGGCCTAATCTTAATTCTCTGTGGTAAGTATTTTGGGTTACCACTCTAGTCCGTTTATTGATAAAGCAAGGGACTGTGCTAGAAGTGGCGATGATCCTTGAAGCAGCTGATCACAACAGTTTCAGTTCTGGAATATGAGCTTCTCTTGCCTTCTGTAGAGAGACCACTCATAATGGTGATGGAGCCATGAGGACTGGGTGCAGGACTATGCGGAATGTGGAATGGCCTCGCTTTCTGGCTTTAAACACAGATTTTTATTTTCCAAAGCTGTCTTCTTTCCTTCACTGACCAGGTATCCCTCTGGCATTCCACACAACCCAGCAAGACAGGTTTGATCTCTGCTAATTTCAGCTGCTAACATGTTTCAGTGGAAACAGACCACATCCAAGCCACAGCCTTCAGAATCATGCTGGGACAGTCAGGTGACTGAGGAGAAATTTTGACTCATCGAAAATAGTCTTTTTGACCCTTGTTCTCATCTAATTTATATTTTTCATTTCATAAATGGAGTTGACTTGACTGAGTCAGCCCAGGAGCCTGCTATTTTGGGGAGAAAAGTCTATAATAAAATCCATGAAATTAGTCTTCTGAGAGTGTGGGCAGAGAGGTGACAGTGACTGTGCAACCCTTGAGGCATGAGTGTTTCTGTGACGCGATGTTGTCATCCACATGCAGGCCTGAGAAACCAAGGAGAGCCCTTGAAAGGGGGCAGGAAGAGGAGGAGAAAGAGAAGTGACTTTTACTGAGCACCTACTGCATTCCAAGCACAGCACAAGGCACTGTGTATACAGAGACACATAAGATGCTGTCTCAGTCCTGAATAGACATCAGCTAACATGTAAGAAATCCCACAAAAACACGGTATCAAGAAGGAAGAGGAGAAGGTGGAGCAGATAGGGAAGGAGGAAAAATAAAGAAACAAAAGGAATTACACCAAAACAAGGGTAGTGAGAAGGTACGTCAAAGACCAACTACCTGATGGGGCATTGGAGGATTTTCTTAACCACTGTTGAAAGAGGCCCTGACTATTTCAGTCTCTGGTTCGCCTGCAGATAGCATCAACTCACGGAGAGTTTGAGCTTCAAATCCACTCCTGGCTGCAGGGGCAGGATCCACAGCCTGTTTATCCCTGAGACTACTCCACACTTCCAACTAAGATGTGAGAGTTAGAGTTATGTGGCCTGGAAACTTCTTTCTCTAAGCTAAACTCCTTTGACATGTGATTGGCATCCAGACAAGAGCTGAGCAGCTTAAAGTCCCAGGAACTCCTTCAGGGGCCCTTGGATCTTATTAAATGAGATCAGAGCCCTGGTGTGTCCTGCTCAGTGCCAGCATTCCTACTCTGAAAAGACGCTTTGCACACAGAAGGCGAGAAACAACCACGCGTTAAGCGAGTGTGTCGTTGTGTCTGGAACAGGCTGACGCCTTTCCCAAAGCACCCAGAGTACCCCAGGGAGTCTGAATTTTCTCTGGAAATGACCCCTTAATTCTTTCCCAGCTTGATTTTCAGTCGTCCCGGGCGGCTGTGAGAGGGTATTTGCTCCTCTCCTTCACTGGAATTTCTCCTCCCACTCGCCAGAAAGAGAAGAAGAAAGAATGAGGAAGTGTACATGACAAGTTCTCTGGGTCTGGCTTATTTGTTCAAGGAACACATTTGGGGCCAGCACCCAAGGATAAGGGGGGGCCCTGCCATGCTCCCCTGGGGACTGTGGAGGACAGGGTGTTTAACTTCTGGGCTCATCAGAAGCAAGGCGGCAGTTGAGGTTTGGAAGATCCCAGCTCATCCAATGGGCAGCAGCCAGATGGCAGGAGCTCCCCCACTGAGCAGGTGGGCTGTGGTCTGGATCCCCGGAAGCCACACAGGCCTGGGGGGCACTGGCTCTGCTCTGCCCCTGCCCTGTGCCCATGGGGAGGCTGGACTTCGGACTGGCTTTGCTGGAGCTCCCGGCACCTGATGGGTAGAGCCTGGCCTGGACCCACCTTGTTCTGTGTGGAGCCCTGATGCCCAGCCTTTCTTCTGCCAGGGATCCTGCTCCCATATTTCATGCTGGAGTGTGTGCCCTCTCCAAGCCCACGGCCCCCAGAACCGTTGCCCCGTCATCCATCAAGTACAATGTGGCATAACCAGGAGCGGGGCTCCTGATGGATTCATCACTTCATATGTTGGGTTTACAAACCTGTACCTCCCTTCTCTCTCTCTCTCTGTCTCTCTCTCTCTCTCTCTCCGCCTCTCTCTCTCTCTGTCTCTCTCTCTCTCTGTCTCTCCCCCCTCCCCGTCTCTCTGTCACACACACACACACACACACACACACACACACACACACACACACACAGAGCTCAGAACCCACACCACCCTTTCTGTGTGGCTGGCTCTATTACAGTGAGCTAGAAGCCAGTTTTGGAGATGAATTGACTGGAACATCTCTACAAAGTTATATTTTCACAATTTTTTTTTAAGAGACAGTGTCTCTCTGTAGCCCAGGCTGGAGTGCAGTGGTGCCATCACAGTTCACTGCAGCCTCAACCTCCTTGGCTCAAGCGATCTTCCCACCTCAGTCTTCTGAGTAGCTGGGACTACAGGCACATGCCACCATGCGCATCTAACAGGCTTGATTAGAGTTTATCATTGACTTTATTATCTTCTTGATAATTAATCTGAAAAACCGACATTGAGCAGGGCCTAGATTATGGTTTCCTTGGTAGGTTGGCGGGAGTACCTCCAATTCTTTAGCAAGCCTGGCTGTTTTCCTTCTCATACACAAAGTGGTCAAGCTTGCTCTTGGCAACCATGATTGACTGCGTTCACTCCCTTCCCTGATTCTCTCATCCAGATAGGTCCAAGTGCCATTCTGTTGTTATTTGCTTGCTATTAGTAATTGTTACTATACTTCAGTAGTGAAGTAATTATTGCTGTAATTATTCCCTTATAGTTATGTGCTTATTTATTCATTTTTATTTATTATTATTATTATTTTTTGAGACAAAGTTTCGCTCTTGTCGCCCAGGCTGGAGTGCAGTGGCATGATCTCGGCTCACTGAAACTGCCACCTCCTGGGTTCAAGCAATTCTCCTGCCTCAGCCTCCTGAGTAACTGGGATTACAGTTGCCCGCCACCATGCCCAACTTTTTTGTGTTTTTAGTAGAGACAAGGTTTTACCGTGCTGGCCAGGCTGGTCTTGAACTCCTAACCTCAGGTGATTTGCCCGTCTCGGCCTCCCAAAGTTCTGCGATTATAAGCGTGAGCCACTGTGCCTGGCTAATTTTTTGTATTTTTAGTAGAGATGGAGTTTCATCATGTTGGCCAGGCTGGTCTTGAACTCCTGACCTCAGGTGATCCACCTCACCCTCCCAAAGTGCTGGGATTACAGGTGTGAGCCACTGCACCTGGCCTATAGTTATGCATTAATAAGTGTCAGAGCTGCTGTGGTAAGTCACAAAGGCGGCACTAGAGCACAGTCATTGTACAGTCTTTGGGATCAAACTGACCCAAGTGCAAACCTGGCTAAACCACTAAATAGCCATGTAACTCTGAGCCAGTCACATGACCTCTCTGAGCCTCAGTTTACTCAACTGAAGACAGAGAGAATACTTGTCCGGATCATTATGGGAATTAAATGAGATAAAGGATATAAATCTGTTAGCACAGTGTCTAGGATACGTGGCCCACCAAAGATAGAGTCTGTTACTAGAGATCTATTTTTGGAGCGATCTATATTAGAGTTTGGTCTAGAAAAACTTGTATTTGTTTCCTTACAGATGAAGCAAGCTGTTCATATTAATGTATACCAATTTATATTTCTAAGTGAGTGTAAGAGGGGTTTGCGTGATTTACAGCTCGCGTGTGTGTGACTGGGTTCAGAGGGAAAGCCAGGGCCTGTTCGTTTCTGAGGCTGGAGCAGACCGTGCCCTCCCGTGGGCACCCTGTGCTCGCTGGTGCGGTGAGCTGGACGGGTCATTGCTCAGACTCAGTAAGACTTTTCTCATCTCTTCAGGGCTAATTCAGATGAAAACGCTCAGCACGGATCTGAAGAATGTACCGTAGGACCGGGACGGAGAGAAACAGGGTGAAGAAAGCAGCTGAAGATCAGTTTGTTTTGAAAGTAACCAGCTTTTGTGCATCACTGTTTACACTTGTGGAAGAAAGGCCCTGGGGCTTGCTGTAGAATTGCAGCCTCCCTGGTGGGTGTTGGCCCTGCTGTCTGTCCCTCTTGGAGGAGCTGAGATGCCGCCTGGCCCCCTCGTCCCCCAGACATAGGCACTCACACGCAGAATGACTTCACAGCCCAGCTCCTCGCTGCCTTTAACTCAGTGAATCTGCTGTCGCACTGTTTGTTGACCTTGAGGTACAAACGCCTGATTGTAGTACAAGGAGTCGTCTCTTCCCTGGGTATTAAAAACATTGTTAGGGGTCAAAATCTCAAACCAAGAGAGCAGGCTCTGATGGTAGGATTGCAGCACTCAGCCTGTGGGCAGAGGAAGGGTGGGGAATCAGTGTCACAATAAAGGAAAATGCCTGGTCCTACCCAGAAGTCAACCCTGAAAATGTTGAATATGGACCCTGAATTGTCTTAGCAAAGCTGTGATGAAATGACAAGCGGACTTGTTAGAATCCAGTTTCCTCTATGAACGGACTTGATGGAAAGCCAAGCATGTGAGGGAAGCCCCCGGCCTACCATACCGTCTCCTGCTTGAAGATTTTGGGAGTTTTCAAGGAGGTGCAGAGATTTTAGTTTCTGTAAAACCACTGGATAGCTGTGATCATGACCTCAAAGTCCATCCACCTCCACTGTCTTCCTTCTGCTGGAAATTAAAAGGATTTGGGCTTTAAGTCTGAGAGACAGGGGTTTAAATTCTCCTTCTGCCTGCGTTCAATCACTGGTCTCACAAGCAGGTGTAGGGCAGATACTCTGCATGGGTTCTGGGGCTATAGACAAGTCAGATGAGGGTACTGACCCTGAGGGGGTTTACATTCTAGCTGGAATGACATGCAATGCAGTGGTTAGTTACAACAGGGATTGTGACCAGGTAAGTGCATGTACCATGGAGAAACCCATGTGGCTGCAGGTCCACGGGGGCTTTCATGAGTGAGTGACTTAACTGAGCGCTGAAATGTGGAAGGAGGATAAGTGAGGGGGTGGGACGTAGAGAAGACCAGCCAGAGAGAGAAGAGCATGTGCAAAGGCCCTGAGGCAAGAAGGAATCTGGCCCAAGCATGGTGACACTTCAGTTTACTACCTGCTTCCCTATATTGGTCAAGAAGAGTGAGTGAGGCTGGGCACAGTGGCTCAGGCCTGCAATCCCAGCATTTTGGGATGCCAGGGCTGGGGGATGGCTTGAGGCCAGAGGTTTGAGACCAACCTGGGCAACATAGTGGGACCCCCATCTCTATAAAACGTTTTTAAAAAGTATCCAAGGGCGGTGATACACATTGTAGTCCTAGCTACACAGGAGGCTGGAGGATTACTTGAGCCCAGGAGGTCAAGGATGCAGAGACCTATGATTGCACCACTGCACACTGCACTCCAACCTCGGTGACAGTGTAAGACCCTGTCAAAGGAAAAAACAAAAGAGTGCATTGTAAAGAACAAACAATGAGTGTGAAGTGCCACGTTGGCTGGCTCATAATAGGTCTTCTCTTTTGTCCAAGGACTTTGAGTGTCCACCTCCTCCTTATTAAAGCCCTCTCAAACTTTGCTTTTCTTGAAAAAGGTGGAATTTAGATGATTTTGCAGCAGTTGGGATCCAGGAAGCCAGAAGCCCCACGTAGCCCAGGACTGGCCTGTGAATGATAAAGAGGTGGAATTGTGTTATTGAGCAAACGAGTAGGTGGCAGATGGCTACTGCCTCAACAGCTCTTGGTGGGATTGGGTGCCAGGATGTGCGTTTTCCACTGTACCTACCTTTGTCAAAAAATTACTGGTTCCTTCCTCACACTGCAAGAACAAGCCACACGACTACAGGATTTCTCAGAGATAGGTCTCCACGGAGCCTTAATTGTTCATACAGATAGATTAATTATTCAAGCTGATGAATCAGGGGGTGCAGCGCGTGGGTTCACCAGTAAAACAAGAGCCCGTGTGGACAGAGTTTGGCAGAGACAGGACCTCCTGCTCTGCCCAATTTAATTTAATGCATGCCTGGGCGAGGGGTTTCTTCAGTCCTGACTTACCCTTGACTTCTAGGCTGCACTCTGGGTTTCAGGTGTGACTTCTCTAACACCTTCTGGACCAGGAGGAGAAGCATTGTTAGGGCTTGTCCCTGGGGTGTGGCTGGGCTCCGAGGCCAGGCTATGTTGATCTTGAATTGAGGATGGCTCTGCCAAGGTTGCTTTTGTGTTTGCTTCTTGATCGCTCGTTGTGAAATGTGTTCGGTAGTAGTCATGAAGCAGATATTTGGCATACATTCTCATCCCAGCAAGGAGTGCATGCAATTGAAAATCGGCAGAGCCAAGCAGAGGGAGCCCAGGCTCCAGACCCATGTGGAGTCCTTGGAGACGTCCCACCTGGATGTCGGGAGCAGCCTCTCTGGGGCCTCTGAACGCTCTGCTGCCCCACGTCACCCCCTCACCCTGGCAGAGCCCGGCTTGCTCCGGGGACCCCACTTTCCTTTCACCGCTTCCAGGAGAGGCTGCTAATTTTCCATGTCCTCCAAGGTCTGTGCATTACCACTTGCAGACCAAAAGCTCTCTCCTGCCCAAGCACCAGTGTCTCTGAGGCTCCAGCTCCTCCACCCTCCATTCCATCATCCAGGGCCTCATAGTTCCTCATGGTGCCTCCTCACTTGCAGGCATGCTGACAGTGCAACCTTAGCGCCTCGCGCTCTAGCCCTCCAGACACACTGCCTTCTGCTGGCCTCGGACACGCACTCCCGTGGCCACAAGCTGGATTCTAATGAGATGAAACTGTGCAACCTATAAAAGAATAAAATCAAACCATATATATATATATATATATATATATATGTATATACAGATGTGTGTATATATACACTTGTATATATACATACACTTGTATATATACACAAAAGTATATCTACATGTATACACATGTATATATGTGTATATATAGTATATATACAGTATATATAGTATATGTACAGTATATATAGTATATATACAGTATATATACATATATAGTATATATACAGTATACATACACAGACATGTGTATAATGTAGTGTATAAATAGTACATATATACACAGACATATATATGTGTATAATGTAGTATATATATACAGACTATATATGTGTATAAATACACATATATGTATAATGTATACACATGTGTATATATAATTGGTAAAATATAGATAAAATTAATCATTTAAACCATTTTTAAGTCTAAAGGCCGGTGGCATTTAAGTACATTTATAATGTTATGCAACAATTGCCACCATCCATCTCTGGAATTTTTCCATCTTCCCAAACTGAAACTCTGCACCCCTTAAACGCTAACTCCCAATTCTCCTCCCCCAGCTCCTGGCAATCCCTCTTCTATTTTCTGTCTCTGTGAGCCCGACTCCTCTGGGTACGTCATATGAGTGCAATCACATGGTATTTGTCTCTCCAGGGACTGGCTGGTTTAGCATAACGTTCTCAAGTTTCCCTCGTGTTGTGGCATGTGACAGGATTTCCTTCCTCTTTAAGGCTGAATCATATTCCATTGTGTGAATATACTCCATTTTGTTTATCTACTCCTCCACTGATGAATCGTTGGGTTTCCACTTTTCAGCTGTTGTGAATAAAGCTGCTATGAACAAAGTATCTATTTGAGCCCCTCCTTTCAATTCTTTTGGGTGTATACCCACAAGTGGAATTGCTGGATCACGTGGTAACTCTATGTTTAACTTTTGAGGAATTGCCAAACTATTTTTCTCAGCAACGGGCACCATTTTACACTCCCGCTAGTAATCCGCCAGGGTTCCAATTTCTCCACATCCTCGCCAGCACTTGCTATTTTCCATTTTGTTTGTTTGTGTTTAAATAATAGCCACCCTAATGGGTATAAAGTGATAGCTTATTGTGGATTTGACTTGCATTTTGATTTGCATCTCCCTAATGATAGTGATGCCGAGCGCTTCTTTTCATGTGTTTATTGGCCGTTTGTGTGTCTTCTTTGGAGAAATGTCTATGCAAGTTCTTTGCCCATTTTTGAATTGGGTTGCTTGGATTTTTTGTGTTGCATTGTGGGAGTGCTCTATATATTTTTGGTTGGCAGTTTTTTCTCCCATTCCATGGGTTGCCCTTTCACTGTGTCTTTTGATGGACAACAGTTTTTAATCTTATTTAAGTCCAAGTGATCATTTTTTCTTCTGTCACTTGCACTTTCGTTGTCATACCCAAGAAATCATTGCCAAAGCCAGTGTTGTGAAGCTTTTCTCCTATGTTTTCCTGTAGATTTTTTATAGTTTTAGCTTTAATATTTATGTTTCTGATCCATTTTGAGTTAATTTTTGTATATCATGTAAGGAAAGGGTTCAAATTTATTCTTCAGCGTATGAATATCCAGTTTTCTCGGCATTATTTGGTAAAAAGACTGCCCTATTTCCACTGAATGATTTGGTACCCTTGTTGCAAATCATTTGGCTGTGTGTGCAAGGGTTTATTTTGGGTCCACTCAGTCACCCGCTTCCTGCCTGCAAACCCTGTGTCCTCTGTGCTCTCTCTCCAGGGACTAACCCTGGGATCAATGGAGAAAAGTGTGTGTTTAAATAAATGAATCCTGCCTCATTTCTGACCCTGTGCTTTCTATGCACACACACAGAGACACACTCAGACACACAGAGACACACATACTAAGACACACAGATATGCACACACACTGACACAGATGTACACACACAGACACACAGATATATACACAAGATAGGCACACGCAAGCACACTCCCAGGAACACGTACTCACAGATGTGCACACGGACACGCACACACACACACACAAGCACACACACTCAGCAGATGTATCAGAGTGTTTTTCTGAATTTTAATTCACAAAAGTGCACTGGAAGGAGCCTGGAAGGAGTTCTTACTGCACTAAAGTAGGAGGAAACTGGTGGCCAAGAGGAAGAAGTAGAAGGGAGGAAGTAGAAGTGACCTGTCTCTGCCCAGCTGCCCCGGGGCACTGCTCCTCTCACCTCTCACAAGGGGGCTGGCTGAGTTCAATCCTCGGGCATTGCAGACCTTAAGAATGCACGGAACATCTTTATGCTGGGAATCGGGAGGAAGATGGATCAGCCTTGCAGAAATCCTTGGAAGACAAGACAGCAGGTCCCTTCCTCGTGTTGGGGCGGCGAATATCCAAGTTACTGGTGAAGAATCCATATGGGTCTGCAGCAGCCTCAACTCTCGTCTCCTCAGAAAAAAGAATTTGACTGAGGGGCATAAGGTAGAAAAAAGAGACCAAGGCAAGTTTCAGAGCAGAGTGGATGTTTATTTAAAAGCTTTAGAGCAGGAAAGAAAGGAAAGTACACTTGGAAGAGATCCCAGCAGGCGACTTGGAAGCCAAGTGCTCCATTTAACCTTGATCCTGGGACTTTATACGCTAGCCCCTTTCCGGCATCTTGCGACCCTTTCCCTTCATTTTTCTCTTCGTGTGGGCTGCCTGCACGCGGTGCCCTCTTTATGCCTGGGAGGTGAGCACGTGCCGTGTGTTGACTAGAGTTGTACACCTGCTCGTCTGAGACTTTCTTGCCTTTCCGGTGGAATGCCCCTGAAGGTCATGTCTCTTAATGCGCATGTCCAAGCTCACTCCCCAGATCCATGAGATTTTACTGGAAGCTTCTGACTCCCAATTTCAAGTGTTTTTATATACTGGGAAATTGCCTTTCCCTGGTGCCTGCAACCAATTATCACCTTAGTGTGACAGCTGTGGGCCACCAGGAAATTGCCTTTCCCTGGTGCTGTCTGCCGAGTCTCATTTTTAGAGAGGCAGTGTGGCAGCTGCCAAACCATCACCTGATGGTCCCCTGACATTTCTGGTGGGCGGGTGTTGGGGAGCCCTCTCCTGCCTTGCTCGTGCCTGGCTAGCTACCTATTGTAACACTGGAAGGCCTGGGGTACACGGGAGGAACTTGCAGAAGTTGGTCAGGGAAAGCTGCGGTTGATGGCAGGGCCAGGAAGGGGGCCCACCTTAGCAGCTCAGATTCCCTTTACACTCGAGCCCCCCTCTCTCCCCATGCGTGCTTCCTGTGTTATTGATCCTTCAGGTCTCAGCTCATTAAAAACAACAAGAACTAATGTTTATTAAGAGCATACTCTGTGCCGAGAACTATACACGCATTTCCTCTTTTAATCTTCAGAATAACCCTTGAGTTGGGCAACATCAACGTCATCATCACCTTCTTCTACTTTTTCATTTTTGAATGAAGAAATTGAGCTCAGCGGTGAATTTGCTTGCTTGAGATCATGTTGGTGGGAGGATTTGAGCCTGAGTCTGACTCCGATTCCAGGGCTCCATTCTTAACTTCCTCACTCTCTCATCCCTCCCAGACCATTTTGGCCAATCCGGGTTAGGGGTGCGGGTACCTCCCTCACTTCTGCCAAACCAGTGCTCTGCAGGTGGGGACCAAGGGGGCTGAGGAGGCTGACAGTCAGCCCTGTGCTCCCCTGGGGGCAGGGGTTGGGGGACACCTCTTCACTCCGAGAATCCTACTTGTCAAGCTCTGGGTCCACTCAGAGGGGGTGCCTTTTCCTGATTTGCACAGAGGCACTGCATGGGCATCATGCTGTCTTGAAGGGATTGTCACTGGATTTGTAATCTCTCATTACTCCTCATTCTCTCTAAGGACTGCTAGCTCCTTAACAGCAGAGGCCGTGTTGTATTCAGGTTGGGCCTCCTGTCCCTAGCATCCAGAAGGCACTTCATGCCTAGTTGTTGAATGAGGAGTGGCCAATGAAGAAAGACATTAGCACCTGGGTGTAGGTGCCTCACCCCTGCCCCTGGGTGCAGTGCATGCTGACTCACACCTGCGCAAAGGCCCAGAGAGTTTCTGGTGTGGGGCCAGGGGCTTCACCCCTCAGAAGAAGGGCTGACATTTCACAGCTCCTTTTCTTGTTACCTGTTACCTGGAAACAAAATTTTAGATTTTCATGGACTGCCTTTACGCAACTTTGATCATGCAGAAAAGTGCTGCGAAAATGATAAAAACAGGAGTTAGCTCTGCTTACAACTGTAGAGCCCCTCATCTCATAAAAAATATGAATAGGCCCCTAGTATTAAAGCTTTTCTCTCCCCTAGCTATGGAAATCTGTTATTTAGCCTCTCCTGGTCTCAGTTTCCTTACCTCTGAAATGGGGATAATAATGTCCACCTCATAAATTTATCACAGGGGTTAGAGGAGGCAACCCATGGGAAGGGTGTAGGATAGGACCTGCTGCAAGTTAAGCCGCACAGTAGCTGCTAGCTCTGTGTGTGACTGTAACTTCATTATTATTACGGTGTGGAAGTCATGGACTTTGAATCCAAGTTGCTTACTTTTTGGACGAAATGGATGCAGCAAAAGAACAACAATCCATGCGTTTCAAAGTGGGTGAAGCAGACAAAAAAGTCGTGGTAGTAGAAGTGAGGATGGGAACACTGGGGCTCAACCTCAGCTGGGAAGGCATAGGGATGTGGGTTTAAGCTGGATCTGGAGGGATGGGTAGAAATTAGGTAGACTGAGGCAAGGGGAATTCCAAGTGCAAGACCAGGAATGAAGAAGTATGAAGGGGATGGAAGAGAAATGTATTCTCCAACCTCTCAAGCTCATCAGTGGGTCTCAGCCTAAATGCCACTCCTCAAGCCTTTCCTGATGCCTCCGTCCAGACAGCCCCCTTGTTATATGCACTTACATTCTGGCACTAATGCTCTGACACCAGCTGGGTGGTCCGCAATTCAGTTCAATTCTGATACCAGCTAAAGTTAGTGCAGAGCCCCCAAATTAAAGGGCTCAACCCCAATAAGACTGTACCTCTTTCAGATGACAGGTGCACTTTGGAGATCCCAGGCCAATTGCACTTCTATTTGACTTGGCTACAAATTCAGGGGTTCCCACAATCCCCAACTCAGTCTCAAAAATTCACTAGAGTGACTCACAGAAATCAGGAAAGCACTGTGCTTATAATTATAGTTTTATTACAAATGATACTGATGAGGAACAGCCAAATAAAGATACATAGGATGGGGTGGAGAGGACACAGAGCACCCAAGCCCTCTCCCCATGGAATCCAGGTACTTCTTCCTCCCAGCACATTACTGTGTTTGTGACCACAGGACCAGCCCAAACTAGGCCTATTCTGTTGATAACAGGACGTCAAGTCACCTTGTAGGCATAACGGAATGAAAACTTCAAGTCATGTAGGCCAGGGATGTGCAATAGAAAAAGGTTTGACCTTTAACAACACCTGGTACAAGGATTCCTCTCTGGGGAATCAAAAGACTGGGAAATGACTGGAACCTGAATGCTGGAACTCTTTCAAAAGGGATCTGTTGGCCCAGAAGATCTGGGGCTAAAATCCTTACTGTAAATGGTTTGTTTGAAGCTCTCCCATCAGACTCTGCCAAGTCAACATTCCTAAATCCTTTCTCTTGCCCTCTCAACCCTTCAAACTTGCCCCAGATCCCAAATCAGTGAGATAGATGTGAACTGCATCTCCTGTCTCCTTGCTGGCTGGTCTTGCAATAAAGCTTTTCTTCTCTCAAAAGCTAGTGCCATAGTATTGGCTTCTATGTGTGTCAAGCAGCAAGCCCATTTATTCAATACCATCTTCACCAACCAGAAAGTTCCAATGAGCTTTGGTGTCTAGAGTTTTTATTGGTGTTTCATTATATAAGCATGATAGATTGAACAATTGGCCACATAGTTGAACTCGATCTTGAGGCCTCCATTCCCTGGAAGTTGGGTAGCTGAAAGTGCAACCCTATAATCACATGGTTAGTCTTTCTGGTGGCCAGCCCCCATACTGAGGCTATGTAGAGGCCCACTGGGCATCACCTCATTAGCATCACAAAGACATTCCTACCATTCAGAAAACTCCAAGGGTTTTTGAAGCTGTGTACCAACTGAGGAGAAAGGCTATATATGTATTTTTAAATTATATTACAGTTCTTACAGCACTTTTCACATCTGAAATATATTGCTTTTACAGTTAAATATTTAATATGTATTTATCCAATAGACTATAAGCTTCAAGAAGAAAGGGACTTTGTTGTTTTTGCTCCACTGTAACCTTAGCATGTAGCTCAATTCTTGGCAAGTAGTATTTGCTTTGATTGATAGATGTGATTTGTATATATTCTATATATGAATAATGGGTGTAAGAGTTATATATATGAATAATGGGTGTAAGAGTTAAAGAAAGAGAAAATAAACACGAAAAGCAGCTCAACAGTCAAACACAGGTTTATTTTGGAGAATAAACCTGAGAGGGGCATCTGGCTGATTTTGGTCAGGAGCGCTCTCTCTTACAGACTAGGAGTATTCGCTGGATTTAGGGTGAAAGAGCTTATCACAGGCTTGGAATGTTTCTGTGTGGAGAAGTTTATTGTGAGGTTGGAATGTCTCTGGTTGGAGGAGAGGTTATCTTGGGGCTGACATCTCTCCGGCAGGAGGGGAGATTATCTCAGGGCTGGCATGTCCCTGGTCAGGGAGGGATTTATCTTAGGGTTGGAATGTTTCTGGTCAGAGATGTCATTTGTGGTTTATGGTCATGCTGACCTTAGCCATTAGGCTGATGCCTTTTGGATTTAGGTGGTTTTTGATCAAGGGCAACTTTAAAATGGTGGTGCTTGCCCAAGATGGCGAGGCTCCTGCTCTGTCAGTGGGGAAAATTAAAGACTGGAAAGGTATATTGGGACAGATTGTAGAAGGCCTTAAATGCTCTATGGTCTTAAATGTTTCCAGCATGTCTCTCACATCATCTCAGTAACTGCTGGGAAGGCACCACTGGGAAGATTTGTAGAATCAGGCCTGCTCTGGCTCCATGGAAGCTTCTCTGAAACATGAGTCTTATGAAGTCTGGGAAAAGGGCATGAGTGGAATGGATGACTCAACATTCAACTGCAGTCGGGCGGGGAGGGGGGGGTGTGAACTCAGTGCTAAGTTGAGGGAAAAGGGCCAAAAATACAAAATGTGGTAAGATTTGTCTCTCTCATGTTTAGCAGTCTGAGAAGTGCTTAAAAATTTTTTTTGTTAGAGTGCTGGTGCCCAGTAGATAGGGGAGTAGGAATATAAGCCCTAGTCCCTACTGAGCATCACTAGACCTGAGAAGGGAAAGAGGAGGGGCTCTGAAGGGAGGAATCCAGGCTCTCTAAAAGAAATTGATTAACACCTGAAAGGCTCAGTTCATGTTTCCATCATCCCCTGCTCATGGTCAAGTCAAAGAAAAAACTGATGTCTAGTCATGAAAACAGCAAAGCATGAGGTGGGAGGATGATTGCATCCTGTGTGGCAATGGGAGACGGAACAAATTCAGAGCACTCAATACTTCCCCTCTCTTTCTAGAGCAGAACGTAGGGGTTCTAAGTGTTCAGTACAGGTCTTGATTCTTTATTTTATCTGCTTCTGTGGCCCTGGCTTTGTTGTCTAGAAATAATCAAAGATCATAGAATATTCCATTTGGAAGAAACTTCAAGGCCGTTATTTGTAATCCCACTGAATTGCTAGTGCCGCTCAGGTCCAATCTCTGCAGGAAGTGGAATTCAAAGGAACATAAGCCCAGAGGAATAGTGAAGAACTGTGCTGCAGGCTTTTTTAAAAGTGAGGTCCTCATCCAAGGGGTTTGCATAGTGTGCCACCAAATAAGCATCTCAGAACCTCCTCTGGATGTTACTCTCCTCCGAAGTTCCATACCGGGGCTTGGGCAGCCCCTGCATCTCTCCCTCTTCCCCATCCCATGATTTCCCACTGCCTCCCTGCTCTCCTCATTCCCTTCTTGCTTCCCTTCCATCTCACCGCCTATCTCTCCCCTACTGGAGGGGACCATCAGGGCTTTTGCTGCTGGCTTTGTGGCGGAAGCTCCCTGGGATGTGCAGGCCTTCAGTAGCACTGAAAGCTCTTCTCCAAGAAATTCTTATTCATTATTTCTGGTGAGCAAAACTCACCATCTGCGTATTCTCCAAGGCAGCTGTCCCCGTCCTGGGTGTGTGGCAGGTGCTGCCTAAACACTGGCTGGCTGCAGGGAAAGACTCTTTTTTTTCTTTCTTTTTTGCATAAGATTCCATTCCACAATCATCAGAAGCCTGTTTGCATTTCATGGGCCCATGAAATTACTTATTTTATTCCAGAGAAAAAAGACACGCCATTTCTGTGAAGCGAGGGTCTTCGTTTGAGTTTTCTTTTTGGTCCCTCTCTCCATCATGCGGGGAGGGTCCCTATTTTGCTGAGGTTAGAAGGAGCACCAACTATCTATAGGCATTTTTAAAATGTCTATAAATATACAAAACTAAAAAAAATTTTTAATGTAATATTCAATTTAGAGCAAGATTTAAAATATTTGAACACTAAAATGGAAACAGTTACCTTACAATCTCTATCTGATCATCTATAATTGAGTAATGACTGATGAGTTGAATCACATTTTCTCAAAGTATCCTTTGGCCCCTTTTCCTTTCCCCAGGCTGGAAGAGCTCTTTCTAATCACTTAGCCTTCAGTGTTCCTAAATGCGCTCCTCCACTTTTCTTTCTCCCCTGGTTCCTTGCTCTCCCACTCCCCACCTGGCCTTTTGGAGATTGTAGGATTTGCGGAAACTTCATCATGCATCTCCATTTTCACGTTCAGTTTTAACACCTCAAATGAGTCTTTTCAATCCCATAGCTCTTTCACTCATCCTGTATTAATGAGTGCTCTTCCCTTTATAACTCCTCACCGTTGTTCCCCAGCTGGAGGAAGGAGCCGTCCCTCTGCCTGGGCAGCTAGCTGCAGGAGGAGCCCACAGCCACAGTGCATCCTCCCACCAGCAGCCTAAACCCCCATGGTTAGCTTCACACTACCAGAAGTTTCCTCACAACCACAAACTCTGCCTCCCTTAAAAAAATGACTTTGAAATTGATGCATAATTGTTGCATGTATTCATGGGATACATGAGGTTTTTTTGATACATGTATACAGTGTGTAATGATCAAATCAGGGTAATTGGAATATTCATCACCTCAAACATTTATCACGTTTGTGCTGGGAACATTGGGTACAAAATACAGTTAGACAAAAGGAATAGATTCTAGGGTTTGATAGCACAGTAGGGTGACTATAGTTAACAAGAATTTATGGTACAGTTGACCTTTGGACAACGTGGGACTAGTGGGAGGGCCAACCCCCTCGTGCAGTTGAAAATCTGTGAATAACTTTTGACTTCCCTGAAAATTAACTACCAATAGCCTACTATTCACAAGAAGTTCTACTGATAATGTAAATAGTCAATTAACACATATTTCATCTATGTATTATGTACTGTATTCTTACAATAAAGTGAGCTAGAAAAAAGAAAATGTTATTAAGAAAATGATAAGGGTGGGGCACAGTGACTCATGACTTTAATCCCAGCACCTTAGGAAGCTGGGGTGGGAGGATCACTTGAGACTAAGAGTTTAAGGCCAGCCTGGGCAGCATAGCAAGACCCAAACTCTACAAAAATTAAAATAAATTAGCTGGGTGTGGTGGCATGCACCTGTAGTTCTAGCTACCTGAGAGGCTGAGGTGAGAGGATCACTTGAGGCTGGGAGTTTGAAGCTGCAGTGAGCTATGATCACACCACTGCACTTGAGCCTGGGCAACAGAGTAAGACCCTGCTTCTAAAACAAAGAAAATCGTATGGAAGAAAAAATATATTGACTATTTATTAAGAGGAAATGGACTATCAGAAAGGTCTTGACCTTTGTTGTCTTCACATTGAGTACAATAAGGAGGAGGTGGACAAGGAGGAGTGGGTCTTGCTGTCTCAGGGGTGGCTGAGGTGGAATAAGATCTACTTACAAGTGGACCTTCACAGCTCAACACTTGTTCAAGGGCCAACTCTATATTTCAAAATAGCTAGAAGACAAGATTTAGAATGTTCCCAACATAAAAAAAAAACTTTTCAGTTTGAAATAATTTTAGACTTACATAAAAGTTTTAAAAATATTTCTTAGAATTCCTGTACAACCTTCACCCAGACTCCCCTAACATTAATGTCTCTGTACCCAGAGTTCAGGGACCAAAACTATGAAATTAGCACTGATACAATACTAAACTATAGTTATTTTTCATATTCTCCCAGTTTTCCAGCTAATGCCTTTTTTTTTCTGGTCCAGGATCCAATCCAAGATTTCACCTTGCACTTGGCCTTGCCTCCTTGGTCTCCTCCAGCCTCAGATGGCTCTTCAGTCTTTCCTTGTTTCTTATAACCTTGGCGATTTTGAAGAATTGTAGGTTTTCCCCTCAATTTGAGTTCATCTTTTGGTTTCATTATTTTGAGGTTATGCATTTCTGAAAAGAACATCATAGAAGCAACGCACTCTCCTCAGTCCATCATATCCAAGGGCACGTGACATCAATATGCCTCATTACTGGTATTAACTTTGCCAACGTGGTTAAGGTCAGGTCTGCTGGGCTTCTCCATTCTAAAGTTTGTATCTTTCTCTTTGTAATTAATAATAATCGAGGACGGGGGTAGATACTTTGAGACTATGCAAATATCCCATTTACCCTGAAACTTTGGCTCAATTTTGTTGATATCCATCAGCAGATCATGTCTGCAACAATTACTGTGGTGTTCTAAGAGTGATTTTCAGCGGCAGCTGAAGGCTGGTGAGTCAGAGTCACAATGTTCCAGATCCAGGGCCTTGTGCAGAAGCTGTATATAGAGGGGATGAAATGGAAGGTGTGTGAGGATGTGATCTCCTCCATACGGAACTTCCTCATCTACGTGGCCCTACTGCAAATCATTCCTTTTATCTTAAAGAAATTGCATAGCATATGAAGATTGAGTATCACGTGTGAATGTATAATATGCAGAACCTGGTTACAGTTTCCACAACTCTTTGCAAGCAAATAGGCCCAGAAAACTGTAAGAGACTCTTTAATGGTTGGGTATAAAAATTCTGCTTGTTAAGAACAAGTTTGGCTCAGCTAAGCTTGTTCTTAGCCAAAATATAAAACTACAGCTAAAATATAAAACTATTTGAGAGGTATGAAAAGACATCTTGTGGTCAGGGTGTGCCATTATGCTTGTGACATTTGGCCTCTGTAAATGTTGGTATAATTGTAAATAATGTCAAACTCCATTTTCTAGCATGTATTAATAATTAAGGGAACTATGTCTGAAATGGCACTGTTTTGTCAGTCATTTCTGTTTACCTTTTTACTTCTGTACAAAGTGTATTTATGGAGTCCCTTACAATTAGTCATGTTTTATGGAAGTCAGCACACAACCACAATGCTATTTAAACACAGGATTATTAGTCTATGTTTTGTTTTTGTTTTTGTTTTTGTTTTTGTTTTACAGAGTCTCACTCTGTTGCCCAGGCTGGAGTGCAGTGGCGTGCTCTCAGATCTCAGCTCACTGGAACCTCCGCCTCCTGGGTTCAAGCAATTCTTCCACCTCAGCCTCCTGAGTAGCTGGGACTACAGGCGTGCACCACCACGCCCGGCTAATTTTTGTATTTTTAGTAGAGACAGGGTTTCATCATGTTGGCCAGGATGGTCTCAATCTCCAGAACTTGTGATCCACACCCCTTGGCCTCCCAAAGTGCTGGGATTACAGGCGTGAGCCACCACTCCTGGCTTAGTCTAGGTTTTTAATGAATGTACCAATTAAGAAAAAAGAAAACACACAAAGAGTGTTTTTCTGTTTCCTTTATTCTTTCTAATTGACTAATTGGAATTCTGTAAGGAAGAGCTGTCTCTTCTTTCTCTAATATTTATTCCTTTAATTATGTATTTATCAGTATAGGTTCCTGGATATTGACTTTATTCTGTGGGTTATAATTTTGTTGCTCAAATTGTTTCCTCTTTGGTCATTGGTTGCTCCCTGAAGGAGTTCCAGTGTCCTTTTGAGAAGTGTCATCCTTTTTTGAGCATTTCCTTATTTTTTGACATTTCAAGACACTCCAGGCACTTTTTATTGTATATTCCCTGCCCCAGCTCTGGAATCAGCCACTTCTCCATGGATTCTTGGTTCTTTTATTGAAGAGTGGTATTTTGAAACCAAGATCTGGGCACTAGATGTGTTCGTTGCTACAGAGGTGTCAATGCTTTCAGGCCATTTAAGCAAACACAGCTAGAAGTAAATGCATGTATACTAATCCATACATATTCACATTGATATTCATCCCTCTATTTATATTTATATTTAAAAAGTGTGAGTTCATACTGATACCTTCATAAATCCAACACCATAGGGTTTATTCTAGCCTTTTCCCTTTCTTTTCTTGTAATCTTTTAAAAGTTATTATTGTGGGCTGAGCACGGAGGCTCATGCCTGTAATCCCAGCACTTTGAGAGGCCGAGGTAGGCGGATCACGAGGTCAGGAAATCAAAACCATCCTGGCTAACACGGTGAAACCCTGTCTATACTAAAAATACAAAAAATTGGCTGGGTGTGGTGGCACGCACCTGTGGTCCCAGCAACTCGGGAGGCTGAGACAGGAGAATCGCTTGAACCCGGGTGGGGGAGGTTGCAGTGAGCCAAGGTCGCACCACTGCACTCCAGCCTGGGCAACTGAGCAAGACTTCATTAAAAAAAAAAAAAAAAATTATTGTTGTTATAACTGAGCCATGTTGTCTCTTCTTCTGTTTGGAAGTTTAGCTTTGTGTTGTATTAGTAAAATATACACCCAGTCATTTCCTTTGTAAACACCAAATTATTCTATGTTCTCCTTTTAAAAGCTTGGAGTTATGAAAGCATAAAATTAAAGTTCATTAAGCACGTAAACTTTAAGATACATTTTAAGAAGCATAAAATACAGAGTTTCTGAGGGGTTTCTTCACAATATCTTCAGCGTATATTTGCCCCTAAAATCAATTTTTATAAAAATAATAAAGAGAACAGGAAAAATAGCCTAATATAACATATTGATTGTGTCCTTCTCTGATCTGTTCTCACTCCTAAGCTACCAACAGCGGCAGCCCTAAAAAGTAATTTGAGGAGATTCTTAAGTTCCCCTTATGTCCTCTGAAAAGCAACCTAGATAAACATGAGCTCTAAGTAAAAACATTGTTCTTGGGATTTAAACTCAAGATGACAGAATAAACTGCTGCAGGGAGCCTCTCTCCTGACCCCATAGATTTATTCTTTTTTTTTTTTTTTTTTTTTTTGAGACAGAGTCTTGCTCTGTTGCCCAGGCTGGAGTGCAGTGGCGCGATCTTGGCTCAGGGCAAGCTCTGCCTCCTGGATTCCCGCCATTCTCCTGCCTCAGCTTCCCAAGTAGCTGGGACTACAGGCGCCCGCCCCCAAGCCCGGCTAATTTTTTTGTATTTCTTTTAGTAGAGACAGGGTTTCACCGTGTTAGCCAGGATGGTCTCCCTCGATCTCCTGACCTTGTGATCCGCCCACCTTGGCCTCCTAAAGTGCTGGGATTACAGGCGTGAGCCACCGTGCCCGGCCCCATAGATTTACTCTTAAAACAGGTTTAGGGGCTGAAAGTAAGTAAAAAAGCTGCCAGGTACCAGAAAAAAAGTAGAAAATCTACTTCACTGAGTGAGAGGCAAAATTGTATGGCACATAAATGTAACTAAACTGGAAATACATTATAGGAGCTGGGGTTGTGATGTTACGGATTAGGGTCAAAGTTTTAGGAACTCCTGAAACTAGGCTATTCCATGATACCTGGAGCCACAAAACAATGTAATTTTGTATATGAATTGAGACTAGGAAAACTCTGAATATGACCTGTGATACAATCAGGAAGCGGGTCTCTGGCCCTGGGCTGTTGGTGAAAATTAAATCAATTGTTAGAAACTGGAAGCCGTAACTTCTGCTGATTGTTGATATGTGGCTAGAATTCTTAACACTACCTATACAGGGTCAAGATCTCTAACAGAAAACGATTCCAGTTCTGGAACAGTTTCAGAGGCAGTGGGGAAACATTCCCATAGGAAGCCCTTAGCAACTCAGGGTACCTGTGAGACCTTTGCAAAAGGTATTCCTATTGAAGATGAGCTCACAGACAAAAATTACAAGGCAGATAAGGAAGTAATATCAAACACTGGTACAACAATGTTAACTAACTGCACAATAAATGGGAGAAAAATATAGAAAGAACAATGGATAGCAGAGCAATCAGAAAATAACTTTTAAACAAAGGAAGAAATAGATTATAATAGAACATAAAAAGGAAAAGAACATTGGACTTAAAAATTAGACAAATAGAAATTCTAGAAAGAGAAATTGTGGTCAGTGAAACAATAATTTTTCACAGGTTGAACAATAGCTTACACGAAACTGAAGAGAAAATTGATTAACTGGAAGGTATAGTTGAAGAAATCATCCAAAACAGAACACATTTGTGATAAGAGATATAAAATACAGAAATAAAAATAAAAGATGTGGAGGATAGAAAGAGAAGACCCAGTATTAATCTATGGGAATTCTAGAAGGGGAAAAGAGAGATAAATAGGAGGAGCGAGGGTCGAGTAGAAAATAGCTGAGATTCTAGAACTCAGGACAGGACTCCTTATATCAAAAGCTGTGCCAAATTTCGAGGGAAACAAACTAACAAGCAGAATAACACAGATGAAGTTACGGAAAGCCAAGGAAAAAAAAATCTTAAAACTTACTGAAGAAAAAACTAGTGAAATAAATTTTTGAAGAAAGTCACAATCAGGCTCCTCATTAGCAATTACAAATGTCAGAAAGCAACACAATGGTATCTTCAAAGGGATAAGAAAGATAATTGAAAACTTAAACTTTTGTAACCAGCAAGTCCATCATTCAAGAGGGAGGGTAAATTAATACATTTCAAATGAATAAAATCTAAGAGATTTGACTACTCTCTGAATTCTTGCTCAAAGAACTACTAAAGGATATACTTCATCAAGAAAAGACATGAATCCACAAAACAGTCTGCTGGTAGATTCACATAAAATTGGCTCTTAAACTTTTAATCATAACTCACTCTGGAGGGAAAGTTTAAAACATGATGAAACTTTAATACTTAATAACACATGGAAGGGGAGGGATGGAAGGGGCTTAGATGTCCTTGCCTTTTTGAGAAGTAAGACAAACATATTTATTAACTTGTTGCTTTATTTAAAATATAAATTTATGAATACGTCAAAAATGTCATAACTACAAAAAGAATGGAGACTAAATATTTAACCTCAAAAATTATAGAAGAAAAGAAGACTTAATACAATAGAAGGAAGGAAAAAAGAACAAAAGGATAAGAGGAAAAAGGCATGGTAAATTGAAAACAAAAAAGTAGGTGGTAGAACGAATCAAAAAATAATAGTCATTCAATAAATGTAAATAGATTAAAATCATCTATTTCTAAATAAAGACTCTGAAATTGGATGAAAAAGAAAGTTGAGCCAATTGATGTTTGCAAGAAACACACCAAAAATTTAATAATCCAGAAAGACCACTACTAATTCAAAGAAAAATGACATAGCAAAATTAATATGAAAAATTAGAATAGACAAAAAGCAGTAATAGGATAAAGGAAGTTATTAATTAATGATCACAGCAACTCTCCAACAGAAGATGTGAAAGTGGTGAATCTGTATACCTTTGAAACACAGCCTTAAGTATAAAAACAAAAATGGACCCAATTACACAGGGGAAATGACAAACTCACAATGATAGCAGGAAATTTTAATGAACATGCCAGACACTGTTAGTTGCCTTCTTTTTTCACTTGCTACCAGAACATCATTCTCAGGGGATGGGGAAGTCACTTGCTCTAGGAAGGCCTTGAGTTGGCATTTAGAAGAAGTTCCTACCTCGAACTTCTAAGGCACATTTTTCTTTGTTTCCCTAAAAATGTGTTTTACATGGACTGTGTTGATTTTTTCCCTTCCTTCTTATATAAAATTAACAAGCAAAGAAAGAGCAATTGGAGGTCTGTTTTGAGATTTCTGACGTTTTCCACAGGCACAATGTCCTTATTTGGGAGCCTCAAAATAACAGGCTAACATTGCTGAAAGCAGCTTTGGGAAGAGGGCAGGTGTCTGAGAGGCTGAGAGGCCAACTGAGCAACTTTTTAGCTGAAACCACGGGCCACACCAGGAACAAACCACTGAACCAAATTGATTCAGGACACCTGCTCTGGACCCAGTTTCTTCTCCTCACCCCTAACTCTGCCCAGCACCTCCCACTTCCTCTCTGTTCCCCATCCCATCCCAGATTTGTATTTAAATGTCTGCATAATGCATGTGCTCTGCGTGTTTTGAAGTACTTTCTATCAAGTCCCTCATTTTTAAAATGTTTCTTTTAAATGAAGCTATGCATCACCTCTTTTTGAGGCTCTCTTTGGCTTTTCTTGCACAATTTTAAATTGACCAGGCCTACTTGCAAAAATAAAGACACTTTTTCTGCTCTTTGTTCTAAGTCTCCTTAATTTTGCTTCTCACATGGCATTTGTGCTTCAGGGAAATTTACCTCTGAGCTGTTGCCATGGTAACCAGGGGTCTGCCTTAGTGAAACAAAGCTGTGACATGTAAATAAATGGGAATCAGTGCAATGTATAGCAACTTTATTCACTCCATGTCTTACCGGCAATTTGTTATATTAAAAGCCACCATGATATTTTAATGTCCTTCACAGGTTTAATCAAATTAAATTTCCATTCATACAGAATACACCCTGAAATCAGGTACTATGGCTAAGTGAATCCATCGGTTCATTGTTATCTGTTGTGTTAGCTAGCTCCCAAGAGGAACAGGCTAACACATCCTGTCTTCCTATCCAGGTAAGCCATTCACCCCTTATGCAATTCCCTTCTTCATTTTACTGGGGTTGGTCTTTGTGATCAATGGAATACAGCACGAGGAATGGAATGCCACTTCCGACACTAGGTTATGAAAGACCGTGGCTTCCGTCTCTCTCATATCACACACTTTGGGGAAGCCAGATGCTATTGTATGAGGACACTGAGGCAGTCAATGGAAAGGTTCATGGAGAAAAGAATTAAAGTCTCTGGCTAACAACCAGTGAAGACCTGAGGCCTGCCAACAATGATGCTGTCTGCAGCAGGTTGCCCAGCAGTTGGGCCTTCAGATGTGACTGCAGCCCTGGCTGACATCGTGACTTCAACCTCATGAGAGGCCTGGAGCCAGAACTACCCAATAAACTGCTCCTGGATTCCTGACTCACAGAAACTATGAGATAACAAATGCTTGTTTATTTAAGCTGCAAAGTTCTGGGGTACTTTGTTTTGCAGCAGTATATACCATTTTAAATTACAAAAACATAAAGATATCACAAAACATACTTATCACCAAAGGTAAATTTAAAGTAATTTGATCTTTCTTTTGTAACTTTCAGGGTCGTACGCATTGATCTTTGGAGGTCCCAAAGGCTGAAGAATGTGTGCAAACAAATTCAACGTGGAAATGATGATTTAAAACAAAAAACAAACCTGTAACCAAACAAAATTTGTTCTATTTGGATGCTTTTAATTCTGCAGATGTGTTATCTCAAGGTTGATAAGAGCTTCAGAAGCCATTTAGACCAACCCTCACCTTCACCCTGAACAGTCATACCTGCTGTATTTGCTGATCCAGGGAAGGTCCTGGGTCCTTCATAAAGACATAATGAGAAGCTTTGTCTTCTAGAAACCCAAATACACTATGTCCATGTCCCCATCCACCCCAATCTATCTGTTTAGTAATATTACCCAAAAAGGGTCTGAGGTCAGTCCAGCCTCCCTTGTTCTTGGGTGAATGGGCGTTGGCCACCTATGATGTCCTCTTCCCTTCTAAGCGTTCACAGATGGCTCATCTGGTTATCAGTATCAATGCTTTCCCAGGATGCACATGGAGCCCACTGGGTCATCATCTATGGTATCTGCATTGTTTCCATGATTCAATGTGAGCTTCATGTCTGTCTACCTCCAGTCTTCTGGTTCCTCTCCACCTTCGTTTCTGAAAGAAACTGCATCAATTAATGGGCAAAATAACCAGCTAACATCATAATGACAGGATCAAATTCACACATAACAATATTAACCTTAAATGTAAATGGGCTAAATACCCCAATTAAAAGACACAGACTGGCAAATTGGATAAAGAGTCAAGACCCATCAGGGTGCTGTGTTCAGGAGACCCATCCACATGCAGAGACACACATAGGCTCAAAATAAAGGGATGGAGGAAGATCTACCAAGCAAATGGAAAGCAAAAAAAAAAAAAAAAAAAAAAAAAGTAGGGGTTGCAATTCTAGTCTCTGATAAAACAGATTTTAAACCAACAAAGATCAAAAGAGATGAAGAAGACCATTACATAATGGTAAAGGGATCAATTCAACAAGAAGCGCTAACTATCCTAAATAGATATGCATCCAATACAGGAGCACACAGATTCATAAAGCAAGTCCTTAGAGACCTACAAAGAGACTTAGACTCCCATACAATAATAATGGGAGACTTTAACACCCCACTGTCAATATTAGATCAACAAGACAGAAGGTTAACAAGGGTACCCAGGACCTGAACTCTGCTCTGCAACAAGCAGACCTAATAGACATCTATGGAACTCTCCACCCCAAATCAACAGAATATACATTCTTCTCAGCATCACATCACACTTATTCTAAAACTGACCACATAATTGGAAGTAAAGCACTCCTCAGCAAATGTAAAAGAACAGAAATCACAACAAACTGTCTCTCAGACCACAGTGCAATCAAATTAGAACTCAGGATTAAGAAATTCACTCAAAACTGCACAACTACATGGAAACTGAACAACCTGCTCCTGAATGACTACTGGGTAAGTAACCAAATGAAGGCAGAAATAAAGATATTCTTTGAAACCAATGAGAACAACGACACAACGTACCAGAATCTCTGGGACACATTTAAAGCAGTGGTTAGAGGGAAATTCATAGCACTAAACGACCACAAGAGAAAGCAGGAAAGATCTAAAATCTACACCCTAACATCATAATTAAAAGAACTAGAGAAGCAAGAGAAAACAAATTCAAAAGCTAACAGAAGGCAAGAAATAACTAAGATCAGAGCAGAACTGAAAGAGAGACACAAAAACCTTTCAAAAAATCAATGAATTCAGGAGCTGGTTTTTGAAAAGATCAACAAAATTGATAGACCACTAGCAAGACTAATAAAGAAGAAAAGGGAGAAGAATCAAACAGACACAATAAAAAATGATAAAGGGGATATCACCACCGATCCCACAGAAATACAAACTACTGTCAGAGAATACTATAAACACCTCTATGCAAATAAACTAGAAAACCTAGGAAGAAATGGATAAATTCCTGGACACATATACCCTCCCAAGACTAAACTAGGAAGAAGTTGAATACCTGAATAGACCAACAATAGGCTCTGAAATTGAGGCAATAATTAATAGCCTACCAACCAAAAAAAGTCTAGGACCAGACGGATTCACAGCCGAATTCTACCAGAGGTACAAAGAGGAGCTGGTACCATTCCTTCTGAAACTATTCCAATCAATAGAAAAAGAGGGGATCTTCCCTAACTCATTTTCTGAGGCCAAAATAATCCTGATAACAAAGCCTGGCAGAGACACAACAACAACAAAAAAAAGAGAATTTTAGACCAATATCCCTGACGAATATTGATGTGAAAATCCTCAATAAAATACTGGCAAAGAGAATCCAGCAGCACATCAAAAAGCTTATCCACCGCAGACAAATCAGCTTCATCCCTGGGATGCAAGGCTGGTTCAACATATGCAAATCAATAAATGTAATCCATCACATAAACAGAACTAATGACAAAAACCACATGATTATCTCAATAGATGCAGAAAAAGCCTTCAACAAAATTCAACAGCCCTTCATGCTAAAAACTCTCAATAAACTAGGTATTGATGGAACATATCTCAAAATAATAAGAGTCATTTATGACAAACCTACAGCCAATATCACACTGAATGGGAAAAAACTTGAGCATTCCCTTTGAAAACCAGCACAAGACAAGAATGCCCTCTTTTACCACTCCTATTCAACATAGTGTTGGAAGTTCTGGCCAGGGCAATCAGGCAGGAGAAAGAAATAAAGGGTATTCAATTAGGAAAAGAGGAAGTCAAATTGTCCCTGTTTGCAGATGACATGATTGTATATTTAGAAAACCCCACCATCTCAGCCCAAAATCTCCTTAAGCTGATAAGCAACTTCAGCAAAGTCTCAGGATACAAAATCAATGTACAAAAATCACAAGCCTTCCTATACACCATTAACAGACAAACAGAGAGTCAAATCATAAGTGAACTCCCATTCATAATTGCTACAAAGAGAATAAAATACCTAGGAATTCAGCTTACAAGGGATGTGAAGGACCTCTTCAAGGAGAACTACAAACCACTGCTCAGTGAAATAAAAGAGGACACAAAGAAATGGAAGAATATTCCATGCTCACGAATAGGAAGAATCATTATCGTGAAAATGGCCATACTGCCCAAAGTAATGTATAGATTCAATGCCATCCCCATCAAGCTACCAATGACTTTCTTCACAGAATTGGAAAAAACTACTTTAAAGTTCATATGGAACCAAAAGAGAGCCCACAATCCCAAGACAATCCTAAGCCAAAAGAACAAAGCTGGAGGCATCACGCTACCTGACTTTGAACTATACTACAAGGCTACAGTAAGCAAAACAGCATGGTACTGGTACCAAAACAGATATATAGACCAATGAAACAGAACAAAGGCCTCAGAAATAACACCACACATCTACAACCATCTGATCTTTGACAAACCTGACAAAAACAAGAAATGGGGAAACAATTCCCTATTTAATAAATGGTGCTGGGAAAACTGGCTAGCCATATGTAGAAAGCTGAAACTGGATCCCTTCCTTATACCTTATAAAAAATTAATTCAAGATGGATTAAAGACTTAAATATTAGACCTAAAACCATAAAAACCCTAGAAGAAAACCTAGGCAATACCATTCAGGACATAGGCATTAGACTTCATGACTAAAACACCAAAAGCAATGGCAACAAAAGCCAAAATAGACAAATGGGATCTAATTAAACTGAAGAGTTTCTGCACGGCAAAAGAAACTACCATCAGAGTGAACAGGCAACCTACAGAATGGGAGAAAATTTTTGCAATGTACCCATCTGACAAAGGGTTAATATCCAGAATCTACAAAGAACTCAAACAAATTTACAAGAAAAAAACAAACAACCCCATCAAAAAGTGGGCAAAGGATATGAAGAGACACTTCTCAAAAGAAGACATCTATGCAGCCAACAGACACATGAAAAAATGCTCATCATCACTGATCATCAGAGAAATGCAAATCCAAACCACAATGAGATACCATCTCATGCCAGTTAGAATGGCGATCATTAAAAAGTCAGGAAACAAGAGATGCTGGAGAGGATGTGGAGAAATAGGAACGCTTTTACACTGTTGGTGGGAATGTAAATTAGTTCAATTATTATGGAGACAGTGTGGCGATTCCTCAAGGATCTAGAACTAGAATTACCCTTTGACCCAGCCATCCCATTACTGGGTATATACCCAAAGCATTATAAATCTTGCTACTATAAAGACACATGCACATGTATGTTTATTGTGGCACTATTCACAATAGCAAAGACTTGGAACCAACCCAAATGTCCATCAATGATAGACTGGATTAAGAAAATGTGGCACATATACACCACAGAATACTATGCAGCCATAAAAAAGGATGAGTTAATGTCCTTTGCAGGGACATGGAGGAAGCTGGAAACCATCATTCTCAGCAAACTATCACAAGGACAGAAAACTAAGCACCGCATGTTCTCACTCATAGGTGGGAATTGAACAATGAGATCACTTGGACACAGGGTGGGGAACATTACACACGGGGGCCTGTCGGGGGGTAGGGGGCTGGGGGAGGGATAGCATTAGGAGAAATACCTAATGTAAATGATGAGTTGATGGATACAGCAAACCAACATGGCACATGTATACCTATGTATCAAACCTGCACATTGTGCACATGTACCCTGGAACTGAAAGTATAATAAAAAAAAGAAAAAAGAAAAAAGAAAAATCCTATAATGTATGTAGAGCACTCAGCAGCATCTGACACACGGCAAGGCTGTAATAAACTGCAGCAGATATCATCATGGAATTACTAGCTCTTGCAAGAATCCCCACCCTCCACCCTCACCCAGGGCTGGATTGTGTCACTCAGTGGCTGTGCCTACTGTGTAGGTCTGGGGCATGCAGCACACACCTGCATCCCACCCAGCTCCTGGTGTTTCACCACTGCCTGAATTTCCTGCTGTTGTGCTGTATTCCACAAGATTGGCCTTTCCAGCACCAAGGACTTTCCTGGACCACATTCGAGCTGGCCCTATCTTGTGCACTGTCATTTGGAAGGCAGGGTGCCCTCACAGAGCTACCTCTGTATCTGGGCTGTTTTTCCCTGCACCCTACACTGACTGCACAAACCAATTTGGCTGTCTTCAGCTGCAAATAATAGAAAAGCCAATGCAAAATCTCTTCCTTAGCTCATACAACCAGAAATCTGGCAGTAAAGCAGGCTTGCAGACTTCCAGTGGGTCAATGATGTCCTTAAGAACTGTGTTCCTCCCTGTTTCTCTTTGGATGTCCTCAGTGTCAGTCCAAGCTCAGGCTGGTGTGTCCCCCTTGTAGGTATTGACTGGCAGCTGGTGGCATTCCTAGCTACATGTTGGCTCACCTTCAATGGGGAATGTCTTTCCTCCAACCATAGAACAAGGATCTTCTCTTCGTCTGCCTGGGACATTTGGTTACTCTCTCACTTCTGACCAGTATCTGTTGCAATGGGAATCCTATTTATGAACTGCCTTAGGCCTGGATTCCTGAACCCAACACTGGAAAGGGGGATTCGTTAACCACCGTTATCCTGGTTTATTCAAAGTCCCCCCACTCGGGGAGGCAAAGTCAGTTCCCCACACTGCACTGATGCTGTCCAGTGAGGGCAGAGGGGAATGGATGCAAGAGAGTCACCTACAAAGCCCACTCCCTCCCGTGCAGCCAGGACCCCAGCATACTGTGTTCTGGGTGCTGTGCCAGCCACTACAAAATCCCAAATGGCAATTGTTAGATTTAACTGAAAATCCATATGTGTGGAAATTTTTATACTACCCATGGAGGAAGGGTGAAATTTTTCCCAAATATGCTTATTCCTTTCTGCCAGACTTTTCAAAGAAGAGTCTTTTATGGACTGTCTCCTCTTTCTCCCCATACTCATACATTTCTATACCCTGGCCTCTGAAAAGCGACTGGTATTTAAAACACTTCTCTAAAGCTGACCTTAGGTCACCAATAAAGTCTTAATTGCTCAATCCAACATCCTGTTCCTTTCTTCTGGCCCAGTGGTTCTCAACCTTGGTTGCACACTAGAATTGCCTAGGCAGCTTTTAAAAGTTCAGATGCCAAGCTGTACCCAGAAAAATTCAATTGATTTACAATCTCTGGGAGGATTGATTATTATTTAATCCTTCCCAGGTGACATCCATGTCAGCTGAGGAGGAGCACCACCGACTGGCCTAGACATTCCCTCTGTAGCATCCAGGGTGTGACTTCATCCTTTTTTGCTTGGGACTGTTCAAGTTTTAACATTCAATGTGTTGCATTCCAAAAACCCCTCAGCCCTGAGTCCACCCAGACAGCTGGTTGCTCAAAGTAGCACCTGCCCCAGTGGTTCTCCACCCTGATTTCAAATTAGAATCACTTAAGAAGCTTTAAAAAACTACTAGTGATAAAGCACTATCCCCAAGAGATAGATTCAGTTAGTCTAGTCTGGGCCCAAGCACCAGTTATTTTTCTAAGCCTCCTACATGATTTTAATAGACAACCAGGGTGAAGAGGCATTCATTTGCACCAGCTGTTCTCAAAATGAGGCCCCCGAACCAGCAGCAGCATCTTCACCTGGAAACTTGTTAGAAACGCGGATTCTCAGGCCTCACCCCAGACCTGCTGAGTCAGAAACTCTGGGGCGTGGGGCCCAGCCATCTGCATTTTCAAGAGTCCTCCTTTAGGTGAGTCTAATGCATGCTCAAGGGTGAGAACCACTGACAGTGCGGACCTGGCTCATCTTTCAGCACATTCTGACTTTGTTTGAATGGTTGTTTACATTATCAGTCCATCTTATGTACAATTTAAATGCCCTGCTGCGAGCACAGATCATTCGTGTACTGTTCCTGACTCCTAGTACAGGCCCTGGCCCTGATTAGGCCCCAAATTGGAATCGGTGTTTGTTTAAATGGTTGCCTTTCAGTCGAGTCACACTTTGCTAGAATGGAGCTCCAGCCCTGAAACTGCTCCTCTGACTGGCCTGACAATCTAACACTAGCTCTCCACCAGCAATTGTGCTGCCCATCAAGCACCATGAGGGGAACCTCAGGGGGTAAAATCTGGAGTCAAGGGTTTATAGCACTGATGTTACCAGTACAGAGTTGGGAACAAAGGACTGACTGAGATCACTTTGCTGCTCTGCCAGTTATCTGGCAATTCCTTAAGCTTCCTGTCCATTAGTGTCTTGATCTGAAAGGAAGGGAATAATTATAATAATAATAATAATAATAATAATAATTGCTTCTTAACAGTTGTTGTGGACCAAAATAAAGTAATACATATAACACCTCATCTTTTGGGGCCAGCTTATCTCTGGGCCTCTGGAATGCCTTCACACTCTCCCTACATCTGGATATTCCCCAGAAAGAGCTCTAGTTGCTCCACAGCCCATCAACACTTGATACTGTCAATCTTTTTAGTATCAGCCGTGTGATTGGGGGTGAAATGGTATCTCACTGTGGTTTTAATTTTTATTTCCTGGATGACTAGTTTTCTTGACCATCTTTTCATGTTCATATTGGTCATTTGACTCCTTTTGCAAAGTGTCTCTATTGGCTTTTGCCTATTTGAAAAAATTGAATCTACTTTTTATTGAATTGTAAGAGTTCTTTACACTTTCTGGATACAAGCCCTTTCCCAGATATAGATGACTGATAGATAGGTGGATAGATAGATAATTTTCTCCTACCCTGTGGATTGAGGTTTCATTTTCTTAACAGTATATTTCAGAGAGCAGAAAATTTTAATTTTGATAAAGTCCAATTCATCAATTGTTTTCCTGTATGACTAATGCTTTTTGCATCCTGTGTAAGAAAATTTTGCCTGTGCCCATGTTGCAAGTATTTTGCCTTATGTTTTTATTCTAGGTGTTTTATGGTTTTATCTTTTATTTTTATGCCTATAATTCACATAGAATTAACTTTTTGTATGGGATAAGAAAGGGGTTGTAGTTCAATTTTAAAAATATGAATATCTACTTTTTCAGCCATGGTTGTTGAAAAGACTACCCTTTCCCCATTGAATGACCTTGGTATCTTTATCAAAAATTAATTACTCATAGAGGCATGAGTCTTTTTCTGGATTCTATTCTGTTCTGTTGATTTATATACCTATTCTTATGCCAGTGCCATACTGTGTTGATTACTGTAACTTTATAGTAAGTTTTACAATCAGGAAGTGCAAGCCCTTCAACTTTGTTTATGTTTTTCAAAATTGTCCTGGCTATTCTAGATCATTAGTATTTTCATATGAATTTCAGAATCTGCTTGTCAATTTCTAGCAAAAGAAATTGGGATTGTGCTTATCTATAAATGAGTTTGGGGAAATGGACATCCTAGCAGTCCGTGAATATCATATACATTTCTCCATGTATTTAGATATTTTTAACTTCTCTTGGCAATATTTTGTCATTGTCTACATAGAGGTCTTGTGCATATATTGTTAAATGTATCCTTATTTTATGTTTTTGATGCTATTATTAATGGTATTTTAAAATTACTTTTTCAATATTCCTGCTAGAATATAAAAATATTATTTTCATACATTGATCTAGACACAATTATATCTTCAAAAAATGATAGCTTTACTTTTTCTTTCCCTGCTTGTCCTTCATTTCTTTTTCTTGTCTTTTTTCATTGCTAAGACTTCAGTACAACATTGAATAGATATAGGAACCAACATCTTTAGCTTGTTTCTGGTCTTAGGGAAAAAATGTTCGATATTTCAGTGTTAAATTTTGAGGTGATGATATAATTTTTCTCATTTATACTGCTGGAGTGGTCAGTTACATGCATTGATTTTCAAACGTTGCAACAACCTTGTATTTCCATCCCACTTGGTCATGGTGAATTGTCTTTTCTTATACATTGCCAGACTTCATCTGCTCATATTGTATTGTTGATATTTGCATTTATGTTCATGATGAATACTGGTCTGCAGGTTTCTTTTCCTGTAATGCCTTTGTCTGTGTATGGTATCAGGGTTATTTCAGGCTCATAAAAAGTAATAGAATGAAATAATTTTCTCTCTGTTTTCTAAGAGATTATATCAGATAGGTATTATTTAGTCCTTAAAATTTAATATTTATCAGTGAAACTATCTGAGCCCAGAGTTTTCTTTCAGGAAAGGTTTTAGATTATGAATTAAATTCCTTAAATATATAGAGTATTCATATGTGCAATTCCTTCTTGAGATGGTTTTTATTAGTTTTGTTCTAGAAACATTTCCATTCTATCTGAGATATGCATTTTATTGGCATAAAGGTATTCATTACATCCCCTTATTATCATTCTAATGTCTACATTCCCTTATTATCATTCTAATGCTACTTGCTCTTTCATTTCTGATATTGATCATTTGTGTTTTCTCTTCTTGATTAGCATTTCTAGGGCCTTATCAACTTCATAAATCTTTTCAAATAATGAGTTTTGGTTTTGTTAATTTTCTCTATTATCAATCTTTGTCTTCTATTTCATTGATTTCAGATTTTTTCTGATTATTTCCTTGTTTCTCCTTAACTTTGAGTTTAACTTGCTTTTCTTGTTCTAACTTCTTAATGTGGAAACTTAGATCATGATTTTGAACCTTTTTTCCTTTCTGACATAGGCTTTTAAAGCTATAAAATTCCCTCTCCATACTGCAGTAGCTGCATCCCAGAAATTTTGATGTCTGGTGTTTTCATATCATCCAGTTAGAAGTTACTTTCTAGTTTCATTTGTGATTTTCCCTTTGAGCCGTGTGTTCCTTAGATGTATTTTTAATTTCCAGATATCTGGGAAGATAATCTGGATATTTTATTACTGATCCCTGTTTAAATTCTATGGTAGTCAGAGAACATATCTTGTAAAATTTCAAACTTTGGACAATTTTTAAGACTTATTTAATCAACCAGCATAGGATCTGAGTTAGAGAACATTCTATGTGCACTTGAAAGAAAAGAATATGTATTCTATACAGTATAGTGTTTTGTACATATTGATTAGGTTAGAATAGTTGATAATGTTGGTAAAATCTTCTATCTCCTTACTGGTTTTTTTAAAAACCTGATTTGTTCTATCAATATAGAAGGGAGTTCTCAAATTTCATAGCACAACCCTGGAACTTTCTATTTCTCCTTTTATTTTTTATCACTTTTTCCTTCATGTATTTTAACATTCAGTCACTTAAGACAGCTATGCCTCCTGATGAGTTACCATTTTTATTCCTATTAGAACATGGCCTTCATGAGGTCAGGGGTTTCTGTACAGAACAGCGCCTGACACATAAGAGATATCTGTTAGACGAATGCACACCTACCTGATCTCATCCTCCCAACAGCCCCGTTAGATAGTTATCACCCCTTTTCATGGATGAGGAAGCTGACTTAGAGACAGTAAGTCACTTCTCCAAACCGCTTTCTAGGTAGCTACTCCCTGCTTCTCTTTCTTCTCTCCATCTCCCTTGGGTAAGCAGTAGTTGTGAAGACTGAGCAATGAGTGAGATTCATTTACAGCTCACGGAAGATGCAGTCTACCCTAAGTATTCCCTGCCTCCTCTATGTACCTCCAATCTCTACATAAGCATCAGGTGTGGCTGTTACTACTACTAGTGCTACTATTCATATTACTACCCAGTACTATGATTCCAAGCATACTCGTAGGAATCCCCAAGGTTCCTCACAGGTTCCCTAGGCACAAACATTAGGAAGATACTTTAGTCATCTGAACTCGTATCAAACTCCCTGGCATTGTATAAATTAACACGAAGGGTTTACCCTTTCAAAATGGTTGGAGGGTAAATAGAATGTGCATTGTGACCCCAGAGACCCTTGAACATCTCGGAATCCTCTCATCTCCAACCAGAGGCTGATGCGTTCTCTAGAGGCACTGAACTTCTGGGCCCTGTGAGGCTAGCAGCAACCTCTCTTTTGAGTAGGCTGGGGTTGGCCAAGGCCAAGTGCTCCTAGTCCCAGAGCTCTGGGTCTTCCCCTGTAAGGCACAGTGCCTGCAATTAGCACAAGCTTCTGGGAGCTCACTCCCAGAAAAAAGACTTCTTTGAATTCTGCTCCAAGCTTAGGGTCAGCTAATGCCATCTGTGGTGGCTGGTACAGGGTGGTAATCGGCTCTGAAGCCATCTCTTTGAGCCCTAGGGTAGATGCCAGTCTGCACCAGAGCAAGCAGAACTGCCAGTCTGCAGCCTGGCCAGGGATTGCTCTCAGGAAATAGAACACCCCCACCCCCTCTTTTCTTTTGTTTAAACTTAAACTGGGAAGATGCTGAGTTGCAGGGTTATGAGGAAGGGAGTATAGGACTGTTACAGTTTTCTATGCTGAGATTTTCATTTTCTAAAATTCCTGATCATGAAGAAAGCAATACAAGAGTGATTTTTAAAAATAATCACTTCACATTCTTGTCAGAGAAATGGATTGCAAAGCAACAGTGATCTGACATTGCCTCCAAATGTTCCAGCCTCCGTCCTCCTTAGTGGCCTGACCTATCTCTGGTTGAGGCTGACTCTGCTATTTGTCTAACATGGGGCAATGCTGGCTATTTCTCTGTAGGAATCCAAGTGCTTGTTAGTAGAAGGTGGAGGGGTGTGTTGGGAACAGCTCCAGATGAGATGGGAACGCTTTGGGGTAAATCTTTTACGAATATTAGAGAGCAAGTCTCCCTTGTGTTGCAAGCCTCACAGTGATTTTATGGTAGCTTGGAAGAGAGGATTCCAGAGCATTCAAATTGCTTTTGAGAGGGCGGAAGCTGGGCTGTAGGTTTATCACTGGATAGGTGAGTTATCTTGAAGAAAAGGATCAAGTGGAAACCAGAAGGTCTGGCAAAACAAGCCTGACCCTTCAGTGGGGCCAGCCCTGGGAAATTCCGTGCAGTCATGCACCGTAGCCCAGAGACAGCACAAGCACCTTTCATAGAAGCCTACGAAATCCAGACAGAGCTCACTAGCCAGATTGACTTTCCTGTTCATTTGCAGGGTAGAGCAAACGGCGTTGACATTAAAAACATTCCATCTTCACTGATTTAAAGACAAGGAGTTCTGTTTACTTTCACCCTAAACAAAGAGGCTCCTTCTCGCTCAGTTGGAAGGAGCCATCCCTGAGCTGCTAAATATCACATAAATCTCATGATGTGACAGAAGCCCAGGCCTTCTGGAGCTCATCACCAACTTTTTGCAACCAAGACACCCAGTAATACTAATTATGCAAATACCCTGTTTTCCCCACATACTGAGTGGACTTGATAAGTTTTCTTTCAATAATTTGCTGAGACTCTGCAATGCTGTAAGTACTTTATAATCATTACTTAATTTAATCCTCACAATTGTCCTCTGTAGTGAGATAAAGAAAATTGTAGTCACTAAATTTCCACCTAGGAAGAGAATTGCATTTATTCAGAAATTGTGCCTTGAAAAATGCTTGGGTTAGAAGGTAGATCCCTGAACTCCCCAAGAGTGAGAACAGTGGACCTTCTGCAGGTGAAATTGGAGGAGAGGTAGGTGAGAAAGAGGGAGAGCGAGAGTAAGAGAGCGAGCGAGAGTAAGAGAGCGAGCGAGAGTAAGAGAGAGAGCGAGAGTAAGAGAGCGAGCGAGAGTAAGAGAGCGAGCGAGCACAAGAGAACATAGAAGGCGCCTTCCACCACCACCACTCTTAATGCAAGTAGATTTCTGTTTTTCTTTTCAATTCAAAACTGTCGGGGGGCTGGGCTCCGTAGTCAGAGTCTTGTGATAAAAGCAGAGAGAGCGTTAGAGGACACAGGGGTGTGGTGGTCTGGAGAGCCCAAGGAGGTCAGATCTGGGAACATCCAGAGAGTGAGAGATGCTGAAGACACTACGGGGTCTGGAAGGTGTGTTTGGACCAAAATTTACCCAGTCTGTGAGGGGCATGGAGGCCCTGGAAAGGCTCTGACGCATGTCTATGGCAGACGTTTCCTGCTGTCATTGGTTACCTGCATTTTTGCACATCCTCTCTGTGTTTGGGTCTCCCCCACCTCAGGAGTTCATTTGTTACGGAGTTGGAAGTCCGAACTCATGTTCCTGGATTCCTCCCATGCATCTAGGTGCCGGTGTGGGGCCTGAGCTCAGCCAATCCGTAACACCTCCAGGAGTCTTCCTCTTAGATGCTGAGGCCACGGAGAAGGAAGCAGCCACAGAATCAGCCCTGGAGAGGGTGCCAGAGGCCGGCAGGTTCCAGCCATGTGGCGGCACAGCCTCACCGGGATAGTCTAGCAGTGTCATTCAAGTACAGTTGCTCTCTGAGAAGCCTCCAAACCCAGCTCTTTCACACATACCTAGGACAATTCCAAGGGCTACCTCATACCCTTTCCTAGGGTTCTGAAAGCCAGCCAGAGTGGGTGTGATCGGTAGCAATGAGAGCCTTCTTTCACTGACATTCCACATTTTACAGATGGGGAAGCCAGGCTCCAGCAGTTACAAAACAAGGTCCCACGACCCCTAGACCCCACTTGCAAAGCTGAGATTGACGCAAGCTGATCTGACTCCAAAACCCAAGCTCTTCCCACTGTGACAAGGGAGGGGACAAATAAGAAAAGGAAGTTTGAGCTTTTCTGGGAAAGGAAAGAAATGAATACCTTGGCCTTTGTCCAAATGGGGCCTGCAGAATAAATCCTATGTGGCAAGGCTGCTTAACCTCTGCCGGGACTCTGTCATGACGGTGATTCTTCACACAAGTTAAATGCCACAGTGAGGACAGCACAGGGGAAGAAAAGAGCTCACAGCAGACGCCATCTCCAGCAAGGATCCACTGCAGGTGGTCGGTGAGTCCAGATGGCTCCCCCAGATGACACCGCTGGGTGGCAACCTAATTATTTTTCATTAAGTTTTAATTACAGAACATTTCAAACGTGTGCAAAATTAAAGAGAGTCATACAATGAACCTCATGTGTCCGAGACTCAACTTCAACAAGGATCAACCAATGCCCAATCGTGTTTTATCCATATCTCCACACACTTCCCCCTCCTTCAGGATTATTTCAAAGCTAATCCTAGATTTAATAATTCTAGATTTAATAATTTTATTCACTACAATTTCAGTATGTATGTTTAAAAGATAATAATATCATTTTTACACCTATAAATTAATAATAATTTTATAATAACATCATTTAGTCTGTGTTCATATTATTTTTTCTGGCTCATGCATACTTTTAAAGTTCGGCTGAATCAGATCCCACTAGGTCTCATAAACTGCAGTTGCATGCTAGCAGGTGGTAGTTGATGTGTCTCTACAGTCCTTTAATCTATGGGCTCTTTCTCTCCATTTTTTCTCTTGCAGTATACCTGTTGGAAAAACGTTGTTTGCCTGATAGAGTTTTCCACAGTCTGGCTGATTCCATCCCCGTGGTCCCATTGAACACATTCCTCAGTGCTCCATTTTTTCCTGTAAACTGGTAGCTAGATCTAGAAGCGTGATCAGATTTAGTTAATTGTTGGGTGTCCCTGCTGTTGTTGTTTCGTAAGATTTCCAAAAGGAGTCTCATAATGCCTGGTGTCTCTTTTTTGGAGACGTTAACAGCCAATGGTGAGCATTGTACAGATAATGCATTCTCAGTGGGGACAATATCACCCCCACAAGAAGAAGAGCATTGGTCATCAGGGGGCAAAAAAGATCTTAATCTTTTAATGTATAAATCATATGTATATATACACACAGTGTGTAAACAGATATGTAGCATATCTGTGGTATTAAAATGTCATGGTGTAGGTGATTAGAAATCAAATGCCTAAAAAGTTGAGAAACACCATTCAGATCTGCTAACTCATTAAAGGTTGCACACACCCCTGAATGAACAGATGACGCCATGCCAGGGCATCGGCAGGCAGGACAATCATGGATCTAAGTGCCATGGTGAAATAACTCCTATGTTATCATTAATTCAGTAACAAGATGTTTGTATACATGGTAAGTACCCGGAAGTGATAAGCAAACTTCATTGGTGGCAGTGATTTATTCACATTTTTATCCAAAAGCTGAATGAGTTTTTTCTTCTTTCATTAACTCTCTGGAATCCATTGACATCAGCAGCGTGGGATTGACAGGTGTCTAGGTTGCCACTGTGGTCCCTCGTTGTCTCCCTCATGCCCCTCTGGCCAGGCACGTTCTCGGTCCTCAGAGGACAAACTTCCTGACCGAGCCAGCAATGGTCAGGAGTTTGCTGCGCCCTTTCCCCAACTCCCTTACTCAGGGCGCAGGCCTCAGGCACAGGGTACAGCCCTCCCCTTGCCACCACACCTCCCAACAGAGAAACTTTGGAGGAACATCGCTGTCTGTTCCCTGCTCCTTTGCCATGCCGAGCGAGCCAGAGGTGGCCAGATGTGAGTGGTGTGCAGGAGGGACAGTGCAGGATGTTGGGGGGGTTGGTGCAAGGCCCATACCTCCTGGCTGTAGGGCAGGAGTTGAGGGGTCCAGGAGGAAAGGAGGGCTGGGCACAATGAGGAACCAAGGTCAGAGAAATGAGCGTCATCCCTTAGGATTCTCGATGGACATGCCCATCCCCACAGGGCTGCAATGATCTATAAATTACAACGCCCTTTTATTCATGTTACCCAGCTCTTAACCTTCCTGCTGTGAGCTAGGCATTGTCACTGTCCCCATTGTACAGACAAAAAAAAAGTTGAGGCACAGAAGTTAAACAACTTGTCCCAAATCACACAGGCAGTTAGTGGTGATTTTTAAATTCTCTGTTAATTCCTCAAACAGCCCCATTTTACAGAGGAGGAAACTGAGCTCAGAGTGAGCAAACAGGGAGCTGGGATTTCACTTCGCCCTCTGGCTCCCTAGCTTTTGCACCTTGAGGGAAGCTACAGGCCCCTGGTCCTTCCAAAGACCCTGCTCTTGGTACTGTGTGCCACTCACTGCCTCTGGCACGGCAAGCTGCAAATGTCCCCTTCTCAACCAGTCTCTTTTTTTTTTTTTGAGATGGAGTCTCGCTCTGTCACCCAGGCTGGAGTGCAGTGGCCGCATCTCAGCTCACTGCAAGCTCCGTCTCCCGGGTTTACGCCATTCTCCTGCCTCAGCCTCCCGAGTAGCCGGGACTACGGGCGCCCGCCACCTCACCCGGCTAGTTTTTTTTTTTTTTTTTCAGTAGAGACAGGGTTTCACTGTGTTAGCCAGGATGGTCTGGAGCTCCTGACCTCGTGATCCGCCCGTCTCGGCCTCCCAAAGTGCTGGGATTACAGGCTTGAGTCACTGTGCCCGGCACTCAACCAGTCTTTAATCTGACTAGGGAGAGTGAAGGACAAGGGCCTAGAGTTGAGAGTTGGGCTTAAAATGATGCAAGTATACCCAATAATCATCTCAGGGGAGGAGGCCAGGCTGAATCAAGCAGGACCACCAGGTCTGCAAGGCTGAACTCTTTCCTCTCCTTCCTTTATCAGCACAACCCTGACGACCACCCTCCACAGACCCGGACCTGCTCCTCTCCCATCCCCACTGCCCTATCCTCCTACCTCTCACACCCTTGCTCAAGTGCCCTGAGGTGGAGGTGGTGACTTCCATGATGGGAATGTTTGCTGAATTTCATCAGTTTTGTTTTATGGCAGCTGTAAAACCAGACAACAATCGCTAACAGGTTGAGCTGCCTTGTGTCTCTTGACCACTCCTGATCTGTGATGATAAAACTTGCTGGGAAAGACCCCAGGGGCGCTGGCTTCCCTGCTGCTGTGTGTGTGGCCAGTCCCTCGCACCTTGGAGGCAGCCAGTCTCTGTTCTAAGCTGGCTCAGTGACACCTAAGGAAGGGGTAGGTTCTGTTCTGATGGTTACCGTGCACTCTGACTCTGGCTGGATTAGGCTACATCTTTGTTGGGCTTTAAGCTAGAAAATTCTCTATGGAAACTGGGCTACACCGTTTCTTGTAATTGAATCAAAGGCTGACATGGGATAAAAGTGGCCAAATGTGGTGTTCTCAGCTAAAGGAAGAAAATTATGCCAGGGGCATGTTTGGGTCTAAGAATTCCTTACTCCTGGTAGAATTGTGCTTATTTTATGTCAGGGACTCTCCTAGGGACAAGGACACTAAAGAAGCAAGGCAGACAAAGGCCCTGCGTTACATTCTAGAAGATTCCATGTCAAAGTGAGACATACTTTGGGCATGGGCTATGAAGTAGGACTTCTTAGTGTATTTCCTTTAAGTTGCGTGCTTCCCAGTGAGTGAAACAGCTGTTCCTGCCCCGTTCGAGAAGTGTGCTGAAGTAGGGAAAGCCAGGCTTTGCAGATAGGCAGACCTGTGTTCTGCTGGCCCTACCACTCTTCAGCTGTGTGACTTAGGCAACTTCCCTAACTGCTCCGTGGTATCTTTTCCTACCTGTAAATTGGGGATAATGCCACTCTAATAGCAGGATTGCTATGAGGTCGAATGGAAGGACATAGGTAAGGAGCTCAGCCTGGGACCTGGCACACAGCACCCAGTAGGCGTACCATAACTGATCATTATTATTCTTTTGCTACTTGACAGACCTATTTTTTTTCTGCTGATTTGAAATGAGTGGCAGGGTTTTGAAGGAATGTCCATTAGATTAACGGGGTTGGAAAATTTGGAGAGCTGGGAGTTTTCCTTTTTCAATGATAGGGTAAAATCTGGAACTTGAGGAGTTACGTTGACCCATCAGGTAACGATTCAGCCTACCATCCAGGGTACAGCTTCAGCCAGGGAGGGCAGGGACGGTGATCATGGGGATGCCTGGCTCTCCTCACTTTTGCCAGCACTTCTACTCCATCACACTCCTCTCCTCTGATCCTAACATGCTCCTGGAATTTTTTCCCATGCAGTTCAATCAGTCTTGCCTGAGGGCTGAAGCTGTCCGCCACCTCTAACCTAGATTATCAGAGTGGCAAGAAATCCGCTAGTTCTTTTTCATTTTTAAGTACTATGTTTTAAAGTGCAGCTTCACAGAGTCCTGGAATTTAAACAATGTGAACATTTCACGGGACTGTGAGGTGTACATGAAATTGTGTGTTGCGTATCAGTAGGCATTTGCATTTATACAACTATTCTTGCATGGATAGCCACTTCCCTACACCTATTTTTATATGATTACCTTAATAGTAGACCCCAAACCACTCTCCAACTCTCCTTTAACCCAATATTCAGAAGGGATATGTTACTTATAAAAGATTAGAATTTATTGATTTTATGCATGACTTTTTCTAAGCTTTGCTGGTCATGCTGTTTAATAACTTCACTGTTATGTTTTTTGTTTTGTTTGCTTTTAAATTAACCCAGGAAGGCCAATGATTTCTCAAATACAAGCAATTTCAACTAGTTTCAGCCTGTAAACAATTACCATGATGTACTAAGTGGAATAGTTCTTACCAGGACACAGTATGAACAGCATGCTATAAATTCTTCAGACCTCAGCAGGTCATATAATCATGGAACCTTGGAGACTCTCGATCCATCTTAACCTTCCTGCCTGCAAAAGACTGGTCAGATTGGCTATGTCTCTTACTTTCTCAAGAATCTTTCATTGCTCCTATTCTTTGTAATGTAAAGTTCAAGCTTGGCATATGCTGTGATTTGAATGTTTTTGTCCCCTTCAAAAATTCATGTCCTGAAAACTTAATCCCCAATGCAACAGTGTTGTGTGGTGGGCCTTTTGGGGAGATGGCCACGCCGTAAGGGCTCTGCCTTCATGAAGGAATTAGTGCTGTTATAAAAGAACTTGCGGGCACGGGTCACTCTCTTTGCTCTTCTGCCATGTGAGGACACAGCATTAGTCCCTCTAGCTCTTCCACCTCCACCATGTGAGGATGAAGTAAGAAGGTCCTCACCAGAAGCCTCTGCCTTGATCTTGAACTTGCCAGCCTCCAGAACTATGAGAAGTGTGTTTCTGTTCTTTATAAATCACCCAGTCTCAGATATTTTGTTATAGCAGCACAGACTATGACAGTGTGCCAAGGCTCATCAGAATCTGCCTTCCATCCACCTTCTCAGCCTCCTCTTTTGATCCTCTTTTCCCAGGCTGATACTCACATCTCCTGACTGCTCTGGCCAAGAATCTGCTACACTCTTTGTGCTTTGGTGTCCTTGTGTCTTGTGCCTCAGCCCGGAATGCCCTTCTTTCTTTCTCACCTGCAGTGAACTCCTGCTCACCCTTCAAGATCAATGGAACACATAGCTTTTTCTCTGAAGCCTTTCCCGACCAGCCCTGGGCACAGTTAGTTGTTCCCTTCCTGGAGGTCCCAGTAGGATCTAGAGTCACTGCCTTCTCCTGGAAAGACCTTTCACATGGTGCCAGAGATGGTAGTCAACATGCTTGAATCCGGAAAGATTTTGCCAACCTCTAGTACTGCACTAATGCATTTAACTAACACAGATATGGAGACACTGTGTTCATGCCAGAGTATCTGTTATATCCAAATAAGGATGGCTAAGTCAATGGATCCTCCATCAGAATAATATTGTTAGAATTATACCAATGCTGCCAATCATCTTCCCTGATTTTATTAAACAAATCCAAATGTTATTTTCTTATTCTCATGATTTTTTTTTTTTTTGAGACAGAGTCTCACTCTGTCACCCAGGTTGGAGTGCAGTGGCGCGATCTCCACTCACTGCAAGCTCCGCACCCCCGGTTCACGCCATTCTCCTGCCTCAGCCTCCTGTGGAGCTGGGACTACAGGCGCCCGCCACCGTGCCCGGCTAATTTTTTGTATTTTTTAGTAGAGACGGGGTTTCACAGTGTTAGCCAGGATGGTCTTGATCTCCTGACCTTGTGATCCCAAAGTGCTGGGATTACACTCATGATTTTTTAAAGGTGGACTTTTAAAAAAACTTTCACTTAAAGGGTAGGGATGAGAAGAGGGGTGGAGAATGTTTTAGGAGAGTGTTGGAATTGCAGGACATGGGTAACTGCCCTAGTCTTCCACAAAGATGCTGTGGCAAAGAGTGGACATGAAGCCTTCAGGTCAGATACTAGATTTGTTCAATGTTGCTATATTTAGATAACTTTTTGAGAAAGCAACTGTGGCAAATATTATTGGTTGCCTCCTGACAGTTATTCTCCCTTCTCATTTTCTCATAGAATCCCAATTTTCAGAAAGAGGAGCTGGCAATGTGCTCAACCCAGAGGATCAGCTGTAATTTATCTAAATAAATCATGGCAACCACTGTGTGCCAGTGATCACCCTAGGCATGGGGAGGTGAATCACTTCTGGCCAATATAATCTAAGTGAAGTACACTGGGCAGGGAAGGGGCTTTGGCAACAGTTCTCCCTACATGATGAGAAAGGAGATTGGTCAAACTTTGGGTGTTATCATGTGAATAACCAATGCTTAGAGCCCCAGTGGTGATTCTGTGATCAAGGTGGGGAGCAGCTCCCATCCTCTGAGGTTGGAAAAATGGGAAAATTGGACCTGAGTCTTTGAAAAAAGTCATGATGGAACTAAGCCTGGGCCACCCGCTCTAGGACAGGACTTCTTGTTAATAAATAAAAATATGTCTTTTTGTTTTAGGCCACTGATAGGTGAATTTTCTGCTGCTTGCAACCAGACACCTTCCAACTAAATAAGTGGCTAAAGTTTTGGGGAGATTGCTATGGTTTGAATGTGTCTCCCAGATTTCAAGTGTTGGTAACTTAATCTCCAAATTCATATGTTGATGCTTTTTGGAGGTGGGGCCTTTGAGGATGTAATTAAAATTAGGTAAGGTCATCTGGGCAGGACCTCCATGACTTATAAAGTCATAGCTTTATAAGAAGAGAAAAAGAGATCCTCCACCATGGGATGATTCAGCAAGAAGGGCCTCACCAGATGCCAGCACCTTGATATAGGACTTCCCAGCTCCAGAACTGTAAAAGTTACCTGACCTGTAACATTCTGTTATAGCAGCAGAAAATTGACCAAGACGGTAATCCGGGTGCAGGTGGGAGATTCTTTGAAAAAGAATTAAAGATATTGGTGATCTCAGATCTACACCAATGTACTGAGTCCAGAAAGAGAGGACATTTGCCTGTAGACTCCTAGAAGAGAGATAGCCTTGATGAAAGGAATCCAAGTGGTGAGGTGAGACATGTGGCTCTTTGGGAACCGGGGGATATTAAGGAGTATATGACTCAGTAGGAATCTTAACAGTTGCCTGAATGATTGAAAAGGACTCAGGGTGGGAAGGTTTTTTGGACTCTCAGTGATCCCACATTCAAAATCCCTAAATAGTACCTGTGACTTTTACAAGACATGTCTGAGTGAAGAGAGCAGCCTCCTTGCAGGAGAAGGGTGGGGGTGGCAGGTCAGGGTGGGAGCAAAGGGAGGGATGTTGCTGGGCTAGTGTGAGCTATGCCAGAGGAAATGGATGAAGAACTGAAGGCACAGCGTAATGCATTAAAATAATTATGGGAAACCCAAGTTGGCAGTAAGAACCATCAACAATTGTGCGGTTCCCAGGGGGACTATGAGGAATAATGTTGTATAAATGAGAATTTGTATCATATGTGTAGAGTGTGTGTGTGTGTGTGTGTGTGTGTGTGTGTGTTTGTAAACAAGAACTGGGAATGCCATTCAGGCTGTATCACTGTAACGTGAATTGGAGACCTCTCCTAGTTTGGGGAGTTATATATTTGGAATTTTTACTTGGACAGGGAAAAAGTCCCCGGGGGTTGGTGGTGATGTCCCAAATAGTCTACTCAGCTCCATCAGGAAATGTTTCCCAGTCAAGCCTCTCCCATCTGGCCCAGACTGGGATGCGGGAGTCACAGCTTCTTTATACCTTATCTTACACCCAGCCCCTGTATTTATATGTTTATATGTTGTCTCCGTAAAATGCTGTCAGCCCTTCAAGTGCATGAGCTTGGAGAATACAATCTCTAACACAGTACAGGAGCACCTACTTAGCAGTCAGTGAGCACTGCCAGAATGAACAAGAACCACAGTAAATGTAACACCCATTGCAAGAATAGATAGAAGTATGGAAGGTTGACTTTGAAATCCTTTATAACATTGGTGCCTTGGTTAGGGATGTAAGTAAAATGGCTCTAATGTGTCTCTTGAGTTGATGTTTGCATTATTGGATTGTGGTTGTGGGCACAGTGGAAGAAATGTGTTTTTACCTCCCTTTAGGCCACTTCCCCAGGGACAGTTGCCTGGATCAATCTTGGCTACTCAGGTTGCTGATGGAGGGTTTCTGTCACTTGATCATCACATCAGCTATGGGTTAAATAGTATATATAAGGTAAGACAAAACAAAACAAAGCAAAATTTAAAAACCCACATCACATTTGTTTTGGACCTCCGCAAGATCTGCATGTATTATTAGGAGGTTTTCGTGCACTTTTAGATCTCTGATAGGAAAAGGGTGCCCTTTTGGTCTCCTGCCCTGACTAAACGTAATTGGCTGCAGACATCTGCCACACAGATGTCCTGCCTCCACTTAGGAAGGGAGAGTGACACTCTGGGAGGGTGGGAGAGCTCTCACGGGAATTTTTTCCCTTTCTTTATCTAAAACAAGGTTCCCTGCCTTTCTGCTTCCAACTGTGGACTCCAGATACAGAAATGGAATGGCAGTTAAAGGACCCGCACAGGTACCTCCCTGCATGTGCATTGAGGGAAAAATTAAAAGATGCAAAAAAAAAAAAAAAAAAAAAAGAAGAAGACATGGACAGAAGACAAGGACTGAAATGCTTATCTCCCTGATCTCATACAAGATGAAATTTCTCCAACAAGCAATGCACTGATTTTTTTTTCTACCAACAGATAAGATAAACCAGATTCATGTTTTGCAACTACTTCATGGCAAGACTTACGGGGCTGACTGCAGTTGACACATACCAATAGGGGGAGAAATCTGAAGACACGTTCTGTGCAGTGGTGGTACCCAGGGGCTCTGGCCAGAGGCAGTCACAGGAAGATGCCTAGGGGCCCGTGGAGTGATCTGCCCTGCATTGTCACTTGACAGCTGGTGTGCAAAGGAGATAACACTGTTTTCAATGTGTTTGTAACCTTGCATTAAAAAATTGGAGAGAGATCACTTTCTTCTCACCCTCTCCCAGACCAATCATCTGTCATGAATTCAATATGAGGCAAAAGTGAGGTGATCACAGGGACAAACTACTGATAGACCATTTGGGAGAGGAATCTACCCAGTTTGTATCCATCGGACTATCCCAGGTGGGGGAGCTGACTGGAGAGGGAGCCAGCATTTGTTGACTGTAATCTCTGAGCTAGGGTCGCAATTACATCTTCTGCATCTTTGTGTGCATAGTACCAAGCACAGAATTATCCAGAGTAGACACTCAACAAGTGTTTGTTGGAAGAGTCATTGTTGCTTTTGCTTCCAAGCCCCTCACAAATTTCCACACAGTGCAGTTGAGCTCGCACAGTCAGTGAACAGCTTATATCTGATGAATAGGGGCTGACAGTCCGAGGAAGCCTGCCTCCTTGCAGAGAAAGTCTGAGGTGGGTTACTGAGACAGGCTGGATTCATGGGGAGAATTGTCTCATGATCCAAGATAGCCAGGAAGCAAAGCGGGTATTCCTCTGAATTTTGTAGGCCAGGTGTGTCATGTGTCTGAAATTTCAGCCCCTTTATCTCTATACCCATCATTTTGGTAAAACTATGTGTCCAATCTGAAATTCACCAACAGGACAGGGCCTAGAACTGAAGTCCCAAGAGGAAAACCAGGCAAAGCTGAGACACAAACCTGAACTTTTGAACTTGTCAATCTACTGAGTCAACCAACTCTGGGTCTCCCATGTCTGGACTTCTTCATGGGTGATAACCTATCTTCCCTGTCTTCCTTGTTGTTTTTGCCACAAGGTGTTCTGGTTCTTGTAACCACACGCATCCCATCTGACTCATTGGGCACCTGACTCCAGGTGTGTAAAACAGGCCCAGACAGCTTGTCTTTGCCTCCATTGGCGTGTGGTGGACAATTGTAAATTTCCTTGTAATGTGTATTAGTCCGTTCTTACACTGTTACAAAGAACTGCTCAAGACTGGATAATTTATAAAGGAAAGAGGTTTAATTGGCTAACAGTTCTGCACAGCTTCGGAAACCTCAGGAAACTTATAATCATAGCAGAAGGGAAAGGAGAAGCAGGCACCTTCTTCATAGGGCGGCAGGACAGAGTGAGAACAAGCAGGGGAAAATGCCAGATGCTTATAAAACATCAGATCTCACGAGAACTCACTCATTATCATGAGGGCAGCATGGTGGTAACCACTCCCATGATTCAATTACCTCCCACGGGGTCCCTCCCACGACACATGGGGATTATGAGAACTACAATTCAAGATGAGATTTGGGTGGGGACACAACCAAATGATATCATAAGGCATTTTCTCCAATCAAATATCCTGGAAACCCCATGTTTATGGTATTCCATTATGGCAGTCTGAACGGAGTAAGGCAGCTACTACCAAAGGACAGAAAATCACAAGTGCTGGAGAGGACGTGGAGAAACTGGGATCCTTCTGCACTGTTGATGGCAATGTCATACACAGCCTCTGTGGCAAACAATATGGTGCTTCCACAAAAAATTCAACATAGAATTATCATGGGATCCGACAGCTCCACTTTTGAGTATACACTCACAAGAACTGAAAGCAGGGATTCAAACAGGTACCCGCACATCTGTGTTCATAGCAGCATTGCTCATGATCGACAACAGCTGGAAGCCACACGAGTGTCCATTGACAGATGAATGAGTAAACCAAATGTGGTCCATATGTATAATGGGATATTATTTAGCCCTAAAAAGGAGGGAAATCTCGTCCCATGATACAACATGGATGAACCTTGAGGATGTTATGCTAAGTGAAATAATCCAGACACAAAAAGACAAACACTGTACGATTCCACTTACATGAGGTTCCTAGAGTAGACAACTTCACAGAGACTGAAGTAGAATGGTGGCTGAGGGGAGGAAGGAGTGGGGAGTTGGTGTTCAATGGGTACAGAGCGTCAATTTTGCAAGACATGAAGCTTTCTGGATATGGTGTATGCAATTTAAATATATTTAATATGATTGGACTGTAAATTCAAGTGGTTAAGATGGTAAATTTTATGTGTATTCTACTGCAACTTAAAAATGAGGTTATTAACAATTTTATTTTAATTTTCAAAAGAAAAATGGAAGAAACAAAAGATGGGTACATCAAATGTTTCTGCATGATCATGAACAACGCAAAAAATCTGTAAAAAGGTAAATTTTCCCTAAGCAAAATAGAATGTTTGTGTGCTGAGATGGCGTGAGGACATTTAAACGCAGCTCAATAGCTGAGTCTGTGTTGGACATGTGGGGCTGAGTCTTAGGCAAGAGTCCAGGGCAGGACGCACAGAGCTGAACTCCACAAGAGCTGTGAGAATCGCTCAGGGGGACATGGAGGGCAGTGGTCCTCACCCAGGGCACGTTTGGCAATGTCTGAGACACTGCTGCCTGTCACAATCGGGGGAGGGAGAATGCTACCGGCACCCAGTGGGGAGTTCAGGGATGACTAAACATCCCACAGTGCACGGGACAGTCCCCACGACTAATGCCCCAAATGTCAGCAGTGCCGACTTGAGACCCGCAGCCTGGATGTTCTGTGCCAGGTGCCCGCACTGCTCCTGGGCTGCTGACTTCCGTCGAGTTCCCCTGTGCCCGCACTGCTCCTGGGCTGCTGACTTCCGCCGAGTTCCCCTGTGCTCTGCACGGCCTGTTCCCTCTGCAACCCTTCCTCTCTGGGGTGAAAACGAAGGAGCGCGCTTGTGCAGTTAGGAAGGAGAAGACAAAACAAGGCTTTGTGAACCTGTTGTGACAATGCACTTTTACATATGGTGCTATGGTTTCTGGCGTGTACTATCACAGGCCTCAGTATACAGTCAGGTGCATCTCTATCATAAATAAGATAGCACCAGTACGATAGTAGCTAGCCCCATGCAAGCACTAGAGATGTGTCTGGAGCAACGGAGGAGCTAAGTTCTCAATTTCATTTCATAGCAGTTAATTTGAATAACAACTGGTGGCCAGCAACTACTGTACTGGACTTTGCAGGACTAGCATGAGAGAAGAGGAGGGCCAAGGAGCGTAGGTCATTCTATGAGAGGAGATCACTGACAATCTGTCACACCTAAGAGGACCATCTGCAGGTTACCATTGAGCCAGGCGGGTCACAGGGTTTCTGCCTCTATTTCCCCTCGTTGTCCACTGTGCCTGTTTCCAGAAGGGCCCCAAACAGAAGTTAATAAGTATCGGAGGAGCTCCCTCCCTGTCTTCCTCCCTCCTCCCTCCCTTTTTCCCCGGCAGCCAGCTGTGTGCCAGGCATCTTCTTAGACACAGGAGCTCCGAGAGGATTAAGACATGGTCATCACCCCCTTATGTGGAGTGGTTTGCTCTGGGCCGTGGGGAGAAGTGAAAGCTCATTTATTTCCTTGCTGGGCAAGTGGGGCAGAGCCCAATGAGATGACCTCTGATTACTGCTGCTGCAGCTCCCTCCAGCCATAATTTAGGCAGCTGATAATGAGGGCTTTGTTTGCCGCTGGAAGGAGAGAAGGAAGAGTCTGACAGACAAAGGTCCAGGAGAGACAAGGACTTCAGGCAGGGAAATGGAGGCCAGGGTTTGAGTCTATACCACAACCAATTTCAGACACCACGTTTGATCTACACACAGGAAAGAGGCGTGGGCCAGTGGGGAAGGCGCTCACTGTCAAGTCCAGGCCAAACTGGCAGCTTGGGACACTCAGTGGTAGAGGGGCCCTGCCCTCAGCCTGTGCACACTTCTCACCCCATCCACGCCCACCCATTCTGCCTGGAACCCTGGGGGGACGCGCCTCGCAGGGCTGTGTGCTCTTGGTGCAGCGGTGTTTCCAGGAGGTCAGATCTTGCCCTGCGCCGCAGCCTGCGGGCCGTGGATCCCAGCCTACAGCTGAGGTGGCTCCAGGGGCTGGCTTCAAGGCAGAGCCCATCTGGGAAACAGGAGTGGGGCTGGGAGAAATGGGTGCCAGGCAAGTATCGACTTTGTTCCACCCTGGGCTTCGAGGCCTGAGGACACTGCATTAGCTTGGACTCTTACTTTACTGAACAGCCACTTCCACGGAGATGACTTGTTTGCTTCAGGAAGAGTGGGACCGTGTCTGCCACCTGGGCAGTCCTTCCACAGGTATCGCGTCGCTGAGCATAGAGCAGGTGCTGTGGAGGTTCCAGGGACCTCTCAGAAGCTGGGTCCTGTTACCGGCAGGTGATCTGAGCATGGTGAGCCTGCCACCTGAAGGTGACTTGGACGTCATTGACACCGGGTTGTGAAGAGCGTCATGACTTGCCTTTGCAAGAGATTTGCTCTCCTAATCTTGTTTTGCCAGAATGCCACCTGAGTTAGCATTTCCCGCACACACGCACCCCTTCTCTTAATACACTGTGGGTGAGCTGTGAATAAGCAATGAGGAAGGAGACACCATTGGGACTAAACACTTTCCAGGATAATCTCCCATTGGAAATTAAAGGAGGAACTTATTCCACTGCTACCCTTATTTTGCAGGATGGGCATCTGGGGTACAATATAATTTTATGCCCATTCCAGTTCAAAGCTTTTCCTCAGATTTTTTTTTTCCAAAGGAAAACTGGAAACTGTGTTTTTCTTGGTCTGGATGCCTCTCTACCCTCAGAGGACTGGCACAACTGGCAGGGCGTGAGGGGCAGCTGCAAAAGGTACAGTATTATTGCCAGTGGAGGGTGCCCAGGTTCTTGGCGTCTTGAACAAAGAATTGGACATAATGCACAAACAAAGCAAGGAAGGAATGAAGGGATTTATTAAAAATGAAAGTACACTCCACAGTGTGGGAGCGGGCCTGAGCATAGGGGCTCAAGGGCCCTGTTACAGAATTTTGGGGAGTTTAAATACCCTCTACTTGGGGTATGCCCTATGTAAATGAAGAGGATGAAGTAAAGTTACAAAGTCATCTATGGCCTACGCTCTGTGGAGAGGATATTTCCTGTCATAGCTGAAGTGTGAATCAGCCTTGTGTTTCCTGCATCCAGACCCTATTTTCCTGCCTCAGTATCACTGAGGCTGAGACTTGGCCGACAGCAGAAAACTTCTAAGTAACAATAGTAGAAGCAGGATAGAAATACATTGCTCTTACAAGCGAAACGATCTCACTTATCAGTCATAAGTACGTCCAAGGTGTGATCAGGGACACAGAATCCTATCACTTTCCTTTGTCTTCTTCCATCTGTGACTTCTGGACACAAGCTTTCCTAATGGTCTAAAATGGCTTCTGGAGCACCAGCCATCATATCCATGTCCGAGTGGCAGACGAGAGGGGACAAAAATATCTTCTTTAGGCTAAATCAGCTCTCTTAAAGCAATCTTTCTTAGCGTAAGAAAGACTAGAAAATGGGTCTTGTAGCTGGGCGTGCTGCCATTCCGAAGAAAATCAGTGTTCTGACACTAAGAAAGGGAAGCTTCTCCCGTGACACCACGCCCCATTTAATACTGGAGATCATTTGTGATGCATCTTACTACTTCCATTGTACCTAGCATACCACCTGGCCAGAAATGGAGCTGGTTTGTGTTTATCAAATGTTAATGAAAGCTACCCTCAAACAGCTACTTTCCGCTGTTTAGGACATTGATGGCTCATTTTGTAAAACACCTGCTGGTGCTGGGGATAGACAAACCAGGCTATTGCAGTGGACTCTAAACATGATACTACGTACCTGGGCCACCCCGAATGCTGTTCATGTGTTCATATCTCACTTTTTTTTTTCCTGTTCTTTCAGAGATTTTCTCTTTTTAGTTATCTTACTCTTCTTTGGTTTACAGAAGTAATATACAAAAATTCATTGCAAACAAGTTTCAAGCATTTCAGGACAGATAACGTAGGACATGAGAGTCCTAATGATTGCATCTTCTAGAAACACCACTGCAGGGCCGGTTGCCATGGCTCATGCCTGTAATCCCAGAACTTTGGGAGGCTGACGCAGGCAGATTATCTGAGGTCAGGAGTTCAAGACCAGCTTGGCCAACATGACGAAACCCCGTCTCTACTGAAAATACAGAAGTTAGCTAGTCATGATGGCAGGCACCTGTAATCCCAGCTACTTGGGAGGCTGAGGCAGGAGAATGACTTGAACCCAGGAGGCGGAGGTTACAGTGAGCAGAGATCACACCACTGCACTCCAGCCTGGGTGACAGAGCGAGACTCCATCTCAAAAAAATAATTAAATAAAAATAAAAATGATACCAATAGGTTTCTGTCTCTTCTTCACCCATCCCCACTTTCCAAACCTGCTCAAACACATATTAACTCCTTTATCATTTTATTTCGCTAATTACCTTCATGTGTCCAAATAAATGTTTTTTCTTCTATTTGTTGATTCATCCACGTTAAACATATTCTATTTGTGTTATCCTAGATGGTTATTTAATTCTCTTTTGCCTGCCTCTCTCTCCTTAGGTCCCCAAATAGTTTGATCACCACATTTTAAAATCAAGTCAATACTTGGGATTTTTTGATGAAATAGTCCGCCATTGAGACAGTATTATATTAAGGTGATACTCCCTTTTTTGTACAGCCTCGATTTTCCCAGAGTTTTGTCACTTGCATTGTTTTCCATGAGATGATTCTCAAAATTTGCAAACAGCTCCAACAGATATATTGATCACTAATTTTTACACGAGGGCTCCATTACATCACATAGTTCACTCTTTCAGTCATTCGTTTGCTGATTTATTTAGCAAAAGTTCAAGATGCCGGAGTTTCTCCCTCTTTTTCACTTTTGTCTTCTAGTCATTCTTTTGAAGCATGCACATCTGAGGGCCACCAGCCCCACAGACTCTGTTACCACATTCCCTGAAGGCCAGAGTGGCCGGGGTCAGTGGAGAGGCCAGGCTTGCTGGGAGGTGTGGGGTGGGCATGGTCTCTGAACTGCCGGGACTCCTCTGTAAGGACAGTTTTGTGGGCTCTCTTCATGGGCACCTCATGCACTGTTGGTGAACTTCTGGGGGAAGGCATCATCTGCCCTGTGGCTGTTCAGAGCTGACCTGGCTTCTCTTTGGTCTCTCAGTTGTTCTGTACAATTCAAGGCTGGCTTCTTGGATGCATGACGTGCCCAGTTGCAAGAGGCCCCACACCCAGAAGAGCCCTGTGCTTGGTTTAATGCTCTGTTGTTGCTGTCTTGAAATCTTCATAATCGCATCTCTGAGATTTTTGTAAGCCTGGTGGGACAGTACAGCAGCACCTGAGCAATACGCACGTCCCCGGTCCTGGCCACCCCCTTCACACATGGCGCTCGGGATGCCCTCTGAGCACAGAATTCTAGTGGACCCGGGAAGCACAGGAGTCCAGGAAACCTGAGCAGATACAAGGTAAAAGCACATCACATCCAAGACTCAGTATGTGGGGCACTGATAGCCCCCAAATTCTAGACTATCCCCCTTGAAGCAGGACTTGCTTGCAGAAAGAAAGTAGAGCTGTTCTAAGAAGAACAAACAGCCAGAGAAACCTGCCACATTCCTTCTTGTATTATCCAACCACTTATGCTGGGGAAAAAGTCATAGAAGGAAAGGGAGAAACAAGACAACTATGGTTCCTTCTCCCTTCAGTGTTTCCTTTCCCCACCAGTAAGCCCAAGGTACAGGGTGTTGGTAGAATGTATGCACGTCAAGAAGCGAAATAAAAACAGCTGAGTGCAGCCGGGTGCGGTGGCTCATGCCTGCAATCGCCACTTTGGGAGGTTGAGGCGGGTGGATCACGAGGTCAGGAGATCAAGACCAGCCTGGCCAGCATGTTGAAACCCTGTCTCTACTAAAAATACAAAAACTTAGCTGGGCTTGATGGCACGCACCTGTAATCCCAGCAAATCTGGAGGCTAAGGCAAAGAATCGCTTGAATCCAGGAGGCAGAGGTTGCAGTGAGCAGAGATTGCACCACTGCACTCCAGCCAGGGAGACAGAGTACGACTCTGTCTCAAAAAACAAACAGACAAACAAACAGCTGAGTGCAGTGTTTCTGTTGTCTGGTAAGCCTGGAATACACACACTAACAAGTATTAGCTACAAAATAGGGAGTGTGTCCTTTCAATGATTCCTCAGACAAGTTAAAAGCTTTTACATATGCATTTAAAACTGTCAAGGCACATTGTAAAGATGGACAGAAAAAAATCATGCTAATGATTTACATTTTTAACTTTTATTTACTTAGAAGAACCAAAAAGGACAAACAAAAAGCACCGAGTCAGGTAAACAGAAAGACCACAGGAAAGGGGAATAAATTTTATATTTTAGTGCTTTTAATGTCACTCTTTTTTTTCTCTGCTCTTTTGATAAGGGGCCCCACATTTTTAATTTGTAGCAGGCTCCAGGAGTGATGTCGCTTTCCCAAATCTTTCTTTTGACTCAATCAGGAGGAACTGTTTAGGTTACACATGTCTCTCCAGGTGCTGAGGAAATAAGGTAGAAGCAAAGTTTCGATCAGAATCCCTGTCTCTGAGGAATTAACATGACTGGAGAAGCTGGATTTATACACAGACTAGACAAATCCAAGACTGTATAAAATCTAAAGAAAGCTATCTGAGGATGCCCGTAACAGAATAAAGAAGAGAGAATGTATTGCTTGCTTAAAAACAGCCACCATAAATGAAAAACTATTCTGAGATAGGCCTTATGAGACAAGAGGCAGGAGTATCCCCTCACTCTACTATGCTGATGTTTTCTGAACCCCAAATGGGGACACTGAGGGTGACTCGTCACCCAGCAAAGGAACATAATGTTGAAACGTTTGGCTATTCTCTGAATAATGAGGCTTTGTTTTCTAGAGCTCCTTCCTTTCTCCACTGCCCATTTCAGATTTGGACCTGGTACTTCCTACTTAAAACACCTGCTTGTGTTCTCTGACGCCCACAGGGCTGTGCCTTCCTTCTTCAGAAGTCACAGGGCTGTCTAGCGCCTGAGTCACTGCTGTAATTAGCGACACACACGGTGAGCTGAGCAGCCAGCCGGTCCCTTTGCCTGGTTGGAAAAGGGACAGCTTTTTGGCAAGAATAGATCACCCAGAACATCCAGAACTAAATATCCTCTGGTTCCTATTAGCCCTGGGCTTCTTGCAACACTGATTAAACCACTGTTTTGTCTTCTGAGCCATTAATATGCTGAGGCCACAGTCCCCAGGTGGGGGGAGGAAGGATAGTGCAGAAAAGAACGGTAATTCACTCCCTCAATCAATAGGTGCCTATACGAGGAGGCAGAGCCCAGGGCACACATGCACACACACAACAGCCAGATTTCTGCCCTCAAAGGCAGCAGATTTCAGGGGCATAGAGGGATTTTGCAAAAAAAAAAAAAAAAAAAAAAAAAAAAAAACCAACCAAGCGAACAAACAAAAAACAAACAAGAAAAATCCATGGTGCTATTTTGTGGAGAAGTGACCCTCTCTGTTCCCACCGTTTAAATCCTGCTCCAGCATTAGATCATAAATGATCGCGTGAACAAGCCCACTCTTTCACTCGATCATTTATTTGCTTACTGATTTATTTAGCAAACACTCAAGATGCCTGAGTTTCTTTCTCTTTTTCACTTTTGTCTTCTAGTCATTCTTCTGAAGCATGCACACCTGGAGGTCACCAGCCCCACAGACAGGCCACAGACTCTATTACCACATTCCCTGAAGGTCGGGATGGCCTGGGTCAGTGGAGAGTCCAGGCTTACGGGGATGTGTGGGATGAGCATGGTCTCTGAACTGCTGTGACTGCTTTGTAGGACACTTTTGTGGGCTTTTGAAGGCAGCGGATTTCTGGAGCGTGGCCAAGGGAATTTGCGAAAAAACAAAAATCCATGGGTACCATTTTGTGAAGTGACCTTTGCTACTTCCACCGTTTAAATTCTGCTACCGTGGGGGAGTATCAAACCATTCACTGCAGAGATGTGACTGGTGTATTTCCTACCACCAGGGAGGGAGTGGCACCCAACATTGCATGCATATCTCCTTACCATCCCTGTAACGCCCCCTTTCTGTCTAAAAGACATATTCACACACGCGTGAGTGGAAGCAGTGTTACTGTAGGAATTGCTCTGGAAACTGCTCTAATGTATTGTTCTTTTAAGTAACATTTTGATAACAGTGGTTAATATTATTAGTTACTGTCATTACTGGCTAACTAACCCTCCAACCCCATGGAACACTATGGGGTCACACTCCAGGCAGAGGACGGTGAGTGCGGTGTCGTGCTTTGGGGCCCTCATTCTCCACTGCAACCACAGAAATGAGATTTTCACTTGTAGCAAAAAGGAAATAGGGTCAGGACATAAACCAATTTTTCTGAAAATCTTTCTTTCAATTAATAAATACTACTAATAAACATCTAAGAAAAAGGTTTGAAGTTCACAGAAAAGAATGCTCCCACAAACAAAATTCTAAAATACTCATAATCTCACGACTCAGAAGTACTTACCATTATCATTTTACCCTTAACTTTATTATACAAATTTTAAACATCCCAAAAAGCTGAAAGAAAATGACAAACATTGATATTTGTACCCCATGGATTCAATAATTGTTAACAATTTGCCTTATTTCTTTATCTTGCTTGACAATTTTCATTTTAGTTTATGATCTCTTATATTTTTCTCTTTGCATATAAATCCTTCCCTTCCCATCAAATTGAGTTCATAAGTGCCGGTCAACACACAACATCATCTTTCCTATTTTCTTCTTCTTCTTTTTTTTTTTTTTGAGACAGAGTCTCACTCGGTCGCCCAGGCTGGAGTGCAGTGGTGCGATCTCGGCTCACTGCAAGCTCCACCTCCCGGGTTCACGCTGTTGTCCTGCCTCAGCCTCCTGAGTAGCTGCGACTACAGGTGCCCGCCACCACGCCTGGCTAATTTTTTATATTTTTAGTAGAGACGGGGTTTCACCGTGTTAGCCAGGATGCTCTCGATCTCCTGACCTCATGATCCACCCGCCTCAGCCTCCCAAAGTGCTGGGATCCTGTCTTCATTTTTTCAGTGTATGCTTGGGTGGTAAGAATGCTCACATTGTTGTGCAACCATCACCACTTCCATCTCCAGAACTCTTTTCATTGTGCAAAAATGAAACTTCATACCCAGTAAACAGTAACTCCTCATTCTTCTTCCCTCCTCCTAGCTTTGAATAACTGCCCTTCTACTTTCCATCTCTATGAGCTTGACCACTCTAGGAACCTCATTTGAGTGCAATCACACAATATTTATCTTTTTGTATCTGTGTTATTTCTCCCAGCATAATATCCTCCAGGCTCACATAATTGTTGCAAATGATGGGATTTCTTTCCTTTCTAAGGCTGAGTGATATTCTACTGTATGTGTATACCCATTTTGTTTGTCCATTCGTCTTTTGATGAACACTTGAGTTGCTTCCACCTTTTGTCTATTGTGAATAATACCACTAAGAACGTGGTGTACAAATATGTCAAGACCCTACCTTCAATTCTTGTAGGTATATGTCCAGAAGTGGCATTGCTGGATCATATGGTAATTTCATGTTTAATTTTCTGAGGAATGCTATACTATATTCCACAGTGGCTGCATCATATTACATTGCCATGAACAGTGCACAAGGGTTTCAGTTTCTCCACATTCTTGCCAACAGTTAATACCTGTTTTTCTTATGGTAGCCACTCTAATGGCTTTGAAGTGGTATTTCATGGTGGTTTAGATTTGCATTTCCCTAATGATTAGTGATGTTGAGCATCTTTTCATGTGTTTGTAAGCCGTTTGTACATCTTCTTTAGAGAAATGTCTATTCAAGTCCTTTGCCCATTTTATATTTATTTATTATTTTCTTACATGTCTTTAATGTTTTAAAAGGTCGTATTCATTTACGGTGTACAACATATTTTGATATATGTATATATTATGGAATGACTAAATCAATCTAATTAACATAGCCATGGCTCCAAATACTTATTTTTTTGTGTGGTGAGAACATATAAAACCTACTCTCTTAGCAATTTTCGAATATATAGTGCATTATTGTTATCCGTAGTCACCGTGTTGTGCAATAGATCTCCAAAATTCATTCCTTCTACCTAACTGAAACTTTGAACCCTTTGACCTATATCTCCCCATTGCCTTCACCCCCACCTCTGGTAAACACTATTCTAATCTCTACATCTCTGAGTTCATCTTTTTTACACTCCACATATAAGTGAGATCATGCAGTATTTGTCTTTCTGTGCCTGGCATATTTCACTTAGCATAATGTCCTCCAGGTTCATCCATGTTGTTGCAAATGGCAGTATCTTCTTTTTTAAAAGGCTGAATACAATATTCCATTGTATGCATATATACAACAATTTCTTTGTCCATTCATCCATCAATGGACACATATCTTGCCTATTGTATATAATGCTGCAGTGAACATAGAAGCACAGATATTTGTATAAGATGCTGATTGTATTTGTTTTGGGTGTATACCCAATAGAGGGATTGCTGGGTCATACGGTAATTCTATTTTTAATTCTTGGAGGAACTCCCAAACTGTTTTCTATAATGTACCAATTTATATTCTCACTAACAGTGTACAAGGGTTCCCTTTCCTCCACATCCTCACCAATACTTGTTATCTCTTATCTTTTTGATATTAGCCATCCTAACAGGTGTGAGGCATTTATTGTGGTTTTAATTTTTATTTCCCTGATGATTAGTGACGTTGAGCACTTTTTTCATATGCCCACCAGCCATCTGAATACCTTCTTTGGAAAATTGTCTATTCAGGTCTTTTCCCTAGTAGAACTATTTCCTTTTCGAAGTGTTTGTGGTTAGTGTGTATACATGCACCTGAGTTTTGTGTGTTAATTTTGTATTCTGCAACTTTGGTAAATTCATTTATTAGTTTTAACAGAGTTTCAAAAATAAACTCTTTAGGGTTTTCCACATATAAAATTATGTCATCTGCAAACTGAGATACTTTTACTTCTTTCTTTCTAATTTGGATGCTTTTTATTGTTTTTTTCTTTTTCTTGCATAATTGTACCAGCTAGCACCCCTAGTACTGTGTCAAACAGAAGTGACAAAGGTAGGCATCCTTGTCTTGTTACTGATCGTGGAGGAAAATCTTCCAGTCTTTCACCATTGAGTATGATGTTAGCTGTGGGCTTTTCATATATGACTTTTATTATGTTGAAGTATCCGAGCCTACTGTTTTTGGAATCTACTTTTTCAACTTAATGCGTCATCTATGTGTCCATGTCATTATTACTCTAAAATATATTAAAGGATATATTTAATAAGTTTTTATTACACAAAGTATTCTAGTCATAGAAAACCCAGAAAACACTGCTATGTAAAAGATTTTCAAAAATCACTCATATTTCTTTCTGTGGAGGCCCCTACGTGTATTCCGACAACCATTTGTTTTTATGTGTTTATTTTTAAGTTAAACAACTTTTATTGAAGTGTAACATATATCAAGAAAAGCACACAGGCCAGGCACAGTGGCTCATGCCTATAATCCCAGCACTTTGGGAGGCCAAGGCAGATGGATCACTTGAGGCCAGGAGTTCAAGACCAGCCTGGCCAACATGGTGAAACCCTGTCTTTATGAAAAATACAAAAATTAGCCAGGCATGGTGGCATGCGCCTGTAATCCAGCCACTGGGAAGGTTGAGGCAGGAGAATTGCGGAGGCAGAAGTTGAAGTGAGCCAAGATCACGCCACTGTACTCCAACCTGGGCAACAGAGCAAGACTCTGTCTCAAAAAAAAAAAAAAGCAAAAAGCAAAAAAGGAAAGCTCACAAATGATAAATACATAGCTCCATGAATTTTTGCAAAGTGAACACAGCAATAAAATTCCACACAGATGAGAAATAGAGCCTGGCCCACATGCACCACAGAAGTGCTTTCCTCGCCCTCTCACTCACCACCCCCGACAAGGATGACATTATTCTGACTTCTAGCATCACAGATTAGTTTGTCTGATCTTGCATGTTATATAAGTAGAATCAGACTGGCTGTATTTGGTCTCTGGCTTCTTTTGCTCAGCATCATATTTGTGAATCCATTTTGTGCTTATAGAAGTTCATTTTTATTGCTGTAGAGTATTCCTTAATAGCAATATATGAACAATGTATTTGTGTGCATTCTATTCTTGATGGACATTTGAGCTGTTTCCTTTCTGGGGCTATTACAAGCAGTAGGACCATAATCATTCTTGTATGTGTCTTTTGGTGCACATAGCTAGGCATTTTGTTGCAGATATACTTAGAACACTGTTTTAGTAGTTGCCACAGAGTTTTCTAAAATGGTTGGCCAAACTCTACTCCCAACAGCAGTGTTTCATCATTCCGTAGTTCCATCTTCTTGCCAAAACACAGTATTGTTAGTTCTTGTTGCTTTAACCATCCTAGCAGGTATATAGTGGTGTTTATATATGGTATTAACTGCATTTTTGCCTTTTTTTATGTTTATTGGCCACTTGGAGAGCCTCTTTCATGAAATAACTATTATAATCTTTTGCCCATCTTTTAAAATATTGGACTTTTTCTTAGCTCTTTGAAGTGTTTTTAAAAATGTATTCTGGTTTAGAATCATTTGTGTTATATATGTTTTGAATATATTCTCCCATTCTATGACTTGCCTTCTTACTCTTCTAAATGGTGTCATTTGATGAACAAGAGTTAACTTTAATACAGTCCAAATGATTTCCTTTATGTGTCCTGTTTTAGAAACATTTCCTATTTTAAGATCATGACAATGTTCTTCTGTGCTATCTTCCAGAAACTGTATTGTTTTCTTTTTCATCATTTAAGCCTTTGGTCCAGCTGGGATTGGTTTGTGTGTATGGTGTGAGGTAGGGGGTGGTCAAGATATTATTTCTCCATATGTTTATCTAATTCACCCAGCTGTCTCTCCCCAACAGCTCTGTGGTGCTGCCTCTGTCTAAATCCAGTATATGTGTATATGTACACAGCTACTTTCTATTCTCTTCCACTTGTCTATTTGTCTGTCCCATCCTGTGCTACACTAACCTTATTACTAGAGCTTTATAATTGACCTTGGTCCTGGTGTCGTAAGTCTTCTATCTTCATCCTTTAGGGTGAAAAGCAGTAGAGAGTGTCAGGCTCACCTTGGTGCACTTACTTTCCCCTTGAGATCTTGGCCTTAAAGCCCTGACTGCATCAGTTACTCTTTTAATACCTTCAAATAGTGATTTTCTTTAAAAAAAAAAAAAAGTATCCAGCTTTTATAGTTTTTCTCAGCAGAAGAGTTGGTCTGATTCAAGCTGCTCAGCCGTAGATGGAAGTGGAAGTTCAACCTTTAATTCTTATTTAAAAAAATGGTTTTATTGTGGTAAAATACATATAACATTGAGCTTTTTAGCCATTTTGAAGGGTACAATGCAGTAGCAATAAGTACATTCACAGTGATGTGCACCATTTGCTATCTAGTTTCAGAACGTTTTCATCACCCCAAATGGAAACAGCCATACCCATTAAGCAGCCATTCCCCCTGCCCCACTCCCAGCCCAACCATTTACTTTCACTCCTAACCAGCAACATTAGTAAACTGTCTTACATTTCCAAGGCACTTTAGAGGCACATCACTTAATTATCACAACAGTTTGATTGACTGGTTATGGTTATCCCCATATGCCAGAGAAGGAAAATGGGACCCAGATAAATCTTACTGGTTTCACAGCTAAGAACTGTTTTTTCTGGGGGGTCTGAACTTGCTTCCCAAACAGAAGCCTTGACACCTCAAGGTAGAGTGAGTAACTTCCTGCAATATTTAAAGAGGAAGGTTCTGGAAGTACAGGCAAATTTACAAACAACAATAATGAAAAGTTGGAGTTCATATATGACTGCCTTTAAGAAGCTGCTAAATATATTAAATATAACTAAACACATTTGCTTCTTTGGATCTGTAATCTTCATTTGTATTAAGGATTCTTGTATTCAAATTATTGCTTGATTTGAAAGCATCCAGTTTCATTTTTAAGAACACCATCCAGAAGTCATGGGATGACCTTTATACATGGTTTTAAATTCCCATCTTCCCCTAGGTTCATGCTCTCAAGAGCACATGTGTTACTAATGCAAAATCTAGGAATGCTTAACAGGGACGCGGCAGGCAATGGACTTTTGGAATGTAAAACTTCTTGCTTTGCCAACCCATTTAATTCACTACTTAGTGGGAAGGATGACCTTGGAAACCCTGGAGTCCTCTCCACCACGGAGCTGCAGACTCCCAAGCTCTGTGGAGGCTGCAGGATCCCAGTGACCCACTTGTGGAGTGAAGAAGTTCAAAGACCCTGTTTTTCACATGGAACCATGAACACTGTTGGCCTTGCTCCCTGAATGAACCAGTGGTCAGGTAGGAGAGGGCAGTGAACCTCCACTTTGTTAGCATCATGGTTCCAGAATAATCTTGGAGCAGAGCTGACTAAGGAAAAGGTTCGGGCTGCAGGTCAGGCCTTGCCCAAGACCACAATGCATGGGACTTATGTGAGTTTCCTATCACTGGCTCAGGGCTGTTTCTGTGTGGTCCTGAATTACAAGAAGCTAGCATATCCTTTCCTAAGGAGGATTGAGGCTCACTGGCTCTGCTGAAACAAATGCATTGTGAAATGAATGCATGGAGACGCAGAACAGGTCTGGGGATGCACTGGAGTGAGGCCTGCAGGAGTTTAGTCAGGGCGGTGTCCTCACTGCACATGTTACAACGGCTTGTGGGCGACAGGAGACAAGTTTGGTCCTGGCCCTTAGCCTCATGCTTACAGTGCTCCCCATCCCCCCCAAAAACAGTTGACAAAACTGAATCCCAAGACACATGGGAAATCATTTTGAGTGGCCTGCTTGGGGCTAGTCTTAGGCAGAATGAGAACTTAGTATTAATGATGACAAATGGTCAGCACAGTGGCTCATGCTTGTAATCCCAGCCCTTTGGGAGGCCGAGGTGGGAGGATTGCTTGAGCCCAGGAGTTTGAGATCAGCCTGAGCAACATAGTGGGACCCTGTCACTACAAAAAATTTTAAAAATTATCTGGGTGTGGTAGTATGTGCTGGTGGTTCCAGCTACTCCGGAGGCCAAGGTGGAAGGCTCGCTTGAGCCCAGGAGTTTGAAGATGCAGTGAGCTATGATCACACCACTGTACTCCAGCCTGGGTGACATGGTGAGACCCTGTCTCTTAAGAAAAAAAAAGTAATGATAAATAATGAACAATAACATTAGTCACTTTACACGTGCCAAAAAATGTCCACAACGGATGTCTCACTTTATCCCCCCCTCATCCTGTGGGGTGGGTAGGTATCACCGGATCTTACTGGTATGAAGATGAAGGACGCAATGGGACTGAGCTGAGATGCAGGGTGAGCCCACGATTTCCTGGAGCCATGCTGACGGTTGTTCTTGCCTCCATCTCACCTCTCCTCAGGCAAATGCCTTCTTTCCTGCCATTCTTCCATCCTCAGGTCTGCTGATCTCTGCTAAGATACTAACCAAAAATTAACATGTGACACAAAGCCACACTGGAAGCTGGAAAATTCCATGCAGTTGAAAAACAGCCGCGGTATCTGGTTTCCCACAGGGAAGGTGAATAATTGAGTACCTGGCCTCCTTTTTGAAACCCCTGCTCTGTGTCATGGAACGTGCGGCTGCCAAGGGTACTTCTCACATATCAAAAGTTCTAATGCAACGGAAAAGGATATTCTTTATTCTGGGACTATCTCCAGCACCTAATGTGCCACCTGGCAATGCTGCAGGGAGACCCTCTGTGGAACCAGCGTGCCCCTGACCCTGCCAGCTGCCCTGACTGGAGCTGGGAAGATTCTTCACCCAGGGCAGCCACTGAGGCAGCAGCTGGTGGGAGAACCCAATACAGAATAACCAAACCGGCCTCTAGCTGCCAAACTGGAGCTGGCACTAGAAACCAAGAGCACCTGGGTGTCATGAGGGATGGGAGAAAGGGAGAGGACAGCAAGCAAGTAATTGGCAGCAGAGCCCACCCCTCCTGTCGGTGGATTCTCCATAGTTGCCCTCCAGTGGGGCACTAGAGGCCACACAGATTGCAAGCAAGATGGTCTGCACGTGGTGCAGGGACTCTGCCAGGGCAGCTGCTGCTCAGGACCGTAGGAGCGATGTTGCTTGGAAGTGGAGTCTCCTCCAAAGAAAGTACAGCTCACACAGATCTTAGTGAGAAATAGCAACGACTACTGCCATCATCATGCCCCTGCCGCATGGCAGGCTCTGGGGTACACCCTTTCCAGGCACTATTCCATTGGCAGCAAGCATATAAGTGGGGTTATTATTATCCTCACTTTAAGGACAAGAGGAACAAGGCCACAGAGGTGAGGTGACTTGCCCACATTACTGAACAGTCGTAAAATGAAAGCCACATTCTGATCTGTCTCATCTGTCACTTTCTTTTTTAAGGTTAATATACACTTTTTTCCCATATCAGTGTGTACACATCCACTCCATGCCTTTCAGTTGTTGTGTGTATTCTGTTTTATAAATATACCATAATTATTTAAGGAAAATCCTGATAAAATGCATTTAGGTTATTTCAGTTTCTCAATGTTACAAACACTATGAAAATGGACATTCTCATATATATATATATATATATATATATATATATATATATATATATATATCTTTGCACATGTGTGCAAGGTGTGTAGGGTTTATATTCCTCAAACTGAAATGCTCGGTCAAAAGTTATTATTCCTTTAACTGAAATGAGAGTCACATAACATAAAATTGAACATTTTAAAGTGTACAACTCAACGGGATTTAGTACATTCACAATAACGTGCAACCGTCATCTCTATCCAGCTTTAAAACATTTTCATCGTCCCAAAATAAAACTTCATATCCATTAGGCAATTACTCTCCTTTCCCTCCTCGTCCCAGCCCTTGGCAACCACCAATCTATTTTCTGTTTCTGCAAATTTGCCTATTCTGGATATTTCATATACATGGAATCATGCAATATGTGACCTTTGTGTCTGGCTTCTTCCACTCAGAATAACGTTTCTGAGACTTATCCTGTTGGAGCATGTATCAGTACTTCATTCACTTTTGTGGCTGCATAATATTTCCTCATCTGCCTATACCACAAATTATTTATCTATTCATCTATTGAACATTTGGGTTGTTTCCCTCTTTGGGTTACTATGCATAGTGCTGCTATGAACATTTGTGCACAAAAGCGTTTGTTTGAATGCCTGTTTTCTTTTCTTTTCTTTTTTTTTTTTTCGAGATGGAATCTCACTCTGTTGCCCAGGCTGGAGTGCAGTGACACAATCTCGGCTCACTGCAAGCTCCGTCTCCCGGGTTCATGCCACTCTCCTGCCTCAGCCTCCCAAGTCGCTAGGACTACAGGCGCCCGCCACCACGCCTGGCTAATTTTTTTGTATTTTTAGTAGAGACGGGGTTTCACTGTGTTAGCCAGGATGGTCTCAATCTCCTGACCTCATGATCTGCCCGCTTCAGCCTCCTAAAGTGCTGGGATTACAGGCGTGAGCCACCATGCCCAGCCTGAATGCCCGTTTTCAAATTTTTAGGTACATACTTAGGAGTTAAATTGCTGGATCATTGTGGTTAAAATTTTGATAGGCATTGGCAAAATGCTCTTGAAAAGTTGTCCCATTGTGCACTTCTGCTAAAAGTGAGGTAGAACATACATAGGTCTCACAATGCTGCCAATACTGGGTATTCTCAAAATGTTTCATATTTGCCAGTCTGATTGTGGGAATAAAAGATCCATTATTTTGCAAACTTTTAATTTTTAGTTAGAGTGCAGTTGGGCACCCAGGCAGCATTGCTAGTTGCCCACTTTGTATCTGTTTCTCTTTCTATTTTGTTAACAGAATCCTGGTTTTGTTTGGAAGGACAGTATGCCTGGTTGTAGGTAATCAATCATGATGAGTCGAAGCTGGAGGTTCTCTATTGGAGTGTGGTGCTGCCCCTCGGGAGGCCTTGGGAAACATGTGGGAGGGTTTGCAGCAGCCACAGTGTTGGGGAGTGGGTGCTGGCGTTTAGCGTCCATGGGTCAGGACTAATAACTGCCCCATGATTGGTGAAACAATCCTTTCCACAGAGAATTTTCCATCCTCAAAGGCAGAAAGTGCTCTATTGAGAAACACACGCAGCCAATCTACCAGGATTTAGCCAAACTCAGAGTTAAGGGCACAGTCCTCCATAAAACTGCCTTCACTTCAGACACCAGCCACAGTTGAGGTTCCAGGGGCACCCTCACTTCTGCCCAGCTGGCTACAAATTCAGGGGCCCCCATATCCACCCTCAGGTCCAGAACTCCCTGACAGCACTGGACTTACAATTTTGTTATTGCAAAGGATACAAACCAGAGCCAGCCAAAAGAAGAGACACTTGGGGCCAAGTCTGGGAGAGCTCCAAACACAGAGCTTCCATCATCCTGAGGGGCATGTTACCCTCCTGGCATGTTGGTGCTCTGGTGTGCAATTTTTCTTGCAGCTTCATTGTATAGTCATGATTAATTGAATCATTGGCCATGAGGCTGAACTCAGTCTCCAGGCTTCTCCCCTGCCCTGAGGTTAGTCTGATATCACATAACTTAAAGCCCCAACCCTCTATCATATGGTGGGTCTTTCTAGCATGTCCAACTCCCATCCTGAGTTACTTTGTTAGCATCAGCTATCAAGTGTCGTCCTAGGAGCCCACCATGAAGAACAGAGGCACTCCCATCACTTGGGAAACTCCAAGGGTTTAGAAGTTACCTCCCAGGACCTGGGAACAAAACCAACCTAATTATTTGTTGCACATTGATTTTCCATTGCTCAGCCTCTCTTGCAGCTAGAGGTGGTCTTAGAACACAGTTCAAGCTGGTGAAACCTAAATGAAAGTTTGCTGGGGTTGATAAGAAAGCTCTTGCTGTTTTTTGTTCCCACATCTCAGCCCCAAACCAACCCCTCTTCTTTGTCTTGAACTTGGGTGTAATATATGAAGCTGTGTTACAACTTGTATTGAGTAAAGTGAAGGAACAAATACATAGAAAGAGCTTTGTTCCTCCATGGTGTTTTTTCGTGCTGAACCAATGCCAGTAAGTGCTCCCGCCTACCTGGTTTGGATTTTTTGGTATGTGAGAATGTAAACCCAAATTAGTTTGAGCTATTGTTAGTTAGGTGCTCTTTACTTGCAGCCAAGAGCTCTCCTGACACAGCATCTTGTCATATGTTTATGGGCCACTTGGTTCTTTTTTTCTTGAGAAACATCTGCTCATATCTTTAGCCTACTTTTTTCTATGGGATTATTTTATCTTTTCTTATTGGCTTGCTAGAGAGCTTGGCATATTAGAGGAATTATCCCTTTGTCTAAAATACATGTTGCACAATTATTTTTTCTATAGTACATCATTTGTCTTTTAACTTTCTTATGGTGGTTTTTCTTTATAATTTTTTGCCATTTTAATATAGTCATATTTGTCCAAGTCTTCCTTTTTGGCTTCTGAGTTATGTGTCATTCTTAGAAATGCCTTATTTCTTTCAGAGGTATAAAAATACTCTGTGGGGCTTTAAACATTATTTTTGTTATTGGAGTTCCCCGTTATTTCATGTTTCACCTTGAAATGGTTTCTGTTAGCTATAATCAACTGAGGTCTAAAAATATTATATGGAAATTTACAGAAATAAACAATACATAAGTCTGAAATGGCATGCTGTTCTGGGTAGTGTGATGAAATCTCATGCCATCCAGCTCCATCCCATCCAGGACTTGAATCATCCATTTGTCCAGCATCTCCATGTGTATACGCTACACACCTGTTAGTCATTGACATTGTCTGTTCCTGACATCCACCCATCAATATTGAGCAATATGTCATTGCTCAATGATCCAGGATCACCAAGAGCAGATGATCCTCCTGATGCACGGTCAGAAGGTAAATAGTAGCTTACTTCTCCGTCACAATGCCTGAGTCATTCACCTCACCTCACCTCATCACATGGGCATTTTAATCATCTTATATCATCACAAGAAGAAAGGTGAATACACAATAAGATATTTTGAGAGAGAAAAAGAGACGGCATTCACCTAATTTTTATTACAGTATATTGTGATAATTGTTCTGTTTTATTATCGACTATCGTTGTTAATCTATACTGTGCCTAATTCATAAATTAAACTTTATCATAGGTATGTCTATACAGGAAAAAACATCGTGTGTATAAGGTTCAATACTATCCTTGGTTTCAAGAATCCACTGGGGGTCTTGGAATATATCCTCTGTGGGTAAGGTGGCGGGGGGACTACTGTATATTTAAACTTTTTAAAAATATAAACTTGTCATATGTTATTTGTTATATTTGCATTATGTTTTGTTATATTAAAACTCATTTTGGCATAAGAACAGAATTAGAAATAGTAACAGATAGCATTAAACACTTACCAGGCACTGTTTTCCTTCTTTACAAGATTGTCTCATTTAATCTTCACATGAGAAAGCGGATCCTGTTATTATCTTCATCTAAGAGGTGAGGAACTGAAGCTTCCAGGGACAAAGTTCCTTACCCGAGGCCTCATGCCTACAGAGGGAACAGCCCAGGCTTGAGCCCAGGAGCCTGAGTGCGGAGTTTGCTTTCTTAAGCACAGGGTTCCACCAGTGGAATGACGACAGCCCAGTGGATTTCTGTTATATTTCTCCCATTCTGTTTCTGCATGATATGTGCCGTGCAGTGTCTCTGCCTTCAGAAAATGGCTCATTAGGCCGGGCACGGTAGCTCAGGCCTGTAATCCCAGCACTTTGGGAGGCCAAGGCAGGTGGATCACCTGAGATCAGGAGTTCGAGACCAGCCTGGCCAAGATGGTGAAACCCTGTCTCTACTAAAAATACAAAAATTAGCCGAGTGTGGTGGCGGGTGCCTGTAATCCCAACTACTCAGGAGATTGAGGCAGGAGAATCACTTGAACCTGGGAGGAGGAGGTTGCAGTAAACAGAGATCGTGCCACTGCACTCCAGCCTAGATGACAGAACGAGACTCTCAAAAAAGAATAAAAAAGAAAATGGCTTATTAGATATGTTTTGATTCCACCAACCTCTGCATGCACTTCCTACTTACTCTTTGTTTTATCCGAAAACTTACTTTAGGACTTGGGACCTAGAATGGTTAAGTTAACGCTGGTTCCTCCAGCTGCCTCAGGTTTGGGCTATTTGCTATAGCGGGTATGTTTTAAGGGTGTGTGGTGTTTGTAACACACACAGACACAGAGATGATTCCCATGAAGAAGTTTGTTCTGCTCACAGATCCCTAGAAACAGAAAGCACAGCTTGCCACGCAGGGAGGAAGTGCCAACGCTGGCCAGGGGGCAGACAGAGCAGAGGAAATCCTGGGCAAAAGCTTATATTGTGGTTTCTGCAGGGAGGAACAGGCGAGGCAGGGTGCACAGGCTTAGGAATGGGGCCAGGCTGAATAATTTCAGAGCTCTGGGGCATAAGGGCTTTCCCTGGTTAATGGCCCTGGGGGCTTAGGGCAGGCAAATGGTGGCCCTGAGAGTGAGATCCTGATAACGGAGGTGGTTGGAGGTGTGGATTTGGGATTAGCTGGTTTGTATGTGAAAGGTGTTTTAGTAGAGGAATTGTTTGCCATCTCCAGAAATTAGCTAGTCCTGGGGTGGAGTGGGGAACAGTTCCTCTAGGGTCAGCAAAGCCCCAACATGTCAAAACATCAAAAACGCAGAGTAGAGAGACTGGGTACTATAAGACAATTATTTCTCTGCCCTGCACTTTTCTCCTCTTGGGCTTCCCCTTTTCCGTGTTATGACAGGGGTAGCAGACACCGTCTTCTCACATCGTCTCCATGGTTTTAGTGATTAACTGACGGGGGGGCTTCTGATGCCAGGTGGCAAAGGTCCATTTCTAGAATTTTTTTTTTTTTTGAGACAAAGTCTTGCTCTGTCGCCCAGGCTAGAGTGCAGTGGCGTGATCTCCACTCACTGCGAGCTCTGCCTCCTGAGTTCACGCCATTCTCCTGCCTCAGCCTCCCAAGTAGCTGGGACTACAGGCGCCCACCACGCCCAGCTTATTTATTTATTTATTTATTTATTTTTGTAGTTTTAGTAGAGACGGGATTTCACTTTGTTAGTTTTTTTTTCTTTCTCTCTTCTTCTTCTTTTTTTTTGTTTTTTGTTTTTTGTATTTTTAGTAGAGACAGGGTTTCACCGTGTTAGCCAGGATAGTCTCCATCTCCTGACCTCGTGATCCACCCACCTCGGCCTCCCAAAGTGCTGGCATTACAGGCATGAGCCACCGCGCCCGGCCCATTTCTAAATTTTTTAAAGTGGAACTGGGATGGGTTACAATATAGAGAGAAGCAGAAAGGAGAGTGAGAGCGGGGAGCCTGGGACATCTGAATCCTGGATCCAGTCATCCCTGAAGCTAACTCTATCTCTGTCCTTGATAACAAAAGTCATTAACCTGCTCTTTTGCCTAAACTAGTTTGAATTGGATTTTCTTCATTTGCATTTTATCTTTATGGAAGAGAAAATATATGCATGTGTTAATTTATTCTTGGGAAGCTCCACATGGCTTTTGAAGAGATGCTGAAACACCTAAGTAGATCCTCTCATACAAGGTGGCATTTCAAAAATTTAATAACCAACTCAAAGGTGCCCGGGTGAAAATTAAGAGGGACTGCACTGTCACGGCAAAATAAAAACAGGTAGATTCAGTTGTGTTTAATCATCTCTGTTTTAAGAAGCTGTGTTGACCTTACCGAAGGGGGTAAATCGAGTACTAATACATTGCAAGACGTGTGTGGGAGTGCTGGTGGGAACCCCCGTCTGCTAAGGCCCTTGGCAATCAGAAATAGGTTTCAGGAAAGTGACATTGCAGGCGATTAGGCAAGTCATTCTCCAGCAAATACTCTCTCTCTGAGAAAGAGATAGCGTCCCCCTACCCACCTCTCCGAGACAGGGATGTTAACAGCAGCTGCTCACTACTCTGCTGCTGGTGCTTGGAAATGAGACATGTGTGGCAACTACAAGTAGAATACCAGGAATCTCACTGCACTTGCTTGGATGAGGAAGACAGCCTGGCTCCACTCTCAGGGACGCCAGCCGAGGCTGCCATTTAATAGTCCTTTCATTAAATCATCTCTTCCAGCGCTGGCAAACCCATCCATGACTCAGTGTTTCTCCCTTGCCTATCCTCACCTTACTTCTAACCTCCCTCTTTTGCATGCAACTTGAAATGTTCAAGATTTAAAAATAAAAATACATTGTAGGCACTCTTGGCCTATGCACCGCTTTTCACGAAGGAAACCAAGCTTTAAATTAAAAGCAGGAAACTACTCAGCAACCCTGGCCCCTTTGAAAAGAACAGTTTCCATGTGCTGTTAAGCTGGGGGACACCTCGGCTGGTGGGGTTTGAGTGGCGGCGGGTGCAGCATACAGCTACTCAATGAAACCACAGTCACACGCACTCACATTGTCTCCTCAGCCCTGTCTTTTGGAGTTTGGGCAGATGTCCCAGTAGATATTTTTACTTCTGTAACACTAATAACAAATGACTTTAAAAGCACAAAGCGGCAATCCTTCTCTAAATATTTCTGCACTAAAAAAGTATAATTGGCATTGCCAAAGCAAAGTCTTGCTGGGCCTCTTCCTGGTTTGGAATGCCTGACCTCTGCCTGTGGTTCTTTTTCTAACACCTGACCATCCTGCTCCTTGGAATACAGGTGTGGCATTGTTCCTGTTTCCCTTTGCAACCTGCTTCCTGGAACCCTCAGGGGGAGAGGACAAATACTTAGATAATCACCAAACAAATGAAGATCTCCTTTCATTTCCATGTGCGTCCAATTTGGGAACAAAACTCGACACTCAGCTGCAGTCCTCCTTGTTATTAATTATTCATCCATTCATCTATTCAGCTACTATTCAGCTACGTGTTCCATAAACATTTATTAAGTGCCAATTATGTCTGAATAAGGCATTGTTTCTGCCCCCTTGTCTGTGTCCTCCTGAAACTCCTGTTCTAATTATGGAGACCTGGCTTGTGCATGAACAGTGAGGTTACAGTATGGGGGGTTTGTCCCTGTCACCCCCGCATTTGGAGGTTGTTGAGAACACCGCCTGCAAGAGGAGCCTCAGGGGGTGCTGCCCACGGGCCAGGTGCAACAGTTCCCACCTCACAGCACTTTGTGTCTCCTCCACATCCTCTTGGCACTATGGGTCGTTTTACTCTGCTCCTTCCCTCATGAGGAAACAGGCTAATGGGACTAAATGACTTGTGCAAGATGACAGAGTGGGGATTAGATCCCAGGCAACCTGACTCCTGAGTCTATGACCATCTCGTGACACTGTTCCCTCCTCGTAAAAGCAAATAACCACCACCAACAAAACCCTCTCTTGGCTTGGCAGTGGTGACACCACCTTCTCCCCGTGTTTTCTTCACCGACTCCTCCCCTTCCTTCACATAACCCTGAAGGGTGCATCTATGCTCCTCAAAAACCTCACTGGCCCTTGAGTCTTCTACACGCCCTGCCCAGGAGAACGTCCGCGACACTTGCATAGGCAAGGGAGTATGGGTGTGCAGTGGAAAGATGGGGCTATTCTTGTTTAACTCTTTTAATCTGCAGAATGTATAAAGGGAATCATTATGTTTTGCAGAATTTTCAGGAAGCATAAAATATAATCTGCACTAATGCCTTTCATCCCAGCACTTTGGGAGGCCGAGGCGAGTGGACTGCTTGAGCTCATGAGTTCGAGACCAACCTGGGCAATATGGAAAAATCCTGTCTCTACAAAAAATGCAAAAATCAGCCGGGTGTGGTGGTACGTGCCTGTAGTCCCAGCTACTCGGGAAGCTGAGGTGGGAGGATGGCGTGAGCCCAGGAGGCAGAGGTTGCAGTGAGCCGAGATGGCGCTACTGCACTCTAGCCTGGGCGGATACAGCCAAAACTTGTCTCAAATCTGTATATTTGCTGTCAAATATATATATATTTATTTATATATAATTATATATAATAATTACATAATTATAAATATAGCCTTTAGTGTGGAATATATATAATATATAAAATATGTATAGTTAAATATATAAAATACAAATCTATATATAAATACAATTACATATTATATATTTTATATTTTATATATGTATACACACACACACACACACACACACACACATATTCCACACTAAGGACTCTAGGCATTGTATGAACAAGGTGGTCCAGCATTATCACACACTGGACATGCCCATATTCAGTGGAAAAGAAAATCTATTTTGCAATCGCTGGAATAAGTAGATGTCCCGTCAAGGGAGAAGTCTGTTTGGTCTGAGTCAGGACAGGAGACTCAGCTGGGATGCATCCCGCCTGCCGGGGAGAGGCCCACGTCTGCATGTGGCCCCTGGGAAAGGTTTGCTGTGTGCTGTAGCCGGTGTCGTGGTTTGGATTTAGTGATGTTGTGCTGTAGCCGGTGTCGTGGTTTGGATTTAGTGATGTTGCGCAGTAGCCGATGTCGTGGTTTGGACGCTGTCTTTCTTCCGTAAGGAGAGGGACTGTTTTAAAAAATATCTTTCTACAAACTCTGCCGCAGCCAGGACAGGGTTGGATCTGTAGGTATTTACAATGACTGGTTTGGGAGCCCACGTGGCCTCGTGTATCAACGTTCCGTAGCTCCTTATTTCTCAGCTCTCGAAGCTCTTGGCTGGGTCTCTCCAGTAGCCTGGCTCCCAGGACGCTGTGGGCAGCAAGGGAAGGGGTGTCTGGCCACACGCTAAGTAGTTGGAAACACCACAATTCCCTGACAACCAGCAGCAGACGCCAGGCTGGAGGGGGCCCCCCGGGCGTCTTTTGCCCCCCTCTCCCGACACGGCTCCCTTGTGTGAACAACTGCACTGGCCTAGAGACCCCTCTGCTTCCAGGGCTTTCCTCAAGCCCCAGAAGTTCCCTCATTCACTGACCATGCCAACACCCACGCTGTGCTCACCGGGGGACGGCGAGTCTTCCATGAGAAACCATCCTTTTCCTGGGTGGCACTGGTGATATCCGTGTTGAAGGCATTTTAGTAACTGTGGGATGTCTCTGCTGAATGCAAGAGAAGGGAGAATTTGGAGAACTGTGTGCACTCCCTTGTGGGCATCTCTGCGTTTCTTTGATCCAGGTGCACTGAGGGTGGTGAGGAAGGCCGCCTGCGGAGGCCGGAGAGAGCTGGCAGGCTGGGCAGTGGGAAAGGGCCCCAGGCTGGAGACAATGCAGGCAGCCAGGCGGCCAGTTCCTTCACACCTGCCTGCTGCTGCTGGAGTCTGTCCCAGGCCAGCGGTATGGACAGAAAGAACAGGCATCCTAGTGTCCCCGGGGCCACCACTCTGTATTCTCCATGCCCAGCATGCTCCTGTTTCATCCAATTTTATGGAGGAGGGCAGAGCAGCACGCGTGGGTGGCAAGGGAGAGAAAAGAGAGTCCGCACAGCATGCGGGAGGTCGGGACTCGGCGGCAGGGCTGCCAGACAAAATGCAGGATGCCCAGTTGCATCTGAATTCCAGATAAACAGCAAGCAAGGTTTCAGGATAAGTGTGTCCTTACTATCACTTTATATTCTCACATGCTGAATCTGGGGGCCCTATTGTATCACCACTAAGCTTCTCCTATCTTTGTCAAGATAACCTCTGCCGTTCTTGCAGCTTCCCAGTTGTGGCGCCCGCTGGCTGCCTCTGTTTCCAAGACTGGGTGGGGGGCGGGGGCCTACAGCAATCTGCAGGGCCGATGCATCTCCACACACCGGACAAGTCAGAGGCTTCTCTGCCTCTGACACGCAGCCCTGGCAGGTTTGCCATGAGTGGCGATTTAAACGCTGCCTTGCTGGTGCGGATCTGTGGAATTCCCTTGGGCTCCTAAGCGGGGAGAGTTGTTTAAAATTCATGATGCTCCTTGGATTTTAATTGGGTGTGAGTAACCTGGGGACTAGTTAAAATGCCAATTCTGATTCAGTGGGTGTGGATGGGGCCTGAGATTCTGCAATTCCAGCCAGCTTCCAGAGGGTGTTTAATGTGGCAGGTTAGAAACCCAGAGAGAGTTTAGGCTTCGGGCGCTACAACTGACATCATAAACAGCCTCAACTCACTTATGGCCCCTGCTAGGGGCTGAATTATGTCCCCTCCCCACCCCACCCCCAAATTCATATGTCAAAGTCCTAATAGAATTCAGAGACACATACAGAGGAAGACCACGTGAGTGCCCCTGAGGAAGATGCCCATATACAAGCCAAGGAGAGATGCCACAGAGGAAACCAATCCTGACATCTTGATGTTGGATTTCCAGCCTCCAGAACTGGGGGCAAAATACATGTCTGTTGTTTAAGCCACCCGGTCTGTGGTATTTTGTAGGGCAGCCCTAGCAGACGATACAGGGTCCTTTGTGGAAGTCATGGGGCAGGGTCGCCTGAGGCACCTTGAAAGTAAAGGAGAAATAGCTCTCAGGGGCTCAGCTGCAAGTCATTAATAACCAAGCGGAACAACGGTCTTCAACAGAGCTTAACCTGGATCCCAGCACTGAAACAGTGGGAGAAATAGACTCTCACCCTTCTTTTAACACTTTCAGGTCTCACGTAACCTCACAATTTCCCCAAATGAAAAATGATCAGGGCCGGGCCCGGTGGCTCACGCCTGTAATCCCAACAGTTTGGGAGGCTGAGGCGGGTGGATCACGAGGTCAGGAGATCGAGACCATCCTGGCCAACATGATGAAACCCCGTCTCCACTAAAATAAATAAATAAATTGACCGGGCGTGCTGGCGGGCGCCTGTAATCCTTGCTACTCGGGAGGCTGAGGCAGGGAAATCGCTTGAACCCAGGAGGTGGAGGTTGCAGTGAGTTGAGATTGCACCACTGCACTCCAGCCTGGGCAACAGAGTGAGACTCTGTCTCCAAAAAAAAAAAAAAAAAAATTCAGGTCAGGTGTGTTAACTCCCATCATTCAGAAAAATAACCTGAGTCACATGTGGGCACTTTGCCTTCACAGGCCAGATATTATGACAAAGAAGAAAGAGGAAGAGCAGGGGAAGGAGGGGCAGGAGGAAGAAGAGAAGAACTAAATTTTCCTTCAACAACTTAATTTCCACCTTTCAAACACCGAAGTCTTTGTCAATTCAGGGTAAACTCAAATGGATCCATTTTTCAGACGCTCAGAATTTTGCCCCTTTCTCACTGGGGCTGGGGACATTCCCGGGGCCTCGCTGGACACTGAGGCACTGGTGAAGGTGGGTGTTGCCATCGGTCCAGCTGGCGCTGCTGAGCTGCGCACACCCGGTCTGCCCTGCCATGGCGTCCCCTCCCGCTGGTTCTCTGAGACATGCACATTCCACACCCAGGGTCCTGCCATCACCCTCAAGGGACGCTTCATTTCCCTTCATCCTGACCTGGAGGCTCCTGCAGGCTAAGCCCTCCTCACCTTCTCCTGAGCCACTGCCTGCCCTCCCGTCGTCTCAGGACCACAGGACTTTCGGGACTGCCTCGGGCCTTCCCGCCTAGGCCGGCCACACCACTGCTTTTATTCTGACCCCTCACCAGGCTGGTTTGGGGGACCCCTTCTGGGCCAGCTGTTTCCTCAGGCTACACCCAGAAAGAGAGGTATAATCTTCTCTACACTTGAATTCCTCAGCACAGCTGGGGGCTCTCTGACTCTCCCACCCTGGGGCTGGGGACGAGGGAACAGGGAGCAATGCCTGCCCACAGTCCAGCCAGATAGATGATGGACAGACTCTAGCGTTCTCCCCTCAGGCTCTCCCTTGTCTCGGCCTCCACCCAGCCAGCCACGGTCCTCTGTCCCCAGCCTGGGGAGGGTGTGGGCTTCACAGCTTCTCTCTCTAACTCTCTGATTTTCCCAAGTCACTCGTGGCATTGTCATGCTTTCGCTCTTTCTGAGTCTGGGCTTTTGAAAAGAAAGACACCCAGCCTCTGGCAACTTTAAAAGTCTTTCCTTCTGAAACCATCACCTCTGCTAGAGGTTTTTTAAAGCCTCTCTTGAAACTCAAATCTGAGCGTTGACTCTATTTTTGCTCTTGCTTTCCTGCTGTGACAACCCCAGGGAAAGTGCAGGGGGCCTAGGAGAGCATTCCCGATGCCTGAGTGGGAGGGAAAAGGCAGGAGTGAGGAGGACTAGAAGACAAACAGGCAAGGTTTAACACCACTAAGCATTACTCCGCTATGCGTGAGATATTTCCGTACATGTCAACCTTGTTTAATTTTCCTGCTGTGCCAGGGCTGCTCCCCCAACAGCAGGCAATGGAGTCCCTGAGATGCCTGTTAAAAATACAGACGCCTGCTCACAAGGGTCAAGAGATGGGAGCAACCCAAGTGTGCACGGATGGATGAATGGATAAGCCAAATGTGGTCAATCCATGCAACGGAATGTCCTGCAGCCTTGAACAGGAAGGAAATCCTGACACGCGCTGCAGCCTGGGGAGCCACGGTGAGGACGTTGTGCTAAGCCAGTCACAAACGCATGATTCCACCCAGAGGAAGTACCCAGAGGAGTGAAATTCAGAGACACAGAGGTAGAATTGGGGATTCCAGGGGCTGAGAGGAGGTGGGTGGGGAGATGTTCTTTAATGGGGACTGAGTTTCACTGTGGGGAGATGGAACGAGTTCTGTGGATAGGTGGTGGTGACGGATGCACAACCATGTGAATATACTTAATGCGACTGAACAGTACACTTAAAAATGTTTAAGATGAAGCCGGGCTCTGTGGCTCACGCCTGTAATCCCAGCACTTTGGGAGACCAAGCGGGGCAGATCACTTGAGGTCAGGAGTTTGAAACCAACCTGGCCAATGTGGCGAAACCTACCTCTACTAAAAGTACACAAATTAGCCCAGGGTGATGGTGCATGCCTGTAATCTCAGCTACTTGGGAGGCTGAGGCAGGAGAATTGCTTGAACCTGGGAAGTGGTGGAGGTTGCAGTGAGCCAAGATTGTGCCACTGCACTCCAGCCTGGGCAACAAGAGCAAGACCCCGTCTCAAAAAAAAAAAAAAAAAAAAAAAGCTTAAGATGGTCATTTTTATGTTATGTCTATTTTACCACAGTTTTTAAAATTAGGATCACCGTCTGCAGCGGACAGAGCTAAGCACTCGCCTCTGCCTTTTAAACTCACACACGGTGCTTAGCCTTGAAGCTTGAGTTCAGATTTTAGACACCCTGGCTGTATAAAGTCCTCAAAGGGCACGAAGATGTTGGTCTAACTGTGGAGGAAATTCTCCAAATCATGGGGTTTTAAATCAAAGCTGTGTTCAAGGCAGCTCAGTGTATTTATCTTCTGTCCATTTTTAAATCAGAGCCAGAAGAGACAGAGCTGGGAAAGGAATCCCGCCGGCTAAGCCCAGCCTCTCCGTGGCAATCTTGTAAAATACCACGACGGTTTCCTCAACATCACCAGTTGCCAACTCCAATCCCTTCGTCAAATATTGGGTACATACAGTGCTTTGAAAGAGAGGTTTTTATTCTGACACTTGTTCTGCTATGAAAACATTTTCATTCTTCTCTGCATCTTTTGTGGAAGTTGACCGAAAAGGAATCACTCCTCGTGACTCCCACTGGAAGGCCTGCTCCACTGTGGCTTGGCCCTAACGGGGAGAACTTTCGAGAGTTAAGCAGTTGAAGTAAGAACTACTTTGCCAGACTCTCTGGGAGTGAGATGCTGAATGTGCATTGCAAACAATTATCCCAGATGAATTTGAAGTTGAAGAACCACTGTGTAGTGTAGACAAGAATGTCTAATTTTGTTCTTGTGAGAAGTCTAGTAACCAACACCTGGGGCTAAATATTTACATGTTCCATACTTCAGGTGATCCCAGACCACAACCTGTAAGGTACACCCTGGAGGAAGCATCACCCTCCTTTTATAGCTAAAATAATGGAGCAAGAATATCATATAAATGTTAAGCCTCAGCCGGGCGCGGTGTCTCACGCCTGTAATCCCAGCACTTTGGGAGGCCGAGGCAGGCGGATCACCTGAGGTCAGGAGTTCGAGACCAGTCTGACCAATATGATGAAATCCCGTCTCTACTAAAAATACAAAAATTAGTCAGGTGTTGTGGCGCACATCTGTAATCCCAGCTACTCAGGAGGCTGAGACAGGAGAATCTCTTGAACCCGGGAGGCGGAGGTTGTGGTGAGCCGAGATCGCACCATTACACTCCGGCCTGGGCAACATGAGTGAAACTCCATCTCAAAAAAAAAAAAAAAAAAAAAAATGTTAAGCCTTAAAGCATCTGGCAATTTGGGGTTGTGAAGCTAGAGTTTTTTGTTCCCCCTTCAAACCCCCATGGCCTTTCCCTTTCCTAACAGATCTCCACCTAGTTCAGGTATTCATGCTCCTCCACCCAGAGAGGTCTGGGGTGGGGAAGAACCTGCTTAGGTTAAGCCGTGCTTGGTGCTGGGTAAGCCCAGTTTAAAATAAAACCAATTACAATGATGGGCGAGGCCCGAATAGAAGAAGCCAATCACAGTGATGGTGGGGGTAGTTCCTGTTAGGATATTATTATCCTAACATTATGGTGGGTGGGTAGGAGGGGGTTTCTGATTGGAAGAAGCCACTCCTTCTCAACCATTCCCCGTGGGCCCTTGGCTCCATTCTGGTCAGTGAGACGAGAGGGGAGGAGGGCTGGCCAGTGGAGAAGAAAGGAAAATGTGCATGAGTTTCTGGATAAAGTAGGAGACTTCAAAGCAATTTGCCAGGCAAGGGAAGACACTTGTGCTCTCACGGGAGAATCTGAGCTTCAAAACACTGGGTCAAAGCACCGGGAGAGACTCTGTCACAGCCTGTCAGCTATTCAAGAACAAAGCAGGGGCCACTAGACTGTTACTTTTCATTGTTGCATATGATTTGAATAAATTCTATGATGGTGTGGAGAAGAGACTTAGGTGTCCTAGAACTTAACTGCGGCAGAGGTAGCATTCTCAGGCAAAATAGAGATCTTAGGAATCCAGGCTTTTCAATGAGCACTGAGTGAGGTGCAGCCGTTTTTCATGGGGCTTCGAGCCGTGTGGAGGTGTCACGAGTGAGAGGCGGCAATTAGAGAAGGAGAGAAGCTGTCAGAGCAAGTGCAGGCTGAGGCTGGTGAGGCCTAGGGAGCAGGGAGCCCTAGGAACCCATGGAAGGCAAATCCATGAGGATCAAGGAGCAGCGAGGCCCTCCCGGGAGGACAGGCCAGAGACCAGGAAGTCCTGCAGGTGCTGAGGTTAGCAAATGGCCTGGGTCCAATTTTCTCTGATTGTCCTGGTGGGGTTTGCAGACATATTTTTCAAGCTGTGGGTTGTGACCCTTTTAGTGGCTCGTGAAATCAACTTAGTGGGTTGTGACCAGCTCTTAAATCAAGGCTGGAAGGTGGGTGAAATAGAATAGGAACTGTCAGCACACATTGCACTTTTGATTATGTGGTGTGTATAAGCACATGTGGTATGTGTGTGTGCATGGAGAATGCATGTGTGTATGTATGTGTGTGTGGTGTACATGCATGTATGTGTGTATTCATGTGTGTATTGTGTACGCACATGCGAGTGTGTGGCATGTGTTTGTGTGTGTGTGCATGTGTGTGTGGTGAGTGTATGTGTGTATATGTGTATGTGCCTGTGTGTGTGTGCGTGCATGGTGTTTGTGTATACTATATTCCAATGTAAGCATCTTTTTTGCAGTGGTTGTGGTTGTGACCTGGAGGCTAGCCGGCCACATTCTCAGAGGTGGGACAGGAACTGGATGGAGTGGAGAGGTCTGTGTAACTGTTATCTTATTGATCGATTGATTGAGATGGAGTCTCACTCCGTCACCCAGGCTGGAGTGCAATAGCACGATCCTGACTCACTGCAATCTCCGCCTCCTGGGTTCAAGTGATTCTCCTGCCTCAGCCTCCCCAGTAGCTGAGATTACAGGAGTGCGCCACTATGCCCGGCTAATTTTTGTATTTTTAGTAGAGACAGGGTTTCGCCATGTTGGCCAGGCTGGTTTCAAACTCCTGGCCTCAAGTGATCTATCTGCCTGCCTCAGGGTCAGTGGACCTCAGGTCTTGACCATCCCCTCCCTGAGTAGCAGTTTCTTTCAGAATGGTTTCATTGTTTGGATTTCCTTATGCATTTAAACATCTTTGAAAATAGACAGCAAAACCAACAAGACCAGCCAACCTGGAATGTGCCCAAACCAGAGAGTGCTTCATTCTTCTCAGGTCCCCTGGGCGAGAGATGACAAAACGCACTTAGAGACCCAGTGGTGTCTGTCAGCAAGGTGGGAAGAGGAAAGGAGCCGAAATTCAGAATGGCTAAGGCAGGCTCACACACTTCCCTGCTCCTGTCCGCCCTGAGGGCTCCTGATGCTCTTCGCACCTGAGCTTTTGCTTCCCTGAAGACAACGCTACCTGTTTAGATTTGGGAACCTCTTTCCAGGGGAAGCCTCACCTCTGTTCCGTGGTGGTAGAAAAACAGCTTTATTTAAGAATCAGGCGATGCTGAGTGTGAGGCATTTTTCAGGGGGGAGTAAGATTCTCACTTCTTTGGACTCTTCAACACCGCCTGAATACACAAATTTCATGCTTCTGACTCCTCTCTTCCGTCAAGGATGCTGCCTATTTCTTCCAGAGGCAGCTGGAGATGTTGTGCTCCGGGACACTCCTGCTAAGGATGTGTGTGGTTGTGAGCTGAGCTGGAGATTCCAGTGACAGGACTGGGAGCCCAAACAGTGCGTCGATGGCAAATAAAACAGGCCCTGCTTCACGGTGTCCATGGCCACCCCCACCCCTCATAATGACACTCCACTCCCCCACCCAGAAATATGCTCCCCTCCAAAGGCACTGGGTGTATCCAAAGTGAATAATCTACACAAGGAGTAGCCTCCTCTCCTGGCTCCAGAAATCAGAACGAAGGGGGAAGAGTTTGGCTGGGAGGGAGCCCAGTGTCTCTCCAGCCTAGGTTGCTACCCTGCCACTGCCCTCTGGAAGCACGCTAGGACTGAGGCTGAGACAGGCACTGGTTAGCCTGGAGTGCCTGCCTTGCTCTCTAACCTGCCTGCTCTCACAGGCTGCCCTGTGAATGTAATTGAGCTTGTTTCCCTTTTGCTACTCCTGACCTTTCAATACAATTGAAATGTAATGTTCCCCAACCTTGAATTAACTGGCTGATGAAGTTAAAAAAATAAAGAAGGGGTCTTGGCTGCAGGAGTTTGAAACCAGCCTGGGCAGCATAGAGAGACCCTGTCTCTACAGAAAAATGAAAAATTACCCAGGCATGGTGGTATGTGCCTGTGGTCCCAGCTACTCAGGAGGCTGAGGTGGGAGGATTGCCCAAGCCCGGGAATTCAAGGTTGCAGTGAGCTGTGATCACACCACGCCATTCCAACCCAGGCAACAGAGCAAGACCCTGTCTCTGAAAAAAAAATCCTGTCCTTGGGCTGGGGGTGGTAAGTGAGCTATGAATCTCACCACAACCACTGCTTGCACCTCACAGACATCACCAGTGGGTCATGGTTGTGACCCTTCTCAGCACAGCCCTGCGGGAGCTGCCCCCGGCACTGGGGCCCCGCACTGAACTGCCCGTTTGCGCTCCTGCAAAAGAGCACTGAAGGCGACGGTAGCATGGTGGCAGCCACGGTCCGTGTACGACCCTGAAGGAAGGTGCTTCTCACGGACACGAGCTGGGCCCCTGCAGGAACTCTCCCACCCTTGTCACTGTGGCAAGATCAAGGTCAAGTCCCTAAGGCCAGCCTCAGCTGGGCCCTGGTCCTCGGCCCCAGCCCAAACTGCACAATGTGATGTAAGACTTAGACTCGATTCCTTCCCAAGTCACAAGTCACCCCCGCAAGGGTGGGAAGGGCGAGTCCTGAGACTCTCATGGTGCTTTTGGAATTTGAGGCCTCTCAGATTCCAGAAATAGGCATGTAGGCTGGGGTTGGAGCTCTCAAAGAGACAGATGTCAAAAGTGAGGCCAGGATCTGACATGTGGAAATCACTGCCAGCCATGCCCAGAAGGCAGGGCCCAGAGCCAGGTGCTATCCACACCAAATCAGGGTTCTGGGTTTCAGGAGCATGGGGACCACAGCACAGGTTCTGTGCCCCTCCTCTGCATCCTTTTGTGGAACTGGATTCCTCTGGGGCTATCCAGCCCGGAGAGGTCCCCACCTTTATAGGACAAAGTCTGTCCTTGGGGCAGAGGCTTCTGTCTCCCTTTCCTCTCTCCCTTCTCAGTCTCCCTCCACACCCCCACCCTCCAAGCAGCAGACAGGGAAAGGGCCATTGTTTTGAAAGGCGAGGCTTACCCCATCTCTTCCCAAATGAGGGGAGCCTCCGCCTGCCTGTGCCCTGGCACAGTTCCAAGACATACGGGTACCCTGAGAATAATGTGCGCCCCTTGTGAGCCCATATTCCTTGAACAGTAATCCAACATTTATTTAGCAGAGGTGGCAATTAAAAAAATATGAAATATATTTATTTATGTTCAAAACAAGGGATTTATGACATTCATTCATTAAGTGTCATTTTGCAGACCACGAAATTTATTGCCAGCTATAAACAAGTTAAACTACTTAAAATGTGGATAATACAATAAATCTATTTTATTATCTCATTTCCAATAAACAGCACTGTGCTGTGCCTTCATCGTTTGTAAAATTTGAGCTGACTCTGACTGTAGGTTTTAGGTGACTCTCAGCTGCTTGGTCTCAGAGTTGGAGGCTGGGCTTGCACGTTCACTGGAATTGCCCAGAGGAGAGGGATCCTGCCACAGCTGCTGCTGCGACTGTGACTTCACAATGCTCGGCACCTGTGTGACCCGGGAGGGAAGCGGGGAGGGGCTTTGGAGGCACACAGCCTCACGGTGACCTTCAGCAAATGCTGAGTTTGTCACCGTTACCTGCACCTGGTGGGCAGGTGGGCACTCAGCCTGGGGTTCTAGAAGGCACGGGGGTGGCCAGCAGGGTCTAAAACTCCTGGGAAGTGGCAAAAGAGAGCTCTTGATCAGGTAGACACTTCCCTGTACCCTCGGAACCAAGGGCAGCTTGGGCGCCTCCATGGAAGTTGGAGGCCCAGGGAGACTTGATCTCTGGCCAAGGGGGCCCTTGTGCCACTTGTTTGTGTGGGTTTCAGCGGATAGAAAAGGTGTGCACTTCTTTCACAAGAAAGGCACCTGTGTCCTTTGCCTGTGCCTGTTGGTATACCTCCATCAGTCACAGCGCTGCCTTCTTCAGCAGGAGTGGGCTCAGTGGCACATTTCCGGTTCTGGAAGAGTCAACATGGAAAAGGACTTACCTAGCCCCAGAATCCCAGTTTATCCCAGTGAGGTCGCAGCTGCCCCCAGAAGCTCTCTCTCTGGACTGCCTTTGTTCTGTCTCTGAAATGACTGCGTATCTGGGGTCGTCTCCAAAGCAGTCACTTGAAGGTGTCCCTCTAACCTTCCACCCACGTGAGCCTTGCTTCTTCCTCTTCCAGGACATGATGGGAAGGAATCCCCAGGGGACTTCTGGTATCAAAGGACAGCCAAGCAGTCCTCTCTCCCGTTATCTCACTGAAAGCTTCTAACCCCTGACACAAGACTGAGACATTGGCTCCAAGTTGATGAGGCTCCTGTCTGTTAGAGATTTTTGACAGGTTGGGTTAGAGAAGTTCTCAGTGCATAATAATGAGAACACTGTCAGGCTAAATGGCATTCTGACAGTTGAAGGAAGAGGCTCATGTAATTTTTGGTTGTTTAAGGGCAAGAAGCCTGGAACTCTGTCTTGTTAAAATGACAAGGAGTAACAAGCAAATTTTCACCTCTCTTCTCCCTGAACAGGTAGAAACTAATAGGGAACTTGTTATTATAAGGAACTTACCATATAAGAAAAGCGTTCACGTGGGAGAGGAACCCTTCAGGAAGGTGCATTTCTATTCGTCATCATCCTCATCCTCCTCCTCATCACCATCGTTATCACACATATAACGTGTGTGCCAGCAGGGCTCTGTCATAGGCTCTGTCAAGGGAATGAATTCCGCAGTCCTTGATTTTGGGATTGCAAATCCTAAGGGTAATAACGCTGAGAGGCAAAGGGAAAATGATATGGGATCCCTTTAGGTGCGCAGTAAATGTGTACAGCTCCACCTACGATGTGTCAGCAGCTTCCACATTAACACAACTGTACATCCTGGGAATGACTCTCAGATGCCCCCATCTGTCCAGCCTCAGGGGAAACCGTGAGAAGATGTGGTCAAATAATGGTTTTCACCAGACCAAAGCCTGCACCAAGAAATACCGCAGTCTCAGCCCTTTCACACCCTCACCTTTCCCTTCTAAGCCATGGCCCTGCGAGGGGTTGGGCCTTCTGTAGGCTCTGAGGTTTTTCTCCTTCAATTCCACACAGTCTTATCTTCTGCTCTCCTCAAATTTCTCCCGCTGGTCTGGGTTCATCTGTGATTTGGGGGCTTGTTGCCGAAGACAGGCACTGCAGTTGGCTTCACACCTACCTCCACCCCTCCAAATGAGCTTACAGCTTGGGAGAATTGATGCTGAAGGAAACTGTCTCTGAAATACTTTCTGTGGACAATATTACTGGAAAGGTTGGGTCTGTTTAGAGAAGGAGCTCTTGCCTAAACCAATGGAAACACCCAGGAGAGTCCTGTTTTAATATAGGACACCTTTCCTTCCTTCCTTCCTTCCGTCCTTCCTTCCTTCCTTCCCTTTCCTTTCCTCCCCTCCCCTCCCCTCCCCTCCCCTCCCCCTCCCTCCCTCCCTCCCTCCCTTCCCTTCCTTCCTTTCCTTCCTTCCTTCCTTCCTTCCTTCCTTCCGTCCTTCCTTCCTTCCTTCCCTTTCCTTTCCTCCCCTCCCCTCCCCTCCCCCTCCCTCCCTCCCTCCCTCCCTTCCCTTCCTTCCTTCCTTCCTTTCCTTCCTTCCTTCCTTCCTTCCTTCCTTCCTTCCTTCCTTCCTTCCTTCCTTCCTTCCCTTTCCTTTCCTCCCCTCCCCTCCCCTCCCCCTCCCTCCCTCCCTCCCTTCCCTTCCTTCCTTCCTTTCCTTCCTTCCTTCCTTCCTTCCTTCCTTCCCTTTCCTTTCCTCCCCTCCCCTCCCCCTCCCTCCCTCCCTCCCTCCCTCCCTTCCCTTCCTTCCTTCCTTCCTTCCTTCCTTCCTTCCTTTCCTTCCTTCCTTCCTTCCTTCCCTTTCCTTTCCTCCCCTCCCCTCCCCTCCCCCTCCCCCCCTCCCTCCCTCCCTCCCTCCCTCCCTTCCCTCCTTCCTTCCTTCCTTCCTTCCTTCCTTCCTTCCCTTTCCTTTCCTTTCCTCCCCTCCCCTCCCCCTCCCTCCCTCCCTCCCTCCCTCCCTCCCTTCCTTCCTTCCTTCCTTCCTTCCTTCCTTCCTTCCTTCCTTCCTTCCTTCCCTTTCCTTTCTTCCCCTCCCCTCCCCTCCCTTCCTCTCCCCTCCCCTCCCCTCCCTTCCTCTCCCCTCCCCTCCCCTCCCTTCCTCTCCCCTCCCCTCCCTTCCTCTCCCCTCCCCTCCTTTCCTCTCCTCTCCCCTCCCCTCCCCTTCTCTCCCCTCCCTTCCTCTCCCCTCCCCTCCCCTCCCTCTCCTCTCCCCCCTTCTTCTCCCCTCCCCTCCCCTCCCCTTCCCTTCCCTTCCCTTTTTTTTCTTCAAAATCTTTCTCTGTTGCCAGGGTAAAGGGCAGTGGTGTGATCACGGCTCACTGTGGCCTCACCTCCTGGACTCAAGCATTCCTCCCTGGGACTACAGGCATGTGCTTGTAGTATTTAAATTTTTGATATTTTAAAATTTTTTTGTAGAGACAGGGTCTCCCTTTGTTGCCCAGGCTAATCTTGAACTCCTAGGCTCAAGCATTCCTTCTGCCTTGGCCTCCCAAAGTGCTAGGCTCACAGGTGTGCACTCTCATGCTCAGCTGACACTTGTTTTAGATGTGGTGTTTTCAGTATTGGCACTATTGACATTTGGGGCTGAATCCTTCTCTGCTGTGAGGCTGCCCTGAGCACTGTAGAATGGTCAGCAGGATCCCTGGTCGCTACCAGATGCCAGCAGCACTTCTGCCCCCAAGTTGTGACATCCAAAAAATGTCTCTGCACATTGACAAATTGTTCCTGGGGAGGTGGGGTGGGAAAATTGCCCCCGGTTGAGAACCACTACTTTAGATGTATTAATATTTCACCTGTAGGTTAAAGTTTTTTAATCCTAATAATAATTACACAAAAACCAATAATTAATGTTATGAAACTAGCACAGAAAGTAGCTAGGCTCTAAAGAAAACGTCAAGATTCCAACTCCTACCATCCCACCTGCAAAAGTTTTGGAATGTTGTTAAAATGCAAGGTGGTCTGTATCACAGCTGTGGAACGCTGGCAAAAGCAATGCAGAAATCAGCCAGAGGCGCAAAAAGAGTTCTGAGGCTACAAGTTAGGAGACGAGGTCCTGGTCTTAGCCCTGGTCTGAGAGGAGTGTGACAGTAGATAAGTCACATTATTTTTTTACTTTTTTAAAAAAAATTTTACTTCAAGTTCTGGGATACATGTGCAGAATGTGCAGGTTTGTTACATAGGTATACATGTGCCATGGTGGTTTGCTACACCTATCAACCCGTTATCTAGGTTTTAAGCCCCACATGCATTAGGTATTTGTCCTAATGCCCTCCCTCCCCTTGCCCCTCAATCCCTGATAGGCCCTGGTATGTGATGGTCCTCTCTCTGTGTCCATGTGTTCTCATTGTTCAACTCCCACTTATAAGTGAGAACATGCGGTGTTTGGTGTTCTGTTCCTGTGTTAGTTTGCCGAGAATGATGGCTTCCAGCTTCATCCATGTCCCTGGACATGAACTCATTCTTTTTATGGCCACATAGTATTCCATGGTGTATATGTGCCACATTTTCTTTATCCAGTCTATCATTGATGGACATTTGGGTTGGTTCCAAGTCTTTGCTATTATAAGTATTACTGCAATAAACATACACGTGCATGTGTCTTTATAGTAGAATGATTTATAATCCTTTGGGTATATACCCAGTAATGGGATTGCTGGGTCAAATGGTATTTATGGTTCTAGATCCTTGAGGAATCGCCACACTGTCTTCCACAATGGTTGAACTAATTTATACTCCTACCAACAGTGTAAATGCATCCCTACTTCTCCACAGCCTTGCCAGCATCTATCGTTTCCTGGATAAGTCACTTCAAATTTGGTCCTTAACTTGTTCCTTCTTACAATTAAGTAATTGGACTAAAGATATAGTGGTTTTCCATGTTTCTTCTGCTATGACCCATGTTGACATTGGAGACACTTCCACTGATACATCCCAGTGTTGACAGCCTTGGTCATTTAATGTTCCGGTAGAAAATGCAATTTCTAATTTGTAGTCGAAGGTGGCCCTCTCTCATAACTGGGGTCAGGACTACCAATGTGTTCTGATATCCTGGGTGAGAACTGCTGAAATATATCATCCTCACTATTTCTTCTAGTGCTAAAATTCTAGAGTCAAAGAAGCTTCTCATTCTGCCCTGTTTGCCTGTCAACCAATACAATGAACAATATCCTTATTTCCTGATTTTCCACCTCCGTTAGTTACCAGCAGGCCACTCGCCCTCCAAACTGCCTCTTCATAAAATCTGCCGTTACTGCTCATCGCTCTGGCCCAGCGGGTGATGAATTCAGTCCATGCCATTAAGCTTCCCTGTGGATGAGTCATCTATTTTTACAAGTTGCTGGTTGCAAAACTAGAGCATAACTTACAGGTTTATAAATATTTTGGCATCTTCCTTTGTCAAAAGATACTTTGAGACCCAGTGATTCACAAGGTTGTCCTGACACTTTCCCCTCCTCCACCAGCATTTTGAAACATCGTTACCCGGTTTGGTTCAAGTTCTTTCAGCTCTCAGTCCTGCAGGTGTTGGTTTGAAGTTACATAAAGACAAGATTTTCATCTTTCGATAATTGGCTGGATAGGCTACACTCAGGCTATAATTTATTACTCTTGGCTGCAATCCATCCATTTGTCTCTGTCCTTGGAGGGAGGTGTTTAATCTCCCTTTGGCTCAGCTTTGGAAGGGACTCACTGATTTGTTGATCCATTGATTAGACACCTATGGAGCCCCTGCTGTATGCCAAGAATTGCACTAGGTGCTAGGGATATAAAGATGAATACGAATTGCTCTCAAAGAACACGTTCTTCTAATGAGGCTGTGGCTGTAATTCAACCATTGCCACACAGTGTGGTGAGCTGTAGAAATGAAACAAGCTCACATTATGTGGGTGGCACAAAAGAAAATGACCCATTTTTCCTAGTGAGACAGGAGGCTTTGTAGAGGAAATTTCACGTAAGCCGTGTCCTACAAGATGGGCCGCGGTTTTCCACGGGGATAATAAGCGGGGAATAATCAGAGTGGGTAGAAAGGCATGGAGTCTTGAAACGGTATGGGGAGGTTAGGGAATGACAGGCCTGCACCTTGTGGCGTAGGTGTGTGTGTGCAAATGTGTAAATGTGTGCACACACACATGCACGTGGGTGCTGTGGGAGAACAGCTGAGGGATGAGGTGGCAGCAGATGAAAATGAGAGGCCAGGGGCAGAGGCTCACACCTGTCATCCTAGCACTTTGGGAGGCTGAGGCGGGCAGATCACGAGGTCAGGAGTTTGAGACCATCCTGGCTAACATGGCGAAACCCTATCTCTACGAAAAATACAAAAAAAATTAGCTGGGCTTGGTGGTACACGCCTGTAGTCCCTGCAACTTGGGAGGCTGAGGCAGGAGAATCGCTTGAACCCAGGAGGCAGAGGTTGCAGTAAACCGAGATTGTGCCACTGCACTCCAGCCTGGGCGACAGAAAGAGACACTGTCCAAAAAAAAAAAAAAGAAAAAAGAAGTCGGCAGAGACCAATCATGGAAAGACTTGCATGGTGTGATAAAGGGTTTGAATTTATTCACAATAGAGAACTTCTGAAGGATTTTAAGACAGGAATCAGCATTATGGGATTTGCCTTTTAGGAAAATATCCAAAGACCAGTGTTCGGGGTTGGACTCAAGAAGAACCTGGGAGGCATTTGGGAGGTGGGACATGGTGGACAATTTCCCTCAGTAAGGGAGGGGAGAGAGAGCTGGAAGGCTAGAATGGCGTCCAGGTATCAGTCCTGAGGACCTGCTGGATGAGGGTACCCTTTGCCAAGAAGGAGAACACAGAGAAGGGAAGAGGTGTGGGGAAAAGATCATGACTTTTGTTGGGAATTTGTTGAGTGTGAAGTGTCTGCATGGCACCAGGTGCAAAGGTCTAGTTCTCCATCTGTAATAAGAAGCCTCATCATGGAAGTGTGATTAAAACTAAAATCCACATTGAAATCCTCAGATGAAAGGTGCCATGGAAGTGCTAAGGATCATTATTTAGTGTTTCGTGGGCTGTCCGTATTGCCTAGAACACTCTCCTCGTCTTGATTCTAATTGCCTCTGATGCCTGTCTTAGCATATTCTAGGCATGAAAAAAACAAGTGTCTCGAACGTCAGCAGTGGGACAGGTTTGTGCAAGGAGGACTCTGAAGCTCTGGGACAGGCAGCTTGAACTCAGAGAGGTGGGGAAGGTGCCGTTCTCAGTCCTGTGAGTTTGAGCCTTAATCTCTTTCACTCAATCACTAGATCAGTCTTTGCTCCTTGTTTTGGTTTGTTTTATCAGAACTTACAAAGTTCAAGATTTCTTCTGTTCTGATCACCTGCTGCATGGTTGGTATTGGGGATTTAATTCTGAACAGACCGACATGATCTCCGTCCTCACAGAATAAATTGTCTAATAGTAGGAAGAATTTTTGAAGGCATCTCATGATGAAGAGGAGGGATCAAGACTGAATCAAACTGTTCCCAAAGACAATTGTTTTAACTTCAGGACACAAATGGATGCTGTCTCTTTGGGACAGTGTTTGGAAAACCAGCTCTCCCACTCTGCAAGGCCTCCACGATGGGCGGAACAGGCAAAGGAGTTTCTCCTGCTGGGGCTGAGGCACACATGAGTCATCACTTGTATATAATCTTCTGCATCCTGGAGATTCAAAACCAGCGCCTCTCTCTTCCCCAGCGAAAGTGTTTACATGGCATTATGACCGTGATTATTTATGACTTGCTTTGCTGCCTGAAGGGATAAGGGTGAGTATGAGCTGGGAATTTGTTTCAGTCAAAAGGAAGTGGAATTAAATGATGTTAGAACCTGTACTTAATGCCCACATGGAGCTATTCAGCTTAATCTGCCAGAATGCCATGGGAGGAGGAGAATGTCTTCCCTGGTCATTGCACTGGTGGAAGCCAGGAAGAAACGCATCCGATGGGGGCAGGGAGCACAGGTTTGCTGTTTCCATGACTCCATTTGTGCTCCAAAGGAAGAGCTACTCATTAGAAAGAAGCAAGAACACAGCTATCCCTGTGGGTGTCATGCCCAGAACAATGCTTCTGTTTTTTTCCCAGGCCCTAAGTTTCCTTCCAAACCTTTGCTTCCTGCCTTTCTTCTGTTCTCACAATAGAGTACCTGCTACTTCACGTATCATGTTGGGTGCTGGAGACAGACAGACAAAACCCACAAGCCCTGCCCCTGAAGGACAAACCACATGTCATGGGAGTGCTGTTGCCCATCTCAGCAATTCAGGTTAAATCCTCCAACCACCATGACCCAAGCACGCCTGTAATCCCAGCACTTTGCGAGGCTGAGGTGGACCGATCACGAGGTCAGAAGTTTGAGACCAGCCTGGCCAATGTGGCGAAACCCTATCTCTACCAAAAATACAAAAAAGTTAGCTGGGCGTGGTGGTGCACGCCTGTAGTCCCCGCTACTCAGGAGGCTGAAACAGGAGAATCACTTGAACCTGGGAGCGATGGGTTTAAGGATGCTACAGAGCATTGCAGGGGGTTGCCTGCATATGGTTCATCAGTAGGAACCAAGCAGTATCTCAAGGCATGAACAGAAATAGATTCTGTTTGTAGGTAGGTGGAAAATTCGTTGGCTGCTGGTGAGTGAACCATCTCCCCTTCCTCATTCCCAGAGAGAAGCACTACCCAGCTTGGTGCCTGGATGCAGGCAGTGTGAGATGCCTGCCTAGGGCAAGGGCTCAGCCAGAGGCCCAAGAACAACCCGCCTTTCACCTTGTGCCTCCCACGGGTGTCCAGCTGCGTTGGTGCCAGGGCACCAATGGGGCAAGAGAATCCTCCGGAGAAGTTTTCTGTGATCTCATCACAGGAGTGGGCCAGAGGAACAGCCCAGGCCCTGGGACCCAGTTTGTGTGGACCAGGCCATGAAGCTGATTGGGGGCTTGACACCCACTCAGAAAGGTGCCATATTTTGACTATTTTCTCTATTACTTCCATATGTCTTCTACTAACAGCTTTCCACCATTGTCTTAATCTTCTATCAAAGTAATTGCTTTTAAAAATCCACTTTTCTGAACATGTTTTATTCTTTTTTTTTTCCAAAACATTTTTTTCTTATCCACATACATCTTTTTTAACTTCCAGCAAAGTCTCCCTTCTCCCCTCCTCTTCCTTCCCAGGAACAAGGAAACATCCAAGCTAAGTGACTAAAAACTGGATCCCCTTTCTTCTCCGACGGGAGAGAGAAGGGGAATGGCTGTAATCACAGAAGCTCCTCTTTGAACACTGTAGAAGGTCCCCATCCTGGCACAGGCACAGGCATTGTAAGCATCAGGAACTAAGGAAGGCACTAGGTGCTGTGGGAGCACAGTATAGGATCCGAGAGTTATAGGGACGTCTAGCTGGAATCAAGAGGGGTGGCGTCCCAGCTGGGTCTTGGAGGATCAGTAGGATTTTGCCAGCTATCTGGGCCCTTCCTCCCTCTCCTAGTACCAACACTTCCAATAGGCTAAAATAAATAGTAAGGGTGAATTTAAAGCAGAAAACAAGGGAGTGGGGAGGGACATGGGGGTAGAAGGGTGTCCCACTCCTGCTTTAGTGTGAGTGGAAGGATCACTGGACCAGTCTCGGGCATGTGAACTTCTGGTCTGTTTAAGGTTTTTTTCATCAAGCAACTGCCTTCTTTTCTCTGGCCCATGTCTATGCTCTTTTCATACCCACAACATGGCCTGCGGAGGCTAGAGGACAATTTCCCCCAATTTCCCGCATGCCAGGGCTGACCCTAAGTGAGAATGAAAAAGCTCCAAGCCTGTGTAGTGGAAGAACTTTCCAAAAAACCCTGTGGCACACCGTATAGCTGGAAAGCAGGGAGGGATCGGGGGAGGGATCAGGCGGGGAAAGCAGATGAGGGCGGAGCCCACTGGGGAGACTTACAGGCCGTGCATTTAAGCCACACTGGGAAGGCACTCACGCGCTGCATTCATGTTTGGTTTACATCCGAGTTGCCCAGCTGGACATGGTCCTGGGTGGAAGTTGCCGAATTAACTTCTTGACATGCTTGATTGCAACGTCCATGAGTGTGCTTTCATTTTATAATTTACTGACAGACTTTACTGCCTGAGTGCTGGCTCTTTGTGTGCTGACTTTCAGACCAGGGAGTTGGTATCTGTGCAGATGCCACCAGTGCAGGACTGAGAATCAACAGACAGGCCAGACTCCCACCTCAGGTCCCAGTGTGGCTCCTGTGCAGAGCCCCTTCTTTCTCCCAAAGCCATGACCACCACCTCTGCTGCTGCTGCTGCCAATGCTGTTGCTGCCACCATTGCCATTGTTGGGGCCTAGGTTCTGGCCTGGCCACCTTGGGTCTCTGCAGTGCACCTACACACCTGGCTGGACCGATTGTTCCACTCCTGGGCTATCTCCCAGGACTGCAGGCCCGAGCTCATTGTGTGCACGCAGCGGCCCAGCATACATGTCCTATAGCCCATCAGACCTCCTTTATAAAACACAGCTTCAAAGATAAAATTCTGAAGAGTTTCAGGACAGCTCCAGCAGAGCATTAAACCAAGTGCCAGGCTGTTCCGCGAGTAAAACCCTGTGTAACTGTATGGGTCACACACCTGTGAAGCTGGCCTCAATTATAAGGCGACAGCCCACTGGATGCTAGAGACAAAGCAGGACAGCTGAGAGAAATCCTTCTGAGACCCTGTGAGCCTCCACCCCGCAGCCAGCTTCCAAAGGCTAAAGGCACAGCTGCAGGACGGAGGGAGTTATACTAAGGAATGGAAAGACGGGGGTGGAACTGGATGGAGGTCAAAGAGAAATTCCCAGTGATACAAAGAGCCAGCATAGAGAAATCTCACACAGCTTACATGGCTGATGGCTGCACAGCAAGGAATGCTGCAGTTCGTTCACTGGGCTCCAGGAAACTACGAGGCGGGAGCCCGGCTCTGCAGAAAATGAAGAGCACCTGAAAGGAGTGGCCACTTGAATGGTAAGCGAGCCCGAAAGAGTCAGCAGCACCAACTCACTCTCGTCTGACTTTTCCAGGACAGACCCAAGGTGAGGTGTCCACGGCACCAGTCAATGGGATAGAAAAGCCTTAGGAGCCAGAGCCCTGCTGGCCACAAAAGACCATGGCAATCTGCACAGCTTCCCCCTGGGAACCGAAGCCAGCGCCCAGACAGAACAGCAGGCGAGGAGGGAAGGGGAGTGCTGACATTTTCATTTCAGGTGACAAAGCAGGGCATCTCTGCCTTTTCCAGTCACAGCACACATGGAAACTGGTGGCACGTGTCATGCACATGGGGAGGTGGGTGAGACAGTCCGTGAGATGGCTCACCTCGCCACATCAGGGGCCCTGAAAATCCCTGCCTCATCCCACTTGGTATCTCTTTAGGGATCGCTGCCTCTGGAGCATTATGAGCTGCAGGGCCCACCTGTGCTCATTCACGGCCCAGACTTCTCTGAATTAAACTTTCTGCTCAGTAACCCTACAGGTTTAACCTCGCCCTGCAGAGATCACAGGAATCCTCCTGCCCTCAGTGCCCCCACCTAGTTTGAGGCAGGCTGTGTGGCGTGTGTGTGTGTGTGCGCATGCGTGTGTGCATGTGTGTGCGTGTGTGCGTGTGTGCGGTGTGTGTGTGTGTGGGGTGTGTGAGTGTGTTTGTGTGTGTGTGTGATGATGGTGGTGATAGTGGTGATGGGGTGTGTGTGGTGGGGAGAGAGTTTGTGCGTATTTGGGGGATGTGTGTTGGAGGAGAAGGAAGGGCCTTAAAAAGGATCTCTACTTGCTAAATTTTTATTTAGGAAAGATCAGGTAGAAACTGCAATTTCTACACTTTTCAGGGACTACAATCCAAACAGAAAACACTTGGCCAGAGAAGCAAAATTTAAAACATGTATTTGTGAAGCAGTATTTTACCTAGGATCTATTAAAATAGCTTGAGTTCCTTGCAAAGTTCTGCTTCTAAAAAAGTAATGTGTGCTCATTAAACATTTTGAAATTTCAGAAAAGTAGAGAAGAGTAAAAAATAGTTCTAAAGATGATCCCTAGTAACATCATTTTAATCTTTCCTTCCAATCTTTTCTCTATAAATGGTTATATGGGCGTTTTTGTCTATCTGTTTTGCATGAAGATATTTTTATTTTACTTAAAGGAAGTTTTTATACTGGGTATACCACTTTGAATTTCATTCCTTTCTCTAAATTTATACTATCAGTCTTTTCCACGAGTAACATAATACTTAAAAACGTTATTTAAAAGATGAATTATATCATAAAATAATATGTATTTTAGGAAAATGTTTAAATATAGACAAATCAAAAGAAAATTCAGTTAAAAGCAGCCCAGTCACACTTCCATAACCTTGTTTCTCTGTTCCCCATCATCCTTGCCAGTATAGTAGGTAAAATCCTCAGTCTATGCCAGAAATATGATCTGTTATGTATGTATGAAAATATAATGTCACGTGTGTGTATAAATGTGTGTGGGTATCTATATCTATATCTACATATGCTCTTTAAGTGGATCCCAATCCCACTCTGACTCTGAGCCCAACCCCGTCGTCTGCTTGGACTTTCATGCTCATTATTATTCTTAGGCTTAGGAGAGGCCATGGGGGCTTCCACAGTAACAAGAATCAGCAGGCTGTTGCCTTCCGTCCCATCCTTTCTGGTGAACCCCAACGGGCCTGCAGCCTCTCTGCCTCATTCCCACCCATCTCTAGGGCCTCAGCTTTCCCAGGCCTATGTGGTCTGAACTCCTTGCTTAGGTGCAGACTCTTGAAGCCAGAGTCCAGCCTCTGGGCAGGAATAGTGAAGGAGAGGCAGAAGGCAGGTGCCAGGCCCCTGCTTGCAGGACAACTGTGTCCCTTTGCACTGGTTGGCAGGGAGGCCCTCTCCTGTCCCTTGTACACCCAAAGACTCCTTGTCTCCGGGCTCACCTTTCAGGAACTGAAAGCTTTTATAAACACCCAGATGATGAAAAGGTTTCTGCTTTCAGGCAGTGGACCTCTAAAGACCTGTCTTCCAGCTTGGAAGAGGAGGAGAGGGGAGCACACGGCAAACAACACATGTGTTGATATGCATGAAATATCCTGCCACGCAGGGAACACCTGCAGCTGGGAGATGTGGTTGCTGGAAGGTGGAGTGTGTCTTTTAAGCACATTGGGACAGAGCAATGATGAGAATGGGCAGAGGGAGCTGTGACTGAACATGAGATTTTGCATATTAACACCAACAGCAAATGGTTAGATATACCCAACTCTTTCCCTGTGTGCTTTTCCTCATTGTTAAAGAAAGATCTTTGGAAGAGAGTCTCCTTGTGTCTTCTTTGCTACTGTATTAGTCAAGACTCTCCAGAGAAACAGAAACAATAGGAGATATATGTGTAAGCAGAGATTTACTTTCAGATGTTGGCTCACACAGTTGTGGGGGCAGGTAAGTCCAATATGCACAGGGCAAGCCAGTAGGCTGGAAATGAGGGTAAGATTAATGCTGCAGTCTGAAGTCTGAGTTCTGAGGGGCAGGCCAGGCAGCCTGGAAACCCAGGAAGAGTTTCTACGCTGCAGTGTTTAGGTCAAATACCTTCCTTGGGAAACCTCAGTCTTTGCTTTAATAGGAACTCCAACTCACTGGATGAGGCTCACCCACATGATGTAGGGTAATCTGCTTTAATCAAAATCTACTGATCCAAATATTAATCTCATCTAAAAACTACGTTCACAGCAACATCTAGACTGGCATTTGCCCAAACAACTGGATACCATAGCCAAGTTGACACATAAAGTCAACTATTGCAACTTCTTTGCAAACTTCAAGAGAAACAGAGAAGAATGAAAGCCGAGCTGCATACCTGGCATAAAGTGCCAAAGCTCAGTCTGTGAAGCAGCATGTTTCTCACGGGGCCCAGAGGGTGTCTATACTTAGAGAGATTCTTTTCAATTGAACGGATCTCACTTGACTTCAAAAGTGCTTGAGTCAAATGCTTCAAGATGGTTGACTAGAGGCATCTGGTACTCACCTCCTCCACCAAGAAAAACCAAAATAGTAAGTTGATAATCACACATTTATGAATGCCGGAATTCAATAGAGAAGTGACAGGAAATACCTAAGGCGAGGAAGGAGAGGGAGGCAAGGCAGCCTACTCTGCTGGGATTGGCTGGGAGCCCAGAGAGGCCTCCTAGTGCAGAGAAAGGATAAGCGGGTGACCCTCAGTGGTCCACATTCCCACCATGGACATCTGCAATTCCAGCCATGGGAGAGATTCTTGACTCTCATGAGCCCTGAGACTAAAACAGGGAGCTGTCTTGAGACGGCATGACAGCGTTGCTCCAGAGAGGGAGTTCACATCCCCCCAGACCTAAACAGCTACAGCACAGTGCCATTTTGACAGCCCAGCCCCCACCAGGCCACATCCTGTTCTGGGGCTCAACCGCCCCTGCATCTCCTCATCCCTGGAGTCCCATTGACATCCCCCATCCGCAGCTGCTGCCGACTGCTGCCACCAGAACTAAAGCATGAGCCACTGGGAGTGACTCCACCATCCCCAGCAAAGGGGCCACTGTGCACTTACAAGCACCCTAAGGTCAGGCTCTGCCACCCACAGCCGCCACCTGGAACTGAAGTGCACACTTCCCAGCCATCTGCCTACAACGCTACCATTGAAAGCAAACCCACTCTCCCCAACAGCAGAGCTGCAGTGCGGCTGCTGCTGCCCCTGTACCTGAGCATTTTGCCAGGGCACAGGGATCAGCCGACCCCTACTCGCCGCAGCCAGCATACATATGCACCACCAGGGATCCTGAGGACAGGCCCGCCTGGCCCAACTCCACCTCCCAGGGTCCAAGCATGCTGTGTAGAGGCATATGAATTGCCCTGCCCCATCCACCATCATTGGCACCTGAGCACTCCTCCTAAGGGCCTGAGGATGGGCTCACCCAACCTGCCACTACCCCCACAGCTGTCACACCCACACACACATGTCACCTGGGGACTAGCCCACCCAGGCCTTTGCAGCCACCACCAACACCAGCATGGATAGGATGGAAGCTAGAGGATGATCTGGCCATAGCTGCCATCATTGTCCCTGCCATGCCTGCTGCCTAGGAACCTGAACCCCTCCCCAACTAGCCTACCACGGCCCCTTCCAGCACCTGAGCAAACCTTCTGGAGGCTCAAGAATCAACCTGCCTGGAACCACTAACCCCAGGACCAGCATAAACTGCTCTGAGGCCCAAGAACAACACGGTGTTGGCCCACTGCTGCCACCGCTAGAGCCTGAGGACTGGGCCATCTGTGCTGCTGTCCCCAGCAAAACTTCCCCACAGCCTCCATTAACAGCCACACTCTAAGCCACGAAGGAAATCACAGACACCAACTGAAGAACTCACACAGAGACTACACTACTGCATGCATCTAGAATCAAGGCCAAAGTGTCCTACCTAATCAACACCATAGCTACATCTTCAGAAAAAAAAGTCCTTCCCTGTGAAAGCAAATCCAAAAAATCAGAAGCAACTGTTATACCAGTTGCACAGATAATCAACATAAGGACACAAGAAACATTAAAAGCGAGGAAATAAGACACCTCCAAAGGAACACAATAATTCTCAAAAAACAGATGCCAATGAAAAAAAAATGAAATGCCAGAAAAAATTCAAAATAGTGATATTAAAGAAACTCAGTGAGATACAAGAGAATACAGATTCAACAATACAATCAGAGAAGCAATTCAGGATATGAATGAGAATTTCACTAAAAAGAAATAGATATAATTAAAAAGAACTAAACATAAATCTTGGAACCTAATAATTTATTGATGAAATAAAAAATACATTCAAGAGCTTGAACAAGGAACTAGATCAAGCAGAAGAAAGAATCTCAGAACTCGAAGACAGGTTTTTAAAATAACCCAGTCAGACAAAAATAAAGAAAAAAATGAAAGAGAATGAACAAAGCCTCCAACATATATGGGCCACCATAAAGCAACCAAATATTTTAAGTTTTGATATTCCAGAAGGCAAAGAGAAAACTGAAGGGACAGAAAACCTATTCAATGAAACAATAGGTTAAAACTTCCCAAGTCTAGCAAAAGATCTAGACACACAGGGGTAGCAAGCTCAGAGATTTCCAAAGAGATTCAATTCAAAAAGATCTTCTTCCTTATAGTCAAACTGTCAAAAGTCAAAAACAGAATTCTAAAACTCGCAAGAGAAAAATGTCACTTATAAGAAAACTTCATCAGACTAACAGCAGATTTCTCAGCAGAAACCTTACAGACCAAGAGAGAATGGGCTGATACATTTAAAGTGCTGAAAGAAAAAAACTGCCAGCCAAGGATACTATACCCAGTAAAGTTATCCTTCATAAATGAAGGAGAAATGAAATCCTCTCCAGACAAGGAAAAGCTGAGAAAATTCATCATCACTAGACTGGGTCTACAAGAAATGCTTAAGGTAGTCCTATACCTGGAAATGAAAAGATAACATCTACCATCATGAAAAGACATAAAAGTATAAATAAAACCCATTGGGTAGAATGAACACAGAACTAAGGAAAAGAAGGACCTTAATGTTACCACCAGAGAAAACCACCAAATCACGATGATAAATAATAAGACAGAAATAAAGGACAAAGGATATACAACCAGAAAATGATCAATTAATTAACAGGTATAAGTCCTCACATACCAACAGTAACCTTGAACATAAACAGCCTAAAGTTGGCCAGGCGCGGTGGCTCAAGCCTGTAATCCCAGCACTTTGGGAGGCTGAGACGGGTGGATCATGAGGTCAGGAGATCGAGACCATCCTGGCTAACATGGTGAAACTCCGTCTCTACTAAAAAATACAAAAAATTAGCCAGGCGAGGTGGCGGGCGCCTGTAGTCCCAGCTACTCGGGAGGCTGAGGCAGGAGAATGGTGTAAACCTGGGAGGCAGAGCTTGCAGTGAGCTGAGATCCGGCCACTGCACTCCAGCCTGGGCGACACAGCGAGACTGTCTCAAAACAAACAAACAAACAAACAAACAAAAAACAGCCTAAAGTTTCCACTTAAAGATATAGACTGGCCGAATGAATTTTTTCAAATGACCCAACTATATGCTTTCTAAAAGAAACTGACCTCACCTATAAAGACACATATAGATTGAAAGTAAAAAGATGGAAAAAGATGCTCTATGCAAATGAAAGCCAAAAGCAAGCAGGAGCAGCTATACTTCCATTAGATAAAACAGACTTTAAGTCAAAAACAATAAAAAGTGACCCAAAAGGTTTATTATATAATGGTAAGTAGATCAATTCAGTAAAAGGATATAACATATCTAAATATATATGCATCCATAATTGGAGCACCCAGATATATAAAGCAACTATTATTAGATCTAATGGGAGAGATGGACTCTAATACAATAATAGTTAGGGACTTCAATACCCCATTCTCAGCATTAGATCATCTAGACAGAAAATTTACAAAGAAACATTGAATTTAGAGTATCTTAGACAAAATCGACCTAACAGACGTTTACAGAACATTTCATTCCACAGCTATAGAATACACATTCTTCTCATCAGTACATGGAATCAAAATTATATCATATATCTTTTTGGATCACAATGGAATAAAACTAGAAATCGATAAAAAGAGAAGCTTTGGAAACTGCAAATACAGGAAATTAACCAGCATTCTTCTGAATGACAATTATTGGGTCAAGGAAGAAATTAAGGAGGAAGTTGAAAAAAATTTTGAAACAAATGAGAATCAAAATACAACATACCAAGATAGGCATGGTAGCTTGGCTCATGTGCATGATTCTAGCTACTCAAGAGGCTGAGGTGGGGAGGCCTGCATGAGGCCAGGAGTTTGAAACCAGTCCGAGCAACATAGCAAGGCCCTGTCTCTTAAAAAAAAAAAAAAAAAAAAAAAAATTTCTAAATTAGCCAGATGTGGTGGGTGCCTGCAGTCCCATGTGGTCCCAGTACTTGGAAGGCTGAGGTTGGAGGATCACTTGAGCCCAGGAGTTGGAGGCTGCAGTGAGCTACGATCACAACACTGCACCCTAGCTTGGATGACAAAGTGAGATCCTCTCTCTAAAAACAAAATAATAAACACACACACACACACACACACACACACACACATACACACAACATATCAAAACCTATGGATTACAGAAAAAGCAGTACTATGAGGGAATTTTATAGCAATAAACACCTGCATCAAAAAAGTAAAAAGATTTCAAATAAACAATCTAATAATGCCCCTCAATGAATTAGAAAAGCGAGAACAAATCATACCCAAAATTAGTAGAAGGAAAGAAATAATAAAGATCAGAGCAGAACTAAACAAAACAGGCTTTAAAAATATAAGGGATCAATGAAACAAAAAGTTATACTAGCTAGACTAACAAAGAAAAAATAAAGACCCAAATAAACAAAATCAGAAACAAAAAAAAGAAAAAATTACAACTGATAACACAGAGATACAAAAGATCATCAGGGACTCTTATAACTGTATGCTAATAAACTGGAAAACCTAGAAGAAATGAATAAATTCCTAGACACACACAACCTACCAAGACTGAATCAGGAAAAAATAGAGAACTCGAATAGATCAATAATGAGTAATGAGATTGAATCAGTAATAGAAGGTCTCCTAACAAAGAAAAGTCCATGACCCGATGGTTCACTGCCAAATTCTAGCAAACTTACGAAGAACAAATAATACAAATTCTCCTCAAACTAACCAAATCCAACAGCATATCAAAAAGATAATACACCATGATCCAGTGACCATACTGCACAAAGCAATCTACAGATTTAATGCAATCCCTATTAAAATACCAAGGGATGCAAAGATGGTTTAACATATGTAAATCAATAAATGTAATACATCATATCAACAGAATAAAGGACAAAAACCATATGATCACTTCAATAGATGCAGAAAAAGCATTTGACAAAATTCAACATCCCTTCATGATCAAAACTCTCAACAAACTAGACATCGAAGGAACATACCTCAAAATAATAAAGGGTATATATGACAAACTTACAACTAACATCATACTGAGTGGGGAAAATCTGAACGCCTTTCCTCCAAGAACTGGAACAAGACAAAAATGTCCACTTTCACTACTCTTGTTCAACATAGTACTGGAAGTTCTAGGCAAAGCAATCAGGCAAGAGAAAGAAATAAAAGGCATCCAAATTGGAAAAGAGGAAGTCAAATTGTTCCTCCTTGTAGATGACATGATTTTATGTCTAGAAAAACCTAAAGGCTCTGCCCAAAAAAGGAAAAAAAAAAAAACCCTTAGGTATGATAAATAAATTCAGAGAAGTTGCAGGATACAAAATCAACATACAAAAATCAGTAGCATTTCTATATACCAATAATGAACAATCTGAGAAAGAAATCAAGAAAGCATTCCCATTTGCAATCACCATACACACACACACACACACACACACACACACACACACACACACACACAAATATCTAAGAATAAATTCAGCAAAGGAGGTGAAAGACCTCTGTAAGGAAAACTACAAAACACTGAAGAAAAAAAATTGAAGAAGAAACTAACAAACGGAAAGCATCCGTGTTCATGGGTTGAAAGAATTAATATTGTTAAAATTACCATATACCCAAAGCAATCTACAGATTTAATTCAATCCCCATCAAAATACCAATGTCATTTTTTATAGAAATAGAAAAAAAATCCTAAAATTTGTATGGCACCAAAAGCAGTCTAAATAGCCATACAAAATCCTGAGCAACAAGAACAAAGCTGGAAACATCACACTGTCAACTTTAAAATATATTGCAAGGCTAAAGTAACCAAAAAAGCATTGTATTGGTAGGAATGAAGGGGGAATGAAGAGACGTTGGTTAATGGGTACAAACATACAGTTAGATTACAGGAATAAGATCTAATGTTCAATGGTAGAGTAGGGTGACTATAGTTAACAACAATATATTGTGTATTCCAAAATAGCTAGAAAAGAGGAATTGAAATATTCCCAATATATAGAAATTATAAATACTTGAGGCAACGGATACCCTAAATACCTCAAATTGATCCTTATCCATTCTATGTATCAAAATATCATGTGCCTGTAAAATATGTACAAATATTATGTATCACTAGTAAAATGTTCAAGTCTTCTTACAACAGCATGTTTACAAACATGAACTTTTAAGTCAGACAGACAGAGGTGAATCCCAGCTTTACAATTTGCCAATTGGGTGACCCAGGGCAACTTAGGTGGCTTCTCTGAGCCCCAGTTTACTCATCTCAAAATGAGGATAATAACTTTCCCATAGGGGGATATGTTTAATGTGTTTAGCACAGTGCCTCACACAGAGTTAAACATTCAAGAAATTGTAGCTTTTTGTAGAATTACCAAGAGCTGTGAATGGACCGCCTTTATTTGGTCTTCACAGAAACCATTAATATCCTATCCCATTAGCCTTTGGGTACTAAGTTCATGGTTTGTGTTGACTTGGCTTGACATCTGTCTTTTTTCCCTCAAGTCTCCGTGGGGAATGAAAGCTCTCCCTATTTGGGCCCTGGAAACTGTAGCAGGCTCCATCCCATGCTCTTTACCTTACCTTCCTGCCCAGGCAATACTCAGCTCAATAGAAAGCTCAAGTCCTACAGTTGTCAGTTCAGTTGAACCAGAGGTTCAATTATGCTGTGTGGCTGCTCCAGGGTAGCCTCTGCCTCAGAAGAAGACAAGATAAGTGGTTGATCTGCCACTGATGCTCTGCCCCCAGGAGCTTTTGTTTCTCCATTCCTGGCTCCTGGAGGTAAGTACAATTTCGGAGAAAGTGGTTACTATAAGAGGTCATTGTTACCTTCGGGGATATGTTCCTTTTATCAAGAAAGCAAATCTCTCCAATGCTCAGCTTCAAGGTGTAGGTGATGTTAGGGTGCCCTATTTTTGGGATTCTCCCATTTGTCTGGCAACCAGAAAATATAAGAAAATACAGCACAATCTTGCTATTAAACACCTTGCTGTTCCAGAGGTTCAATTTTACTGCGTAGCTGTTTCTCTGTCTAAGACCTGTAAATTCTCCATCAGAGATACTGTTTTGGGTACGGTTACATTCAAGAAGCTCCTGCATCCCGGAGCCATTACAGCATCATCTGTCTTCAGCAAATATGGGACATGGGACACTGGCGTATAGCCACAATAGGACAAAAGTGTCCACCAGGACGTCCCATCAAAGAGCACAAGAAAATGAAAAGGGACCAGGCAGTCTTACCACTGCTCTCCATCAGGCATTCTCCTTCTCTTTTTTTTTTCCTAATTATGTGTAGTCATCTTTCCTGGAAAATGTAAATCTCACTCAGTGAAATTACTCATATTTATAGCCCCTGCCTGTACCAAGTGGCACTGAACTCTGTTAAAAATGATAGAAGGTGGATGCCTTTGAAGGTTGGGATCAGCCAGCCAATTGTTTCAAGATTCACCTCAGTTGACTTTAAGACGCACATGGGTATCATTTGGCAATAAAGCAAGTTTTATTAAAGTTAGGCAACTTTCTCTGAGAGACAGACATAGAATCCTGACAAAGAGAAGAGCTAAAATTAAACAGACACGTGGAATACTGAAGAGCTGAATTAAAACAGAAATTCGGTGTCATCCAGACAATAATATTCCATCTACAAGTGCCCTCTCCCCACCCTGAGGATGGGAACTTCCTTGTCACATCACACCCTTAAAAAAGGCCTCTGTGAAAACTGATGAAGGGTTTGGGTAGCCAAAAACTCTCTCTCTAATGCCATACCTAAAGTTCTCCTAAACTTTTAAATCCAACATCCCCTAAACAAATACGTCCATTTATTCACAATAAATCAATTTTTTTTCAGAAGAGGATTCAATTAAAAAAAAAATTCCTGGCCGGGCGCGGTGGCTCACGCCTGTAATCCCAGCACTTTGGGAGGCCGAGGCGGGCGGATCACAAGGTCAGGAGATCGAGACCACGGTGAAACCCCGTCTCTACTAAAAAAATACAAAAAATTAGCCGGGCGCGGTTGTGGGCGCCTGTAGTCCCAGCTACTTGGGAGGCTGAGGCAGGAGAATGGCGTGAACCCGGGAGGCGGAGCTTGCAGTGAGCCGAGATCGCGCCACTGCACTCCAGCCTGGGCGACAGAGCGAGACTCCGTCTCAAAAAAAAAAAAAAAAAAAAAAAAAAAAAAAAATTCCTATGTCCCTGCTCTTCAATGTTTTGGCCATTGCACAGTAACGGCGTGCCTAATTCTCTCTCTTTTAAAACCAACTGCACGTCCCCAACCATGGAAGATATTGAGCCCATTAAATTTGGGGTGCTTCTGCAAATGAAGTTTTGTATATGTTTACTTCTTGGTTCAAAAGAAATTACATGCACATTACACTAACATCAGAAAATATAGACAAGGAAATGAACCATATCAAACAGCTACAATTCCAATCACCCAGAAATGATATATGCATATAAACATACCCGCACATTATATGTGTGTTCCATGTGCCACACAAATGTATGAGTAAATAATTTGTCTTCATGAGCATGCAAACATATATGTACGTCATATGTGTCCTATGTAAAAATATATATACATTGTCTTCCACTTGCATACAAACATATATGTATGCAGATGATACAAGCATATGCATACATTATGTGTGTTTTTCATATACACACAAGCACATATGCATACCACATGTGCCTTTCATAGTCACACAACCATATACACATAATATGTGCCTTTCATATGCCTGCAAACACACATGAACCTCATTGTCTTTTATGCACATAGATACATATATGCGTGTCATATGTGCCTTTATCTGTATCTGTGATTTTCCAAAATTAAGATAATGTATACATTATGTACATCCTCTATTGTCACCTGATTTTTCACTTTGTCTTTTTTTTTGTTTCTCACTTTCACAGGATATACATCTTTCCACACCAATAGACCTTTTTTCCCGATGTAGCATTATTTTTCACAGTTGGCGAATATACGTTATGGACTCATAACAGCAAGGCATCTACTTATACTCTACGGTTAGACATTGAAGTAGTTTATGCCAGTGTTTCCAACAGAGCATCTTGGATTTGTCATAGTGTCAAGTATAGTTCGAGGGTCACACTTACCTTCTTACTCTACCAGACCTTCATAGCTTAACGATTTGTCATTTCTGTGGCATATTTTAGCCTTGGAGGAGAGTCACTTAAGTACAGTTATATTTCCTCTTTCTATCCTGGCTTGTGGCCGGGGCTGTGCCTGAAGGACAGGGCTTCATGTTGGACGGATTTCTGGATTTTCAAACTGTAATTCAGTCCCATTCGGTTCAATAACCATTTATTGGGCTTTGCCCCACATGCACATAGTAGATTCTCTGTGAACATGTGTTGGATAAAAACGTATTTTTACAAATGGAATCCCACAGCACCTGGCAAGCCACTTCATTCTTAGTTGTGTCAAAGGCAGTACAATGAGGGTCAGCTGCGATGTCAGACAGGCGTGGGGTCCAGCCGTGGTTCCGTGTCTTACAAAATCTATGACCGTGATATGTAACTTCTCAAGCCTCCGTTTCCTTACCTGCAAAATTTGGTTAATTACGACACCTTCCCCATGGGGCTGTGAAGATGACACAGACAATGTAAGTAAAATACTTCGCACAATGTCCAGTATGCAAGCAATGTGAGCTGTCATTATTATTATTATTATTGGCTATTGCTTCCTGAGTAAGATAAATGAAGCATTAGAATTAAGTGCTAAGCTCTTAGTGGATACTATGTTGGATTTAATTAAGTAGTTTTTCAGTTAGTATAAGGGGGGGGGGGAAAGAGGAGAAGAAAAGTTTCTTACTGCGAAATCTTCCTGAATCTCCACAGAACCGATCCACCCAAGTTTGTTGACCGGGCCATCTGGTGAGTGAGCGAGTCTGTTGGAGGTTTTCTCTAGGTTTAGCGGGTGTGATGATAGCACAATCCTCAGTGACTGCACGGTGTGTTTTATCTGAGGGCCTCAGGGCCTGAACTGTGATACTTATGTGTAGGCTTTTGTTTCCAGATGGAGAAATTGCACTGTAGAGAATTCTTTAAAAGCAATGACCCAATATTGCAGATTGCTGAACTGTATCCACACCCAAGACTGAGCATTGGATCCATCCAGAATATGTATCAGATGTTCTGCAATGTCTGCCTAAAACCGTGGCTCTGCCTCCTACATCTCACTATGGGTTTCCTGTGACATTTTGAGCAAGTATGCCTCTGTGACCGGGGCTCTTACCCTCCAGAATGGATGAGAAGCACCGTAAGTGGCTTTTTTTTTTTTTTTTTTTTTTTTTGAGACGGAGTCTCGCTCTGTCGCCCAGGCTGGAGTGCAGTGGCCGGATCTCAGCTCACTGCAAGCTCCGCCTCCCGGGTTCACGCCATTCTCCTGCCTCAGCCTCCCGAGTAGCTGGGACTACAGGCGCTGCCACCTCGCCCGGCTAGTTTTTTTTGTATTTTTTAGTAGAGACGGGGTTTCACCGTGTTAGCCAGGATGGTCTCGATCTCCTGACCTCGTGATCCGCCCGTCTCGGCCTCCCAAAGTGCTGGGATTACAGGCTTGAGCCACCGCGCCCGGCCCGTAAGTGGCTTTTAAAATGCATATTGCCTGGCCCTTCAGTGGCTCTATGGGTCAAGAATCTGAATTCTCAACCACCTACAAGGTTCTAGTTTCAAGGGTCTGTGTTGAGAAACCTGTTCAGTGAGTGCCACAAAGGCTCCACATGTGAGAAGGGAAGCATCGGGTCTCTCGAGCCTGTTCTTTAATCTCTGGCCTGCGCCTTCTCTGTAAACTCTGCCAATAACACTATGCGAGAAAACACCTGAGCTTGGAAAGTCCATGTTCAACACCACTGTCCTTCCCCGCTCTGGAAAATTAACTGTTTGCTTCCATTAACCCTTTGTTAAACTCCAAAGTCAAAGAACTCTGAAAGGCATATCGTTATTTTATTTAAGGTTTCAGGTGACTTCTGTTGCCAAATATTTTAAAAATTTTAAATTGCTACGTGACCTCTTAGTAGTACAATTAGACTTCCTGCCAATAAAAATAAGGCGGCTGGGCATGGTGGCTCACGCCTGTAATCCCAGCACTTTGGGAGGCCAAGGCAGGCGGATCACGAGGTCAGGAGATCGAGACCATCCTGGCTAACACGGTGAAACCCTGTCTCCACTAAAAAATACAAAACATTAGCCAGGCATGGTGGCGGGCGCCTGTAGTCCCAGCTACTCGGGAGGCTGAGGCAGGAGAATGGCGTAAACCTGGGAGGCAGAGCTTTCAGTGAGTGGAGATCGTGCCACTGCACTCCAGCCTGGACGACAGAGCAAGACTCCGTCTCAAAAAACAAAACAAAACAAAACAAAAAAATAAGACTTTTGGTTTTCACCATTTATAGTAAGTACAGCTAATATTAAGTATAATTTTAAAAGCCCTTTATTTTCTCAGAAAGAAAAAAATAATCAAAATCTGTTCAGCGTGGTATTGAATAATTAAAAACAAAAGAACAGTATTCTTCACACTAGTGTTTAATATTAATTGCTTTTTTACCCTTGACACTGGTGCTAATTAAATTTTCATTTTATTTTCCATGACTTGTTTAAACAGTTTCTGCAAATTATTGCTAATCAGCATAATAAAACTGAATCACCTATTAGACAATTTTGTTTTGAATTAAATGGCATTAAAATAATTCTGGCTGCCTTGTGTTATAATGTGTTACAAGAATACCAACCGCTACAGGTAATATGCCTTAGCTTTTACACACATTTTAAATCAATCTACGGATGTATTCACATACATGCACAAACATGCAAAGAGGCAGTGCTGTTCAATTGAATAGGTTTCCGGCTGGATTTATCTCCCATCTCTACTGTCTTCTCAAGAGGAAATCTAAGGCAAATCTCTTCAACAACCTGAAACCTGGTTTTCATCATCAGCAAAATAAGGAGGATGTATTTTTGAGGGGAAAGAAGGGTGATTGGTAGAAATAGAGGTTTCCCTAAGCACGGTTTGCAGCCCCTTCCAGCAAGATGTGATTAATGGCGGTGGGGGAGAGCCAGTTGCCCCCACTCCCCTGGAGACTTCCCTGCAGTTTCGAAGCTGTAGGACACAAATGGTGGGTCTAAAATATTAGCAGCAGCCACCAGTGAGGAACCACATGACTCACAAAGAATGAAGAGAAATAATAGGGCCAAGTGGACCAGCTGGCAAAACCCAGGCCCCCAGTGCATTAGCGGGCCCTGGAAGAGGTGCCTTAGTGGTGCCCAGCAGAGCACTGGGGGGGTCTGTTGCACATGGCAGGGCAGCTTTGGGGGCAGCGGTACACAGCAAAAATTGCAGGAGCAAGTGTGAGATTTACCCTCAGAAACTGCGATTACCTATGTGTGGGGGTGAGGGACCGTGAAGCAATAGTCTACACATGCTCATCAGATGACTACCAACTCCTTCGCACTCACAACAACGCCGGAGTTCATAGAATAGATAGGTTACTCATATTGTTATGTCTTAGATGACAAAAGAGAATTGCAAAACATGAAGTGACTTAATCCAAGATGATGAGTGGGGAGGTCAAATATTTTGTGATGAAATCATAATCACAGCTCATGGCATGAAGTGGAGGGTTCATGGTCTTACACAACACTTTTTGTTGGTGTCAGCATCAGAGCTGGAGCACTGAAGCATGTAGGACAAGGCCTGATCTTGTATAACCTGAGTCTTCGGGAAAGAGGGTACAGACAGGAGCTACAAGACCTGATCAGTTGTGTGGGCTGTTCTACTAACTGGATAAACCATCTCAGATGAGTCAGTTAATTTCCTCATGGTTTAACAGAGAAGGATGAAACAAATGCTATCTATCTCAAAGGACTTAAGATGAAAGAAGAATAAAAAACATATAATTAAAAACGGTCAGAAAAGTGTAAAGTTCCATACAAAATGTTAAAATATTTACGTTAATGATCCTTATGTACAATAAAAAAGGATACCTCCTGACATACAGCAATTTGCTGAGTTGCATTAATACCTACTTGTTAATTGGAAACACCAAGCCAGTAGACAGTAGTAATTTTCTTCTGGCAAATACTTTTCAAACTATCTCATCCAGTTTTTCTCATTAGAAACAACAGATGCTAGAAGTTAATGAAAAAAATATTTAAAGCACTCAAGAGAAAGTAACTCTCAACCCCCAATTCTATACCTACATAAATTATTATGCAAAAATAATGGCAAGAGAAAGGCAATCCCAGTCATGCAGAAGTTGCTCTTCTAACTGGACTTTCTTCCACCCTTGCCCAAAGCAGTCTGTTTTTAACAACCAGTCAAAGGGGTATTGGTAAGGTGGAAGTTGGGCATGTTATTCCTCAGCCCACATCATTTTTAAAACTTATTTTAAAAACAGCTTTATTAAGATACAACTTATATGTCATAAAATTCACTCCTTGTATGTGTATAATTTTGTTATTTTTAGTAAATTTATGGAGTTATGCAACCATCACCACAATCGAGTTTTAAAACATATCCACCACCCCAAAATGTTCCCGGGTTCCACTTTGCAATTAATCCCTGCTACTACTAATACCTCCAAGCTCTAGGCAGCCAGCAATCTACTTTCTGTCTCTCTAAATTTGCCTTTTCTGGACATTTCAGAGAGATGGACTCATGCGATCTAGAGTTTTTTTGCATCTGGCTCCTTCCACATGGCATAACATTTTTGAGATCCATCCATGTTGTAGCATGGATTAGCAGTTTGCTCCTTTATTTATTTATGTATTTTTATTTTTTGAGATGGAGTTTCACTCTTGTTGCCCAGGCTGGAGTGCAATGGCATGATCTTGGCTCACTGCAATCTCCACCTCCCAGGTTCAAGAGATTCTCCTGCCTCAGCCTCCTGAGTAGTTGGGATTACAGGCATGCGCCACCACGCCTGGCTAATTTTTTGTATTTTTAGTAGAGACAGGGTTTCCCCATGTTGGCCCGGCTGGTCTCAAACTCCTGACCTCAGGTGATCCACCCACCTTGGCCTCCCAAATTTCTGGGATTACAGGCGTGAGCCAATGCGCTCAGCTTAGTTGTTCCTTATTTGTTGCTGAATAGTATTCCAGTGTGTGGTCAGGTCACATTTTGTTATCTGTGCACTAGCTAATAATCAGATTGTTTCAAGGTCTTGGCTCTCATGGATGATGCTGCTACGAACAACCACGTACACATCTTTGTGTGGATCGCCCACATTGTTCATGCCTTCCCACTCCTTCAGAGTAGAACCAAAGCTTTGGCTGTGGGCTGCAAATCCCTACCCTGTGTGGTTTCCTAGTACCGCGCCTTACTGCTCTCCTCTCACCCCCTGCTCTCCCGTCGCTCACACCACTGCCACCACACTGGCCTCCTGGCAATTTCTCCGATACATCAGGCATGCCCTTGCCTCAGAGGCTGTGCTCCAGCGGTGCCTTCAGCCTGGAAGCCCTGGACCCTATTCCGGGATACCCTTGTAGCTCATCTACCCCAAATCTTTGCTCAAATGTTCTTTCTCAACCAGGCCTCCACGGGTCAATGCTATTTAGAGGGAGACTACTCTTCTTCTCCCTTTCAATCTCCCTTGCCTATTACAGACAACTTCCAACGTTTTGTTATTGAAAGTGTGGGGCAAGAACCACAGACAGGCAAGACAGCATTACGAGGAGCTGGTCAGAGCTGCACAGCCTTGGTCACCGCAGACCTGCTGAGCTGGGATCTGCATTTTACCAAGGTTCCCAGCTGGTCTTCAGGTACACTAAGGTGTGGAAAGCCGTGTTCTAACATACAACATGATTTACTTCTTTATTATACGTATTGTTTACAGCCATAATTCTGTACTAGAACGTTCGTTTCACAAAGGTTAGAGATTTTGTTGTTTTATTCATAATGAATCCCAGAGGCTAGAACAGCGCCTGGCACATATTTATTGAGTAAGTGGATGTTTTCCTGTAAATATCTGTAAGGAATTATCCTTCTACATTACCTGTAGAAGCTAGTGATTTAAATTAATAGTCTTGGACTTAAGCCTAGGTGGGGAACAATAGAAAAATTAATTTTTTCCACTTCTTCTGAGTAGTAAAAAATATCAGTTCACTAAAGAATGCCTTCAAAGAATAAAGTATGAGTAGAAATATGAAGAAGAAAAAGAAGCCAAAGAAGCAACACTGGACCACCTGTGGATCGCTGCCTGTCTCCCTTTCCCTGACACGCAGCCTCCGGAGCTCAGCTGCCGTCACCCTGTGTGGAGCCGGCTGTGGAAACGCCCTGACATGGAGTCAGAAGCCCAAGCCCGCATTTCAGACTTGGCCTTCGCTGACCAAGAGAGCTGCTTAACCACTTAACCACGCGGCTTCAAGGGCTCCATCTGCAAAACGCAGGCTTGAACCACAGGACTGGTTATGCTCCTTCTGTTCTTTGTTCTCTAAATCCATCCCATGGGATGGTTCTCATCCTCAGTTCTAGGAAAACAAGGTCCAGGTGGACTCTCTTTTCTCATCTGCAGGACTGATGCCTTCCTTGGCCTAAATTTCAACAACGTGTGACTATAAAACTTACCTGTGTGTGAACCCTACAGATTTCTGCAGGGGGTTATGTGGGGATGGGGGGAGATGACTCCATGGTGGGCCCTGAGTGCTGGCCTCTTGCTGTCATGCTGAGCACCCCCACCTTGCCGCAGCCTACGATCTCACTCTCCCACGGGCACTCTGTTTCCTGGAGTGTGGATCCACTGTGGCTTCCCCTCGCCCCATCCTTAGGCTTGGTGGGTAGTAATATCTCCTGCCCCTCTTTAGACTCGGGGGCCTAACTGGAAAACAGGTGTATTGGTAGATTTCGTAGCAGAGGAGCCCTAGCATTCTAGTGCTCTACTTGGGCAGAAGACCAAAGCCCATAAATCCATTTTCGCTGGGCACCTACTGTGTACCCAATGCTGTAAGGCAGTGTCCCCAACGCATACTGCGGCAGAACACTTGTTTTGTGGGGTGTTCAACGATATTACCTGGACAAAAGAGTCCAGAATCTAACAAGTTTGGGAAACTCTGGATTAAATAAGGTTAACTATGTTTCTTTTAGGCAGTGCTCCTCAGAGCCTTGAGATGTGAGCGTGCATTGAGAATTTCCAAAATGGGAGATGTAATGGGAGGTACTCCCATAGTTAGGTAACCAGCCCCTTTTTATTTATTTTATTTTTTGAGATGGAGTCTCACTATGTTACCCAGGCTGGACTCAAACTTCTGAGCTCAGGCAGTTATCCCACCTCAGCCTCCTAAGTAGCTGGGACTACAGGCACGAGCCACCACACCTGGCTTTTTTAAAAAACAAAGGATCATATTTTGGAAACACATAGGCCCTGGAGCACACAGACCCATGGGATCTCGTGGCCGCCTGGCTCAGCCCATCTTTTGCAGATTTGAATCCTGGACCTGAGGGAGAAGTGAAGCAACTTGCCTCAGGGCCCCATGGCTGACACTGTAGGCCACGCCTGCCATTTATCAGCTGAAATATAAGGCATGTTTTTGTTGCAAATATTTAGTTGACCATTAATTTACCTAAAACCAGTGACTCTCATAGGGACACACAGACTTTCAAGAAGAAAAATCGTTAAAGTGAAAAAAGGAGATTTTCAAGGAACCGCAGCTTTTTTTTTTTTTTTTTTTTTTGACATGGAGTCTTGCTCTGTCACCCAGGCTGGGTTGCAGTGGCGCAATCTTGGCTCATTGCATCCTCCACCTCCTGGGTTTAAGCAATTCTCCTCCCTCAGCCTTCCAAGTAGCTGGGATTACAGGTGTACACCACCACGCCTGGCTAATTTTTATATTTTTAGTAAAGACGGGGTTTCACCACGTTGGCCAGGCTGGTCTCAAACTCCTGACCTCAAGTGATCCACCTGCCTTGGCTTCCCAAAGGGCTTGAGCCACCATGCCCAGCCAACTGCAGCTTTTTAACAGCTTAGTGTGTGTTCTTTATTATCTTGAATCCCAGTGAATAAATTAGAGAAAAAATTGTGTGTATATAATTGTGTTTGAATGTTATACTTTTTACTAAGAGAAATAAAATCAAGGAAACAAAATGCAATAATAAACACAATCTTAAGTTGTCAATTTTCTGTAAGAGACATAATTTCATCAAAAGCATAATTATAAGCTTTACCTTGTTAATAACTTTATTGATCATAACTTTGATTATTGCAATGGACTGAATGTTTGTGTCCCCCAAAATCCATATGTTGAAATTCTAACCCCTAAGATGGTGATATTAGGAGGTGGAGCCTTTGGAAGGTGATGAGGTCATGAGGGTGGGGCCCTTGTGAATGAGATTAGTGCCTTCTTAAAGGGCACTATTTCTGCCACATGAAGACACAGAAAGAAAGTAGCTGTCTACAGCCTGGAAGAGTGCCCTCATCAGAACTCTTAACATGCTGGCTCCTTTATCTCCAACTTCTTTCCTCCAGAACTATGAGAAATAGGTTTCTGTTGTTTAGAAGCCACCCAGTCCATGATACTTTGTTATGGCAACCTGAACTAAAACAGATATTATCTTGATTCTATTTCTAAAGCAAGATATATTTTGACCATAATACATGTACTAACCAACCCCCTTCTAATCCTCTAAGAGAAAACAGTGCATTAATCTTTCCAGCATTGCAGTTAACCTCATTTTGGTAGAAGAGAAAGTCCTCTGATGTAAGGGAAAAATCAAAGTTTAGAACCACAATACATGGTATGGTGGTATGAATGGAAGTGGTATATGCATTGTCCTTCCAGGCTAGAGGGAGATCATCAACATTCTTTGAGAGTGGCTTCCAGGTGGTCATTCAAATCAAAGTACATGTTTCTTCTGGAAGCTGATTTAGTACAATATGTGCTGTAACTATGAAAACTTGGTTGCCTGAACTTTTCCCTCTTGGGATGTGCCATATTGCTCTAGAAACATCAGAAAGGATTATAAGTGGTCATCACCAGTCTTTTGCTTCATCAATAACAATGCAAAATGACTATTTAAAGGAGCAACACAGGTTAGTAAAACTATATTTGCATACACAAAACTGTGTAACATCCAAGTGCCTGGCCATATTATTTTCAATAAAGCCACAATCATTACTTTCTCATTTCATGATCTTTTTCATTAGCATGGGAAAACCTTTTAGTAACAGAAGCTCATTTTCTTTTACATACATTTCTGTGCTCTCACAATAAACCAGCAAAGCAACTTAATTTCAACACATGGATAGAAAGAGCATAAGTCTGTATTCCCTTCTTTTCTGGGGAACAAATAGGGCAGGGACTTTTAAAACTAGAGATGTTCCTGTAGAGACAGATATGTGTAATATCTGTAAAAATTTAGAAAGACAATGCAACAAGTTTGCTGTGTTGGTCCATCAGAATTGTAATTGCTTTTGTTTTTCCAAAAGCCCCACAAGATTTAGTAGATAACTATGTAATTGAAAATGGTTTATTATCTTTGCCTTACCTTGGTTTGTTAATTGCTTTACCTTTGTTTGTTAATCAATAATCTGAAAATGATACATGTATTTGAGATACATATGTGTGTATATATATACACTTTTGTATATATAATTTTATATATAAAATATATATACTTTTATAATTTTATATATAAAATATATATACTTTTATAATTTTATATATAAAATATATATACTTTTATAATTTTATATATATATAAAATATATATACAACTTTCCCTAGTTCTGTCTACTGAAATATCTAGAACAGCACCCAGATTATGGTCATGAAGTACAATTTCCCACAAAACAAATAAAAGGAAAATCCATGGGGCCCCTTTGAGAAGTGGGTGACTCTAGGACTGAGGTAGAGAATGTCAGATGAGCCTGGACCCCCAGGACACTGTCAAAGACTGCTAGGACACATACACCAGCCTGACAAGGCTCCCAATGGCTCAAATACCCCAAAGATGGGGACCGTTCAAACATCACACACGCAATAGCTTCAATGGACCAAAACATATTTGAGTTTATAATTTTTTAAAATCTAACTAGTCAATATTGGGGGATGCTGATGACCAACTTATTTTTTGAAAATGGGTAAATAAGGGGAAAGAGACAGCCATTTATTCACCTTTCCTACACAAACTATACTACTGGTAACCAAACAGCAAATAAGAGGAAGTTTTTCTTTACAGGAGCATTCTAGCTAATAAATGAAGAAGATGTGATAGAAAATAACCATTTTGCAGCTCCTCGTGGACTAATGAATAGATGCATTGAGCATCAACAATTGCTACTATGAGAGAGAGGGGGAGAGAGAGAGAGAGTGTGCACCAGATATTATATATCCTGATGGAAGAACACAGCACCACCTGTGAAATATTTCCCACTCCTCATTCTCTGCTGGAAATAAGAACCTGAATCTGAACAGGCCCCTAGACAGACTACCAAGAGAGAGGAAGCGCAGAGGGACATGGGAAGCCACCATGGGGATGCTATCAGCACTCTGGTCGGGGGAGACGCTACAGGACAGCAATGTGGCTTCCACCAGAAATAAAATGCAAGAAGGACCTTTAGGTTGAAAAAAGCATGAGACATAACAACAAGTCACAGGCATGGGCTTCATTTAGATCTTGATTGAAGCAAATAAACCATAAAAGGAAATAGAATTATGACATTTATGAGCCAACTGGAAATTCAAATATGACTGGACGTGTGATGGCCTGTTAAGAAACTGTTTTTGATTACTTACAGATGAGATTGTGGTATTGTGATTTTGTTGGGGGAGGGAAAGAATTTATCCTTTTACTGACACATACTGAAATATTTACAGATTAAATGATAAGGTCTCTAGGATTTGCTTCAAGTTAGTACAAGAGTAGAGTACCTAGGGGTAGTTAAAATGAAACAACATTGTTCATGAGTTAATTATTATTAAAGCACATGGATATATGGGGATATATTATACTATTCTATACTGGACTGCTTTGGTGAAAATAATGAATTTTTTCAAAAAATAATTATATGTGAATAGTAAAAGTAAAAAGAGGAATGCCTATGATTATTGAAATAATTAATACATACCTTTCTTCCTTTATCTAGAGGCTCATGACATTAAATATCTGTCTACACTTACCACTGTCTTCCAAAACAAGAATAAGGATTGCAAATCTTGAGTTAAATTGTCATAACAGTTGCATTTCTCTTGCACTATATTCAAAAGTCTATACTATATCAACTACCACTTTTAAAATAATGATGTGTGCTAAAGGTTTTTCAAAGTGGAATGAAAGCAACATGGTGGAATTATAATCTTTTAAATAAGCATGGAACTTGCCAGCTTAATAAAAACCTTCACAGACATTTCATTTAATTGTCACCAAACCATAGGATAGGTCAGCTAAGCTTTATTAGCGTCGATTCTATGACGGGGAGTGAGGGGAGGGAATAACATCCAAGGTTGTACAGGTGCTAACGGGCAGAAGTAGACGAATCTGCATTCTTTTGCTTCCTGTTTAGTATTTTTACCCACCGCAACCCCCCCCCACCCATACAACTTAGAAGGGCAAGGTACATTGTAGTTTAAATGACACATTAAGATAAAACGTATATTAAAGTGTATAAAGTGTATGATTAATTTGTATCTTAATGTGTATAAAATGTATCATTTTATAAAACCAAGAAATTAGATCAATATGATAGAAATGATAATATTTAATTCCAAGAGCTAATTTATTTAGCATGTAATTTTTTTCTAAAAATGTGGCTTCTGGTGTTTCCATCAACTTTAAATGCTCTCCAGGTTTTCAAAACAAAAATTTCAACAATAAGAGAGAGAAAATTTCCACTGATATAAATCATATGGTAATTTGCTGATATATATTACTGAGGAAAAAATGAATTTAGCTCAATTATATCCTCCAAATACTTCTGGCTTTATTATTTCATCATATCTTTCTGGCTCTACATATTTTTATCTCTGGTACAGTTCATTGTTTTGAGATTCTGCAACCTTAAAGAACTACTAAGTTTGTATAAACGTTAGAGGAAAATAACATCAGAACCTCTACCACGAAAAGCTAAAGCCCACAATTAATGAGCATCTAACGCCTCTGACGTTATTGTGTGTCAGTTTTTCTGTAGCTAGAAATTGTCTCACAGTGTTTTAAGTAATAAAGTAAGAGGAAAGATTAAAACAAACAAAGCAAACCCAAACTTGAAAATGAGAAGCATTCCCTGTGCAAAAGCTAGCAGGAATGTGTGAGGAGGGCACAGGCTGGGATGAAGGGCAGTGGGAGAGAACTCCAGAGGAAGGAAGAATGAGAAGATGCATTTTAGGAAGGATGACCAGGAGGCCAAACACACAAAAGCAGAAGTAAAATCTGTGTGGAAGGCAGTAGGAAGCATAAGTTGATAATCCAAAAAATCAAATCAATAATGGGTGGTCAAACTCGAGTTGTTTCCTTAGAACACAGAAAGAATAAAACAAAGAAAGAAAATATATGGAATAAGGTGATGTTTATGGAGAAAAGTGGATGTTGAGTAAGCCAATGTATATATTCTGGAGGGAAAAACCAGAACAAATGAAACAGGACAGAGAGAGAGAGAGAGAGATAGAGAGAGAGAGAATCTCCCAAGCTGAAGAAAACACCGGTATCTTAAACCTGTATCTTTTATATAGATTAACAGAGATCATCATATGGTAGGATGGACCAAACCTGGTCATGCATGTCCTGGAAAATATTTAACAAGGAAAATTAAGAGTCCTCTCGTCTTTCTGGCCAGAAAAACCTATAATCAAAACCATTGGAGAAAAATCAGTCTAGACTCAGAATCTGCAAATACAATGGAATAAAAGAAAAGCTGAGTTCTGAAAGATAAATTTTGACCCATGAATTGACAACCAGTCAAGTTGTTACTACATGTGAAGATAATGGAAAGACAGTCTTATGCATGCATACAAGAGTTTGGAAAATAAACCATTATGTATTTTAACCAACTAAGAAATGAAGTAGAATTAAGAGCTCAAGAATGAAGATATAAAAAGATTTGCAATGAACACTGAAATTAGTTAAAACAGAGATAAGCCCAAACACGGTTGCAAATATAAATATGCCAAATTAACCCAAATACAAAAATTAAGAACTACTCTCAAAGGAGATGATATGAGGAAAAAATAATTTAAATATTTACAATCTGGATGGGATGAAATTCAGCCTCCATAGCTGATAATTAGCAGAGTATTAAAAAATTTGGGGGCACAGCTGGCTTGAGCAACTGGAAACAAGACGCAGGACCCCAACGCAGATGACATCTTATGCAAAAAGGGTATCTTACCCCCCAAGGAAATTCTGAAAGAACGGGAAAGGGGGCAGAAGAGGAGCAGTGCATCCTCCAGCAGTCAGTGGTGACAACACATGAAGATATGACTTTGGAAGAGCTGGAGGATCATGAAGACGAACTTAATGAGGAGGATGAACGTGCTATTGAAATGTACAGATGGCAGAGACTGGCTGAGTGGAAAGCAACTAAACTGAAGAATAAATTTGGAGAAGTTTTAGAGATCTCAGGGAAGGATTATGTTCAAGAAGTTACCAAAGCTGTTGAGGGCTTGTGGGTCATCTTGCACCTTTACAAACAAGGAATTCCCCTCTGTGTCCTAATAAATCAGCACCTCAGTGGACTTGCCAGGAAGTTTCCTGATCAAATTTATCAAAGCCATTTCAACAACCTGTGTACCCAATTATCCTGATGGGAATCTGCCCAGGATATTTGTTTATGTGGGAAGAGACATCAAGGCTCAGTTTATTGGTCCTCTGGTGTTTGGCAGCATGAACCTGACAAGAGATGAGCTGGAATGGAAACTAACTGAATCTGGAGCAATTATGATGGGCCTGGAGAAAAATCCTAAGAAGCCGATTGAAGACGTGTTGCTGTCCTCTGTGGAGTGCTCTGTCCCCATGAGGAGGGACAGTGATTCCGAGGGTGACTGAGGCGACAGCTGCCATCACATGCCGAACTTCCTTGTGACAAATTGTCTGGACTTTTTAAAAAAGGAAAAAGCAAGAATGAATCCTTCTGTTTTTTAGTTTTGTTTAAAATATGTTTCAAATCTTTACATTTTGGAAATAATCATTGGTGGAAATTCTGTTAAAAAATTTTTGTTAGTAAATATCTAGGAGTATAATAGCACTTGTTTAATATAACATGCAACATTTATTTGAAATAATAGGCATTTAACTTACTGAAATAACAGTCATTCCCTGTAAAATCAAGGGCAAACAAGATTTTTACTACCAATGCTAGGATTAAGCATCATCCTAGATAGCCTGACTAGTGCATCAAGACAGGAAAAAGAAATAGAAGATAGCAGTGGAAGAGAAAAAATTAATGCATCATTATTTTCAAATGATGTGACTGTCTCCTGGTTAACCTAAGGAAATCAACTTAGACACTGTTCCAGTGTATAAACAAATGACTTCAATACTTGTCCTATAGACTAATGATAATCAGTTATAAAATAAACAAGGAAAAATGCACTCAAAATACCAACCAAAGTATAAATTATGGGAGCAAATTTAATCAGAAAAATAAGAATCTTTGTGAAGGAAACATCAGGATTTTGCTGAGAGATTTTTTTAAAGACAAATAAATTGAGTGATAAAATAGTCTTAGAAACACATTGGAAACATAAAATTCTTTAATCTACAAGTTTAATATAATTCCAGTCAAAATCCCAATGTTTTGAAAGTTTTGTTTTTTATTTTTGTTTTTTTCTTGAGAAGAGGGAGTTGGGGAAATTTAACTTGTAATTTGTAAAGTTTGTCTTGAAAATTAAATGCAATCACACAGCTTAGTGTTCTAGTTTTTAGTTTTTTGGTTTCTTTGAAAGGCACATGGTCTTAAAATGGGGTGGTATCCAAAATCAGACCTAAATATAGACTAAATATAGAATTTAATATATAAAGAAGACAACATCTCAATAGGGTTGAAACAACCAATTAACTCATTGGAAAAAAATAAAATTAGATTTTTTCCTCATATATAAAAATAAATCCCAGATGGATTAATAAATTAGATGTAAAACTGATAAACTACAACAGTACTTTCTGTGTCATAAACCACAGAGACAAGATTAACAGATTAGCTACATAAAATTCTCAAATTCATGTATGCCAATCATTTCTCTTTCCCCCCTAAATATAACAATGAAACAAAAACAAACTCACTTTTGGTTACAAGTAAGCTACTGGACAACCAGTGGTTTAAGTAATAAAGATATTTCATTATCTCACATTACAAAAAGTGGGAAGTAAGTGGTTCCAGGTTTGGTGCAGCAACTCACCGACACAAATTCTTTCCATTTTCCTCTCCACCATCCCTTACGTGTGGGCCTTGCATGCTCCCGCTTGTCATCTCATATTGCAAGATGGCTGCCACAGCTCCAGCCATTAAATCCACATTCAAGACAGGAATAAGTGGAGGGGAACAGCACCAGCCATAACTTGTTATAAGGAGCAAAACCATTCTTAGAACTCTCGCCAACCTTGACTTCTGCTTATGTCTTAATGGTTAGATCTACATCATAAGGCCTCTCGGAGATACAAGAAGAAGTAGGAAAACTAAGATTTCCTTTTGCAGTCTCGGAAGAGAAAGTCAGGCAGTGGAGAAGGAGATTGGCAGGGGGTGCTGGGTTAGCTAACCAACAGTGGCTGACCTACCCAGCATTCACAGAGTTAGACAAATGATGAATTGGGGTGGGGAGGTGGGGGAATTACAGTGTCTGAAGGGAAATGAAGAGACGCATTACTGTATAAGAGTTCTTACAAATAAATATTAAAAACATTGGAAATTATAATAGAGTCTAAGGATGTTGTTAGAAGTCAATTTACTAAGGGAAAAACCCAAATAACCATTCAATAGATGAGGCAAATGATCTATTTCATCAGTAATCTAAGAAACAGTAGCTTGGAAATTGACCAGGATTATAATGATCAATGTTCTCTGTGGGCGAGGCACTCCATGTGTCCGCTAACGGTAGCATGAACTAAAGGCTCTTGTTAATATGCGTCAATGACCTTTGTAAAGTTCACATCACTTGACATAGTAATTCCAAGAATTAGCCTAAAAAATAGGAAAGTATGTAAAGATACATGCATGGATTTTTATCAAAACATGGTTTAAAATAGCAATAAACTTGAGGCAGTTGGTTAAATAAATGATGCTATCCACTAAAAATAATGCTATGGTTTTCTACCTACGGATGTGGAAATGTCACATGAAACACTGCTGAGTGGAAAAGCTACTTGATTTCTTAAACAAGGATCATGTAGTCTTTGCATCTGAAAGATATTTTTAAAGTACAGTAAAATTCCAGCTTTAGAAATCTTAATTTGTATGAACACTCTGGGAATATTTTCTTCGTGTGTTTTTGTGTTTTCCAAGCTTGAATCTTTAAACATACATTATTTCTTTTTATTGAATTGAAATCACATACAGTGGGACACACAGCTCTAAGTGTCAATTCAGCGAGTTTTTACAAATGTCTACACCCGAGTGAGCCACATGGCAATGAGGCTCCCTTTTGTCTCCCGCCAATCAATCCTCTCCCCGTAGGCAACCACTACTGTGACTCACAGCATATATTATTTTTGTAATTTAAAAAATACTTAAAATTTAAATATAAGCAAACCCTCACAGGAGAACTTGCAACCAACATACGATAATTACAACAAACTTCAGATTGAGAAAATTTGGCATGAAAAATACCGTTAGTGTAAAATGGCAGACTTTTAAAAATGAGATATCTGTCATTTTTTTAAAGGATTTGCACTCTCATTATTCTTCATCAAACCCTTCTGATTTTTCTGCTGTCATAATGGAATATGTTTTCCATACAACATTACACATGTATATACCATTTAAAGATAGAATTCCAGGAAAGAGCAGATTTAAAGCCAGGCATTCATCTGGAAAAATTCATTTCTTCCTCCTCATTTAAGAATGACTCTTTTTGTGTGAGTAGAGGAGGGAGGCTCATGAATGCCCAAAGACTTTGAATGAATGTTATTAGCAAAAATACACAAGGCTTCTGCCATCAGGGATCTCACAGCCCGGTTAAGGAGATAAGACTAAAGAAATTCATCTGTAGCACAAGATAGCACATTATGTGAGACCCGTGTAAGCAAGAGAGTCAAGAGCCCTATTCTGCCCAACACTTGTAAGGATTACAGAAACAGGTGACTGTGAAAGCCTTTGTAAATCGCCTGCTGCTGCCTGACACGTGTCTGTTGTGGTTCTCACGGAGTCTGATGGAGAAGCCAAGGTGTTCATGGCTCAGTCTGATAAGTCTTGACTCTGCCCCGCATCCTGATGGCCTGTATGCTCTGAAGGAGCACAATTTCATGAGGGATAGAGAGGGACAAGAGAAGAAACATGAGGCCGGCGCGATCCACGCAATCACAGAAGCCCAGTGCAGCTCAGAGTGAGAGGAAAGGCAGGCCAAGGAGGTGGCCCAGTGACCAAGGCCCCAAGGTGATATCCGTGTCCTACCGTGAAGAGAAAAGAGCAGCCTGGTCTGAGAGAGCTGGTATCACCAGCAGTAAGCATGGGGAGGAGGACAGCTCAACATGTCAAGCCTTGAGCTCACGGGCTGCCAGGGGCAACCATCATCTAAGCAAGCTGTGGCCTTGCCGAGGATGGGCAGGGCCTGTCACTCACAGGGATCCGGCAGGCAAGCCCCCTCCAAACCACTAATCTCCACACCCTGGCCAGCATCCTTCCCCTGGGGCTGAGGAGCCCAGGAAAAGTGGTGCTGTGTCCACTTTTCCTGAGCAAGGAAAGCATCAGAACCCTGTGGTTTTTAATCCGTGGGAGCATTTTAACCCGGAGGCTTCCTGCTTGTGTAAACTTGTAAGGCCTGATACATTTACGCAGAATTTCTCCTGGTGTGAGGGAAGCACCGGACTGTTTCCAGGTGGCTTAGTATTAAACCTCAATGTGTTTTCCCCAGAGCCTTCTTGCTGCACTTTGCTTACATCTGAGTAGTGGAGGAACTTTTTATTCTTGTGCCCTCCAGATTTTCCCCAGAGAGTGTTCTCCCGTGGGCCCCATTCGTCCAGTTTTCAATACCCGGGCACACACTTAGGACCTCTCAGAGCCTGCGCAATCTTCTAACAAATTTTGACCCCGTAAAAGTGCACAGCAAAAGAAGGTTTCTGCCCTGAAGGCCCGATGGGTGCTGCTACAGTCACGATTTTGCAGCGTGGGTCCCTTTAAAACAAGCCCGGAGAAACCAAGCTGAGTGCCAGAGTGAGCTCCCCGTCAGCAGGATGTCCACCCTCTCCCGACTCCTTCTCAAGGGCTTCCACAGCCCCCACATTCCTCAGTGAAGGAGGACACACACAAACCTTTCTCCTAGGGAACATGTGTGCTGGAGGCAAGAGCTCTCCTAGTGATGGTCTGATGTCTTGGTGTAGACTCGGTCCCCCAAAGCCCACCTGTCCTTCTAATGGCTCAGGCCACTGAGTCTCAGGCTGGGAGCGAAGGGGCGCATCCGAAATGAGGTCCACGGAAGCTTAAGTCTGGTAGAACCACCAATTGGATTGTCATATTTACTGGTTGTCGATTCAGGATGGGAGAGGACCAAGAAGAGAACACAGCTGGGAGCTGGGAGGGTCGACGGCGCTCAGCCACCGCTTCTTTCTGTAACCCAGGAAGGTGGGCTGTTTCTAATGAGATAAAAAGTACATCTATCCGCCCGTGACTGTGTAACAAGCACATTGCTGAGCTCATTTCCATTTTTGTAAAATAAGAATGATAATACATACTTTGAAGGGTGGTTGTGAGAGAAAGAAAGTCTAATTTCTCTCTATTGCCTACTTCATTTCTCTTTTTCCCCGATGGTGCCTAAATCTTGTAACACAAAGAGCCTTTGAGCCTCTTACCCAGCACAGGCCTTGGTTTCTACACAGCCAGTTCTGACACCACTTCCACCTCATCCTGTCCCCAAGGCCAAATAAGAGAGACGTTTGTCGAGAAGCTTCTGTTCAGTTCTCAGATCTGCATCTGTTAACTTGCTTTTGCAGATGGCTTCTCCACAGTGGTCACATTTTCAGGAGCAAGTTGAAGGTCTGAGGCCTTCACCAGCCCTGTTTTTTCAGAGCATATGGGATGAGATAACCCTGCAGCCCCACCCCACACTGAGCCCTCAGGCCCCGCAGGGGAGGGGGCTGGCTGTGGGGGCACGTCCCTCACTGTTGACTAGAGTCGGGGATTTTCAATATGCCAGCGTCTTCCAGCTAGATGGACTGTTTCATTATAAGCATTAAAGTCATTTGATCTATTTATGATAGTAGATCAGCTGTTGTAACCAAAATTACACAAGTATACTTTATTTTAAAGAAACTCAAAATAGAAAAAGCTGAATTTGTAATAACCCCCATGAGGCAATTTCTCATATTATTGGGAATTCTTCACCGTTGAATTCCTCCATCAATACCTTTAAATCCAACAGAAGGATTGAGAGAGGAAGAACCTCATTTAGTCGGGGGGGCTTTAAACTGGATTCCCTGGAGCTGTGGGGATTTCTGCAGATTTGCCCCGGGGGACACCGCACTGAGCCCCGACCCCTACAGCAATGGAAAACCAAACAACGAAAACCAAAACCCAGCAACTTCACTCTTCTGTTCTCTGCACCAGGCTTCATGTGTAAGGTTGGGTTTGAAGAACGGATTCTATGACTGGAATATTTTCAAAAACCGTGGACCCAGTCTAAGAGCATGTGTTACACAAACGAGGACCCGGAAGAACAGAGAAGGGAAAAGGCTTGCTCCAGAGTCAGATGTTGAATTTGCCCGCCCTGATCCCAGCCTAGTGTCTGCTAAATTTTCCAAATGCTGTCTTTTTGTGAGGGTTGGGGAAAGTAAAAAGGGAGGAACAAAATTAAACAGATGCGTATTTTTAAAACATCAATAACTATCTGGAGATCCATCATAAATGAAGAGAGAGGATCACTAAATATCCTACATAATTTCATGAACATTGCTTGGGAATAGCAGTGCAAAGGTCTGAACGTCTGAAGAGATTATTTTAAAGGGATAAATGTAAAGTCTTAAAGTATGTACAATTAAGTACAGAGGTCCTTATAGCATATATTCTTTTTTTTTTTCTTTGAGACAGAGTTTTGCTCTTGTCGCCCAGGCTGGAGTGCAAGGGTGCAATCTCGGCTCACTGCAACCTCCGCCTCCAGGTTCAAGTGATTCTCCTGCCTCAGCCTCCCGAGTAGCTGGGATTACAGGCGCCTGCCACCATGCTGGGCTAATTTTTGCATTTTTAGTAGAGACAGGGTTTCACCATGTTGACCAGGCTGGTCTTGAACTCCTGACCTCAGGTAATCTGCCCGCCTCAGCCCCCCAAAGTGCTGGGATTACAGGTGTGAGTCTGTAATTAATTGACGAGAACTCATTAAAATTTAGATCACTCACTGATGGACAGAAACTCTAAAGATTCTCAAAGTAACTTTTTTCTCTTAAACACATCAACCTTTTCCCCTTTCTATTGTTTGCTTATCATTTACCTAACAGACCACTTTCACACTTAATAGTCTAAAGATAAATGTCAAACTGTCTCCTGGCCAAATTATCAGGACGTTAGAATTTGTGGAAATTTTACTCCATGCACACCCTCTGCAGGGAACAGGGAGCAGCCATTTTTTTGGTAGGGCCCTTATCTGTAGAAACAATGTAAGTTACTCAATATTAGTCCATCAGCATCATTCTGGCTGCCCAAGTTCATATGATCCCATAAAGGAAGTCATGTCCCAGGCAGTGACAGTGGTCTGCGTCCCAGGTGACCCCTATGGGATGGCCTTGCTAGGCAAGACCCCTAGCTCCAGGCCATCTGTTCGACCCCACCTGCAGAGAGTGGATTGGAGACTATCCCAGAAGAGAGAGATGAGGACAGGGACACTAGGACCAGGCTCAGGGAGCTACGGCCAGAGAACATTACGGTTCCAGTCACCAGGGGCAGGACAGAGGCAGGATCCCCCTTGCCTGGATCAGAGTGGTACTGACTCTGTAAGTCAAAGCAGCGAAAGAAATGGAAATAGAAAAATTCTACATGCTAGCAACTCTTCAGCCATATCTCCCTGAGCAGTAATTAAACTTGGAGTTGAATATCAGAAGGGAAAGGGTGCCATTGCTGTCAAACTGCATTTTGAGTGTCTTCGCTGCAAACTACTTGCATTTCCTGTTTCAAGCATCACTGTGATGTTTATAAAGAATTCCCTATGCATTTGGACCGAGGATGATTATTCTAATGTATGTAGGGCGCCGACTGGCTCTATGGAGTTTTCACTCTCCACAGGGATTTTTTTAAAGCATATCTTTCAAGTTAAATACAGCAGGGAGCCAAGCTACAAGGGTCTATCTTTCCACCTGTGGTCACATTAAGGACCCCAGTAATTGGAACTTGACAAGGACAAGAGCTCCTGGTTTTTAAGGAACTGGGGGTAGGCACGTACATTGGCAACGCTGTGTGTAAAACTGCCCTCTCCTCTGTGTTCACCACACTGGAGTCTGGGGAGCTGCAGCTGGTTGTGAATAATCCAAGACAAGGAATCCGCTGTGCTGCCCAGCACAAACGGCTCACGACAAAACCTTGGTGGCCGAACTCTGAATTACTCCACCTGAGGCAAGATCCCCATCCTCATGGTGCCAGGGAGAGCAGTCCTTCCCAGGGGCTAATCCCTGTAGGTAGAGGCCCTCCTGAGCTGGCGTGGAAGACTCCAGCAGGAGCCAGGGCCTGGGGGATCTGCATGTATTTCAACATGAAATGCACAAAGCGATTCCTTCCACAGATCAAACTCTGGCTGCTGTGTCATCCTTCTTCAGGACAGGTTAAGATTCATCTAAGATTCCAAGGGAGTGAGGTGGGAGGGACACTGCCCATCAGGTGTTGGCTTTTTGTTTCATATCTCCCTCAGGTAATCCCTCCTTCACATTTGTCTCGCACCACGCTGGAGACAGAGCATTTCTGTTCGCTGCCCTTGTCCCCAGTCGCCATCTGACCTTGCTGACTCTAAGAGGTTGGTTACCAGTGAGTCTGCTCCAGCCAGACTAGAGCAAATCCAGCAAGTGCAGAGCCCACTCTGCCCTCACGGAGATCAGTATCATCCAAGTCATCCCAGACAGCATCCAGAATCAGTCCCGGAGCAGGGCTCAGGTTGCCTCTAAAAAGACATGCTTCTAAATCCCATTCAATATGAGCATCTGATGTGTTTAAGCAAAGCCTACCAAGAAAATAGGAGACTATCCAGATGTTTCCATGAGCAAGAGGCTTCATTCTGACACCATTTCCAGAGAGTTATTGCTTGCAGATCAGGACCAAAATTCCCTGGAGAGAAAAGCCTTTCCCCTTCTCATTTCAGATTCCACACAGTGCACCTCGTCACCTGCTTCACACCCTGGCTCAGAGATCTCCTCCTAGTGAGGCCTGTTCTAAGCACCTCATGTAAAAGTGCCCCCCGAACTCTCACCCACACACCCACACATGCACCCAAAAACACACACATACACACACACACACCCAAGAAACACAAGCTCATGCTCATCCAACATAATCCCAATACACACACACTCATACACACACACTTCCACACATATACACACTCACACACACAACACTCATACCACAGCCTTTCCAATTCCCCTTCTCTGTTCTGCTTTTTCCTTTTTCTTTAGCATGTCTGACCTGAAAAACTTCCTTCCTTATTAAGTGTGTTGTTGATCATCTCACTCCCCACTGCTCAAATGAGGCCGACAGGAGTCCGTGTTTATTCACTGATGTATGAGCGCCCAGAACTACGCCCGCCACCTGGCGTATTTGTGCAGTGACCTTCAGACAGAAAGAAACATGCAATTAGATTGTGATGGGTTTTCAGTTAGTGAAGACATCTTACTACTAGATGTTTTAAAAATAAAATACTAAAATATTTGCACAGGTTCACACTTCAGTTACCTTATTTTGATGCATTATTTATTCAACAGCCTTCTCCTATGCACTCTATTTAGGCTGCAAAGAAAAAGAGGGAGTGGAGGAAGGGAGGGTGATTCAGTGAGACAAGATATAGGAAATCAAGAAGAGCGATCCCTCTTTATATGAATCAGGAGGCTAAGACTGCCCTGTAGGGGCCAATTCTCATTTTGCAGAACTGAGATCTCTTTCCTAGCCATTAATGACCTGAAAATCCCCCACTGAGTTCTGGAGTTGCTGTGTATCATGCATTATTTGATCTATAAATGTGACCTCTCTGGGGCAGGATATTTCACAAAATTTGGGGGATTCGAGTGTACTTGCAGTGACGGCTGCCTTGGGCAAGGGTCCCTGGTCAGTAATACTTCCTCAGATGTAGCACGACTGTGGGTGTAATGGGGATATTCCTCAAAAGCCTGTCGTCAAAAGAGATTCTCCCAGTCTTCCTAAAGGGGAAAACCAACACCAACTTCAATTTGTTAAAAGCAAAACAAAAACAAAAATGTCTTCAGGGCTCCAATGCTGTCACACCACACCTTTTCTCGTGGGTTAACTATTCAAGGGAAGGAGTGAAGAGGAGGCCATGAGATAGTGAGACAAATCCAGTTTTTAGAAGCTGAGACTTGCCCTAATGCTATCGCTAAAACGGCTGTGTGTCTTTGGGAAAGTGATGCAACTTCTCTGATTTTCTCACCTCTAAAATGAGGGACTTGCGGGCAACATGGCGAGACCTCATCTCTATAGAAAATACAAAAATTAGCCGCGTGTGGTGGCACGCACACCTGTGGTCCCAGCTACTCGGGAGCTGAAGTGGGAGGATCACTTGAGCCATGATCACGCCACTGCACTCCAGCCTGGGCGACAGAGCAAGACTCTCTCTCTCAAAAATAAATAAATAAATAAAATAAATGAGAGGCTTGGAACTAATCCAAGAGCTTTGCTTCTCCCTGGAGCCAGTCTCTCAACCTCTGTTTCCTCAACTGTAAAATGGAAACAGAATTCCTTCTCAAGCAGCACAATGCCAGCACACAGTAGGCACAATGCCAGCACACAGTAGGCGCATGGTTGCTGTGCCTCCCTCTCCTGGCTTCCTTTCCCTTGTTCCGCCAGCGCTGTGGGGAGGTGTTCCTGTCATTGATTCCTGTTTCTCCCCAGTGCCTGTTGAGGGGCGGAGCGGGAGGTCCTAATGGAAGCTCTGTAGGGCACAGAGGGGTAATGAGGAGACCCCATGTGCAAGGCTTCTGCCTTTGCACTCATTGCCAGAGGGTGGAGTCGGAGAGAAATGCTCCTGGGCAGCTATTTATCTTCGTAGCCATCCTTCATGGGCTCCTTCTGAACCCCAGCTATGCTGCTAGGATGTGTCTCATCAAAGCCCCACAACAACTCTATGGGGCAGATGCTGTTGTCCTATTCTGCAGGCCCAGAAGGGCTAAGTAAACCAGAGGTCATGGAGACAGGATTCTGAGCAAGGCCCATTTCCCCGAGAGCCTGCGTTCTTTCTATGGCCCTTCTAGCTACGCAGTAAAAGTGGCTCTGGCTTTAGGCTGAGGAAAAGAGCGTCCTCTCCCAAGAGGCTCTGACCTCCACCATGAACCTCTGAATGATGTCTTAGCCAGGTCTTTTGCCAGCTGCTCAAAGGCGCTCTGTGGCCCAGGGTACGCCATGCTAGGCGTGACCAGCTCTTCCTGTAGGTCACAGAGGCGGTGGCCAGCTTTCTCCTCTGCACTGACGGCCACTGCCCACATCTCAAACACCTGAGTAGCAGCAACACCACCACCACTTTGGAACTTGTTAAAGATGCAAATTCCCAGCCTTGCTGCAGCCCTACTGAATCAGATACGCTCACTAGCCCTCCAGGGAATCCTTCACATGCTCAAGGTTGAGAGCCACTGATGTCTGAGCCCATGCCCTGGATTACCGTAGCTCTAGGCTGTCGGAACAGGAGAATTGAGCTCAGTCTCCTTACAGCCTACGGAGGTGCTGACTCCCTGTTTGGTGGAGAGCGATGGGCATGTGTGTGTGGGTGGAGGGGGAGATAAGGAGAAGGTTCTATTTCCAGCAAGAACAAGATGTTTCTTCCACCAGAATTAGCACAAGACAGCCCGAGCCCAGCCAAGGTAAGCCAAAGTCCCCAGGGGAGGTTCAAACCCGGGGAGTTCATGGACTGACACCAAGTGCTGCAGACCAGAGATGGGTCAAGGGGAGAGGCACGGGCCAAGGAGCAAAGAGCCGTGACACCCAGCAGGGTGGCAAGCACAGCCACAGACAGGTCTGGACCACCTGCTGCCCAGGAGGTGGCCTCAGGGTACAGTACACAGCATATCCACCAGCTTGGTGGACCCAAGCCAGGGCAGGCAGGACACCTGCTTAGGCACATCAAGAACGGGGTGGCTGCAGCTGCCCCTCCGTCATTCATCTACTACAGAGAAAAACAAGGCAGTCCTTCCTGGTCCTAGCGTGACTATATAGCTGGGAATGGGCAGGGCTGCTTGGGGAGCGGGGGTGAAGGTGAGGAATGCTTGGGAATGTCATGTCAGGGCCCCTTTGCCAGAATTCCTCATATGAAGATGACAGATAACCAGCAACATCACTTTCAGCAGTCGGTTTCCGTGATAATGGAAGCCATAATTGTTACCATGAGATGTAATTAATCTTCAGACCAATAATGAAATGCATTGATGAGCTTGTTAGTTTCTCCACAGAGTGCAATAAAAGAGTGTTTGAACTCAGCAGATGTTTATCTTCTGCCAGAGGACAACCGCTTCCCATTCTTCCAGAGCAGGAATAACGTGAGAACAACCCACCTCAGTCCACAACACAGGCCAAGACAAGAGGAGGAGGGGCCCCCGCCTATACCCCAGAGGAGCACAATGACCACCCACCCTCGAAGGGCTCGCTAACCCCTCCTCATATCAGGGGGTGAGGAGAGTGCTGAAAAGCACTTTTAAGTGCATTTTTTGTGATCACTCCTTTGTCATTTCTCTATGACAGGATCCGCCACAAAGTAACCCCAGTGGATGAGTACAGGGAGATCACAGACTGCAAGGAGGGTGCTATCAAGGCAAGGAGCTTCTCCTAGGGAGACTCCCTTGCTTCATTTTATGAGAAAATCAAAGACTTGTGTTAAGAAATTGAATTACTTTTATATTTTATACTGGTGTGTTGAATATCATTTATTAAAATGCTTCTAGTTCAAGAAAAGCTGAAATGAAACGTGATCCCGTAACAAATCAAATTTAGATAACTAATTTGATATTTGCAGAGGAGAATGGCCAGGAAGATGGTGTTATGTAATTTTTTATGACAAAAAGGGCAGCAGCTGTGGATAGAGCAGGAGAGAGGAGGACCTACAGCAGATGTGGAGGGAGGGGAGAGGGAGGGAGGGGAGAGGGAGGGAGGGTGTCAGAAAGGGAAGAAGGAGGAAGGGGAGAGGGAGGGAGAGTGCCGGAGACAAGGGAGGGAGGGAAGGGAGTGGGAAGAAGAGTGCAGGAGAGGGGAGAGCGCTGAGGGTGCTGGGGAGGCAAGAGGGGGTGCCAGAGAGGGGAGAGGGACGGAGGGTGGGAGCCAGAATCAGGGAGGTAGGCAGATGCTTGAAGCCCCTTGAGCACTCTTGATGTCCAAAGGTGAGTGCTGCGTGTTTACAATGTCTAGAATTTCTTTTCTAGGCTGGAAACTTCAGGGAACACAGATTTCCATGAGCAGAAAGCTGAAGACCTGAACTGATCTTGAAACTTCTACTGTGGTGCCCTTCAAACCATTCTCCACACTTCAGCAGGAAGGATCCTGTAAAAACCCAAATGTTATCCCCATATCCTTACTCTACTTAAAATACTTCCAGGCTAAACTCCTTAACAAGGCTTAAAAGGCTGTGCCTGACCTCCCCAGCTTCCTCTCCAGCTTCAACTCCATCCTACTCTCCCTACTCTCAGAGCCAGGCCTCCCTGGCCTTGTCCCCAGGCTTCAGGTGATCCACACCCGTCCTGGCCCCAGAGCTGCTAGCCCAGAGCCCTTCTGCTCTTCTGACATCCTTTGCCTCCTGTCCACTCCTTTTCCTTAAGATTTCAGCTCGAAAGGCACTCCTCAACAAAGTCACTCCTTCAACCAGGTCAATGCCCTTGAAGTCACAGCACCCTGCCCCTTTACTTCACTCACCACATGAATCTGGCCACTTACAGATGTGTGTGTGTGCGCGACTGATTTGTGTGACTGCTGACCACCTGTAAGCTCCCTGTGGCTAGGAATATGTTGCTGCAATTGTTACTCCCCAATGTTCAGCCTACCCAGTACATTGTAGGTGCTCAGTAAGTGCTAAATGAATGAAAGAGTGAATAAGTGAACGAATAAAGGAAGGGAGGAATAAACGAAGCCATTTGGTCTGTTATCGAGTACCTATCTGTTGAACCCCTAATAATCCCACTGCTGCATTATATCATTGTGAGGTAGGGTGTCACCTCCATAAAGAGCTTTGCTGCTGGAGTTAGAAAGCCTTAGATTCAAATCTCTAATCTCCCCCCTACCTACCGTGTGGCCTCAGGCCGATAACTGAATTCCGTTTTATCACCTATCTATTGGAATTATAAAAATACCTAACTCACTGAGTTGTGTAAATTACATAAGATGCCCTCAGCCACGTGGATGAATAACAGTAACGTTCACTGAGCTCTTGCCCTTAGCCAAGAATGTTCTAAGGTCTTTAAAATGTATCAGCCCATTTTATCCCCCGCAACCTGATGGGGTAGGTGGTTGTAGCTTTTCCACGTTGCAGATGAGGAAACTGAGGCCCAGAGGAGCACGAGAGGGCACAGTTGCTAAGTAGGTTCTGACTTCACCTGCCTGCTTTCTGAGCCCAACACCCTAGGTCTCCTCCCGGCCCTGCCTCTCACATAGAGAATGCTCACCGAAGAAAGCTGCCGTTTACTTTATAGAATCGGGAAAAGCCACAAAACAATGAGGATGAGTAACAGCCACAGTTTCACGTTTCACTTCTCTCTTCAGTCCGGAAATCTGCATGACCGTGGAAACGGCTTCAGGGAATTCCAAGAAAATGCTCTCGCTGCAGAGGTGACCTTCCCAGGAGGGAGACTGACCTTGGTTCACTCTCTTTGGCCACACCCTGCCCTAAGCTGTCCAGATGAAGTCCAGGAAGGGTCTGGGACAGGAGACAGCCGTGGCTTCTCCACTCAGTATTCAGCCTCAGGGAATTGGATTACTCCTCAGAAACAAGCGGAAGGAACTCAGCAGTCAAGCAGGAATGCCTGTCAGCGGGGCGTCTTCTGGACATTGACACTGGTTCCTTCCTCCTTGGAGTGAAACCTGCCATTTCTCAATGAGGGCACCAGACCCCGACTCCTACGGTATGTAGATGCGTACTCAGGTTTGCTGAGAGCCGGTGGGGGTGGCTGGCAGGTGAGAGGCTCTGCAGGGACAAAGTCATCTGAGTATACCACGGCCAGTAAATGTTTGCTGAAGAATGGAAGAATGTGTAGCCAATCAGTCAAGAGTCACTGTGGTATCTTTTGTGTGTCTCATCTTGAGGAGTATTTTTTGTTTAATTCCAGTTTACATTTGATGCCCAGCAACTTTTTATAATCAACCAACCTCATTGTGTACCTTCTACCTAACCAGACCTTTGCCAAGTATTGGTCACAAAAAGATGTGTAGCATGAACTGTCCCTCCAAGTAGGGTTTTGGTAGCTACCCTCCAAGGTGACCCTCAAAAACGCCCACTCCTGATGTTCACAGCCTTGTGTGCTCCCCTCCCGCATTATATCAGGGTTGGTCTGGGTGCTCAATAGAGTAGGACAGGAGTGCCGATGTGCCACTCTAAAGTCTGGATTATCAGAGACGGTGCAACTTCTGGCCTGCTCTCTTGGCTACTCACTCATGGAAGCCAGTGCTACAATGCCCTGTGGAAGGGACCACATGGTAGGGGAGAGGGAGGAACTGAGATCTCCCCCCACACACAAGCGTGAACTTCGAGCCACACACAAGAGTGAGCTTGGAGGCAGAGTCTCTGGCCCCAGGTGAGCCTTCAGATACCCACAACCTTGGCTGATAACTTGGATGCCCTTAGCTAGGCCCACCCAGCTAAGCTGCTCTCAATAAGTATATTAGATAATAGATGCTTCTTGTTTTAAGTTGCTATGTTTTGGTGAAACTTGTTATGCAATAATAGATAACTAACACCGGGGTACAATCTAGTTAAGAAGGTTGACCATACAATTTGAGAAGAAAATACACATAACATGAGTCAAACAAGCCGCAGAAACAAAAGGGATCCATGTCCAGGAAAGAGAGAGAGAGATTGATTTCTGAGCTAAGAAGTCCACCAGAAACTCCATCTAGGAGCTTGCTTCTCACAGCATTTGTTCAAATGAACCCTCCTTTGTCCTTCTCTAAAACCCAGAAGCCACTCTGGTCAGGAGCTTTGCCAATAGGGCTGACGACTGCCTGGTATTCCCTGGCACGGACACACGGGTTGTTAGAAATTTGAAGTACTTCTGTGCTAGTTATTAAACAGCTTTGTGTCCCAAAGCTCTCAATTGTTCCCCCACCTCACCTCAACCCAGGCCTACCCCTGATATAACAAAAGGGTCAGTGAGGGGCCCAGCAGGGGTGCCCAGCACCCTGACCCACTCCCACCCACAACACCGGCCTCGGTCTCATTGGTCAGTGCCTGGGCCGTGTTGCCACCAGCATCGATGTGGGCTGGCCCAGGGCAGAGCTTGTGGTGATACTGTAGCTTTGTGCCACCTCTCCAAGAGCAGAGATGGTTTCTGTTCCAGTGACACTCTTTCTGCTTTGCCCTGGTAAGAAATTGAAAAGGAGCTTTAATTAGAAGTGTCCTTCCCTTCCAAAATTTTGTCATCCTCCACACTATCTTAAAGGGCTAGATCCAGCAAAATGAAGCAGAGCATTTGGGTCTCATGAAATAGAGTCAAATATATATGTATTATATATATGTAAATACAGCCTATATAACATATATTTTATATTAAATATATATTATAAACATATGCATATAACATATTTGACTTCGCTCCATAAGACCCTCATGCTATATACAATACAATGTTGCACCACACAACCACACTGTAGTCAACAACGGGCTGGATATACAATGGTGGTCCCATGAGGTACTGCCATATTTTTACCATACCTTTTCTATGTTTAGACACATAAATACTTACCACTGCATTGCAATTGCCTACAGTATTCAAAAAAATTACATGCTTTACTGGTTTGTAGCCTAGCAGCAATAGGCTACACCATACAGCCTGGGTGTGTGGTAGACGGTACCATCTCGGTGTGTGTTAAGTGCACTCTGTGATGTTCACACAATGGTGAAATTGCCTAACTTCACTTTTCTCAGAACATAGCCCCATCAGGAAGCAACGCATGACTCTGTGTGTGTTTGTGTGTGAGTGTGCATGTGTGTGTAGATAAAGGAAGCAAAAGTATGATTTGATTTGAATGATTAGGAAAAGTTGCACCATTTTCAGTGTCTTTAATTTTTCTTTCTCCTTTGAAGCACGAGGCCTTAAGAAGAACATCTTTTCTAATTGTTTCTGACATCCTATGTGATGTTTATAATAGTCTCTTATTAATTAAATGCAGGTCTCAGCTGTATACACCGCTCACCACGACTGAGTCTGCACGTTGGAAAACGCTGAGCGCAGGGTGTGGAGCGCGGTGGGTCTTTCATAAATGCCAGCCTCCTTTCCCTTACTTTCCCTTGACAAATATCGCGACTTTGTTTTATTGAAAGTAGACATCTCAAAATACAAGAATATCACCCATTTTGAGAAACAGAGCAGAGCTTCCTTTGAAGTCGGCTGTATTGAATGAAATGACCAGTGTCTGACTTTGTTGATGAGGGAGTAGGTGCTGCGGTTCAAGGTGCCCCGGCCTCTCTTGGCCCCTTTCAAAGGTTTCCTGATGTTTACCCCAGTGATTTAGACAGGTAGCCGAAAGCGATTTCTCAGCAACAAAGAACTGTCCTGTCAAGGGGCTTATTGCTTGTTCACTGCTTTCTAATAAAACATCCGGTGTGGAGGCTTAGATGCCCTGAGGTACAGAGAGAGAATTCCCCTTATAAGGGAAAGTACTCTGCTGATAAACAGCAGGGTCAAAAGAATGCCAGCTCATCGGATTCAAGCTTCATCGGGGGCCTCCTGGAAAGCCTCGGCCCGTGGGCATGTTTTGTTCTTCTGCTTCTTACTGAAAAGGTGTTTCCCAATTGTATGCAGGAGTGGACACGCTCAGATGTACTAAGCACTTCCACCCTGTGGGCCTGGATTACATGAAGCAAGGCCATGGTGCAGAGTCCTCGCCAGGTTGGGAGCCTCAGACTCATGAATTCAGCACAATGGGACTGCCAGTTACCCAGATGGGATGCTGACACACCCAGGAGCTCAGACCCAGAGCAGGCTTGGCAGCCCCTCCCCTGGGTGGCCACTACCCAGCCTGCCTGCCTCCCCCGAGGGGACACTGGTGGCCATCTGGCAGCTCCCTCTGAGCTGTCACCCAGTCTGTTTTGTCTTTTGTCTGGATGTGACATGACAACGTGCTAATTAAAAAGTAGTTAAGCCAAAATGAAAAGGCAATCCAAAACCTGGGGAAATATTATAATACATGTGAGAAAAAAGACAACTCAATAAAGAAAGAAAGTACAATGAACACACATACGCAGTGTGTGGCCAAAAATGGCCAATAGCATATTTTTAAGATAGTCAACCTCACTAATAATCAAAGAAATTCACACTGAAACAAGATCCTCGGGAGTAGAACAGAAGAGGTAAGTATTGCAGGAGACTGACAGATAACAATGACAGAAAACACAGAGTGGGCCTGGGTGTGGCAGCCAGTGTCCAACTACCGCCGGAGATAATGGAGAGGCATGACTTTTCTGAAAGGAAATGTGCAGCATGTTTTTAAAATGCAGACACAGTGGGATCCACAAATTACACTTCTAGGAATTTATCTTAAAGAAGCAACTGGACAAGTTGCAAGCAACAACACAACCACGTGTGTCTCAGCCTTGGTTACAATGTGGAAAGGAGAAGAACACACATATCCAGTAGTCGGGAATTGGTTAAATAAATCATGTTAAATAATATAACAATGCAATAAAATTATATATTATGAGAAACATGAAACGTTTTGATGTGAAAAGATATTCATAATATACTCAGAGAAAAAAGCCATTATGAAACTGCGTATTTCATTGCATAGTACATACCATCAATAAGATACACATTATATTATGTACCACTACGGGAAGAAAAGGTTTGTACCTATGTAAAAGGGAGGCTATAAGGAAAAAATTAGTTAAGGTGCTCGTAAAACTCCTTCACCCTCCTTCAGAGTGCAACACTTTTGAATGAGGTTTGGGTTTAGCAGTGTTGCTGTTCATGCTTTTCCATGTGGTATGGTCTCTGTATCAGCAAGAGCCTTGGTGATGTGCCCAGTGTTTTCTTCTGAGATTGATTCCCATTTTCCAAGTTCTGATGTGTAGCTGAGAGGATGACAACCATGACTCTTCATATTATAAGGGCAACAGCAATTGTAAACTCGGTCCCACTTTCAGTGGTGTGGAAATGTGAAAATAATACATGAATTTCAGAATCATTCCATGTTCACATATAGTATAGCCGTTCCTGTGTGATAAATTTGGACAGCCTTTGTCTTGTCCCCAGTTACTGGGAGGAAGCCTCTAAATCCTTGGAATTTCCCCAGTGATACGATTGTCTTTGTTACTTATGGTGGGACCTGATAATTTATGCTCATGAGGTGATCTGGGGGCCCCTAGATAGTTTAAATTAAGGAGATGGCTCAGGCTGCGGCTGGCCATGCCAGAAAGGCCAACCATGAGTGAAGGTTGGGGCTTTGAGTCACATGGTGTCAGCCCAACCTACAGAGAGGGATGGTGGCTGGAGACCGAGTTCAACCTTGTGGCCAGTGATTCAGTCATGCTTACTTAATAAACCCAAGAAACAAAAACTGTTTCAAAAATGTAGACTTAAAATGAAGCAATGTCTGTCCATCTGTGTGTCCGTCCTCAGTAGGAATTAGGTCACTACAGCACATGGGGGGTGCGTTAGTCTGTTTTGCATGGTTGTAACCGAATACTTGAGACTGGGTTATTTATAATAAAAGAGGCTTATTTGGCTCACGGTTCTGCAGGCTGTACAAGCATGGCTCTGGCCTCTGCTTCTGGGGAGGCGTCAGGAAGCTTTACCTCCTAGCGGAAGGCAGAGGGAGACTGGGCATGTCACGTGGCGAGAGAGAGCAACACAGAGATGCCAGCCTCTTTAAAAGTATCAGATCTCCAGGTAACTGCTAGAGTGAGACCTCACTCATTACCTCGGGGATGGCACCAAGCCGCTCACTAAGGATCCTCCCGGGACACAGACACCTCTCACCAGGCCCCACCTCCAACCCCAGGGACCACATTTCCACATGAGATTTGGAGGCGACAGATATCCAAACTGCATCAGGTGGAAACTTCGCTTTTTGGTTAAAGACAAGATTGTTCCTGAATAAAATTCATCCCAAATCATTAAAACTACTCACTCTGAACAGTATTATTTTTAAAATTTCTAATTTAAAAAAACCTGCCCAAAGAACAAGTCGAACTGTGTTCTGAGGTCATTCAGTCACAGGCCTTGATCCTGACTGCTGCAGGGCGTCCCTTTCAGGAGAGAGAACAGATTTCTCATGCCTGTGGCTGGCTCGGGGGTGGGAGGGTGGAACACAGCTCTGAGCCACCAACAGGAAGCATCGTGATGGCCTTGCACACACGCGCTCAGACTGCATCTCCTGCCACCGATCCCACTTCACCTGCTGTTTCTAACCCACCATGGGTGGGAAACGGAATAGCCACACTTGTAACTAAAACAAGGGTGAGCAGGCCCCGTGTGAGGTCCTGAGGGGCCCTCCCGTAGTGGGATTCCTTAGGACATTTGTGCCTGTGGTCTCCGTTTTGCCTCCTCAGCAATCTGGACTGCATTCTCAGTAACACTCCCAAGTGTTGAAGCAGCCTTGAGACGGCCTTCACACAGCTGGGTCAGTGTGTGCATTTGGCAGAGGTGCCTGCAACCTGGAATAGGCCTCTCTGCACCATGCACCATGCAGGATTGCATACACACGCAGACACACACACACACACACACACACACACACACACACACACACTCCCCACCTCTCTGAACAGTAGCTAAACCTGTTAACCTGTTCCATTCAAAAAACAACATTAGGTTCATTGAAGTTTGTAAATTACAGAGTAGGGCTGAAGTGGTTGTTGGTTGCTTTCACCATTAAAGCAAAAATCAATGAATCACCCGTACTGTCCCCATAAAAGGAAGCCTTTAGTTTTCTAGGAGCGTGTAAGGCCAAGGTCCTGCAAGCCTGAAACGCCCTGTGTGTCGCCAGCAGCTACTCCTTCAAGGCTGGCAAATATCTGTGAATGCAATACCTGTGCTCTGCTGAGCAGGTAAAGGTCACAGGCTTTCAAGTGCTCTGGTGCACTGTGACCTCACCAGTCTCTCATCAAGAGCTAAAGTTTCTTTTCCTTCCTCTTCAATCTGGACTGGCCCAGTGGCCTATTTAACCAAAAGGTTAGCACAGAAGTGATACTATGTAATTTCCAAGATTGAGACTTAAGAGATGTGCAGCGCCTACTTCTGCCTTTTGAAATGCTCTTTCTAGGAACCCAGCGACCATGCTGTGAGGAAGCCCAAGAACCCAGCCGCCACGCTGTGAGGAAGCCCAAGAACCCAGCCGCCACGCTGTGAGGAAGCCCAAGAACCCAGCCACCATGCTGTGAGGAAGCCCAAGAACCCAGCCGCCACGCTGTGAGGAAGCCCAAGAACCCAGCCACCATGCTGTGAGGAAGCCCAAGAAGCCACAGGGAAAAGCTCATGTGGAGAACTAAAACCACCAGCTGACAGTCCCAGCTGAGCTCCCAGCTTATGGGCAGTAACAACTGCCAACATGTGATTGAGACCATTTGGGATTTCAACTTATCCCAGTGCCCCAGCAACTTAAAACAGAAGAAACTCCTAGTCAATCCACCAAATCACGAGATTTAGCCACTAAGTTTTGGTGTGGTTACCAAAACTGATTTAAGTGGCTAAACTTTTTCAGGGACACAGAAAATGTACTAGGGCTTTTGTCTGCAACTGTTGTCTGTGTTGCAATCCATTATACCACCATGTAGCTCTTATGCACACCTGGAGGTGTTTCCCATGCTTCACGGTATTAGTCCGTTCTTGCATTATTGCTCTAGGGACCTACGTGAGACCAGGTAATTTATGAAAAAAGAGGTTTAATTGACTCACAGTTCCACGGAGTGTACAGGAAGAATGGCGGGCAGGGCCTCAGGAAACTTACAATCATAGCAGAAGGTGAAGGGGAACCAGGCACATCTTCATATGGCGGAGGAGGAGAGAGAGGGAGAAGGGGGAGGTGCTACATACTTTCAAACAACCAGATCTCATGAGGATTCTATCACGAGACAGCTCTAGGGGGATGATGCTAAACCATTAAAAACTACCCCCATGAGGCTGGGCGCGGTGGCTCACGCCTGTAATCCCAGCACTTTGGGAGGGCGAGGCGGGCAGATCACGAGGTCAGGAGATCGAGACCATCCTGGCTCACACGATGAAACCCCATCTCTACTAAAAATACCAAAAATAACCTGGGCATGGTGGCAGGTGTCTGTAGTCCCGCTACTCAGGAGGCTGAGGCAGGAGAATGGCATGAATCCAGGAGGCGGAGTTTGCAGTGAGCCGAGATTGCACCACTGCACTCCAGCCTGGGCAACAGAGCGAGACTCTGTCTCAAAAAAAAAAAAAAAAAACTACTCCCATGATCCAATCACCTCCCACCAGGCTCCTCCTCCAACACTGGGGATTATAATTCAACATGAGGTTTGGGTGGAGACACAGAGCCAAACCATATCACCCACAATAACTGACTCTTTGACAAGGCTGTGGCAAGCTCTCTCCCTGCCAGGGTCACAACTATCTTTTCTGACTTCCAAAAGGGCACATGCTTCTCCAGATGACATCCCTTTTTCTGAGGAAATTGGGGAAAATTTTCCAAGCCTGGACCATTATTTTTCCTTCACTTTTCCTTCTTGAACACCTTGCCTCTCCCCTCCTCTCCCATGCTCATCTCAGGAAGTTTCCTGATCCCTCAGCTCATGGAAGCCCTGTCTTCACCCAGATGGTCCACATACTGTCCCCCTGCCTGTCACTTGATGTCAGAGCCCTACTTCCTGGGGGTCCTGCTGCCATGATACACCGATCAGAACTGAGACCACCAATGGTGAGGTTCTTTCCCTCCTCAGGATGAGGGCTGTCATTGTCCAGACATTCCCCACATAGGTGAGAAGCAACTTTCACCTCCTTCTTTAAGAGTCCAGTGTCCTGGATCGCTGCTCACAACCCAAAGTCTCCTCACCAAGCTCCCAGGAGGTCTAGCTCGGCAGGTTCTCAGGTAAATGAGGCTCCAGGTGGTTTCTCTGGTATCCAGGGTTTCTGAGTGTAGTATTAGACTCCACATTCCACACCTACTGGGTTGTTGCAAGATTACTACAGATAAGTCATTTGTTCAAATGTCACCATATAATAAATTAATAATGAAATAGACTAACAATTAGATTTACAATGACATATGTTTTCCAGTGATTTGCTTGGTCTACACACACACACACACACACACACACACACTCTTTCCTGTTACTCACCTTGCTCCCTGCTGTCTTCTACCATTTAGAACATAGGGTATTAAGCATACTTTTCATTTTCTGTATTTCAGGCTTTATCATCTGCAGCCCTGCTGATCCTGGAGGGACTGCCTCTTCCAGGATTAGCCAGTTCTAGAGATAGCGAACAGCTCACCCAGGAGTGTGCTTTTCATATACAAACCAACCAATCCAGAGAGCCCACACCTCAACCACCTCCATTATTGGGATCTCACACATGGGCCACTATCCGCCTGCACCAGTCACCCTGGGGCCAGGTTCCAGACAACTGGGGGGAGCTCTTCTGCCCCAGAGCTGCGGAAATTATTCAGACCAAGACGGTACTGAGCCTGTGCACCCTGCCTTGCCTCACCTTCCTGCAGAAGCTGCTGTGCAGGCTCCTGCCCTGGGCTTACCCTCTCCTCCTGCCTCCAGATGGACCCAGTGCTTCACTGTGCCTCCACCCTCCACCCCCGTGGCATGGCGTGGCCCCTCCTCTGGAACTGTGAGTAACAAACTTTCTTTTCAATGGCAGGCAGTTCCTGATGTGTTGACCTTCCCAGGCCTCAGAGTCCCTATAAATACATTATGTTTAAATTGCACAGTACCTGGAACTTTGTAGCTGCTCAATAAATATATGTTGAATTAATGTACCAAATGAAACAGCTTGAAGATTTCAGAGTTTCAGGCATATGAGTACTTACCCTTTCTCTCTTTCCCTCTAATGTCTTCGTTATGATATTGTGATTCAAGATGAAGCTTCTGGAGCCACAGTGCCCTCATAGCAGTGTGATGTGGGCATATTTCCCGCCTCTCTGTACCTCAGTTTTCTTGCCTATAAAACCTGAACAATAATAAAAATTATCTCACAGCGTTGTGAGGAGTAAACAGTTCACATTTACAAAACTCTTAAAATGGTGTCTGGCCCACACTAAAGTGCTTAAAACACCAGCTTTCATTATAAATCTCCCCAAACCATTTCTCTGCTCCTCCTGCTAATGTCTCGTAGGCAGAGTTGGCTTCCAGCTTATAGACTGTCCTGGGTCTTCCTGAGCCCCAGAAGACTCATTTCTTCAGCCTGAGCAGTGCCAATGATTAGAGGTATGGAAAATACAGAAAAAAAATCAATAATAAACCAGAAAATTGTTTTCCAGACAGAAGGTAGGTACAATTTTAATGCCATTTGTCATCATTTTGTTCTCAGATTACTATAGAATTTCACCCATGTGGGTCTAAAGTTACCTTTTAAACTCATAAAAGGAAGAAAGAAGAAAAAAACCAGAAATGCAAGTTCCTCTCAAAAAAAACAAAAACAAAAAAACAAAAAAACAGCATCCATACATCAACAGAAGTTACTGCAAGCTTCATCCAGGCCTCTAGGGAGCTCTGTTCATCTCACATACGCTCTCTCACCTCTCACAGGCATTCAACAAGTTCCATTATGTCCCGGTGGAATGCTTTGTCCATCCAATGAGGATGTTTGGGTACAAATTCTACTGTGCTGGGCTGCAAAGGGAAGGAGATTTCTCCTTCCTGAGAAAACAACAGAGAAACTGGGGAAAAAACAAAGGAAAATGTGAAACAAAAATAAAGTCCAAACTTGGTGCAAAACAGGAAGGGATTTTGAGACCGAGTGTTTTCTGTCACTCTGGTCATTTTCAGTGCAGTGAGAAAGCACCAGCCTCGGCTTAGATTTTAAGATTTAGAGGTTTTATATGATAGAGAAAGGCTGTTTCTCTCCCTCTGTATTTCTCTTTTTCTCTCTGTATAAACAAATAAACAAAAGAGAGTGGAGGAGCAGATGTGACCTAAATCATTCTCCCTGAGTTATGGAAGAGAGAGGTTAAGGCACCTGCACACAAATTGTATATTCAAACCCTGTGTGCCAGGCAAAGTTATTTTCTGGTGTCATATACTTTGAGGTCCTCAGAAATAAAGAACGTGCCTTTTTTATTCATCTGTGAGGTTTTTTTGTTTTTTTTTTTTCTTGCCTAGAGTGAAACCTGGTTGACAGTAGATACTCAACAAATGGCAAGAAGTGGATGCAAAGAAGGGTGGATGGATGGATAATTGAGTGGATGAGTAGGTGGGTGGATGGATGGATGGATGGATGGATGGATGGATGAATAGATTATTTAACCCTAAGAATTATCTGGGAGATAAAGAAGTGAGTATCAATACTTCATTCTGAATAATCAACAGCTCACTGAATGTTCCTTCCTTTCAACCATCCTCATGAGGACCTTTTAAACTTAGGTAGTGGCCCAGGGTCTCAAAAAACATGAACTCAAATGAATTTTAATGACTTGGCAATGGAGCTGAATTTCTAATTTTCACTGATGGCCAAAGCCAAAATAATCTTGGGCCCAACTTGAATTGGCACCATGTTCAATGGTAACCGGGGCCAAGAAAGAGCCGTTAGTAAAACAGCAGAAACATTCCAGCATCCCATCATTTTCTGTTGACAACTTTGATTTTAGAGCATTAACCAATCTTTCCCTCTGTGATTCCAACAGATCTGGAGACTTAGATTCAATTTTTATTTACCAGAGATTTGCTTGATAGAGATTCCAGTACTCCATCAACCCAATGTCCATTCTCCCCTTCTTTCTTACCAAAAAAAAAAAAAAAAAAAAAAAAGAAACAAAACAAAACAAAACAAAAAAAACACCCAGAGAAAAAAATCTCAATTTGTTTGGGATGAGAGGCAATGAGACACAGCTAAAAAACATTTTCCAATAACCTTTACAGCTGGGGACGATCAGTTAAGTGAAGAAAAATAAACCTTTAATTGGTTTAAGACACTGTTTTTCAGAGATTTGTTACTTGCAGTCAAACCCATTTCCTAACTGATACTCCTTCTATATTGGGTAATCAGTTTGAAAAGATGCCTTGACAGAAGGAGACATTCTAGCAAGTCCAGGAAAATGTGCCTAGAAGTTAATGGACTGGCTTATCACGTTGGAAGCTAATACAGACAAGGACAGTGTGAGTGCTGTCTCATCCACAGGAGTTACTTTGGAAGGCAATACTGGCATTTCTCAAGATATATTTGAATCTTCTTTTTGAACTGTCTTCTAAAGTAAGTTATAGGCTACACAAGTCCATTTTCCTTTGCACTCTCACCCCATTTGGGATCAATGTTAGCATCACCAACTTGATAACTCATCTCATTGATCAGAATTGGCTTCATTCTAGATGACTTTTGACTATTTTGACAAATCAAATATTTCTTCAAAAGAAGAACTTTTGTCACCACAGAGATTATTAAAATGAAATTACATGGAGGCTGATTCTAGGTCCCCTGTCAGTCCTCTCCCTCTTCCCTATACACAATAGGACAATAGGAAGCTGCCAGGGAGAGCCTGCCCATGGGAACCCCTGTCCCCTACACTGCCACCAAAATCAAGATTTGCCTGTTCGTCTTCTACCCCATGGCCACTCTATATCTGAGTTAGTTCCCCCAGCTCTGACCCTGTTTTGTCTTGTCTTTGATGACCACTCAGTATGACTCAAGCTGGGCACAGCTGGGATACAAAAAAGGTTCAGGAAAGTGCTGTAGAGCTGGACCTAGCCAGGACCAGGAGATAGTGGCATCCATGGAGCAGGGCAGTGCCTACTTGCAGGTATCACTGTACCCTTTCGCAGGTGTGAGTGGTCCTAGGAACAAGCCAAGAGAGGTTTGTTATCTGGGGAATGCTTCTGAAGAACCACCATCCCAGGAGGAAGAAGGCAGCCAAGTCCAGGAAACTGAGCAGGTAAGTCGAGTGCCTAGAAGTTAACAGACGGGTTGATCATGTTGGAAGGTTAAACTGGAGAGGAAGGAACTAGGGGAATCATTGTGTACTGGAAAGTGTGGATGGGTTGAAGGCTGATTCAAGACCATAACTCGAACTCCAGGTGCCAGCTCAAATGGAGGAAGCCCCTGATAGCCTACATCTTGCCGTGATTACAGCTAAAACATCTGGACAGTATATGAAAAGTAACTACCTGTGAACTTCAAAGAGTAAACAAGAGAAATTTGAGGAAAGAAGTTGAAACTTGAGGAATGACCAATATAGTATTGAGTTTACTCATTTTTTCCTTTTTTATCTCCTGGCTTTGATCCAAGAACGAGCCAAAGGCTTAGAACTACACAGAAGGCATGCACAGCAAAAACTCCGCCTGCAACCTACTCCCTCAAGCCAGAAAGCCAGAAAAAGGGTCCCTGGGAGCCTGAGAGTGCAGGAGGATTCCCCTTCTTGTCTTTCTTTTTTCTTTTTTTCTCATTTTTCTTTTCTATCTCTGCCCCAAGGTCAGCCTCAGTTGCAAAGCAATACTGTTTCTGCCTCCACCGCATGGGCACATAAAACCCGAGGAGAAAACCTGTCTCTCTGGTGACAGAAACCACAAAAAGGGGGCCCCAGGAAATGGAGTGTGCTGAGGGGGCATCACCTTGTGTCCGGAATTTATTCCTTCCAGTCGGTTCTTGGTCTCCTTGACTTCAAGAATGAAGCCACAGACCCTTGCAGTGAGTGTTACAGTGTCCGGATGTTCAGATGTGTCCAGAGCTTCTTCCTTCCAATGGGTTTGTGGTCTTGCTGACTTCAGGAATGAAGCCACAGACGCTCATGGTGTTACAGCTCATAAAGGTAGTGCAGACGCAAAGAGTGAGCAGCAGCAAGATTTATTGTGAAGAGTGACAGAACAAAGCCTCCACAGCCTGGAAGAGGACCAGAGCAGGTTGCCGCTGCTGGCTTGGGTGGCCAGCTTTTATTCCCTTATTAGGCTCTACCCACATCCTGCTAATTGGTCCATTTTACAGAGCGCTGATTGGTGCATTTTACAAAGTGCTGATTCGTCTGTTTTTACAGAGTGCTGATTGGTGCGTTTACAAACCTTTAGCTAGACACAGAGCCCTGATTGGTGCATTTTTGCAGAGTGCTGATTGGTGTATTTACAAACCTTTAACTAGATACAGAGCACTGATTGGTGCATTTTTACAGAGTGCTAATTGGTGTGTTTACAAACCTTTAGCTAGACACAGAGTGCTGATTGGTGCATTTACAAACATTTAGCTAGACAGAACCATTCTCTAAGTCCCCACTCGACCCAGGAAGTCCAGCTGGCTTCACCTCTCAATCCCCCCTCTAAACAGGACACCCCAACTGCTGTTGAGAATTGGGCAATGACCTCTCTATCTACTTCCTGCTGTTTAGAGGCGAAGAAGGGGCCCTACAGTTGTAGTGTCCTCCAGAGGGGAATTCTTTAGGCCAGTGAAAGGGCCAGTGGGTTGGTCCAGGGGGCCTCGGTAGAAGTTGTTAATTGAGCTCATTTGGAGTTCCATTTGTAAGACCATCTGTAGCTTGATGGCCTCGATCCTAGAGGAAACAAATTTGACAAGGAGGTTGAAAACGCAGGGCCTGAAGGCAAGTAATAACAAGATGGTTGCCATGGGATCTAGAAAGGGGAGAAGCCATATTGCCCAACCCCAGAGGTTGGTATAAGAGTTTGAAAGGCGTTATCTGATTTCAGAAGCCTTTTTCTGTAAATGCTGGGTGGCATCTGGTACTATCCCTGACTGGTTAGCGTAAAAACAACACTCTTCTGCTAAGAAGGTGCAGAGTCCTCCTTTCTCAGCAGTGAGGAGGTCTAGGCCTCGGTGGTTTTGGAAAGTCACTGCTGCCAAAGAGTCTATTTGGGATTGTAGAGTAAGGATAGATTTTGATGTGATTAGGATTTTCATCCCGGCAGGAGCCACAGTATATAGTCCTACACAAAGAGTATGGTTAGTATACTGCTTAATAATATAATGAAATAGTAAAAGGGTTCCATTAAAGGGGCAAGGAGAAGCATTAAATATAAAGATTACATAGCTTTTCACGTATCTTTTTAAGGAGGAAGGGGTTTTTCTTCAGGATCAGCAGTAGGAGCCTTTTTAGTCTGGGATGTTTCCTTCTGAAATAGGAGATGCGAGTCCTCCAACGGTTCACAGGTGTATCGAGGCTGGTCTGGCTGATCTTGGGACTCCTGAGCTGATGGTAGTGCAGGTTCTTCAGGGGGTGTCCAAAATTTAACTTTGGTGTGCTGAATCCAAGATTCCACTCTTGCCACCTTAACTGCAGTGGGAGTAGAGAGGATTATCGAGTATGGCCCTTCCCACAAAGAGTCCATAGATGGTGAGGCAGAGGGGAGAGATTTGACCAACACTAGATCTCCTGGTTGAAACAACTCTGTTCCCTTTTCTCTGTGACATCCTTCAGATAGGTTTTTAAGGTTTCGTAGATATTTTGCCAAAGAAGTTATATCTTTGACCAAGTTGGCCATTTCCTGATCAAGTGGGAGGTCATTTATTAGAAAAGGTCGTCCATACAGCATTTCATATGGACTGAGCCCCATTTTGCAAGGAGAATTTCGGATTCTCAACAAAGCCATGGGCAAAAGAGTAGGCCATGGGAGATGAGTTTCTTGTGTTAGTTTCCTTAAGTGCCTCTTGAGTATATCATTTGCCTTCTCGACCTTCCCTGAGGATTGTGGCCTCCAGGTGCAGTGAAGGTGATATTCTATCCCTAACAACCTGGAAATTCCCTGAGTTATCGTGGCTTTAAAAGCCGGACCATTGTCACTCTGAAAACTTTGGGGAAGCCCGAATCTAGGAATTACTTCATGAATTAGGACTTTAACCATTCCTGAGCCTTCTCTATCTTGCAGGGGAAAGCTTCTATCCAATTTGTAAAGGTATCAACACAGACCAACAAGTATTGAAATCCCTTTGACTTAGGCATATGGTGAAGTCTAACTGCCAGTCCTCTCCAGGACAGTGCCCTATTCTTTGGACCCCCAGAGGGGGTCTTACAATGGACCAAGGGATTATTCCTTTGGCACATCTCATGGGCTTTGACTACCTGTCAGGTGGTCCGGAGGAGACTTGGCCCTGTAAATAGGGATTTGGCCATTTGATGAGTGTTTTCAATACCCACATGAAAAGTCTGGTGGGGGGTTTTAAGTATTTTCCACTGGCTAGCTTCGGGTATAAGTGCCTTTCCTTTTTCTGTCATTAACTGCCCTGAGGGGAGAAAACTATGCCCCTGTGAAAGTCCCCATTCTGTTTCAGTCGGGGAATACTGGTGCTTAACTGCTTGGAGGGAGTTGTTCCATACCAAGGGTCCTTCCGTAGGTATTTTATAATGGGAGGTTCTGCCTAGCAGCAATTTTGGCCTCAGCATCTGCCTGATGGTTTGCTTCTGCCTTTTCTCCTTTACCTTTCTGATGGCTTTGGCAGTCTAAGACTGCTACCTCCTTGGGTTTTTGCACTGCGTGCAATAACTCCATAATTTCCTTGTGGTATTTAATGGGGGTTCCCCCAGAGGTTAGGAGCTCCCTTTCTTTCCATATTGCAGCGTGGGCATGTAGGATTAAATAAGTATGCTTGCTATCTGTATACACATTTATTCTTTTTCCCTTTCCCAGTTCTAAGGCTGGGGTAAGTGCCACTAGTTCTGCTAACTGGGCGCCGGTCCCGGGGGGAAGAGGCTTACTTTCAAGTAAGGTTACATCACTAACTATGGCATAACCTGCCCTTCGTATCCCATTCTCCACAAATGAACTTCCATTGGTATATAGGTTAAGGTCAGGATTAGCTAAGGGGACTTCTAAGAGATCATCTCGGGCGGCATAAGTCTGGACTATAATTTGTTGGCACTCATGCTTGATTGTTTCCTCATCCTCTGGGAGAAAAGTGGCAGGGTTGAGGCCCGCACATGTATGTATTTGAAGCACTGGTCCCTCAATGAGTAGCGCCTGGTATCTAAATAGGTGGTTGTCTGATAGCCATAAGCTTCCTTTGGCACCTAGTATGCCATTTACATCATGAGTAGTCCAGACAGTGAGATCCTTTCCTTGTATTATTTTGATAGCCTCTGATACTAAGGCGGCCACCGCCAAAACTACCCATAAACAGTGAGGCCAGCCTTTTGCTACTACATCAGTTTCCTTACTTAGGTATGCCACTGGTTGTGGGGTTGTCCCACAAGTCTGAGTAAGAACTCCAAGAGCTATCCCTGCTCTCTCTGTGACATATAAAGAGAAGTTTTGTCCTATGGGAAGGCTTAAAACTGGAGCTTGTACGAGGGCCTGCTTTAAGGTTTTGAAGGCTGTTTCTGCCCCTGGTTCCCATTCTACTAGATGAGTATTTGCCCTCTGGGTCTCCTTGATTAGAGTATAGAGGGTCCTGGCTATCTCGCTGTATCCAGGGATCCATAGTCGGCAAAAGCCGGTGATTCCAAGGAACGCTCACAACTGTTTTAATGTCTTAGGGTGAGAATAAGCCAGCATAGGCTGTATTTGTTCCTTGCTGAGGGCCCTGATTCCCCTGGCTAAGATTAGACCTAGATATTTGACCTGCTGTAGGCAAAGCTGGGCCTTCAACCTAGACACCCTGTACCCTTGATTAGCTAGAAAGTTCAAGAGATCTAGAGTAGCCTGCTGGCCTGAGGCTTCTGAACTGGTAGCCAAAAGTAAATCATCCACATCCTGAAGGACCAGAGTGCCTGGACTTGAGAAGTGGCCTAGATCTTGGGCCAGTGCCTGACCAAACAGATGAGGGTTATCCCTGAATCCTTGGGACAAGACTGTCCATGTAAGTTGGGACATGTGGTCTATGGGATCCTCAAAGGCAAAGAGAAACTAGGAGTCAGAGTGCAGGCGAATACAGAAGAAGGCATCCTTGAGGTCCAGAACAGTGAACCATTCTGCTTCCTCTGGTATTTGAGAGAGCAGGGTATCGGGGTTGGTACAACTGGATAGAGAGGATTTACTGCCTCATTGGTGAGTCTAAGATCTTGCACTTGTCTCCACTGACTATTCGGTTTTTGTATTGTTAGAATGGGGGTGTTGCAGGGACTGCTGCATTTCCTTACCAAGCCTTGAGCTTTTAAATGTTTAACAATATCCTGTAATCCTTTATAAGCTACAGGCCAGAAGGGATATTGCCTTTGATAAGGAAAAGCGGTGGGGTCTTTTAGCCTGATTTGGACTGGGTGGGCATGTTTTGCCCTTCCAAATTGTCCTTCCATTGCCCAGACTTCAGGGTCGATTCTCTCCTCAAGTAGGGACAACAAATCGGTAACTCGTTCCCCATATTCATGTAGATAACAGCTCCAGCTTTGGCTAATATGTCCCTCCCTAATAAGGGTGTGGGACTTTCAGGCATAACAAGAAAGGCATGTGAAAAGACCAAAGTCTCCCAATTACAACTGAGGAGGTGAGAGAAATACCTGGTTACAGGCTGTCCCAGGATTCCTCGGATGGTAACAGACCTTGAGGACAGTCGTCCAGGACAGGAGATTAACACTGAGAAGGCCGCGTCAGTGTCCAAGAGGAAGTCAATTTCCTGGCCCTCAACGGTTAAACGTATCCAGGGCTCAGTGAGGGCGATGACATGAGCTGGTGCTTGCCCCAAGCATCCTCAGTCCTGTTGTTGGATCATCTGGTTGGTGGCTTCTGGCCCAGAGAACCATTGCACTCTGGGGCAGTGTGACTTCCAGTGATTGTCTCGGCATAGCAAACATGGATGAGGGGGCGGCTTGTTTCTCGTTAGACAATCTTTTTTAAGGTGTCCTTGCAAACCACACTGGTAACAAGTCCCACCAGGTGATTGGCCTGCTCCATTTTCTGTCCTCTCCAAACCACCAAGGTTTATTTATCTGAGGGCCATGACTAAGGCTGTGGCCTTTCTCTGATCTCGTTTTTCCTTTTGGACCCGTTCCTCTTGGTCCCTATTATAGAACACTGAGGTTGCCAGGTTTAATAATGCCTCCAGATTTTGTTCAGGGCCCAGGGCCTGCTTTTGGAACTTTCTCCTGATATCTGCAGCTGATTGGGTAATAAACTTATCTTTTAGGATCAATTGACCCTTGAAGGAGTCGGATGACAGGGGAGTATATTTTCTTAAGGCCTCCCGTAGTCACTCAAAGAAGGCAGAAGGATTTTTTTCCTTTCCCTGAGTTATGGTGGACATCGTCGAATAATTCATGGGCTTTTTCCTAATTCTCCTTAGTCCTTCTAGAACACAGGTCAACAGAAGTTTATGACTCCAGTCCCCATGATCTGAGTTGAGGTCCCAGTAGGGACCATACTGGGGACAGCTTGCTGACCAGTAGGGAATTTGTCCCTTTCTTTGGCTGTCATTCTATCATTTACTTGACTAAGATACCAGGTATCTCCAAACTCTCGGGTCGCAGCTAAAGCCACATTCTTTTCATTAAATACCAGGGTTTGATCTAACAATAGCATGACATCTCTCCAAGTGAGATTGAAGGCTTGCCCTAGACCCTGTAGGACATCTATGTACCTATCAGTATCATCTGAAAACTTCCCCATGTCTACCTTGATCTACTTTAAATCAGAGAGGGAGAAGGGGACATGTACCAGGTTGGGCCAAATTCCACTCCCTCTACAGCTTGAAGGGGACATAACCAATAGCCCAGGGGTTTTTGTGGTCCCTTGGAGATTTCTTTGCTTGTTTCCTTCCGGGTGGGGGAGATTGGAGGAGACTTATTAATAGGAAGGGGGGCTATAGGGAGGCTAGGCTATGGGGATAAGCTGAGAGGTCCTCCTGTGGGATGTAAATTCCAAGCTTTGCATAGTTGTGTATTCTCCTTCAATGAAAAGAAAGCTTGGACACAAGGTATTTCCCTCCATTTGCCGTCCCTCTTACAGAAAAGGTCAAGCTGCAGGATAGTATTGTAATTTGTACTTCCCTCAACTGGCCATGTTTCCCCATCAGAGAGAGAATATTGGGGCCAGGCCGTAGTGCAGAAAAAAATGAGCCACCTCTTTTTCAGGGTTTGTGGGTCAAATTGGTCCCAATGGCTTAGGATGTATTTTGAGGGTCAGCCTGTTGATGACTGTTTCCCGTCTGGAAGACGAAACTGACCATGGTTTTGGTTTGTTTGTTTCCCCCCTGCCCAGGAACCCGCAAGAGTCCCTATATGCTGCTGAGCGGAATAGTTGCGCTCACGGACACAGCAGCAGAAACACCTCTTGCCCAAGAACCCGCAATGCTCCCTGGACCCTGCTGATCAGAATAGTTGCACTCACCGACGCAGCAGCAGAAACACCTCTTGCCTGAGAACCAGCAATTGTCCCTGGACCCTGCTGATCAGAATAGTTGGACTTACTGATGCAGCAGCAGAAACACTAGTTTTCCTCCTAGACCACAGGAGGACCGAAGAAGGTCGGACTTAGTGGCCCTTACTGACGCATTCTCGAAAACCTGTTAGAGTTCTAAGCATTCTCCTGTTAGTATTGGGACCTTGCCACTATCCTATAAAGACGTTATGCCTCAAAAATGAAGTGGAGGGCCATACTCTGAGGGAGGGAAGGGATCTCCAGAGTTGGAAGAGTGATGCCTTTTGTCCTCACTTATTTGAATAGGAAAGATACCATTTCTGAAGCTCCCCATATCCCAGCTTCAGGAATAACTTTTGTTAGGCCTGCCGGTCTAAGGAGGGATCCTAAAATTCCAGATAGTACCCCCACCGCAATGGGCCTTTGGGCAAAAATTATGTCTTTCTGATGGCGAGACCTGGTGCCTAAAGAAGGTAACAGAGTCCTGAAGTTTATACTAGAAATCATTCTTATAGGAGAAACTAGAAAAGCACCAGAGACAGGCAGTGGTTTTTAGAAGCAGGGTTAGCCTCGGAGAAGAGAGGCAAGAAGAAGTTTGTCTGACAAGCATTAGGACCCAGAAGGCAAGGGTCAGGATAGATAGGATAGATAGGCGAGTCTCACTTGGATGACATGACTTTAAGACTTCTGCTCATGGCCACAGGGTCAACCAACTTGTTGTCAGGACCCCGGAGCTGAATGGCTTTCCTCTCTGTTGACCCTCACCTCAGCCTAGAAGTACAGGAAAAGCAGAAGCTGGTTCCAGGTAAACCAATGCTCCCAGCTCCAAAGAGTCAGGGGTTGTTAGAGAGCCCTTTCCCAGAAAGCCTGACACCCGTGTCTTTAGTCCAGCGACCATGCTAGTTGCTTTTAACTGGCTGACAGGTGCCCGGTATTTAGCCTCCGAACTCTAAGGAAAAATAGGACAGAATAGCAAGCAAAAGGGGTCCGATGGTACTCACTGCTTGGTGATTGTCCCTTCGTGGTCACCAAAATGTGTCCAGAATTTATTCCTTCTGGTGGGTTCTTGGTCTCGCTGACTTCAAGAACGAAGCTGCAGACCCTCACGGTGAGTGTCACAGTTCTTAAAGACGGTGTGTCCAGAGTTTGTTCCTTCAGATGTTCAGATGTGTCCCAGTTTCTTCTTTCCAGTGGGTTCGTGGTCTCGCTGACTTCAGGAGTGAAGCCACAGACCTTCACAGTGAGTGTTACAGCGCTTACAGGTGGCACGTCCGGAGTTGTTTTTTCCTCTCAGTGGGTTCGTGGTCTTGCTAACTTCAGGAATGAAGCTGTAAACCCCTGTGGTGAGTGTTACAGCTCATAAAGGTAGTGCGGACCCAAAGGGTGAGCAGCAGCAAGATTTATTGTGAAGAGCGAAAGAACAAAGTTTCCACAGCGTGGAAGGTGACCCCAGTTGGTTGCCACTGCTGGCTCAGGTGCCCTTATTTGGCCCCGCCCACGTCCTGCTAGTTGGTCCATTTTACAGAGCTGATTTGTCCATTTTACAGAGTGCTGATTGGTCCGTTTTTACAGAGTGCTGATTGGTGTGTTTACAAACCTTTAACTAGACACAGAGTGCAGATTGGTGCATTTACAAACCTTTAGCTAGACAGAAAAGTTCTCCAAGTCCCCACTTAACCCAGGAAGTCTAGCTGGCTTCACCTCTCAGCCTCACCAGATGAGAGCTGAAGACAGGCATCCCCCAATTCTGTGAATGGACATTCCTAAGTCCCAGGCTCACCCTTGAGATGCACATGCATGGAATAGACTTGAAGAAGCATTTAGCAAGGGCTTTGAAAACTGAGTTGCAATCTAAACCCCAGCCCGAGAACGTCCAGATGAGACCATGAGTGGCACACACACACGGTGCTTGCAAAGCACAGCAAGGGCTTTGGAATCGAAATGGACACTGATCTACCAGCCACAAGAGGTTAGTCAGAAGTTGGAGTCTGAGTCAAATCAGTTTGTCCATCAAAACAAAAAGAACAACACTGAAGAGATAATTTTTTTTAACAGACTTTACTTTTTACAACATAGTATTCTCCTATAACCCACACCCAATTTCCCTTATTATTAACATCTTACACTAGTCTAGTACATTCGTTACAATTAATAAATCAATATTGACACATTGTTTTAACTAAAATTCATAGTTTATTTGGATTTCCTTGGTTTTTACCTGTCTTTCTTTGTTCCAGGATTCCATCCACCACAGCACAATGTATTTAGTCTTGACTGTGACAGCTTATTTCATGCTTTCTTGTTTTATATGACCATGGTTTTGAGGAATACTGGTTGGGTATTTTGTAGAATGTTTGCAGAATGTCCCTATCGATTGAAATTTGTCTGACATTTGTCTCATGATTACATTGGGATTATGAGTTGCTTGGGTATTATTTGAGGCAAAATTCACATAACACAAAAGAAACAATTTTAAAGTATGCTCTTCAGTGGCATTAGGTACATTCAAAATGTGTGCCACCATCACATCAATTGAGTTTCAAAACATTTTCATCACCACAAAAGGAAAACCTGTACCCACTAAGCAGCCACTCCTATTCGCCACTCCTCCCCATCCGCGGAAGCCATCAATCTGTTTTCTCTATATATAGGTTTACCTATTCCAGATATTTCATATAAATGGATTGTACAATATGTGATCTTTTGTGTGTGACTTCTTTCACTTAGCAGTGTTTTGCAATTTATCCATGTCACATGGATAAATACAACATGAATAAACATATATTTGTACTTCATTCCTTTTTATGGTTTTATTTCTATTAAATGAATATCCCATATATTGTGTACCCATTCAACTGATGAAAGACATTTGGGTTGTTTCCATGTTTGATTGCTGTGAATAGTGCTGTTAAGAAAATTAGTGTCGAAGTTTTTATTTAAACACCTGTTTCCCATTCTCTGGGGTATATAGCTAGAAGTAGAACAGCTGGGTCATATGGTAACTCCATATTTAACATTTTGAAGAACTGCCAAACTGTTTTCCAAAGCAGCTGTGCTGTTTTACATTCCCACCCACAATGTGTGAGGGTTCCAGTTTCTCTGTATCTTTGACATTTGTTATTGTCTGTATTTTTTTATTCTCACCATCCTAATGAATGTGAAGTGGTATTTCATTGTGGTTTTGATGTTTCCTAATAGCTAATGATGGCAAGTGTCTTTCATGTGCTAATTGGTCATCTGTATATCTTTTTTAAGAAATGTTTATTCGAGTTATTTGCTTACTTTCAAATTGGGTTGTTTGGTTTATGGTTTATTTGTTAATTTATTTATTTTTATTGTATATATGTAAGGTATGCAGTGTGATGTTTTGATATGCATAATACACAGTAAAATGATTACTAGAGTCAAGCAAATTAACACATCCATTATTTCACATAGTTACATTTTTCTGTCGTAAAATACCTAAAATTTTGTCTTTTAGCAAATGTCCAGTGTACAATATTATTAACTATGATCACTATGCTGTACATCACATCTCTAGACTTAGTCATTCTACATAACTATAACTTTGCACCCTTGACCTATGTCTCTCCATTTCCTACACACACACACACACACACACACACACACACACACACACACACACACACGGTAGCCACAGTTCTATTTTCTGTTTAAATGTAGGTGAATTTTCTGGGTTTCTTAAATACGTTTCCTTTAGATTCGATATATAAGTGAAATCACACAGTATTTTTGTTTCTATGCCTAGCTTTTTCACTTGGAATAATGTCCTCTAGGTTCAGTTCTTTACATATTCTGGATAATAAACCCTTATCAGATACATACGTTGCAAATATTTTCTCTTATTTGTTGGTTTGTATTTTCACTCTCTCAGTAGTGTCCTTTGTCTCTTATTTGTCTTTTCACTCAATAGTGTCCTTTGAAACACAAAAGTTTTTAAATTGGGTAAAGTCAATTTATATACTTTTTCTTTTGTTACTTGTGCCTTTGATGTTATATCTAAGAATTTATTACTTAGTCCAGGTCATGAAGTTGTACCCCCATTTGTCTTCTGAAAGTTTTATAGTTTTAGTACTTACATTTAGGTCTTTGGTGCATTTTGAGTTGATTTTTGTATATGGTGTCAGATAGGGACCCAGCATCTTTCTTTTAAACATGAATAAACCTTGTTTGTGGTTACCATTGGACATGGTGCCAATCCAAGTTGGGCCCAAGATTTTTTTGGCTTTGGCCATCAATGAAAGTTAGAAATTCAGCTCCATTGCCAAGGTCATTAAAATTCATTTGAGTTCATGTTTTTTGAGACCCTGGGCCACTACCTAAGTTTAAAAGGTCTTCATGAGGATGGTTGAAAGGAAGGAGCATTCAGTGAGCTGTTGATCATTCAGAATGAAGTATTGGTACTCACTTCTTTATCTCCCAGATAATTCTTAGGGCTAAATAATCTATTCATCTATCCATCCATCCATCCATCCATCCACCCACCTACTCATCCACTCAATTATCCATCCATCCACCCTTCTTTGCATCCACTTCTTGCCATTTGCTGAGTATCTATTGTCAACCAGGTTTCATGCTAGGCAAAAAAAAAACCTCACAGATGAGCAAAAAAGGCATGTTCTTTCATAAGGGATATTGGTCTATAGTTTTCTTTTCTTGTGACACACTTACCTGCCTTGGATACTAGGGTAATGCTGGCCTCCTAGAAAGAGTTAGGAAGTATTCCTTCCTCTTCTATTTTTGGAAGAGTTTGAAAATCACTGGTGTTAATTCTTTTTCAAAGAATGTTTTATAGAACTCATCAGTGAAACCTTCTGGTCCTGGGTTTTTCTTTTTTAGGAGGTTTTTGGTTACTAATTCAATCTCTTTTTTTGTGACAGATTTGTTAAGGTTTTCTATTTGTTCTCAAGTCTATCTAGGGAATTTTAACAGAACCCAGTGTCTCACAAGATAATATTTAGAAAATTTAGGATACAATCCAAAATTAAACAACAATGAAGATTCAGGAAAATACGTCCAATTCTTTAGGAGAAAAAATTAATAGCTGCAAACCTGATACGATCCGGATGTTCAGATTATCAGGCAAATCTTTAAAGTACCTATCATCACTACACTTTATGAGGTAAAAATGAACATAATCGAAACAAGTGGAAAGATAGAAATTCCATGCTGAGAAACACGAAGTACTAAAAAGAACTAAATGGAAAATTTCAAACTAAAAAAGTATAATATCTGCAATTAAAATTTCCTGAGTGGGCTTAAAAGCAGGAGGAAGATGACAAAAGAAAGAGTGAGTAAACTTGAAGATAGATCAATGGAAATTACATAATCTGGAAAACAGAGAAAATAGTAAAAGAATGATGAATGCCTTAAGGTCTTGTGATACTTAAAGTAATAAAATATTTTACTTTACTGTAAAAATGTAGCATGTATATTTTAATACCAGAGTAACCATTAAAAAATAGGAATGGACTAGGTGCAGTGGTTAATACCTGTAATCCTTATTTTATTATTAGGTTTTTTTTTTTTTTTTGAAACGGAGTCTTGCACTGTTGCCCAGGCTAGAGTTCAGTGGTGTGATCTAGGCTCACTGCAAGCTCCGCCTCCTATGTTCATGCCATTCTCCTGCCTCGGCCTCCTGCGCAGCTGGGACTACAGGTGCCCGCCACCATGCCTCACTAATTCTTTTTGTATTTTTAGTAGAGACTGGGTTTCACCATGTTAGCCATGAGGGTCTCGATCTCCTGACCTTGTGATCTGCCTGCCTCGGCCTCCCAAAGTGCTAGGATTACAGGTGTGAGCCACTGTGCCCGGCCTGTAATCCTTAAATTTTGAGAGGCCAAAGTGGGAGGATCACTTAAGGCCTGGAGTTTGAGACCAGCCTAGGAAACACGGTGAGACCCCATCTCTACAAAAAAATAAAAAATAATAAAAAATACAGAGATACAGGCAAAATCCAAGAAATAATTAAAATGAAATACTGAAAAAAAGTTCAAATAACCTGAAAGAAGTCAGGATAAAGGGAACAGAACAACAACCAAAAAAACATGAAGACAAGCTAAAAAACAAATAATAAAACAGCACATTTAAATTCAAACATATCAATAATTTTATTAAATATAATCATCCAAATACACTGATTAAAAGACAGACATTAAAAGATTCAATGAATAACTGCGACCCAGCTACATGCTGCCTATGAGAAACCCACATTAAATATAATGATACAGATAGGTTAAAAGGATGTAAAAAGATATAACATGGAAACACTAATCAAAAGACAGTGGAGTGTCTATATTAATAGCAAACAAAGTAGGCTTCAGGAGAAGGAAAATTTCCAGAGATAAAGAGTGACATAACATAATGATAATAAGGTCAATCACCAAGAAGAAACAACAATCTTAGATGCATGTGCACATAAAAAGTGGGACTTCAAAATACATGAAGCAAAACCAAATAGAACTAAAGTAAGAAATTAACAAATTCACAAATACATCTGTATGCTCCAAAACTTGTCTCTGAGTAATTGATACAACAAATAGACAGATAATCAGCAAGGATGTAGAAGATCTGGACAACACTATCAGCCAACTTGATTTAATTAACATTTATAGAACACTTTATCCCAAAGCAGCAGAATACACATTTATTTCAAAAGTACCTGGATCTCAAAACAAATCATATCCTGAGATGTAAGATAAAATTTAACGATTTTAAATTTATTAAAGTCTGCTTTAATGTATGCAGAAAGCATACCAAGTCTCCTTTCTGGCCGTAATGGAATTAAACTAGAAATCAATAACAGAAAGATGTTTGGGAATCCTCAAATATTTGGAAATTTAAAAACACACTTCTGACTTTTCCTATTTGAAGATGACATAATGATTTGTGTTGAAAATTCCAAGGGATTTTCAAATCATCCTAAAACTAATAACTGAATTTTTCAAGGTCACAGCAGAATACAAGATCAACACAGAAAAATAATGTTTCTGTATACTAACAATGAACAGGTGGAAACTGAAATTAAAAACACATATTGTTTACAATTACTCTTAAAAATAATTAGGTATAAATCTAACAAAATGTGTACATAGTTGTTATATTAAAAATTATGAGTTGCTAATAAAAGAAATCAAATAAAACCTAAAATAAATGGAAGACATACCATGTTCATGGATTGAAAGACAATATAGTAAAGATGACAATTCTCCCCCAACTGATCTATAGGTTTAATGCAATTTCTATTCAAATCTCAGCAAGGGTATTTTGTAGATATAGCAAGTTATTCTCAATTTTATATAGAAATGTTCAAACCCCTGAAAAAATAAATAAGTTTAAAAAAGAAGAAAGTGGAAAAGATCATTTTAACCAATATTAAGGCTTATTATTAGTATTGTTATTGTTGTTATCTGTAGTACTTGAGGTATTGTAGCATTGGTGCAGGGACAGACACATAGATTAATGCATCAGAATAGAGATATGGAAATAGACCCACACAAATGTGACCAACTGATTTTTTACAAAAGTGTGACTCAATGAAGGAAGGATAAGCTTTCCACAAGTGGTACTAGGGCAATCAGACACCGATAGGCAATAAAAAGGAGACAAAGAGAATCTTGATCTAAACCCCATAGCTTATGAAAAGTTAACAAAGAAAGGATCACAGACTTAAATATAAAATATAAAAGTACAAAACTTTTGGAGAAATAGAAGAAAATCTTCAGAAGCTAAGGCTACCTAAAGTTCTTGGATTTGGAATAAACAGCACACTGCATAAAAGTAAAAATTGATACTCTAACCATCATCAAAATTTAAAACTTTCACTGTGCAAGAGACCTTCTTAAAAGATAAAAAGACAAGCCACACTGGGAGAAGATACTTGCAAGCCATATGTCCAACAAAGGACTGTCTTATGTAAGTATCTATATATAAATAACCATCAAAACTCAAAAGCAAAAATAAACAATTCAACCGGAAAATTGGAAAATGAACAAATGATATGAGTGGACATTTAACCAAAGAGGATATATAAATGACAAATAATCACATGAAAAGATGTTCAACATTATTAACCTTAAAAAAAAAATGTTTAAAACTATCATGAAATATCACAACACTTACCAGAATTATCAGAATAGCTAAAATTAAAAAATAGTGATAACACTCAATTCTGGTGAGAATGCAGAGAAATTGAATCACTCATACATTGCTGGTGAGAATGTAAAATGATACAGCTGTTCTGAAAAGCAGCTTGGCAGTGTCTTATAAAACTGAATGTGTGCTTACCATATGCAACCCAGAAATTGCACTTGACCATTTATTTTAGAGAATTGAGAATTTGTGTTCATACCAAAACCTACATACAAATGTTTAGGTGCTTTATGTGCAACAACCAAAAATGAGGGAAAAAACGCAAATATGTTTCAATAGGTGAATGGTTAACTAACCTGACGTACCTCTATACCATGGAATACCACACAGAATTTTAAAAGAATGAACTATAGACAACATGAAACCACTTGGATGGATCTTAAGGGAATTATGCTGAGTGACAAAAAGCCAATCCCAAAAGATCACATACTATATGATTCTACTTATATAACATTCTTAAAATGATAAATTATAGAGATTAGGAATAGCTTAGTGATTGCCAGGCATTAGAGATAGAGGGAGGGGGAGAGTTGTGTGGGTGTGATTATATAAAGGTAGAAGATAGCACAAGGGATCTTTGTGGTGATGAAACATTTCTGTATTTTGACTATGGTGGTGATTACGTGAATTTATACATGGAAAAAATTGCATAGAACTAAATACATTCACACAAATTGGTGCATGTAAAACTACTGAAATCTAAATGAGATTGGTGGATTGTATTGATACCAATTTCCTGATTGTGATATCGTACTATAGTTATGCAGGATGTTACCACTTGGAGAAACTGTGTGAAGGGTACATGAGATTTCTAGGATTATTTCTTATAACTGCATGTGAATCTACGATTATCTTAAAATAAAAAGTGTCATTTAAAAAGATAAACTTGTAAATTATCACAGATCAAAAAGAAAGTCTTGGGAAATAAAAAATAATTGAACTGAATGAAAATGAAAATACGACATATCAAAATTTGTGGGAAACAGCTAAAGCAGTGCTTAGAGGTAGATGTGTAACTTTAAATGCATGTAATAGAGGAAAAAAATAGAATGGTCTAAAATCAATAATCAAAGCTTTCACCTTAGAAAACCATAACACTCAAAGCATGCAGAAGCAAGGACATAAAAGGTAAGGACAGATATCAATGAAATGTAAAACAGCAAACTAATAGAGAGAATTAATAAAACCACAAGCTGGTTCTTTGAAAAGATCAACAAAATTCATAAACCAGACTAACAAAGAGAGAAGACACAAATTAGCAACATCAGGAATAAAAGTGAAGATATTACAGATCCTACAGATATTAAATACATAATAATGTACTACTTAAACAAATGTCAAATATTTGACAACTTAAATGAAATGAACAAATTCCTTGAAGGTACAAACTACCAAAGTTCACTCAAGAAGAAATAATCTGAAAAATACTGTATCTATTAAAGAAATTGAATTCATAGTTAAAACTTTTCCAGCAATAAAAATAAAAAATCTACAGGCTCAAACAGCTTCAATTAAAAGTCAGTTACTTGAAAATCGCAACACCATAATAAGCAGTCACTACATACACAAGGTAACCCCTTTGGAGAAAAAAATCTGTTTAACCCACTAACTAGCTGAACTATGTTACCGATTATACAAGAAAACAAAATCACTCTTTAACCTCGTTTTGAAAAGCTGCTATCATTCCAATCTGGGATGCCAGGAATGTTCCTACTTTGGTGATGCCTTGATAATAAATCCAGGACTCCTCTTGCCTATAGTCCTTTCAGAATCCAGAGAGGACTCAGAGCTTTGGGAGGCTGAGGCAAGAGGATCACTTAAGCCCAGGTGTCTGAGACCAGCCTGGGCAACATAGTGAGAGCCCATCTCCACAAAAGTTTTTGTTTGTTTGTTTGTTTGTATTTTAATTGGCCAGTCTTGGTGATATGCACCTGTAGTCCTAGCTATTTGGGAAGCTAAGGCAGGAGGATTGCTTGAGCCCAGGAGTTCAAAGTTGCAATGAGCAGATCATATAACTTCTGTACGATTGTACAGATTGGGCCATTGCATTTCAGTCTGGGTGACAGAATGAGACCCTCTCACTTAAAAAAAGAAGAAGAAGGAGAAGGAAGAAGCCTAGAAGGGGAAGGTGAACAAGGTCCTTGGAGTTGCCAACAGGGGGGAATTTGCACTGATTTGGCAGTTGTTTCTAGGGGTTGTCATTAGTTCCCAGTGCATCTACAGGATTTGAGGAAACCAATGTGAAGGAAGCATAGCAGCAAAATATAGAGTGCAGAAATCAGAGCCGGAAAAAATCCGATGTGTATACCTCGTAACAGTGTCAGATAATTCATACAGGACTGTGTATCTAATAGCATAGTTTATTCTTTTAACAGTGTCCACAGTATATCCCAATTAATGACCGGCTGCACATGTCAAGAAAGGAGAAACCACCCTATTCTGCAAGAGTGACATCGTCTTTCCCCTGGTGTTGCCAGGGGTGCTCCCTCAACAAGCCTGTGCCTTCACATTAGTGCCCTCCCTGTCTGTGCATGACTCCACCTTGAATGTTCAACCTCCTGTGAGACACAATGGAACTGCTGAATTGGCACTGCTTGGAAATGTTCCTGTTTGCACTAATTAAAAATACACTTCAATAAAAATTAGCTTCTGAAGGCCACCCGTTAGCTATAGAAGTCTGCACCATTATTTTCCGTGGGCAATTTCTAATTAAAGGATCATTGCCTGAAAGACCTTTGTAGATGCAATCACCAGCAACAAAGGGAAGCTCAGTAAGGAGTGTGCAGCAGTACCCAGAACTTGACTGGGGAGGGCACAATGTGACCACTCTGACTAGCAAAGCCACTGAGGAACGGGGCTACTATTCATTTAGAATGGCTCTTCTCAGACCAACTATTAACTTAATTACACTGGCTGTTGTGCATTTACATTTAAACAGCATACTTATGAAAATTGTTAGGCAGGAATTCTTGCTAATTACTTGTTTTTTCCTGTTGTCATGAGGTTTCCAGTAGCCTACTCTGTTTTGACAAGGAGACCTGAGGCCATCTGAGCCCACCTTGTTTATCATTCCCACCATCCTCCAGCTCTGCTGGCCACCTGTCCTCCCTGGCATTGCCAGCCTCATGCAGCTGCCCCAGCTTTCTCCCATTTGGAATGCCACTATTTGCCACCTTCCCCACTTTCTCTTTAGTACCCTCTGGATCTTTGTCTACTGGAAACAAAAATTGTTTAAGCCCTCATCAAATGCTCCTTCCACTACGAACACCTTGCTCTGTACTGGGGGCCTGGGTTTTCTAGCCCTTCTAAGCAGTCACTGCCCTTTTTCCAGGTCTCTACACATCCTTAGGTGAGTGAGCACTCTTCTATTACTCTTCTGCGAACCATCACTCATCCCCTTTGAGGCTCATGCCATCAGCTCTGCTAAACTGTCCCCCAAATTTGCTCTACCGCCCCTTGCCTGGGCTCCAGATGGTCTCCTGTAATGCCCCGCAGGTGCCTTATCTTTAGTAGACCCCAAGATCTCTCAATCTGTGCCCAAACCCAAGCCTCCTCCCAACCTCCTCACAGAGCGTCCGCCCTTCAGCATATGCTGGTCATTCCCCCGACTGCTCACTGGTCCTTGTGACAAACTCCTGGCCAACATTTCAACCTGTGCATTGAGTCTCCTCGATAAAAGAATTCCTAATCATGTTCAAGCTTCCAGGAAGTGTAAAGATCTCACTCCTCTCTTCTCTTATTTCATAACGTACTTTTTTGTAATATAACAATTATCGAATTTTTTTTTTCTTTTGAGACAGAGTCTTGCTCTGTCGCGCAGGTTGGAGTGCAGTGGCATGATCTCGGCTCACTGCAAGCTCCTTCTCCCAGGTTCATGTCATTCTCCTGCCTCAGCCTCCTGAGTAGCTGAGACTACAGGCACCCGCCACCACGCCTGGCTAATTTTTTTTGTATTTTTAGTAGAGACAGGGTTTCACCGTGTTAGCCAGGATAGTCTTGATCTCCTTACCTCGTGATCCGCCCGCCTCGGCCTCCCAAAGTGCTGGGATTACAGGCGTGAGCCACCGCGCCCAGCCCCCCAATTACTGAAAATTTTTAAAATTAATGTGGTTTCTCCCAATTGACTTAGAACATACTAAACACATTCCTTTTCTCTTGTCCTTCTTTTTCTCCTCCTCTCCTCTTCTTCCTCCTCCTCTCCTCCTCTTCCTCCTTCTCCTCCTCCTTCTTCTTCCAGCATTTTACTTTTTTATGTTCTTGTATCTAGTTCCATATCTGGCTATTAATTCCTGCAAATGAAGAACTGAATAGGATGCAACATGTCGGAATAATCAGCCTTCATTTGACAGATGAGAACATTGAAACTGAGGCCCAGGGAGGTGATATGATTTGTGAGAGTCACACAACTCGTGTCAAGCCAGGACTGGACTCTAGATCTAAATCCCAGCCCAGGGATTCTTCATAGTATGTAACACTGCCTTTCTATACCTAGGTGCACTTCAGGTTTTAAATTGATAACTTGAATCATTAAATCATGTATATTAATGTACATAAAGACACATCTACTCTGTTAAAAGATACTGGAAGACTTCTAAGAATAATGAGAATATGCCTGTAATTTTTAAACACCCTCTCAGAAACCTATAAAAAGGAATTATAAGAATGACAACGACACTGAAAGGAAGGAAACCTTCTGTCATTTTTACCAACTTGAAAAACTATCAGCCAGAGGGAACACAGTTTAAATTTAACTATATAACAACCTTATTCACTGACACACAATGATGCAATGTGTTCAGTGAATCAGCTTTTGGCAGGTGTGTAGGGAGCCACTGGAACACCCCAAAGCTTCTCAAGCAAGGTAGCTGGTTGCCCTCCTTGATTCTAGAACATTCTCCCAGTTAGTAGCCCCACTGGAATGGGGGTTTGAGTGTGTTCCATCAGGATGTGTTAGAAAAGGAAAGACACACAAACCCATACAAGATGCTATTGGAGTCCTACCAGCCTAGACTGTAATTTACGAATATAATCAAGCAAAGGTAACTTATTGGACTCTTGAGGAGAATGAGCAAACAGAAAGGAAATTAAACCAGGCAATTGGCATGAAGGACTTTCAATTAAAAAGATTTACTGTAGGAAACAGAAGATATCTTTTATAAATTCTGACTGGTATTCACAGTGACATCTAAAAGAATAAAACCACAACAAAAGACTCCTAGAACCCACTAGGGATACAGAAAATAGTTGTAGAGGTGAGAAAAATCATTGAAGAAATATAACATTAAATCAAGGAACTGAACGCTAAAAAGAACACTGTTGTTTTATATAGTTCCATATCTGGCTATTAATCCCTGCAAATGAAGAATGGTGGTTCACGTCTGTAATCCCAGCACTTTGGGAGTCCAAAGTGGGCGGATCACCTGAGGTTGGGAGTTCAAGACCAGCCTGACCAACATGGAGAAACCCCGTCTCTACTAAAAATACAAAATTAGCCAGGCATAAATTAGCCGGGCGTTGTGGCGCATGCCTGTAGTCCTAGCTACTCGGGAGGCTGAGGCAGAAGAATGTCTTAAACCCAGGAGGCAGAGGTTGCGGTGGGCTGAGATTGCGCCATTGCACTCCAGCCTGGGCAACGAGAGCAAAACTCCGTATAAAAAAAAAAAAAAAAAGGAAAGAGAGTTTTGGAATTGGTACATCAACTGAAGAAATTCTCACCAGACATGATACAATGGCAAAAGGAGATAGAAATTGTAAAGCAAAGAAAGCTAGAGAACTAAGAAGGTAAATCGTAAATGTATGCGGCTGCATAAATTAAAAATATACACAATGACCACCAATTAATAAGAAACAACAGATGCTTGACAGTAGAAACTCTTATTGCCTTCTGAGTTTCTTGAACCCAACCCAAGACATTTCGCCACATTCTCATGAGCCAGTGCAGATAATCCCAATATCTCCAATACTTTTCCCTCAAACACTTGAGCATTCAATCCTAAAGAGCCTGTATTGGGACACCACTGGTCCAGAACAGTTAGCTCTGTGCCAAGTCCAGTCATTCCTTCTACATGAAATGAAGAGAAAATCAGCCTTGCATGAAACCCAGGCTACAAGACCAACCTGCCTTCAGAGCCAGTGACCCAGAGGGAGACATAAGTGTCTCCCAAGAACAAACAGTGACTTTCATCATAGATTGCTCTCAATTCAGATTAACAAATATATACTCTAGCGAGCAAAAAACCACAACATCTTAATCTGAAACAATTGCATTTAGGTTAATTCAAGCCTTTCCCTAATGAGTAGATACTTTTCTTACCTGACTTTTAAAAGGGCTCTTTAGAATAAAGAGTAGTATTTGACCAAAAATGATTTTTTTTCCTCCACCTTTGATGGTTAATTTTAGGTGTCAATTTGTCTGGGCCACAGGGTGCCCGGATGTGTGGTTAAACATTATTCTGGGTGTGTCTGTGAGGGTGTTTCCAGAAGAGATTAGCCTTGAACTGGTGGACTGCATAAAGCAGATCGCCCTCCCCTCCCCAAGATGGGAGGGTCTCGTCTAAGTCACTGAGAGCCTCAGTAGAGCAAAAAGCAGAGGAAGAAGGCACATTCCCTCTGTCTCGCTGCTTGAGCTGGCACATTGATCTTTTCCTACCTTGGTGCTCCTAGTTCTCAGGCTTTCAGACCCAGACTGGAATCTGCACCATCAGCTCTCCAGTTCTCAGGCTTCCAGCTAAACCCCCAGCTTTCCTGGGTCCCCAGCATGCAGACTGCAAATCATGGGACTCCTCAGCCTCCGTAATTGGTTGAGCCAATATTTTATAATAAATCCCATATATATAATATATGATTATATGTATTTACATAATATATACAAATAACAAATATGTATATATATTATATATATACACACACATACACACACACACATTATATACTATTGATTTCATTTTCCTTGAGAATCCTGACTCATACACCACCCTAAGATACTGAAACTGCTTGCAACCTCCAAATTCTCATTGCATGCAATATTGAAAATTAATGAGTTTTAAACTATTTTTTTTTTTGAAACAGAATCTCACTCTGTTGCCCAGGCTGGAATACAGTGACACGATCATAGCTCACTGCAGCCCTGAACCCCTGGGCTCAAGCGACCTCAGCCTCCAGAGTAGCTGTAATGACAGTCATGAACCACAACACCAGCCTGATTTTTAGAAAAATTTTTAGTAGAGATGGGGTCTCACTATGTTTCCAGCCTGGTCTCTAACTACTGACCCCAAGCCATCCTCCTGCCTCAGCCTCCCAAGTAGCTAGGACTACAGGTGTGAGCCGTCATGCCCAGCCCCCAAGGCTATTTTTTAAGGAAAGGATGGTAGAGGGAGAAATATGAATTAAATTCTAGATCATTTAGTAAAACCCCAGTGATAAGGAGAAGAAAAGGGAAGTAAGTGCATGTTAAAATTCTTGGCTTACATGAGGGCTGGTGATTATGAATAATGTTTACTTCTTAACTTTGATAGAATCATGTAGAATGAAATACATTTGTTATAAAGGTGACCACTGTTAGAATAACACTTAGATGTAATATTTCATATTGCTAGGGGAAGAAAAAAGGACAAAAAATGATCAAAGAAGGAAGAGGCAGGAAAGGTGAAAGAAGGAAGCAATAAGAAATCATCGTGAATAGAAAACATAGAATGAGAAGGCAGGAGAAAGATTGGATGTAGCATTAATCACAATAAGTAATAATGTACATGGAACAAGTTATTCCCCTTGCTATGTCTTATATTTGAAAATAAAAGAATAAACAACATAAAAAAGCAAAAATTAACTAAATGCTATTTTAAGGTACATACCTAAAATAAAATGATAAAGAGGAAAAGGTAGAAAATAAAGAACTGGGCAAGGATATATCAGGAAAATGCTAACAATGACAAATGGCAAAAATACCAACATCACGCAAAGCACATTTTATGGTCAAAAACATCAAATAAGGCTGAGGAATTTTATTGATAAAAGATAGTATCTCTAAAGAAATTGTGGCAGCCATATACACTTACACACCAAATCACATTGCAGAGACCTACTTCTATTTAAAGAAAAAATAATTTAGGAATTCAAGGTTATTTTGGTAAAATCACAATGAGGTTTAAAATACTTATATCTAAATTTAATAATTTCATTAGATAAAGAGTTAATATGATTACAGCATTTGAATTGCTTACACAATAAGCTTTATTTGTAGACATACTATTTCTGTACCAAACAGAAACTCTTTTTTAAATGTTCATGGATCATTTATAGAAATTGTTCATAGACTGTGCCATAAAGAAAGTCTTGACAAACTCAGAGGCAGAGATAGATAGATAGCAATTGAACATATCAGGCCGGGCACGGCGGCTCACGCCTGTAATCCCAGCACTTTGGGAGGCCGAGGCAGGCGGATCACGAGGTCAGGAGATCGAGACCAGCCTGGCTAACACGTTGAAACCCCGTCTCTAGTAAAAATACAAAAAATTAGCCGGGCGTGGTGGCGGCGCCTGTAGTCCCAGCTACTCGGGAGGCTGAGGCAGGAGAATGGCGGGAACCCGGGAGGCGGAGCTTGCAGTGAGCCGAGATCGCGCCGCTACACTCCAGCCTGGGCGACAGAGCGAGACTCCGTCCCCTCCCCCACCAAAAAAAATGAACATACCACATTCTGGCAACAAAGTATAGCCCTCCACATCTAACCTAGAAATTTAAAAGCATTTATAATTAACTCTCAAATTAAAGATTAAATAATTATACTAACAGATTAATTAATTAGAAGATAACATCAAAAAGAACTCTACATTTCAAAGTCTATGGAATGTGGCCAAAACTCTTATTTAAAAAATGCAAAAATTGTCAAAAATACTTGAAAAAGCAGCCTCCTTTACTGTTCAAAGCATAGATTCTGATTCTGGAGTCAGGTTATGCAAGCTCAAATCCCAGCTTTCCTGCTTACTTAATTTGTGTGATCTTGGAATAATTATCTAACCTCAAGGTGCTCCATTTCCTCATATATAAAACGGGAAGAATAATATCTATCTTTAGGGTGTTGTGAAAATTAAATAAGGAAATTCATGTGGTCTCCTTTCATAAGTGGTCTCTGAGGAGGAAGAGAGAGAAAGGGGAGTGGGGAGAGAGACATAGAAAGAGGAAAAGATAGACAGCTAGATATCTAGATAATAGACGATAGGCAGAAGATAGACGATGACAGAGGTAGATATACATGGTAGAGAGATACAACATAGACAGATAGACATACAGGATAGATAGATATAAAAAGGTGCATGATAGATAGATGATGATAGATAGATAGATAGATAGATAGATAGATAGATAGATAGATAGATAGAGATGGAAGGATGGATAGATAGATAGATACAGATGGAAGGAAGGATGGATACACAGACAGATAGACAGATGGATAGATAGTTGGATGGATGGATAGATAGATAGATACAGATGGAAGGATGGATAGACAGATAGATGGATAGATAGATACAGATGGAAGAAAGGATGGATAGACAGATAGACAGATGGATAGATAGATGGATGGATAGATAGGTAGATAAGCAGAAAAGAGAGAAAGGGAGAGAGATGGAGACAGGGAGAGAGAGGGAGAGATTGATCGATTGATTGATTGAGAGATTTCAATTGAGATTTCATAAGTGTCTCTGAGGAGAAAGATTGAGAGATTTCAACACTGTGAGGTGCTGAATCATGTTCTCCTCCAAAATTCCTTTGTTGATGTTTCATCCTCCAGTACCTCAGAGAGTGACTGTATTTGGAGATAGGACTTTCAAGGCGTTAGATTAAGTGAGACCACGGGGATGGACTGTAATCCAACATGACTGGTGTCCTTGTAAGAAGAGGAGATGAGGACACAGACATGCACAGAGGGGCGATGAAGGGAGAAAAAGCCATCTGCAAGCCAAGGAGAGGGGCCTCAGAAGAAATCAACCCCCCTGACACCAGGGGGGTGATCTTGGACTTCCAGCCTTCAGAACTGTGAGACAGTAAATGTGCTGTTGAAGCTGCCCAGTCTGTGTATTTGTTACACAGCCCGAGCACACTCTAATACAGACAGTGCCAGCAAACCTGCCCTCCACACCTGGCGTGGACACCATCAGAAGATGGAGTTCCATTGTCCCTGCAAGTCTTGGTTGCCGGGTTTTGCGTGGTATGAAACGCTCACTGAGTCAAGTGTGGGTCTAATGTTAAAGACGTGCATTTCATACAACACCGCCCCTGAAGCAGACAACCCTCTCCCCGCAGCACTGAAGTGGAAAAAGAGATTAAATCCAACGATGGAGGAAAAATGGGCTCTGCAGACCTGAGTCCAGCATTCCATCCACTGCGCTCTATGGTCAGTTTGAGGGATTTTTCAACTGCAATTTAGTCTACACATAATTTCGACCCCATGGGCTACTTTAGAGCTTCATCTTTACCTCAGCTGTCACTCCACGGGATGGTGTGGGTGGCATCAAGGTTGGTGGTGACAGAGAAATACACAGCTAGATCCCCAGAAACATATACACACACGCTGTGTGTTCGGCACGTGGGGTGGGGGCTCCACTCTCCTCCCTTGGTGATTCCTCTTGGAAGAAGTTTGCATCCCACAGCAAAAGAGGCAACAAAAAATCATCATCAATAGCTGAGCAAAAGGAGAGTTGCCCCCTCTTGCCAGTGCTGGGCTTTCAGTAGAATCTGCCAAGGGGAGTCTACACAGCTAGGGTCCACCTCACTGCTTTATAAACCAGGGTGCCCCAGGTCGGCTGCAAGTTGTTGACCTGTGTCCAGGGATCCCTGACTGCTGAGGCTCAGGAGGTGGATGTACATGTTCAGGAAGAACATGGCCCAGGGGAAAATGCTGAGGCACATTCTACACAGTGCCTCAGAAGGTCCCCAGGGGGAAGGAGCTCTCCATGCCCTCAGTGGGGATCAGCTTGGTAACTTCCCTCTCTCACACTCCCGTTCCCTGGAATTGTTTCCCAAAGCCACCTGCACACAGCTCTGCTGCAGGCTCTCTAGGACCTCCACCCACCGGAGGACAGATGAACCAGTACCACAGGCTTGGAGCCCAGTGTGGTGACACGCAGGAAAATGTAAGGATCCAGAGCCCTTGACTCTATGGTTCCTCCTCTAGAAATGTATTCTGCAGAAATGTGCATGAGAACAAAAAGATAAACCCTTCCATCCATTAGGGTGAATCCATTTACTTTATTTGTTTATCCACTTCTGTTCATCTGTTTGTATGTTCTGTTCCAAGCACATGGGGACAAAGGCAGGTAAAGCTACTACTCTCTTTGCATTTGGGGAGTTAGGCAGGAAGCAACACATGAATGCACCAGCGTATCCTCACCATCATTGTTCTCAGTAGGAAAAAAAAAAAAAAAGAAAAACTAGAAACATCGAAAATTAAAGGAAAGGGGTTAAATAAATTATATTGTGTCCATGCAAAGGACTAGTATGAAGCCATTAAAAAGAAGCAGGTCTACAAGCACCTATATGGAAAGATGGGAAAGACTTATTCCGTGAACAAAGCAAGTTGCAGAACTCTACGTCTAGAGTAAGTCTTTTATTTTAAAGTGTTATGTATTTACACACATACATTCACACACACACCTACCAGGATTGTATCTCAAATATTCTTAATGAGTTTTTCACTTTTGCCTAAGTACAGAAGCCATTAGCATCCCATCCCTAGACAAGATTTGGGTTTGTTGCAGAAAGAACACAAAGAGAAAAGATGGGAATGGCTACGAATGCAAGCAGGGCATAGGCACATATCTGCCTCTCTCTGATCTAACCGTTGTCAAACAAAGAGTCATGCAGAATAAGCCTAATTAGTAAGATCATTTGTAAGCTGGGTTATTGTCTTGAAAGAGAATACTTCAGAGGTTTTTATCCCCCTGAGGGCTCTCTTGTGTTGGAGAGAAAAGGCGTCTTTCCCTTAGTCCCTCTGTCACTAAACCAGCAGGCTTGCCGTTAGCAAAGGGTGGTTTGAGGTAGGAGATGGGAGAGGAGGAGAGGAAAGGAAGAGAGAAGCGCCTCTGGGTCAGAAGGTCAGGTCTTATTTTTCTCCCTCCTTGGCTTGAGCCCAGAGAGGAAGACGCAGGTTCACTAAATGAAAGTGACACTTTTATAGCAGGCTTTTTCCTCTGCTGCCTCTCCAGGACTTTGAGAAGTGCTCACTTCCGGCTGGGCACAGTGGCTCACGCCTGTAATCCTGGCAGTTTGGGAGGCCGAGGCAGGTGGATCACCTGAGGTTAGGAGTTCAGGACCAGCCTGGCCAACATGATGAAACCCCGTCTCTATTAAAAAAAAAAAAAAAAAATTAGCCAGGCGTGGTGTCAGGTGCCTGTAATCCCAGCTACTCATGAAGCTGAGGCAGGAGAATCGCTTGAACCTGGGAAGCAGAGGTTGTAGTGAGCTGAGATCGTGCCATTGAACTCCAGCCTGGGCGACAGAGCAGGACTCCGTCTCAAAAAAGAAAAAAGAAGTGTTCACTCCCCAGCTGCTGCCGCCAGCCTCAGGAGTGGCCACGTCAACTCGGGAGCACAGCCACACAGGCAAGGGCAGCCCTGGGTTGACCTCAGTGTCCTGCGGCATCCACACTGGGTAGACGTGCACCGGCCGGCCACAGGCCTACCATGGTGTGGTGCGGGGATCCCAGGTGAGGGGCCCGGGTGGCGGACAAGACAGGGAGAGGCTGAGGGGTCTGCAGACGGTGGTGCTGAGGTGAGCTCTCCTCTGCCAGACGAAGCCTCTCCCAGGCTCTGCACAAGCCAGGGAAGGACCATTCTGTGAGTGACAGTCCAGGCGCCTGCTGCAGATGCCAGAGGGAAGTGGCCAGCAGGCACACGGGGACACAGCCTGGGAGTGCCAGGCCTTCTGTCCTCCTAGAGGTCATTAACTGCCCCTGCTTTTCCACCCAGCCAGCAGGAATGGGGAGGGGAAGGCGATTCATAAGTCTGGGCATGTTTTGCCTTAAGAAAGTGAGAATTACCTGAAGAAATTGTTTACATTTTCAGATCAAAATTTGAGCCACATCAGACATTAACTTAAATAATTTTTTAATTAAAAATATAGCATCATTAAAAATGTTTCCCAGCCCGGTGCGGTGGCTCACGCCTGTAATCCCAGCACTTTGGGAAGCTCAGGTGGGAGGATCACGAGGTCAGGAGATCGAGACCATCCTGGCTAACGCGGTGAACCTCCGTCTCTACTAAAAATACAAAATATTAGCCGGGCGTGGTGGCAGACGCCTGTAGTCCCAGCTACTCGGGAAGCTGAGGCAGGAGAATGGCGTGAACCCGGGAGGCGGAGCTTGCCCTGAGCCGAGATCACTGCCACTGCACTCCAGCCTGGGAGACAGAGCCAGACTCCATCTCAAAGAAAAAAAAGTTTCCCCTGCTAAGCAGTGGGTAGGGCTCAGTAGGACGACCAAATTAGATGTCGATAGATCAAATAATCTACATTTTTTTCTGCACTTCTGAGTTGTAGTTTGAGTAAAAAGTCTAACAAGATTCCCAAAGCTTTACTTCTGGGAAGAGGGACTGGGCACAGGGGAATGAGGCCCATGGCACATCGGGCAGGGATATTTTCCCTTCTGTTTTGTAAACCTTGTGCTTTTAAAACGTGGTTTTCAAATCAGGGAATGGAGAGGTATAAAAAGAAGCTCCTGGCAAACACTTGGAAAGGCAATTTCTCTCTTTCCTGAAATCCCGAGTCCTTCGAGTTTTCCCTCTTTCTGTGCCCTTTAATTCCAACTCACATTCAGTTTCTAGTTTTTCTCTCAATGGCTGTCCAATGGTCGCAAGAGACTTTTGTTTTTCTTTCTTTCCCTAAGACCTATCAACTATCCTGAATTGTCAGGTAATGGCTATGGAAAGCAATGAGACAGTATTACCGCACATTTCATCCTCCCAGTAGTTCACTCCTGGCAAATTCACTCAGGGAGAAGCATTATTTAAAATATATTTGGGTAGGGGATAGAAATAAATGAACAGACCACTCCAGGATTCCTGCCTGTCTCCCCTCCCCATTCCCATCAGCAGGCCTTGTTATTGGGCTTGACATCTGCAGATCTTCCTTTCAATTCGGACCCACTCCAGGCTTTGAGATCCCCAGGGATCATGCAGAATGAAAGTGAGCTCGCCTCACCCACCTCTCCAGGGAAACAGAGATCCTAAGGACTGTGATATTCCGGCTTCCTCCAAGGGAGGAGGTGGGAGAAAAATCAACGAGAGGGAAATGAAAAGGAAGAGAAGGAAGCAAACTCCCGGAAGAAGTTTGCATCCAACAGCAAAAGAGGCAACAAAGAATCACCATCAATAACTGAGCAAAAGCAGATCTAGTTCCTTCTGCGTCCCAAGCATCATGCTAGGTAGGTGCTCTCACAAAACGCAGCTCAATTTTTTAAGGTGGATTTAGTTTTACTCTTTTAAACAGCTTTATCGAGGTAGAAAGCCCACCCACAGGGAGCATATTTCTATCCTTGCTTTTCAAATAAAACCGTGAGGTCCGGAGAAGTTGAGCAACTTCCCGCCATTGCAAAGCTTTTACACAACGGGGCAGAGATTTGGTGCAGAACTGTAAAGTCTCTGAACTCCCCTCACCTCACTCACAACACTGCTTCCGTCACAACAAAGAACGAAGAAAAAGAGCAGTCCTGGGTTGAACCCGTATTGCTCCTGTGGAATAAACCATGACTAGGAATGCAAGCGGGGCTTAGGCACATATCTGCCTCTCTCTGATCTAACCCTTGTCAAACCATGTGATTTCCTTTCCACACCAGAGTGGAGATCTCTTCTCTGCCCTATGGCTGCACACCTGCAGCCTTTGTCCATAATTCGTACACTTTACTTCCTGAAAATACCGGCCTGAAATAGCAAAGATCCGGTGGTGCTCCATCTGGGCTCTGTGTCCACGGAAATGTCGGTTTCCTGGCTGACTTCACCCTGTCCCTGTAGCCCTTGTCCGTCATTCCAGTTGGGGGCCATGCCCTGCTTTGGAGTGGTGTGTGTCCCTGTTGGCACGGCTTCCTGAGAGCTGTCATTGAACCTGGGAATCAGAAGTAAACCCAGAGGAAAAGCATCCGCTCCTAAGAGCAGAGGTTCTGATATTTCTTCAGGTTATACCACAAGCAAATGCATGCACAGAGGGCAGAGTGCAGGCGGAGTGGCCAGCCACAACCACTAGAGCACAGTGGCGAGGCTGGCACACCCCCACGCACCCTCCCTGCTCACCGCAGACCCTTTGCGAATACATCTCTCCAGGAAAAAGGGAAACAAATGCCCTGCTAGGACTTCACCTTTGCTTCCACGTGGATGTGGGTTATAAGCAAACGAGCGTGCCTCCCTGAACCCAAGCCTCCTCATCCCACCCATGCTGCACCGTCAGAGCTGCCCCTGGGGCTTGGCGCCCTTAACACACCCTCAGGTAGGATCCTGAAGGTCATCCAAAACATGGGATTTTCAGTGCTTGTTCAACCCCACAGACACCTCTCTAGGACCATGTCACCAGCTAGCCATTTCAGACGGGGTCTGGGGACAACTCCACCTCTGAGTGTCTCATTGACTTTCTCATCCACTTGGCACTTTGAGTGCTTTCTTCATGTGATGTCAATGTATTGATCTCCTGTTGTATGCCAGAGCGCTCTTTAACGTGTCCTCCTCTGCACTCCTCTAGACGTTGTCCCAAAGCCAAGGGTTAGCCACTGGGGAGACGGGAAATCCATCTATGTCCTCGGAGAGGCCAGACTTGTGCACCAATAGCTTGGACACAAGTCTGTAGTAAGAATGAGGAACACGTGTCCCTTCCTGCTTTTGAGATAAGGTCTGAAGAGAAGCGAAGACCAAGGCCTGGGGTAAGAAAGGGTCTAGTCCACCTGTGCTTGTCTAGTCCACACAGAGCCACGCTCTCCTGACACAAAAAGCAGTGTAGGGAAGCTGGCGCGGGGCCCTAGGTTCCACAGCACAGCCCCCTTCTGAAGCACCTGCTGGACATGCCTCAGCCCCTGTCCATGGTGACAGCCAGAGCTCAGGAGCCCCAGTTTTTGATAACAGTTGTAAAAGTCCTACATTGAAAATATGAAAACGTCATTAAGGTAACCTATCAGCTCAAAGGCATGATCTTATTTTAGAACTATTGTCTGCATTAGGTGTTGCTATCTTTTTTTTTTTTTTAATTTTACTTTAAGTTCTGGGATACATGCGCAGAACAAGCTACATAGGTTGTTACATAGGTATACACGGGCCATGGTGGTTTGCTGCACCTATCAACCCATCATGTAGGTTTTAAGCCCCGCAGGCATTAGGTGTTTGTCCTAATGCTCTCCCTCTCCTTGTCCCCACCCCGTGAGAGGCCCCCATGTGTAATGTTCCCCTCCTTATGTCTTAACAAACTCCCTGATCCTGGGATAACTCCTCATTCAGAGAAGCGGGAAATCATAATAATAGCTAACCTCGTGGACTCTGCCATGTGCCAGGCCCTCAGGTCTCAGCACCCGCCAGCTCATTAAATACTCAGACAACTTTCCAAGCTGGAAACTACCACTATTCCCATGTTAGAGAGGAGAAACCTGAGGCACAGAGAGGCTTATTAACTTGCATTAAGGTCCCACAGCTAGCAGGTGGCAGAGCTTGACCCAGATGGTCGAGCGCCGGCATGTATGTGCCTCCATGAAAAATAGATATTTAATCTCCAGCTTTGGGTCCCTAGTAAGATCTTCAGTTGTGCCTCAATGAACCAGTGAGATTAGATTAACAGTAGAGTGAGAGGATATGAGGGCAAGTTTCACTCACTGGAACCTAAGAATTCAAACTAGAATCTCTTTTCCCTAACGTCACTTCCAAACTTAAACGGGGCCAGCTTTCTCTTGACATGACAACATGGGTCTTTTATTCTGATTAGTAAATTGCAATCTCTTAGTGTCATACCACTTGAAATATGGGTTCTTCTTCCCACCCTGAGAGGTACAACATGGCCGCTGGTTATGTCAACTTTGCTGGGTCTTTTGTGGCTCTTTAGAAGGCTGGACAGTTTCTGGGGACTGTGGTGGTGAGCATATGTTTGTGGACATTCTAGACTAAAGCAAAGAGGAGAAACTGTTTGTAATACTTCAATTACCCCTCCAAGTCTTTTCTTATTGTCTATTTTTCAATCAATTTTATCTGAGAGAAAGGGTGGTGGAGGTGATAAGCATATAGCATGATTATCCCAGATCAGAAACTGTCTGATAACAGAGCCAGGCCACACACTTTCCACGGGTGCCTCATTCCGAGGGGGCTCCCACAGAGCTGCTGAGCATGTCCTCTCAGGGTACCACAAATGCAGAACGGCCCCACATCGTAGCCGGATCCTCCAGATCCGGCGAATGCATCTTCCCCATGCATTGGCAAAGGGCCAACAGAGTGGGAGAACTGAGCTTCAAAGCTCGAGTCTCCACACTAGAAACAGCAGCTTGGGTTTTCTTCCAGGATTAGAATAATCATAAAAGAAACTGTTCGCCCTGAGAGCCTCATTCATTCCTATGAAATCAAAGCTGAAAAAATCCCTTCTCTGCCCTTAGGACTTGGTCAGAATGAACGTTGCTGTCATAATTTCTGAATGACTGGTAAGATTCGATAAGATGATGAACGATGAGCAAAGGGAGCTTACCTCTCCCAGCTCTGCCCAGAGGGACTGAATCACAGCGCTGCAATAAAAACCCCAGTGGCCTAAAGATCTGTACTTTAGCAGGAAGCATACAGCACATTTACACACCTCCAAAATCCAATTGCCTCTGTAAGTCCTTGCTGCAAAGAGAAAGCGTTACAGCTGGTTCTAGGAAGCCCTAACTGCTTTTAAGTAAAACAAAATGAAGACTACATGGTTTGGGTAAATATGTGCTGTCTGCTGATAAAACTGGGATCTGACATGACCGAAGGGAGTAAGCCCATAATGATTATGGAAGACAGGAAAAACGCGGTGCTACTAGATTTATCTTCTGTGACTTTGCCAAACTTCATCCCTCAGAATACTTAAAATAAAATAAATTAACTCATGAAACCTCTAAAGCTTTGCCTGCTTTGAAGCCAGGTTTATGTTCAAATCTTGTCATCTGACAGCAAGAATTGATTTCCCATGCTTCAGATTCATAATCTTTCTCAACCAAATTCCCCTTGAAGGCAGAAGTGCTCACTTTCCCGGCTGCATCAGGGCTGATGGCTCTCAGCTGAACCCTCTCCCAGACATGCCCTCTGGTGAAGACAATGACCTGAAACCATGACCCTTCCCAGATGGCCACACCCAATGACTGGACACAGAAGAGCCCAGGGCCTTTCCTCCAAGTATGACAAGGACCATCCCAGCTGTAGAGTTCCCAGTGGAAACTAATCATTTTGTTGCAAAGATAGACAGCTCAGTTTTTGCCTAGTCAGTGTCTAGCCCTCATCCTACCTGTGTAGTAGGCGTGGATCCTGAAAGCTGTCCCCATTAAGCTTCCTACATGCAAGTCTCCTTTTCAGAGTCTGTTCCTTGGGGAGCCACAGTGATCAAATCTAAGAGACTCACTGACATCACGAAGTGAGTAAGTATAGATGGAAAAACAAAGGATCCAAGGACAGAACGTGGGGTGCCCCAATATTTAGAGGTCCAGGAAATGAGAAGAAAGTAGGCAAGGGACCAGAGAAGGCACAAGCAGAGGGCAAGGGGGACAGCCAGGGTGTGGAGTGTCCAGGGAGGCATGGGAGGGTTTACGGAGGAGGATGATTCACTGTGTCAGATGCTACTGCTCAGGAAGATGAGGATTGGAAATTGACCTTGGTATGAGCACTTCAGAGGTCACTGTTGACAAGAACAACAATGATGATAACTGTCATTGGAATAGCACGTCACAGTTTTCAGAACACCTCATTTGACTGCAAAAATAGCCACAGGGAATGGGTAGGAGAGGTATTTTACTACACTTCTGAAGATGGTGTACTCGTCATGGTTCTCCAGAGAAACAGAACTAATAAGACGCGGGTGTGTATGCATATAATGTGTGTATATGAATATGTAGATATATGATGTATATAATATATGTAAGGAATTGGCTCATATGGTTACGGAGGCTGACAATTCCCCAGATCTGTAGGATGACTTGGAAGCTAAAGACCCAGGAGAGCTGATGGTGTCAGTTCCAGTCCAGGTCTGACAGCCTGAGACCCAGGAGAAATGATGGGGTATTTCCAGTCCAAAGACTAGCAGTCTCCAGACCCGGGAAGAGTGAATGTTTCACTCCAAGTCTGCAGGCAGGAAAAAGATGATGTCTCAGTTCGAAGGTTGCCAGTCAGGAGGAATTCTCTCTCACTCGTGAAAGAGTCAGGTCTTCATTCTATTAGGCCCTTAATGGATTGGATGCGGCTCACTCACATTACTGAGGGTCACCCGCTTTACTCAGTCCACCAGTTCAAATGTAACCTCATCCAGAAACACCTTCACAGAGACACCCAGAATAATGTTTGACCAAATGTCTGAGCACCTTATGGCTAAGTCAAGTTGACACATGAAATAAACCATTACAGACAGAAAAATTGCATTGCAGAGATCCAACATGGTTTGGCCAGCATTGCAGGCCCCATAAGAGGCAGAGCTGAGAACCAAATCCAGTTGATTTAAAACCCTATCTCTTCTACTCCATCACACCATGGTTAACATGGGCTGCGTTCCTGGCTTCCTGGAGACAGTTTTTTGTTGAAAGGTTCAATAAGCATGAGTCTGTAATAGCTCAGGTGTGGCTCTCCCTGGGGGCACTCATGACTATGGGCCCACCCACCTGTAGGCGTCATGCATTTGGAAAGGCAGTCCCAATTCCTGTGTAGCCTGTCTCCCTCTGTTTGTTCTGGGAACAAGCCAGCTGTGGCACAGGCAACTGTGTGAGACGTTTAAGTCAGAGAGGCATCCAGGCACACTGTGCAACACAGACAATGCACAGTGGATATCACAGGTTGAATTGTGTCCCCCAAAATTCATATGTTGAAGCCCTCACCCTTAGTACCTCAGAATGAGACTGTATTGGGGGATAGGGCCTTTAAAGATAAAATGTGGTCATTAGGATGGGTCCTAATCCAGTATGACTGGTGTCCTTCTAAGAAGAGGAGATTGGGGCACAAATGCACACAGAGGGATGACCACATGAAGGCAGGCAGAAGACAGCATCTGCAAGCTGAGGAGAGCGGCCTTGAAAGGAGCCAACCCTGCTGATGCCCTGATCTCGGACTGCCAGCTTCCAGAACTGTGAGAAAATAAAATTCTATTGTATAAGCCACCTATTCTGTGGTATTTGTTATGGCAGCCCTAGCAGACTAACACATAATTATCTGTGCCCTCCGCGTCACCTGACTAGAAGCTTCATAAAGGGAGGACTGTGCCTGTTTTATTCACCATTTTACCTCCAACACCTAGCACAATTGTTCATTTTGGTGTCCACTTGACTGGGCTAAGGGATGCCCAGATAGCTGGTAAAACACTATTTCTGGGTGTTCCTGTGAGGGCGCTTCCAGCAGAGATCAGCATTTAAATCAATACACGGAGTAAAGAAGGTGCATCCTCAGCAACATTAGTGGGCGTCATAGATAGACGCCCTGCCTGGTGGGTGCCCAGATAGAACCAAAAGGCTTAGAAGGAGCTCATTCCCTTTGTCTCTGCTTGAGCCGAGACGTCCATCTTCTCTCGTCCTCAGACATCAGCACTTCTGGTTCGGGCCTTCAGACTCCAGGGCTTATTATTAACTGATCGATGAACTAATTATGAACTGATTTGTACCACAAACTTCCGCAGTTCTCTAGCTTACTGACAGTAGATTAATGGACTTCTGAGCCTCCATAACTGCCTGGGTCAATTCCCATAATAAGTCTCCTCTTTCATCTCTCTTCCTATATATGTATCCTATTGGTCTGGATAACCCAAAGTTCTCCAGGTTCTGGAGAACCCTGATTAATACAACAGTGCTCAGAGCATAATAGGTGCTCACCGAAAATCTGTTGAAAGAATGAGTGACCATTGGGAAGATTCAGTAAGATGATATGTCTAAGAGAACTTGCTCTCATTTAAGTGCCACGCACAGCATCCAGTACACCACGAGTGCTCAGCCCCATCTTCATTCCTCTCTTCACTTCAGCCTTATAAAGTAGGGATAATTCCCTGCTTCACTGGGATGCTGTGAACATTAAATCAAATAAAGGATATGGCAAACTGTGGAGTGCTCTTGACATGTTAATGAGTATATTATTGTAATGTGTGTTTGTCTTCTTAGCTCAGCTAGGCGGAAGTTTCTTTAGGATTGACAGTCTTAGGGCAGCGAGGATGCCTGGAGTACATGCAGTGAGGGGCAGAGGAGGCCAAGAGGCCAAGCGGAGACTTGGAGGGAAGCGGAGACTTGGAGGGAAGCAGAGCAGGGGGAAGTGGTGAGGGTGAGGATGGAGACAGTGGCCACATCAACAGAAGACACTGCATTCGCTGTAGTCACTCTGTGCCTGCCACCATGTTGTTCCTGGCATTGAGGATACAATGATAAACCGGACAGGTGGGGCCTGCCTTAAGGATTTACATCGAGTGAGCGGAAGACACTGAGCACCAGCCACCCGTATCCACTCACTCATTCTCACTGCAACCCCGCAGGGGAAGTGGTGTTAATTTTTTTCCTTTTACAGAGGAGGAAATGGAAAAAGGGAGAGGCTAAGCAAAGTTCCAAAGGAAGGCTACACCGCTAAAAAGTGGCAGAGCCAGAATTTGAACTCGGGCAGTCTTGCACCAAGATAAATGATAACATTTAGAACAATAAGAATGCTTACCAGCTGAGAAAAGCATCTTTGAATCATTTCCTAGCAGAGGCGAACAGAGGAGGAACCTGGGAGCCTGCTGGGCACAGGAAACGATGAATGCTGGAATAACCCCCGCTCAGAGGAAGACGATGCTCCAAGCTCCACGGAGCTGCCGCACTTCTGAGAGGGTGTTTGGTTTTGATGAGATTCCTGTGTCTCACCCCGGACAAACTGCCTCTTAAGAATCTGTGCTATGTATCAAGACTCAAAACTTCCTGAAGGAGTGCAGTCATGTGCTTAACAAAGGGGACACCTTCAAAACATGTGTCGTGAGGCAATTTTGTCGTGTGAACATCATAGAGTGAACTTACTCACGCCTAGATGGTAGAACCTGTTACACACCTAGGCTGCACTGTACAACCTAGTGCTTCTGGAATACAAACTGAACAGCAGCTCACTGGACTGAATACTGTAGGCAATTGTGACACAATGGTAAATATTTGTGTATCCAAACATATCCAAACAAAGAAAAGATACAGTAAAAGTGCAGTTTTAAGGCCAGGCATGGTGGCTCACGCCTGTAATCCCAGCACTTTGGGAGGCTGAGGTGGGCGGATCACCTGAGATCAGGAGTTCAAGGCCAGCCTGACCAACGTGGAGAAACCCTGTCTCTACTGAAAATACAAAATTAGCCAGGCATGGTGGCGCGTGCCTCTATTCCCAGCTACTTGGGAGGCTGAGGCAGGAGAATCGCTTGAACCCAGGAGTCAGAGGTTGTGGTGAGCCAAGATAATGCATTGCACTCCAGCCTGGGCAACAAGCATGAAACTCCCTCTCAAAAAGAAAAAAAAAAAAAAGTGCAATGTTTACTCTTATGGGACCACTGTCCTATATGCAGTCCACTGTTGACCAAAACATCAATATGCAGCACAGGACTATATAAGTCACAGTCTAAATCTAAGATCAACAAACCATAGGCCTCTGTAGTTTGGTCTCTCATCATAGGCCAAATCCGGCCCACAGTCTGTTTTTGTAAATAAAGTTTTATTGGCACACAGCCATGCCCATTGGCTCACGTATGGTCTATGGCTGCTTTCCTGCTCTGACTGCAGAGTTCTGCTATTGTGACAGAGACCATCTGGCCCAGGAAGCCTAAAATAATTACTATCCATCCCCTTATGCGAAAAGTTTGACACTCTCCCACCCTACTCCACCCACCAGCACAAAAGGTCTGACTCCAAAATGAGAAAAAATGTTTCTCAGCCTGGGCTCCACTGTGGGAGCCCTCGCCCAGTTAACTCACTCCGCTACCTAGGGATTTCTTTTGTCTGCGTTATCTAGATAATCTTAGCAACTATCCCCTCCCTAAGATCCTTGGCGGTAAATCTCTCAGCTACGTGGAGTTAATTAACCCTTTCAGGCTCTGTAATGGCCCTGAGAACCCCCTTACCTGGAAATCTGACAGCAAAATTTTTGTTGGAAATTTTTTTAAAGGTGAATTCAACCTTACATGGTCCCCAGACAAGGTTTAAATCACCTTAAAAAAATTCAAACAAAAATAAAGCCTGACCTGTCTCATGTCCCCAGGCCAACAGACTCAAGGCAAGTCCCTTAGCTAGGGGCTCACGGAGGCCTGGGGAACCCGGGGTGAACCCATAGCTGAGTAGGGGTTAAGAGCAGTGGACCTCAGCACCTGGATGCCCACTCACAGCTCAAAGCTGGGCGAGTCCCTGCACCAGGAGCCGCATGTCCACCTCTGCCCATGGAACGCACAGGAATGTGCATGTTGGGACCAGGGTCGATATCCAAATTCCCCCTGGAGAATCCTGCCCTCGGCAAGTTTTGTTTCACAGTGTGAACAGCCCTCTTCAGCAGCACAGAGAGAGGGGCATGGGCTAGAAGGAATTGTTCAGCAAATAAACTCAAGACTGGCACAGGCAGAGGGGGCAAACAGTGGCATTCTGACTCCCATTTCTCACACACCTGCTCAGGGTGCGGTGAAGACAAGGACCTGTTGAGGCAAAGATAGTGAAGTCCCTGTTTGACCTCTGTGGGCAAAAAGCACAAGAACGAGATGCAAGTCCGTTGCTATGAAGTTCAGGAAGAGGTTTTCCCAAGTTGAAAGGACAGCATATCACCCACTTCTACCAGACACAGGCTACAGTTGGTTCTAGTGTGTTTGTGGGAGATGGGGAGTGTTAGTTTCGAAGTGCCTGCTAGTACCCATAAGGTTGCTTGTGTTTTGGTTTGGGGTTTTTTTTTTTTTTTTTTCACTTATTTTGCTATCTGTCTGTTTTTTTGCCATGGGTGTGTTTTCCCTATGAACGGTCTCAGATAATCAAAATATTAAAGGTGCTAGAAGAGTAAAATGGGAGTAGCAATGTCAGGTGGCAGGGAAGCCTGCACGCTCCCCTCAGCAGGCAGCTGGAGCCCTCCTAGGAAAACAGTGGTAGATGGTGTGGGTGGAGCATTTGCCGTGGCTGCACCTGTGCAAGATGTTTTGCGGGCATTACCTCAGTTGGCCAGGTCATAGGGATTCTGCAGAGTAAGTGTGAGTGATGCATATGCCCCCATAACACAGGTGAGAAAACCGAGGTACAGATAAGTGACGTAACATTCTGAGTCTGGGCTCCATCCAAAGCAGAGCCTGAGACAGACTTGGGTACAAGTAGGTAACTTGGGAGTTGATCCCAGGAAGCATGAGGGACAGGAAAGCAGGGGACGTCAACATAAGGGTGTATGAGATGCATGACGTCCCCAGAATTGTGCAACTAAAGGAGAACACATCTGCACCAGCTTTCAGCCTGACGTTACCTCTTCAGGGCAGAAAGTAAAAAGGCCTGCAGGACACTCTCGAGGCACAAGATGACCACATCCTCCTGGGCTGCAGTCACAGGGGGCTGAGGTGGTAAAATGTAGGAGCAGCGGTGTCTGTTGCTGCAACACGTGGGGAAGAATTCAAATTTGGGTCTCTAACTCAGAGACTATTCTCTCCATTACCACCCTCCCATTTGACTGGCCCTGGGGAGCAGAGCTTTTGCTGGGCTGCCCAGAGGACAGGAGTCCTCTGCCTGATCTTGCTGGGCTCATCACCTGCCTCCTTGGGCACTTGCTTCCAAGTGTGATGGAGAAGTTTGGCCTATATGCCCCCATCAAAATGCAATTTGTCCTGCCGGCAGGGTGAAGATTGGCCACCTTGATGAAGTGAGACCTGCAGAATTCCAAAGCTGCATGATTCTGCAGGCTGTGCACTGTGTGACCCCAGAAACACCGTTCCCTGAACAGCAAAGTGAATGGTGCCCCCTAGAGTTGTGCAGTGAACAACAAGAGACTCGTATAAAGTGGTTCTGGACCCAGGACTTTCACGGCCAGAGGTTTCCAAAAGTGCATCTGTTCTCAGAGGCTCTTGGGGCCACTTGCTCTTGGATGGGGCCCATCAGCATGGCGCCTTGGCCATGGGCCCTGCCCACCCTTGAGGCTCTCAGCACTTGCTTAAATCTCAGTTGTCCGCTGTTTTCCATTAGTTGTTGAGACCCTGTTTCCAAGCAGCAGTGACCACCCATTTGCCTCCCATGAACACCCTTGGAGTTTGAAAGAACGGCTGCATAATGTGACCACCACCACTGGAGAATGTTCTGCCACTGGACAGCCCTCTCTGATGAGAATCTTGATGGTCTCAATGCTCAGTGGAGTTAGGGGCAGCTTTGCTGGGAGCATCACATTATTGGTTGTCGGTTATCCCTTTCTCCACAACCAGCATTAGAAACTGGCACCAAAGTGAAGAGAGGTAGGAATGTGAGTATCAGGGATGCCTTTGCCTGTAACCCACATGTGAGACCAAAGGCCATCTGCCTCCTTCTCTCAGAAATGTAATAACTATGGTTCAGGATCTATAATTTAATTATAGATGTCATAGGATGTAAGAGAAACATGAACACTCTTCTCAAATGCCAAAGTCTGTGCCTTAAGTAAAAGAACTTTCTAAGAGACTTGAAAGGTAAAAACGAGAAGCTCATGCTGCAAACACTTCTGTGCTGTTTCTTTTCTGCAAAATTTCAGTTAATCTCTGTGACCTCACTGGTGGGGAATAAATGTGCACAGTTAATGAAAGACAAGAGGTTGTGGACCTAACTGTGCGATGGAATCAAACCTTTTCCTAGACACCCATTGCCTCACTGATTATCTGACCATCCTGAAAATATTCAGAGAATCTGTGGATGCTCACTTTCATGTCAGAGGATATTCACTCATTCACTCCTCAAAGGTCAGGTGCCTTGATGCAATTCCCACCCTCAGGGGTTCACAGCTGAGAGTCAGGAGAGAGAACAAACCACATAACAGTTACAACACAACGGGATGAATGCTTTGATAGAAGAGAATTTTGTTCTATGTGCAATAGGAGCACAGAGAAGGGGACCCACTTGTACTGCCTGGGTGAGTCGGGAAAAGAATGAGTCAAGAGATAACATACTAGTTGAGTCTTAAGGAAGAGTTGTTTTCCAGGGGATGAGCTGGAAGGGGCATTTCAAGCACAGCAGGGAGAATATGCTAAAGTTTAGAGGCTTAAAGCGTTGTGCCATGTTCAGAGGGCTTATGTGATTTTCTGTGACTGAAGTATGGGGTGCAAGAGGCAGGTGAGGGGAAATCAGAAGAGGCTGCATGAGCTGAGGCTGAAACTTGGCTGGAACCCCACCACGGTGACAGCTTTAGGATGCTGCCTCCAGGGACCCTTGCATTAATTGTTTTGTGGAGACCAGGATTAAGCTGAATGAAGTGCTTAGTTTAGCCAAGCTTGCAGCCTTTGCCTCCTTAACCATAAAAGGAGGTAGTGTCTCTCACTTGATGAGATTTGAAAAGTACGGGACATCTTGCCCAAAATATCTTCTCTACTAGCTTGACACAAGACAGGAAATGTCACTATACGAATGTCATCCCCTTGGATCAGAAAGGCCTGTTGGCCTTCAACATCCCTTAAGAAACATACAAATGGCCTAGGAGGAGAGAACACCCTGAATCTTGTAGTTTACTGTGCATTTTCCTGGTTACTAATGGGATGAGCATCTTTTCATGTGTTATTGGCCACTCATGGTCCCAATTCTCTGAATGCTTGTCCCATGCTTTCCCTAATTTTTCTTTTTCTTTTTTTTTTTTTTTTTTGAGACGGAGTCTCGCTCTGTCGCCCAGGCTGGAGTGCAGTGGCGCGATCTCGGCTCACTGCAAGCTCCGCCTCCCGGGTTCACGCCATTCTCCTGCCTCAGCCTCCCGAGTAGCTGGGACTACAGGCGCCCACAACCGCGCCCGGCTAATTTTTTGTATTTTTAGTAGAGACGGGGTTTCACCGTGGTCTCGATCTCCTGACCTTGTGATCCGCCCGCCTCGGCCTCCCAAAGTGCTGGGATTACAGGCGTGAGCCACCGCGCCCAGCCTCTTTCCCTAATTTTTCTGTTGAGTTATTTCATATTGGCTTGTAGCAATTCTTTATGTCCTTTGGTTGTTAATCCTTCTTCAGGTGTATGTGTGACAAATATCTTCCCCCAGTTTGGCAGCTTGTCATTTTATGAACACCAGAGAGATGTGTTAGTGTATCTCTCTGCTAACGCCTGCCTGAGAAAATTGATCATGTTTGTGCCAGACAAATGGTCAAGAGCTAGGTTAGGACCCAAGACAGAGTCTGAAGAGGAGGGAGGAATATGACTCTAGTGAACAGGGTAGGGCATTGCAGAGGGAGGATAACGTCCCAGCACTTGGGTTACATTCCTTCCAATGGATCAGGCAGGCACCTGTTACTGCCTCTGCCAGCAACCTCCTCCGCCCGCATGGTCCAGCCATAATAAACCACCTTTCAGATCTCAGGATTTGCCATGATCTCTGCCTCTGGACTTTTCTCATGCCATTCTCTCTAGAAGGGTTCCACCTCTAACCCCTTACCAGCCTGCTCTATCCAGAAAATCTTGCTGGTCCTCTAGTCCTCTCCTGGCATCCTCACCTTTGGGGGCTTCCCAGTCACATCAGGACCCAGTTAGATCCCAGTTAGAATCCCTCCCCTAGGCTCCCGTGGGAATCTTAACTCAGCCCTGCCAAGACTCTCACCTTTTACTCATCACAAAACTATGTGTTTGTCCAGATAGATCCTTAACTTTTGTGGGCAATGCCTTCTACATTCCACACATTGTCTAGCACAGTGCTCGATGCCTAACTATGTGACACATTTTTTAAAGAGTGAAATGACTTGATAAAGGCAGTTTGGAATGCAATGACACTTTTTAATTCGGCTTCCCAGATCTAGCATAAATATAGTCATTTTTAAATCAACATTTGCGTGGTAAATCTAGCATTTTTTGTATAAGACACAAGATACTTCCAGTTGAAGTTAGAACTTTCATAATCTGTATTTCACTGTGAGGAGGACCTCGCAGACAACCACCTGTGGCTGGTGCCCTGACAGCACCAGCCCAGACCCAAATCACTGTTGGAGGAGGGCCACTCTGGGCCCACACCGGACTATGATGTAATTGCAAGGCAAACCTTGATTGTGTTAAGACTTTATCACAATCAGTATTCATTTATTTCATTTCCCTTGTTAAAACAACCTCCTTTTGGAATTGGCTTTGAAATCTGTTTGGAATATGTTCGGTGCTATCCAACTATTATCCTTTGAATATGAATGAACTGATCCAGTCACTTCAACAAATATGTGTTAAGCACCTAGTATATTCTAGGTAGAATGACAGGGGCTGGGAAACATACCAAGAAAAGTCTGCTCTGCATGAGCTCACAGTATGGTGCACACAGTAGCGCTTCTGCATCCAGCAATTCCTCTAAGGCTGGGTGCAAGAAGTGGCCTACAATGGCATCAAGTAGAAAAACACTTGAGTTTTAAGTCATAAAGCTTTTTCCTTGGAAAACATTGTAAACAAGAGTAACTGCTATCCTGTCAGTGGGACCGCATGTTAAATCCATAATCATCCAAACAACAATACTGAATAGCTCCATTCTCTGACCGAGAGGCCCTGCTTCCTAGCTTTGGATGAGCTGTGACGAGCCTGCCGGAGGAGCTGCACAGTCTGCAGTGGGAAGTGACACGCTTGGGACTCTTGGTGTCTCAAGATGATTCCTGGGTTGGGTTGTTGAGTTGTTCAGTTGTCGAGTGTCTTTTTGGTAAGCAATAGGCCTCTTTTGTGCTTCTATCTCCCCATGTATGACCCAAAGAAGAGGATAAACACCCTTATGCTGTGATATGGTTTGGATCTGTGTCCCCGCCCAAATCTCATGTCAAATTGTGATCCCCAATGTTGGAGGAGGAGCCTGGTGGGAGGTGATTGGATCATGGGGACGGATTTCCCCCTTGCTGTTCTCATGATAGTGAGTGACTTCTCATGAGATCTGGTTGTTTAAAAGTGTGTGGCACCTCCCCAGCTCCTTTCTCTTGCTCCAGCCATGGAAGATGTACCTGCTTCCTCTTCGCCTCCCACCACGATTGTAAGTTTCCTCAGGCCTCCCGAGCCATGCTTCCTGAATAGACTGTGGAACTGTGAGCCAATTAAACCTCTTTTTCAAAATAAATGGCCAGTCTCAGGTACTTCTTTATTGCAGTGGGAGAACAGAATAATACACTCTGCATCACCAGGCTGTGTAAGGATAACATAAGGATGACAGCAGCAGGCAGTGGGCTCAGAAGGTCTGTTGTGATGAATAAATCATAGTGAATATTTACGATGCTAGGGCCCTCATGGCACTTACTTTACTAGGTTTTAAAAACATTCCTCCCCCAAATGGCATATTTGGGGAGAGCGAGAAGGTCAAACTAATGGAGAAATGGGTTAATACGAAGACTGCCCTATTGGGATAAAGAAAACAGTTCACACAAATAGAATCATCTTAGGGTAAAGGCTGAAGCCGCCGACTGATTTCAGACCCTGTTTTAGACACTGCCTGTGGCATCCCCAGCCAGCTCTGACAACTGTGTTTATCTGATGAAATGTAACAGACTTGCCTGACTCAGACTCACAAGCACACTGCACAGTGCCGTGTGTCTGCAGTCCCACTGCAGGGTCCATGTTTCCACTCTGGGCACCATTCATAAATCCCATCACCTCACCCTCTCCTTCAAGGCAGGCTGAGCTTTTCTGGGCTCCAGTTCCATGGTTCCTGTGTCATACATAACATAGGATCAGACTGATTCTAAGCTACCTTCCAGCTCAAGCGTTCTAAAATTCCAGTCATAAGGAATTTCCCAACAACAACGAAGGAGAAGAGCGTAACCACAAAAAGCATGTTTCAAAAATCAGTAGCCAAGGAAAGAAGCATTAGATTCTGGAGTGGGACCAGAATCCCAGCCCGGCACAGCAGGGTCTTCAGTAGTCCGCTCCCCATCCCCAGAAGTCCTACTGGTGACCCTCCAAACCCTGAGAGCCAAGCTCAGAGGACAGCTTTGTCTCATTCCTCTTCTGACCAAGGAGCTGGGGAATCCCTTGTGAGGACCAAGTAGTTGCATCAGGGAAGAGATCTGAATCCTCGAGTTTCCCCATGGGAATGGGATCTGCTCTTGGGAGACATAGAGCTGGTCCCAGTACTGGACACGTAACAAAATTTCCTTTCATGAAAGAAAGTCCAGATAGACGAACAAATATATCAAATCGGAGTGACTGAATTCTTTCCTTTTATCTTTGCAATTCCCTAAGCCAACAGAAAGGAAAACAGTCTTCAGACTGCTCATAGAGAAAAACAGCTTGGCCTCGAAGGAGTAATGTCAAATTACTCTAACTCAGAGCAGACAGAATGTCTGGAGAGAGCCACCCAAGCATATGTTAGATGCAAGGAATGGCTGAGCAATTATGCAAACATATAGCCAAGGAAAGGGAAGAAGGAAAGAGGGGAGGGAGGGAGGAAAGGAGGGAGCGAGGAAGGGAGTGGGGAGGAGGAAAAGGGAGACTGTAGACCTAAGGAAACAGGTGGTGAGCAATGAATCTATTGAAATATACAACATACTTACAGGCCAATAAGAATTATAGTTCCCGAACTGAATGTGATCAGTCATGTAAACCTGGTAAATGTGAAAATGTCTGTTTTCGTTCCCTAGGGCTGCCATAACAAAGCACCACAGACTGGGTGGTTTTAAAGCAACAGAAATTGATTGTCTCACAGCTCTGGAGGCCGGAAGGCAGGTCAAGGTGTCAGCTGAGTTGGTTCCTTCTGAAGGCTCCAAGAGAGAATCCGTTCCACGTCTTTCTTCCAGCTTCCAGCAGTTGCTGACAATGCTTGGCATTCCTTGGCTTGTAGCTGCATCACTCCAACATCGCTTTGTCTTCATGTGGCTTCCTTTCCTCTGTGTGTCTGTGTCCAAAGTTTGCTGTTATAAGGACATTAGTCACTAGTTTAGGTCTCACTTTAATCCAGCCTGACCTCATCTTAACTCAAGGACTTCTGCAAAGACCCTCTTTTCCAAATAAGACCACATTCACAGGTCTCGGGACTAGAATTTGAGAAAATCTTTTTGGGGGATTGAATCCAACCAACTCTAACATAACTTACTAAAATTGAGACAAAGAGGAGGGGAAACGAAAACACATGAGAATGCCAGTATCCTCTTCTTTCTTTGGAAGGAGACAATTGCTTTGTTCTAAAATTGAGACGCACATTATATGTGTATGTGCATGCATGCATATATAAAATCCCAACCTGTTCATGTTATCTGTAATCTCTTTCCTTTGTGGTAAAGAAACATTTACTTAAGACTCAACGGCTTCAGTTTATTTTTGGTCTTTTACAAAATAAATAAAATTTAAATGTAATGATTTTTATTCTTTTAGAGGCTATAGTGACTATTTAAGCAGTTATTCAATGAAGCAGTTACAATATTCACTTTCTTCCTGAAAACCAACAAAATCATCCGAGAGCATATGACCATGTCAGTCTTAGTCAGAATGAAAGCTCCAGCAATGGGCCTGGCACATCATTTCTACTTAATAAATGCTTGCTAAATTGGACTATTTTCTTGCTAATTACACAGAGCACACATGTCCAGACCCCTTCAGAATCTTGCACCTGTTGACTTAAATATCCTAAGACTGCATTTTTCATTTATGTTTTGCGCCAAACAGCCTAACTCTGGGAGATTAATTCCAGACATAGCTGAGGGGGAGAGGGCACGCTTCTCCTCAGATGAGCTGACCCTGTACTGAAGGGGAAAATGAATTCCTTCTTTCTGTCTGGAATGTATTTAGAGCCCTCTGCTTTAAAGCCATATACTCTGGCAAAATAGTGATTTTGTCCTTAGACTACAGGATCTGCTGGTGAAAATCTGAGGATGGTATCTGCCAGCTCCCTGGGCTCAGCTCCTTTCCCTGCAAAGGACACAGTGGTTGCTGATGAATGCAGCCTGGCTCAGAAAGGAACGAGTGCTGCTGCTGACAGCTGTGTGCGGGTGTGCTGGAGGGTCCATAGCCCACCGTCAGCTTTGCACCTCGCCATCCTCCCTGCTCCTCCCATACCCACTCACCTCCAGCCTATTGGAGGGCAACAGCAGTGACTCAGGGTGTAGTGAAAAAACAATGTGCACACCTGAAGACTTGCCTTAGCTCTTACTATCAGGCTCTTGGAAGGGAAAATCAGGGCCATATGCCTCTTGCCTCTTTCTCTGCCTCTGTCTGGTGTGCAAGCCTCTCTTTCTCCCCAGTCCTTCTCTCTCATTTGCACCCCAGGGCAATCAGCATCCTCCATAACAGGCCCAGGGCCTGCCAGGCCGTTTGCCGCTCCCCTGCTGACTCATCCACAGAGCCCATCCCAGGCCAAACATTCCCTCTGGCTGGAAATGCAGCTTGGTGTGTCCTTGGCTGTGGCTCATGTTTGCCCCGCTCAGTTTCCTATTTCCTCTTCCCCAGATGGCATATGGGTCCTGCGCTGTGCCCTGCCACCCTGGGAGTCATAGAGAGATATTCACATAGGCTTGGGGTCCTGCAGGACCACCTTTGGGAGGGGCACAGAGCAGCGCTGTCCTTTGGAAGTGTCAAGAAACAGCTGCTCTGGGGCCAGGTCTAGAGCCAGGCTACACACTAAAGACAGCTGCAACCCCAGGCTGGTACTGCCTGGGTCCAGGTTTGGCTTAATTGCCCTATTCTGTAACCTAACTAGAAGAACTAGGTGGGTGAAAAACAATAAATGCTCATTTAAATTCTGTCCTAGCTGTCCGTGATAGAGGTTTAGAGCTGCTTAGACCTCAGAGATCACTGTTTTCAATTTCTTCTCTCCAAAGAGGAGACAGGGATGCCTGAGATGGGCTATGACTCCCTGAGGTCACCTGGGAGAGCAGAGTTCCAGGGTTCTGGTCAAGGGCTACTTCCTTGCCTCCTGGAAGTACAACCTGTGTGCTACCATGTGAATTTTGGACGCCATCAAGTGCCTTGCTCCAAAAGGCTGTGTCAGGGTCCACTGACAGCCATGCCAGTAGAGGAACTTGTTTAGGAAGGGAAAAGCCACTTTCATGTGGCAGCGATGGAGTATTATACCAAGGCAGGCACTCTGGGTAAGCCAGGGAAAGACAGCAGGATAGACCTGGACGGAGCTTCATAGTGGACAATTCCCTGGGGATTACAGGGATTAGCTCTCATAATGCCTCTCTATGACAGCTCAGTGGCAGAGGACAGAGAAAAAAAAAAAAAACAGCTTAACACAGGGAGATTTTGAAAAGGTAATGAGCAATGTGGCATTTTGAAACACGGGGTCACAAAAGCAACATGACTTCTACTAAAAACATGTATTTTGACCTCAAGGAAATCTCTGCAGACACACTTGCTCCCTCAGCATCCGTGAATTCCACTCGGCTGGACAGCAGTGAACCACTGCAGAGAGGATGTTGAGAGAGCGGAAGGAGATGATGGGGACTGGAGGAGATGATGGAGAGTGGGGGAGATAATGGGGAGCGGGGGAGATGATGGGGAGCGGGGGAGATGATAGGGAGCGGGGGAGATGATGGGGAGTCCAAGGCACTGTCTTCAAAGCTGGGAAATCACAGCACTGTGACTTCAAATCTGAGTCACCTTAGTGGCAGTCTGCTCATTTATGCAGCCTGTGTCCCAATCTCTACTGTCAGACCTTGAACAGACCAGGAGAGAGAGCTCCCCTTCTCCAAGATCCGCCCTTCCATCTGAGGGAGCTCTAACTGATCAAACATCCATTCTATGCAGGTCAGAGCAGCCTCCCTGTGTCTTCTCAGCATTGTTTAATCCTGCCATAATTCTCAGAAGTCTGATTACTACAACTTGGTAACACATTCGAGCAACAGTGCACAGGTGCACGTGTGTGTGTGTGTGTGTGTGTGTGTGTGTGTGTGTGGTGAGGGGGAACTTCCACATTATTTAGATTTAATCTTGCTAATTACAGACAGTTACCAAGGAAGCCAGTGATTTATTCAGTTAGAGGTTATCAGTGACAAATTCTAAACCCCATATATTTGTTTCATAAGTCCATTTGAATTTATAAATCCTGAATTTCACACTAGGAAAACAAGCTTAGTCAACTTTCAGATGCTAACATTGCAAATATTAAAAGTAGAAGCCTGGCACAGTGGCTCACACCTGTAATCCCAGCACTTTGGGAAACCAAGGTGGGAGGACCGCTTGAGGTCAGGAGTTCGAGACCAGCTGAGGTAATATAGCAAGACCCATCTCTACTAAAAATTTAAAAATTATCTGGGTATGGTGTCACACACCTGTAGTCCTAGCTACTCAGGAGGCTGAGGCAGGAGAATTGCTTGAGCCTAGAAGGTCGAGGTTGCAGTGAGCTATGATAGCACCATTGCACTCCAGCTTGGGCAACAGAGCAAGACCCTATCTTAAAATAACTAAGTGGCCCAGGTGCAGTGGCTCACACCTGTAATCCCAGAACTTTGGGAGGCCAAGATGGGAAGATCACAAGGTCAGGAGATCGAGACTGTCTTGGCCCACATGGTAAAACCCCACCTCTACTAAAAACACAAAATTTAGCTGGGTGTGATGGTGCGCGACTGTAGTCCCAGCTACTCGGGAAGCTGAGGCAGGAGAATCACTTGAACCCAGAAGGCGGAGGTTGCAGTGAGCTGAGATTGTGCCCCTGTACTCCAGCCTGGTGACAGAGCAAGACTCCATCTCAAATATACACACATACATACATAAATACATACAACATACATAGAAGTCAACCTTTTCCCAAGATGTAGCCCCATCTTTGATAATGACACTTTTTCCGCTGTCCCCGTGTCCAGGACTTGGAGTCACCTTCAATGCCTGACTTCCTTGCATCCCCAGCATCAGGCTTGCTGGACACCCCTTGCCCTGAGACTTTGCTCTCCTTCCATGTGACCGCAAGTCTCCATCAGCCCCTAACCGTGCCCTACTTTCCTGCTCCAGCATCCAATTCCCCTCCATCATCCCTGGCCCTTCACAAAAGCCACCTGTTCCATCACCAGTGAAAGCCCGACACCCAGCCCTCTGGTCAGCAGCCCCAGCTTCTTGCTGTGCTCCCTCTCCGTGCATCTGAATGTGGCTCCCGGTGCCTCCATCCCATCCTCTCTCCCGCCTGCTCCCTCTCGCTCCCTGCTCCTCAGGTCCAAGCCAAGGTCATTGTCCATTTCGCCCAGTGAACACTGCCTTCCCCCCGACCTCCCCTTGAGCCGTCTTTGGGTGTCAAACAGTCTTTCCTGTGCAAGAGCCATGCCATGCCTTTAACCTGCCTAACTCCTTCTTTCAGAGTCTCAGCTTGATGATGATGGGACCCCTCCCTCGCCTCAGGACATGGCCCCCCTTGCCCTGCACTGGGGGGTCCTCACTTGTCTTCTGTAATGCTCATCCCAGGGTGAGACCCCAGCAATGCCTGTCTCCTTGTGGGCTGAGATCTCCACTAGGACAGGCCCCCTGTGTCATCCCTGCCTCCTCTCCTGTATCTAGCACAGTGCTGGGTCCTAGGAAGCACTCAGCACCTGCTCGAGTGAAGGAAAGTGGCCCGTGGTCTACAGAACCCAGCTCCAACTCCCCTAAGGCCCGGCCAATGGCATCCTGAGCTTCCTCTGCACGCTTCTCTCCACTCCAGGTCCCTGTGCACACAGCGGACTGACTGCCCTTCTCACCCCCACAAATCTGGAACACTCCCATCCCACGAGCCCTTTGCTCATAATAATGTGTACTATGTATTATGCATGCTACAGATCATATTGATACGTGGTAATATTCAATTTGACAAATTTAAAATACTTGTCTGTTAACTTAATATGGAGTATATAAAGTTTAATAATATTGGATATGTATTTCATAATAAATAATAAATTATTAGGCAGGGTGCAATGGTTCACACCTGTAATCCCAGCACTTTGGGAGGCAAAGGTGGGAGGATGGCTTGAGTCCACGAGTCTGGGACCAGCCTGGGCATGGTAACTATCATACATATCATTATAATTACATATAATATATTAATGTAATACATTTTATATATTGTTGCATATTATTTAATAGTGTATTATTAATTATAATAATTATTTATAGTAACTAAATATTTAAAGTGGTCTGTAAAATTCTCTATGTGTGTATGTGCATCTATAATAATACAATATGCCTTTTCTCTGGGCCAGCTACTCTTCCAAACACCTGGCATTCATTATTTCACTTAATATTCACAACAGCCCTCTGATGTGAGTATTGTACTCACTGCCACTAATGAAACCCACGCTCCCATTCTGCCTCCTCATCATCCTCTGAGTCCCTGCGGCAGGCCCCTCGCCCAGTGCTCTGCTGGGCAGGAGTGGCTCTCATCCTCACCTTCACCCCACCAGCACGTTGTTTCTGCCTCTCTGCCACTGAGCAGGTCTCGGAGCCTGCCTTCTCACAGACATCAGGGCACATTCAGGACTCTCCAATACACAAGAATCCTGGCAGGGCAGGACAGAGGCAGGCCTGGCTCCTTCTGTGTACCTGCAGCCCAGGGGGACGTCCACAGCTGGCCATGTCCCCTCCTAGCAAGCCAACACCGAGTCTTGAGAACTGGCATCCACACAGACGGACGGGTCATAAGCCTGGTCATTTCATTGTTCCCTGCGGCACAATTTGCTCAGCCACGTCTTCAGCACAACTGTTAAGACCCACTCATCAAATGCAATGTGGCCTGTGGATTTGCCCATGACAATCAAATGCAATGTGGCCTGTGGATTTGCCCATGACAATCAAATGCAATGTGGCCTGTGGATTTGCCCATGACACAGAAGTTCCACCAGAGCACAGGCTGAGAAGACAGAGTGGGCAGTGGCTGGTGTGGAGGGGCTGGCTCCTGATTTGGAAGCCCTTAAGCTTCTCAGGCTGCCAGGTGAATGGTCACGGCCTGCCTGAGGCCCCAGGTGTGACTTGACCTGCTCCAACCAGGGAGAGACAGCTCTGGCTCCACCATCCAGTTCTCCCCCAGGCCACCAGGAAAGGAATCCAGAACGTCCTGCCCTGCAGCCTCTCCCCTCCTTCAAGGACACCTCAGTGCCACACACAGGGCCTTCAATCCTGGCCGCCTATTCCTTTCCTAGTTCCTCTTCAGCAGGCCCAGCAAAAATCCCTCTTCATTCTCACTGGGAAGCAGGTCAGTTGGAGGCAGTGGGTACCTTGAGAAAGCTGCCATCTTTCACAAAATGTAACGCTATTCGCTGTCTATTTAGAGGAGGAGCCGAGTGCCACTCCCAGCTCTCCTCCTCCCTTCCCCTCCAGCCAAGGCTCAAACTCCACACTTTCGTCCCAAGCAGTTCCACTGAGGCCCTCAATTTACATATTTTGACCAGGAAACCAAAAAGCCCACAGGTGACTGGACTTGCATTCCTTAGAGGGCACTTTGGTCAATTTATTGGAGAGGAAAGGGCTCATCCCTTGCACCAAAGTCAGTATCCAAGGATTCTCTCCAGCCACATGGGGGCATCTCTCTGAGCCATGATCAGGTGGATAAATGTTGCTTTTTTCTTGCCCATTACATTTCAAGGATGGTGTTAGTGGGTGCTGGAGACCAGCCTCCTCAGAAGCAGACTTTGAGACCAGAATTTTTGTGCAAGCAATTTCTTCAGGCAGTTCTCCTGGGAAAACTGATAAACAGGCAGGAACGGCATGGCAGGAAGGGGGGGCACTCAAGCCAGGTGGTGAAAGCATTTTCTGCCTGAGCCTGCAGCGGAATTTGGAGTGAAAATTACACCTCCTCAGAGTTTGTCCTGGTCGTAGCAAGGAATCTGGGCTTCCATGTTCCTTCATCAATCAGTCATTGCCAAGGGCCACCCTCAAGGAGCTGTCACTCCTGGATACTTTCAGAACTCTAGGAATGGAGGCAAAGTGGATGTAGTTGGGACACAGAGCAGCTGGGACACAGGTGCTGGCCATGAGAAGCAAAGCACAAGGATGCTAGGTGTCTTCGTCCACTTCTGCATTGCTATAAAAGAATACCGGAGGCTGGGTAATTTATAGAGGTTTACTTGGCTCACAGTTCTGCAGGCTGTACAAGAAGCACCAGCATCTCCTTCTGGGGAGGGCTCAGGCGGCTTCCACTCATGGCGGAAGGTGAAGGTGAACCAGCGTGTGCAGAGAAGAAGCAAGAGAGGGGAGGAGGTATCAGGCTCCTTTAACAACCAGCTCCCTCAGGAACTAACAGAGCAAGAACTTACTCACTCTGCTCCAACGGAGGGCATTATCTACTCCTGAGGGCTCCACCGCCCAGACCCAAACACTTCCCATTATGTCCCATCTCCAAAATTGGGATCAATTTCAACATGAGGTTTAGAGGGGTCACATGTTTAAGCCACAGCCCTGGGGCTTGGGCACACAGAAAGCAGGAGAGGGAGCCAAGGGGAGCTGGGTGGAGCACAACAGTGCTCATTGCAGTAACCCATGTTGAGTGGCGCTTTGGGCAACTGCTGTCCACTGGCCACTCCTTAATCTGGCTCTGCCTAGGATTGGGGTTTAATAACCTAGTAGAATCCAGTTAAGACCCTGGCATCATTAGGTTAACAAGATGAGCCCCAATCTCAATCTCTCTCTTTCTCTCTCTCTCTCTCACACACACACACACACAGAGCACAGCAGCAGAGCAGCAGAGCAGTCAGGAAACACAGGGCTTCATTTATAGATGGGATCCAGAGAGCTGGCCCAGGTGGGAGGCACCTTCCTCTCCCTGCTCAGTATCATAGCACCCTGCAGCACCCTCGCCATCCCGCAGCTCCTTCCTGCTCCCACTTCCCAGTGGTTCCGTGTTTGTTTCAAAAAGAGCATCTGTTTCCTTTTGTCACCGACCCTCTGTCTTCTGAATCCATGGGATTTGTGAATCCTTTCCTGGAGCATGCATAATTTGTGTACCAACCCTTCTCCCAGGCTCCCAGAGGCTGTCTTCCTCGCCACCCAGGGGACTGGCTCTCACAGGGCATCAGTCTGTGCTTTGTAAGGCAAGAAGGACTCCGTTCCGAGGATTATTGGTGTTTCTTTCGGTTTTGTTGTGGCTAGAAGCCGGACATCCTGCTGGAGATCGCACGGTGGCCCCAGCCCTGAAGTGCACTGTGCAACCGTGGGCATTGCAGAGATTCCGCAGGGCACACAAGGAGGTGTGCTCTAGAAGCAGCCAGCCAGCTTTGAGTCCCGTTGCCACCACTCACGAGGCGAGGATTCGTTCATTTTCCACATCTGTCAATGGGGTTAGTAATAGAACCTCCATATGAGCTTGGTCTGAGAACACAAGGTCATGCGGGCAAATAGCACCGCACCTGCCTGGTCACTGGGAGTGCTCCATCAGTGGTGGTGGGGCCCTGGCAGCAGCAGCCAGTGTCTTTCCTATCATTGCCGGCATGAACCCAAGGAAGAGGCTTAGGGAGAGTCCCTCTCAGCTTTGAAAGTCAAAATCAAACCTCATTTTCTGGTCGCTGACACTAGGAAAACCCAAATAACAGCAGCAAGCTCTCTTCCGCTGCATGTACCCTTGGTCTTTGTAAGAAAGAAGCGCTCAGCCCATGGCAAACACCCAGTAAAATTGGCTGCCTGGACCTGCTGCGGGATGAAGGGAACTTGTGACTGTGACTGTGTGTGTCATCAAAATAGTGATGATTAATTAAGGGAATAAAAAAATGAGATTGACTTCTATGGATTAATTAATAGATTGATATTCTTCTGGGTTTTTGGACAATGTATTAAAAAGCAGAAATCAAGCTCAAATGGCAAAAAGCAGGGAGGAATTCATATCTTTTAACATCTCTTCTCCCTATTCACTCACGCAAACTTTCTTTTGTTTTAATTCTATTCATGAATAATGTTATAGCTACAGAAGAATTGCAAGAATAATATCAACAATTCCTATATATTCTTCACCCAGATGACCAATTGTGAAGTTTTGCCACATTTGCTTTATTACTCCTTTCTAAACATATGTGTGTATTACTATTTTTTGAACTATTTAAAACTTAAGAGCAGACACCATGCCCTTACTCCAAAATAGCTCAGCATGAATTTTGTAAGAGCAATAACGCTTATATAACCACAGTACAATGATTAAATTTAGGTAACTTAGCATTGAGACAATACCATGATATAATCTATAGTGCATATTCAAGTTTTATCAATTGCCATATCCATGTCCTTTATAGATATTTTTTCTCTGATCCAGGATCCAAAGGGGACCACACAGTGCATGGAGCTGTCATTTCTCCTTCGTCTCCTTTCATCAGAACTTCAGCCCTTCATTGTCCTTAAAGATCCTGGAAGTTTTGAAGAATACAGGCCACTGCTTTTAGAGAATGCCCCTCAATTTAATTTTGCATGACATGCTCTCATTAGATTCAGGGCCCGCATTTTTGGCAGGAATCCTGCTTGAGTGATGTGTTCACAGTGAATCCCTGAGTCTCCATGAGTCAGGAGGCATCCGTCTCACTCCATTCGTGCTGCCGTCACAACATACCTGGTACTGGATAATTTATAAAGAACAGAAATTTATGTCTCATAGTTTGGGAAGTTCAAGATCGAGGCGCCAGCAGTTTCAGTGTCTGTCAAGCGCCTGGCCTCTGCTTCCTTGTTGCCGCATCCTCCAGAGGGGACGGACACTGTGTCCTCATGTGCTGGGCAGAGGGCAGAGGGCAAAAAAAAACCCAGCTTGCTCCCTCCAGCCCTTTTATGAGGGCATTAATTCCATTCACAAGGGCAGAACTTTCCTGGCCTAAGCAACGGCCTCACCTTCTAACAGCGTCACCTTGGTGATTAGGTTTCAACATACTAATTTTGGAGGGATCCATTATACATTCAAACCATAGCAGGGCCTGATACTAGTTAATCCCATTGTTATGAATGATAATTTCTCTTACTTGGTAAGGTAATGCCTGCCAGGTTTCTTCAAAAATCACTGTTTTAAAGAAGAAAACAACTATATTATAAAGATTTGAGTCTTCCAGAAACAAATATACAAATTTAACGCAATCTCTTAAAATTTCCTGGCAAGTTTCCTTCCTTCAGAAGTAGACAAGCAGATGCATTCAAAAAAAATACAAGCAGGCATAGCCCAGGAAAACTCTGAAACAGAAGAAACGAGGAGGGATTTGTCTCCCCAGCCTATAAAACTCATCATATGGCCTCGGTAATTAGTACCGAATGGCACATGAATAGACAGCCCAATGGAACAGAAGAGAAAGTACAGAAATAGACCCAAATGTGGCCGGGCACAGTGGCTCATGCCTGTAATCCCAGCACTTTGAGAGGCCAAGGTGGGTGGATCACAAGGTCAGGAGTTCAAGACCAGCCTGGCCAATACGGTAAAATCCCATTTGTACTAAAAATACAAAAATTAGCTGGGTGTGGGGGTGCACATCTGTAGTCCCAGCTACTCAGGAAGTTGAGGTGGGAGAATCACTTAAACCCAGGAAGCAGAGGTTGCAGTGTGCCGGGATCGAGGAGACCCCGTCTCAAAAAAAAAAAAAAAAAAAGACCCAAATGTATGTGGGAAATTAATATATGGTAAACATAGATACTCTCATCAGTGCATAAAGGTGGACTTTGTAATAGATCGCACTGGGACAATGGATCGCCCTTAGGGAAAAGGCACAGTTATGGCCACACTATACATAGTACATCAGGATAAATGCTCACGGGTCAGTTTCAAATGCAAAAAAAGTAAAACCATAGAAATACTACCACCAGAAGGCACCTCTTGCAATTCCCTCTGACCCCCACAGAGTTCAGGTCACTCTCCCACGACTTCAACCCTGGAAGGCCTCCCTAAATGGGGCCAATGTTGAGCCACAACAATACAGGGGAGGGAGCGCGGGAGGCGAAGGTGGGGTATTTATTTTCCTGGGTTTTTCCTGCAGGTCTGTATTTTTCCTGACAGATGCCCTGCTCATCTCTGGGTGCCCTGGTGTACACAATTCTCTCTCCTTCCAGGCTGCAGTAACGTCTCCGTGCCCTGGGGCCTAGGAGTCATGACTCTTCTGTTGCTGCTATGTCTTGATTTTAGCACCACCCCCGGGAGTCCCCTAAAACTTGTCCACACCCTTGCCATAAACTTTTGTAGGGTTTATTAATTCATCCTTTTGTCTATAAACCTCTCTTGAATTATCCTAACTCCAGTGTGTCATTTGCTTCCTGTTAGAACTCGGATTGATAGAATAACCTTGGAGTAGATTGGCATATTTAACTCTGTCTCAAAATCTAAAAGCCATAAAGTAAAGAGTAATAATTGTGAATGTAGATTAAAAAACTAAAACCTGTATAGAAAACAAAAACCAAAGCACAACACAAACAGAAAAGACAAAAACTAGGGAAGTGTGTATAGCTCAGGACACAGAAAAGTACTTTTCTCCAAAATACACGAAGAGTTCCCAGAAATGAAAAATAGAACGACCACAGATTAATTTTTTTAAATAGGCGAAAGTCATGAACTGTTTACAGAACAGGAAATACAGATGATCTGAAATCCTGGCAAGCATTCATAATTAGAGACATGAAAAATAAAAACTACACTAGGAGATGACTTTTCCGTAATCAGACCCATAAAATTCCAAAAGTTTGAGGAAACCCTCGGTTGGCTAGGCACTCAAAAGGCAGGCACCAGTGTCCATTCTCAGTGAGACTGCAAAATGGGGCATTCCCTACAAAGGGCAATCATCATCAAAATTTCAAGGGTCCTCCCTCTGACACAGCAACCCCACTCAGAGGATTATATCTGACAGGTATGAACTGATACATGACAAGATTATTCACTGCAGCCTTGTTTGTGATACTAAAAACTTGGAAACCACTCAAGCGTCCATGTCTAAGGAACTGTCTAAATAAACCTATGATTTGCTCACACAGTGGAAAGCCCTGGGAATCTCAGGTTTTGGAATAAAACTGAGCTTGGTTTGAATCTCGGTGTTCCTTGTTGGACAAATGACAACCTCACTGAGCCAGTGTGCATACATATACCCATACCCATACCCATACCCATACCCATACCCATACCCATACCCATACACATACACATACACATACACATACACATACACATACTCATACCCATACACATACCCATACCCATACCCATACCCATACCCATACCCATACCCATACCCATACACATACACATACACATACTCATACCCATACACATACCCATACCCATACACATACCCATACCCATACCCATACCCATACCCATACACATACACATACCCATACCCATACCCATACCCATACACATACCCATACCCATACCCATACACATACACATACACATACTCATACCCATACACATACCCATACCCATACCCATACACATACACATACACATACTCATACCCATACACATACCCATACCCATACCCATACACATACCCATACCCATACCCATACCCATACCCATACCCATACACATACACATACCCAT